>NC_084490.1:42547228-43747228 GCF_030035675.1 Rhineura floridana | reverse complement strand
TGGACTTAGCTGGGCATGCAGTAAATTTGGTGTTCAGGTCAGGATGATCTTGATCTGTGCATGGGGGAACCTTCATTGGTTCTGTTGGCACAGATAGATTATTAGCTGGTCGAGTATGGTCTGTTGGTTACATCTAATACCCCACATGGATGTGGGGGGCCCATTCACCTCGTTTACCCCCCAAAGGCTTATGGATCTGAATGGATTCCTGATGCCTCTTGGGGACTTTCCTGCTTGCATGTCTGGCTATTCTGTCACTACCCCGACAGATCTTTGAGATAAAGCAATGACCCAGGCTATTGACACAAATGGTCCTAAATATCTTCTCCCTATTCATAGAGTTGGGCTTTCTTCTTAAGACAATCAGAATGTAAATGGCAGAGGAATCCAACTGAACACAGACAGGAATATTAGGGTCTACTCTGCAGCTGTGATGATTGTGAAGAAGTCAGATTTCTTCACCACCATTGCTCAGTGTTGCCCATCGAAGGTCTTTTGGGTAGTGAAAAGTGATACAATCTGGCCAAGATGGAGAAGTGACCACTTTGCAAGACATTCTGCAGATAAAAACAGTTGAAACCATTCCAACTTTAACACACTTTTGAGACAAGTTCAGAGACGGAAGATACTATAGCACCATCTGTTCCAGTTTTCATGGATACCATTCAGATTGTCTGCCCTGAGAACATGGACATACTTCCTTGGCAAAGTGAGAACAACCACTTGTATGTTTGACCCTTGTCCATCTTGGCTGCTTAATATCAGGCACATCTAATTGGGACTCAGCGGTAATCGGTGCCTCCATTAGAGATCGACCGGTTCCCACAGTTATAAAGGAGGCTGTGACAAGATCCTCATCAAAGAAATATACCCTTTATCCTGGTGATATTAATAATCATCCTATATTCAGTCTTTCATGCCTTAGTAGCTGTTTAAGCACATCAGCTCCAGGGTTTTCTGAATGCAACTGATTTGGATCCATTCTAGACTGGGTTTTGGCCAAGCTTTGGAACAGAAAGTATCTTGATTGCCCTGGCAGATCACCTGAACCAGGTGATGGATAGAAGGAGTGCTGCCCTGCTGATTCTCCTTGATCTCTCAGTGGCTTTTGATACCAGTGACTATGGGATTCCATTGAGCTGTCTGGCGGTAATGGGTATAAGACTATACTGCTCTTGAGTGGTTCCATTCCTAAGTGGAAAGCTGGACCCGGAAGGTGGTGTTTGGGGACTGCTGTTCCATTCCTGGCCTTTGGGTTTCCGTGAGGTTCCATCCAATCTCCTATGCTTTAATATGTATATGAAACCACACAGAGATTTGGGCTGAGATGTCATCAGTATGCAAACAACACTCAGCTCTATGTTTCGTTTCCATTGTCCAATCAAAAGGAGGCAGTGGCAGCAATAAACCAATATTTGGAGTCAGACACTGGATGGATGAGAGTTACAATTAAACAGCAACGCTTGTGATCTAGGGGAGATGGTTCAACCTATTCTTGATGGGGTCGCACTCTCTCTGAGGGAGCAGGTATATAGCTTGAGTTACACCTTGATCCATTGCTCTTCCTCCATGCTCACGTGGTAGCAGATGTGAGGAGTGTCTTTAATCAGCTTTGGCCTACACACCAGCTGTGACCTCACCATTGTAATTCATTCTATGTGGGTCTTCCTTTTGAAGACAGTCCAGAAACTTCAATTGGTCCAAAATGTGGAGGCCTGACATTGTCTGGTCCTTGCAATCCGAGCCTGTTGCTCCAATCTTATATCAACTCCAGTGGCTTCCTATTTGCTTCCAGGCTCAGTTCAAAGTGCTTTAAAGCCCTAAATGGCTTAGGCATCTGGTCCCCTTAGGCTGGCACTGCTTGCTCCCATACAGGCCTATCCAGGAATTAAGATCCATGTCAGATGCCTTGTTCTCAGTGCCATCTCTGGAGATTTACTGGGTCTTTTGCCAGAAACTGAATAGTGAAGACACTATTATTTTGAAATGTGTGATATGCGTCATGTGTTGCTTGTCATGTTCAACACCCAGTTTTACTGCCGCCAGTTTTAACAGCAATGTCTTTTACTCTTGTATTTAGGTTTGTGTTTTTTGTTTTAAATGTCACGTAAGCACTTTGCCTTTAGAAATTTGTTGTGTTTTTAAAAATATTGAATATTATGGTTTTATGTCAGAGGTAGCCAATGTGGTAGCCCCCAGATGTTTTGGATGACAACTCACATCATCCTTGACCATTGGCCATACTGGTTGGGGTCGATCGAAATTGTAGTCCAAAACATCTGGAAGGCACCGTGTTGGTTACCCCCATTTTATGATTATGCTGTCTGTTGCTCTGGATGCTTTTAATAGATTAGCGGGGCATAAATGATTATTATCTATTTTCAAAAAGAAAGAACAGAAGTTTCATTGGAACAGAGCTAACTAAGAACACTCCTGTACATATGAAGACCACAGGGTGGCACTATTGGCTTTTCCCACAAGTCTCCTGAATAGAGACTTGGCCTTTAATAAAAAAAGAAAAAGAAAAGCCCTAACCTTATTACTTCATTCCCTTCCAGCAGTCCTCAGTACTCCAAACAGAAGAGGACAGTCTTGGAGCAGGCCTCAGTGGTTTTTTGAACTAGTACTACCACCCTGAAATAGTTCCTGAAGCAAGTTTCAGAGCCAACCCTGTCTTTCCTCCTGTTCACCACATTTACTGCTGCATAGTCTAGTGATCAATCGAAAAGACTATACACGTGGACATCACCAAATGGTCAATATAGGAATCAAATTGATTATATAATTGGTAGCAGAAGATGGAGACGTTCCATACTTTCTGCAAAAACAAGACCAGGAGCAGACTGCGGTACAGATCATGAACTGGTCGTATCGAAAATCAGAGTAAAGCTAAAGAAGACCAACAAAGCAATCATAATGCCAAAATAAAATTTAAATAACATCCCAGAAGCATATAAAGATCAAATAAGGAACAGGTTTGAGGCTTTAAACTTAGTTGACAGAGAACCAGAAGAACAATGGAATGAAGTCAGAGACGTTATCAGAGAAGAATGCAAAAAGACAATACCTCTAGTTAAAAAGAAAGACCCCAATGGATGACTGAAGAAACTCTTCAAATGGTTAAAGAGAGAAGGAAAGCAAAAGCAAGAGGAGATAGAAACACAGTCAGAACTCTAAATGCAACAATACAGCGACTAGTACGTAGGGACAAAGAGAGCTATTACAATAGTTACTGTATAGAAATAGAAGAGGACAACAAAAAGGGTAGAACAAGAGCCCTGTTCCAAAAGATTAGAGAAATGAAAGGGAAATTTAAACCAAGAGTAGGGATGTTGAATAATCAACAGGGAAACACACTGACTGACCGAGATGAAATAAAAGGAAGATGGAAGCAATACACTGAAGAACTCTATAAAAGAGATGCAAGGATGACAGATTCATTCACGGAGGAACCATATGATGAAGAACCAGAAGTTTTAGAATGTGAGGTGAAAGCTGCTCTTAAAATACTTGGAAGAAACAAATCACCAGTAATAGATGGCATACCAATAGAGTTGTTACAAGCTACTGAGACTGAATCAGTCCAAATTTTGACTAAAATCTGTCAAGAAATATGGAAAACTAAACAATGGCCCACAGACTGGAAGCGTTCCATATACATCTCAATTCCAAAGAAAGGGGATCCCAGGGAATGCAGTAATTATCGAACTATTGCCTTAATATCCCATGCAAGTAAAGTAATGCTCAAGATTCTACAACAAAGGCTCTTACCATATATGGAGCGAGAAATGCCAGACGTCCAAGCTGGATTTAGAAAGGGAAGAGGTATCAGAGATCATATCGCAAACATACATTGGATAATGGAACGGACCAAGGAATTTCAGAAGAAAATCACCCTGTGCTTTATAGATTACAGCAAAGTGTAGATCATGAAAAACTATGGAATGCTTTAAAAGAAATGAGGGTGCTACAGCATCTGATTGTCCTGATGCGCAACTTATACTCTGCACAAGAGGTTACTGTAAGGACAGAATATGGAGAAACCAATTGGTTCCCCATCGGAAAGGGTGTGAGACGGGTGTATTTTATCACCCTATTTATTTAATCTATACGCAGAACATATCATACGGAAAGCAGGATTGGACCAAGAAGGAGGAGGTGTGAAAATTGGAGGGAGAAATATCAATAATTTAAGATTATGCAGATGATACCATACTACTAGCAGAAACCAGTAATGATTTGAAACGAATGCTGATGAAAGTTAAAGAAGAAAGCACAAAAGCAGGACTACAGCTGAACGTCAAAAAGACTAAAGTAATGACAACAGAAGATTTAAGTAATTTTACAGTTGACAATGAGGACATTGAACTTGTCAAGGATTATCAATACCTTGGCACAATCATTAACCAAAATGGAGACAATAGTCAAGAAATCAGAAGAAGGCTAGGACTGGGGAGGGCAGCTGTGAGAGAACTAGAAAAGGTCCTCAAATGTAAAGATGTATCACTGAACACTAAAGTCAGGATAATTCATACCATGGTATTTCCAATCTCTATGCATGGATGTGAAAGTTGGACAGTGAAAAAAGCAGAGAAGAGAAAAATAAACTCATCTGAAATGTGGTGTTGGAGAAGAGCTTTGTGGATACCATGGACTGCAAAAAAGACAAATAATTGGGTGTTAGAACAAATTAAACCAGAACTATCACTAGAAGCTAAAATGATGAAACTGAGGTTATCATACTTTGGACACATAATGAGAAGACATGATTCACTAGAAAAGATAATAATGCTTGGAAAAACAGAAGGAAGTAGAAAAAGAGGAAGGCCAAACACGAGATGGATTGATTCCATAAAGGAAGCCACAGACCTGAACTTACAAGATCTGAACAGGGTGGTTCATGACAGATGCTCTTGGAGGTCACTGATTCATAGGGCTGCCATAAGTCGTAGTCGACTTGGAGGCACATAACAACAACAAGTCTAGTGAACAGCTATAACAATGAGCACTGCACTGCCCTTTCTATAGAGAAAAAAAAGAGTGCAGTTATCCATTGTGTAAGTAGCATGTTTAACAGTCAACCAGGATGAAGTTTTAGAAGTAAAAGGTTGCTTGCTATGTAATGGTATAAGAACATAAGAGCAGCCCTGCTGGATCAGGCCAGTGGCCCACCTAGTCCAACACCCTATTCTTGGTGGCCAATCAGATGCCTATGGGAAGCCTGCAAGCAGAACCTGAGTATAACAGCTCAGATATCTTGAATACTAAGGCAGCATTTTACGCTGTTGTGAGTTATAATGGGCACACAAAAGGGAATCCAAAGAAAACCAGGACAGGTTAGCCAAGTGCCTCATCAAAATGAGTATGGTAACGATTTTGTCCATTTTTTTTCAGTTGTGCAGTGCATCATTGAAAATATTCTTCAGATAATACACATCCAGTGCAAGGAATTTTCAAGGAGATTTTTTTCTGTGCTTCTCCATGCTTATTTAGATCTCTACCTTATAGTTCCTATAGGGAAGGGTTGCACTCTATCACTGAGCTACTTATTTTGCATGCAGAAGTTCCCAGGTTCAATCCCCAGGATCTCCAATTGGGCTAAGAAAGAGACTCCTGTGTGAGACCCTGGACAGCTGCTGTCAGTAAGTGCAGCCAATACGGGGTTGAATGGGCCAATGGTCTGATTCAGTAGAAGGCTGCTTCCTATATATTGCTATTGCAATCTACTGAACAAAGTTTCCAGAGTTGCAATACATAGCTGCACAGGTAGGTCAAGCAGTAGAGATGGACAAAAGATGGCAATGTATATTTCCTTGCAAAGTTAATTTTGATGGACAAAACTATTTCCACAAGACCATGTGAAGGACCACAGGGTATTTCAGACAAAGGTAATGTGCAGGAGAGAAATTAATGGGTCTTCTAACAGCCATTCTAGTACTATTTTCCTGCACCAAAGTTCATTGTGTGCCTCCCACATTGTTCCTTCCTACACAGGCAAAGGAGCAGTACATCAGTCTAATTAATTTTAAATATCATTAAGCACCTAGAACAAGCACTAAGTACTGCATAAAGAACAAGTAGACACAGTCCCTGCCCTTGGGCCTACAATTCTCTGAGGTTAGGCATGACATTCCAGGAAAATAAGGGACAGAAAAGGGATTTTGCAATAAGGGACGAGGAGCCAAGCGGAGGGGAGGTTGAAATCAGAACACAATAAAGAGAAAGGCATGTTTTAAGAGTTAAAACATAATACTTGTAGCTTACGAGATAAAGTATTGGCAACCCCTTGCATTTCAGGTTTTTCAAACCCATGTTGGGAGATCAGTTAGAGATGTTCCACATCATAATGCATAGCTTGGCCCTGACAAACATTTGGAATAAGAACAAGTACACCGACAGAAAGAACCAACTTTTAGGGAAAAACTACATAGAAGTGAAAGCTGTAGGTTTAGGGGGAGAATTGCCTCTGAGGAAGAAAAGTTAAAAAGAGTAATAAACAAGTATGCAAGCAAGCACACTGTCCTTGGCTGAAGGACAGATGATTAGATTGAATTCAGGGAAATGGGTGGAGAAAAACAAGTTTGTATGTGGGCGGGGAGAGAATCAGTTTGATCATAATTAAGATCAAGAAAAAAATAGAAGAATGATACCAAGAGGCTGTTTTATTCCAAGTCAGACGGTGGGTCCATCTGGGTCAGAATTCTCTACACTGACTGCCAGTGGCTATCCAGAGCTTTTAGAGTGAAGTCTTTCCTAGACCTACCTGGAGATACCAGGGATTGAATCTGGAGCCTTCTACTTGTGGGCATTAGGACACAAATGCATGCTTCTTTGCCTCCAGCATGATCCTTCTAACTGGATGTTCTAATGTACTCACCAGAATATGGATTCCCATACACAAGGACTGGATTTTCTGGTGACTGGGTTAGGACCCCATCTGGTATATTATCTATAATTTCAGGAAGGTGTGCCATCAGTTCCTCATTCTCCCGCCTTAATCTCTACAAAAGAAAAATGGTAGAATGAAAAGTTAGTATCATGTGAACCTATGGCTTGCAAGTAGCTAGATCTGAAGCTGTTTTTTGCATTTGAAATACAGAAGCAAAGCATTGGCAAACCTGTGGTCCTTTAGATCTTGTTGGACTCCAACTCCCATCATCCCCAGCCAGCATAGCTAATGGTCAGAGGCAGGCCAATAGGATTTGTAGTCCAGCAATATCTAGAAAGGCACAGGTTCTTTACCCCTGTATGAAAGAAAACCTGTTTCTTTCCTATCTCCTGATTTGTTTTACAGTGCTGGACAATCCATACCAATCCACAGGAAGGGGACTGGCTACAAAACTTTTGATTGGGCAGTTGAGTGTATGATGTTTCTGTCGAAGCATGAAGGAACAAAGTGTGGTCATGGTGGGAGGCAGGAGCCAGCAATGAATAAGTGGTAGGGGCAGGGAGAAAGAGGAATAGCATCAGGCAGGAGATCCAGGCTGTGGACTTTGCTGTATTATCACAAACTTATTGATGGTGTCTCTGGCCATTCAGTGTCCTTCAAGGCAGCTTTGGAAATAAGGCCACAAAAAAAGTTACTAGCATATCAAACCACTTTCTTACTGGCCAACCTGTCCATACTTACATATTCGTTCTTTGCAACAAATAGAACGTTTCAAAGAACCAACCCTCTTCCAGTTTATGAAAACCTCCTTGCTTTGGTTGGTTGCCTGGAAGCAATTCTTACTTGCTACAATTTCCACAGGGGTGGCCTTGTTAGACTCTTGCAACAAAAATAACTAAGAGTCTTGTGGCACCATAAAGATTAGAACATTTATTTTGGCCTAAAATTTCCTGGATTACAGTCCGCTGTAATTGTACATGTTACGAAGTGGACTATAGTCCATGAAAGCTTATGCCGTAATAAATTTGTTACACTTTCAGATGCCACATGACTCTTTGTTGTTTTCACTTGCCAAAAGTAACCAGGTGAGCAGTTCCTGACAAGCCTGTCTTCAAGGGCTTTAAATCCTCATGAATTTGCTTTCCCAGTGACCTCTTACAGATATTGCCAATACTCCATAAGAACAGTCTTGCTGGATCAGACTGAAGATCTGTTTATTCCAGCAGCCTGTTTCACACAACATCCAACCAGATGCCTCTAGGAGACACACAAGCAGGGCATGAAGGCAATAGCCCTCCCTGGTTGTTGACCTTAAGCCAGGAACAGGCAATGTGGTGCCCTCTAGGTTTTTTTGGACTCCAGCACCCATAATCCCTTCCCACTGGGCATGCTAGCTGGGGCTGATGGGAATTGGAGTCCAACAATCTCTGGAGCTTTAGGGTGGCTACCTCTGTCTTAAAAGAATATACATTTCTTTTCACTGCACTTGAGCATTCCGCCCAGAAAACAGAGATGTGCTCTTTCTCCATCTCCACTTAACCAAAGTTGCACCTGATTCTCCTTTTCGATTTCATCCTTTTCCTTCTGCAGGGTCTGAAGTGAAAGTGTTTTCTCCTCCAGTTTCTTCTCCAAATTTTGCTGAGGAAAGAGAGCGATTTGCAATTAGGAGGCAAAATGCTGAAAGCTATCAAGAGTATTTATACGCCGTCATCTATCATTCGCATCCCCTCTTCCTTGGAGGAGCTCTTACCCCTTCATTTTATCCTTACAACCACCCTATAAGGTAAACTAAGCTGAGAGGCAGCGACTATCCCAAAGTCAGCAACCAGTCTCCTAACTGATGGGGAATTTAAACTGGTCCTCACCACTCTATGTCCAACTAACTGCTACGCAGAAAGTGGGAACCTTTTTTCAGCCCAAGGGCCACATTCCCTTCTGGGCGACCTTCCAGGGGCTACATGCCAGTGGTGGGTGAGGCCAGAGACAAAAGTCGGCTAAGAAACATACATAAATGTTCCCTTTAAAGAGTAGGCTAGTTTCTACCCATGCTCACACTGCCTTCTCTATCCTCCATCTATCTATCTATCTATCTATCTATCTATCTATCTATCTATCTATCATCTATCATCTATCATCTATCATCTATCATCTATCATCTATCATCTATCATCTATCATCTATCATCTATCATCTATCATCTATCATCTATCATCTATCTATCTATCTATCTATCTATCTATCTATCTATCTATCTATCTATCTATCTATCTATCTATCTCCCACCCTTCTTCCCAGTAGGAGCCCAGGGTGGCAAACAAAAACACTAAAAACACTTTAAAATGTCATAAAAACAGACTTTAAAATATATTAAAACAAAACATTTTTTTAAAAGGTTTAAAAACATATTCAAAAGCAATTCCAGCACAGACGCAGACTGGAATGAGGTCTCTACTTAAAAGGCTTGTTGAAAGAGGAAGGTCTTCAGTAGGTGCCCAAAAGATAATAAAGATGGCAAGCAAGAGGCGAGCAAGACGCATTTTCAGAGTTCAAGGACATATCCCAGCCAGGCAAAAACATCTGAGGAGGGTGCAAAGTAGAGCCGGTGCAGTGTGTGTGGCTTGGGAAGAGGATGTGACCTGGGGAGGGTCTTTCCATGGGCCAGATAGAGGCCTGGAGGGCCTGACTCAGCCCCTGGGCCTGAGGTTTTCCACTTCTGCACTTCACCATACTAACTCTCATGGAAGAGTAGTAGTATGCATTAAGGATGTTCAGATTAAAGGTGCAATCTTATACCCATTTTCCTGGGAGTAAACCTCATTGAACTTACTTCTGGGTAGACATGCATGGTATTGCACTGTAAGTTATCTCTGTGTAAATCTAAATCCATAGTTTGGAGACCTGACAACGGATGATCATAAGATTACACTTCAGAGGGTAAACCACTTCCCGTCCTGCTAACTCTTAATAGTCAGCCTCAAAACGTGCTGCTTCCTCCTGAAGAAGTCTGAAACTCTTTCAAGACAAGGTTCTAGAGCGCGTGGTCGCTCGCCAACTCCAGGCTCTCTTGGATGAAACTGATTATCTGGATCCATTTCAATCCGGCTTTCGGCCGGGGTTTGGTACAGAAACAGCCTTGGTCGCCCTGTATGATGACCTCTGTCGGGAGAAAGACAGAGGGAGTGTAACTCTGTTGGTTCTCCTTGATCTCTCGGCGGCTTTTGATACCATCGACCATGGTATCCTTCTGGGGCGACTCGCGGATTTAGGAGTTGGAGGCACTGCTTGGCGGTGGCTGTGCTCCTATCTTGGGAATCGTCTCCAGAAGGTGATGCTTGGGGATCACTACTCGAGTCCCTGGGTGCTCCAGTATGGGGTCCCGCAGGGCTCAGTTCTGTCCCCCATGCTTTTTAATATCTATATGAAGCCGCTGGGTGAGGTCATCAGGAGTTATGGGGTGCGTTTCCAGCAAAATGCTGATGATACGCAGCTGTATTTCTCCTTTTCATCTTCTTCAGGTGAGGCTGTTGCTGTACTGAACCGCTGCCTGGCCGCGATAATGGACTGGATGAGAGCGAACAAACTAAAACTCAATCCTGACAAGACTGAGATGCTGTTGGTTGGGGGGCCCTCTGCTCAGATGGCTGATGTCAGACCTGCCCTAGATGGGGTTACACTCCCCCTAAAGGAACAGGTCCGTAGTTTGGGGATCTTATTAGATCCGCTTCTGTCACTTGAGGCTCAGGTAGCCTCGGTGGCACGAAATGCGTTCTACCAGCTTCGGCTGGTAGCCCAACTACGACCCTATCTGGACAGGGAGAGCCTAGCCTCAGTTATTCACGCTCTGGTAACCTCTAGATTGGATTACTGTAATGCTCTCTACATAGGGTTACCTTTGAAAACGATTCGGAAACTTCAGCTAGTGCAGAATGCTGCGGCCAGAGTTCTTACTGGGACGAAGAAATTCGACCACATAACACCTATTCTGGCCCAACTACACTGGCTTCCAATATGTTTCCGGACCAGATTCAAAGTGTTGGTCCTTACCTATAAAGCCCTTAACGGCACTGGACCGCAATATCTGATGGAACGCCTCTCTCGCTATGTTCCTACCCGTTCACTCCGCTCGACGTCTAAGGCCCTTCTCCGGGTCCCAACCCATACAGAGGCCCGGAGAACAGTAACAAGATCTAGGGCCTTTTCGGTGGTGGCCCCCGAATTATGGAATGCCCTCCCAGATGAGATACACCTGGCGCCTTCCCTGTCATCTTTCCGGCGCCAGGTAAAAACCCACCTCTTCACCCAGGCATTTTAATGTATTTTATGCTTTTTAATCTTATTTATTTTATTTCTAGTTTTTTTTTTACTTTGTTTATATAATGTTTTATATTGTTTGCGCAATACACACTTGCTGTATTTTAAATATTGTGGTTTTATCATGTTGTACACCGCCCTGGGAGCTGCTAGCTATAGGGCGGTTTAGAAATGCAACTAAATAAATAAGACCTTTAATCATTCACTTTACCAGATAAAACTGTGCAGCGCCATCCATTTTAAGGGCTAGTTGACTCAGCAGGTGAGTTGTTACAGACTCATTAGTGAATTCCAATTTCCATGGCCACCGTCCTGAAATCTATACATTAACCCACATTTTCTCTAGGGTCTGTTGAGCCCAGGACAATCTTTAAAGTCTCTGCTGATCATTTTATTGGGGGGCTCTATTTTTTTTAATGAATAGTCAAGTTTTAAAATTTCTAAACATTTCAATTTCTCTTGGCCCGTCTATAATTGCTTTCTGATTTTTTCTCTTTTAGTTATCTTATAAATTCTACAGCCTGTAACTTTTTATTTGTGGTTGGTGGACCATAAATTAATACATTTGTTTTCTTTCTTACCGTTTTCTACACAACATTTCTACAACACTAACTATGGGCAAAACTTTCACAGAATGCTCTGAGCACTTCTAGATGGGCTGTTACTTCCCTGTCCTTTATAATGTTAAACTACAGAAATAAGCTTCTAACAGAGAGAGCATACTGCGGGGATGGGGAATCTTTTGGACCTGGTGGGCCAGATCTTTATCTTCCCCCCACCCCCAGGGCAACTTTGACATTTTCCTAGGAGTCAATCATCTGGCAGCACAATGACATCAGATGATTGACAGGTGTGTGGTCCCACTCACCTCTCAAAGTTGGCCTGTGGGGCAGGGACAGGGAGATAATCACCAAGCATGATTGAATTCTCCGCCCATTCAGCTGATGAGTGGGTGGGGTTCAACACAGCTTTCTGCTGTGTTCAGGTGTGCAATCGAATTCCCTGTGGAGAACTCATTCATACACCTGAACCAAGCAGGATTGAGCCCACACACAATCAGCTGATGCACAGGGGGTTCAATCCTGCTTTTCGCAGATAAAGTAGCTGCATCTATACCACCCCTACACCTGATGTTACACATGACTCCAGATGCTGGGCAGGTGGATGTAGTTTAGTGAAAATGGTCTCATTAGCCAAATAGGGAGGGTTGGTAGGCCAAATCTGGCCCATGGGATGGAGGTTCCCACCTCTGGTATACAGGATCAACTATTCAATTGCTTCACTGTGGTGTAGTGATTAGAGTGCCAGATGAGGAATCAGAGTTCAAACCCCTGTTCGGCTATGAAGCTCACTGGGTGGCCTTAGGTCAAATACAGTAATACCTCAGTTAACAAATCCTCCAGGAAAGAAGATCCTTTTAAGAAAGTATATTTTGGGTGCAGGGGGCGTGAGGGGGGTGCACACTTTCACCTAGTCAGAATGTGGCTCCTTGTCTACTGGATTGCAGGCAGCTCTCTCACGCATGGCTGGAATGGAGCTCGTTGCCAGGTGGCGCAGGTGCCTCCACAGTATACAGTGCCCTGGAAGCACTGTTTACCACCCACACATCTGCTCGATTTTAGGGGAGGATGGCAGAGAGAGAGACCAAGCACAGGGTGGTAGCTGCCCCTTGCCTGCCTGTTTGAGTGTACAGAGAGGAGAACTGCACTCAGCTTTAGATTACTATAGCAAGATGCTACATGATAAAAGAAAAAAGGCAAGGCAGGCATCCCTGGATACATTTTGGAAGACACTTTCAAAGTGGTCTGTATGCAAGGCTTACCTGAACTGGTTGTTTCATTTCAGACATGTGTATTGTTAGTTTTGAATAAAAAGTTTGCTGAAATATATTAAACTGCTCTTCTTTTTTTGTGGTGTAGGAACCTATCCCTATTCTTTCCATGTTAATCCTATCTCTGGTACCAAAGGTTCTGTTGAAGAGTAATATCCAGGAATGCATCTACTTCGTTAAATGAGGTATTACTGTACACTCTCTTAGCCTAACCTAGCTCACAGGTGGTAGGTGGGGTGGACAGGAAAAAGAGCTAAATATGCCACATGGACAAAGGTTGGGATATAAATGCAATAAATAAATAAAACAAACTTTCCCCAAAGAATCCCTATCTGTAACTTCCATATCTACCACCCACAGATGCCTAAAATAATCCTGCTCTTTTATGAAAATATAAAGAGAGAAATGGCATTATTTAAAGGTGCTCTCAGTATTACATAAATAGAACAGGTGGTGTAGCAATGGTCATTGGCTTAGATGCACTTTAGATGTTTTTTAAGACAACAACTCCCATCATCCCCAACCATTGACTACACTGGCTGGGGATGACAGGAGCTGTAGTTCAAAACATCATCAAGGTACCAGATTGGAAAAGGCTGCCTTAGAACATATTCATTTATCCTCTGTAACTGCACACCAAAGGGGAAGACTGGTATCAGCAAGCAAAATGAGTGTCAGAGATGTTTGTCTGCCATTATCTTCTCATTAAAAAGTGATAAGCTTATGAACACATAAACATAGGAACCTGCCTTATATACTAATCAGATCATCGGTCCACCTAGCCCTGTGCCAAAATTACTTTGACTGGAAAAGTTGTTGTTGTTTGTTGTTATTATTTGTTGTTATTATTAATTACATTTGTATACCGCCCCATAGCCAAAGCTCTCTGGGCAGTTTACAACAATTAAAAGTGTTAAAAACAAATATACAAATATACAAATTTTAAAATACTTAAAAATAACCCACTTTATAAACACATGCTAAAATGCCCGGGAGAAGAGGAAAGTCTTGACCTAGTGTCAAAAAGATAACACTGTTGGCGCCACGCACACCTCGTCAGACAAATCATTCCATAAGTTGGGGGCCACCACTGAGAAAGCCCTCTCCCTTGTTGCCAACCTCCAAGCATCCCTCGGAGTAGGCACCCAGAAGAGGACCTTTGATGTTGAGCGTAGTGTACTGGTGAGTTCATGTCGGGAGAGGCGTTCCATCAGGTATTCTGGTCCCGACACCACATTACTATCATCATCTTCACTGAAAGATCAGCTCCATAAGGCCTCTTCTCCCCTAACTGTCACCTGGTAGCAGCCATGCCAACAGATTGCCTCAGTGGAAGAAAATTCAATCAGATCACCTGAAAGACCAACCCCATCAGGCACCTCGGGCCCCTGAACTGTTGCTATTCCAGCTGGTCATAATAACAACTATTTAAGTATTGGTGCCTGAGCTTGCTTTTTTCCTTTTCCCTCTCTGTCCCTTTTTCCTTGTGTGTTGTGTCTTTTAGATTAGAAGCCTCTGGGCAGGAACTGTCTTGCATGTAAGCTGCCCTGGGAGCCATTCTAGCTGAAGAGCAGGGTACAAATGCTCTAAATAAATCAATAAAAGCTCCTACTCTAGGAAAAATCAGTATTCCAGCATGCAGTGTACTATTCAGATAGGGAGAATCTGGTGGCAGAGGGAGTCCCCCCATTCTAACATTAGTGATAAATATTTATATAATCTGTCTCAGGGGTGGAGAACCTGCTCTCCAGATGTTATTGGACTCCCAGCTCCCATCAGCCTCAGTCAGCATGGCCAATGGTCAGGAATGACAGAAGTAATAGTCCAACATCTGGAAGGCTACAGGTTCTCCACCTTTAATCTATGTTGTTGGGTGGAATAGCCTTGATGTGTGAATGAGATCAACCATAAGTAAAGTAACTGAGGGCACACATTAAAGCACAATTTCATTTCCTGTTCTCCAAAAGACCACTGGGTTTTTAAGAAGCCTTCTCAGCTGCCAGTGTGGTATAGTGGTTAAGGTGTTGGACTACAACCTGGGAGACCAGGGTTCGAATCCCCACACAGCCATGAAGCTCACTGGGTGACCTTGGGCCAGCCACTGCCTCTCAGCCTCAGAGGAAGGCAATGGTAAACCACCTCTGAATACTGCTTACCATGAAAACCCTGTTCATAGGAGCGCCATAAGTCGGAATCAACTTGAAGGAAGTACACTGCATTGCTCAGCTGCCTCACCCCCCAACAGCTGACAGCTTATAAACCCCAAGGGAAGATCCAAGAGTTGCCCACCTGAAGTTGATCCACACAACTCAGGCTGGTTCTCAGCTTCTTTTCCAGCTCTTCCTTTTCAGACAACACCTTTTTATTCTGCTCCTTGACTCTGTTCGGGAACAGACATAGTGGATGACTTCTTGCAGTTGGATGCCCAGATCCCCCCCCGATATATCACTTCTGTGCCTGCTCAAAGCCACCCACGCCTGCACTCTTAGAATCCCTGAAAGTCTCCGTTTGTCCTCCTGCAGGTTTAAAATAGTGTTGCTTTAAGCTTTCAAGACCCTGCAAAGGAGTCAGCGTCCTGGCTTTCTGACTCTAACGTTTATGTTGTGTTGCAAGTAAGGCTGCAGAGCCTAAACATTGACCACTGTCCTGCTAATCTCTCCTTACACAGAAACATGAGGTTCTGGGGATCCTAAATGGCTTCCAGTTGCTTGTTTTGCTAAGTCACCTTACTAAAATAACATGGGACCCAGAGATGAGAATTCCAAATCTCAATCATTCCCTATATAGCTAGCATTCAGGCCTTGAGTGCCATTGCTTAAGTAGTCAAAACAACCTCACCCATGCACAATAGGGA
The DNA here is from genome assembly GCF_030035675.1 of Rhineura floridana. Taxonomy (NCBI): domain Eukaryota; kingdom Metazoa; phylum Chordata; class Lepidosauria; order Squamata; family Rhineuridae; genus Rhineura; species Rhineura floridana. The sequence goes on along the minus strand of NC_084490.1, from coordinate 43,731,343 downwards.
GGCATCAACAGGCTTGGGAAAATCTCGATGTCTGCAGAAGTGCAAAAAAAATAAAGGAGAAATAAAAAACTAAAACAGCCCAAGGAGGGAGAAGCAGTGGTCACAGTACACTGACTGTTAGGCAGGGTGCATGGGGAAATGGAATAGAGTGGCTGGAATCCTGAACAGCAGCACCCCACACTGCAACATTTTATTGCAGATCCCTCTTGTTAAGAGCTCTAAACCTTCCCTTAAGCCCCATATTCCCCCAATGAACCATCTGCCTTAACTTCTTAGTCCCCATACGCTGCTGTAGCTAAGCCTCTCTGTATAGTAGGGGTGGGGAAGCTCTGGCCTGCAAGCCAATCGTGGCCCACCAGGCTTCCCCATTTGGCCTGTGAGTTCTGACCTGTCATGAGGTGTTGGGCAGGTAAGGGTGGGCTTTCAAAAGAAGAATCAAGAGCTTAAAAGTGAGCTCCCAAGAGTTCCTCTGCTAGAGCAAACTACGCTCCCCGCACCCATAATGGGCAGTGGTAGCATGCCTCACTTCAGGAGGAGGAAAGCAGTTTCCATTCAATGGAATGGAACCTCTGAAAACTGGATGTTCAGTATGGGGCTGCTTGAAAGCTCTTCTGCCACCAGCCCTTTGCTCTTCTTTGAACCTCCAGTTTTTGGAGGTTTAAAGAGCAGCACAGGGCTGCTTGCAAGAGGCCTTTCAAACAGCTCCACACTGCTCTTTGAAAACTTGACAATCAAGGCTTCAAAGCACAGCATCATCTGATGTCATACTGATGTCAGGTGATTGACAAATGGGCAGACCCCACCCATGTGTCAACATTGTCCTGGCAGGGGTGGGGAGGTAACGATCTAGACAGCCAATCAGAAAAGGTTCTTTATCCCTGACGTATAGCTTAAACACATGCATATTCTTCCCCCGCCTACTCTTCCCTCCATGTTAACATTTCAGGGCCCTCCTTGGGGCAGAGATGTCACAAAGTACAATGCATCCTGATGGTGTTAGAAAAATAAACTAACAATAAAATACTTGAGAATAGAACTCCTTCTGATTCTGGAACTGTAAGACTATAGTCATTGAACACCACACACTACAAAAATATGAGGCATGCACTCACTCGGACAATTCTGTTTCAATGGAGCTGTTCTGCCTTTCCAGAGGTGCAAATTTCTTTTTGAGAAGATTCACTTCTAAATTGAGTTTTTCATTGCTGCTCCTTAAAGTATCCAAGTTCCTTTGCAGATCCTGAAGAGTGACGGGCAAGAAGTTAGAACAGGAGAATCAGAATTACTCAATTTGTTATGAGTCATATGAAAACCAAATGTACTTGGCATTTGCAGAAATACAAATACATAAACTCCCACCATCCAATCAGCCATGTCAGAATGTGAACCTTGCCTCCTCAAGATTCAAATGGTATTTTAACCTGCCCTCTGTGGATTAATATCTCCGACTCAACTGGCCTCTATATGCTTACCTCATTTTCCTTTTGCAGTTTCATGTTATTCTCTGTAACTTCAGCCATCTCTAAAGCCTGAAGGTTCTGAGCTCTCTGAAGCTCCATGGTCCCAGTCTGCAGCAAATGGACTTCATCCTCAAGCTGCTTTGCTTTCTCCTGGACACACACATGGGGTGGGGAAGGAAGAACATATATTGTAAAAAAATAAAGCAAGAGTCTGAACATCTATAAGGTTGCAACTGCAGTCCCAAGAAATGAAGAAATCTGCTTTTTCTACAACAATAGCCAAGCTACAGTTGATGCTAAATGCTTAAAGATAGCCTCACCCCTTACATGCCCAATCGATCACTGCACTCTGCAGGAGAGGACTCCTGCAGATACCATCTTATCAGGAGGTGTATTTCGTTCACTATAGGAATTGGACGTTTAGTATGGTGGCATTTGCCCTTTGGAATTCCTTCCCCTTACAAATTAGGCAGGTGCCATCTTGGTTGTTTTTTTGGCACTTACTCAAGACCTTCCTCTTTCAACAAGCCTTTTCAGTGGAGATCCTTATCCCAGCCTGCACCTGTATTGGAACTATTTTTAACTGTTTTACATAAGAATTGTTTTATATATGGAATTGTGTGTTTCTTAACCCATTTCTTCTTTTATGGTTGTAACTGTTTTATAAATGAATATCTCATGGTTGTAACTCACCCTGGGACCTTGCGGTAAAGGGCAGGTAAGAAATCTAATAAATAAATAGCATCTAACCATGCATGTTTTAAAAAATGAAAATTGCACCAGCTTTGGGGGGGGCAGTGATAATGGAATAAAGAGCAGGCATGTTGGTGAGATTTAACCCTTTCCTCCCTGCTCCAGTCCTAACGAAGTCTCTCTTCTGCAGGAAAGGAAGGAAAGGGTGCCAACAGTGGATTTCCCCCAAAGAAAATACTAACTTCTGAGAAGGATTTTTGCTCAGGATTAGATCAGGGGAGGAAAGGGTTACATTCTCCTTCCATCCCTGCTCTGATTCTATTAATCACTACACCAAGCTGACACAATTTACATTTTTAAGAACTTGCAGGGCCAGAGGCAAAAATAAATTTGACCTCATGGGTAGACCGACCCCTATTCTTGCCCATGCTCATGTGCTTTGACTTAAACAAATGCTTCTGCTTATTCACCAAGTTTTTGTGAGAGTTCTACATACTTTGGGATGCAACCGACTTAAGTCATACACAGAGTAGACCTAGTGAAGTCAATGGGCTTCAGTCTTGAGTCCAAGAATGTTGGGGGCCACAGGTTTCCATCCTTGGTTTACACTGACTGCAGGGGCTTTGTAGGGTCTCGGGCACGAATCTTTCCCAATCCTAGTCCAGGGATTGAACCTGGTACCTTTGACATGCAAAACGTTATTCCTTCCCCACAATTGCTCCACCCACTTTTACCTCTGGCCCCATCCACCACTGGTATGTGGCCCTTGGAAGGCTGCCCAGAAGGGAATTCGACCCTCAGACGGAAAAAGATTCCCCATCCCTGACCTAGGCTTTTGGGTTTCCTACCTCTGCTGCCTTGAGTTTCTCCTGTAGGTCCTCATTCTGCTTCTGGAGACTTACAAGGTTTTCCTTCAGTTTCTGGTTTTCCTGAAGCAAGGCTGTGTTTTGTTGTTCAATCTCCTCCACTTCCCCCTGGCAAAGAAGAGCATAATTGGTTTTCCCCCATGTGATTCGATACAGAAAACATAGAAATGACAAAGCTAATACAGTAGAACAAGAATATGTGCCTACTCTCGCCATGATCATAATGAATTTGCAGGGAAGTATTGCAAGGAGCCAACAGTGCAAAAAGAAGTAGAGTGGGTCCTTCCAATGGCGTTCCTCCTCCCCAGACGCTAAGCGCAACAATCCCTTAGGGCTAAACGTGACATGATGCTAAACACATCATTAGAAGCCAAGTCACGCCTGAAAAAGCTTGAATAGCAGGTGTGAGAGCAGGGGTAGTTTTAGGAAAAGAGTGAGGAGCCTCAGGGCCAAGGGCCAAATGTGGCCCTCCAGACTCTCCCCAAGCCACATTCCTCACTGGCCCTGTTTTGCCTGGGTGGCATGTGTCCTTGAACTCTGATCACGCCTCTTGCTTGCCTGGGTGGAGGAGAGAGAGGGGTGTACCAGGGTGTGGTAACTAGTCTACTGTACAAAGGCAAACATTTACATTTGTTGCCCTGTCTGTTTTTGCCTCTGCCCCCGCCCACCACTGGCTGTTGCCCAAAAGGGAATGCAGCCCTCAGGCTGAAAAAGTTCCCCACCCCTGTTTTAGGAGGTAAGGTTTCACCCTTCTTTCTTCAGCTGTAATTCTAATGAAAACCTTCCCCTCCAATATGGCTAAGAACCCTGGGTGGGAGGAGGACTTCTAACAGTGTTGCAGTCCCGAAGAAAGTAACGCATGCATGCATATACCATACCTGCTATTTAATTTTTTAAAAACTGATGTGGTTTCTAATAGGAACATAGGAAGCTACCGTCTATTAAGTCAGACCATTGGTCCACCTAGCTCAGTATTGTCTACACTGACTGGCAGCAGATCTCCAGGATGTTAGACAGGGAGTCTTTCCTAGCCCTACCTGGAGATACCACGGGTTGAACCTTGGACCTTCTGCAGGTAAAGCAGATGCTCTACCACTGAACTACAGCCCTTCCCAATGACATATTTAGCATCACATAATAGCATCACATTGCCTGGTCCCAGGCTATGATCTAAAGCAGCCTTTCCCAACCAGTGTGCCTCCAGATGTTGTTGGACCACAACTCCCATCAGCCTCAGCCAGCATTGCCAATGGTCAGGAAAGATGGGAATTGTGGTCCAACAACATCTGGAGGCACACTGGTTGGGAAAGGCTGGTCTAAAGGCACACAAGGCCACCACCTTGCTGGAACTAAGCAGGTGTGGGTCTGGTTAGTGCCTGGATGGGAGATTGCCTGAAACCACATGTATGCTGCCTTGGGTTCCATGATGAAAGAAAGGGGATTATAAATGCAATAAATAACATAACATAACATAAGCCCTCTCTTTGAAGAAGCCATCTATTTGCAGTCTGGTTTATTAAAGATAAAAAAACTACAAAGGAAGAATGGGGGCTTTGAAGTTGCCCATCAACAGGCAGCACCTGGACAGCGCACTGAGCAGGCACACAGGTCACAACGTTCGCCACTACAGCAAGATATACTGTATCTATATTTAAAGTACAATAATTATTTCTAAATTTGCATCTATACATATATAAAAATCCAAATGCAAATTCATATATACAAATGCAAATCTATAAATGAGCATTTGCAAATTTTATGGAAAACTGTATTTTCTTTTGTGGTGATGCATGATGCATAAGTGGCCATCCTAGTCTTAACTGCGCAGCTAAAAGATTAACATAGCAAAAGCAAGAGGACCACAGCCAGGCTTTTTTCTTTTTCCTTTTTTAAAAAAGGTGGTCAACAGATGAAACAGCACATGCGTCTGGATATCACTCTTTGGCAAGTCACTGTGTGACATAAGGAGGACTGAAAAATGACCCTCCAGAGATCACAGCTGCTCACAGTGTCAAAGGCTTTGATTAAGTCAAGGCACTTGATGCTGTGAGCAGATGTGCTCCGAGGGCTCCTTCTTAAAACTTGGCCAGTTGAAGAGATGATGCATGAGCAAAATTTGATCTTTGCACAATCGTATGTGGCATTTGTCATAATACAGTGTCAGAAAGCTTTGTTTCTTTGAGTCCACCACCCTTAGCCAGGGGTGTAGCTGTCCGGGGTCCCAGGGGTCTCAGACCCCTTACTTTTCTGGGAGCCAGATCCCAGCAGTGACCCTCTATTTCCAGCATCCTGCAAGCCAAGCAACATGAAAAGGAAGTTTGTTAGCCACTAAGAAGAGTCCCAATGAGTGTCAATTGCAAGCAAGCTTTTATTGGTTCAAAAAGCCAAGACAAGTTGTGGAAAGTGAGAATTTTGTAATTGCAGAAGAAGAGACAGTGAATCATGATAACAGCATCCCATCTACATAAGCAGTTTGGTAGCAACAGGAGATAAATGTGTAGACAACGAATGTAGTGATTCAAGCAATATCTCACACACAGTGAAAAAGGACAGTCAAATGGTGACAGTGACAGAGAAACAGAACGCAGTATTCAAGCCTGGCCAGATTATTCTATCATTTTAGAAGGCTGCATAATCTTAGAAGGCAGTGTGGCTGTGACTATCATGAAGGGACCCTACGCTTCTGAATTTGACACTACGCTACTGCCCTTAGCCCAGAAGGGTTCTTGGTCTCTTAAATGCCTCCACCAAATTTTCCCATTCTGCCAGGAACTCCATCTTTCCCAGGCCTGCCTGGGGAAAGTACTTCTCTTGTGGTGCCACCTCTCTCGGTTGCAACTTCTTTCAGATCCCACTTCTTCCATAAAACCTTTGCCTTAACCCCTTAGTCCTCACCCTTATCCAAAATAAAGCATGAGTACACAGGATTATATATAAGAATGTCTGCCTATAGAATGGTTAATTTGTTTACTGCACCTGTTTATACAATTGTTTAATTTATATTTAGTTTATATTTATTTGTTCCCTGCTCTGGGATTTATATTATGGAATGAAAAGCAGGCTATTAATACAGCAAATAAATAAAAGAAAATAAATTTATACCTATTCAAACCCCTCCCCCCATTTATCCACTTGGTCATCTTCAAAGACCGCAAGCTCTCTGGGGTAGCACCTTTTGTTGATGCTACTTCTTGAAATGCCACATACATTGGCAGCCTGGCATAAATGATAAAAGACAAAGAATAGCCACAATAGGATACAAAGCAAGATTGCATTTCCACCCTGCTTCTTTTCTGCTTTCTCTACTGCTGAATTCCCTTTTAATAATACTGTAGGCTGACTAGCCTGCATTAATTACTTGCAATTTTAACCTCCATCAACTAAAAGCCACATATCTTGGAGGTGCATATCTATGACCACTTTCACAAGGGTGCTTGCTATCTATATAGTCTCCGATATAATCTCTTTACACAGCACTTCATGTTCAACTCACTAGTTTGCTTTGACTACTATTGGCTCATCTATATTATACATACTACAGAACACAAAATGTATGGTATCTCATTGTCCTCCAGCTAGTTTGTCAGCCAGCCTTCATCTGCCATCATTTCCCACTTGCTGCACCACATTCTTAGGCATTATTCTGAGCACTCTTAACATCTGTTGGAAGCACATGTGCCAGTTGTTGAAACTGTTGAGATGAAGACATCTCCGGGATGGAATTCTTCCTCATTCAGACTCAGTGCCAAGACATTCCTTTCTTTTTATGAGGGTGGGGGTGGAGAAGCTTAAAGCAAGCCACCCTATAAAAAGCAGACAGCAGAAACGTAGCAAGGACAGCCTCAAATAAATGTCGGGCATCTTGCTGTCAGCATTCTATGACCCCAGTAGTCAACGGCTAGATGGTACAAAATGCACCATTCTCTTCTTAAAAGCATACTTTTAAAAGCTGTTAGAAGTGCCAGGGCATTCTCATTCCCCAGCAACTATGATCACAAAAAAGTAGCTTCAGGCTTGGTTTTAAAAACATTTCTATCTCATCTCTCTTATGCCTGAGGTGGCTTTATGGCAACTTGTTAAAAAAACACAACAAGCATATACAGTACTGACTGGTCCTAACAGTGTTTTTCCACACAGCTGCACAGGAACAAAGGAAGCTGCCTTGTAACATGTTGGACCCTTGGTCCATCTAGCTCAGTATTGTCTACACTGACCAGCAGCAGCCCTCCAGGTTTTCAGAGACGGGAAGGAGTTCTTTCCCACCCTAGCCCTACCTGGAGGTGTCAACCTGGGACCTTTTATTATTGATTGATTGATTACATTTATATCCCATCTTTCCTCCAAGGAGCTCAAGGTGTCATACATGGTTCTCTCTCTCCCCATTTTATCCTCACAACAACCCTGTGAGGTAGTTTCGGCTGAGAGGCTGTGACTGGTCGAAGGTTATCCAGCAAGCTTCACGGCATAGTCAGGATTTGAACTTTGGTCTCCCAGGCCCTACACCAATCCTCTTAACCACTACATTATGCTGGCCTTTTTTGCATTTTGCATGCAAAGCATGTGCTCTTACTACCAAGCTGCATATATGGATATATTCACTAGTGTGAACTGGGCCAAAGATTACTGCAGGTGCACAGATCTCTCCTTTAGGATAATACTGTGCACTCCTTTTCGCACTCTGAAAATGAGCTAGCACACCACACGGCATGTTGTGAGCCATTATAATTCAGCATACAGTTATGCATCCTCCTCAGACCACACATGGGAAGGTCACAGAGACAGAAAGGAACAAATAAGGAGCGATCATAGACTGGCACAGGCTCACAAATGTCTCAAATAAACTGCTATATAGTGCGAGGCATAAGGAAGCAAACAAACCTGCGTAGTAACTACCAACATGTCGTCCTCAGCCTCTACATGGAACTGGAAAGGGACACTGGCTCCACGGACAAGGCCATCTTGGTCCACATAACAAAACTGGTAATATTCGTCATCCTTTGGCAGATAGTAGGCTAGAAGAAACAAAACCCACACTTCATCTCTAGCCTCTCAAGCATGCAAAGTGAATTTGGCTGTGACTCTCCACACTCTCAGGCAGAGAGGCTTTTCCCATCACCTGCTATCTTAAGGCTGGGAAACCTGCGGCCCTCCAGAAGGTGTTGGACTATGACTCCCATCATCCCTGATCATCGGCCATGCTGGCTGGGGCTGGTGAAAGTCCAGCAACACCTGGTGGGCCACAGTTTCTCTAGCCCTGTGCCATATGATCCTTTTTTTAGCTGGAGATGCCTGGGATTGACCCTGGAATCGCCTGCATGCAAAAGATGCGCTCTGCAACTGAGCGATGGCCCATCCTCGAGGAACAAAGCAAGAATGCCAGTGCAACACTCTTGACTCTGCTGGCACTGGGTGAAGTCACACTTTTTGTTCCCTGCGGGTGACAGTGAAGGACGACAAGGAGCGCCAGAGGCAGATGGTGTCGGAGACTGTTTAACATCTCATGACTGGCCAATGCTTCATTTTGCCACACACATACACAAAAGCCTTTAACACACAGTAACTTGGTACCAAGTTCTTTTTTAAGTGACCACAGAGGCACCGATGTCAACAGCCCATCCTGGCTACTGCACTGAAGTTGAGATTTCAGCATGCAATTATGCTTATATCAGTAAGTACATATCAGCATGTTCCACCACACAAGCCCTCCCTTTCCTGCCACTGACCTTTAAAGAGCACCTCCTGAAGTTCGTCCTCACCACTGTCGGGGTTGCTTGGCAAAGGCGCCCACACAAATGTGTAGTATTCGCGAGCTGTCTTCCACCCCACCTGAAACAGCAAAAGGTTGTGTGGGATCCTTCAATTAATTTAGGAGGAGGCTGAGCAGTAGCGAAAGTGTAACAGATTGTCCTATTCATGCTCTAATCCAATGCACTAAAGCAGCCTTTCTAGGACAAGGGACATATTTACGTGGCAGATTTACAGCACCATATGTGTCTACTAAGAAGAAGAAAGGCCAAATGAAGATAGTAAGGACGCACCTTAAACCAGTTTAATAATAAGACTCTTCTCCCTCTTTCTGTTAGGAGGACAAGGGATCTCTAACAAAAGAATTCACTGCACCCCCACCAGATTATAATTCCTACGATTCTTTGGGTGAAGCCGTAACAGTTAAAATGGTACAAAGCTGATAATAAATTTGGAATGTACACACTTGCAAATGGCTCCAAGAAATGCATCATCCCGGCTTCTAGAAAGGGAAACACTCTTTCACACACACACTTAAATTTATTAACAGCAAAAAAGGGAGAAAAGTACTTATGCTACCATCCAAGTCTAGGCTCTTCCAGTGCAAAGTACTTTCCTGACCTCAAGATAGGGCTCTCAAACTGAGCATAACCCCTCCCCTCAGCCATTCTTCTTCTTCCCAGTCCTCACAGACTCCTGAGCTTTCTGGCCCAACTCTTTCCTGAGAACAGTATATCTTCTGAAGCTTTTATAACCCCATTTTGACTGCTCTGTTATAGAGCAAAACATTATCATTTATGATAAGCCAATTCCAATGTCCATGTTGCACCACAAAAGGTGGCTGTCTTCACCACACAAACTTACCCTGAATATGCCCACCCAGTCCTTCTTGCGTGGTGTGATATGCTGAGAAAGGTTATAATGGCAAGTTATATCTGCTCCAGGGACATAGTATTTCTCTATATTTGTAAAGATGACCTGATTGAAGATGCGGTTGTCCAACAGGATGGCAGAAGTGGGAGGTTCATCTGAGTTATTACATGACACAGCTTCCATACTGGATTCTGTGAAAGGACAAAGGCAAACAAACAGAAATGGGGGTGGGTGGGGGAGGAAAAAGAAAAACAGGGACAATTAAAAGTGACCACTGCTAATTTTGACCTCAGGATGTCATGTCAATTGTATCCAACGACAAGATCTTCATGGTACTAGGGGAATTTTGCCAGCATTGAGCACAGCAGCAATGGAGATATTACAGGGCAGGGAAAGAGAATGTTAATTCTACACTAGGAAAACATGGCCTCCCAAACCTCATCCTCTTTCCCGTAAGGGTACAACTACATGTTTGCACACAAATGTGTGTAAGAGAGCCCCAGCAGCATAGTTTAAAAAGTTAAAGCTTGGGGGGGGGGAATGGCATCTTTAGCTTCAGAATGGTTTGAAAAAATCTGGATTATTGTAATAATGGCCAAATTGGCACTATAGAAGAACAAGCAACAAACAAACAAACAGATTTTTAGAACAATTGTACTATTTATTATATTATGGAATGACAAGTTTCAGGACAACATTTATCCATATAATCATTTTGCTTTATTAAAATATTGTTCTATAATTTCAATTTTATGTGTGTGTATACATGTATAGACACACCCCTATTCTTTAATTTTTTTTCTAAAGAAATTAATTCTGTTCCTCCTCCATAAATCAGCTTTCAGGTTTGTATTTGAACACGGCTGTCTGCAGTCCCAACAAGTCCAAAGTCCATACCACACCTTCTAACAGTGGCACCAATATGGGAACTGCCCACATTATTCACCAGTTCCACTACAGGGTACAGCCAAAGAAAAGGCAACCATGCCACTGTTGTAACACATAAGACCAGGTGAGAAAGTTGCCAGGCAGCAAATTTTAGGCATCATCAAAGGCAACAAAGTGGAAACAGGCAAATCAGACCCATAGTGAATAATCCACTGAGATTTTTTTCAGTTGGGCTTGTACAGGAGAATGTCCTTGTGGATTACATCCCATCCTTCCTCTGTACTAACTGCAAACTCAATTCTCCAAGTGCCACTCCATATATGACTAAAACGGCGCCACTTGCACACAAGAGGGAGCATGCTTAATGGAACCCCCAAGGTTTGCAGAAAATACAAAAATCTTGGGGGAGGGGGAAATCACAGGGGACCAAATTACCCCAAACAGTCCAATAAAGACTGAGCATGCTCAGGGGGCACTGAATGCTGAATAGTCAGGAGAGGAAATAATGAGAAACAGAAAGAAATGGAATGGAGTGTCTTGGGAAAAGTCAAGGCCGATTGCCTCCGCACACTGCCACATTTTGATGCAGGTTCCACTTGTTCCCTCTGTTTCCTGACTTCAGGAGTGAGTGCCAATACATTTAACCAAAACAGCACCACTAGAGGTAGGTATTGGCATACCTAGGGAAACCCTGAGATTAGCAAAGTATATAAAATTAGGTGGGGAGTCAGTTAAGGGGCACGACCCAAAACAGGGAACAAAAAAACAATGACTACACTTGCAGTCACACAGAAGAAAGAGGAGCAAGAAGCAGCATGGAAAGAACGCAGGCACAACTGTCCCCCCCCCAATAGGGATGCTTTCCTACTCTAAGCGGCATTGCCACCTGAGGAGTGGGAAGTTTTGAAGGCACAAATTAAGCCAGTGGACAGCTAAGCTGCAATTTGAAAAGTCCGCCCTTCGCACACCCAAGCAAAATGTTGCAGAACCTCTTGCGTTTATTAGTGGGAAGGAGGTGCCTCTGGTACACATCAGGCAACATCCCATCTCAGGCCAGGAGGAGCCAACGGGGTGCCCTCCAGATGTTGTTAGGTTCAGACTCCCATCTTCCCTGACCACTGTCCAACTGGAGGGCACCACGTTGACTACTTCTGTCTCAAGCCAATTCTGTAGGTGCAAAGGAAAACAAAACACAAAGCTTTTCTCTGATGCCCCAGGAGCAACCTGATCAGACCCTGGCCAGTCACCAGAGGGGAGGCGCGCTCTGTCCAGACAGCTTGCCAGCCATTCCAAAACTATCCCAATTCCAGGAAACCAGAAGCACGAGCTCCCTGGCTGATCCTCATAGCAGTGGGACACGACTGCTCCAGATAACAGAGAGAGAGGGCACTTGGGGTGATGGAAAGAGGTCGTCGATGGGACTGCCAGCAGCAGAACACATGCAATTAGTTTTTTATGCTCTGCTGGCTTGAGCCACAATCATGCCAAGCAGGTCTTGATGACACCGACATTTAAATATGTAGAAGGGGGGGAGAGAGGGCTGCGGGTGGGAGGTGGATTTCAGAACACTCAAGTTGAACATTACAGATCCATGCAAAGAACATTGCTTTTACCTTTAAATGGGGGAAAAGGTTTTTAAAGTAAGGTTTATGGAAAGAAAATAAAAGCAGCTTTGGATGGAGTAGTTTTCTGCTTAGGAATTATTAGATCCTCCCGATCACTTTACCCAAAACTCACAGCTCCAACAAAGATGACATTCCAGATCAAGCACATTCATTAATCTTGCCTGAAATCTATTCCATCTGCAGGTTCCTTGGTATCTAGTGGCAGGATTTGGAGTTATATATAGCAGAAATCTGAATAACTTGATCATGCAAGGGACATGCCTGGGGGACATGCTGTTCTACTCATTTGAGATGCAAGGAAAATCCCCATCTCAGTTCAGCTTGGCCTCAAGATGCTATGTTATGCCTTTCCCTCCACACCCAGAAAAAAATCACCCTCCCAACAGTCACAAGTAGGTGTAAACAGAAGCAGCCTTCTATTCATGTAAACCCATAGTGTGGCAGATTTTGGATATCATCAGGGGCAGCAGAGTGGGAGATGGATGGACCTAGACCATGGAGTACAATCCAGTGAGACGTTCTCCTGCACAAGTTCTGCTGAAATTAATGGGAGGTGTGCACTAAAACAGTGCTCTTGTAGGAATAAAGGAGTTGAAGTCCAACAACCTCTGGAGAGCACCACGTTGCCTACCCCTGTTCTAAGGAAAGCTGCCTCCATGAGCAGGCCTTAGGCCAGGTCTGGGGAACCTGTGGCCAAATGTTGCTGGACTCCAATTCCCATCAACCTGAGCCAGCATGGCTAATGGTTAGCGATAATGGGAACTGTAGTCCAGAAATATCAGGAGGGCCACAGGTTCCCAACCCTTGCCTCAGGCCTTGAAAAGGAGAACAAGGAGGAATCTCCTGAGCTCTGGAAGGAGGAGTGTGTGGCCAAGCAGATAATTTCCCCATCGAGGATGCCGACTTTTCCTGGGCATAGCTCCTGTGCTTTTTAATTGCTGCTTAAGACACAGAAGCCACACCAGGGTGGAAAAATGGCAGATGTGCTCCACCAACTTGACAGGGGAGCCAGCCTAGCTCTAGAAAGCCAATATGATGTGATGATTATAGACTAGGAGTCAGAGGTTCAAATCCTGCTCAGCTACTAAACTCACTGGGTGCCTTGGGTCAGTCGCTCCCTCTCAAGCCTAACCTACTTCACAGGGTTACTGAGAGGACAAAAAGCAGGGTGCATGTACACTGTCTTGAGTTCCAGGTAATAAATATGTAAAAAATAAAATCAAAGTAATGAACTAGACCAAAGAAGAGGAGATATAGCACCTGTCCTGCTCACACCTGCCTCTTGCTGGACAGTCTCTCACTGTCAAGATCTCTTCCTTCCATTATCCCAGGACTAGGGAGTTTTCCACAACACAGATTCAAACGCCCAACATCTTCAGAGCAAAGCAAAGATAGCCCTTTGTCATGTTCTGCTCATTTCCATTCTCTTCTGAACAGGCAAAAATGAAATAATGGCTGTGTATAAGCAGGACCAACTGCCAGCTGTTCGATTTCCTGGAATTAAGAAAGCATTTCACAGCACCGCCTGCTTAGAGCAGAACCACAACAGACTACAGCTTTCATTTTCCATGCGACAGAGAAAAGCCACACCTTCTTCGAGTTCCAGGAATTGACTCTCCTGCAGGGTGTAGGACACACACCTGCCACCTAACTATGCCATGAGGCCATCAAATGCCGACTCCCAAGCCAAATGGCAGGACTTGGCAGAAGACAGCTGCTTACTGCTCCAGCATGCCCTAACAGCAGGCTGATAGGCAGAAATTAAACCAGTGGAGCTTTCCCCATCCATGTCAGCAAAAGCTTCACTTGCTCAGTTTCTGAATAATCACACTTCAACATTTATATAGCATTTGGGTGTTCAATGCATTTATTTAGGCTCACTCAGTAATCCTTATAGCACTCCATGATGCAGATAAAAGAGCTAAGAAGGAATGGTTTGCTGCAGAAGTCAGATCTAAATCAGAAACTTCCTGGTTCACCAGTCTTTTAGCAATTACAGTTCATTGCTATTATTGCACTTTGACCCCACATTTCCTCCCATGAACTCAGGGTAATGTGGGTTTCCCCTCCCCATTTTATCCTCACAACAACCCTTTGGGGCTCAGCTGAGAGATGCTGACTGGCCTAATATCTCCGAGTGAACTTCATGCCTGAGTAGGGATTTGAAACTGGGTCCTCCTAGTCTTAGTCCAACCCTTTACCCATTATGCAACACTGCCCAGACTAGTGGCTGGGACTCCTCTTTATGGCATAGGACCAGAACTGGTAAAAGATCTAGTAATCTTACTGTAGAATAAACTATGGATTGTGAAGTACTGTTTGTATATCTAGACTGCTAGAGGGATAAATCCAGAACTAGAGTAGAGAAGCCAAAGCATTGCTTGCATATTGATATATGCTGATGTATCGAGAGGCCACACAAAGAATTATAATCATCAGGAGCTTTGCAAATCCACAATTAGAGGACTCAATCCAGGCCTCACAAAAAACGCTCACAAAAATTACTAGCCTGCAAGGTTTTTTGTTTTTTAAATTAACCTTTTAGTTGGATGCATCTCCATGCTTGTTGCAGAGGAAAGGAAGCCTTCTTCTTCCATGGCCAGCATGGAAACACAGGCTCCATTTATGGCTCAGGTGAACAGCTAAGTACAAGGCTGGCTCAGTGTACCTAAAGCCACCATGACAAACATTTAAACTTTTTCCCTCCCCCACCAAACCCCGTCTTCCTGGGTTTCCCCTTCAATAACTGATTTGGTTGCCAGGTATACTTAGAAATCTCCTTTTGGACATTTATAGGTGGGTAAACAGAAACAACAAGAGCTCAGGCCAACTAGGAAAGAGCCTGACTCTCCCCTGGCCAAACTGCAGATGGCCTCCCCATGCTTTGCCTGCGTGAACTCCTGATATAAAGTGTGTTGATTGTTTTGGTCAGGAGGATGCCATTACCAACGGAGGCCAAGGATGGAGGAAGATGAAAGGACCGAAAAAGTAAATAAAGATGGTCCCAGTCTAGAAAGAATCCAAAGATGCAAGAAAAGCAGGGGGGAAAGCCACAAAAATGCAAGCACTGGGTATGTTTGTCAGCAGCAGTTAATAACATCACTCCTAGCTTGCAGGCATCTGCACTGGCCTCACTTAGCACCATTAATAATAATGCTTTATTATTGTGCCTACAGCATCCAAAAGTGCTTTAAATACATTATCCCAGTAACCATTACAAACAACCTTCCAAAGTAGGACAGTATTGTCATACACATACTGCAGGTGGCGGGTGGAATAAAAGCTTCAAGAGGGTGGCTTGTCTAATACTGCCTAGTGAATACATGGCAGAGGTGAGATTTTAGCCAATGAGTTCCAAGTGCAGTTGCTTAACCACTACATTATACTAGTTCACAAATGACCTATGAAGAGGCCATAGCTTTCTTAATATTTGTTGATACTGTAGGTGGAAAGAAGATGGAGGCTTGCTTTGTTGACTGTGCAAAATGCTTCAGATAATCATGAGTTACGCATCCTGTAATACTGGCCATTGGTCTAATACGATCTACAATGACTGATGGTGGCTCTCCAAGTTCACAGGTGGAGATTTGGGATTGAACCCAGGCTCTGCTATATGCGTGTGCTGCTCCTGCGCTCATGCCCCTCCACATAATGGTTCATATATATTCTTGCAGTAAAACCTACAACAGTATTGCAAGGTAGGAAAGTAGTATTATCCTCAAATCACAGATTTAAGGGCTGATACTGACAGACAGTGGTTTGCCCAAGGTCACCTAGACAGCGTATATGACAGAAGAGATATTTGACCATAGGCTTCCCAGTTCATGAGCCCAGGTGTAAAAGAAACTACTCTACATCACCTCTTTCTCCTTCTAGTTTCTGTTTGTTTTAAGCCCCTTCCTGTCCATTGACCATAACAAATGGACAGCTGCACTAACCCATTTGCTACTTCAAATGCTTCTATTGGGGAAAGTTCATATTCCTTGCACTAGATGCACAATGGGTTATTTTAGAACTGGGAAAATGAACTTATTCCCTCAGAAGGTATTTCTGCTTTAAATCTGTGGTTGCAGCTCAGGATAGTTACACAAATGCCATCAACACTGTTTGAGCACATCACAGGCAGTCCTGTAATGTAATAGAACCACTACTAACATTCCCATTCCAGATGCCTAAACCATTTTGTGACTGTGAAATGAATAGATCAACTGTATTTAATGCTTTAGAGCACAGGGCAGCCCACTTAGAGCCTTCCAGATGTTGATGGACTCCATCAGCTCCAGCCAGCATGGCCAGTGGCCGGAAATGATGGGAACTGTACTTCACCAACATCTGGAAGGTATTACAGTGGCTATTCCTGCTTTAGAGGCACACACTTTCCTCCAGCACCACTTCTCAACACTCAGATTTTTTACAAATTATTTTGTACAAGACCTAAAACATGATAAACACTAGCAGATACCACATCATCCTAGTAACAACCTATCATCTTATCAACAGCTTATTTTAGATTTGTATTTAGTTATTTGAAGCCTGGGTAATTGTCTCTCCGGTGTTGAAGTGATGAACATTTACTGTGATTCTTCCCCCCCTCCAAGTGCTATCCTACTGATATTCCAGAAAGGGTATTTAAAAAGCACCATGCTTATTTAACTGCATTATGGTTAGTTTATTTGTCTTACAGGCCACAGTCTAAAAGATCAGAGAGAATTAATTGGCAGCAGGCACCCAGGGGGGTGGAATATAAACAGATCCTTCACTAATCCCACCACTGAGGAGGATAAGTGTAGCTCGCTCCCCACCACCAAATCAGATCACTGAATATGGGATACATATTCAGGACTTGCAAGGACAGCTCCACTGGCTTTAGCCTAGCCAGAAGGGGAATCTTACAGTGCCATCTCTGTGATAATCTACTAAAGATTTTGAGATTATAAATCCATTCCTCAATATGGGATGAGGGGGACAGGAATGGATTAGGAGGTGTCCAACTGTTGATGGGGGTGAGGCTAATGAAACTGTGGCGGGGGCAGGGATCCCTCTAGAACAGGATCACAAAGGGCAATCTGGGGAGGGGGGGCAACTCTTCTACAACCTTGCTCCTAAATCTGACCTCAGAGTGCCAAATTAATCCTTTCCAGAGCTGTCCATAAATACATCTGAAGATAAAACAAAAATTTAAATCCCCCTACCCTTTCCCACTCTATTGCAGATACTTCCATAGAAGTATGTTGCATATACAGTTGCCATCTTTCCCCTCCATTCCACTCTACTCTAACTGAACCTTTTTAACACAGGCACTGAGTAAGGAACGCTTTTTCCTAACATGAGGGATGAGAAAAAGCTTCCTCTGCAAGTCAGACTATTATCATCAAGGCAGAGGAGCAGGACAACGGGGAAAAAGCTGGAAACTCTAGTCACACACACACGATATCACAGCATATGCTGCTGGGATGCATAAAACTGTATGTCCCCACCTCACCCCACCCCTGACACCTGGCTACAAACCTGGCTCAGCCATAAAGAGGACAGGCTGACCTCAGGCAAGTGATTGCTTTAGCCTAAACTGCCTCATATGGCTGCTGTTGCGAGGATAAAATGGGAGTAACAACCCACTCAGAGCTCCTTTTAGAGGAAGAGTAGGGTATACATTGGCTAAATAATCCACAAATACAGAAGCCAGTTCTCATGCAGCAACATGCCATGACAATTTAGCACAATCAAGAAACAGAACCCAGGATACGTCTTGGCAGTTAGGAAACTTGATTCTTAATTACTGAAGGTAATTTAGCCTCCACCTCTATGATCTCCAAGCATATTCCCCTATTTTCTCTCGTATAAGTAAAAGTACACCAACCTGGCTAGCCTGGCCCTCACTGAGAGGAAACCTGTAACCGGACAAAACTAAATACAAGCTCTTCTTCGTCACCCATCATGATGATGGATGTTTTGCAGGTAACACTTTCCAAAGCTACCTCCCTTTGAAAATAAAATTGTATTACCCCATTCTTTTGTCCTAAATAATTTGATAATTGAGAGGGGGATAAAACACATCCTTCCATAGAGAGGGTTTCAGGTTCAATTCCTGGCATCTCCTGTTAGAAGGATCACACAGCAGGGGATGGGGTGCCCAAGCCCCTAGCAAGCCAAAGCCAGCAATTGTCCTGCACACTTCCTTTGTCCTAAATAATGAAACAAGAAGAGAGGAACTATAGCTCAGTGGGCAGAGCTCTTGCTTTGCATACAGAGGGTCTCAGTCCCAGTCCCCAGTATCTCCAGTTGGAACGATCAGGCAACTGATGATGAGAAGGACCCCTGCCCTAGACCATGGAGAGCCACTGCCAGTCAGAGTAGTGCAGCCTGCCACCATGGTGCCCTCCATCAGCTCTGCAGTCAGGGATGAGGAGAGTTGTAGCCCACAATATCTGGAGGGCATCACACTGGTTACCCCGAAGTAGAGGACCAGCGGTCCGATCTAGTATAAGGTTGCTTCCTACGTAAACTGGAGAAGCAAACACAAGATGTCATAAAAATGCAACCAATTACTACTTCTGCCCCATCTCCTTCCTCCACTTACCACCATTACGCAAGTCCCTTCCTGACATTATTATTATAATATCATCATCATCATCAATTGCCCCCTTCCCGGTCACAGTCGACAAAGGACATTACTAAAGAAAGAGTTTACTTGTTGCTAAAGTCGAGTAACTCTACTTGCGAACCGCCGACTCACCCTTCAGCGGAGACTGGAAGCCAAAAAGACCCCTTCGCGGAGATACAGACACCTACAAGAACGACCGGTGGCTGCTTCCCCTCAAACAGCGAAGATGACGCTGATTAGCAAAAGGAAGAAACTTGATACCCTGGAACATCGGACAGCCCCCAGTCTGGAAAGTTACAGCTGAAGGCGCTACCCTTTGCACGGAATGCTGGGAAGCGTAGTTCTTTCTGTTAGGGCCAGAGAGAGAACTCTTGCTTCAGGAGCATCTCAGCATCTACGGCTCTCAAGTCGTAGGACGGCACGTCGAAGTCTTCCGGTTTTGCTTCGTGCTAACAGAGCGACGGCCCTTGAGGCCCGTTCAGAACATAAACTGAAAGTGGAGGGACGCTACAGAGCATAGGTTTAACCCTGCTTTTTTCCTGACAGAAACGCCCTTAAGTTTGGACAGCGTGTCACGTCATGAGTCGTCATGAGTGAATGTTGCTGTCAGTGCGGGACAGAAAGCAAAAGGAACCATTTTAAAATCCTTGAAAATACAGGTTGGTTCCCAGTCCACAGTGACCCGAGTTCCGTTTGCTGGCTGCATATTTAAACAGAATGAAAAAGTTCTACTGAGAACAGTCATAGGAAACCACAACCCTCTCTGTGGAAGCATGCGTTTTATCCCCCTCCCAATTACCTAATTATTTATAACAAAGGAAAGGGGTAACACAATTTTATTTTATTTTTAAAGGGAGGTAGCTTTGGAAAGTATTACCTGCAAAATGTCCATAATCCTGATGGGTGTCAAAGAGCCAGGCTAGCCAGCTTGGTGTACATTTACTCATATGAGAGAAAATAAGGGAGTACACTGGGAGATCATAAAGATGGAGGAAAAATTGCCTTCAACAATTAAGAATCACTGATACAAAACACCAATAGGGCTACCCAGCCAAAACCCAGCATTCAATTGCACAGAGAAGCCTTATGTTCCATGCCCTTGCATACAGTCACATTACATTTTTAAATTACCAATATTTTTTTAAAAATCCCACACACATTTTCTCTACTGCTTTCTATAGGCAGTTCTCATTTGAATCCTGGAAAAGGCAAAAATAAACATTCTATTGAAAGTAGAAACCAGCCCTGTGTCCCAGTCTAGTAATTACAAGCCTATGGTTAAATGACACTTACTTCCTCCTAAGTATTGCTTATGATTGCAAGCCAGCCTTAAAGAAGTTCACCTGAAAGAAAGATATTCCAAATTTAGGACTGCAGTCCTAGCATCACTGGTGGAAACAATGTCTTACTATTTCTTTATCTTGGGGAGCCATTCTCAGGTAATAAGATTAACTGTTTCCAAAGGCCATAGGTGAATATCTCCTCCTGCTGGTGGGTGAGGAGACCGACATATCTATCAATCCACCTCAAAGATAACTATGGACATGACAAAGTATATAACTTGGGGTGGGGTTCAAATCTGACTTGCGAGGCTCTTCCTAACAAACGATGCCCACCTGCCCTACATATGATGTCTTGTGCAGGGCAGGTATCCAAATGACTACAAAAAAATAATCTTGAGCTTAAAGTGAGCTCCTGATTGCTCCTTTGCTGGAGCAAGGCATAGTCCTGTTGCCCATTAGCTGATGTGCAGTGGGGGCACAAAAAGGTCTGCACTGAAACTCCTTCTAAAGCAGAGCTTTTAAAAAAATACATACACAAGAAGATGATGGATTTTTTTCTGGTATGAGTATCAGTTTTGACCCCTCTTTAAAGTAACTTTTTGACAAAATTAGTTGCTGACCAGGGTACTAGTCAGGGACGAAATGTGTATTCAAATGATCAGCATAGCTGCATTGCATGTTTCCATGTAAGATACTGGGGAAAGGGTACAGGAGCAGGAGGAAAATCAGCTTAAACATAAAATGCTATTTTTGAAGTAATTTACATTTTCTTTATACTGCTCTGTAACCTGCCATTTGAAACGAATGCTGATGAAACTTAAAGAGGAAAGCACAAAAGCAGGACTACAGCTGAACATCAAAAATACTAAAGTAATGACAACAGAAGATTTATGTAACTTTAAAGTTGACAATGAGGACATTGAACTTGTCAAGGATTATCAATACCTCAGCACAATCATTAACCAAAATGGAGACAATAATCAAGAAATCAGAAGAAGGCTAGGACTGGGGAGGGCAGCTGTGAGAGAACTAGAAAAGGTCCTCAAATGCAAAGATGTATCACTGAACACTAAAGTCAGGATCATTCAGACCATGGTATTTCCAATCTCTATGTATGGATGTAAAAGTTGGACAGTGAAAAAGGCGGATAAGAGAAAAATCAATTCATTTGAAATGTGGTGCTGGTGGAGAGCTTTGCGGATACCATGGACTGCAAAAAAGACAAATAATTGGGTGTTAGAACAAATTAAACCAGAACTGTCACTAGAAGCTAAAATGATGAAACTGAGGTTATCATACTTTGGACACTTAATGAGAAGACATGATTCACTACAAAAGACCATAATGCTGGGAAAAACAGAAGGGAGTAGAAAAAGAGGAAGGCCAAACAAGAGATGGATTGATTCCATAAAGGAAGCCACAGACCTGAACTTACAAGATCTGAACAGGGTGGTTCATGACAGATGCTCTTGGAGGTCTAGGGTCGGCATAAGTTGTAATTGACTTGAAGGCACATAACAATAACCGGCCATATCTTTACGACTCAAGTCAAGTAATCTTTTCATAGTTCATCCATCTTCACAGCAATATATTCTAAGAAACTCTGCCTTTATTCCAATTTCTCAGATGGGAAATAAAGAACAAACTACAATGTGCCCATGACTGAGCTGGGATTTGAATTCAAGCCCATATGAACAAGAGGCCAGTGCTTATTTGTTTAAAAAGAGAGCCGTTAGCATTCAAGCCTTCCTGGAAGTTTCTTCACAGGGACAGGCTGTACTGACTCAGTGATGAGAAGACAAAGCCCCCTCATCTCTGAGGTAGTATCTTGGAGGCAATATCTTAATTATTATCACACATATCAGGGCCCAAGCCCTGGCATCTGACCAGCGGGTGTGGAAATGTCTGATGAGGAATTTGTGTGTGTATGTGTGTGAGAAAGAGACAGAATTAGTCAAAATCTATACACATCTGTGCAAATACAGTGCCCCTTTGGACATCAAGCACAAAAGACTTGTACCTCTGCTTGTTGTCATTTCTAACAATGTGTGAACCATTCTGAGAATTGCTTCAAACATTAGTATTACATGCTCCCCACTTCTTTGACAAGAAGTTCTGCTACTACATTCAGCTTCCTCTGGATGAGCGATTGGAGACTTACTACAAAAATATATGCACAGCATAACTGGGGGCAGCCATTCCTACAAGGCAGTAGGCCTACTATCTCACATCAGATCCCCAAATAAAGATTCTGCATCCCAAGATGCTTTTTTTTAGCCAACTCACATCTCTCAGTCTCCTAGTCCAAAACTCCTTGGTTTGCAATCCTATACTCATTTACCTGGAAGTAAATCCCACTGAACCCAATTGGACTAACTTCTGAGTAGACATGTATAGGATTCCACTGAACTGTTTTTTCTGCTGCCCATTTGCAGCCTTACGTCTGTGGAAGTGGTGTCAAAGCTCTGTATCTAGTTAAAAACATAAGGAGATTCTGAATTCTCAGGAAATAAACTTCTATTAAGTGCAACTGAGGAAATATCAAGCAGCGATTCACCTAACAAAGTGATGGTCAACCAGCAGCTATAACACTGTTTCACCTATATACTGTGTTTCTTGTTGTTAAAACTGCCTGTACTACACTATTAGGCGAGGTTGACACCTGTTTATTTAGGCTGCAATCCTAACCATGTCTACTCATAATATGTCCCACTGAATTCAATAGGTCTTATTCCCACATAAGTGGAGTTGCAGCCTAAACCTGCAGTCCCAGCTAGGAATCAACTCCCAATGGAAACTAGTGAAATTACCGCACGGCCTAATTCACGCATACATGATCGTCCCCTTCCTGACCGCAGCATCCTTGTGTGAATGGGCCGTCGCGGATATAAAACCAGCGACAAATGGTCCATATCAACTCACACGGAATGCTTTTCAACGGATTCAGTTCTCACATGCAGCCGTTTGTCATCAAATAGTACAGCAAACAGAAGTTATGAGATCAAGCCGCGCACACGCACGAGGGTATCAGCCTTAAATGTACACTCCTTGGGAACAGCAACCAATTCCAGCAACTAAACACGTGCCTGATCACACACGAGACGGTGGCCAGTGGGCACACGGAATTTCTTCTACGTCACGAAATGACGGCATTCCCCCCCAAATATCATGTGACTGTACAACGTCCCCGAGTACTGTACTGGACAGTAACCTCCAGCCTGTCAAGAACGGGCACGTGACTCATCCTCTCTGGCCTTTTTCCTCGGACGCTCTCTATGGAACACTCCCGGGAACGAGGGAGGCGAGCAGCCAATGAGTGACCCGAAAGGTTTCGGAGCTGGCCAATCCTCACGCAGAGGGATACAAGCGCGAGGAGTGGAACCCAATAGCGAGCGGCGATGAGGCTTGCCTCCCGTGAGCCATTGGGGTCTGGCCGGGCGGCGTTCCTTGCGTCGCGGCGGCCAATAGGAGCGGAGGACGCTGTGGTACATTGGCAAGGTGAGCGAGAGCGGGAGGGGCTTGGCTGTGTCCAGTCAGGGGAGCAACGACTTAGAGGTTTGGTGCAGCCTTTATTCGTTTTCGAAGGTTAGTAGAAAGGTGGCGGCTGTGCAAGGGAAAGGGGAGCCATGCAGGGCGGATGTCTGGGTGTCTGCCTGATGTTTGGTTCCATTGTAAGGGCAAGGGTGTGTAGAGATGGTTGCATGGAGGAAATGGAGTGGGAAGGCCCGGTACTTAGTTCATTCTCATTAATTCATTATTTACGCTCCGTAAGTCCTGGCTACCAAAGGCTACTCTGAATTAAAATAATTAAAAGTATGTCGCAGTGGTTTTTCTTTGGGTGAATCTTTCAAGATCTTGTGGTACCTTAACGATTAATTGATTTAGGTTACAATCCTAAACACGGTGAAAGGCATACTTAACTTTTAGTCTATAGACTCTAGGGTGGCTTCTGGTACAACAGGCCTGTAAGGTGCCACAAGGCTTTTTTTTAATTGTGTTTATTGTAGCATCCAACCATGGCTACACCTCTGGACTTTGTAGTCAAAGCTGGGAAAAAGCCAGTGCTTTCTGAATCTTTGTGGATCTGATTTAGTGAGTATGTGGTGTAACAGCCTTCCCCAACCAGGTGATCTCCAGATATTTTTGGATTTAATTTACCATCAATCTTGGCCAGCTCAGCAAATGGCAGGAGTGATGGGAGTTGTAGTACAAGACATCTGGAGGACACCAGTTTGTGGAAAGATTGTATGGCTTAAAAGCGTGTACCTCTAAGGTTGTGCTTAGAGGTGGGAAGGTGGGTTGGAGGTATGCATGCCCAGATGGATTAAGTGTTTTTAGGCCATTACCTTACATTAAGTTGAAAAAGCAAGTAGGGAGAGTAATTTGAAAGGTCAGGAAAGAGTTTGGGAGCAAGTGGACTTTGGAGCAATATGTACTGGGGGTGGGGGATTATTTAATTTGGAGTTTTTTTAATTTGGAGGAGGTAGTAGCTTGAGTTGATGCAGATGAGATCAAGCTGATGAAGGGTTCTTAACATAGCTGGTGTGAGGGAAAGACACTGTGTACTGGGGTGTTCTGTTTTGAGGGAGGACTGATTTCATCTGCTTTGAGGTGCTGGTGGAAAGGTCAGACAAAAAATGGGGAAAAACAAGGGAATGCCTGTGGAGATAATAGGGAGTAGGAAGAGTAGATTGTAACAACTGCACAGAAGGCAATAGCTAATATGAAGCAAACTAGTCTTTTTGAGTGTTGGAAGTCAATTAAGGTGTATGGGGATGTATTCCAATGGCTGAAGGAGGTCTCCCCCCCCCCAATGAGGAAGGGTTTGGAAAGTTGATACTTGAGATGGGACAAAAGGCTTTGTAGCCTACTAGGTTCCCTTTCCATATGAGAGTTTGCAGGGAGATAGTTAATAGTTTGAAATGTGGGCTAGCTTGTTGAAAGTCCTATTGCCTAATTTTTCTTGACTCTTAGCTAACAAAGGTATGTAGAGTCTCTCTTAGGCACCCTTCTTTCAGTTAACTATAGATTCATATGCCCCATTCCTGTGTTCAGCAGAGTGTCTGACCTCTGTAAGAAGCAATTGTGTGTCAGACAAACATAGATAAGATCAGTCTTTCCCATGACCCTTTTGGTGTCTGCCTACAGCTGGAAGTCACTGTTGCACAATTACTGGCTGTTCCTGGTTCTCCCTTGCTCCTTTTGAATAGCATTCCTTCAAGACTCTTCTAGTTTAATTTTGGATTGACACTTTAAAAACCATTAATAGAAAGCTATACCTAAACAGAAGAAGACAGATAAGGAAAAATAATCTACTGGTTCTTTAGGCATGGGATATTTTGCCCACCCGGTGTTTTCCCTTTTAGTTCAGTGAGAGTATTCAGTGTGTGTTTGTGTAAAATATGACTTTTCCCTTTTATTCAAGATAATCAGAATGCAGACTTCAGTAGCGCTCCTGGCCTCGCCAGCTCTGGTAAGGAATTTGTTACTTGTAGGTGCCTTACAAGGTAAGGTAGTAGATGACTTTAATATGTTGCACGTCTTATTTTCCTCATTGTTACAACAGTCCTGCAAAGTGGATCACAAATACTCTTCTTTAAAGAAGAAGAGCTAAGAGTGACCTGGTTGAGGTGTCATTTGAACCTTAGTCAACAATGGTTAAACCAGACTTGCAAATATATCAACAAAAGTTACTAGCCAATATATACCTATTATGTTAGAGTGCCTATTCATGACACTGAATTTATGGGAGATATGGGGGAAACTTATGGACCAGATGATGTTGGACTACAACTCCCTTCCTCCCTGACCATTGGCCATTCTGGCTGGAACTGATGGGAATTGGGAGCCCAATAACGTTGGGCCACAGGTTCCCCATTTCTGACTCCAAGAGTATTCCTGTGATATAAAATCACAGCACCATAAAGCATCCATAGAGAAGAGGCAGCTTAGATTTGTCATTTATCATAGATCTCAAGGTCAGCTAGTCCACTTTTAACTCATCTATGACCCAAGTTGAGTCCCATCATGTGACCCAGTTAAAATTTATCTACATAAATGAAATGTATATTTTGCACTAACAACTTACCTTTCAGGTTGACTTAGAATCAAGTAAATAAAACCTTTAAAACCATCTGTAGAAATAATGGTTGGAGAAGGGCAGATGAAAACTATGTAAGCGTCCTGTAGGTTAGAGTTTAGTAGTAGGTCTTGCATCTGAACAGAGCACTGAAAGCCATTGGCGACATCACCTCTGACTCACATTATGCTGGGTGCTGTCTAACATAAAAGTGCTGTTGCTTTTATGTTTATATGTAAACTGCCCTGGAAACTTATGTTGAACGGTGGAATAAAAATCTAGTAAACCAAATTTAAGTACACAAATGCTTGTATATTGCTGAGTTTAATATGACTGACTTTTTTGAGCCAAATACTCTGGATTGTAATTACTGATCCCTCTTTATTTAATGTTTCTTGGATATTGAGTTGTGCAGGACTTAATAATCCAGAAATTATAATGGAAAATAACAAATATCTTGGTATGTTGGATCAGAAAGGCCTGTTCTATTTGTTTTATTTCCATCCTTTGGACCCTGAAGCAGTTGATTATTATTTAAAAATGAGTAAATTGGACATAAATATTTGCTGAGTGCACAGGTCATGACACAAAAGGTATTAGGAAGACAGTTGCCCATGCCTAGAATTTCTAAACTCCTTTAATTTGTGTCCCTCTTACACACATGCCCCTTCTTAATATGAGAGACCCTGTGTGTGCAAGCAAAATTTAGCATCCCTGCCAAAGAGAATTTTCACTAGATCATGATTAATAGATAGATATTGGAAGGGAACTGCCTGATCACAAATTTAGGGGGAAGGCCTTTGCTCTGTGATATAGGGATGCATTCTGCAAGTTTCTACTCCCACGTTAAATCCCTCAAACCTATAATTTGAAGGATTGAGTAGGAGAGCTAAGAAATATATTTGGCTATGATGCTGTAGAGTCACTACCAGTCAGAACAGATAGCACTGACATGTATACAGAGCAGTTCTTTGTATTCTGATATGAATTTAACATTTTTCTCTCCAGTTCCGCTGCTGTTCTCGAGCTCTAACCAGGCCAGTTTCCCTGTCTGTATTGAGCAGGCCAGAGACTCAGACTGTGCAGGTAATATAAACGGCATGGCCCCTTGCTGCTGTCTTTAGTTTTTGTTTCTGTGTTTCTACCCTGCTTTTCTTTCTGAAAGGAAGACCAAAGTAGCTAACAGCATTATACGATAATATCAAACCACAGCCAAATGATATGAACAGTTATCAATAACATGCTACACTACATAGAAATGATTTTCTATTGTAATTCTATAAATTATTTTCTCAGTGTGGGAACAACACTGATTTCTTTGCCTTCATACTCATAGGTTACCACTTGCCACTTCTTGCATTACATTGACAGCTTAGGATCCATGAGAAGATCTGGATCTCTTGGGAGACACCCATACTCCCAAGAGTGATTAAATGATTTTCACCCCTCGGAAAAAGTGGTGTACTACTGGCATGGGAGTAATCTCTTCAAGAGAGCTCTTCCTTCATGGCCTAGAGTGTCTCATGTTAATTTGAGTAATAATGGAATGAATACTTCAGCAGCTCACAAACACTACAAACATAATATAAGAAGGGACCATTTCTTTAGCAGAAGCTATTGCCTTGTTGCTTCTTTTAGGGCCCTAATTAATAATTTTAAAGCTCAAAAGCAGAGTTAGAGACTCTTTGCTGCTGTACTTTGAAATCATGAGCTTGATTTTTTTTTAAGGCATGCCATTGCACAGGGTTGAAAAGCTATCCTAATCTTGTTGCTAGCATACATCTCAAGTGATCACCCTCCTGGCCCATTTAAAACCTCTTTTGAATGGCAAGTTGCATGAATTTAAGCCTTTATGAACCCTGTATAGGTATTCTAACATTCATGCTGAAGAGCTTCCCCCTGAATTTTTTTTACTCCTACTGGATTGAGGAATGGTATAATTGGTATTCCTTTTGTGTGAAGTAAGCATCTCTCTGCCTATGTGTCAGACTGATTTTCAGAATTTGGATACAGGTGAGGTCATATTTTTCCTAAAGGTTTCATTAGGGGAACTGAAGAATTTTTGCATGCTGCCAGCCCATGACCTGGCAGTCACACTTGTGTGGCATTCTCCCCTCCTTGCCAGTGTTAAGAAGGCTAGCAGTCCACACATTATTTCCTCCTCTCCCTTCCTTCCCTATCCCTGTCTTGGTATGTCCTGACCCAGGGGAAGGCAGATTCGGATCTGTTGGTAACTTCTGAGTGATAGGCAGATCGACAAGGATTTCTGACCCCTAGTTGCCTAACAGCAGCAGCAACTAAAAAGCTCCCACCACCCAATTAGCTTGTTGGAAAAAGAGCAGGTGTGAGGGATTGTTTTAAAGGGATTTGCAAGTTTGGTTCTGTTATTGCTCACAAATTTATGGGCACCCTATTCCTTAATTCTTAGTGATCTCCTCAGCTGAACCACTATTTTGCATCTGTCTCTAGTTGGCAGACCTGAAGGTTCTAGTAAAAAAGCAAAGTAGATTCTGCAAGGTCTATCCACTGCAGTCCTAACTCATTGTTTGGGAACATACGGATTAAATGCTCACGGAAAGGGAAAATGATGTGGAGCCCTCAAGTATCTGGTACAAATCATGGTAATTGCTTTCTCCACAGCCTTTCGGAGTTTCCAATCTTCAGTTGGCTCATCGGGAATTCCAAACCAGTGCTGTCTCCCGTGATATTGACACTGCTGCTAAATTCATCGGTGCTGGTGCTGCTACTGTGGGGGTAGCCGGCTCAGGAGCTGGAATTGGGACAGTGTTTGGCAGTTTAATCATTGGTTATGCCAGGTAAACTAGCTTGGGGAAACCATTTTGTGCTTTGTTCTGGCAGGTTGTTTAGTTTTTTTGTGAAGACTTTGACCCCCAAATCTACCCCTCTTGGGAGAAGCAG
This sequence comes from Rhineura floridana, assembly GCF_030035675.1. NCBI lineage: Eukaryota > Metazoa > Chordata > Lepidosauria > Squamata > Rhineuridae > Rhineura > Rhineura floridana. The sequence goes on along the minus strand of NC_084490.1, from coordinate 43,702,311 downwards.
TTTTTATAGGTAGCCAGCAGTTACTAGAAATCTTAGCCTGCAAAAGCTGCAATAGAAGGAAAAGGGGATTGGTGGGCTCCACATGGAATTTTCTTGTCAAGTGTCTTACTTATGGGTATGCTAATACCTTTCCCAAAACCAATATTTATTTATTTTTATTTATTTGTTGAATTTCTATACCGCCCGAGTAACATAGCTCTCTGGGCGGTGTGCAACAGAGAAATATAAATATACACAATAAAATCCAATAAATCGGTGCAAGGGACATGTATATAAAAATCCACAAATCTAAGATCAATTACAACATATTTAAAACTAAAAAACTAAAATGCCTGAGAAAAGAGGAAGGTTTTAACTTGGCGCCGAAAAGATAACAACGTCGGCGCCAAGCACACCTCATCGGGAAGACTATTCCACAGTTCAGGGGCCACCACTGAGAAGGCCCTAGTTCTTGTTATCGTCCTCCGAGCTTCCCTATGAGTCGGAACTCGGAGGAGGGCCTTCGATGTTGAACGTAGTGTACGGGCAGGTTCATATTGGGAGAGGCGTTCCAGCAGGTATTGCGGTCCCGCACCGTAGAAGGCTTTATAGGTTAAAACCAGCACTTTAAATCTGGCCCGGAAGCATATTGGTAGCCAGTGCAAGCGGGCCAGAACAGGTGTTATATGTTCAGACCGCTTGGTCCTCGTTATCAGTCTGACTGCCGCATTCTGCACAAGCTGTAGCTTCCGAACCATCTTCAAAGGCAGCCCTACGTAGAGCGCATTGCAGTAATCCAATCGAGAGGTTACCAGAGCATGGACAACTGAGGTGAGGTCCTCCCTGTCCAGATAGGGACGTAGCTGGGCTACCAACCGAAGTTGGTAGAACGCATTCCGTGCCACCGAGGCTACTTGAGCCTCAAGTGACAGGGAAGGATCTAAAAATACTCCCAAACTACGAACCCGCTCCTTCAGGGGGAGTGTAACCCCGTCCAGAACAGGGTGAATATCCACCATCTGATCAGAGAAACCTCCCACCAACAGCATCTCAGTCTTGTCAGGATTGAGCCTCAGTTTGTTAGCTCTCATCCAGTCCATTATCGCAGCCAGGCAACGATTCAGCACATTAACAGCCTCACCTGAAGACGATGAAAAGGAGAAGTAGAGTTGCGTGTCATCAGCGTACTGATGGCAATGCACTCCAAAACTCCTGATGGCTGCACCCAGCGGCTTCATGTAGATGTCAAAAAGCATGGGAGACAGAACTGACCCCTGCGGGACTCCACATTGGAGAGCCCACGGTGTCGAGCAATGTTCCCCAAGCACTACCTTCTGGAGACAACCCGCCAAGTAGGAGCGGAACCACTGCCAAGCTGTACCTCCAACTCCCAACTCCACGAGCCTCTCCAGAAGGATACCATGGTTGATGGTATCGAAAGCCGCTGAGAGATCAAGGAGAATCAACAGAGTAACACTCCCTCCGTCCCTCTCCCGACATAGGTCATCATACAGGGCGACCAAGGCTGTCTCAGTGCCGAAACCGGGCCTAAAACCCGATTGAAATGGATCTAGATAATCAGTTTCATCCAATAGCGCCTGTAGCTGGCCAGCAACCACTCGTTCCAGGATCTTGCCCAGGAATGGAACATTTGCGAATGGTCTATAGTTGTTAAGGTTTTCAGGGTCCAAGGAGGATTTTTTCAGGAGTGGTCTCACTACCGCCTCTTTCAGACGGCCAGGGACCACTTCCTCTCGTAAAGAGGCATTTATCACTTCCCTGGCCCAGCCAACTGTTCCATCCCTGCTAGTTTTTATTAGCCAAGAAGGGCAAGGATCTAGAGCAGAAGTGGTAGCACGCACCTGTCCAAGCACCTTGTCCACGTCCTCGAGCTGAACCAACTGAAACTCATCCAATAAAAATCCAATAAAACTCATCCGGACACCTCATTTGGATCAACTGCTGTAAACTGGGAGTCTAAGTCCCGACGGATGCATAAGATCTTATTCTGGAAGTGCCCAGCAAACTCATTACAGCGGGCTACCGATGACATTATCGAGTCCTTAGGGCCAGAATGAAGTAGCCCTCGGACAACTCTAAAGAGCTCCGCTGGTCGGCAAAGAGATGACTTAATAGTGGCAGCAAAATATTGTTTTTTCGCCACCCTCACCGCTCCTAAGTACAACTTAGTAGAGGCACTTACCAGTGCATAATTGCATCCGTCAGGAGTTCGCCTCCACCTCCGCTCAAGCCGCCTCCTATCTTGTTTCATCGCTCTCAGCTCTGGAGTGTACCATGGAGCTGTATGAGCTCTACACAGGAGAGGGCGTGCAGGAGCAATCGTGTCAACAGCCCGGGTCATCTCCGCATTCCACATTTCAACCAGGGCTTCGACAGAAGCGCCAGTCTTATCAGCCAGAAAATCCCCCAGAGCCCTTTGAAAACCTTCAGGATTCATTAGTCTCCGGGAGCGGACCAATTTAATATTTCCCCCACCCTTGCAGAGGGGAAAGGCCGCTGTAAGTCTGAACTTCAACAAGCGGTGATCTGTCCATGACAAAGGGAGAGATGTAAAACTCCCCACATCCAGATCACCATCTCCATGTCCAGTAGCAAAAATAAGATCTAGAGTATGCCCCGACACGTGTGTTGGGCCACTGACATATTGGGACAGCCCCATGGTTGTCATGGAGCCCATGAAGTCCTGAGCCGCCCCAGACAAAGTAGCCTCGGCATGGATGTTGACATCCCCCAGTACTAATAGTCTGGGGATCTCAGCAACACCTCCGAGACCACTTCCGTCAGCTCAGTTAGGGAAGCCGTTGGGCAGCAGGGTGGGCGGTACACCAACAAGATTCCCAGTCTGTCCCTTTGACCCAACACAAGGTGCAAACACTCCAGGCCAGTAGCTACATGAACATGGTGCTTGATGAGAGGGATGGAACTCCTATAGACCACAGCAACCCCACCTCCCCGACCCTCAGATCTACCATGATGCTGAACCAGGTACCCGGGTGGGCAGAGCTGGGAGAGACTAGCTCCTCCCTGCTCATCCACCCAGGTCTCGGTTATGCATGCCAGATCGGCTGTCTCATCCACAATCAAATCATGGACGAGGGAGATTTTATTATGTACCGATCTGGCATTTAAAAGCAGCAACTGGAGATCTGAGAGTTGGCTGAGAGGACAACCAACATTCCTGCGGATTCAAAAGTGCCCCTGTAAAAAAAAATAAAAGCCAAAACTACCTTTAATGTGAGCTATAGCGTGTATCAAACACATAGTGCTCATATCAGCTGGAATATTGTCTCCGCATTTTCAGGATGCTGTTTCTTCTGCTATAGATGCAATTGTTTTCAGTATGTATGGACTGCGAATATTATTGCTGTAAACCTTCTCTAATAGTCCCTGCTTGTGCCATGAAAGATGAACATGCCTTTATGGGGGAGTGTGTCACTGGTTCAAAAGTGTGTGACCATACTAGATTTGCATGTCTTTTTTAAGACTGAACAAATCCCCAGAATCCCTGCATGGCTGTATTCAGGCAGAGTATCTTCACAGGTTTTTGGACATAATGTGTTTAATGAGAATGTACCCATGTATTTCAGAGATTAAGGGGTCCTAAGTCAAAGTTCCTGCTTCCCTCAGTTTCTCTCCTTTCCCCTCCTTCCTTCTACTCTCCAGGCCCCACAAACTATTGTCAAGGAAGTATGGTTTAAAATATGTGATTCTTTGTCTATAAGTAAAGCTTGGTTTCCATGGCTATAGAGCCTGCTTCTGAGGGGGTGGGGCTTCTGGCAGCAGTGGCTGTAGAAGGGTGAGCAGTGGAGCACCCAGAGCCTCCAGCCACTGAAGGGATGAGTGAGTGCGGAGGAGGTGGTGGTAATGGTATTGGTGGCAGGAGTTCCAGGCCCAGTGCTGGTGGGTGGTGGGCCCGTGAGCTCTTGGACCCTCAGGCCAGTGCCCAGCCTGACTGCCCACTGGCACTGGACCTGGTTGTACTACTTAACAAGGCTCTTCCAGTGTTCACTTGGGCTTCAATTCAACCCTGAGAGTCTACAAAGAATCATTCAAAAGTAGGCTTGGGAAACATCTTGCAACTCTTTATTTTAGAGATGCCAATAGGATTTTACCTTACAGGTTTTCCCTCTGTCTACCTACAGGAACCCATCCCTCAAGCAGCAACTGTTTTCTTACGCTATCCTGGGTTTTGCCCTCTCGGAGGCCATGGGGCTCTTCTGTTTGATGGTGGCATTCCTCATTTTGTTTGCCATGTAAAAGCCTTGGAGCTACGCTGCAGCTGCTGTCTGTGTCCTCTTTGATTTGAGCCTGCCTCCCTTGCCAGGGTGTTAACAGATTTAAACAAACTTTATCTAAATAAATAAGATTCAAGTTTTTTGGTTTTTTTTTTCAGCTAGTGCTTGTTCATCATACTTAAATATATAATGAGTGAGGAGAGAAATTTCTAATGCACCTTATCAATTCATCACAGATGGCTTTTGCAATGTAATAAAATACAGTTAGTCAAAAAGCTAGGATAACACTAATCAGTGCCACCAGCAGCACCCAGATGTTTAGAAATGTTGTATGAAGATAACTGTTTGACGGCCTGCCTAAAGGATGCAAAAAAAATGGGTTTGGTGTACTATTTCAAGTGTTATCAGGCCCACAGTTTTGTAAGGAACTGGAAGGTCTCATATAGCTATGAAGTACTAAAGCTACATGCTGCATCAATGTCCATATTACTGAAGCAAGTTTATGGCTCTGAGCAACTGGAGAGGGTATGAAGAGGAAAGATTTTATATGAGGAAAGGTTGCTGCGTTTGGGGCTTCTTAGTTTAGAGAAAAGGTAAGAGGTGACATGTATAAAATTATGTATGGCATAGAAAAAATAGATAAAAGTTTTTCTGCCTCATACCAACTCATGGCCATCCAATGAAGCTAAATGTTGGAAGATTCAGGATAAAGTATTTTTTCACCCAGCACATAGTTCAACTATGGAATTCACTCCTACTAGGGGCATTCATTGATGACTACCAACTTGAATGGCTTGAAGAGGATTAATTGAGGATAAAGCTATCAGTAGCTACTCTCTCTGATGACTATGGTCTCCATCCAAGGTTGGAGGCAGTATTCTTATGAATACTAGTTGTGGGAAACTGCAGGAGGGGAAAAAACTCTTGTGCCTGTATGCAGGCTTCCCATGGGATCTGGTTGGTAGCTGAGAGAACAGGATGCTGAGCCTTTGGTGTGATCCAGCTAGGTTGTCTTATGTTCTTATGGGTGAACATAACCTTATTTGCACCCATTAGACTGCTCAGTTTCAGTCTGGTCCTAATAAAGTATGGATGCAAATGATGAGTATCTCATGGTTTAAAACTTTTTTAAAGATTTATTTCTAAACAGGATTCAACCCCTTGGTTTCAGTTAGGAGTGATGATTACTATGGTGGTCGAGGATAGGCAAGTGTTTTTCGTTTTAGGGGAGGGCCTCAATGTGAACTTGTTAACCCTTGATTAAAGGGCACAGCTGGGTGCCCTCCAGAACTTTCCTGGATTTGACAGATTTCTTTTAAAAGGTGAAGAGATGAACGCAGAACAATAAAAAGTCCTGAAAATGGACCCTGTTTCCACCTGAACTATGTTAAACTCAGCTGCTCCCAGCCTGCGCTTTCTTTCCAGGGCCAGAATACAAATCCGGCGGTGATTGGAAGGGTGCTTTAGCGTGGAGATAATAGTACGGCTCTTCCGTGAACGCTCTAGGGCGATCATCTGTGATGGGGTGGAGATACGTTCTAGGGATTGGATGTGGAGCCTCTATGATGAATGGCGGTTAAGACATCTCTACGAGGCGCCACTAGTTGGATATGGGGAATGGAGGGCGGAGCAGCGGCGGTTTGGGGAGGAGATGGGCTGTGCCGCGCCGAGGTAGCCGTAGGAAAAAGGCGACGGGCGGGTTCTGTCTCGACAACGAAATTTCCCAAGACGCACAGGTTGGTTGCTGCTGCGCGTGCGCGGCTCTCAGCTTTGATTCTTTGCCCGCTTACGTGAAGAAAAAGTCATGGAATTCAGTGGGACAGGCTTTGGAGCAAATACGTACGAAACTCAATGAGTGGGGCGTTTGCGGGGGGAGTTAGGAATCTGAATGGGGCGCTCTACACTCTATGACAGAAAACTTTATAGTGTTATACGGCTCTTCGGCCAATTCCTAAGTAACGTTCTAATCTAGCGTAACTGCTTGGAAGAACAATTCTTGATTTTTCTATGAAATAAAGTTCTCGATTGCTGCAGGTAGATTCTTTCATGTGCGGGACAAGAACTTGGGAATTCCAAATGAATTAATGTAAAATCCTATATAAAGTAGACAGAGCTATTGTTTCCCCTTTGCTACAGTGCTCTGAAATAATTATAACCAGTCTATCCAAGGTCGCACAAAAGAAACTACGTTTTATACAAGTATCCACGGATTATATTTATTCTGGCAAGGACGTTGTGCTTTTAATAGTGCAATTATATACACGTTTGCCTTGAGTTCAGTGGGGCTTACTCCGAGGTAAATGTGTATAGGAAACGCCTCAGACTACGCCGAAATTCAACAGATGCCATTTCAATGATGAAAGGATTTGCCTGTTTAATTCCTGCCTGGCATCTAAGTTGTAAAGGCAGAGGAGTATAGTTTACAGGCTCCCTTGTGTTGCAGTGTTGTATTTATTTATTTACAGCATCTTTATCCCCATTTTCAGCCAAAAAAGACTCCCGGAGCACCATACAATCGTCAGTGATAGACAGCCCCTGTCCTCGGTTTTACAATCTGAAAGATGACACTAAAAGGAAAAAGGATTGGGATGGGGGGGGAAGCAAGCTCAGACGCTGTTTCTTAGAGTTCTTGCAATGACCAGCTGTAATTGAAAGATTTCAAAAAGAAGAGGAGCCGAAAGTCTGTCAGCATGAAGGATGAATAAGTCCCATCTCTCTCCCTCGCCTGATGGAATAGCTGCTGTGGTAACAGTTGGAGGATCTTGATGGAGATTTGAAAGCATCCCGGCCGTTAACGCCATCACCATCGCAGTAGAAAACAAGGGTAACATTAATGTTGGAAGGAGGGAGGGCTCTTGTGCTTCTGAAAGGTATAACCCAGACAGAAATCCAACGGGAACAGCCCGCACTGTGGAGAAGCGGTAGTGTAGAGAGCTGCATCTGTTGAATTTCTGGCATGCAGCTTTTTAAAAGCACTGTAGAGTTCGAAAATGCAAGAAAAGGGAGCATCTCTAACCTTGCCTTATTCGAGTTTTACATTGTCCTGATTACGGCTTCTAATCGGAACCGGAAATAGCGATGTACAACTTTCGGTATATGTCTTCGATTTATGGCGTTACTGTTTTACTAGCTCGGGGACTGAAGGAACTAAAAGGAGGGGGCGCTCTGGCACTCCCAGACTCTGTGGTCGCTGTCTCCCGCCGTCGATGGTGGGCGGCGCGTGGAGATCCGCTCTGCCCGCCCCTGTCGCTGGTATCGGAGGTCCCGGAAGCGTAGCCGGGGCTGTTGGCGATGATGGCGGAGAGTCCGGCTGCTGAGGAGGCGGCTGCGGCCGCGGTGCTGGCGGCGCCGACGAGCGGGGGGCCGGGAGCTGGGACGGGCGGCGGCGGCCCGGGCGTCTTCCTGCCGGCCGAGCTTTGGGCAGTGGCGGGACTAGGCTCTGCTGGAGGCGGATCCGGAGCGGGAGCTGTAATAGGGTCTGGAGGGACCTCGGTCCCTGGGATCCCCCCTTCCGCTGCTGCAGCCGCCGCTGCCGGAGTGCTCCTCTCGCACTCGGCCTTCTGGGATCCCACGACGAGCGGCGACTGGGACGGAGAGAGGCCGAGCCCGGCTTGCTTGCTCCGCATCAAACGGTGAGGGACTTTCCCTTTGCCAGTGGAGGAAGGAAGCAGATATCAGAATTCCCCTCTTCCTAAATTTCAGTTCGGGCGAGACGCAGCTCCGGAAGGCGTGGGTGGGTTTTAAAGGGGATAGTGCTGCTGAGCATGTGCAGCGTGTGTATTTACGTCACTGTCTAAACATCTCACTTTGGATTTCTGGGTGGGGAAAGTTTTCCCCTACTATGCGCCATTAACTCTTCCAAGAAACTTAATGTCTTATTTTCTTGGCAGGAATTCAGATCTTTGCATATAGGCGTGGGGAAACCTGAGGACCTACGGATGTTGCTTCAACTCCCATCAGCCCCAATTAGCACATCCCGTGCTTAGGGATGATGGGAGTTATAGTCCAACAGCATCTGGAGGGCCAGAGGGTTCTCCTTTAATAGTTGCATTGCTGCATTTCTAGTATGCGGATGCAGTAATGGAGAGGACCTCCACCTGTTGCATTTCTACATGTCATTTAGCTGTTCTAGGTACAGAGCTTGCAGGGAGGGAGATTGTAGAATTGTGCATGGGTTAAGCAAGAACTTGGTGGTATAAGCTCTTGATTGTAAGAGCCTACAAGATTGTATGATCCCCTCCCTGGGATAGTGACTGTCACAGCCCCAAAAGAGAAAGGAGCTTTATGCTCATCTGAGACTAGATTTAAAGACTAGATTGTTTCCACCCCATGATCAACTTCCTTGTTCGTATCAGATTACAATTAACATATAACATTTTTAGAGCCTTTAAAAAAAAAAATCTCTCACAAGTATGTAGGTCTTGATGATGAGACAACCCCTTTTCAGAGCCTTCTTTGTGTATGCAGAGTATCCTTGTAGTTTGAGGGTCGCACCTTTGGGTTGGGTTTTACCTTTCCATGCTTGGTTTACATGTGATGCAAAGCTGTGAAGTTTTATTCAGACTGACTTCTTTCCAGGATAGACCTCTCCTTCTCCCAGTGCAGAGATTAGAATTCCCTTGAGTTTAACTATATAATCTTGGAGAGTGAAAAGACATCCGATTATTACCAGTTATGTTGCACAAATAACAGTGCACTGCAGTAAATATTCAGTTTAGTTCATTTCCATTTAGACTGATGCTGACACACAATTTTGCATCCATAATCAATAATGTGATAAAAAATAGTTTTGTATTCATAAGTAATAACCTTCCTTTTTTATCTGGGCTTTTGGCCCTTAATAGGAAGAGCTTTAAGTATCAATGGCCTCTTTTAATGCGACAGGACTTGCAAGGCTTGCCTTTATTTGTACTGATCTGATTTTAGATTGTGTTGTGTTTGTTGTTTTAATTGGTGTGTTATAATTGGCTTTAATCTTATTGTTGTAAGTGGCTTTGGGTTGCTTTGCAAGGAATAATAAATAAATAAAAATAACACGATAAAAATATCCCTTTAGCCCACAGTTCTGTATTAACTGTTGTTCCTAGAGATGATAGGACAATTAAAATGCATTAAAATTGTACAAGAATATAAGAATAACCATGCTGGATCAGACCAAAGGCCTCACCAGCATTCTGTTCTCACAGTGGCCAGTCAGATGCCTCTGAGCAGCCCACAAGCAGAACAGGACCTCAACGTCATTCTTCCCCTTGTCGTCCCTAGCAGCTAGTATTCAGAAACATCCTGCCTCCAATATTGGAGGTTAATATAGCCATCATAATTAGTAACCATTGATAGCCTTATCCATGAATTTATCTGTTTCCCTTTTAAAATCATGCAAGTTGATTACCATTGCTATAGCTTGTAGTAGCCACTATGCACTGTGTGAAGAAGTCCTTTTGTTTTTCTTGACTCTCCCGCTGGTCAGCCCCAGGTTCCAGTGTCAGGAAAGAGGGAGAAAAATTTGTCTCTATCCACTTTCTCCACAGCATACATAATTTAATACACCTCTATCATGTGTGCCCCCCCCACTTACTTGCCTTTTTTCTAAGCTAAAAAGTCTGTAACCTTTCCTTATAAGGAACTTGCTCTAGCCTCTTGATCATTTGCGTTGTCCTTATCTGCACCTTTCCACCTTTACAATATCCTTGTGAGGTGTGGTGATCAGGACTGTACAAAGCTAAGTGCAATTCTACCATAGATTTGTAAAAATGCATGATAGTCATTTGGATTCTTTTTCTAATTATTCCTAACATGGAATTTGCACATGCTATATAATTCTAACTAGATACCCATAGATAGTAAACCCTCTAGGCCAGCCTTTCCCAACCAGTGTGCCTCCAAATGTTGTTGGACCACAATTCCCATCTTTCCTGACCATTGGCAATGCTGTCTGAGGCTGATGGGAGTTGTGGTCCAACAACATCTGGAGGCACACTGGTTGGGAAAAGCTGCTCTAGGCTGTTATTAGCAGCACTAAACATGCATTTAATTTCCAGAACACTTTCTGCCTTTGTGTTCATTCTGTCTTGTAACAGTCTTGAGAGGTAGGTTGTTGTCATTCCCATGTACTTGCTGAGGGACTGCAGTTACTGCCCTTGGGAAAGGTGGAATTTTAAGTCAGGCCTCAAAGTTCACCTCTCTGTGACCTGGGTTACATTTGGCTGTCTGCTTTTGTTTTCTTCAGTACTTAGCATGCTCTTAATGCTTTAAAAAACTTAGTTATAAAAGAAACTTCCATCTCCCTTGAAGGTGCCACACTCAGCATACCCATCCAGCTGTAGAAGAGAATGAGAAGGCCATAGAAGTAAGAATTGTTCTAGGGTCCCTTCAATTCACTCTTAGACAGGAATACTGGAATACCCTGCATTACAGTTGAATATCTTTCCTTAGCACAAACAAGGCTCCAAGTTGAACCTTTGCCATCTCCAGTCAGCACAACTAGGTGAGACCTGCCTAGCAGATTGCAGAGATCTAGATCTTGGATACGCTGCCAAGCAAGGGGTACTAGGCAGATGTTTTGTGTGTCCTGGGACAAGTAGCTTCATAGCCTTGCTTTAAAGCAGGAAAATAAATGGGGGCAGGGGTGGGAGCAAAGAGGGGCAGTTTGAGTTTGTTTCTATAATTAAACACAACTATTTCAGGAGCAGTTATGCCTGTTTAATGTGTAATCCCAGAAACAAAAGCTTTATTGCCAAGGGCACATCAAACCGAAAATGAACTTGTAGCTACCTTGTTTCCCAGTAGTGTTAGGACTCCTCCCTCTATGGAGTGTGCTGTTCTTTACAGGCCAAAGGGAGCATCTGTGTAAGGGCTGCAGTGGGCATGCATTGTGCATTAGAAGGACTGCAATTATTATGTGCTATTGACATGATTTCTACATATGGCAGGAGGTGCCAGGCCACCCTGCTTGCCCTTTCACAATGACTGCCCATTGATTGGTAAGAAGGAAAAAGGGGTGTGTCCCCCAGCTAGCTTGAAGTCAGCAGCCGGTGACTTTTGATGTCTGTGTGTGCTTGTTAGGCAAGGTCAAACCAATAACATTTTTTGCTTGTGAATGTATGTGCATGGTAAGAGAACAAAGTTTGAGGGAGCATGTCTTCATAGGCTGGGGTAGGTAAGGGTGAGTCTCTTCATAATAGATTTTTCTCCCTCCCTCTTCTGACATCAATTGGAAGGGCAAAGCCTGAGCTATGTTACTCACCAAAATCATGGTCTTTCTCTCCCTTTCCCTTGCTCGGTTGTATTGTTAGATATGCTTGATTTGGGGCTGCCCCTAAAGTGTGTCTTGCATTGGGAGAGTGATAAGTTGTGACAAAGGAGAAACTACATATTGATTATAATGGAGCCAAGTGTGACAAGGCAGAGTAGAGAAGGATGTCTAAAAAAAGGCACAGCAAAAAGTTATGGAGGGTCTGTAATGGGTGGGGTCTTTATATTTGTTTTCTGGAGTCTTTTAGGGTAGACTGCCTGCATGCAGGCATAGGACTAGAAAGTTAAGCTTCCTGCTGATACTTTGTTTTTGTTTAGTCAGGTTTGTTTCTCAAGAATTCAGCAAGAAGATTTGAGGAATAGGTAGCAAAGCTAGAAGCTCTGGAGAAATATTTAACTGATTAATACACTGCTGCTTTTATTTTATTTTTTTGTTTCCCAGAGATATCATGTCCATCTATAAGGAACCACCTCCTGGAATGTTTGTCGTGCCTGACCCCCATGATATGACCAAGGTAGGTGGCATAGGAATGCCCCTGCCTGAAGGGGTTTCCTGCTGCGTTTAGGAGATTGACATATTGCAGTTCACCCTACTGTGACTTCAAATTCCATTAATGTTAGCAGCCTCTGGGAAGGGCAGCAGAGAAAATGTGACAGCTGAAGTTAGGCAAAGTGAAGTTTGCACAAAGCTTCCTCCCTCTTAGACAAATCTTGAATACTTTTTATCTCATGTTCTGTTCACACTGAGCAACGTGTTGAAATAAGGAAGAATGAGGGGTGTGGGTACTATTATGATAAGTAGTAAGTGCCATTTGTTTGGAATTGCTAATCTGATGTCATCAAGGTGTTTTGTGTAAATCAAAATAAGGGACAGGGCCTGCTGTCAGCTTTCAATATAAAATAAGGGAAATGGAGGAAAAAAGGAGGGGGGAACCAGTTTGAAAATACTGGCACAAAGAAGTGAGTTGTTAATATTTGCATCCAAAAGCCTGGGTTGATCGTCCTTGGCTGGAGGTAGTACAAGTCACTAGTTGCCCTTGGTCTTGGAGCCTCACTTCTGCAGTCACATGGTTGTATGTATTGATGCAGACTTTGCAGGAGAGAGACAAGGGCAGTTCTATTCTGATATAAATCAAATGTTTGTGTTACAGTCCATACTACACCAGGAAAAACTGAATTTTGCAACCCACCACAAGAATGCGAGCTACTCAGATTTGCATACATTTGGCTTTGGGTGCATGATTCTACTTTGTCTAGCCATTAAAAAAATTTAGTCAAGTATTTTAAAAGCATTAATGTTATGAGAATTGCAAAGAGATTAATCCACTTAGTTTATGTGGGTTTTTAAAAAGTGAATTTTATTGCCAAACAATGCATTAAAATTATGAATTGTTGCACCCTTCTCCCCCCACCTCCAGAGCTTGGAAAGGATACATAGTCCCCACTCCATTTTATCCTCATAACAGCCCTGTGGGATAGGTTAGGCTGTCAGTGTGTGACTGGTCCAACATCTCCAAACTTCACATCTGAGCACTAGCATCCTATTCACTAAGCAGTGAACTTTGTCACTAATGATTGCTTCTGCTCCTGTCCGGATATTGCTGCAATTTTAACAAGTAGCCAATAGGAAAATCTTTGTGTGCTCTTAGATTTGCTCTTGAATTAGAGATGTGGAATTTCTGGAAATTTTGAAGTCATGGGGAAAATTTGTTTTTCAGAAAATGAAAATTTTTGAAAAAATGAAATATTAGCACTTTTTACAGATTGAAAGTCACTTTGTTACTTAAAGAACATAAAATGTAATTACGTACAAGTTGGTTTGCCATAACATTATCATATTTGGTATATTAAAAGTATATTTTATTCAAACAATTATTACAAATTGAATTTACTTTTTAATTTTTTTACTTTTTTTGTAACAAATGGATCTACAAGATCCTGAACTGTAAGGAACCTCTTTCATTTTGCCAGTTTATGAGGAGCAGGCAAAAAGCAATTTTAAAAAAACAGAAGAAACCATCAATATTAATAACAAAATTATTTATGTCTCTGCTAGTCCTCCACAGTGTCAAGCAGACATAAAGCATCCATTCCCATAAAAAGAACTGAGAAAAAGAGGGGGGGGGGACCAAGATTCGATGAAACATTTTATTCATCATGCTAAAATAAAACATTCCATAATCCATTTTTTCTTCATTTCTTTTCAGTTTTTTGGGGGAAAAAACCCAAAAAAAGCTTTGGAAAAAAATGAAAAAAACAATGGGTTTTTTTCTGAATTTTTCCATTTTTTTTCTGGGCCTTCACATCTCTACCTTGAATATGGCAAGGCAAGCAGCCCTCATCTCACCTAAGAAATGGCACCATAATGAAATACAGCATTCTTGGAATATTTGACAATATCTGGCCAAAGTCAAATGATAGATGATTTCTTGATCAGTGACAATATTTGGACCTGTCCATTGACCAGTGTGTCCCAACCCTAGGTGGCGCAACAATCTTCAAGTAGCACTGATGCTGTCTTCCTGAGAGTAGGACTGACTCCACTGGCAGATTTCTCTCTCTCACTCTCACTCTCACTCTCACTCTCACTCTCACTCTCACTCACTCACTCACTCACACGTAGTTTCTGCATTTGTCATTCACTCTCACTGTCCCCCTTCACCTGGATTTACATTCCCCCCCCCTCTATTTGGAAGGGAGCAATTTCTGCCTGGAAAACTACAGAGAGTTTTGACAGGAAGTGGGAGGAGTGGAAAGCCTTTTGAAAGTGGGCTTGGCCTAGAGATGCAGAGGCCTGGGGGGGGGAGAAAAAAGGTGGGTTTTTCCCCCCTGAAAAATTTAGAAAAACATGAAAAAAAACTATTTCCCCTGAATTTTCCAGTTTTTTTCCAGACCTTCACATCTCTAGCTTAGCTAAGAGGTGAAGAGCTACGTCCTTGACATCTGGCTTGGGTCTGATGCGATTGTCCTCTACACTTTGAGAGAAGGAAGTTCCATTACACACTGCTAGCAGTTATCACATGGTTCTATCCACAGTTGGAGGCTCATTATGGCAAAGTCTGAGAGTGGTTCATCAGCACAAAATAAACTGAGCAGCTTTACACCATCTGTTGAAGTCTACTGACTTCCTTAGCCTTAATTTATTCCCAATTACAACTAGGTAGGTTGAAGCAGGGGTGAACAGGAGGTGAGTGTGGGTCCACCAGTAGATCTCTGGGTGACTTTTCAATAGATCAAAAAGGATTTCTGACTCCCAATTGTTAAACGGTTGTATATTTCAAAAAGGCCTCTTCACCCATCCCCAATGGGCTGTAGAAATAAAGAAAGCTGAGCCCCATGTATGAAAGGGCTGTGAGCTCAGTTCTGGTACAGAAAACAAATTGTTAGGCTAAGAATAGGCTCACACATACTCTGGTCTGAAATTTTAAGTGGGTCTGCTCCTGAGTTACTATTTTGCAGTGGGCTTCTATTGGTAGATCTCAGGTTTCTTGTTCTTAAAAAAGTAGATCTTGCATGCCTGAAGTGTGCCCACCTTTGAGTTAAGTTGGCCATTTAGTTGAAGGTTAAATGAGGCCTACTTCATACAAACAGGTGGAGTGGTAAAACTACTCTAGGATGTATTGCTCCGGGCTCCATGTCAGGTGGAGCAATCATGTCTGCAAGCTTTTCCATGAAAATAAATTCCCTGTTCATCTGGGACTGGGTCATGGGGGTGGGGGGACAAGTGCCCCTTGATGTGTGCATCTTCTCTACTGCTGTGACTAAGTGGTTACGGAGCTGCTCTGTGTAGCAAGGTAAATTTCAATCCCAGGAGCTGTCTCTTGCTTCTAACATAACTGGTTTTATACCAGGCTTGTAAAAGGTAAGTGGCAACATTTCTCCCCCTTCCACCTGATGGAGCTCAAACTCCCATCTCCTGCTTTCTAACCATTTGCCCTCTGGAGTGAGCCACTGGGCGCTGCTGCTGTCACCATGTGCTTTCTGGATATTCAAGAATACCAAGAAAACAGTTCATTTTGCAGTCCTCCACCTGCGGTTTGAAGTGGTGTGGTCCAAAACCAATTTTGTGTTGGCTTGTTTTGACCACCTCAAATGCTGCCTGTGTGAAAGCCTGAGATCTGGACCTGTGACCATCCTGAGAAGGGAATGGGTTTTCCCTAACACTTCGTGAAAGATGTCCCTCCATCCCTTCCCCAAACTCTCTTAGCAGCCAGCTTGCGCTCCACGCAGGCTCTACTGGTGTTGCACCCAATTGGAAGTGTTTGCGCGAGCTGGGCTTTTCTCTTGCAGATTCATGCGTTGATCACAGGCCCATTTGACACGCCTTACGAAGGGGGTTTCTTCTTGTTCCTGTTTCGCTGTCCTCCAGATTATCCCATCCATCCGCCGCGGGTCAAACTGATGACAACCGGAAATAACACAGTGAGGTTTAACCCTAACTTCTACCGCAATGGGAAGGTCTGCCTCAGTATTCTAGGGTAAGGAGTCGAGCAGCCTGAGCTGTTTTTCGGGGGGCAGCCTAGGTGGGTGCTTTGAGGAGGTCCACACGTCTGCATGGGTTAATCTACGGCCCAGGCAAGGCACCTCTGGGAGGCATGCATGTCCACAGCATGGCTCCATCTAGCTACTAGAAGGGTGTGAGAGAACATGGGGCGAGGCCAGCCAGATAGCTGCGCGTCCAATCTGTCCCACAAGCTGCCTCCTGCCGTCTTCTAACATAGATGCTGTCTTTGAATTGCATGCAGACTTTGAGCATCTTTGGACATTGCAAGAAGCACCACCAGCCAGTTGTATGAAGTCGCCATGCATGTGGTTGACAGAGCTTCCTGGAATATCCAGAGCTGCTCTTTGTTTGGCTCAGCTAGCAGTAGCATTTAATTTTCCTTTATGTTTGTTTGCGGATTTTTTTGTTTTTTGTTTAAATAGCCTTGTCTTTTCAGAAACCACAAAGCATTCCCTTGAAAGCTGTGGGCTTTGCTTTTTCCCGTTGTTTGTATGTGGTCTCCTTTGCCAACGATTAATTGAGAGCTCTACAACAGGGAGCCACTGACATTACAGAGGTTACTCTGCTCAGTTACTCATGCCCTTCTGCCTGTTTTTATTCACACAGGGAGCTGGAAGTTAACTGGGCCCTTGCTTGTGTCATAGATCATGGGGGCAGAGCCAGGACTGGTGGTTCTTTGGCTCTTGCTTGGTTCCAAATAGGGTGCTGCTTTAAAAAAAAAAAAAGGACAGGGGAGCTGAGTGGAGCTGCTGTAGTCAACATGCCTAACAAAATGAGATCGGGAATTGAAAGTTACAGCCTATGAGCTTCCAAGCTTGGGAAATAGCTTGATTTCCTATGCCCTGTGATAACCTTCCCCAATCTGTTCCCTTGCAGATGATAGACTATAACTTGTGTCATCCCTGACAATTGCTTATGCTGGCTGAGTTGATGGGAGTTGTAATCCAAATTACCTGGAGAGCGCCATGTTAGAGAAGGCAGCCAATGTGCAAGCATTAAGGCAGGGGTGGGGAACCTTCCCCAAACCATGGCCACCACCCATCAGCTGACATCACTGGTAATGTCACTTGATGGGTGGGGCCTTCTTGGAAAGCCTGCCCTGTGCTGATCTCTTCAACGTCCAAAAAGGATCAGCACGGTGTAGGTTTTCAAAAACACACATGCACAAAAAGGGTCTGTTTACTTTTACTGTGCATGCAGCAAAAGCAAACAGACCTGTTTTTTTCTTCATTGCTCTGTGATGAAGCAGTCCCTGCCAATGTCTGCTTGCTGGAGCCATCTTTAAATCGGGATGGGATGGGGAGAGCACTTGCTTTGAGACAGTCTCTGCACGCTCAGACTGGAGTGCAGAAAGTGTCTTAAAGCAAGTGCTTTTTGAAGCAGTCTCTCCCCCACCCTTTTAAAGACTGCTCCAGCGATCTTTAAAAGAGGGGAGATTGCTTCAAAGAGTGCTGCAAAACAAGCACAAGGGATTTTGACAGGTGGATTGCCTCGCCCATCTGTCAAAATTGGGTCATGGTGGTGCCAGATAATGATCTGGCCCCCAGAGCCAAAAAGGTTCGCCACCTTTATGACCCTCCCTGGCGATACTATCTGTGCATGAGGTTCCAACTACCAACGTGTGTACAGAGAGGAGGAGTTGGCTGCCCCACAGCTAAGGCATTCCCTTCTCTGTAGGCTCAGTGCTGCTTGTGCACAGTCTGCCTTTGAAATAATTTTTACTTCCTATGCCTTGTCAGTTAACTGCAACTTGTTTTTAGGGTATAAATGGATTTGGAACCTAAACACAGGTGACCCATTCAGCAGCCTCTGGGAAGAATTAGGAGGGCCCCAGGGGCCATTCTCTTTTGCTGCAGTGCCTTGAAAAAGGATGCAGCAGCAAGAGCAGACATTGTATTATCCAACTTCATAATACAACTTCGTTTGTTTCTGGGTTTTTGTTTATCGTTTTTGTAGTTGAGCTCTTGCTTTTCATCTCTGGACAAAGGCACGTCCAAACAAACTTCCTAAGACATTACATATGACTTCTAGGAACTGAAGTATAGGCACAGGGTGTAGCTGGTGCTCTGAAGAAAGATACTATCACAGCTCTGTTGTCAAGAAAAGTTGGGATTCCTGACCTTTATAAATTATGGGTATTTGCATGTGTTTGCTTGGTTTCCATAATTTATTTTGCTAATCACGGAGACTTGCCAAGGAGCTGCATGGGGCTTCGAAGCCTTGAGCCCTGACCACTGGAAATTGTACTAATTGTTCCCTTCCCACCGCCTCCAGCCAGCTCCCAAGATTTCAGAATTCCCACACATTTCATAAGAGCTAGAAATGTAAACCAAAAAAGTGGTGAGATCATTTGGATGCTGAATTCTGTACCTACTGTGAAACTATATGCTTGGTTCTTGTGTAAGATTCTGAATACATATAGCCCTGTATTCATATTGTACCCTGTAAGAGATCAAAATGGGTTTATTATAAGACAATAACTATCCATCTTTATAACTGTGGCAGTTATCTTCTACATGTTGCTTCATATATCATGAATTTGGGTTTTTTAATCTTCCTTACTGCTTTAGTAGTTCTTGCCGTTCTGTCACCATTGTCAGGCCTTTTAAAAAAACAAATGACAACTGGGATTCTCAGAAGTTACAAATCAAGTAAAAGTACATTGAAATCTACCCATTGTTCATCCCACATTATAGAATTCTGTTTGTATATGTAAAAATAAACACCAGTTTCTTGCTGTCTGACAGTACATGGACTGGTCCAGCCTGGAGTCCTGCGCAGAGCATTTCTTCAGTCCTTATATCTATACAGTCCCTAATGACCGAGAACCCCTATCACAATGAACCTGGCTTTGAGCAGGTAAGTATCCTGAACTGTGGGTTCTTGCCACTTGTGGAGCTCTTTGCTGCAGGTGGCTGGTAAAACAGCTGTCTTAAAAATGGAATTTTTGGCAGTGCAACAAGACCTGTTGAGCTTTCAGCTCCAATCCAGACATCTTTTTAAGCAGATACTCCAGTCCAGAGGTTTGACAGATTTCCCCAGCTGGACCTGCTTCCTGATGGTGTTAAGCAGCCTACTACATTGAGGCAGAACAGAAAGGAAGAATGCTCCAAACTGTCCTGTAGAATTCCTCATATTGTACTCTGTATACAAGTAGGCACTGCTTGTCTGCAGTGTAGTTCCATGCATGTAACCACTTTGGGACTTTCCATGGGACACAGCTCTGGTTTAAATATGATTTATCAGACCACACATTTATCAGTGACTCACTGAAGTGACTGACTGGCTAGCATTTCCCATGGATAATATAAGCCATATTAATCAGATCCATTTTCAGTCAGTTTTTTCCCCCCTGACATGATCAAAGTTGTGGGCCTTGAACTTCTTAAACAGTGATTCTTCTTTTTGGCAACTGATCTCTTGCAGGAAAGGCATCCAGGAGACAGTAAAAATTACAATGAGTGTATTCGGCATGAAACTATCAGGGTTGCTGTGTGTGACATGCTAGAAGGAAAATGCCCCTGTCCAGACCCTTTACGGTATGTTTTGGGAGCCTCAGTGGCTAAATTCATTGGTCTCAGGCTTTTAGGCTAGAGAGAGGCGGATGGTGTGTGTGTGTGTGTGCGTGCGAGAGAGAGAGAGAGAGAGAGAGAGAGAGAGACATCATTCCCCCTCAGCCAATGTTTGTCCACACTTAAGAAAACTGCCTGACCGTGTGAAACCTATTACTCAACTTTAAAGCAACTTTTACTCCTCGTGCAGCTACATGATTAATGTTTGCCATTACAAAAGCCTGTCATATTCTACGCATTTTGTTTTCCCCACCCCAAATAGCCAATTTGTGTCATGGTCATTTGCATCTGTTCCTTACAGTGTTTATGCAAGCAGTGCAAATTGCTGGGCTCCTTTGGGAGGAAGAGTGAGATAGAAATTAAATAGGTAATAATATTCATGGTGTTGTGGGATCTCTCTTCCGGCCCTCCCCCAAAGATTTGTTTTGGTCAGAAGGTAGTGTTTCTTTTGCTTTCCACATGGAATAGAAACTTCAAGGATCTCAGCTGTGCTATTGTGCACCCAAGTGTTTTGTGCTGTTGGGGAAATACAAGCTGTTGTGGTAGTTTTGAAAAAGTGTACACATAACCACACTTTTGGACACAAATTAGGGCAGGAGTCCCTTTGTAATAAACCATTTCTCACTCCCTTGCTCTGCGGCCTTATCTTTGGTTGGTTTTGTTTGGTAGGGGTGTTATGGAGAAGTCCTTCATGGAGTATTATGATTTCTACGAAGGGGTATGCAAAGAGAGGCTCCATCTCCAAGGACAGACGATGCAGGTAAGGATCAGATGAGGGGTGTCTTCTTTTTTAAAAAATGTGGGTTGGCATCTGTATTGGCCCGTGGGCAAGCTCAGAAGCTATATCAGCAGAATAGCTGCCTGTAGGCAAGGGGGGGCTTGTGTTCCCCCCCCCCCCAGCCTTAGTTCTTGTCAGTTTAGCATTCAGCATCTAAGCATGCAGGGAGATGGGTCAAGGATGGCCAATGTGAGATCAGAGCCACCTGGAGTCTAATCTGGGGTTCCTAACAAGCCGTAGCACAGAGTGGTAAGCGGCGGTAATGCAGCCGAAGCTCTACTCATGGCCAGAGTTCGATTCCAACGGAAGGAGGAAGTTGAATCTCCGGTAAAAGGGGTCGAGGTCCACTCAGCCTTCCATCTATCCGTGGTCGGTAAAATGAGTACCTGGCATACGCTGGTGGGTAAAGAAAGACTGGGGAAGGAACTGGCAAAACCACCCCATATATACGGTCTGCCTAGTAAACGTCGCAAGACGTCACCCTAAGAGTCGGAAACGACTCGCACTATAAGTGCGGGGACACCTTTACCCTTTTTTAACAAGCATTCAGTGCGATGCTCTGCCAAGAGTGTCTGTGTGATGCTGGGAAGGTGTCTTGTTAACCAGATAGGGTAGGCCTTGGAGCAGTTAACTCCCTGCCAGGTAGTTAGGGGCATACAGCTTATCAGCATCTTGCTTTCCCTTTTGAGAAGTAGGTTTGTAAACTCTGGTGAAGGTTTTCTAAGGAGCAACACGAAAACCAGATGTGGAGTACAAGTTAGATAAGCTGGAGTGAAGAACTCTTGGCGCTCCGGATGTTGCTGAACTACAAGTCATATCATCCTTGGCTGCTGGCCATGTTTGCTAGGGCTGATGGGAGTTGTGGTTCAGCAACACCCAGAGGGCCAAAGGTTCTCCACACCTGTGTTGGAGAAAATAGCCAATTTCTAGCTCTTCTGAAGCACCTGGAAGTATATTAATGTGAGCAGGAAGTTGCAATGTGTTGAGCGATAGGAGACTTAAATAGACCCTTGCTATTAGAAAAGAGCCTCAAGCAAGGGAACAGGGGTGAAAGACTTTGCATTTTCTGAGTTTGGGAGTGAGCCTCCATGAAGGTCTAACCCCCTTCAAAATAAGATTCACTAAAAGTTTGCCAACTCTTTCCCCTGAATGTTGAAAGGCAGCTATATTAATACCCTTTATTACTTGTAGAAGAGTGGATATGAATACTGAATGTTTTTTTAATAGGATCCTTTTTAAAAAATGAAACACTTTATTTATTTATTTATTTCATTAAGCTTATAGACCGCCCCATAGCCGAAGCTCTCTGGGCGGTTCACAAGACAAGAAATAGCAAAGTACAAGACATGTATCAATATAAAACATATAAAAAGTTAAAAATTATTAAAAATTAAAACAATGTCAGCGTATACTAAACATAATTAATTAAAAAGCCTGGGTGAAAAGAAAAGTTTTAACCTGGCGCCAAAAAGATATTAACGATGGCGCCAGGCATATTTCCTCTGGGAGATCATTCCACAGTTTGGGGGCCACCACAGAAAAGGCCCTTTTCCGCGTTGCCATCCTCCGAGCTTCCTTATGAGTAGGAACTCGGAGGAGGGTCTTTGACGATGAACGTAGTGTACGGGCAGGTTCATAACGGGGGAGGCGTTCCAACAGGTATTGTGGTCCTATGCCGTGTAAGGCTTTATAGGTCAAAACCAGCACTTTGAACCGGGCCCGGAAACAAATAGGCAGCCAGTGCAGGCGGGCCAGAGTTGGTGTTATATGGTCGGACCGTCTGGTCCCCGTTAACAATCTGGCCGCTGCATTCTGCACAAGCTGCAGTTTCCGAACCGTCTTCAGAGGCAGCCCCACGTAGAGCGCATTGCAGTAATCCACGAAGTGAATTAGCAGTCATGAAGCTTCACAGTGAGCATGATCACATGATGCTGGATTGTGTGACTGCAAGGGTTGGGGGTGCCTGCATGTTTGAATGGTCCAGGCAGGAAGTTCTCAGCACAATTTCCTTTGAAATTCATTTTGGTGGCATTAGTGTAAACGATTTTCCTGTGTGATTGTCCCTTAACAGCACCTGAAAATACATGAAAGCCATAATGGCTGTTTGTAGATGTCTCATTAAACCAATTCCCATGATTCCTATTGGAGCTAATGGAAGTTGGAGTCCAACAACATCTGTAGGACTCCAGATTAGCTATCCCTAGTTTTTGTGATGTCTGAACTTAGCCGTTATCAAAGTTTCATTATACATAATGACAGAAGTAAAATGCATTATATAAATATCCCAACAATAGCAAGCTATATTTGCATTTACAGAATGTAATTTACTTTTCTCACCTGATGCACACACTGCAACCTTTTGGTTAATGTATCCACATTGCACATCACAGGTTTCCAGTCTGATCCAGCAGTTGACAAGGTTCCTGAGTTTTTCCCTGTGGCTTTAGGTTGTTAAAATACTCACTCTTTAGAAGAATATTTGTTAGTTTGGTGTTAGGCCTGTGCCACCCTCTGCTTCCAGCCCACAGTCACGGTAACCTGGAGGAGCCTGACTCGAGTTCATTCTTCAAATCTTTCCCCTTCCAGGATCCTTTTGGCGAGAAGCGAGGACACTTTGACTATCAGTCCCTTCTAGTGCGTTTGCAAGGAATCCGTCTGAAAGTGCAGGAGAAACACCAGCAGGAGAACCCAGACATAGACTCAGAAAGCAGCTCCTCTGAAACAGAGACAGACACTCAAGGGAGCATGAAGGCTTAGATGTTTCCCACCTGATCACTTGGGAACCCAAGACATAGGGTGGGATCTTCTGACTCCAGGCACTGTGGAGGACCCTGGAGAGACCCAAGAACCGGTCTGGTTCCAGAGTGGAGAGAACACGAGTGGAGAAGAATCCATTTATTGTCCTCCTTCAGTGCTCTGGTACATGCTGTTAAACAAAAGAGGATTTGATGCTAAAACTGAACCGAGCTTGTGACCGGTTATCTTTAGAAAATGGCCCTTTCTCTGCTGGAGACCTATGAGCAAATGACATATAAAGGCAAGTCTGGAAGAACCTACAATGGGTAGGTTTCTGTCCTCTCAATTTCTAAAAGAGCATGAGGTAGAGCATGACTCCTCGTTCAATCATCTTTGTTTCAAAACATACTGTGTATATCCTGGGCACCTCCCTTCCAGCCTGGCCTCCACAACATGATGGACTCTCCAACAACCAAGTCTGTTAAAGCACTTTTGACAGTTTAAATAAAAAGTCCCATCTTCATCTTTGCTTCATTGTGGCTTCCCAGTTGGGTTGGTATTGCCTGTCCTAGACAGACCAAAGAGGAGGAACTTTTGCTGGAACTGGGCTTTGTGGTGATTTAAAAGCAAAACGGCAATTCTCAAAGCTTTACTCCATTTTAGAACTCCTTCCCCCTCCCCCCCCCCATTCAGGCAGAAAAGGAGTAAAAGACAAACCAGAAGAGATCCTAAATTTCAAATGTTTTGACTTTGTGAGCAACCTAGGCATTAGCCTTCAAAAGGCAAACGTTTCATATCCAGCATTGTTTTTGATGGTCTGAGGAAGGAGGAGTTATTCTCGCAGTACATTCCCTGCAAGTTGCATGTGCATTTTTGGAAGGTTCAGTATTGTAATTTAGGGAAGGCCGTGGAAGATGGGCCATTCTGCACAAATGTTGATTGCGTGTCCAGAAGAAAATCGCAGTGCAAAAAAAGAAGGGGGGGGGGAAGGCAATGCTTATCTGAAGCTTTCATGCAGCAGCTGGCTTTCTTGTTCACAGCCACTCTGACTTTCAGCTTTTTGGAGTAGCATTAGTTCAGTGATGAATATCCAAAAGGATACAACTAATGGAAGAAATGTAGTAAACCTCAGTCCAAGTTGGACGGTAAGCCTGGGCTCTATTATAGGACTGTGTCTTGTATTTGTCAAGAGTCTCTATTGAAACTAGAGCAAAGTTGCACATGTATGAGTCTGACAAATTTGCCATAAATCCCTACCTTGTGATGTAGACCGAGAAGGCGGCAGCTTGAAGCATATGCTTTTTGAGGTTCAAATTGTAGAGCATATCTCTGGCCATTCTCCCAGCTGGGAAACCTTTTTTTTCTGTTTGGAAAGTTCAAACTGTTTCTAGGTAGAAAGGTTCAGAAGCCTTGTGAGTATTCTTCTTTTGCTTTACGACTTTTCAAAACTGGAAAAATGCTCCTGAGCTACAGAAGTGCATCCTGATCCAAAACTTGGAGGTGGGGGAACTTTTGGCAGGCAAATGCGCCATAGTGAGCAGACGAGCAGGAAGAGCTGCATTCAGCCAAACCAATAACAGATGGAGGAACCATGAAGGTAGCCTGCCTTCCTGCCTGCGGAAGCTCATATGTAATAGTAGCCAGAGTTTATCTGCAGGCACAGCCCCAGGCATGCAATCTTCCAGGTAGTCCTGCACATTTCTGACTTGTGGAGGGGAATGTGCTTCTGCCTAAAACTAACTAGGAACTTTCCAGTTCGCAAAATGTAATTCACATATCTGTGTTTGCAAATGGAATGGAATAATCTGTTTCTTTCTTCCCCCTCCCCGCAAAGGAGAAAAGAACCTCCAAGAGTTATGAATAGCTAGTGGAATCAAAAGCTTTGTAATGCAAGTTTGTATTTAGTTGCCTTATGGTGGGACCTCATAAGGTGGGGCAAATCTATCATGTTCAGTTTAATCTCATTGGGTGCAATCCAGCAAAAAGCAGATGCGCTTAACCTCCATTGATATCAAAGGGACTTGAGTGCAGTTAACTTTTTAAGTCCCACTGAATTATAGGACTTAGCTAGGCCTTATGTTCTTTGGACTCTGCTAATTGTATACATTTGGCTTTCCCCATTCTGCAGTCACCACGACAAGAAGTGCTGCCAAGTCAGAGCACCTGTGATTTCATGAGATCTTAGTTCCAGATGCATGTTGGCTGTTGAACCATTGCATACATTTCTTTAAAAAAAAAACATGAAAATGCCTTATGTGATTATTTCTCACGTGGCTTGCATGTGGATGTAAGAAAACAAAATGAAAAGGAATATGGTTTTCTAGCTGCCTATAGTCATCTGTTTGGTGAATGTTTCCATTTCAAAAGTGACAATCCTAGATGACTGATCTAGACAAATGTTTAGTGAGAGAATTTTAGGCCTAACAAGCTAAACACACACTCAAATGCACAAGGGTCTTAAAATAAGGAATCCTTGATTATATACTATTGTACATAAATATTGTACATTTTTTTGTGCAATAAAGTTTGTTTTGGCAGGATCTGAAGTTCCTTGGTAAAATATAGTGGCTCTTTGCTTTTGATAAGGGAATTCTAAAGAGGAACTCTTATTTTCTTACAAAGCCGCCTACATCAGGGTGGAGAACCTTTTTCTGCCAGAGGGTTACATTCCCTTTTAGGGGAATCTTCCAGGGGCCATGTGCCAGTGGGAAGTGGGGCTAGAGGCAAGAGCAGATTGAGAACTGGATATGACTCTCATCTTGTATAGTATAAATCAGAGGTTTATACACACTTCTCCACCTAAGTAAGCAGGAGGCATCGTCACAGTTCAAGGATACCTTCCAACCAGCCACAAACATTCGAGGAAGGCATAGCCCAAGATTGGCCTGGGGAGGGTATGGCCTAGGGCAGGGGCTGCCAACCTTTCTGGACCAGTGGGCACATCCTGAATTTTGAGAGAGTGTTGTGGGCACCAGTCCCAACATGAGGGGCATGGCATAACACAAAATTAGACAGTACAGTCATGGTGGAGCTTTTCCCACAATTTAACAGAAAAGACTTGACCATTTCTGCCTGCTATACAGCTGTTAAAGGTACAAGAATCCTGTCCCACCCCAATACCAACCCTAAACCAAAACCTAGGCTGCCCCCTTAAGCACAAATACTTACATTTGCATAGATACGTATACCATTGTACTGTAAATTAACTATACAGTGAATTCTTAATGAGTGCCCGTTCTTTTGTGCCTACACAGCAGGAGACATGTAAAGCTCTTGGCAAAGTTTTCACATTTGCCTTTTGGGGGTGGAGATTCTTGTAACATTCACCCACACTTATTGTGCAGTAGTATTTGCAGAAAATAATTCCTAGGCAGATAGTGCCCCCTTTTCTAAAAATATATGCAATGCCTCTTTTCCCCAGCATAATTGTGGCTTTCTTTGGTAGACAAATGTGGTTCCTACACACCAATTAGGAGATGAGGATTGCTTCCCTTACTTTAACACTCTTCAGTTTCTACACATACACCTGGTGCCACTCCCCACTTGCAGCTTGAGATCATTCCTAACCATACTGTTCACTTGATCCCTAGTGGTGGGGAGGCTGGGTTTGAACCTACATTTTGGAGAACTTGGGCCATTCATTACAAGTCATGCAAAACCAGGGTGGTGGAGGGGGCTGGAATGAGGAGGCCACCCAGCTACGCAGCTTACTGGGTGATTTTGGGCCAGGCTCTCAGCCTGACTTACCTGACAAAGTTATGGTGAAGATAAAATGGAGAATCATGTATGATGTTGTGAGCTCTTTGAAGGAAAGGTGAAATATAACTGCAATAACTATCCTTTTAAAAAAGTACCTTCCCCACCAGTTTCACTTTAAAATGTGTGTTGGACAAATATTACTATATTTTCCACCTCATAATATCCATGGTTAAATATGTGGTGCAAACTAGCTTCCATCACTCTCAGGCCTTGTGTCACAGAGCTTGGAATTTCAGGGTTAAATTATAGACAATGCCTGAAACATTTGACCTTTTGTTACACTCCAAGGCCTCCATTCCTTCTTTCTTAAATGGGCAATCAAGGTTGACCTTTGATTTCACCTGCCAACATCCCAATGTCATTTAGGCCACTGTCAATTTCACAGGCAGGGTTCTATAAACATTTAGCTGAGGCCTGGGCTCTGGGTCTTCATTAGGAATTAGATGTGAAGCCTGATGATGTCAATGCAGTTCATCTGCCAGGAGGGTAGAAAGAAAGACTGTTGATTCCAGACTCAACCAAGTCCTGTAGCATACAGTATATGTACAGCTACCTGCCTATGTTAGTAGTTTGGGCAAGTTCATAAGCTAGAACAGCCTTTTAATTATTCATTTCAATTGACTGCAGTACCATTATATTCTGTTTATTTTGTTAATGAATCAAATTGTTTAAGTACATCTGCTGTGGTTTGATCTAAGGAGTTTCTGAATAACCTGCATTATCCCTCCCACCCCATCATTGCCTTGGGCCTTTTAGCCAATCTATAGTTGAGTCTTACTGCTCTTTACTCAATAGGTGGTGGCCCCTATTCTATTGTGGGTTTAATCCCAGCGATAAAAGTGGGGAAGATAGATGCCCAGTTAAATTGGTCTTCCTAGTGACTCCAAGATTACAAAGAGGGGTAAGAACTGTCTCTTAAGGATACCTGCATACATCACACCTTTGTATGCTATTTCTCAAAGTGGACACTGTTTGCCAGGTTTGTACATAACATTAAGCCAATGTTTATATAACAACAACTCCTAATTAAGCTGCTGGGCTAGGTTTTGCTGATCAAATAAATAATGGCTTAGTCTTACATGCAAATCACACCTGTGTGTTCTTATGAACCACTCCTTTGTTTAAAAATCCAGCTTTTAGTATGGTATCCGGCACCTGGGATGGAAGATTTGATTTTGGCCTGGAGAGTCTCAAGAGAGACCATTACAGGAAGCCAGGTATGTTAAGTTCCAAGCTAGCTGAGCTGCAAAACCACTTGGTGAATTCATTGTCTTTATAAACTTCTGCCATCCCTCCTTTATTTATAAAGTAAACAAAAGAGCATTAGATTCCTAGAAGTGTTCAGCCAAAGCTGTGATCACCTGAATGTCATTCCTTCTTTTCCCCACCCTCTGCACAATTACTAACCAAGTAGTTTTTCAATAACCTGAAAGCTCTTGCCAACAAAGCCCAAAATATGTTAAACTCTTTTCCTCATCTCATCTGGACAGCAGAGTAAGATGATTTTCTCCTAGCCCTTTCTCAAACATTTTAGACAAACTCTTCCTGACACCATTTTAAAACGTTTAACACCCATTAACTCTTAAGAACAAGATTTATAGTCTTTTTTATGTTACGTTTCAAGCCCAACTGAAGTATAAGTGATGCTTTTCACCTGCTAGCTAGGAACCTTTTGGCGACCCAAGAGACCTCACCTTTCTGCCCAGAAACTTTCATGTGCACTCCACCATCACAACCCTGCTTCTCTTAGTTGCTGAAGAGGTACCTTTGCCTCCAATGCACTGAACCCCAGCCTCACAGAAAAAGGACCTGCATTAAATCTCCCTTCTCCCTGTTCCTTGACAAGCACACCAGCTGGCAATACTGTTTCTCTTCTTCCCATCTTCCGTTACAGCACAATCAGGTCCCTGTTTTTTAGGAGAGACCCCTTGCTATACTTATTCCTTCCTCCATGGCTATTTGACCCCCAAATTTCAGCTCTTCATTTCCTTCCCATCCATAGCCCCCTGCTGCAAAAGCAGACCTTTTACACAGCCATTGCCCCTCAAGTCTTCCACCTGCCTTCTGCTGATTTTTACATACACCCATTCTCCAATAAAGAGTGCCCCATTTTCTGCAAGCTGCCTTCAGGTGATTGTTACGAAGTTCCTCCCCAAGCTGTAAGATCAGCAAATCCACCTGTGGAAATGGCTCTCTTGCTCTGCTGACTTGCCTCCTTGATCCAGATGAACAAGTATACACATGGGTGTCATTTTCCTGCCTAATTTTCTGAACCACAGTCTCAAACCATATGGTGGAACCTGGCCCTATGAAATTAGAGTGCAATGCATGAACACAGAACACTGAGTTCTTGACATAAAAAGTGGTTCTGCAGAAGTGTATGACTAATCTTCAAAGGCCCGGTAAGATTCAAAGGCTCTGTTCACACCATGACAGAGTTACATGAAATCCACATTACTGCATTTGTACCATACAAATGTCAAAACAAGTAAGCTTCAGCATACTAAGGTACTCATGGTATTCTTTCCTCCCTGTCTCCCAGTTTTTATGAGTGTGAAGATGGAAGAACTTGAAAATACAGCTGAAGCTACTAGACTCCAGTTACTGGAAATGTATTACTCATACATTTTAAGCCATCTTCACAGGACTAGAAACTTGCTTTTTAAGAAACACTAATTAAATTGAGCAAGATTTCCACAATGTAGGTGGGGGCATAAGAGTGTACAAATAATAGTAAAATTCTTTGGTTGCTTTTCTGAAGACCAAGTCGTAGTGAAGAAATTTAACTGTTGCGCCATCCAAAAAGGGAGTCCCATCATCATGGGATAAATGAGGAACCCATACAGCTGAAAGGATCCAACTTACACAGCATTAAATCTGGTATACGAATCTTACTTAACAATTATGGAATTAGGAAATGGGAGATGAGGAGAGAGAGAAACATACAGCCCTTACACTGACTTAAATCCTCACCTCAGGTTCTCTCCATTTTCTAGAAAAGAGAAAAAAAACTACACCTTTCTAGCTATTTCTCCCCCTGCCCCCCACCCCAATCATGAGGACCAGAAACTTGCCAATGAAATCAGAGTCTCTCCCCATTGGACAGAAGCCCTAGATTCAGTGTCGAATGTGCCTGTTTGGTGGTGTTTGATAATGCAGACATTTTCTTGCAAAAGAAATCTAAAGGCATTAGATGCAATTCAACTTTAACACATGAACAATCAGCAAACAGTGCCACTCTATTTAAAAGAAGATGTTCAGATAAATCAGTCTCCTCCTTGGCTGTCAAGGTAAGGCTTCCTTTGCTTCTTCTGGTGTGATTTCCTGAGAGTAAAGCTCTGTGAAGAGGGCAGGTAGCCAGTACTGTGGTTCTGTTGGAGCTTGGGTATCAAGCCAGGCCATGCCCTCTTTCAGTAAGTGATCCTGTAAAAAGCCACAAAATATTATTTGGGAGAGGAGGTCTAGCAGAAGTGGCTAAGCCTTTTTCCCCATCAAAGAAGGTATCAGCAGGCCTGGGGAAACACTGAGGCTGCAGGAAAAAATTCCCTAAAATCCCTAAATTGTGGGGAGGGGCAGAATAAGGAGCTAAACATGCTCAGTGGCCATAGAACGCTGACTTACTGTTGGGGAAAAACAACCAAACCAGAAAACAATGGGAGGGTAAATGGAATGGAGCAGCTGGAATCATTTTGTTGCAAGGAAATTAGGTACAGTGATATGCACATTTTCAAAAATTATATTTCCAATGCAATATTTCAGTTTCCTGGCTGCCAACTGCGAGGTTTATCTTTCTTTTTATAAAGTGCCAATTGTTTACCTACCAGCACTTGCTTAGCTCGTTCTGCCTCCCACTTTAAACTTGACTTGATTTCGCTGATCGTCACATACCCCTTTTTCTGAAATGGAGAGCAAACAAAGCAGGTATTTCAAAAGCAGATGTTTAGAAAAGGCCAGCCAACGCTAAAAATAACGCGAAGACATTGACTGCATGCCCTTTTGTAGGAAGGGCTTAGAGTTCAGCGGTAGCACACAAGCATCTTGGGTTAAAAAAAAAAAAGATTGAGCTTAGGAAGGACTTCTGACTTGGGAGAACTGATGCCAGTTGGAGTAGACAGTCATTCCCAGCTGAGACAGGCCAATGGTCTGCCTCAGTATAAGGTTGCTCTTTGTTTGAAGATGCTGGCCTTTCACCTGCACCTCGCAGAGCTGATTCCAACTCACACGTTAGGAAATCCATGATATGCAATAGGCCACTGTTCTTCAACCTTATTATCGGACTTCAACTCCCATCAACCCCAGCCAGCTTAGCCAATGGCCAACGACGATGGGAGTTGTAGTCCAACAACATCTGGGGACCCAGGGTTGAGGAACAGTGCAATAGGCAGAAGGTGGGCTGTCTGTATTCATGATGATAGTTCAACGGGTGCATTTCAAAAATCAGCTCTTTCATCCTAGGATAAATGTACAGACCAGCTTTCCCCAACAGATGTTTTGACATACAATTCCCAAATTCATACTGGATAGGGCTAATGGGAGTTGAAATCCAAAACATCTAGAGGGCACTGGGTTGGAGGTAAGCTGGTATGGACGTAACCCAGTCTTGTATATTTAAAAATCTCTCATATGGTGTTGGCCAGTCATTGCAACAACACAGGGCTGGAGTTACATATAGGTCAGGGTGTGTTCACGTCAAAGCCCAATTCTCTGCAAAACCAGCTTGTCCAATCTCTCCCTGACAAGAAGGGCTCACACATGTAAGTGCCCCCATGGAGCTATAGAGACAAAGGCTTATGCCATAATAAGTGTGCCACAAGACTTTTGGGTTTTTTTGTTACAACAGACTAACACCCCTGAAATTCAATTAATCATCTGAATTTGAAGCAATTTGTGCATGTGAATAAAAATGATAGTTCAGATGGAACACATGCAGTTCATTTTTAGATGATGGCCATGTGTCCTAGCAGGCACCATCATCCCGTTGCCCTTCTCTCTCACACACAGGAGGAAACGTCACTCTCAGATTGCACCAGCTGCTCATATTCTTAATAAATATCTACACTGAAATAGTTTTAAAACCTGTTGCCCCGATTAAATTAGGGGCATCTTTTTAAATCAAAAAGATTTTTAATTGATTAATCTAACCACTGAATCAAACACTGCAGCCCTACCAGCTGGGAAAGGCAGGTGCAGCGCAGATTTCCCTACAGAGACAAGTAAACTATGAGTGGCCAACAGGGTGCAGAATAAACACCTTTGCATTTTTTTGTCTGCATACAAACGGGCTGAGAATTTGGGATAGCTTTGAACCAAAGCCTGGAATAATAGCAGAAACTGAGCCACTAACACTGGTTTAAACTTGTTGCTTAGATGGGGCTTGAACGGGAAAGAGTTCCTGAGAATGGCTAAGGCAAAAAAGACAGCCCAAGGTCACACTGACTCGCCCTCTGCTGGGACAGGTACCTCAGCAAGCTGTATCACAACAGTGTGGTCCATGTTTAGTTCAGCCGGCACAGACTGGATCAGGTATGTCCCGCCAACAGGAAAGATCCCGAAGCCATTTCCTAGAACTTTTAGCTTCTTAATCGCCCGGATTAGGTCATCCCTGAGGAATCAGGGGAAGAAGAATGAGACTAGAGAGTGACATTAGGGCAAGCATCTTCAACATCATCAAGGATGGTGTGTATTATGCTGTGATTCTGTGGAAGCCCAGAAAAGCCACAGAATATAGCAATGGGTACAGAAATGAGCTGCCTGAGAATCACAGCTTTCATTTAAAAACAAAATCAAGTTTCTAGCTCTTAGTCTGTGAAGATGTTTGGAAGCCTGTGGTGTAACACCTTTTAAAATCTCAGAAGTCCAAGAGGTAGCTGAATACATTGTCCAGTGATTTGGGTGCTCTGGACCTTAGTGCTCTGCGTATCTCCCTGCTCCCCCCATGAAAATCAGAAGCAATTATGCCAAATAGTTAATATATTATGCAACATAAAAGGAACCACATTTATTTTCTTCATCTGAAAAATGTATACTGCAGGATATATTATGCAACTTAAAAGGGATCATTCATTTTCTTTCATCAGCAATACTGCAGAATTCTATTGATATATTGATCCATCATTTAAGACTTTTAATAGAGCTCACACATAGCCATAACGTAGGCTAGGATTGCTACTTTAGGGACTATCCAGGACTTGGTCACATTTAGTAGGACTTTTAACTGTCTTCTTTAAACAACGCCTATTCGGTATCGCAACCAGCTTTTGAAAGGCCCCTGAGGGCCAAACTACATATTCAAATAGCACACATTCAAAAGTGGTTTGCAATGTGCCACCTCCACAAACATATTTTCCTCCCTCCCTCTGTTCCTGTTTGTCCATCGGTTTCCAAACCTAAATTTTTCATGCAGCTGGAGAATGTGCTACATGGGGCACAATTCAGTACTCTGAGAATGTCAGGTTTATTTCCATCCACAGAGCAAAAGGACAGTCTAAAACAGCATTCTCCAACCTTGGGCCCCCAGATGTTGTTGGACTACAACTTTTCCCATCCCTGACCAGTGGCTACTCTAGTTGGGGAGGATGGGGCCAATATCCGGGGACTCGAAGTTGGAGAACACTGGTCTAAAAGATTGCAAACAGAAGATCAGAAACACATGGGCAGTGGCAAGGAAAGACCTGACACTCCAGAGAGAAATTAGACAGGTGTGAAGAGGTAGAAGAGCAGGTACCCAGAAATGCACACAGAAGGGGGAGCAGGACTGTGGCTGTTGGCCCCACCCTCTACATCACTGTACCTTGGGTTCCCAGATGTTGTTGGATGACAACTCCTATCATTCTTGGCCATTGGATACGTTAGCTGGGGTTGATAGGAGTTGTAGTCCGACAACATCTGGGGACCCAAGGTTGAAGAATAGTGCTGTACATGCACTAAGCACAATGTCTGTAAAGAGCCTCCACGGACACAAGTTTTATACACACAGGCTCTGCACGTGCGATCAGGGACTCTTGGATAGGCAGGTTCTCTAATCACATATATAGAGCCTATACTAGGGATGAGGAAACTGTAAATGTCATTAGATTCCCAGCTCCCATCAGCCCAGGCCAACATGGCCAATGGTCAGGGATTATGGGATTTGTAGTCCAGCATTACCTGGAGGGCCAGAGGCTTCACAACCCTCTTTTAATAGTTGTATGGCAGGCAACTAGTGCAGCACTTTCAGCATGTGGATGCAAGTAGTGGAAGAAGGTGCACCTGTTGAACTCCTGCACGTCAAAGAGCTTCATGATCCCACATTATATCTTTTCTTTATGGTTTCTAAACCTTGATTACACAGCTGCTGCTAGCAAGAGCCACCCCCTCTTTCCTGTCCTAGATCACCACCACCTTGGCCAAAACGGCCCCCGACTCTTTAAAAGCAAAGGAACCCCCAAATCAAAATATATGCAAACTCTTTATTACTTAATTTGCATAAGTGTTTTTTTTCCACTCTAGACCTTGCCAACAAAATATAAGGATCCACAACAAATTCTGCAAATTAAACTCACTTGATCTGCATAATTTATTTCATGCTTTATGGATATATATAATTCACACACACCCCGCCCACCGGTAGAGTCTCAAATGCAGTGCTTACTGGCTGACATCCTGTGCAAATTTTCCTCTTCCCTTGAGCACTTGCTGGTGAAGTTCCTCCAGTGTTATTAACCCTAGTGGGAATTGGGAAGCAGGAGTCATGTTAATACATAGCCACATACATGAGAAGTTTGGATCCAACCCAATATGTTTGCAGACTTAAGGCTGCAGTCCGCTATGCTAGCCTTCCCCAACCTGATGCTCTCCCTTCATGTGTTTTGGACTACAACTCCCATCAGCCCCAGCCAGCGCAAGCATAGGTCCCACTGAATTCAATGTGGCTTACTCTGTAATCAGTCTTTAGGGCTGCTGCCATAGGCTGCAATCATAGAGTTGGAAGAAACTTCAAAGGCCATCTAGGCCAACCCCCTGCTCACTTACCTGGAAAAAAGACCCACTGAACTCAGTGGGATTTATTTCTGAGTAGAGATGCATAGGATTGTGCTGAACATTTCTCAGAGACTGGATTAGTATGGCTAGAAAGCTTGCAGATACTGACAAGCGAGCAGTGGGCAGACATTAGGGAGAACTGCAAAACACAAACACAAACCTGGGCAAACAATGTTTCTGTTTGCTACCCTCACCTCCATTTCTGTGCTTCAGAGCCAGACAGACTTCAATAATCTGAACACCTAGCTCGTAGTAGAAATCTCCAACACCCAGCATTTCAGACCAGAATCCTTTACCGGCTGCAGAAAAGAAAATGGGAGGAAAATACAAATAGATGAGTGACAAAAGAGGATCGTGCATTTTGTCTCAGGGACCCAATTTTTAAAAAGAAACTCTCCAAGTGCTCAACATTTGGAGAGTGTCAGAATCCAAAGTAGTGTTTCACTGGTCATAGGACAAAACCTTCTTGGTCCACTGCTGTTCTCTGCCTTTCCTGTTCATGATTTTTGGAACATTACATCTGGGGTGATCTCCCATTTGCCAATGGGTGGTCCATGCGCAGGTCTCTATGCTGATCCAACTCTCCTTCTTACTGAGTATAAAATAAATTAAACTTGCATCTGAGAAAGGACTGGGTAAGTAAACCCACCCACCCCCATTACCAAGAACAACCTTGCTGGCTTCATGTACCAATTCGGGGTGGGAATATCACAGGGCTGTACTGAGGTTTTTCCCCAGTCCTCCTACACACAGGCACTGCACCCATGCCGGATGAACTATTATGCCCTAAACATATATACATTGTAAAACTTACACAATGCATGCAATTTGCAGAATGCCTGTTATTTTGGCACAGGATTTTTATTTATTTAAAAGCACAGCATGGACACAGCCTTTAGGATGAAATGGTCCCTGCTCAGACATGGCTTATAATGTGAAATATATTGTGATAACTCATCTCTGAGTTAAAGTAGTTATCTGGGAAACAATGTTGTTCCCTTTTTTATTTTTAATGGGAACACAGAAGATCAGACAGAAGAAAAAATGACAGAAAGAAAGGCTGGCAGGATCTGCCAGAAACTCTCCTTCCTCCACCCCCAAATCCATGCCTCCCCCATTTCTTACAGGCTAGAGGATCAACACCAATCGTTGCGCACATGTCCTGGAACTGGACTCTGAACTGTGAATTTTTACGGATCTCTTGCTTGTGTTTACTGGCAAACTCTTCAAGGTTAGTTTTAAACATGTCCAGCTGCTTGGACATCTGTAAATGTAGCCAGGGAAGAGAAAGGAGAAACAGATTAAAAAAGGTCTGCTTTGAAATATTATTAATTTGAAATACACCTTCGAGACCTACAACAGACTGATGTTTCATGTAGGACAATTACATAAGGCTATTTCCATAAAGTACCGATTTATGAGCAAAGCTCTTTTGTGTCAGTTTTGTTTTCCTAAGAGATTGCACACTAACAATGGACCATTCATCTCAGCGCCCCATCTACCAATGGCAACTAGCTTGATATTACAGGGAACCTCACAAGCCAGAAATTATTAGTACTGTATATACCCAATACAGATGTATTGCCCAAGTATTTTTCTCATGGTTTTCCCAAGCTGTTGATGTCCCTGATTATCACAACATCCTGTCACAACAGATTCCACAGGCTGATTATGCATCATGCATAGAAGCCTGGGCTGATATGAGAGAACAGCCTTCTATAGTAACACATTTTGGGGCGGCCTTTGATCTATTGGAAGTGGGGCAAGAACAACTCCTGTTTGGATTCTTTTGTTTGTATTCCAGAAGGAAGGTAGAGTTAGGGTCCTCCAGCTGGCTACCTTTACCTGTGCTCTTCTCTATCTAACTTCCTTCCGATGTAAACTGACATGCTCAGGGAAGCTGAACTGCCCCTCCTTCCTTTGTCTTCTTCTTCAACTGTCTGAGAGAGATGAGACATCGTTGTTTTTGTTCTCTCTCCTGAGCCATGAGGGCAATATCCAAGTCTGGGCATTGTGCTTCCAACTTAGTTAGTTAGAACTAGGTATGTCTTTCCTATCTACTATGTCTTTCTAGCTTTTCTTATTTTACTAAGTCTTAAGTCTCAGTGATCTAAATGCAGGGTAAAAGCCTGCTACTTAGGTAAATACACATACTGGCACACACGTGGCTCAGACTGCTGAGAATCTCTGCATATATAATTCCATAACACCACTCAAGGCCAAGAGCAAACCCAGGTGTTTCCCCATCTCACCTGGGCTAATTGGTCTTCAGCCAAAACTGTCCCACGTTCCTTGTATTTGGCCTAAAAAGAAAAAAAAGTAAGATTTAAAAAATAATAAAATTAAAAAAACAGTGAAATAAAAACAAAACTGATTAACCAGTATATAAATAGCTGAAAAATAAAATAAAAGCCATATTCTTTTTCCCAGATATGCATCTCCACTTTTAAAACATGATTATAGTAGGCCTAATGGAGAATGCCTTGTCCTCAGGAGGTCAGTTTGGAAAGCACCCAAACTTCAGCTTTCTCAGTTTCAGCACCGTGTGGAACTCCTTCCCTGAGAGAATCCTGGAAACTGTGGGTTTGTTAAGGGTGCTGAGAGCTACAATTCCCAGAATGCTCTGGGAAGAGGGACTGATTGTTAAACCACTCTGAGAAATTGTATCTCTGTGAGAGGAATCAGGGCCCCCTAACAACTCTCAGCACTCTCAGCAAACTATAGCTCCCAGGATTCTCTGGTGAAAGCCATGACTGTTTAAAGTGGTATAATACTGTTATAAATGTCTAGTACAGATGGGGCTTCTGACTACAGTAGGGCCCCCTCATACAGCGGGTTACATTCCGGACCCCCGCTGTAAAGCGAAAACCGCTGTAAAGCAGATCCCATTGACTTACATCAACCAAAATGGCTCCTGGCAGCAAAAAACCGCTATAAAAGCGGAACAAGCACTGTAAAGCAGGGCCTTTCTACAATTCACAACTGCTGTATTAGCAGAACACTGTAAAGCGAAGCGCTGTAAAGTGGGTCCCTACTGTACATTTAGATCACTTCTTTAGAGCTTTTTATGCTATGTTGGTTTTGTGGGTAACAGCCCTTTTGGCCATGTTATATAACTCTTCAACACTGTTTAAGATGGCACGGAAGTGTTATGACTGGGTTCTGGGTATTTAAAAAAAAAAGTTGTAAGGGCTGTTTTGTATGTTGTGGTTTGAACCACTTTACTGTATGCCATTTTGGAAGCTTGATGTGGAAAAAGTAGTATACACTGTGAATAAATTAACACATATTTTATGTCCAAGCTATTCTTGCATTACCTTTAGCCAAGGCAAGGAATCTCATTCATAAGTCTTGGAAGAGAAAGCATCACACATGGGAGTTTTCCACGCTTGTTTGTAGCACAGATGGGGAAACCTGGTGCCCTCCAAATGTTGTTGGACTACAACTCCCACCTTTCCTGACCATTAGCCATGCTGGCTGGGACTGATAAGAGGTAAAGTCCAACAACATAGACTAGAAGTCAAGCATTTAGTGTCACCAGTCCCATGCAGTGAAACGCTCTTCCAGCAGAGATTCAGCAGGCATCCTCGCTTTTGACTTTCAGGTGTTTCTCGAAGGCTTTTTTATGCCGATAAGCCTTCACAACTGTTTAATTTTTATTTTGATTAGCCAGTCGCCTTAATGATGATCTGTATTTTTATTTTTTTTAATGGTGTTTTATATTTTATCACTATAAACCACCCTGATATTTTATGATATGGCAGTATAAAAATACTCTTTAAAATAAATACATACATAAAAAATCTGGAGGGTCACAGATTCCCATCCCTGAATTAAGGAGAGGTTCTCCAAAAGCATGCTTTGGCTACAGGTGGGTGCCAGGTCTGAACATTTTAAAGACAGCTCCAGCCTAACTCTGTGAATATTTCAGCAGCAGCATATTTGGACAGGAGTTTGTTGACTAGAGTTTTTTGAAAAAGGTTGGGGTCAGCAACAGGCAGCCCCAGATCAGAATCTGCCCCCATGCTCTCCCGCTTTTTACCAGTCCTCTCTCCTGGGCCCTTTTCTTTCTGTATGTCCTGAAATTGTCTGGATGAGAGGGACAGGCTCTGCACATGTGTGCTCTGCATGTGTGCTCTGCATGTGTGCTCTGCATGTGTGCTCGCCATGCCTGCCTCTGGCGAGTGTGACATGGGGCCAGCATTTGTCATAACTTTGAACCTGCAGTAATGGGGACGGACAGTCCAAGCAGCTGCGTGGCTATTCCACCAGCTCTGAAGCTGGGAAGAAAGTTGGGGTCTGTTTGGCACGGACAAGGTGCCGGAAGGGCTTTAGAGAGACAAGGCAAAGGAGCAAATCCCACCCACCTGTTCTTCCTGCTCCAGAACAGGAAAGATAGGTGAGAGAGAAGCACTGGGCATCACTGCCTGAAGGCGCCCTTTGTGCCTTTGGACAAAACCAACAAATAGCGCATACTCTGCATCCTGCTGGGTCTTTCCCTTCAGAAAGACCCCAAGGGGAAGCATTGAGTGCTGCTTTCCAAAGACTTTCCATGGAACTTCAGGAAGTGGCACCCAGAAGCACACACTCCCCATCTTGCCCAGACTTTCCCTTAGGGGTGGACAACTCAGGGTTGTTTGCTTGGTCAGCAAGGCCAGCTCAAAACTGTTGCCCCCCCCATTCATCTCCCTAAGCCAGCCACCACCAACCTGGTGCCCTCCAGATGTTTGGGGCTAATTCCCATCAGCCCCAGCTAGCACTGCCATGGGAGTTGTTGTCCAAAACATCTGCAGGCCACCAAATTGGCAAAGGCTGCCCTAAACTGGAACAGATAGAGAAGGTGAGGGCAACAGCGAGGGAAACCCAGCAGTGAGGAAAGGGGTATTCTTTTACTCAAGCAGTCATTGCTCTTTTCTCACAGTCCCAAGTGTTTTAAGGTGACTAGTCAGGACAGAGAGGTGATCCAGTGGGGCTTGTTGACTCCAAAAACTAGTTTGCTGATCAGGCAGTTTGAAGATTTGAACTAACGAAAGTGACACAGGAAGCTGCCTTATACAAAGTCAGATTATCTAGCTCAGGCCCCATCTGCAGTATCATATCACTTTAAACAGTCATGGCTTCCCCCAAAGCAATGGTTTATACATTTTTCCCATGGACCACTTGAAAATTGCTGAGGATTTTGGCAGACCACTTAATGATTTTTCTGCCTGTTGCAGCAATTGTAATGTGCTGTGCTAGATGCTGTATGATTTTAAATTGTACTTTTACAGACATGCCATGGACCACTTGAATGAAGCTCACAGACCACTAGTGGACCATGAACCACAGTTTGGGAACCTCTGCCGCAAAGAATACTGGGAACTGGCTTGTTAAGGGTGCTGAGAGTTGTTAGGAGACTCCTATTCCCATCAAAGAGCTACAATTCCCAGAGTGGTTCAACAATCAATCCCCAGGGAACTCAGAACTGTAGCTCTGTGAGGGGCATAAGGGTATCATAACAGTGCTTAGCACCATTATCAAACTACAACTCCCAGGATTCTTTGGGGGAAGCCATGACTATTTAAAGTGGTATAATACTGCTTTAAATGTATAGTACAGATGGGGTGGTGGTGTCAGTATTGTCAACATTAACTGGCAACGACTCTCCATGTTTTCA
Organism: Rhineura floridana; assembly: GCF_030035675.1. Lineage (NCBI taxonomy): Eukaryota > Metazoa > Chordata > Lepidosauria > Squamata > Rhineuridae > Rhineura > Rhineura floridana. The sequence continues at coordinate 43,661,801 of NC_084490.1, read as the reverse complement.
GACAGGAGATTTCCCAGCCCTACCTGGAAATGCCAGGGATTAAAGCTGGAACCTCTTATACGCAAAGCTGGTGTTCTGCCACTGAGCTACAGCCCTTTCCCAGCAGTACATCAGTACCTTCCCTGTGAGGCTGTGGGAGAAGTTAGCTCAAACAGAGAGCTCAGTACTCAACACTGGATCTGACACTTTCAGTCTCAGTTTCCCAAGTCATGAGAACATGATAATATCAAGAACTGGCATATATTATAATCTGTCTTCAAACTTTAGAAACTAAGTTTAAAAGATGTGTTTACTTGGAGAAGCTAACACTTCAAATGAAATGAAAAGTCTTTCAGCATGGAATAGTATTGGGAGTGCAGGAGAAAGAAATCTTCCTTACCAAGAAAAAATGTGAACACACATGTAGTGTGTGCATACAAAGAGGGATCAATCACCTAACAATCTATACTGTCGACATGGGAACCCACCAGTGGTGACTGGTGCCCATTGGGACTGGTAGGGCAAGAGGCTGGGAGGCCAACAGTAGATTGAGTCACAGCTAGTGATAAGGATAGCCAGAGCCAGTGACAGGCGAAGCCAACTAATTCTAGTGTTCACTCCATCTTCCTTTCTGCTCAGTTCTACAAGGATAACAAAGAGACTAAGGAGGAAGAAAGTGACACTGCCTGGGCTGGTTCTATGTAAGAAGGCAGGCAGGGAGGTGGGGGCCGTATGAGACAGACTTAGGCTGGTGGGGCAGTGCCCTATTAGCTTAATGGATCAGCCTCCACTGGAATCCACAAATAATAGAATCCACAAGTATTCAAGAGCGAGTATAGCCAAACAGGGAAGTCCCTGGTTTAAATCTCCCCTCTTCCGCTCACAAGAAGCCCTCGGGCAAATCACTCTTTCCCTGTCTCAGTCTCCTCCTCTGCAATATGGAGGACAGCTCTTACCTAACAGGAGGGAATGGGGTAACCTGTGGTCTGCCAGATGTTGTTGGACTACAACTTCCATCATTCCTGACCACTGGCCACGGCAGATAGGGCTGATGAGATAATAACATCTGGAGGGCCACCCCTGCCTTACAGTTCTTCTAAAGTGGGGACACTCATGGGACAAAAGCAGCAAAGGGAAAAAAGCAGATGTCAAGTTTTTCTGGAGAGGGGTTAAGAAGCAAGACAGGGTGGATCAATTTTAGGGGAGAAGGAGGAGAGAAGCAGCAAGTACCACTGCCGAGCACTGGGAGTTGCAAAATGACAGTTATTGAACAGAATGCCTCTGAACATGTGCAAACTGCTTTTCCCCCTTCCCGAGGCTGAGTAGCCACAGCCGCCACTACCCCTCACCCAATCTGAGAGTAAGGACGGAAAAGCTTCCCAGTGACTGCCACACAAGCTCCTCCAATACCTTACGTTTGTAGAAATGCAGCGCTCCTTCCCTCCAGCTACAAGACTGGGCTAGGGGATAGAGACGGTAAAGAAAGGAAGATCAGCTGGGAGGAGAGGAGGAAATCTCACCTCTGCCAATTTCTTTTTGGCGATGGCACCAGCCCCCACCCCCCGACGGTGCATCTTTGCGCACACAGGTAGGAAGGGAAGAAGAAAGAGCGATGCCTGGATGTGAGCTGGTTTATTGAAGAACGCAGAGATGGTGAAAAGGGGTGGGGGAAGCCACATTAGCAAACGCTCCCGTTCTACGTCATCAGCACGCGACAGGAAGTGTATTCCAGCTTTTTACTGCTTCCATGCTTTTTACAGACAGCCCGCCAAACGGGATCAGTGGACTGTTTTGGAGGGCGGGTGTTTCCCTCACTTTATTATTCCTCTGTCTCAGCCGGGGGCGGGAAGGAGTCTTACCAAGTCCTTTATGGCACTCTCAAGGCTAACCATAAAGTGCCACAGCTTTTATTGTTGTCTTTGTTACAATAGGCTAGCACGCCCGCCCTTCCCTCCAGAGAATTTGCCTTGTGTTCAACTCCGGTGATTCGCTAATAACAATACCAGGACGCACGCGCTTCGGCGTGTTTCAAACGTGCACAGCTCCTTTGATAACGAAGGTGATGTTCTTGCACCCCTCACCCTCATTTCCAAACCCGTGTGTAATTTCCAGTTACAAGGTGTGCAACTTTAACAAACGGAACCAGGATTTAACTGCAGCGCCATGCAGACTAAACACTGTGCGTACACTCACTTGGGAATGCGCCTCAGGAATTATAGTTTCCCACGGCGTATCGTGGGAGTTTTGTCAGTGAGGTGTATCAGATTATCGGGAATTCTGTCTGAGGTTGCAATCCTAACCTCATTTACCTGGGAGTAAGCCCCACTGAATTCAATAGGACTTCTGAATCGGCATGGCTAGGATTGCGTTGTTAGTAAGGAGTAAGTCTCATTGAACTCCACAAGATTGGCTGCCGAGTAACAAGCCTGCACTGTAAGGGAGAGTTGTGTAGATGACTCCTTCTCCCTCCCCCGTTTTATGTCTTTTCTGGGAAATGTTTTAAATATACTGTACTGTACTGATATATTGCCCTCTAGTGGCACATTGTATAACAAAAGTGGCACAACAGTTTCAACCTATGTGATGGTGGTGAAGAGGAAGAACTGGTCCAAACATTAGGAAGAATGAGGTGGCCCAGGCAGCTGTTTTTTGGTGTCAGGAAAAGGCAGCAATTTATGGTTATTGTATTATTGTATTGTATTGTACTGTTACTGACAGGGAGAGAGAGATGGATATGGAATTTTCCACTTCAGGTGCCAAAATAACTTGGCTAACCTTGGATCTTGACTTGGGGTAGGGGTGGGGACATCATTTGCTACTCTGCCTCAGGCAGCAAATTGTACTACATCAGTTGTTACAACTACTGTGTAAGATCATTATTATTTTGCGAATGGAGTGGAGGTAAAGGCCAAGAGGCAGCAGCTGGCTGGCTGCTGCTGAGTTCATGAATTGAGATAGATACTGCCAGGCTCACAGTTCACATTCTTAACCAACCACTAAACCACACCAGTGGCTCATGTACACCAAATGTATACTTAACACTGAAACGTCTTTTCCAAATGTGTCAGTTTGACTGGCAGTGCACCAGCCGCCTTGAGTCTGTTGGTTGAAATTCTGGTGAGGCCGAACTAATTTTTTATGACACACAAGATAACATTTATCACTCCAAGATGTGAAACAATAGCAGAGAAATGTATGTGCGAAAGTACCATGCAAGGTACATGCAGCAGGGTGGGGTGTGCAAATTCTCCTATCCCAGTGGACAAGTCTCATTTATGCTGCTTTCTGTATTCCTGGCGATGGCAAACTTCTCTCTTGTATAATGTCAAATTGAGCAAGCCTGACAAACGGAGGATAAACACAGGAATATGCATAGAAAAGGTATGAGAAACACTGGTATAAACAGTAAATGTTACTTTGGGATTCCCTCAACTGTCTGATATGGCTTGAAAGAGCTGCATTAATGCTGCAGTGGATTACCCTTTCACCTGAGAACAAGCCTGTACCGGGGGGGGGGGATCTAGGGGTGCTGACCTCCCCAACATTTTTCTGCCCTCCCTAATTATTTTATAAAAAATAAAGAATTAAATTTATTATAGAAAAATATCTCTCCCCCCCCCCCAAATGTTTAGGCTGGCTGTGGGCCTGCTTGATAATAAATCCATTAAACTAAGTGAGACGTTTAAGTAGATACAAGATTGTGCTGCAAATAGCTTGCTGATGTGCAGTTGTGTGCTGGCAGATTTAGAAGTACAAGCTCCCGTCATGGTAGGCATGCCACACCCCTGCAAAGCCATGGTCCCTTCTGTCTCTGGAATATTTATTTTCATTTCATCTTACCATGCCCAACATTTATACAGAATATCATTAAAAGCTGAAACACCATCACACGCTCCTCCCCCGCAACATATTTTTTTCTCTTTCCCTCCTCCTCCCCTACTGCTCCTGGCTTTGGGCTGGAACAAAACCACACATCTTCCCCTCCCCCTTTTTTGCTGGTGGGTTAAGAATAAGATCCTTGTTAACAAACAAACTGGAGACCATGCAACAGAGAAACCCCCCTTCAGCCCTAGTGTTACCCTCCCCTACCTCCTTTTCTACTTTCCCTTGCTTGCTTGTCATCTCCACGCTCCTCAGTCCTTCCCATATACACCTTGTCCCTCAACAAAGGTCCCTAGGAACCAGTCAGCATAAAAGGAAAGTATTGGCTATTGAGAAGAGTCTTTTCAGTGGCTGACTCATCTCCTTTCACTCTGATTGGCTCCAATCAGCAGAAAATAACATTGGAGACAGAGGGACCCTGCTCCAAAAAAAGTAAGGGGTCTAAGACCCCCTGGGACTCTGGACAACACCCCTGCAATGTGTGTAAAAAAAGGTGTGATTCCCTTTCTGCCCACTCAAGATATCCAAGTAAACGGAAGAACTGCTAATGCTAGTGGTATGCAACCTTTGGGGCAAGTATGACATAGCACCACCCTAGCTGTTGAGGTTGATGGTTGCACTGAGAATGGATTCTAAATCTTCTCCCGATAGGCACAATACTGGCTCACCAGTTCTCATGGACTACCAAAACCCAGTACTTTTTTGGTAAAAATGAAGTGCCGGTACTCATATCTTGGTAAAAGTATGATGGCATGGCCTGCAAAAAATGAGGAGCTGGTATTCCATACTGTCACAAAAAAAGCCCTGGCAAAACCTGGAACTCAGTTACACCCCACCATCTTTGGTGTGGTTCCTGAGGGGAGCATTTACTCATTCTCTTTTGTGTTTATTAAATAACACACTGAATCACATCTGAACTTGAGAATACATTGTTTTATTGTTGCTGTTGTCATTATTGATTGGCACTCAATACCAAAAGGTACAAAACAAGGAAAGTGCAGAAGTGAATCCATCTTTCTCAAGGAAGCTGTGAGCTACTGAGGCCTGGAAAAATAGGAAAAGAGATGGTGAAATATGTTGTCACCCTGCTGATGTACTAGCTTCCTTTATACTGTTATATTGCTATGGACTGATTGTACTGTGTTTTTATTTTTAAAGGTTGTTGCCATGCACTCCCCTCTAAGTACCAACAATGGCTGTCAAATACTAAATACCATTGCATGGAAACCATTAAAAGCTGCCAAATACCGACAGCCCAGTACTGTGAAGTATGAAATATTGAAATCAAAGTATCCTGTATTATTGGATGTCAAATGCTGATGTTGAATATTACACATTCAGTTTCCTAAGGAGCCAGATAATGGGGAAGGGAAATGAGAGAAGGGTGGACAACCTTCTCCAATGCTCTGGGCTGAGCACTCCTAGCTCAATAATGGAATTTTTATTTATTTATTTACCAAGATTGGTACATTTTGCTTGATTTAAAAAAGGGTTGTATTCAACTAAATTTTACTCAGAGTAGACTCAATGAAATTAATGACCATGATTACCTTTGAATGGATCTACTCTGAGTAAAAGTTAGTTGAATAAAACTCAAAATCTCTAAGCAGTTTACATAAACATAATATAAAATATTCATTAATAATAGTGTGAAAACAGGCATTACAAACAGTAGACATAATCAAATCATTACAATACAGATAAAATCAATAGTTTAAAAAATAAATGAAATAATTAAATTACATGTCTGGGTAGGCTTGCCTAAACAAAAATGTTTTTTAGCAGGCTCCAAAAACAGTACAACAAGGGCACCTGCCTAATATTAAGAGGCAGGAAGTTCCAGTGAATAGGTGCTGCCACTCTAAAAGACTGATTTCTCACAAGTGCAGAAGGAACATTATGTGACACATGTAAGAGTGCCAGTTCCGCAGATTGAAGCAGTGGTGTATGGGCTCATACGTGGTAATGTGATCCTTCAACTCAACTGGTCCCAAGCTGTTGAGGGCTTTATATATTGATTCCAACACCATCATCTCTATCCCAGAGAGATGAAATAATTTTGATGCCTCCCAAATTTCCCTTAGACTAACTTTCTGTGGATATTTTATATTCAGCGTTTGCCGTCCAGTATTTTTGTAGCAGCAGCCTGCCTCTTCGACTGCCAGCTGATAAGCAGCCGTGATCAACATCTGAGAGTTTCTGGCATGTAGCAGTCCACGCTGGACCACCTCACGTCACATGCTGCTTCACTGGCATCCGTAAAACATTGTTACCGAAACCACCACGTGGGTTGGCTGCAGAGTCCAACCAGCCCTCGCCATCAGAAGAAAGGGAGAGAAAAGAAAGAGAGCGCTCGCAATTCACTCACGTTGGCCTGCAGAGGTCAGCAGAAATCAACCATGTCAGATTTTCTTGTCTCAGGACGTCCTTCCAGGCATCGGAACCTTTTGGCAGAGCAAGACTGCAAGAAAAGGAGTGTGAAGTAGACATTTGCTGCCATTGGGGACCCTAGAGATTGAGAGGGGGGTGGGAGTTAAGGAGTTGTAGTTGGGGGAGGGGAGGAAAAACCCAGGTGCTCAGTTGCCTAGGCAACTCAAAATTTGATGCTGGCAGCTAGGAATTGGAAACAGCTTTCTTAATACAGTCCTTGTAATAGACCTCCATAGGAATGTCATGCCTGACAGCAATTTCCATCTATATATAATGTAGAAGACATGTTGGAATGAGAAAAACTTGGTTAGACATAAGCAAGTTGGCATAAGTCTACAGACACCATTTTCTAAAATGGCCACCAGTTATTCTCCTGGAACACCTGCTTAGATCCATAAAATGTATGTCAAACTATTTTTTTTAAATTTACCAGTGGTACCTACAAAACCCACATACACTAAGCATTATGTACAAGTATGTGTTGAGGATAGTCCTCCCTATATTTTCCTGCATATTTTGCTGACATTTAAAAACCAGTTTGTTATTGAATTTGTTAATTTATATATCCTGGCTTTCTATGTGCTGCCATTTTTCTGTGTTGTTGTAATCTTAATGTAATGGGTTATTGTACACCATCTTGAGATTCTTGAATGAAGGGTGATATAGAAATATTTTAAATTAATACATTTTTGGTTTTGTCCAAAAATTAAAAGAATATTGAGAAGATAGTATTTAATTTGATATTAAAAATAAGATATTTACTATCAGATTCTAAAATAATTTTAATATACTACCTAAAAGATTAAGTAGAACTGTCAAGTTAGAACAAGGGATGGACAAATCTGTCAATTTTGTTTTCTACATTTCATTCTTATTTTTCCAACCTTAAATTGTGCAGCAATTTGTGTGGTTTTTAATCCTCATGAAAATTTGTCACTATTTTAGTGCAAATTTCTCCAAGTAGACACATTTACTGTATACTGTATGCAGTTTTGTCTAATATACACATTTTTGCAAGCAATTTCCCCTAATATGCATTTTTGTTATTTTTACACATTGTTATGCACATTTCCCCTTAATATTTTTTACACATTGTCAGGTTGGAGAATTCAGAGAACTGGACATTTCAAATAATAATTGTATTTCTATTCATGTATTGGTTCGAGAAGTGGAAAATTAGGTAATTTCTCATTACAATTCAAACAAAATCAGATTTGTCCCCCATCCTTAGTTACAACTAACTATTCCCTTATTATGTATTGTAAATGTTTTGAAACATCACTTATACAACAGATTTTGGATTGACCCAAGAAGGTTTGGGAAAGGTAACTTACTTCACAATAAAGCTATTCTAAATCCCATATTGAAAGGTTTATAGAGTGATTATCTTTGTTAATTTTTGGAATAATAAATATCAGGATTGTATACAACATATTTGATTTACATTATTCTTTTATATTTATGTATTCGTATTTTTCATTTTCCTCTATTTTTCTTTTGTATATGTATATTTTTATATAAATATTTTAATGTCTAACTTTAAGAAAATGTATCGAAGCATTTTTAAGAGCATGTCAAATTATAGGCTTTGGGGTCATCACAAAACGAATGGTAACATCCCCAAGCTGTATCAGTTAATTTTTTAAAGTTAAACAACAAGATATTGAAATAAATGTATTTCCTCCTTGTTTGTGAGGGTATAGCAGCAAGAAGGGCCAGAGCATATTAGAGGTCAACTGTTTTATCGGCATGAGTTTTCATAGGCAATTTCATTGATCCAATTAACATGGAAATATGTTCTCACACATTCATCTGTGGTAGCTGGTTTCCCAAAGATTGTTGTGATGGGGCTACATGCCTTGTTTCATAGGGATCCTAAAAGGATAATCTCTGCATTAGTTTTCACACCAGGCACTCTGGCTCTGTTGTCAAAACAGCAAAATGTGTGCAGCATTCTGTTAGGAATATAGTGTTATAGGATTGGGGGGTTGGTTTGGATGATGCCTGTGGGTACCCTCCAAGCCTGTAATTCTGTAGAAGAGAGACCTGCTGAACTTGTCAAGCCAGTTTCTTTGTTAAATTGATGGACCTGATTTACATGTCTGAAGACTTGGTGGAGAGCAGATGTGCTGCCCTAGGAACAAGGCTAGCCCTCCCCCCTCACCTGATTGGGGCAGGAGGTAGATTTTGTGTTTTAGTCTGAGGTGGAGCTGCTTTTTAATATGTTTTTAAACCTTTTTTTAAAAAAAAATAAAAACTTTTTAAAAATGTTTTTAAAGATTTTTGTTTTAATATATTTTTAAGGATGTTTTGTTGTAATATATTTTAAAGCCTATTTTTATGACATTTTAGAGTGTTTTTAGTGCTGCTGTTTGCAGCCCTGGGCTCCTACAGGGAGGAAGGGTGGGATATAAGTCTAATAAATAAATAAATATGGAAAGACACAGAGGATGGCCTGTTCTATGTGCTGAATCCAAAGCCATGCCTCCCCTAGAAGCCTAATGGGGAAGCAAGATCTGTTGGAGTGTTAATGCTGTGAGTACTTCTATCTCATGCTCAGGTTGTATACATGTATAAATAAAACCATATATCCTAAAGACACTACAGTCTCCGCTGACCTTCATTCCAAGGAAACTGAAACCTGAGTAAGCATGGGAATCCCTGAAAGTCTCACACAGCTCCAAGATTGGGTTGCATGCAATGATAGGAAGCTGCCTTATGTAGAGTCAGACATTGGTCCATCTAGCTTAGTATAGCCTACAATGATTGGCAACAGGTCTCCAGGGTTTGACACAGAGTCTGTACACAAGCTGCAGATGCTAGCAATTGAACCTGGGACCTCTTGGTCCCACGCTTCTCTGGATCAGATTAGCTGTGAACATTATAGGAATCCATGGATTTTGTTTAAAATTGATGGGACGCACACACAGCACCCTGCTGTCTTTCATTTTAGTGGGACTAACACTTTTTAAAAACTTTATCAGGAAAGTTGTCTCACAGATTTCAGTGCAAATTACTTCCAAGGAAAGGTCAATTCACATCCTTAACTGCAAAACTATGCACACATTAAAGAAATAGTTATCCCAGATTTAATGCTACAGACACAGATTTCATAACATCTGGAAGTCCTTAAGCATAGTGTGGACAGCCTTCTCTTTGGGATGCTCTAATTCTGGATTTCCTGCACTGAGCAGAGGGTTAGACATCCAAGGTCCCCTCCAACTCTATGGTTCAGTGATGTCACCTTTCTCTTCAATGGGGGCAGTTCAGCAGTGAGTCATCACGTTTTGAAACAACAAAGAGTCTTGTAGTACTTTACAGGCTAACATAGCTACCCCTCTGGAAATCAGATGTTGAGTAATCAAAGGATGAGACAGTGAGTGCATGTTTGAAATTGGCAGAGCTTGGAAAAGTTACTTTTTTGAACTACAACTCCCATCAGCCCAATCCAGTGGCCATGCTGGCTGGGGCTGATGGGAGTTGTAGTTTAAAAAAGTAACTTTTCCAAGCTCAAGGCTCATGATGCAGCCCCGTCTGAAGCTATGTAGGTCTGGGTCTGCTTCATACCTGGATGGGGGACTACAGGAGAATTATATGCATGCCACCATACATTCCATGATGGAGGAAAGGTGGGATATAAGGTGGGATACACATGTAATCAGTGCTTTTTTTGTGATGGAACTCACCGGTACAGACTACCGACACCTCTCTTTTTTTGCTGCCCACGGTAACCAGTTTGTGCTGGCACTCACAGCACTTTTATCAAGGTATGAATACTGGCACCTCATATATTTTTTTTTAAAAGCACTGCATGTAATTAATATCTATCTGCTGCCAGAAAACACTTAATTGCAACAAAATAAAATCCAATACAAACAGAACAGCAAATCTTCATGAAAAGCTAACCTCTGGACAACGTTGCCAAGACCACAATCTGAATAAGCATATATCCCGAACTGCCCTATGAAAGAAGCAGGAGGTAGTTGCAACAATGCCCTGAGATGCTGCAATTCCATGTGTACTTATTTGGAATAACATCCATTGAACTCAGTGGAACTTAAGTTCTTAGTAAACACACATAGGATTGTGCTGTTCAACCATAGCTTTAAATGTGGTGCTTGGATTTGCCACCCTGGGCTCCTACTAGGAGAAAGGGCGGGAGATAGATAGATAGATAGACAGACAGACAGACAGACAGAATGCAAAAGCCACACAAACAGTGCTATAGGCAGGAATCTAGTATCCTGTTCATGAATCTTTCTACAATATTCAGTTGGGATTTATGTTGTGATTTAATAATTTTGTTGTTACTGTTTATGCCGACAAAACATTATCCACATATCCTCTCTGAAGCAGGAATAGAAGACATTTAATTAGTTTGTGAGGTTCTGAATGCTGTTTAATTATCCAGTGAGAATGTGGGAAACTGGTTAGTTTAATCTTTGACCTGGAATTTAAATGCTTACTCTGCACATTAGGATCTTCTTCCATATACCAAGAAAGTTGTTCTCACCTCTGTTTCCCCATATTTTGCAGAATGCAAATAATGAAATCCTTCGCTTCCTGGGATTCAGCTTCCATGTCCTGATTTTTTGTACCTAATGATGAGGATTTATCTTCTCTCTTGGACAGGTCAGTCCTGTTACCGGGGCAAGAGACACAAGAGGGTATCACTCTGGGATTCTACTAAAGACCATTATAATGCTTTAGCTCTATTAAGACTATTTTCTCTTCCTTCTGACTTTGCATGAACGCATTTCATTTGTTTCTTTTGTTACCCCAAGATATGCCAATAAAGGTGATCAGATATGCCCTGGCCGGCTATATGTAACTCAAGAGGTAATGAGAAGCTGATAGAGGAAAGGTCAGGGCTAATATCCCCTTTTTCCACAGGGGTATTTAAGTGGTAACTACCTTGAGAGTTACCTCTCATTTTCAGGCAGGACATCAACTACTTGGACACATAATCACGGTCTGGTGGTACTTATTTTGTTATTTTTTATTTAACATACACCACAATCATCAAAACCTCTTAACAGTTTACATAAAATATACATTTAAAATACTGATAAAATCAGATGTTGAAAACAAGTTGAACTAAAAACATTCAAAATATAAAATCAGCCATTAAAATATATACATTATAAACTAAAATTAAAATACACATTAATTTTACATGTCTGGATAGGTTTGCCTAAGTTTTTAGCAGGCACTGAAAACTACAGCAAAAGCACCTGCTTAATTTCAATGGGCTGGGAGTTCTATAGAGTAGGTGCTGCCACACTGAAGAATCAATTCCTTGCAAGTGCAGAATGAACTTTATGTGGCACTTGTAAAAGTGCCAGTTCCACAAATCAAACTGGTTGAATGGGCATATATGGAGTAAGGTGATCCTTAAAGTAAATTGATCCCAAGTTATGACCATATCATAAATAAGCATCATCCCTGGGTAGATGCCATCTGTCCCTATTTTACCAGTGGGGTAACTGCAGCCAACCTACAGAGGTTTGTTTGCTCATCTGTCATCTTTGTATCCCACCCTACTATTAAGAAGCTCAGACTGCATACAAGAAATTATACCATTTAATTCTCACAATAATCTGGTGAGGTAGTTTAGTCACAGAAAGAAAACATGGTGTGAAGTGACCAGTAAGCTTAATGGCTGAGCAGGGATTTGAACCCATGACTCTCAAATGTCCCAAGTCCAGCACTCTGTCTACTATACCACTCTAAAAATGTGTGAATTCTCATTTTTGTGTCTAGTACAGTACAGTAGTTGGCGTGGACATATTCTGAAGATTTGAAAAGACACAGCAATAGTAAAGATGGTAATCAGAGCTAGAACATCACTTTCCTGTGCAATGAAAGACTTCCCTGTCCATTACAGCTATGGTTGGAGGTCCATAAAATCTGGATGGTTTGCTTGGATCTGTTCTAGCTGATCCATGGCTTTTCTAGTCCCAACAATTTGTACCAATTGCTTTTAGAGTTAATATGAAGCAATAGCTACAAACAATTACCACATGGGTACAGTCACCAAAAGGCTAAAAGAAAATGTGTGTGTTCAAGCTCTGGATTTTCTACATTAGTGGATACTAATGAAATTTGAACACATTCTGGAAAGGCAAAACCATCTTGCACAAATTAAACCTATAGTACCCTCCCCTCCATTTGGATGAATTCTGGCTCACAAATCAAAGGTACTTGAGATCAATTTTTGGGGATACGGAGAGTTTTTCTAAACTCATCAGTTACAGTCCAATGGTATGGGGCATGTAGTACTTTAATACTCGCCCATATCTGAGAATGTTAGCACATTGGGGGGAAGAGGGGAGGAATCCTGGGTATGTTCCCTTCTCACTTGCATTTCTCTCTTCCTACGCAGCTTTCCAAACTTCGGTTTGACCAGGGCGTTCCTAAAAACCCTGGACAATATGTTTTGTAGACTTACTCAATTTTGTTCTCTCTCCTGTTCAAGAGCCACTCCACAAAGTTCTTCTTCAGCATGCTGTCCAAAGTTCTACTGTAATCGCTTGCTAAAGTTCCCTCCGAATATCGCCTCTGGAGGAACCTGGAGTTCATTGTGTTTTCTCTAAGAGCAAAGAGGATGCACATACAGTGTACCAATTGAGGAAGCCCTTGTTTCTTGCTTAGAACTCTAGCTTGCGGGTGGGGAACTCCTTTTGGACATTGGGTTGGATCCAATTGTGGTCAATCCTCTGTGGGGCACATTTGACAGGTGGCTGTTAGACTCTGGCGTTGAATGCAAGCCATGCTGCGAATGAGGTGCAAGCTGCATCACTTTTGGTAGACATCAGATCCATTCAGGAGCTTCGACCAGGAATTCCTAGACGGATTTGGCCCTGGCAGCGTGGCTTGCATTCAGCATCAAATTTAAATAGCACTCAAAGCAAGCCATGCTTGCAAAAGAACAATCAAGAGTGCACGTTAAGGTTCCCAACTGTTCCTTTGCAGCTACAGCTTTACCTGCCTCACTCCTGACATCATGTGATGTTTAGATGAGTGACAGGTGGGTATGGCTGGAGGGGGGTAATGGCTTGAAGGCCAAATTAAGAGTGCTGACAGGACTAATTTAGTCTGTGGGCCAGAGGTTCCTCATGTCTTCTCTAGCATAAGACAGTCCTCCTTTTTAGGATGACACTTCAGCATTAGTTGTACTCAGAGTAGACCTGTTAAAATTAATGGACATGACTAACTTATCTCTATTAATTTCAATGGGTCCACACCAAGTAGACCTTAGTTTACATCCATGTTTCTAGAGATTAGAGGCTTCTATGTCTATTTTGCAGCAAACAATGGTTTGTAATTTCATCCAAATGCAGGATACTATGGTTTTGCCCCCAAACTAGGATCTAAAACCAGGACCAAGCCAATTCCTAGTTTGTGGGCAAACTATGGTTTGCCATATTCGGGTGAAACAAGAAACTATGTTTTGCTGTTAACTAGAAGCAGAAGCATCTAATCTTCCCCCTTTGGACACTGGAGAAGGGAAAAGAGGAACAATGTGAACCTCACCACTGCTAATTCTTTGGAGGATCATCTAAATACAGCCTTAATTTCTTTGGGACCAACACTTCTAACTTCTAACTGCAGGTACCTTTAAAATAAAATTTTCAATGTGGCAATGAAAAAACAGATATAAGCATACATTTGTTCTAAGTTAGACAGAAATCTGCATGCTGAATTCAATGTGTTCAAAGTCCCCCCAGAATTAGCAATTATTAATGCCCTTTAGCCCACTACAGAAAGCTACTGTGTCATGTAGCATAAAACAAGGATATGCATTTTGTTTGCATAGGTTAGTGATAAAGCATGAAGCAAGACATGGTGTGAACCTAATTTTGGAAACTCTTGTGTTCTTGCATAGGGATGAGCAAATCTGTCTGTTTCTGGTAAGTGCCATTGTTTATATATTCACCCACAAGACTGTTCTGTTCTGTTTTCTCATTAAACTCCATTAAAAAAAAATTCTGCACAGACGTATTTAAATATGTACATTTCATCATATTTTCTCTTGAAAGATATACACATATTTTGATATGTTTAAACAACTGACAAGTGCACCTTGACGTTGGTAGAAGTGCAAAATCCAGCAGATAGTTAAATTCCAATCTACATGTGAGTCCAAGAGACGCAGATCAGGTCGTTTTGTATCAGAACAGGCAAAGATTGACTTCCTCAGGCACCGTCAAACACTTACTTACCTTGTGCCATTTTCCTCCATCACCACAAAGGTGAGTGAGACCAAAAGGAGGGACAGAACTTTCAAGGACATCATGTTTGCAGCTTGAGTTCTGCGATTTAAAAGCAATACATTGTGTGACAGATGTTGGAGAGTTCCTGGAACCAAAAGGGATGGGGTTTTTTATGGATGCACTTGAAGAACTTAGTGGGGAAATATCAATGTTATTCATACTTAGAATAGACTAGACCCATTGAGTTCAATGTATCTGCTCAGAGTATGAATCATGATGGATATCACCCTATGACAACCTGTTTATTGAACATTCAACCTGATTTGTTTGCAGGAATAATAGACAATGTGGTTATTTAATGAGCATTCCTTAGGTTGTATATAATACTAGTGGGACTCAGAGTAGACCCATTGAAGTTAATGACATAGCTAACTTAGATTCATTAATTTCAAATGAGTCTACTGTGAGTAGGACTAGCATTCGATGCAACCCATTCTGATTTGTTTGCTGGGAGGTTAGATGTCATTGTGTCAAAGCAAATGTTTCAGTTTTTCACATCACTTTCCTTATTGCAAAAAGTCTGATCTTTTGGGGAAGCGGGTTTGTTGTGGAAGACCTCCCAATCCACTATAATTGTGCAATCTGAATTGTTATTGAATCCCGCCCCTCAATATAGGGACAGTCTACAAGGGTTAAAGCATTCATCTTCCTGCCTGCTTGCTGCTTCTTAGCTCCAGATCACCAGGGGAGTCTCAGACTCTTTGTTTTTTTGGGAGTAGGGTCCCTATATTTCCAGCATACTATGAGCCAATCAGCATGAAAAGGATGTGTTAGCCACTGGAAAGAATCTTCTAACATGCTTCCTTGTCCTTTCCTGCTGATTGGTGCCAATCAGAGTGAAAGGGTCAGCCACTGAGAAGACCTTGCTCAGTAGCTAACACTCCCCCTCCCCCTTCATGCTTATTGGCTCCTAGGAAGTCTGTCTTTGTGGGAGAAGAATTAACAAGAATCTAATTCTCAACCTAGCAGCCAAAAAAGGATGGGAGGAGGTGTGGCTGTGACTGTCATGAAGGGACTCTGCACTTCTGAATTTGCCACTACACTTCTGCAGATCACCCTCTTCCTCTTTAGAAGGCCCGTCAGGCTACAGCTGCACTTATTTTTTATTATTTCTTTCTTTATATTTATTAATTAAAGGTATTTATAATCTGCCTTTCACCTGAAGGTCCCAGGGTGGTAACGTACACAATTCAAAACAACCAAACAAGCAAGCAAGCAAGCAAGCAAACAAACAAAAATAGGGTTAAAGCAGCATAGAACAAAAGACAATCCAGTTACAAATAAATCTGGCTGAAGCAATATAAATTCTCTGTGTTAAGTGTGCAATGTGTAGTTTGCACCCCGCCCTGCAGTTGAAATCAGTTTTAAGAGAGTCTCACCTTTTAGATCTGTCAAAGCTGTTCTTGAGGAGTAGAAAGAATCTGGCATCCCAACAGGAGCCCTGAGAATTCCTTATATATACCCAAGGGTGTAACAAAGCCAAGCCATTTCCATGAAGCAAAACAGGATGTGTTCCGCACCTATTCAAACCAGATTAAAAGCTACTCTGGGTTCGCTGACCTTTGGAGCAGGAAAATGCCCTTTTAAAGTATGTTTGCATTCATGGCCATTAAACTTTTGCTACGTTGCTAAAATGAAGATCCGGTGCATTTTCTATAATTAAAGCCATTAAGCATCCAAATTTCCCCAGGATCGTTCCTCTGTTAATTAGCAGTCCTCAGTGGACAATGCCCATACAAGTTATCTTGACTGTGACGTACTCTCCACTTTAGCAACTTTTGCCAGTTTTAGTTACTTACAGCTACCACTTTTTCAGATGGCAAATGATGGACAGACCAGCCATTGGCCATTCATCATGAAGCACCACAGAGTGACATCAGTGGGCCTATTGCAATCTCAGTATAATCCCAACAGCAGATGCTGTAAAAGTTTTCTTATGCCTAATGGTCACTATAGCCACTTGCTTTCCTACAAGGCATTTGCAGTTTTCAGTGTGCCCATAGTATGCATGATAATATTTTCTACAAAATAACTTGTTATTACCACCACCACCACCTCCACTACTACTGCTCTTCTTTCTATTTTTAGGCAGGGCAAGCACAAGAAACCCTAATGCTTGAGGCAAAGGACAGGACAGTGCCCCCTCCCCATTCAACATGCAGAACCTTCCAGACTGGCAGCAGAATCTTACTTAACCCTGGCAATGGGGAGGGATTAACAAATATATCAATGTCAGCCGCTTTCAGTTTCTCCATTTTCCAATCTAAGTTCAGTTCCCCACATTTCCACATCAGTTTATGATTATTATTTTTAAAGGAAGTCCTCAGGAAGACTCATCAGCATTTCAGTGCAAATTTATCTTAGTATTCACGTTTGTATGCAATATGCCCTAATACATACTGTTTTGCAAAGCAATTTTCCCTAATTGCATTTTCCCCACTAATATATTTCTTTATGTGCATATTTACCCTAGAATACGCCACAAAAATGCACATTATTTTGCTGGACAACTGCACTGCAAATTGTGAATTTTAAAGGAAAGGTTTTAAAGGTTGTGTTTTGGAAAGTGTGAATTAGGTAGGTTCACTTCTAAATGCTAACTGAATTTAATTTCTCCCCCATACCTAGTGATGGGACAGCACCTTCCATTGCATCTGAGAGCAACAGGCTAGTCTAGGGGCACAGGGCAGGCTATGTGGCACACACAATTCCTATAACACCTTGCCACTGCTCCTGGACCTCTGCCACTGTTTCTTGACACATGTATTTATTTATTTTAATATATATATTAAATATTATATATAATTAAATAATTATATATATATAATCCAAAAATGGATTCCAGGGCAGTATATAAAGAAATTTAAAATTACAAATATGATGCCCTGGTTGGTAAATATTGTTATACCATAGTTAATTCAATAAACAAACAAACAAACAAACAAACAAACAAACAATGATTTAATGCAAATGAACTGCATCCCTTCTTCACTTCTACCCTGTTCTGCGCCACGAGCAACAAGCCACAAGCCTCATTACATATGAACCCAGACTCACAGTTAGTTTTCCCCAAGCAAACCACGAGTGGTAAGCCAAAAACAAACCTAACCTTGGTTACTGCTTATGGTTTGTTTGGAGTGAAACAGACCACAACCCCAATAAGCCAAGATTTGTGGTTGGTCACTCTTGGTACAGAGTGGGAGAGAAATGAAGAAGGGACTCTTGAGCAAAGTGCACATTTGCATTAAGCCACAGTTAAACAATAAGTATGGTTTTGTTATGTGAGAACTGGCTCATTATAACTTAGGGCTCCTCCAGATGTCCTTTTAATTGTGCATTCATTAACATTTGAGTGGTTATATGCAAACCCAGTTTCAATATTGTTTGTGCCTGCAAATGTTTTGGGGCAGTCATATTGCTTTGTTTCCAAAAAGTGCATGTCCTGTAGGTTTCTGCTGAAATTCTGTAACTTTTCACACTTTTCATACCACAAATGTTCTGGGTTTTAATTCCCCCCCCCTGCTTTTGTCACACTCTTGCCCAAGAGTTCTCCCTCCAGATAGTAATAATGTAGTAACATTGAAAGCATCACAGAACAATTAATAAAATTAAATGTAAATCCAGTGTAAATCCACTAATGCACTATTATTGTGTCAATTACATGTTGCAGAATAAACCACACCAGTCTGGAGGGCCGCACAGACTAACAATACAATACAATAAAGAGGAATTCAACCTGCTACAAATGTCATACTCTAAAATGCCTGGGCAAATAAAAAGGTTTTAAGCTGGTGCCATAAAGAATGCAGTGCCAGAACTAGGTGTACCTCCCTTGGGAGGGCATTCTACAGTTGGGGTGCAACCACAGGGAAAGCCCCATCTTTCATATATACATGATGCACTTTTAACAATGGAACATGCAGAAGTGTCTCCGCTGATTATCTTAGCTGATAGGCACATTGGTATGGGATGTTTGAGCCCCAAGCTGTTTAGGATTTTACAGGTAAACACCAGTACCTTTCTAGATATTCTAGTTTCTAGATATTCTAAATGACTATTCCCTAGATCAGTTGGTCATGGAACCGACCAGAGGGACGGCAACCCTGGACTTAATCCTCAGTGGGGACCGGGACCTGGTGCGAGATGTAAGTGTTGTTGAACCGATTGGGAGCAGTGACCACAGTGCTATTAAATTAAACATACATGTAACTGGCCAATTGCCAAGAAAATCCAACACGGTCACATTTGACTTCAAAAGAGGAAACTTCACAAAAATGAGGGGATTGGTAAAAAGAAAGCTGAAAAACAAAGTCCAGAGGGTCACATCACTCGAAAATGCTTGGAAGTTGTTTAAAAACACTATATTAGAAGCTCAACTGGAGTGCATACCGCAGATCAGAAAAGGTACCGCCAGGGCCAAGAAGATGCCAGCATGGTTAACAAGCAAAGTCAAGGAAGCTCTTAGAGGCAAAAAGTCTTCCTTCAGAAAATGGAAGTCTTGTCCGAATGAAGAAAATAAAAAAGAACACAAACTCTGGCAAAAGAAATGCAAGAAGACAATAAGGGATGCTAAAAAAGAATTTGAGGAGCACATTGCTAAGAACATAAAAACCAACAACAAAAAATTCTATAAATACATTCAAAGCAGGAGACCACCTAGGGAGACAATTGGACCCTTGGATGATAAGGGAGTCAAAGGTGTACTAAAGAACGATAAGGAGATTGCAGAGAAGCTAAATGAATTCTTTGCATCTGTCTTCACAGTGGAAGATATAGGGCAGATCCCTGAACCTGAACTAACATTTGCAGGAAGGGATTCTGAGGAACTAAGACAAATAGTGGTAACGAGAGAGGAAGTTCTAAGCTTAATGGACAATATAAAAACTGACAAATCACCGGGCCCGGATGGCATCCACCCGAGAGTTCTCAAAGAACTCAAATGTGAAATTGCTGATCTGCTAACTAAAATATGCAACTTGTCCCTCGGGTCCTCCTCCGTGCCTGAGGACTGGAAAGTGGCAAATGTAACACCAATCTTCAAAAAGGGATCCAGAGGGGATCCCGGAAATTACAGGCCAGTTAGCTTAACTTCTGTCCCTGGAAAACTGGTAGAAAGTATTATTAAAGCTAGATTAACCAAGCACATAGAAGGACAAGCCTTGCTGAAGCAGAGCCAGCATGGCTTCTGCAAGGGAAAGTCCTGTCTCAGTAACCTATTAGAATTCTTTGAGAGTGTCAACAAGCATATAGATAGAGGTGATCCAGTGGACATAGTGTACTTAGACTTTCAAAAAGCGTTTGACAAGGTACCTCACCAAAGGCTTCTGAGGAAGCTTAGCAGTCATGGAATAAGAGGAGAGGTCCTCTTGTGGATAAGGAATTGGTTAAGAAGCAGAAAGCAGAGAGTAGGAATAAACGGACAGTTCTCCCAATGGAGGGCTGTAGAAAGTGGAGTCCCTCAAGGATCGGTATTGGGACCTGTACTTTTCAACTTGTTCATTAATGACCTAGAATTAGGAGTGAGCAGTGAAGTGGCCAAGTTTGCTGACGACACTAAATTGTTCAGGGTTGTTAAAACAAAAAGGGATTGCGAAGAGCTCCAAAAAGACCTCTCCAAACTGAGTGAATGGGCGGAAAAATGGCAAATGCAATTCAATATAAACAAGTGTAAAATTATGCATATTGGAGCAAAAAATCTGAATTTCACATATACGCTCATCGGGTCTGAACTGGCGGTGACCGACCAGGAGAGAGACCTCGGGGTTGTAGTGGACAGCACGATGAAAATGTCGACCCAGTGTGCGGCAGCTGTGAAAAAGGCAAATTCCATGCTAGCAATAATTAGGAAAGGTATTGAAAATAAAACAGCCGATATCATAATGCCGTTGTATAAATCTATGGTGCGGCCGCATTTGGAATACTGTGTACAGTTCTGGTCGCCTCATCTCAAAAAGGATATTATAGAGTTGGAAAAGGTTCAGAAGAGGGCAACCAGAATGATCAAGGGGATGGAGCGACTCCCTTACGAGGAAAGGTTGCAGCATTTGGGGCTTTTTAGTTTAGAAAAAAGGCGGGTCAGAGGGGACATGATAGAAGTGTATAAAATTATCCATGGCATTGAGAAAGTGGATAGAGAAAAGTTCTTCTCCCTCTCTCATAATACTAGAACTCGTGGACATTCAAAGAAGCTGAATGTTGGAAGATTCAGGACAGACAAAAGGAAGTACTTCTTTACTCAGCGCATAGTTAAACTATGGAATTTGCTCCCACAAGATGCAGTAATGGCCACCAGCTTGGATGGCTTTAAAAGAAGATTAGACAAATTCATGGAGGACAGGGCTATCAATGGCTACTAGCCGTGATGGCTGTGCTCTGCCACCCTAGTCAGAGGCAGCATGCTTCTGAAAACCAGTTGCCGGAAGCCTCAGGAGGGGAGAGTGTTCTTGCACACGGGTCCTGCTTGCGGGCTTCCCCCAGGCACCTGGTTGGCCACTGTGAGAACAGGATGCTGGACTAGATGGGCCACTGGCCTGATCCAGCAGGCTCTTCTTATGTTCTTATGTTCTTACCTTAAAATGGACTTGGCACCAAATAGTATAGTCAGTATAGTTCTTTTAGAACTGATGTAACAAAGCCATGTAAATAAAGCAGTCAGAATTTTTGCTGTTGTGGCTCTAGAAGCCTGCTTTTTACTCAAATGTCTATCTATGAAACTGAACATAGGATAGCTGGGTGATCCTGTTTCACACTGCAAATGTTTTTATCTGCTGGAGTGTGTTCTTGAACTCTGATAATGCTTCTTGCTTATCTGGATGGAGGATAGTGAGGGGTGTGTGAGTGTGCGTAGAAACTAGCCTACTGTACAAAGATAAAATTTATATTAATTGCTCTGCCCTCTTTTTCCTCTGGCCCCAACCACCACTGGCATGTGGCCCTCAGGAGACTGTCCAGAAGGAAATGTGATCCTTCATCTGAAAAAGGTTCCCCATCTCTGATCTATAGGGTTGCTGGCAGCAGCTCTAGGGTTTCAGTCCAGAGGATTTCCCAGCTCTACCTGCAGATGCTGAGAATTTAACCTGGGACCTTCTGCATTCGAAGCATGTGCTCTACCTTTGAGTTATGGCCATCCCCCTTTATTTGCCTTTTGGAGAGGGCTTCTTAAAATCGTTAGTGTGAGCTGCTAAAGTTGTCTTTCTGCAGAGTTCAGCTCCCTCCCCAGATTCTCTAGAAGAGGGATGGGGAACCTGTGACCCTGCAAATGTTGGTGGACTATGCCTTTCATCACCTACAACCATTGGCCATGTGAGATGCTGCAGCTGATGGGAATTGGAGCCCATCAACATCTGGACATCTACAGGTTCCCCATCTCCACTCTAGAAGTTAAATCTCCAGTTGGGGAGAGAATATATATGTCTATTGCCAAATATGTTCTTGAACACCAAGGTGCTATGCAGCACATTTTACCTACTGCTGCTTCCGAGCTATACTCTGAACTATTGGCAACCTCCAGTAGGAAACTATATTTTCCTAAGTGATTGCAGAGTAAATGAATGTAGCATACAGAAGGCAGACCAGAGCCTGAATGACACTGGAATGATGCCATGATGCAAAACAGTTGCAATGTGCAAATAGCCAATCTAGCCACTGTAAGCAGAGCTGGTAATCAATTAGTGGGAAGTGTTTAGTCCAATGACTTTATGGCCTGTGTTCCAGGCACTGCGCTCCAGGCCAAGTCAGATATCATATCACGTTTCCACAAAGTGCTACTTGTACATTTGTTTCTCCTTCATTAAGTGTTTCTGTAATATGGGGAGTTAATAGCATGAAATAAATACCTAGCAATATTACAGACCTGCTGCCGTGAGCGATCATATGCCCTTTCATCCTATCAGCTTAGGAGGGGTGGATTTGCTTTGGGAAATGCAACATTGATCTAAAAACATCTTATCGTACCCTTTTAATATAATGCCTGGGGATGGAAGCCATGTTGGCAACCTTGAAGTGTTCAGCTTTACACCAGTCTAAATGCTTCTATAATAACAATTATTGCTGTTCTGACCCCCCTTCCCCATTTGGCTCTGTCTGGGGGGGAAATGGATCATCATAGGAACATAGGAAACTGCCTTATATTGGGTCTGACCAATACATCTAGTTCAGGACCTTCTGCATGTCATGCTAGAAATGCTTCACTTTGTGGAAGGGGAAGTATACCCAGCAGCGCCACAGATCCATGGGAATTTTGAATCTCACCTGTGCTGGCTTTTGGGGGTCCTCAGACATGACACCTTTAATGTGACCCCCTTAACCTGGAAGACATGGGACATTTAAATTAAGAATGATCTTAGGCTGCATCTGATCTTATTGGATACACCATGCAATGTAGAAGTGATTGGGCAGTGCATCTGCTGCTGGTCTTGGGACCTTGCCTGGCAAATGCCCAGTGTTGCCACCTTCTGGAGTCAGCCACCTGGCCACTACCATCACAGTATAAACCAAGGGTAGCCAACATGATGCCCTCCAGAGGTTGCTGGACTACAATTCCCATCATCCCTGGCCATTGTCTGTGCTGGCTAGGGCTGATGGGACCTCGATTCCAACCATACCTGGAGGGCACCACATTGGCTATCCCCGATGTAGACATCCATGGCAATACATTGTGCTGGTTCACACATGCATGTTCATAACTTGGCGACCGCAGCTTCAAGGGACAGCTCACCCATGTGAATTAGCCATCACAGACTCTTCACAGATACAACTTTCACATCATACACTTTTACAACACAATGCTTTCCAATGGTGTTGATTCTGCATGCAGCAGAATGACATGAATGATGAAGTAGAAGAGTGGATTGAGGTGGTAGAGTAAGCTGTACTACTACAGACTACAGGTGGGAAGTGCTGAGTTTGACTGCTTACCTTTCGTTGTTGTTAACTCCCTGCTAACAGAGCACTAGTACATCAAGGACAAAGGGTTCCAGTAGGACTTTACCAGCTGTGCTGATTTTCTAATTCTTTATTTGTTCCATTTCTCTACCACCTTTAACTAAGTCCTCTGGGTGATTTACGAACTTTTAAAAAATACAATCCAAAAAACAAAACAGAAACCATACAAACCAATTACGTACAATGCAAATTAGCACAAAACAACAACATAAACATAACAACTACCATGCGGAAGGAATATTTAAATAGGTGAGCATTCAAAACAGCAACTACCCCCCGCAACCCACTGTAGTCTGAAGTGCTGTGATCTATTCTCCTGCTTCATCCTGCTGCTTGTGAAGACCAGGCCTGCGCTCAGTCATCCCACAGCTACAATTTTCAGAGTTCCCTGGGAATTGGAATTGATTGTTCAACCAGTCTGGCCCTGTAGCCCTGTGAGGGGAATAGGGGTCTCCTAACAACTCTCAGCGTCTGTAGCAAATACATTTCCCAGGATTCTTTGGGGGAAGCCATGGCTGTTTAAAGAGGTATGATACGGCTATAAATGTATAGTGCACATGGACCCAAGTTGTACTTGCAGCTGTTCCGTTTTGTAGCTGTTATCATGAGCTTCTCCCTCCCTGTATTAGCTCCTTGCCTGATTCTTCTGCTTTATTACTTTCCAGCTCCTTCCCTTGTTGCTGAGGGCAGGCAGCTAGAAGACTAAATAGGACGGGGTAAAACCAAACTCTTATCAGGCCCCTAGATGCAGGGAATTCAAGCCTCACTCCTTCTAGGAGGGTTGCTTGACCATTGCTCCCTTAACAGGGGCACGCCTCTGCCTTGCTGACCCAGAGGGATGGATAAATCTGTCCATTTTGGCTTCTCTCTGTTTCTAATTTTTTTTCAGTCTTACATTCAGTTTGCCCCATTTCTGCATCAATTTGTGAATTTCTCTGTTAAAGGAATCCACACAAAATCTGTGTGGTTTTCTCCTAACATATGCATTTTTGTATGCATTTTGGCCTTATATATGCATTTTTAAAGCAATTTCCCCTAATATAATATTCCTTTGTTCGTTATTTTCACTAATATGTGCATTTTTGGGCACACGTTTTGTTTGGAGATCTGTATCACACAATCTGGAGAAGTGTGAACCCAGAGGGGTAGCTGTGTTTTGGCTTGCTTATTGGTTCAGGTAATGTGAGTTAGATAGGTTTGCATTAAAATGCGAACTGAATGAAGGTATTCCCCATCCCTACTGAACAGCATCTGTACCCTGGGCTCAGGCAGGTTTCACAGACCTCTTGCCTTGCTCCATGATTCCCTGCTGTTCACATTGCTTGCCTGTAGACCTGTGCAAGAAAGTTGCAGCTGTGTTCCAGATATATAAGAGAATTCTCATGCAGGCATGAGAATTAAAGGAGTGCAAATATAGAAGAACTCAGGGTTCCTCAGTGCAGTACTAGTTCTTCAGTGCTGCAGAGTAGCAGTGCCTAGTGGGACCAACATGTCTCAGGCTATACGACACACACATGCTCCACACATCCCAATGTTTACTTACTTGCTTTTTAAACCTAAAGGAGACCGGTAGGTGGGTATACAGTATTCAGCAGGGTCTTAGACCCCTTATATTTTTGGGAGCTGGGTCCCATCAGGATCCCTATGTCTCCAGCATCCTATGAGCCAATCAGCATGAAAGAGTTCACTGAGTTAGTAACTGAGAAGAGTCTTCTAACATGCTTCCCTGTCCTTTCCTACTGATTGGTGAATCAGAGTGAAAGGAGGTGAGTCAGCCACTGAGAAGACTCTTCTCAGTAGCTAACACTCTCCCCTTTCATGCTGATGTCCTCCTAGGGACATCTATTGTTGTGGGGGAAGGCATTAACAAGGATCTCATTCTTAAACCAGCAGCAAAAGAAAAAAAGGGGGAGGGTGTGTGGCTATGACTATCATCAAGGGACCTTGCATTTCTGAATTTGCCACCAGTAATGTAGTGGCAAGGAAATCAGCATGAAAGGGGAGTGTTAGCTACTGAAAAGAGTCTTCTCAGTAGTTGACTCACCTCCTTTCACTCTGATTGGCTCCAATCAGCAGGAAAGGACAAGGAAGCAAGTTAGACGACTCTTCTCAGTGGCTAACATATTCCCCTTTCATGCTGATTGGCTCGTAGGACACTGGAGATATAGGGACCGTGCTGGGACCTGCTCCCAAAAAAGGAAGGGGTCTAAGACCCCCCACGACTCCAGAAGACTACACCCCTGTTTGCCACTACATTACTGATCTTAACTCTTGTTTCTCTTTTGGTTTTCCATCTGAAATTGCTCTCCCTTCTCAGGTGTGCTTTTGGTCCCACCGAAGAAAAAAGAAGAAAGAAAGCAACTTGAGGGGTTGGTGGACAGTTTGGAGATGGAAAACTGGCAGAGAGGAATGAGTTAAGATCATTCCGCCCCCTCCA
This sequence comes from Rhineura floridana, assembly GCF_030035675.1. NCBI lineage: Eukaryota > Metazoa > Chordata > Lepidosauria > Squamata > Rhineuridae > Rhineura > Rhineura floridana. The sequence goes on along the minus strand of NC_084490.1, from coordinate 43,635,854 downwards.
CTGTGTAGGTCTCCTGTTGGAAACTGGCATGCTTTTAAAAAAAAATCAGGATGGACTACCCCTGATTAATATCATGTGTAGTTTGAGCCCGAGGCAAGAGCACAAATGTTGTGGATTCTGGGAAAGAGGAAAATGGGTCCCTTTCCGGCCCCTCCTTCTAATGCTGTTGTTTTGCTAGCCAGGAGTATCTAGCTTAATAAAGGGGAGTTCCAGTTGTAGGTTGCCACTGACACCCCCAATCCAGTTGCTGCTTCTTATTGCAGTGGAGTATGGGGTAAGGTGGCTTCCTTTTCCACACCATACATTTAAAGCTCATTTAAGGCACATGGCTTCCCCCAAAGAATCCTGGGCATTGTAATTTGTTATGGGTGCTGGGAATTGTAGCTCTGTGAGAGGTAAACAGTAAACTACAGGAATCTTTGGGGAAAGCCATGAGCTTTAAACATGCTCTACATGCATGGTGTGGATGTAACTTCTCTTTTTTCTTTCTCAGGGACTAAACTATGTACCATTGTAGGAGATTGGCACTCCCAATGTTTTTCTTTTCCTAAAAGCCCTTGTGAGGGCAGTAGGGACGGAAAGTTCTGGTCAGTTTTGGTTTTCTTAGTTTCTCGTTTTTCCATTCTTAAATGCAGTTCTCCACATTTGTGCAGCAATTTGTGTGTGTGGTTTTTTAAAAGAAAAACCAATGAAAATTCTCCAGCATTTTAGTGCAAATTTCTCCTAAAAAAACTATTTTGTAGGTAGTTTCAACTAACGTATACACTTTTGCAAGTATTATCTTGTCACATAATGCATTTCTTTATGTCATTTTCACTCATATATTTATTTTTATGCACATTTTCCCTTACATATACATTTTTGTAAACATTGCTTGGTTGGCAAAGTGCATTGCAAAATTTGAATAAGTGTGAATTTCAAAGGATGGCTGTGTTTCGGTTCTCATATTGTTTCGGAAAGTGTAAAATTGATAGATTCAGTTTGAAATGCAAACTGAATCTAATTTCCCACCCATGTCTAGGGGTCAGAGTCCTGATTTCAATCAGCCTGAGGCGAGGGGGAAAGGATTAAACCTCCTACCTCCTGCAGCCATGATTTAAATCAACCCTTCCCCCACGTCCCCATGGCTAGAGATACAAGGGAGAGGTCATGAGTGTTTAAAATAATCTGTACCATACCTTTAAAATGCTATAAGCCATGTTAAACAGTCCTGGCTTCCCCCAAAGAATCCTGGGAACTGTAGTTTGTTAAGAGTACTGAGAGCTGTTAGGAGACCCCTATTCCCTTCACAGAGCTACAATTTTCAGAGTTCCCTGGGAAAGAGGAATTGATTGTTAAACTACTCCGGGAATATGAAAAACTCCAAAGGATCCTTCCAGTCTGGATGAATGAGCAACAAAATTGCAAATGAGATTTAGTATGTATGAAGTGCTGTTGCACATTAGGGCAAAATAAGAACCACCACCACGATGGTGACCATGCAGGCACACAATGATAGAACTGAGAGAAAGAAGTCTTAGGACAGCAGAGAGCTCAGTAAAAACATCAATTTAAGTGTGCAGAGGCAGTTAAAAAAGGGCAATTGTTGGGAATGATAGGAATAGAGCTTGAAAATGAAACGGCTACTGTTGGTAAAGCTTCTATATAAATCTACAATGCACATGTGTATGGAATACTATACATAGCTCTGTCCGACCTATCTCAGAAACGACACTTACTAGAGCTGGAAAAGGAGCAGAAAAAGAGCTATTGAAATTATCAAGAGGCTGGAGTGCCTTTTGCATGGAGAAAGGCTACCGTGTCTGGGACTTTAAAGTTTAGAAAGAAAAAGAACAAGGTGGATAACAATATAAAAGGTTGATACTGTTAGGAATGGGACAAAGAGAGAGCAGACGAGATTTTTCTCTTAATACGAGAACTCAGATTGACCCAGTGAAATTGATTGGCAGCAGGTTCAGAACAGACAAAAGGAAGTATTTGTTCCACATAACACATAGTGAACGGGGGGGGGGGGGTCACTGTCAGGAGATGCAGTGATGGCCGCTCACTTAAATGGCTTTTTAAAAAGAATCAAGCAAAGCATGGATAATAGGTCTATACTTGGTTATTGGTCATGATAGCCACATTGAATCTCTATGTTTAAAGGCAGTGTACCTCTGAGTACCAGGTGCTGGAGACTTACAACAAGTGATGGATGTTGCCTTCATGGTCTACTTGTGAGTTTCTTGAAGTCTTTTGGCTGGTCCCTCCTGGAATCAGGATACTGGACTAGATGGATCCTTGATCTGTTCCAGCATATGTTTTTATATCCCTTCACCCATTCTCAGCTGCCACCTCTCTGCTTGCCTTCCTGACTCTCTCTCCACGTTTCTTCACACAATGGCCACATTCACATCAGGCATCAATTCCACAATTATTCCACTAAAACAGTTGTGGCTTCCCCCAAACAATCCTGGGACGTGTAGCTTGCAAAGGGTGCTGAGATTTGTTAGGAGACCCCTATTCTCCTCGCAGAATTACAATTGCCAGAGTGGTTTAACAATAAATCCCTCTTCCCAGAGAAATCAACTCTGGCAACTGCAGCTCTGTGAGGGGAATGCAGGTCTCCTCTCAGCACCTTTCACAAAACTACACTTCCCAGGATTTGGGGGAGGAAGCCATGAGTGTTTAAAGGGGAATAATAGTGGGATAAATGTATGGGGTGAATGTGGTTAATGTCTTAATTCAGTGCCCAATTAGTAGTATGGTTACCACATGAAGCTGACCTGTGTCAGCACAGTGCCGCATGGTCAGCTGTTCGTGTGAGGTGAAGCACACAGTCAAGGAACAGTTGTTGCAATCTCTTGTAGGCAGTACCATTCAGACGGAGGGGGGGATATGTTGGAAGGATGCTTCCTTTATTGTACTTTTTAAAAATTCCTACATTAACTCACACCTCAGGAGAAGGGTTCACGCCTAGCCTTGCTTTCTATGTGAAGGGAGGTTTTTGGTGATTTTTTAAAATTAATATTACTATTATTTGAGGGACCATTCTAACATGAAGTCTGAAATGGCACAGCAAAGCAAGAGGTGCATTGTGTGATTCTCCTGGCCAAGGGCCAAACTAAATATAAGAACATAAGAAGAGCCCTGCTGGATCAGACCAAATATTCATCTAGTCCAGAATTCTGTTTCTCACAGTGCCCAACCTTATGCCTGTGGGACTCTCAGAAGCAGGACAGGAGAGGACACAATAGACAGATGTGTGTAAGATGGGGACGGTCAAAATCTGCATGCTTCTATTATGTCAACAGCAGTTGAGGGGAGGAGGGTATAACTTCTTCTCTGCTACAGTCTCAAAAATAAGCTGCATTTCAAGGAAAGCTCTCCTTGGCCCCAATGGAGGCTTTCCTTGAAATGCAAATAGGCACTTCAGAGGAGGTGGGGGGATTTTGGTTCAGTTTGTGGCAGGGAGGGAAAGAGTTATTTTGCTGTACACCGCCCTGAGAGCTCGTTGCTATAGGGCGGTTTAAAAGCGTAATTAAATAAATAAATAAATAAAAGCCCCACTCCTCTACCAAGTGGCTGGCTGACTGGCTTCCTCTCGACTGCTACTTATATAACAGAACCATTACAGTCACGCAAGTTACCTCAGAATTGCCCCCAAATTCCCCATGCCTGTGGAAAACCAGGGAGTTCTTGAGAACATGACGAAAGTTGCCCCACTCATGAGGAAAGTTGCATTGCAAAAGCAGCTTACTGTGGAGCTGAGCTGAGGTGCGTGCTTCTGTTTCAGGCAGGTGGCACGCTGATGTTTCAGTGTATGAAAGCAGCAAATGAAGGATGAGGCAGGTACAAGTGGAAAAAAAGAGTCCCTCTTCTTGCTCATGGGACTTCCTCCCACCCTGTTTGCTGTGTTCCTCTTCTTCCCTGCAGACATTTCAAGCAGCACAGGGTGGGAGAGAACAGTGACTGGACTGGATAGTGGGCCACTTTGGGGAAGCCGCCCATCTCACAAATGAAAGCAGACTGCTTGTAAAACAGGGGTACAAACTCACCACACAATACATATAATGGGAAACATATACTGTACCTATTAAACAGGAGGAGGAGGTTAGTAGCATTGTGCCCTGCATTTTTGAGACATATCAGAACTTCTAAGTGTAATGACATAACGAGACATGGCATCAGAGTATGGAGATTTTTCCCTCCTGCATTTTCCTATGTATTGCTTTGCTTGTAGGAAATCCCTAAATTCTGACATGTGTGTTTGTGTGTGTGTTTACCATGAGGCTACTGAGATGCATAGCCACAAAACCTTATTGTTGTCAACTCTAGAACTTCCACAAATGGAACATTATTGTGGTAGATTTTGTGGCTGGGGTTGGGGTGGGTGGGTGAGTTAAATCATGGTAGGCGTAAGGTACTAACTAGTGACACTGGCAGCCTGTCATGAGATGGAAGACACACCAGGGACTATTATCCTGTTTAGATCAGCTGATAGGTTTGGCAGAGGGGAGTGGATTAAAAGCAGGAAGCTAGCACCGGGAAATTTCTCTGAATTGGTGAAGGTTGAATACATGAACACTGGGTCGCAGGGTTAATGAGGAAAAGTTGCAGAACCTCTCTCTCCAGTGGCATTAATCATAAGGACCAGAAGCTTGGTAGCTTGATTCCATCTGCCTCCCAACCCCAAATGAAAGTGGAGAATGTTGGAATTTTGCATAAGCTTGGAAAGTAGTCTTCCATTCATCAAATCCAGGACCCACTCTGAATCCCAATCAGTGTGGCACCCAATTTTAGTTATGTGTTGCAGATTACCATTCCCCCCTCTAGGATGAGCTGGTACAAAGGTGGACAGGACTTCTACAATTTCAGCAGTGGGGTAGAATAATAAATTTCAACAGGTTCAAGCTTTAGTAAGTAGAATGGGAAAAGCTGCACCTGTTCAAAGTTTCTCTATTGCTATGAGAAATACCGTAAGGACTTTTAGAGGCACAAGGAAGCCTTTGCACTTGGTAAGTCACTTTTAGCCCAACAGCTAAGCAACAAAAAGAAAATGGCAATAGTGCCATTGGACCCACCAAAGGTCAGGACATGACAGGCATTTGGGTCCTGACCTACCACTTGATGACTAACTTGCTAGGGTATCTTTGAAACCTTTTTGAAAGGTTTTAAATGATAAAATGTTGTCCTGATTCATGTTCTCTGAGGCTTAATGCCTCATTTCAAGCAATGTGACCCATACAGGCATACTTTCCTCCAAGTATTCAAAGCCGTCAAAATGGGTACTTTGAAAAATTCAGTGATGTTGACCAGCAATCACCTATTAAACATAGTAAAGTAAACAGCCTATAATTGGTGAGGAAACATGGAGATCAGAAAGTGATGTTCATGGCATACAGAGAAAAAAATTCTCATTACAGTGACATCTTTGTTCTAGGTGTAAAAAGCCCTGCTAGTTGTTTGCTTCATTTTTAATCTGAAACATTTGAATATTTTTATTAACTACAAAATATATGCAGCTCTAATTTCAGTTCATGCATCTGTATTTCCCTGTGATTTGTTTTTACAATTCCAATGTTCTAGCAAAATCTTGACTTAAATGTTAGGGAGGGAAGCTGAAAAAAATAGAAACCTACTAAACCAAGCTACCAATTCCACAAAGAGTGATATTTAAATTAAACAGACTGCAGTCCAAAGAATGGTCACCTGGAAGTAAGTCCAGTTGAAATGAAACAAACATGTTTGGGATCAGAGTGTCTTACCAATGTCTAGAATCAAGTGATGTAATTCTGTGAGTTCTAAGCATTAACTCCTTATGTTCCATGCAGAATGTAAAACAAAATTTCCTTGTGAAGCATTTCCTAATAAAATACCTCCTTTTCTTGTTTTATATCTGAATTACTGATATCCAATTTGTAATCAAATTACCCTTAAGGTATGTTAGAACTTAAATGCCTAATTGAAACGAATAAAACTATGCTTTATATAATGTTTTTTTAAAATGCAATGTACATCCTATTCTTAAACTCACAACAAACATTTGATAATTCAGTTTTAAAAATTGTTGATGAATTATACGGTTCCAGTACGTCTTTTTTAAAACTGAAATTTGCATACATTGTGCTAGTGATTACAAAGTTGCTTTAAGAAAATCATTTAAAGGTAGCTCAAACACAAGAAGATATATTTGATTTGAAATAAATATACACCTATGTCCATTGTTGATATGTTGTGACAAACTCCTCATGGCTTACTGTGAATGTGGTGGGAAAATAGTTTTAATAATAACAGGCACACCATGTTTGTGAAACATGGAAAGACGTTATTGACACCTGAAAATTAATAGGGACAACATTGAGAGATGATTGTATGAACAGATATAAAATAGATGTAAAATAAATATCAGGAAAGAAAACATCCTAATGGCAAATGAGTCAAAATAATAACTTCAGCAGAAAAATCACTCAGGGTTTTCCACTTGAGGGAATTCTCATTTAAATGGACTATTCTCTTTCAGCTGTCCAGAGGGACTTTCAGCAATGTAACCAATATAAAAGTACTATGAAAGAATGAGTGGAAACTGAATTAAACTGAGGACAACAGTGAAGTTCATAATATGTTTATTGACTGGAGTTTCTAAAACTGGTGTTCTGGTTCAGTTAGAGGCAATACTGCATCTCGAGGAACAAAAAAATTTAAAAAAGAGAAAGGGTGTAATATTAATTTGTTAAATATGCAATCATCAAATGTTAAGCTCCACCAGTTTTTTCTCTGCCACCTCTTTCCACTGAATGACTGCAGGTTGACTTTCCTCCTCCTCCAAAATGATTTTGCTGTCTCTTCAGTGGGCACTATCTAAGTACTATGTATTTGGAGGGGACACTGTTGATTTATTCTAAAGAAGTCTTTCCACTTTGGTTGGAAAAACAAGAATTTAGGCATCTTAAAGGCCAACAAATTTATTGTGGCATAAGCTTTTGTAAGCTGGCATATGGATGGATTTTAATATTTTTATTTAAAAGAAAAGTATTGACACAATTGGATCAAAAGGTTAATTATGTTTAAGCATATTTGCTCTGACTTCAGAATATATGCAATGAGTTTTTATAAGGTAAATGGTGAGTGTACATTTATATAAACCAAAACAAATGAGCATGTGAAAATTACTTTTGTTTTAAATTAGGGGAAATTATTCCTAATGTGTGTTCCTTTTTTTAACTGTACATTTAAAATCTGGCGTATTTTTTTTTAAAAAATACGAAGATGAGTAACTTGTTTGATAAAACAAATATAGCTTAGATTATGCAGTTTAAAACATCAACAGGCATATAGATAAAACTTCTTTTAATTACAAGCAACTGTTCTTTAAAGGGAGGGAACAATGAATGTTAGAAAAATATTTGAGATTTTAATCATGAGGAAAGGTTGATTTGGGGACTTTATTCAAAGATAGTGTTTGTGTTGTAATATGCATTTAAACTATCTGAATGATAGTTGAGTGTATATGTAAATATTTTTATTTTTCTGATTGAACTGAGGTTGCTAGTTTTAAATATTCCTCAAAGGATTCTTTAATAATTTTATGTTTATAGATATTTTTGAAGTAGAAAATGTAAAAAAATGTTTTTAAGAAGTTGCAGAATTGTTATATTCTAGTACTGGATACTCATAAATATCTCGAATTAAGAACAGAAAAAGTGAATTTATTAATCAAACAATGACCTCCAACAGAAAAAGGTTTATGTATTTTAAAATCTCTCTCTCTCAAAACCTTAGAACGATTTTGTTTCTGTTAGCTTGTTTTTTAACTAATCAAAAGAGGAAATTCACTTTAAGCAGTGGACCTGAGTTACAATCGAAACCTGATCTGGTAGGTCACTCAGACTTTCTAAAAGGTTCAAAAACAAAGAAATGGCCATAGTAGATCTCAGTGCAAGGAAAACATGTGACATGTAGGGATTATCCTTATATTTACATATACTCTGGATCTTATTAATAATTTATCTCCGGAATGTTTTAAAAGATCAAAGAGTAGCGACTACTATTTTTTAAAAAGGCTAGTACCTGTTTCTAATGCAGAACGGAATTTTAGTAGTTGTGTGCATCACATTTCCAATTCGATCAAGAGAATCGATCCCTCCCACTCACTGCACACCCAAATCCATATTTGTGATGTGTGTGTGTTTTAAAGTAATGTTTGCGCCTAAGAAAAAGAAGGGGAATCAGAAACCTGATGATGACGGTAACTCAAATTCTTCCGTTCAAAACTCTTGTGCGAAGTAAGATTCCAAATGAAATAGTTTTGTTCTAGCCGGGTTTTTTTTTTTTTTTTTGGCCATGCATACACACGCTGACACTCGCACAGCAGCCATTTAAAGAGCCAGTACATTCCAGCGATGCAACCTCTCTCGGCCCATCCCCCACCTTGCAATTTCCCTTCTACCACCCCCGCCCCCAGCTGTCTGGATTGGTGGGTTGTGAATGGCATACTTTAAAGAGTCCTCCCCCCCTTCTCTTCTTGATAATGGCAGGGACCAACGTTGCTGAGGGACAATTGGCGCCTCTTCACAGCCAACTTAGCTGTTGCGCACACTAACCCTTTAATTTCATCCCCTCCTCTTCGGGAAAGGACATTAAAAGTGAAGGGGGGGGAGGGTTGTGCATCCACCGTCTTCTCTTTGTCCCCCGCTCCCTGCTCAGGAAATTATCCTTCTGCTCATATCTTGTCGATTCCTGCCAAAGTGCCTTAAAAGAGATTAGAGACTTTGGTTGCAATATTAAAGGCACTACTAAGGTTTAAGCCCCCACTGAGTCCAATGGGACTTACTTCTGAGTAAACATGCCATAGGATCGGGCTGTTCAAAATAGAGGTCCCCCCTTATCTCTAGCGATTTAACCTTAAAGTATTGTGGACTCAGGTCTCCACAACCCCACCGCCAAATTTATCCCTCCTTTTTTTCTTTACAAGGTGGTTATCTCAATAAGTTGATCCAAATCCTCCCAAGAAGAACGCACATGGATGGCTTTTTTTTTTTTTACCAAAAGGAGAAGGGAATTAAAAAAAAAAGACGGGGAGCACATGTTGCCTCGTGCGAGACAAGGGTTAAGCGGAAGCAGGCTTCCAATCGCCGCCCTTTTGGTTGGTGGAGAAATATATATTTAATTTTGATGGCTTCCCACCGATGTCCATTCATGGAACCAAATGCCCGTTCGCATATATTGCAGGCGCCGTGGTCATTCCCTCCACCCTTCTCGTCCACCTTTTCTACACCTTACCCCCTTTTGTTGTTGATGTGTTATTGACATGGGAGAGGGAAGTTCTTGGCGTTTATTGACGAAGCAAAAGGAAGAGACACATTTTGACCAGAAGGGAAAACTCTAATAAAAGTAGCAAGGCAAAGGAGTGGGAGAGCGGGCAGCTTTGCATGTCCGTCCATCCCTGGGCTGTTGACAGAAGCGGGAGACCAAGTACAAGCCCTTCTCTTTGACCCTTGGGCATTTGAAGTGGGGGCGGGGCAGGTTATCCACTAGCCAGGGCACTCAATGTATATATACCAATAATAGGTGTTATACTTGGGAGAAGAAGCACCAGCTTGGCGGGGAAGGACCCCCCACTTGATTTGCGCATTTCCCCCATCCACTGCGTTTTCTTTCGCGCCCAGGAGAGAAACACTGAAGTGCATTAAGAGAGGGAGGGGGAACCCGTTGCAAACGTATGAACGCTCCACTTTTCCTTCTGGGGAATGTGATGGCGGCAGCAGACGCAAATGAATCTCGTATTGGGAGAAGAGACTAGTTTAACCGGTCGTGTGCTAATTAGGTATAAACACCACACACCAGGTGTCCAGGTATTTTTATGCCTTAGTGGTAGAGAGTCAGCAGTAGGTATGGTGTAACGCCTTCCTAACTCCACACAGACCAAATTCCAATATGGCTCTCGTCCACACTCACACACCCCCTCCGCCACCCACTCCCCTGTTGCATCTGGTCATTCTGGCCTTTTATCCCTCCCCCCCCCCCAATTGGGCGGATGGGCATAGTGAAACTTTGTGTCTAACACCCAGACAGAACGCGTCTTCTGTCCTTCCTCGGGAAGCAGGGCTCCGTTTGATTAAGTTTACACTCAGAAAATCTCATTCAAACTCTAAGAAGCTCGTGGGGGGAGGGGTGGGAGAACAGGCTAGGCAAAGAGGAGGGGGAGAAGGGGGGCTTGGGGTGGGGGTTGGGTTGCAGCCCTCCTAGCTCCAAGAAAGCGGTGGGGAGGGGAAAACTGGAGTCAGTGTCTTACAGATTTAATTCTCTTAGGAAATGATCAAGATTGGAAAAGGTTTTTTTAAGTGGGAAGGTAAGGAGCGGAAAATATCGCATTTGCAGTTTTTTAAAAAGGGGGACTCTGCCGTGAACATGAGCGTGTATATGTGTGAGTGTGTGCCCCTCCCCTTGCAGGGGTGGTCCTTTTTTTGGCTCCACCACGTGGCTTCCTCTTGCAAACATTTTCACTCATTTTTCCAGGTCGATTTTATTTAGGGGCGGCGCCAAAGCCTTCCTCAGCCTCAGAGACGTCCTGCGTGTGTATGGATGTGTGTGTGTGTGTGAGACACATGAGTTGCGACTCAAAAGGAGTTGGGGGGTCGCTGGAAAAGGGGGAAAAGAGCCATTTTCCCAAGCCCGCCATACCAAGTTGCATCCAAACCCACCAGCCCCACGGATTCTGTAAAACAGGGGACATTTTCCCCCTCTTTCCTCTTAGATTTCCCCCCTTTCCTTCCCACACCCAAAATAACTGACTTTTCCTGCTTGCTGGGCCAACAAGATTGAATAAGAAACTTTTTTTTCTAAAGAAAGGGGTTAGGCTTTTTTTTTTTTTTAAGAATCTGTTCAAAGTTTCACCCCCTACCAGTCATCACCCTCCTTCCCCACCCGGCGTGTGAGATATATTTTTCCCTCCCACCTCCTGTGCCTCCCTCCCTCCCTTTTTGGACCTACCCAACATTTTGTGCAAAACGCATCAGCCATGAACAAGCTGTACATTGGGAACCTCAACGAGAACGTGACTCCGGCGGATCTGGAGAAAGTCTTCAACGACCACAAAATCTCCTTCAGTGGCCAGTTCTTGGTGAAATCTGGCTACGCCTTTGTCGATTGCCCAGATGAGCAATGGGCCATGAAAGCCATCGAAACTTTTTCTGGTAAGCCAATGGTTCTTTCTTTCTCTGTTCCACCTCTCTCCCTCCCCCCACCCTTTCTTCTGCAGCCGTGTTTTTTTTAAAAAAACCCAAACACAAAATCAACAACCACAACCCAGTACCCCAAGTACTAGCGATCCTTTTTTCTTTCTTTCAAAGAACCATAAAACGTGGTTTGTGAAGATGCTTTCAGCCACACTTCTACCGTACTCGTGCTTCTTCCGCCCTGTTCCTTTTCTCTGCCTCTGTGGTGTCATCAATGAAAGTTCACTTTCGTTTCGTATTTCTCTCTCCTCTACCCTCCCATCCACAACGTGGGATGGGGGGCACTACTTTGCTTCCCTCCTCCCACTCTTTACCCGATCCTGAGTCGAGAACCAAGGGGTGTGTGTCTTCCTTCTCGCATAATAAATACATAACTTGTGGGGCCTAGGATGCCCCATCTACTACCATTAGGTTTCTAGAGAGGGCTCGGATATTTATTTATTTTTTTAAAAAACCCACTCTGTCCCGCTGGGAGTGTTTGCCTCTCTAACAGTGAAACCTCTTGTGTTTTTCTTAACACCCTCTTTTTAAAAGAAAAAGAAATAATAATAAAAATGGGCAAATCTTGTCTTAGCAATGTGAAAACATGCGAAAAGGGTGAGAATGACAGTTTTCTCTTTGCTCCCAGGAAGTCGTTTTGGGGTGCCCCCCTTCTCAAATCAGTCTTGGTCTAACTAGAGATGAAGGTCGATCAAAACAAACATTAACCTTCATTCCATGAAACAGAGGTTCTGTTATTAACCCCCTCCCCCTCTCCTCGGTGGTTCATCTTGCAAGGCCATTTGGGATTTACCATGCAATCAAATGCTCTATTTTTGTACTTTAAAGATGTGAGGTGCTTTGTGGGTTGGGAGGGGGACTCCTCTAAAAGAGAGAGGTGGGATGGAAGAATGGGAGGTGTTGGACTTTGGCCATTTTGATTTTAAACTGGGTTTTCCTGGGGCATGTGATGTATGTAGTAGCGCGAGGGTCGCCATGCTGCTAAGAGATTGAGAAGAGAGGCACAGAGAAACTAGCAAGCAAACCTGGTGTTGACTTTTGCTGAGAACAAATTTCTTTTGTCCTTTTACTCAAAAGGAACACCTCAGAATTTAGATTTCTCCACCTTTTCTGGCTTTACTTTTTCTTCCCAACTAAATACAGTTTTCATTCATTTCCTTTTTTAAAAATTGCATTAGTGCTCTCAAAAGCCAAGCAAGTTGAGGTGGAATAAACCAACGGAAGAGGCCTTACCATTCTTTCATTTGTCCTTCCTCTGATTAAGCAGATCTTCCAGCATGTAAATGAGGAATGAGTTAAATATGCAAAAAGTATGGCCCTGGGAAAGGCTTTCCTTGGTTTCTTCCATTGTTTAGCCCCCTCAGTTTGAAATCCAGTTTTATTTTTAATTAATAAGAGAAAAGAGAAGGGGGGAAAACATCAGTGTGATTACTGGTGCAAATTGCCTGAATTCCCCAATAAAATTGAATTAAAATATGAGGAATGAGGGTAGAAGTTGAGTTGTGCATGAGAATGGTGTCCCAAGTTTCTTTATGTACATGTTTTTAAAAAGACACTTGTGTTTTTAGGCAAAGTGGAGCTCCATGGAAAACAGCTAGAGATTGAACACTCAGTACCTAAAAAGCAAAGGTAATCCAATTGTTTAATTCCTTTACATTTTTCCACATTGAGAGGCAATGGCTAAAAGAAAACAAGAAAACAATATGTTTAAAAAAACCCCAAAGTTGTATAGACAAATCTAGGCTTCGAGCAGAGTGTATTTACATTTTCATTCTCCACACTAGAAGAAAGCTATTTGAAGGGGGGGGAAGAGTCTGGTGGCCAACTTGATTATTTTTTCCTCAACCCAAAGTGTTCTTAAAGTAACTTTTTGAAGTCTTAAAGGGAAGGAGAAAAAATGATACTTCAGTGAGAATCTGAAAACTGGAGGCAGAAGCTCTATTGTTTAAACTGCAATGCCATTTATTATACGAATGATATATATAAAACAACCTTTTTATGTTTTGTTTAATTTTCCTGCTAATATTAATCAAGTGTGTACTACTGGTCCAGCTTCTTAAAATGAAAATAATGTATTGGTTTTCCATGTGTTGCCCCTGTGAATATTTTCAAACTTTGTACTTTGGTGGAGATGTAGTTATTTCACCATGCTTTTATGTAGTATTATCATATTTAATATGTTTTTCATCTTTGTTTAGTATTTTGGTTGCTTCAAATATGATAGTTTTAGATAGGCATGGTGTAGCAAACATCACCAGCCTTGTTTAGAGAAAAGTTACAATTACTCCTCATTCATGTGAAATCTAGGAGATACAAACGTCATAATGCACTATTCTTCCACAATTCAGTGTGAATTCCAGTTTTTCAGAGAGTTGTTTCCAAAACAGAGGTAAAGGGGGTGAGATGAAACTGAGTATCTGTTGCTATAGTTAAATATATTCTTTTTTGTGATTGACATCACAACTTCTTTTTATTTCTTGGACTTTCAAACTTTATAGCAGAATGTGCTGATGGAGGATTTTTTTGTGAATGACTTCCTGCAGCTCCTTCTGTGGATTGGAAGGGTCCAGAAATCTCTTCAATAGTTTATTTTACTGTAGCAACAGGCATGTGCCTTGTGTAATGGGTGATCAATAGTGCTTGTAACTGTCTTTGTGGATGGTACATAGTGTAGCTGTGGTTTTAAATGACAATTGGGAGAAAGATTATTGGGAAGGCAATTCCAGCATGAAGAACAGCATAATAAATATTGGGGGTTGGGATTGGTGGCTGGAGGGAGAGAAAAGGAACTTGGTTATTCTTGTTTCCTTTTTAGTGTTTTTTTAAAAACAACAACAATCAATTGTGTAGAAAACTGATGATTTTGAGGAATTACTAAGTCTTGACTTCCTTAACACTTGAAGGTAATGCTAAGAAATCAACCACATACAAATTAAGCACTTGAAGGATTTTGTAATTCAAAGCACATTGTGGTTAAATGTGTGTAAGTGGAAGGATTGAACCTGCTTGAGGGAGATACTTTTCCAGCAAAATCAAACAGATTCCAGGCTTCTTATCAATGGGTATGTTTTTAAGCATCTGGCTTCTTAGCAGTGACAGTGACCATGATGGAGTTTTCAAAGTCTCCCTTAAATAAGTTGATCTGACATCATTTGTTGCATACCAAGATATTATTTGTAGGTTCAGTTAAAATAACTTTTAGCCTTGTGCTCAGGAAGTGTGGTAAAGTTACTTTAATAATTTCCCTACAGTGATTTTACCTTTTTTCCTTGTAGAAGAGTGTTTGTGTGTGTGTGTGGGGGGGAATGTTGAGTCTTTGGACAAGGTGTTAGAACAAGAAAGGATAGCCTAAAAAGTATACTCAGTAAGGTTGAGTTTTTATAGGGTTTGTGTGTGTTCTTTCACTTGTTTTGAGACTTTATTGTCTTGTTTGGAATGATACCCAGCACAGGAACTAGTTAATTAAATATGATTAGCACAATCTCAATAACAAGTGGCTGGTGAGTGTTTGTTTTCCCCTCCCTCCAAATCTGTAAAGATTGTCAGCTTTTACGTATAGAAAAATTTAGGAAAATGGAGGCATGTTAATCTGTGTCCTTTCAGTAATTATTTTGAAATAAAGTAAAATGACACTTTAAAAAAATGAAGCTTGGCTTACTGAATCTCATTAACTAGAAACAGGCAAAAATGCCCAGACTGAATGAAGGGAATGATTTTATAGGAATGAGTATTATCTCCACTGACACTGACATGGCATGTCTACCATTTATAAACTGTGCCACCTGGCTTGCTTAAATAATAATTAAAACAGATGCAGGCTTGTGGGGAAATTGTTGGTCTTGGATAGATATCTCCACCAAAATTGTGAATGATTTCAAATTTCATTTTAAGTTACCTTTTATGAATTGGTTGTTGCAGAGACATATTAAACAACATTTTTGAGATTCAACAAATAAAGGTTGAGATTCCAAGCACAGAGTTACTATTTTCATAATATATGAGATACACATATCAGTAAATGAATTTGGGATTTCCTACTTAGAAAAACTGAACTGCATACAAAAAGTGTTGGGTCTACAAAGCTTTTTGGGACTGCAATATTTCCTCTCCATCTTAACGATGATGTTTAAAGTTCCATTGTTGGAAAGGAATTTACTTACAAGAAAGTATGCTCTGATTTGCAACCTAAGTATATGCAGATTCATAAAAAGAAGACTTTGTGTGTTTGGTGTGTGTGCTTTCAGTTACAAGTTTATTGAAAAAAGGACTTGGGGAAAATTTGCAATTTTATTCCTTAAAAAGTCAGCAAATTCCTTTGGTAATGGAAAGGGTTAATTAAAACAACCTCAAAGATGTTTTAAGGACTCAAGAATGTTAAGAAATGTTTGGAGGTTACGGGTGGGGTTGTCTGAGACTGAAAAGATTGAAGTGGATAGAATTGAGGGGTGGGGGAGACAAGGACAAATATCAATGGATAAGAGCGAGAGGAGGGAAAATTAAGTGAATCCATCAAGCAAACATTCCAAATATGAAGACTGGAAGTGACTAGCCTAGAGAGAATGAAACTTAGTAACTAAGGAAACAGTGATTATGCCTCAGTAGTCAACATTCTAACTAATGGGGAGATGTTGCATGTGTGGTTTTATGATAATTTATCCACAGGTATAGCTAAGTTTTGTTATGTACAAAAATAACACACATAGTAATTAGGATTGTTTGATGATAATTTCTGTAGAATTATGGTAAAATTTGTTTAAGGCATAGCGCCCTAGTCAATACATATGTAGTATCTTAAGTAGATGTGTTTGGTCCTTTGTAACACAATGTGTGAAATCTTTGATCTTATAACAGATGTATGTGTAGTCTTGTACAAATTTAGCTAAAGATCAGGCATCTGTGAGCTTTTTATCCTTTCAACAGATAAACTACTAACAGTGCAATTCTGTGCATGCCTACTCAGAAGTAACTCACACTGAGTTTAATGAAGCTTAATTCCCAGGTAAGAGTGCTTAGAATTGCAGCCTTAAACTGAAAGGAAGAATCTACAAAAATCTTTGGTTTTGATTTGTTATTGTTCAGTTCCCAGCAAAAGAGTTACAAACATTACATTTGTATGCATCAGAAAGAAAGAAAGGTGGAATATCTGAATCATGCCGAAAGCTTTCATTTAAATGTGCTAAAGATATGCAAAAGTAGTCCCACTGTATCATAAGTGACAATAAAAATGGAAAGAGTGGGTTTGAAGAAGTCAAAGATATCCCTGTGTTCCTAGTGAGCAAACCAGTGTGCAGGCCTTGAGTAGCAAGTCCCAAGGGGCAGTGTCTATTTCACATGTGTTACTTCATTGCTAGATTGATTCTGTTGATCCCATGCTGCAGGCTTTTGGACATGGCACACAGCAGACCTGTTGGATCAAGGAATGTGTCTACTTTGTAGTTTGGACATGGTCCTTTTGGGCAATCTAAACTAATTGGAGAAATATATTTTTGGTCAAAATTTTAAGTTAGATAGACATATCCAGTGCAAGCCTATGCATTTTAACTCAGAAGTGTGTCCTAATATGTTAAATGGGATTTAGTCTCGGGGAACTGTGCATAGGATTGCAGCCATATTGGAATTCCAGGCACCTATTTAGTTCTTATCAGTTTCATCTGAAGAGGGGAAGAAATGGGCAGTTGCTTACTATTCGGATCTCACAGTTTTTCCACTGGTTAAAAAAAGGGATTTTGTTCCCTTATGTAAAATAAAAAAGTTTTGGAGAAGTAGTAAGTACTACTTGCTTTGAGTTTGTAAGGAATTTTTTTAAAAGAATAAATGTCTTCCATTCTTTTTAAAGAAATGAATTAATTTCCCCAAACCTCTGAAAAATACCCAGAAATATTGATATTTTCCAGAATTGTACCACCAAACATTTGATGAAGTTTGGAAAAATAACACAAATTTAGTGTTCAAAATTCCAAATACTTAAGACAGAGAATAAACCTCAAGCTCCCTTCTAGGAGATGATATTGGTCACTAATAAGTAGCCTTCTCAGCACATACTTGCTGATTATATGAATGGAATGTGTTTCTCTTGGTGACGTCATGAAAGATTTCTTCTAAGGCTTAATTCTTCTGGCCACTTACCTGGGAGTAAGCTCCACTGAATATAGTAGGACTTGCTTCCAAGTAAGCATGCATAGGAATGCACTGCATGTCTTTTTAAAATTAATGACTCTTCTTTTAAAAAAAATAAGTCAGAGGGAAATGGTGGGAAAATTTAGAAGAGTAGTGACACATGAACCAAAAAAATTTGCTTTAGAAGAAAAGCCAAATGATGACTGGTTCTAGATGTGATGATACCTAGAAGTTGATGTCCTCTAAAAAGAAACAGTTGGTATGCTAAAGATTTGGGATAAAGAAGTTTCTTCATTGCAATTGGCTTCCAGCTTAACACCAAATAGAGTTACATGACTGAATGTTGTCTTATTTGTGCATTACCAGTGATGCCTGGGGTCTAAGATGCTGCATCCATGATATAAAATAAGGTTGGTTGGGTGTACTGCCTTCAAGTCGATCCTGACTTATGGCGACCCTGTGAATAGGGTTTTCATGGTAAGTGGTATTCAGAGGGGGTTTACCATTGCCTTCCTCTGAGCCTGAGAGGCAGTGACAGGCCCAAGGTCACCCAGTGAGCTTCATGGCTGTGTGGGGATTCAAACCCTGGTCTCCCAGGTCGTAGTCCAACACCTTAACCACTACACCACACTGGCTCTCAATAAAATAAGGTACTTGTCCATACAGGCAGAATTCATACAACCAGGCGCCAAAGGACTGCTTTACTCAGGGCAGTGGCATCTGTGTCCTTTTCTATGAACAGTTGATTCCCTCATCTCAGGCTTCTCAAGCCTGGTGCTCTTCCAGATGGACTACAGTTCCTATCAGCCCCAGCTAGCAACTGTGCTGGTTGAGACTGATGGGGGTTGTTGTCTGAAACATCTGGAGAGCACAAGGTTGGGGTAGGCTTGCCCATGTCATTCTCCAAAGCTTTTGAAACCCCCTTGTGCTTCCCTTGGGTCCACAGATTTGCTGTGTGATTCTTTGGATCCTGTTTAGTGTGCACTTCTGAGCATATCTGAAGACCTCCTTTCAACCAATTTAGAATAGGCTGAGATGATCCTTTGGGTTTGGAAGTTTTTTAGGCTGCAGTCCTATGTCCGCTTACCTAGGAGCAAGTCAAATTGAACTTCATAGGAAGTAGTTCTAAATAAACATTTTAGGACTGCACTGTTAGTGTGATGTTCAACTGTGACACCCCACTTGCACAACTAACTTCCTCTTGCACAAATGGAAATTCCCCTTGTTCCCCTCCCCCCTGCAATTCTACAGAGGGATGGGGGACCCTTTGGAGCAGATGAGGGGCTGCAGGAGGAAGAGAAATCCCATCATATCTGCTGGTGCGAGGTTGGATCACGTCACCTGACTAGTTTTCATTTTCTATAATCTTGAATAAGAATGCTCCTGCTTGGGATTAAAACAGGGCATGCTATTTCTCTGGAAATTTTTTCCAGAAAGTCGTAAACATCAGGTCATGCAGTTTCTCCAGAAAGTTCCTAAAGAAGGTGGCATGTGCTGTTGTTTTTGCCATTCTATGGGATAAACAGTTTCTGTTTATCAGAACCTCAGTGTTTCTTTGAACATCAGAGTTTTGTCTTTGATACTGACTGTGGATCTAAGAAAAGCTGGGCAATTTGTTTGGTACTCAAGATCATGAATGTGTTCTAAATCTCGGCTAACATGGCTACTGTAGTTAAAGCCAGTGTTTCATTTTTGTTGTTGTTGCAAAGAACTGTACCATACTGAATGTCTCATAAAGAATCTTTTGAGAATGGGTATCTCATCCCAACAAACATTCTCATGTTGAATACCTCTCTGTCCTTAATCAATATTTTACATTTGTATCCCATCTTTCCTCCAAGGAGCTCAAGGCGGCATACATTGTTCTCCTTCCTCTTCATTTTATTTCCACAACAACCCTGTGAGATATGGTAGACTGAGAGATTGCGACTGGCCCAAGGTCACCCAGACCCAAGGTCACTCAGCAAGCTTTATGGACAAGTGGGAATTTGAACCCTGAACTCCCAGGTCCCAGTCTAACACTCTAACCAGCACACCACACTGGCTGTCAAGTCTGTTTATGTCTCAAGTTCACACATGGTTCAGCTGCTCTGTGTATCCCATGTTGCTTCCCCTTGGATTTAGTTGCCAAGTGGATAGTTAGAAAATGTAGGGCACTGGAACTCTTGAGTGCATGCATGGTACTCTGGAGAGTTAGGTCCTTGTACGTGAGTTAGCTAGGTACTTGTACATGTCTGTTACAGGCTGCTGTGTTTAATTGTGTGTGTATGTGTTTTGAAGAGTTCTTTCCATTGATCACATTGGGGGAGATCCATAGTTCAGTGAGAGTAAATATTTTGCTTGCAGAAGGTCCTATGTTCAATCCATGCATCTCTGGGTACAGCTGAGGGAAAGTTCCCTGCCTGAGACTAGCAGTGGTCTAGATGGACCAGTGGTCTGACTCAGTATAAGGCAGCTTCCTACTCGAAATCTGTGGTGATCCTGTTTTAGGAAGTTCTTGTGGGAGATGTCAGGGGCTTTAGGTTTCAGCAATCGTTGAAATAATCTCTAACGGTGCATTCCGTGGTATATTGGAACAAGGGAAAATTAAGGATTCTGTTTTATATGGTGCAAAGTAGCTTAGCATCCATTTTTGCTGAGTACTTAAGAACATCTTCCTTCTTAAAACATATCAATTTCTTAAAGACGGGGTACAGATGTATTCAAAACATCTACTGGACTCTTGATTAATGGGATTGGCTCCCCCAGAATTTGTCGGGTACAATCCAATTAAGGATTCAAATTTAAGATTGGATTTAAATCAGTTTATTACTTCTGTAGTCAGTGGACACAGTTCAGAGGTAGTTGGATGTGCACAGCAGCTTTTATATCTGTGGGATTGAAGCCCACAGTTAAGTGCTGGTCTCATTTATTTCAGTGGGATTTAGGATTGCCATTCTCTGGAGTCTTTGGGACTAAGGATGAATTCACACAAACATTTTGTCTAGATATAAAAATACACATTTATTCTTCTGTGGCTTTCGTTGATCCCATTTCCCTGCTAGTTCAACGTATGTATGACAAAGCTGCCTCCTGATAATCTTAGAAAAGAGGTTGAATTAAAACATGTTTTGTCATGCTCCAGCCTTGTGTTGAACCCTTCATAAGACTAATTCAACTTGTACGTATCCACTGACTTTGCGCTGGGAAAAATGTTTATATGCATCCACACAAGATTGGCGGAAAGCCAATGAGATATAGACTGCCTTGAGAAATCCTGAGTCAGATTCTTGTTCATTGAATAGTCTTGGGCAAATCACTATTTCTCATTCTGAGTACCGTGTCAGTAAAATAGAAATAATCCTGACTTACCTCAAAGGAGAATTATGAGAACACAGACAGGAGAAAGAATCTAAAGCATTGCCCAGTCAGAGAGCTCCTGTAGCCTAGTTGTTAAGAATCTGAACTATAATCAGGAAGTCACAGGTTTGAATTCCACCTCTGCCATGAACTTCCTAGTTGGCCTTAGGCATGGCACTCTCTCTCAGCCAGAGTCTGTGATATGGAGGATAATAATACTGACTTGCCTTACTGGGTTGGTTTAAGGATTGCAAGTAGATAATGCGTGTGAACTGATTTGAACACTTGAAAGCGCTGTACAAATGTTAAGTAAACAATGCCCAGTTTGGCTACAAGAAGTAGTAAACATGAAGTAGAAGTGAAAAAACATATAAGAATCATCTGTTAATTATGTAAGAGAATTATTTAACTTAACAGTAGATTTAGTTCTGAATCATTTAATCTCTCAGCCTAACCTACCTCTCAGGGTTTCTATGAAGATAAAATGGGGAGGGCAGAATCATGTACACCACCTTGAGCTCCTTGGAGGAAAGGTGGGTTATAAATGTAATAAATAAATAAATTCAGATAATGGGAAGTGAAATCAAATCCGTGAAGATCTTCAAAGTAGTGGTGGAGTCTAAGATCCTATGCAAAGCATGTAGGGCCAGCTTCCGATTAATTTCGTTAGGGCTTTCCAGCATACATATGATTTATATTTCTTTTATCTTTGTTTATGGTCAGTGTACGTCACACCTTTTGGCTGTGGATTAAGACTGCAATCCTAAACTGTTCCGCTCCCCCCCATTGTTGATGGTGTGTATGTTGGGGGGGGGGAGAGATGAGATGAGATGCAGGCCTGAGTGCTGCAGTGGGGAGAAGGGGAGCCCTTCTACTGCGGTTGAGACCCAACCTCTGCCCAAGTGAGGAGAAGGCTGTTGCTGGCAGTTCTGCTGGTGGTGGTAATAAATAATAATAAATTAATAATAATAATAAATTTTATATTTCAGCCGCCTATCTGTCCGGGTTAGGGACACTCTAGGCGACGAACAACAAGAATAAAAACAATCCATATACATCAACATAATCAAATTTTAAGCTAAAGAAACCATCCGTTAATTCAGTTATAACATAAAATTAATCTGTCCCAATCTTGTAGGCCTGCCTGAACAGCCAGGTCTTCAAGGCTCGGCGATAGCTGGACAGGGAGGGAGCATGTCTGAGATCAAAAGGGAGGGAGTTCCAGAAGGTGGGGGCCACAACAGAGAATGCCCTCTCTCTGGTCCGTACCAGCCTAGCTGTTCTCACCGGTGGGACCGAGAGATGGTCTTGCGAGGCTGATCTCGTCAGGCGGCATAATCGGTGATACTGGAGGCGTTCCTTCAGATAAACTGGGCCGAAACCGTATAGGGTTTTAAAGGTCAACACCAACACCTTGAATTGGGCCCGGTAGACAACTGGTAGTCGACATAAGGCTCTGGAAATTTTGGGGATCTTTATTTATTTATTTGGCAAAATTTATATATCACTTAATTAAAAAAAATAACAGGTTTATACAAAATGGTATCAAATATCCGTTTAAATTACCAATAAACAGACTTTAAAAACAGCAGACATAATAAAATGAGCAACATGTAGACAGAATCAACAGTTTTAAATGCAAATGTATATAGTAATATTACATGGCTAGACATCTTTACACAGATCTTTACACACCTAATACCCCTGAGAAGTTGTAGGGTTGGATTATCCTTAGTTTCCATCGACATCCATGGGACCTAAACTAAGTCAGGACAAACTTGACCCATGGATGTCAATGGGAACTAAGTATAGCTAACTTAGTGGCTCCAACTTGACTCCCCCCCCCCGAGTGAGAATTGTGGTTCTGACACTGGTGGCTTTAGTCAGTAAATTCATGAAAAAAGGCAGGTCTTTCAAACATCACATACAGCACCTTTCTCATATTTTCCACTGAGAGATAGCACCTGAAGTTTACTCATGGGATTTCCAGAGTGCCCAACAGAATGGGGTGAATCATATAGAGTCTGTATTTTTGTTCACATATGTTCGTTTGCTCCATTAGAAAACAGAATGTTATGTACCTTCTTACTGTGGGACATAGAATTTGTTTAGGAACATTAAAAAGGGGAGCAGGAAACCATAAGGGGAGAAATAAGCTAAAGAGGCAAATGCTGGGGGGAGGGAAGGATAAAGTAATTCAGAAAGAGAAGTGAGAGCATTTTTTTTTAAAAAAAAAACAAGGTGGAGAAACTTAGAGCACTTTCTGTTAGTGCCAGGACTGATGGTCCAGAGGCAGGCAGTCAACCAAACAGGGATGGACAGTCTAAGAGCACCCTGATCTGTGTCTGGGAAACGAGATGTCCAGATTGAGAAGCCAGCCCAGAGCCAGCAGCTTTATAGGACCAAGCTCCTTGACCTTATTGGCTTCTTGTGTCACCTTATTTTGCTGATCTGATTGGTACACTCCTATCCTGGCCATCTGCAGTGGTAATAACACACTAAAGAATGGGACGGGAGCTCTCTGTTCCAGAGATGGTGATGGAGAGAGGACTCCAGGTCCAGCTTCTAGAGTTCTCAGTTTGGGACACATGGCAGCTTACATAAGTCATTCAGCTAACTCTTGGACAATTGTGTTAAAGACCTTACCAGCAATCCTGTCCCTTCCCCCCCCCCGCGCCCCTAATTTAAGCACATGGAATCAGATTTCTGTAAGACTACAATTCAGTGAATGTACGCTCAAATGATTTCATTATTGACTTTGGGAGGCTACCACTGGACAAAGCTTGAGAACTCTGATATAGAGTAGACTGGGGCACAGTCTACACTAGTTTGACTGTTCACACCGTTGAAGAATCAGAGATGGATAACTGAAGGAGTGAGGTGCCTGAGCTTACTCTGTATGTGTAGTTTCCTATTCTCTAGCACTAACGTGGGGAACCTCCAGCCTGTGGGCTAATCTTGGCCCATGATGCCATTTTCTTGAAACCACACCCACCTGTCAATCAGCTGGTGTCACTTGTAGCATCAGCAGATCGGTGGGAGAGCAGGGTTCGATCTTACACTGGCTACCAGTACCTGTTCGCAGAAGGGAACGGGCGCATGCTGCCAGTGCAGCAAGATTTAACCCCCATTCAGCTGACAAACAGGAGTTAAATTATGCTCATGGAATAGGCTCGTTCCTGCTGCTGCTGCTACCACCATGCTTGCATTT
This sequence comes from Rhineura floridana, assembly GCF_030035675.1. Taxonomy (NCBI): domain Eukaryota; kingdom Metazoa; phylum Chordata; class Lepidosauria; order Squamata; family Rhineuridae; genus Rhineura; species Rhineura floridana. The sequence goes on along the minus strand of NC_084490.1, from coordinate 43,611,971 downwards.
TAAAAAGCAAGCTTCTTTCCTTTCTGCAGTGGGGTTGGGGGTTGGAGTGGAACACTCCTGTAGGAAGCACGAGAGAGAAGCCAGCTGGCTATTGGGTGCTTCAGAACCTCACGTAAGGGATTTTGACTCTACGTGATTGACAGCTGGACAGCCCCGGCTCCCGTCAAATTTGGCCCATGGAGCCAAAAAGGTTCCCCACTCCTGATCTAGCAACTAGAGATGAAAAGGGCACAACTCTCAACTTGATCCTCAGATCAGTTAAGATGTATTCCTTGGATTCAAAGCAGTATTCCTTCAGCAAAACTGAATTGGTTTAAATCTACCAATGGTGTCTTGATAGGCTTGTGGATTGCATTGCCTACCTACCTACCTACCTGCCCACCTACGTACCTACCTATCTAAAGGCATATAATCTGCTTACTATTGTGAAAAATCTCTATGCAGTATACAATAAAAAATTAGTAACATTAAAGCAAAAATTCAGCCTAAAACCAATAAACAGCAGCATATAAAGACAAATAAATGAAATAGGAATTCAGGGGTTTCAGACTTATAAAACAGGTCTGATCTTATTTCTCAGGGAAAGCCTTGGCAAAAAGATAAGTCTTCACAAGACGTCTGAAGCAAAGGATGGTTACTGCTTCACATATGCCTAATATGGCCTAATAACTACATAGTCGTAACAGGATTTTGCATCATGAGTGGATGTTATTCACTATCGTTCTGGAAGGGTCCATAGCTCCGTGGTAGAGCACATGCTTTGCATACAGAAAGCCCCAGGTTCAATCCCCAACATCTCCAGTTAAAAGTGATTAGATAACAGATGAAGGGGAAGGCTGATGTCTGAGACCTTTATCCCCTCTGAATAAACAATAGTGGATCAGATGGACAAATGCTCTAACCTGGTGTAAGGCAGCCTCCTGTGTTCCTACCATGCAGAACCCTCCAGTTCACTTGTGTAAAATCTAGGTTGCACTGAACTATAGTATGAGAGCATAGAAATGTATCAGTGGCACAAATAGGTACGTTGAGCAAAGCTCAACACCCACAAACACAAAGGCGTACACACCAGAGTCCCAATTGGTCATTAGCCAGTCTTAAAAGGGTAGGATTGCTTCCTGATCCAGCATACGGTGATTAGTCAAACATGGATTTTTCTTTCATATTGTTGCAGTTAAGAGATTTAGGCTAGCAAGTAGTTTGCCTGTTGCCATTTTACAATGCAGCCCAGGGGATGCGATATTGGACTTGGGCCTGGAAGATTTGGTTTCAGCACTTGGGCTTATCCAGATGATCGATCTAAAATAGACTTCTATCACATTTTAGCCTTTGTGGAGTAATCTCAAAATCTTTATTCAAAGGTAAAGCAAGCAAATACATTTATTTGTTCTGACCATAAATTATAACAAAATCACAGGCTTTGCCAAGGTAAAGAGAACTAGCTATATATTCAAGCGTCCATAAAACAGCTCAGTACATTTGTTTAAAAATATGTCTGCCAAACATATGCAGCTGCAAAAGCAAATAAAGCCACCTTTCTGGTGATTTTTTATTTGCTAATAATAATTCAGCTTTTTGTTGAATTGAGTAGTAGTTCATATACCTTCTTGTAGAGGAGACAGAGGAGGCAACTAAACACAGAAGGGAGAGATCCATTACTGTATTTTCTCTGAAAATAGAAAATTGAAGCTCATGTGTTAAATGTCCTGAAACGACATTTGAAAAGAATTGAGGCATCTGATGGCACTTAAAAAAAATGCCCTAGTGCAGGGAAAGGGAACCTGTGGCCCTCTAGATGCTGGAGAACTCCCATAATCTTCTGCCATTATATGTTGGCTGGGACTGACGGGAACTAATGTCCAACAATATTGGGAGGGCTGCATGTTCCCCATCCCTGCCTATGATAGCAGTTAATGGAACCTGAGTGGGGATGAGGCCCTTTGGTTTTTAAAGTCTGGATAAAGCCTCCTTGGAGGGATGACTCATGGGAGCTGGAACTGACTCATCTCAAGAGTAAGTCCTGACAAATGCCTTGTCAGTTTCTCACATCTTCAGACATTACCTTGAGCGTTGGACTCAGCAGTCTGGCAGTGTGGTGAAGCTGACTAGAGACTGCTTCACAGTTTGCCTTGAGACTAGTCTGTTTCAGCTTTCTTGCAAGTGGAGCACTGGAGGAGAGATGGGTCACTCATCATCACTGACAACACAGGTGCTGGCCAGTAGATTCCTGCAGTGCTTGCTCAACTATACTCCCAGCAGCACTTTTAAACTGAAATGGCCTCATTAAATAGGGGAAAGAATTCAATTTCCCTAGCAACAATATATTGTAATTTTGGCTGTGTGAAAATGTAATGGCCACGAAACAGATGGGCTTCCTTGAGGAAAGATGTCTGGATGCCATGCTACAAATGAGCAACAACTGCATATGTATGGCGCTATAAGCATATCAGTATGTGAAGCATGTTAAAAATGTTTAAAGCCAAATCTCAGGCAGCCAAGAACTTCATCAGACATTATTTCAGCCTTGCAGCTGAGTTCAGATGGTTTTCCATCTCACAAAAATGTTGCCATCCCACCTGTTCAGAGTGGCTTGAGTGGTAGAACATCCTCAGAAGTGAACACCCTGGGCGACTGGCTAATGTCTGCACATCATTATCTGATCCCTTTGGTGCAAGGGTGAATTATTGTCACATTGTAACAACCTTTTGGGATCAACTGCCAGATAACCAGTATTCATTTCAGCCTAGGGACCACAGCTTTGAGTGCCTCTTTTAAATCAATGTGTGAAAAGCGCCTCTTCACCTCTCTGCATCGTTGCCTAACAAGAAGCACATGGGCCTTTATCAATTTTACTGTAGATGCTCCCATTTGCTGCTGGCCTCCACCTCTCTTCTTATTTTTCTCCCCAGCCACCCTGGAGTATTCAACCTCTCCTGTTTCTGGGCCTCTGTGATGTTTCTCTTCACCATCTTTCTCATCTCTTTGCCCAGCTTCTGTCAGCATGGGGTCCTGTGGATTTGCATTGTGTGTTTGTGAAATTCCAACTTTATTCATAGAGTCCAATGCCTCATAGAAAAAGAGTAGGGCAACAGCAGGCAAAGCTCAAGTTTGTTTTAAAAATGGAGGTGGGGAGGAGGTTCCCCCAGGAGCCCTTTTGCTCTTCCAGGAAATGGGTCATTTATTTTATTGCAGCTGACACTCGAGAGGCATGACATGATCAGGAATGAAATTAATTATTTGACTGGCTGCCGCAATGGCTTCAAGCCCACACACATAACAACAAATTGAGGTGGGCGCAGTGGATATGTAATAACCCGCACTGGTGGCAGACAAAAGAATGCAAGAGTCTTGTCGCAGAATTCCGTTTATGTAAGTAGCAAAGGAACGGGGGTGTTGTCGGTCCAGCTGTCCACAGAGTTATAAGGGAAAGTCAGGCTTCCCAAAGTAGCCAACACACTCCATGGGCAGAAATAGAATTATGTGTGCAGACTTGCTGTACCGGGTGCACGAAAAAGATCTGCACTCTCTCTCTGTGTGTGTGTGTGTGTGTGCGTGCGTGCGTGCGAGCGAGCGCGAGCGAGCGAGCGAGAGAGCGAGAGAGAGAGAGAGAGAGAGAGAGAGAGAGAGAGAGAGAGAGAGAGAGAGAGAGAGAATGAATTACCCCACATCAATAAGCTAGCAATGCATGTGGAACTGCATCCTTATCCCATTTATATCCTTTGGGGAAGCCCTCCTTTGAATTCATTGCCAGAATAAGGAAGGATGTGTTGATGGTTAAAACCACTTCAGCACTAATACTTGTTCATAGCAGTCGTCAAATTTTGGCTAGCCATGATAGCCCTGCAAAATTCATGGTAGCAGTTACCTGCCTGTCAGGAGGACACCCCCCACTCCCACCAGCAAGCTGGAGAAAATGGGATGGGGGTGTGTTGTCGCATTTGCCAGAGTTAGGTGGTTCATCTGTGACAGAAAGCACATTTGTAGACTCCAGTTCATGTGCAATAAATTAGTTCTACAAAATGCTAATCAACTTAAATTACACCAATTGACTACTACTTTTAACCCTAGAAGTGACCACCAACCACCTTGTTTAAACCCCTCTGCATCTGGAACATGCAGAGTAGTTTCAGTTGTACCTCATAACATTTTAGGGCAAACCTGCCCTGCACCTTTATACCTGCTTAGCGGTCATAACTGTGTAGCTCTGGAAATTACAGTTCTGTGAAACACATTTTAGTTCTCTACACCTTCTCCAGACTTTGCTACTCAGGGCTCTTTGGGGGGAAGCTAATCATGCCATTTGAACCTGTGTTAGCACAACTAAGTTTATGGTACAGTCATGCCGTTAGAGCTGAAAGGGGAACCCCTTGAATCATTTGAGGGAGGATAACCTGTGGAGTTCATTTTACTTATTCTTGAGGATATCTCAAGCCTCCTTTTGCTGCTGTGGACTAACATGGCTACCTCTTCAGGAATCTATAACCAAAACAGCTGCAGCAAAATCCCAATTCCTGCCTTTACTTCTCTTGGGAACAAAAATGAAATTCTATGCCTTCTCCTGTCTATGGGTTCTTGGAAGAATCTGCTGTTGTACCAGGACTAGCATCAGGGCAAGCAAATCCAGCTAGTTTTTGGGTCGAGGGGGCTTGTCCCATTTGATGCATATGTGTTTAAGAATCATAGTCATAAACGCTTTTAGACTGTTGCTTTTTTCAGGTCACATTCAGTCACATACTGGTAAATTCAGGTTGAGCAATTATAATGGATTAGAAGATCTTGTGCTACAATCCTGCTTCTCCAAAAAATCAGACCTTTTGCGATAAGAAAAGTGATGGGACAATGCAGTGGAAATTCTGGGATAACATTTGTGTTGATGCAGTGTTGTCTAACCTCCCTGTAAACAAATAAAGATGAATGCCCATTAAATAGCCCATGTCATCTAATCTCCGGGCAAACAGGTCAAGATGAATGTTCAATAAACAGGTTGCCTGGAAATGCCCCCAGTTCAAGATCCTGCTATTATTCCTTCTCCGCCCACCTCTTAAACAATTTGTTACAGGGTCAGACTCGAATTGGGGAGACCAGGGTTTGAATCCCCATACAGCTCACCAGGTGACCGTGGGCCACTTATTATGTCTCAGTTGAACCTACGTCATGGTTGTTATGGAAATAAGATGGGGTGGGGAATATGTAGGGGGTCTTGAGCTCTTTGGAGAAATGGCTTAATATAAATGTAATCACTCTCCTTAACAGGGAATTTGGACATTAAGTGCTGATCATTAGGTAACCAAAATATGGCCACCAACAAACAACAAGTACTGACATGCTTAGAGGAACCTCAAGGTTTGCAGAAGTACAAGAAATATGTTAAAATGCGAAATGAGCCACCACCACCCCCGAAGAAATAGCCCAATGAGGACTGCGTGTGCTCACTAGCCATGGATTGCCGGTTGCCCCCGGAGACTTATGGAATCTGATGAATTCCTGAATGCTCCAACAAACAAAATTGGCCATTCTCTTGAGGCCCTAGAGTCCAGCTGTGGAATGGTGAGATGTAATGCACCATCTATACAGTCACTCTTGAGGGCCCTCTCTGGCCCTGTAAAGCCCATTCTGCTCCCTTGGGGAGCTGCAGATGACAAAGGAAGCCAGATAATGGCTAGAGTGCATTTGGTGCAGAACTCACTGCAAAGATGGTTGAACGTGGGTTTGAGCGCATAATTGTGCCTTTTGTGTGGTGGTGAAGGAAGCAAAGGCGCCTTACTTTGCTGCCATGATTGCATCCTTGTGTAGCTGTCCAGCAGCACTGTTCTGGCTTGTGCAACTCGGCCCCATGAACGGGACATTTCAGCCCTTAGAAGCCTGCTGTGACAAGGTTGCTAGACGCTTTGCAACTACCTCTGCAGTGGGTTGCATGGTGTTATTGAAACAGGTTCAGATGAGGTGTCTATTGCATTGTCTTGTTCAGTTGTGTGGGATAAGATTCAGCTTTTGAGGCCTATGGATGTGCACCAAGGTACTTGTCAGTGCTGAGACTGAATCCTGACAAGATGGAGGTCTTGTGGGTTGGTGGTTCTTTGGTCCAGATGTTGGGCAAATTATCTGCTCCAGATAGGTCGCCCATCTAGGATGGAGCAGGTTTATAGTGTGGGAGTGCTGATAGATCAATGTGTTGTCTGGTGCACTAACTACAACAGTAGCTGGACAAGGGATTGCCTTGCTGCTGTGACCCATGCACCAGCAACTTTAAGGTTGGATGACTGTAATGCACTCTATGTGGGGTTGCCCTTAAGGTCGCCCAGAAGCTGGCACTAGTGCAGAATGCTGCAGATAGGCTGTTAACTGATGCACCTTATGATGCACATGTATCATCTTTTTTAAAAGAGCTGCACCGGCTGCCAATATGCCACTGAGCCAGGTTTAGGGTTATTGTGCTGATTTACAAAGCCCTAAACAACTTGGGATCAGGTTATTTTAGGGAGCACCTTCTCCTATATTATCCTGCCTAGTCACTGAGGTCAGCAAGTGAGGTCCTCCTGTTTGCGGTGTCACCAGCAGAGGCCCTTCTTGCAGCAACCGGGGGAGGGCCTTCTCTGTTGTGGCACTCTCTGTATGGAAACAGCTCTCTTCTGAGTTGCAACAGGAGCCAACATTGATAGCATTTTGGTGCTTGCTAAAATCCCATTTATTTTCCCAAGCCATTGCTGACTATTGTTCTTAATTTACTATGGTTTACTGTTTCTGTTTTTATTATATATGTGCTGGTTGTAGTTTTGGTTTTTTTGGTACACTGTTTTGTGATTTTAGTACACAGTGGTATAAAATATTTTAAATAAATAAAATAAGTAAAACCAGAGCAAACAGTCATAATATATCAGGATTTTAAAGGGAAGTGTGTGTCTGAATCTGCTTTGCCCTCCTGAGAATTATCTGAATAATAAGTTTGAATTATCATCATCCCAGTGTCACCAGAAGGCAGAACAAAACTTAGAAGAGCAGGATAGAGGAATACAGAAATTTCAGAAAATTGCTGCAACCCTATATGCTAATAGTGAACTCATTTTCCAAGTGCTGATCTTTATGGAGCCAAAACACCATCTACACACAAGAGGGAGATATCATCAGACTTGCAGGAACCCCAAGGTTTGCAGAAATACATTTTTTTCTTTTTCTTTATTTTAGGAAAAAATATCCCCCCCCCACCCAAAAAAGAAACAGCCTATTTAGGACTCAACATGCTTAGTGGCCATGAAATGCTGGCTGTTAGGGGCAAAACTAGAAAACTGGATGGGGGGAGAATGGAGTGTAGCATCTTAAAAATTGGCTTGACTAGCTGGTTCGAACCCTGAACCAGGAGTGCTCTGTGCTGAAACATTTTGTTGCAAGTCCTGCACAAAATGAAATACAAGGATAGGGAAGTATGGATAAGCGCTTCCCTTTCTGGGCCAATCATGGCATATATAAAAGCTCCCCCCCCCCAAAAAAAAAGAGGGTCCAGAGAGGACCCAAAAGCTGTTCTCATCAGAGCTGTGTCTCTTTGCTTTGGGAAGCCTGCCTCACACTTTGAGAGACTTGGCTTTATTCACAGGGGAATGAGAGAATAAAAGAGAGATCACAGTGTTCTGTGCCATGTATTGGATTTTCAGCCTGGCACGTGCCTGCTTTTCAACTGCAGCTGGCTTCTCCCAGAGCCCTGCCAAGTCCAGGCAGCTCTGTGGCTTCCTGTGGGATTGCAGCATTTGATGTTATGGCATGCTGGCCTGTGTGCTGCCACCCTGCTTTCCCAAACACTGCCTCTTATGCCTGGAAGGAGCTCCCTATAAAACCTGGCAAGGCTGTTCCTGCAGCACGCTTCTGTTCCTCTGTCTCCTTCCAACATGCAATGGCCTCCAGTAAAACTAACTTGGCAGCTGGTGGTGTTCTGATTCTTTCCTATTAATCCTGATCACAGCTGACTCATTGCTTCTGTGTGTGTGTGTCTCCCTGCCTCCTCTGTGTGTCCCCTCCTCCTCTTTGTAGCTACCACCCGCTTTCCTTTGATGTTACAATTGGGCTGTGTTCACATGTTGCACTTTCAGGTAGCCAGTATTGTGTGGAAGGCAGCAGCGGGGCAGAGGGCAGGGGGAAGAATGACCTCAAAGGATTATTTTTATTGAACTCCTCTAAAACATTCACCAATCAGCTTCTGTTAAAGATATATCAGCTGAATGACCAAAAACAATGTTAAAAATTCCAGTATACCTAGATAACAATTCCTGTAAGTAGGAATCACGCATAGGGTTGCCCTATTTGCCCTAGCAGCGCAAAAGCTGCAGGCGAAGTTTTTAGCTGAACAAGTGTCGGTATGCTAACTGAATGATAGGACCTTGTGTAGGGGCCAGCCGAAGACAAGTAGTATTGATCTTTTATTATGGAATCGGGAGTTGTTCTTTTGTATCCTCTGTATTCCGCAGTCTATTCAATTTGATAGAGGGGGATATAATTAAGGGGTTATATGGTTCCTTTGTAATTGTTTTACTTTGTGAAGAGATGTGTATATTGAATGTGTGTCCTGCAATGGCCTATGGCTAGGCAATAAAGTTTTACCTACCTACCTGTAAGTAGGGACACCTATTATTAAAAGTTTTGGAAGAAAGCCATTATATGCACCTGGGAGGGACAGGGACAGGGGATGGCACTGGCAAATTTGCATATGCTTTGCATAGTTCATCACCCAAGATCCAGATTTCTAATGAACTTTGATTCATTTTGGGAAGGGCTGGAATTAGAGGCAAGTGAAGAGGGAGAGTAATGGAAAAAGGAAAGGGCACGGAAGCTGTATTCAATGGGCAAATGGTTCTTTGGCACGTATGGTGCTTAGGGATACATCAGGTGTGGAGAACCTTTGGCCCTCCAGATGTTGCTGGACTACAGCTCCTGTAATCCCTGGCCATTGGCCATGCTTGCTGAGGCTGATGGGAATTGTAGTTCAGCACTGTCTGTAGGGCCAAAGGTTCCCCGTACCTTGGATACATCTCCTCTCCTATATTATTTAACATTCTACATAAAACTGCTGGGTGTGGTTGTCTGGAGATTTGGGCTGTCATCATTATGCTGATGATACCCATCCCTCTCCTTTCCCACTTCCATCTGATCCCATACAGTGTTCTAAAGGAGTGTGTGGGGTCAGTAATGAATTTGATGTAGGCAAAGAGATGAAGATGAGGTGTGTGGTTGGTTAGGGGGCTGGGTGAAGAGCCTATTGAAGATGGGGCTGTATTACTGCTTGGCATTAGGTTCATGGCATGGCGGGGGCTCTTATATCTGTTGCTGCCGTTGGATGCCCAGGTGGCAGCAGGTAATCTGGAGCACTTTTCTCCAGTGCTGCATCTGTACTTGAAGAACCCAGACTGGGCTACAATCATTCATGGTTTAGTAACATCCCGACTAGCTTACATAATGCAAATACACTCTCTGGCGAGAATTGGTTGGGAATTGCAATTAGTTCAGAATGTGACAACCAGATTGTTATATCCAGTGTACACTGCATGGAGTACATAGTGCCAGGTTTATTTCATCTGCACTGGGTATCAGTTTGTTTCTGGAATCATTTCAAAGTTATTGTAACTGCCTGTAGTTCAGTGGTAGACCATATGTTTTGGAAGTGAAAGGTGTAAAGTTCAATCCCTAGCATTTCTAGGTAGGGCTGGGAAAGATAGACTCCTGCCTGAAACCCTGGAAAGCCCTTGCTTGTCAGTGTAGACAATACTGAACTGAATGCACCAGTAGTCTGACTCTGTATAAGGCAGCTTCCTATATCATTAAAGCCCTGAATTACATGGGGTGTGGGATATTTTCAGGACTGCCTCCATCTTCTCAGGCACTCAGATCAACATTGAAAGCCAGTATTGTGTGGTGGTTGGAGTGCTGGACAAGGATTGGGGAGGTTCAAATGTCCAGTCAGCCATGAAGCCTACTGAGTGATGTTGGTCCCTAATGCCACACAGGTAGAGACTCGTCAGTCTCCCAGACGCTTGGCACCACAGGGATAGCCACCATGGTGCCCTCCAGATGTTAGTGGAATCCATCAGCCCTAGTCAGCATGGTCAATTATGAGGGATGATGGGAGGTGTAGTCCCTCAACATTTGGAGGGCACCTGGCCTAGCATATGATATGCCTCCCTTCCTGGCATGAGTCACAAGGCTTCCAGTCAGCCACAGCCCACCTTGCTGGTGGCCCAGTGACAAGACTACAACTTGGGGACATTCAGTGAACCTGAATCTTGGAAAAAGAAAGTACTTCTTCACATAGTGCATAGTTGAACTATGGAATTTGCTCCCACAAGAGGCCATGATGGCCACCAACTTGAATGGCAAATTCATGGAGGATAAGGGTATCAAGGGCTACTAGCCATAGCCATAACAGTTAAGTTCTACCTCCACTGTCAGAGAAAGTATGCTTCTGAATACAAGTTGCTGGAAACTGCAGAAGGGGAGAGTATTATTGCACTCGTGCTCTGTTTGCATGCTTCCCACAGGCATCTAGTTAGACACTGCGAGAACAGGATGCTGGACTAGATGGACCATCGTCATGATCCATCTTCTTATGTTCTTAACATAGCCCCCAATGAACTGTTGTGGTGGAAAACTGACTCCCTCCCTCTCCCAGTTCTGTGTTCCAATGCAAATATATCTTGTAAACACAATTCTGTGTTCCATTGTAAAGACAGGTGATATACAAGCTGTTGGGTCCATGATGGTTAACCATCATAAGAGCAGGCACATCTGAAACAGTCCCAACTTCTTTTATTGACCTGTGCTAGTCATGGAGTGATAAGAGGATCATATAGAAATAGGTTGCCAATGTTTTTGTTCTTATTTTATTTTTTGGTCTTGCAGTCCCGTTCTGACTTGCTCCAGCCCCCAGGTGCCTTGGAAAAGCTGTGTATCATGTCCACGTGGGTAAAGCTATACCAGTTATGCTCCCTGTCTGCTTTGCACTTGTCTGCAAAGACACGGAAGCGCTAAGAGGAAAAAAAGGTAACAACCTTATATTGGAACAGCTGATCATTGCTGCTTCTGGAAGGCCTTGCTTGTTGGCTGCATGGCACTAAACAGAGAACATCCTTGCCACCCTTGTATTGTGTGGATAGATTAATGAATAAATAAATTTACCATAGTCTCAGGCCAATAAAATTTGATAGAAACAGAAGAAAATGCATAACAAGAATACAGAAAATACAGAGGGACCAAAAAGTAGTTCTTACTTTCCCATCTGCTACCTAATTTGTCTTGAAGGTAGAAGTAATTTGAAAATGGAAATGGACTGCCTTCAAGTCAGTCCCAACTTATGGTGACCCTATGAATAGGCTTTTCATGGTAAGCAGTATTCAGAGAGGGTTTACCATTGCCTTCCTCTGTGGCTGAGAGGCAGTGACTGGCCCAAGGTCACCCAGTGAGCTTCATGGCTGTGTGGGGATTCGAACCCTGGTCTCCCAGGTCATAGTCCAACACTCTAACCACTACGCCACACTGGCTCTCTAGAAGTAATTTAGGTAAAAGTAATTTAGCTAGCTTGCTAGTAATGTAAATAGAGTTGTCAATTAAACAGAAAAATATCAGTGTTTCAGTGGATCTTCTGAGTAGACTTCTTAATAAAAGAAGAATCGTCCGTCTGTCTTTGGGTTACCTATATGGATTATATCAACGGAGTTGACCAACAGTTTCTCCTCCCCCCCCCCAATTCCACAAGGACAAAGTTGCTCACTAAGCAGAATCTTATTAAATTGGCCAGCAGGCTCAATGCTTGCTTGTGGAGAGACAAGAGAAACAAGGTGACAGTGATATTTATGTATTTATTATTTAAATCTCTCTCTCACCCTTTGTCAAACTCATGGCCTCTGGGTGAGTAACAACATAAAATACTCATAAAACAACAATCAATAAAATCAATGTAAGCAATTAACACTGTCAAATGCAATATGCAACGTGCCATTACAGTAATACAGCAGGGCAAACCTTCACCAGTTTGCAACAGATGCATGAGGCCAGCTCCTCACGACAGCCTGGGCGAAGAAATGTGTCTTTAGTCAGAGCATCAAGAGATTAATAGTGACAGCACCGGCTGTACCTTGAGGGGGAAGGAATTCCACATCCAAGGTGCCATCATGGAAAAGGCCCTAACTTATGTCACCTTATAATGAGCTTTGCCCAGCGATGAAATAATGGGTTGAGTCTCTCCTGCAGATCTTAATGCACAGACAGGTTGATTACTGATGCACAGTGGGTAACAGGTGCAACTGACCTTACCTGGAGCTGGAGGCTCATTAAGACTGACAAGTGAAGGAGTAAATTGAGAACAGGTGTTTCAGTTGAACACCCCACTTTCCCATCGGGTCTGTCTCAGTCTTGCAACAAGCTACCGAAAGTTCCCAGCCTGTACAAATGTTTACTAGCCTGCTGCGGGCTGCCAGAAAAAGGGCAGAGAGTTCTGTCTGATGCAGTTCTTTGCTGCTGTGGAACAGGGGCTTTCCTCTACTGCCACCCCACTTATGCTGAGCACAGGAATGGAGCACTCCATCCCTCTTTCACTAGCCCACTCATGCACTTCATGCGATTCCTTGTCAACTGTGGCGACCAGATACAACTTCACAAAAAAGCCACCAGTCAGCTTGACAGGGCTCAAATGCCGGTTGAAATAGAAAGGTCTTCACAAGATGGCAAAAAGCCAAAGGGGAGGGGGTGGGCCTTCCCTGGACACAGAGTTCAGTGCGATAGGTGCAGCCACTCACATCCCAGCCAGCTGCACCTCTAAAGTTGGGACACAGAGAAGAGCCTTTATTCGCCCTTTCCAACGGCAGGGGTCACAGTGGAACTCTTGAGCTTAGGTCAGGTTTACTGCATTTATGAACCGCTTCCCACAAATCCCAAAGTGATTTGCAACAAAAATAAAACACAGTAATAAAAATACATAAATATAAGAGGAGCCCTGCTGGGTCAGACCAAAGGCCCATCTCCTCGAGCACTCTGTTCTCACATTGGCCAACCACAATACCCATGGGAAACCCGCAAGCAGGACTGGAGCGCTCTCCCCACCTGTGAGTCACAACTGGTATTCAGAGGCATGGTGCCTTTGACAGTGAGGGTAGAACATAGCCATTGTGACTCATAGCCATTGATACCCTTATCCTTCATGAATTTGTCTAATCCTATTAAAAATGTAGAGTAAAAACATCCAGTTGTTGTTGGTTCCCAGATGCCTGGGAAAAGAACAACATCTTTGCTTGGCACCAAAACGATGGCAGTTGACGCTAGGTGGGCCTCTGGGGAGAGCCTTCCATAGACAGGGAGCTATTACAGAAAAGGCCTGTTCTCTCATCACTTTCCAAACTTCCGCTGAAGGTGACATGCAGAGAAAGGCCTTGGATGACAACCTCCTGTCTCCACGACTGGCCTAAAGAGCCTCTTGCGGGCACCATATTTGGAAGGACAGCCTATTGACCTGAGTAAGTTCTCCATCTTGCTAACTTTCCTTGAGTCTTATCAGCTGATAAATGGCAGAGAAAGCTGTATGGCCCATACAGGTATCTCCTCCAGATCCCCATGAGGATTTGCTTGCTTTTTTGTATGCAACTGCCCAGCAAAAACAACCTGTCAGGGAAGAGACCCCAGAAGGATACTTAAGCAATCCCGCTTATATAGAGTATTTGAGAGAGAAGTTAAGATGGGAGGCTGAGGAAAAATAAACAGTGAGAGTTAGAAACTGAGAGATTGAGGAGGGAGGCTGAGGAAAAAGACAAGCAGAGGGTCTTTGAAATGGATGAGAAAGAAAAGCAGCGAGAGTTAGAAACTGAGAAGTTGAGGATGGAAACTGAGAGATTGAGGATTGAGGCGGATGAGAAAGAAAAGCAAAGGGAGTTGGAATTTGAGAGAATGAGAGTGGATGCTGAATTACAGGTAGAAAAGTTAAAAGTTGCAAGAGTAGCGATGTTATTTTCCTTTGGCTTGGGCAACATCGTTGGTTTTGTAGGCTCAGGAATCAGCGGAAAGCTTCTCTTCTTTGTCCCACAACATGCTAGAGGAGCTCACCTTCCACCTGCCCAAAGTAGCTAGCTTACTCAGGAGGCAGTAGCCATCACTTTTTCAGACCGAGCTGATGTTCAGCACCAATTTCTTTCTTGATCATTTCATCTGATTTTTATTTTTGTTTTGCATTGTAAATTGCAATCTTGGCATTGTGGAACTAAGCTGGTGTTCCTGGAGATGATTAGCAGCTTGACTCGTCTAAGTAACTTTTGTATGTGTGTTTACATCAAATGTCAGCTCCAAGCTGCCTGGAAAACCCAACTAACAACAATGCAAAGTGTACATTAAGTTTCTAGATCAAGGAGTTGTATTTATTTTAGCCTTTGCCTGCCCTGTTTCATTACAAGCCTTATACCTCCAGCCATATGGATCACAACCGTGAAACCTGTTTTCATCATGTCTAAAGTAATAACAAAGGAATGCTTCTAAATGTGTGCAGTATTGCTTTCCTCATCACTAACGATAAGCACAGCCGACAACTTTGTATGGGGCATTGGACATTGCTAGATCCACTTTCCTCTTTGTGCACTACCCACTAGGCTGTACTGCTGCCCTTTCTAACTCTAGGGCAAACATATTCAGAGATGGCTGATTTGCCAGCTGCTCAGGTAATCCTCCCAACCACTGCCAGTTGCTGTATCCTGATGTATTTCTTATGTATGCACATGCAAAAATATCCCCTCACTACATCTGGCATCAAAAATAGCAATGTTATTTATTTAACTTTCCATGGTAACATATAGGCTTAAGGATGGGGTTAGCTCACATTTCAGAGCTTACCGGTGTACATGAATTAAGGGAAGAATTTCCTCAGCTCCGATTGGTTGTTAGCCTACACCCTTTAGTTTAGTTCATGGCAAAGCACAACAGACTCAAGAATTACCTAATCTGTTTTCTCTCCCCACCCCACCCCACTCCTTGCCCCATGTTTTCTCCTTTTTCTCTCATAATCATGTTCTCTTGTTTGAAGGCCTTATGTCGCACATCACAACAAGCCACAGGTTATCTTCAACCATGGTTTACTCATGAACGTGTCTCCCCCCATTGTGTGGGTCCCTGTGCAGCTTCTCTCCCTGCCCCTCCCAGTGGCACTCACGGGGCTCAAACACTCCATAGTATGGTTTGTCATGCTGTCTGAACCTGGACTGTGATTTGTTTGTTTCAAATAGCGCAATCAAGAGCAGGGAAGGAACAAAGTACTCGTGCATGTTAAACCACAATTTATTTTAAACTGTGGTTTTACATTACATGCAAACTGGGGTTTTAGTGAGTTCACGCTAGAGACAAGATTCAACCACAGGCTTCCCAGTCCACAGCTAGAGTCTTCGGCACTATGCTAACAATGCATGGAATGGGTAGTGCTGCTGTTTAATGGGTCCTGGGTGCACACAGAAAACATACACACTCAAGGACTCCAAACACACACACTTGGAAATGTGCCCCCTAGGCAGTCCACTCCCTCACCAACCCCCCTTGCAATTCCCCACAGTGCCTCCAGGTGTTGGTGTGCGCTGGCCGCCAGTGGCCCATATTAACGCTCCTCAGCAGTTCCTGCAATGGGTCACTGTCCCTCCACTGCCCTGTACCGCCACTTCCCCCTTGGCAAATGGTGCTGCCGCGCAACCCTACGCAGCACACCTAGGCTGCCTCCCCACCTAGGTACTTACCTGCATCCTGCCCAGGCTGCTGCTTCCACCACCACTTACCCCCCAGCCTCTTGTCCGCCCCCTAGCTGCTTGCCTGCTCGCTCCACAGCTGCCCACTCATCTTGCTCACCCTACACTCAGGTGCCCCACTCAATTGCCCACCTCCCCACCAGCCACCCTTGCATGAAGGCCTGATGGTTTAGAAAAATATTGTATAGTTATAGATATAGATATTGTATAAAGGCATTACGATATCAGCAGTTTTATTTTCACTCCCTTTCCTAAGCATTCCTAATGTAGAATTTGCCCTTCTCCACAGCTGCCACCATGCAAGGTTGACGCTTTCACTGAGGTGTCTCGCAAGATCCCTTTCCTGGTCAATCATCGCCAGCTTAAACTCCTGCAGTTTATATGTGACTTTAGGATTTTTTTGCCCCAGTGTACATGCCTTTACGCTTACATTGAACCACATTTGACATTTTAATGCTAATTTCTCCACTTTTTGTAGCCCTTCACAATCTCTTTTCTTTTTACCACCTTGAATAAATTGGTGGCATTTGCAGACTGGGCCAGCTCACTGCACACCCCTAACTCCAGGCCATTTATGGACATGTTTAAAAGCTTGTGTACTTTTCAGGTGTTAAAACTCAAAATTTGGGAAGAAAAGTGCTTTTTGTATATATACAAAGGTTTTTCTATGTCAAAATAATACATTATCTTATTTAGAGATAAAGAGAAAGATGAATGATCTGGCTCCTCTGTGATTTGAATATTTCCAAAGTTGAGCAGTTCTAACTGGACATTGTTAGCACAAATCAACAAACAGTAGATCTGACAGAATTTGAAAAGCTAATAATGAAAAATAAAGAACACATTATTGATAAATTCTTGTTCAAGTGAAACAAAACAAGAGCAAAGTAAAATATGTTTAAATGGACACAGAACATAGGAAGAGTTCTCTATGGATATATGGAAAACTCTGGAATAAAGATCATAAACTTTATTTAAACATGGCATTTAGGGGAAACTTAGAAAGTTATTATGAGATTCTATATAACCCCATAATAATAAACGAAATAAGTAAAAATTATATGAAAATGGTGGGGAATGTTAAAAAGAAGTAATAGATTTCCATCATGTTTGAGGGGAGTGCCCACTGACAAAAAGATACTGGATAATGATTAATAAGACCATAGAAGGAATACTAGTTTATGTAATCCCACTGGACTCTCTTTTTTATATTTTAAATTACATGGATGACTTTGTAAATCAATCCCATAAAGAATTAGTATTCAATGTGGCACAGCAGTCAGCGTACTGTATGCAAAAATATGGAGATTGCGAACAAGGCCCTCAGTGAAAAATTGGATAGATAAAACATGGGCACATCTCCTTAAGGCAAGAGTAATACAATACAGTGTGTTAGATGACAGAAGGAAAATAAAGAAGGGACAAATGCAAGGAAAATTGTGGAAAATGCAAGGAAAATTGATTGTATTGATTATTGAACAAGTAATGCAGTTTATCAAAACATTCGATATTGTTTTCCAACAATTTAGTTAAGTTAGAGAATACTAAAAATAGGAAATCCAAATATATATGTTATTTATCTTGAAGTTTGTTACAGATGAATTGTAGCTCTGTGAGGGGTAAGCTACAGTTCCCAGGATTCTTTGGGGGAAATCATGGTTTAACGGTATGGTGTGTACACAGTCAGTGTTTGGTGTTCACCAGCAAAGGTGGCTGTGCTCCTCATTCCTTTCTTGAGTGCATGGTGGAGAGTTACCTACATTTGAGGGTTTGTTGGCAACAGGGGTTCCCAAACTATGGTCCATGAGCTTCGTTCAGGCAGTCTGTGGTGTGTTTCTGAAAATACAATTAGAAATCATACAGCATCTAGCACAGCACATTACAATTGCTACAACAGGCAGAAAAATCATTAAGTGGTCTGTCAAGACCGTCACCACATTTTGAATGGTTCAGGGGAAAACAAATTTGGGAACCACTGCCTTATTGCAAATGATACGCTTCCCATTTGTCCATGTGCTTTTTTTGGGGGGGGCATATTTTAAGGGAAGTGGGAATACGCTTTGTCTATAGGTGTTTGCTCTGCAGATCTATTTCTCTTCTGGAACCTCTCTGGGTGGAGGGGTAGAAGATATTTGGGAGTCATGCTTTCGGGAGAGTTAACACTTATAGACCAAGCATATTCCCACTTCCCTTAAAATATAGGGAAACTGTATACTGGCTAAACAGCACTCCATTACTCAGGAAAAAAAGGCAAGCGCAGAAATACCATTTGCAATAAGGCGTGGTTCCAAACCACTCTGGGAATTGTAGCTCTTTGAGGGGAACAGGGGACGTCTAACAACTTTCAGCACCTGTAACAGACTACAGTTCCCAGGATTCTTTGGTGATAGCAATGACTGTTTAAAGTGGCATAATAGTGCTTTAAATTTAAATTTATAGTGCAGATGGGGCCTGCAAAGGAGGGGAGCAACCCTTGAGGGAGCATAGGATCTCAACTAAGCAAGCCACTTCTCAGTTCCTCCCTTGCCACTCCTGTAACTCCTCCCATTCCCTCCCCCTCAATATTGGCACAATGCACTGATTTAAAGTGACAACAGCAGCCTAGTGCAGTCACAACTTGGAGTTGTCCCAGTATAAGGGATTCACTTGCAGTCCTATCCTAGTCCAGCTGCCATAACTTGAGGATACGTTTGCACTTTTGAGGGTGGGGAAGGAAAGAAGGAGAAACTAATTTTGTGGCACACAATAGGAATGGGGTGGTGGAGCAGTTGGGAACAAAGGGTTGGCATGAGATAAGTTTGTGTGTGTGTGCATGGTGGAAAGCCAGAGAGTACGCTTAAAACTGCAAAATTCAGACTGCCCAGATAAACTACTACTTCCTCTTCCAACCAAAATGTCTGTTTTAGTTCCTTTTTCCTCCAGCAAATTGACCTTTCATCCTCACCAAATTCCCCAACCCCGTTTCCTTCTTTTTTCCCTCTCCTCCATTATGAAACCCTTCGCCAACCCCCAATGCCTGGCAAAATCCATATCCTCCTGCGCTTTTCACACCAGGGATGTGCCAGTTCTGTGCAAAATTCCCTGTTAAGCAAAGATGATTGTGTTCCTTGTACTGCAACTGGAATGCTGCATACATTTTTTTAAATTAATTTTCATTTCCTGCAATATCATCTGGTAAGATCTGACAGATGATAATCTTGCTCTTGTACATTTGAGAGTAAAATAAAACCTCTCTCTCTCTCTCTCTCTGGCCCCTCTGTGGCCCCTTGTTCATGATTATTGTTGTTGGAGGCATTCAGTACCAGATACATGAATGGTTCTTATTTTAGGCTTCTCAGTTTCCTTCCCACAAAAAAGAAACTCACAAGAAGCC
The DNA here is from genome assembly GCF_030035675.1 of Rhineura floridana. NCBI lineage: Eukaryota > Metazoa > Chordata > Lepidosauria > Squamata > Rhineuridae > Rhineura > Rhineura floridana. The sequence goes on along the minus strand of NC_084490.1, from coordinate 43,592,858 downwards.
ACTTTTGTCCCCTTTTGCAGTATCTCTGTCTTCACACTTCAACGTTTTCTGCATCAAACCTATCCCTAGAACAGAATCATTCAGAGCGGAGGACTAGGTCCAGTCCCGAGACGGGCCTTTCAGATGCTTGTAGGAAAGTGACTGCAGAGACGAGGGCTTTGTAACACTGGAATAGCTCGATGCTAAGCCTGGTACCTGCAGGTGGCAAACTGCCTGGGAGCTAGCTTGCCTGTCTCTTTACGGTTACAACATTAAGAGTTTCGTCTGCTTTGCATCCAGAAGGTCCCCAGGTTCAATCCCTGGCATTCTCCAGGTAGGGCTGGGAAAGGCTGTCCTGCCTGAAACCCACCCTGGAGAACAGCTGGAGGTGCCTGTAGGGCTGAGAAAACTCCCAGCTAGACTCCTTTCATCAGTTGTGTGGATGCAGTTAACACACATTTTGTATATAAATGGCAGCCAAGGGGGAAGCCAGAGAAACTTTGGGACCATGGGTGGGTGGGGTGTTAACTCTTTCTCTTTCCCTGCCAGCCTCCTGACAAATTAGCCTCATTTGAAGTCGCTATTTGCATTTCAAAAGAAGCTTTCCTTTGAGCTGATGGAGGCTTCCCCTGAAATGCAAACAGAAGCTTCAGAGGGGATTTTTATTTATTTATTTATTTATTTATTTATGGCATTTATATCCCACTTTTCTCCAAGGAGGTCAAGGTGGTGTACATGGTTCTCCACATCCTCATTTAATCCCCATAACAATCCTGTGAGGTAGGATAGGCTGCGAGGCATTGACTGGCCCAAGGTCACCCAGGGAGAGGAAGGTCACATCCACACCTTAAATTTACAGCACATTTAACACACATTTAAACTCCATGGCTTCCTCCCCCAAATCCTGGGAACTATAGTTTACACTTCACAGAGCTACAGTTCCCATCACCCTTAAACTCTACAGTTCCCAGGATTCTTTGAGGGAAGCCATGTGCTTTAAACGTATGGTGTGGATGGGACCGAAGAGTTAAACCCTCCTGTCTGTCCTCACCCCCAGGTGTTGAGTGGTGGCTACTATTTACATAACAAAAACATGCAAGTTAATCACATCCACACAGTTAACATCAGGTCTAGTTTGCCCTCACTAATGCCAGTTCAGCTGGAATCAGTTGGAAGGGATTCCACATGAAAGACTATTGTCTCTTTCCACACCCTAGTCATTCCTACTGGTTTCATTGGGGGCTGGGGATGTGACATTTTTTTCATTTCTGATAAACTGCATTATCACAGATACACACTCTAATAACAAGGGTGGCCCATCTTATAATTCACGAGGCACTTTTTCCCCATTGCCAATATCTGACGTCAAAGCACGAGAAAGTATTCCGTGGGTCCAATAGATGTATGCAGAGGAAGTGTCCCCAAATTTGTGGAATGCCAACAACTGGTACACATATTCCATGGACACAAAACTGGGCAAATTCTCCTACCCATTCCACTCTACTCCCATTTTTCTTCCTTGTCATTTATGTTTCAACCTGGACAAATCATATGACCATTATAAAAACTGACCTACTCAACATTCCACTTCTGTACTTTGTATTCTGTTAATGGACCTGAAAAAACTAGGGCCCCCGATTCTGCTTACTGTTGCTAATGAGAATCTTCCACGTCACCCATAACCACGTATCAAAAGATTGCTAATCCACTATCAATATAGCACAGTTGTTAATGTGCATTAAAGAATCACATGAAGTAACCTTGAGTATACACCAATTGTGAAAAATATTTTCTGTACATATTAAGTAAGTACAGTTAGAAGGTGCAAAGCAGGTATGTAGGAAGCTGCTTTGTATTATCAGGCCTTTGGTCCATCTAGCTCAGTATTGTCTACACTGACTGGCAGCAGCCCTCTGGGGTCTCGGGGATCTTTTTCAGCCCTATACTTGGAGATGTTTGCATTTTTGAACCCAGGACCTTCTGCATACAAAGGATGATGCTCTACTGCTGTGCTACAGCCCTTCCCCAAAGGCATACATCAGGAAAAAACTTCCTAACATTTTTACACCCCTTCTGCCCCTGTTTTTTGGGACATATCTCCTTAAAAAAACCCTGCACTATGAGATAAAATGGTTGAAAATGGGCAGAAAGTATGATTGAGAATAAGTTAAATATATTTGCACCTCAAACATCATAAATTAAATAGTGGTATTTTAGCAAGTACATAGGAGAAAGAACCTTTTAGTTTAGCCAGTTGCTTATCCTATTAGCATTATTGAGAGGCTGAAATCTCATGCCATCATGATTGGCCCACAACCATCCCACTGATAACTTATTTAATGGTTGAAGAGGTCATCAAAGATGCTACAGACCTTTTTGAAATAAAAAATAATGTGTGGAATCCTTTTTCAGTCTCTAGCATATTGGGTTGGGTCTAGACTTTGACAGTTGCACTTAGATACCATTGACCTAAGATTAGTCATGGCTAGCTTGAGTTCCATTGATTTCAGTTACCAGATGTAAGCAGCATTGAACTTAGTGGTACTTATTTCTGAGGTGAGGCGTATGGGATTTCATTGTAACTTGGTTTGGATCCAGTTCATTGTGTTTATAAACTGAGGGGCAAAAGCTGAAGGGATTTTTGCTCCCTGTCCCATAAGTACATTTTTAAAAGGGCAATACGTAAGGAAAGTTCTATTTACTGTCTCACAATTTGTTTGGTGGTTAAGACTTTCATTATTATCCCATAGTATCAAGAAAAATGGATTGTGTTGGAAGAAAATATGGGGAAGGGTCACATCTCAGTGGTATAGCATCCACTTTGCATGCAGAAGATCCTAGGTTCGATTCCCAGCATCTCCATGTAGGGCTTGGAATGTCCCCAGTCTGAAACCCTGGAGAGTCACTGCTACTTAGTGTAGACAATACTGAGCTAGATGGACCAATGGCCTGACCTGGTATAAAGAACTTTCCTATGATCTCTTAGTTCAAGGATGGGAACCTCTGGCCCTTCTGATGTTGTGAGACTCCATCTCCCATCAGTCCCAGCCAGCATAGCCAGTGGTCAAGGATGATGAGAGCTGAGCTAAAGTCCAACAACTGGAGAATCATAGATTGCCCATCCCTGCCTTAGTTGTTTGGAAAAGAGGCAACATATGAGTTGATTGTTCACCATATGTCCCATACCTATGTGGGAAAAGGCAGTATGTGAGGTGATATCTCTCCATTATCTCATAATTATAGGAAACAGGACAATATTTGTGGATGATGTTTTTGGTCAATATCCTCTAAAGCACAGATAGCTAGCCTATGGCCCTCAGATGTTACTGAACTACAACTCCCGTCAGTCTCAGCCAGCATGGCCAATAGTTAGGGACGTCTGAGGGCCACAAGTTAGCCACCCCTGCTATGAAGTCTTCTTTAAGTGATATTCTTAGTTGTCATCTCTTTATAATCACATGCTTTTTGTGTGGCTGAATAAGAGTGCGTACACATTGCTATGCCTTCATTATTAGAGGATGTTATCATCAGCCACCACCAGCTTAATGGCATTTGCCCCCAAGATCACCCCAGCACCCGCTTAAAGCATGGAGGCTGTATCTCATCATAGTCCATCCCTTGAACATCTCTTCCTATTGGTGTTTGGGTAGCTGGTTTTATAAAGGTAAAGTTAAAACTAGCCTTCTAGGTTGTCCATTTCAAGAACAGGTTCCATATGTTTATTTCACCAACACAGCTATATTCGTGGGAACGTCATAACAGCAGCTCCCAGGATACATTAGCAAACATTGCAGTGAGGTAGTAATGCTCAAGTGACCTCCTGACAGCTGAGTTGCTGCTGCTTACCAGAAGGGAGATGGGGAGGAGCAACTCAGCGAGGAGGATGGTGCAGTGCAAATGCACCAGTGGAGCCAATGCGGCATTCCTGCTGGTGCAGTTGCACTGCACTGACCTCTCCGCTGACTTGCTCCTCCCCCTCTTCGTTTCGTATGGATCAGTGACTCAGCTCTCGGGAGGTTAGGTGAGCGCTGTTGCCCTACCATGCCATCCACTATTGCCAGGATATTCTTTTAATGCAACCAAGACCTTAGGTCAGAGTTAGAAATATACCAGCTTCTGATTACATGGGACCCTAAAATAGTTACGTTGGCCCAGGCCTGCAAACCAGCTCTACTATACCTTGTCCAAAAAAGAGAACGTGTTGCAAAGGGATCAACAGACCACAATCAGCAACTTGGTACTACACACATAACTCTATAAGCTACCTTTCATACATGTCCAAATGTTTGTGCTCTGGACACTGTGGCTGTGTTCGAACATTACAATCAAGGATGGTTTATTACGATGGGAACAAGCCTGTATGAGCCTTTGGTATGTGTACTTCTCCCTCTCGTCTCTTCTTCTAGTACTGTTGTGAGGAAGGGCATGGAAGCTTTCACTTCCATTTTAGATTAAGTGCAGCCTGCCATGTCTTCCAAACCTGAAAACTATGGTTAATCTGAAGTATGGTTTGTCTGAAATAAGCCAATTTCAAAGCAAGAGTTATGAAGTTTTGCATGTGCATTGAGGATATCAGATGTATAGAACTTTAACAACCCATAATCTGGGGTGGGGTGGGCAGGAAGTCCTGTTCGAAATCCTTTTCTGTGTTTTCTAAATATTACAGATGTCCCACAGTTGCATAATGCAGGTATGGAAACACAGAATGCATTCAGCCATGAATACAACTAGAGCTATCCAAATTCATCACTAAGGGGAAAAAATCTGCCACCCGTAATAGATAACGCAAACAGAGCTAGTTTGTATACGCAACTGTATTTTACATAATTTAATGTACTTTTCTATTTTGCATAAATTTATTCTGAGGTAGATCAGTCATGAGAAGGAGATGAGAGACTACAGTGCCTTGCAAAGGTAATCAGACCCCTGACCAATGCTCTCATATTACTGAATTTCATTGTAATTTCATTCTGTGCCTATGGCCATACTACCCTGAACACGCCCAATCTCGTCTGATCTCTAAGCAGGGTCAGGAGTGGTTAATACTTGGATGGGAGACTGCCTGGGAATACCGGGTGCTGTAGGCTTAGAGGAAGGCAATGGTAAAACCACCTCTGAATACCTCTTACCATGAAAACCCTATGAATATATCCAAAAAGATTAATAGGCATAGGGTCACCATAAGTCATAATCAACTTGAAGGCATATAACAACAAAAACAAAATTTTGTTCTGTGTGATATTTTATTTTGAAACACTGAAACTCAATATCGATTATTGTAAGGTGATATTCCTTCCATCATGCTGTGGGGATGCTTCTGGGCATCTTGTTAAAATTGAAGGAAGAATGGATTTATTTATTTATTTATTGCATTTATATACCGCCGCATAGCTGAAGCTCTCTGGGCGGTTTACAGCAATTAAAAACAATAAAAACAAATATACAAATTTTAAAACACAAAAAAACAATTTAAAAACATGCTAAAATGCCTGGGAGAAGAGTAAAGTCTTGACCTGGTGCCGAAAAGATAACGGCGCCAGGTGCACCTCATCAGGGAAATCATTCCATAATTTGGGGGCTACCACTGAGAAGGCCCTCTCCCTTGTTGCCATCCTCCAAGCTTCCCTCAGAGTAGGCACCCAGAGGAGGGCCTTAGATGTTGAGCATAGTGTACAGGTGGGTTCATGTCGGGAGAGGCATTCCATTAGGTATTGTGGTCCTAAGCTGTGTAAGGCTTTATAGGTTAAAACCAGCACTTTGATTTGAGCTCGGAAACATACAGGCAGCCAATGCAAGCGGGCCAGGATCGGTTTTATATGTTCGAACCGTCTGGTCCCTGTTACCAATCTGGCCGCTGCATTTTGCACATACTGCAGCTTCCGATGGATGGAGCAAAATACAGGGAAATACTGCAAGAGAACGTGCTTCAGTCCACTAAAAAACTGAAGCTTGGGAAGAAATTCACTTTTCAGCAGGACAATGTTGCTTTGGCCTTGTGCTTGGGAAGCAGGTGCTGCCACCACCATACTTCACTATATGTAGGGATGGTGTGTCTTGAGGCATGGGCAGGGTTAGGTTTGCGCCACACATAGCGCTTTGAGTTTTGGCCAAAAAGCTCTGTCTTGGTCTCATCTGACCACAAAACCCTTTCCCACATTGCAGCAGGGGCACTCTCATGCTTTCTGGCAAACTCCAGATGTGCTTTCAGATGGTACTTTTTGAGTAACGGCTTCTTTCTTGCCACCCTCCCATACAGGCCAGTATGCAGAGCTCTTGATATCTTTGACTGGTGCGCCATTACTCCACTCCCAGCCACTGAACTCTGTAGCTCCTTCAAAGTGATTGTTGGCCTCTCTGTGGCTTCTCTCACAAGTCTCCTCCTTGTTCGAGCACTGAGTTTTGAGGAACGACCTTTTCTTGGCAGTGCCTGGGTGGTGAGATACAGCTTCCACTTCCTGATTATTGATCCAACTGTGCTTACAGGGATATCCAAACACTTGGATATTATTTTGTACCCTTTTCCTTATGCATTTGTATGACATCTCTCACTTCTGTAGAATGCCCTTTGGTCTTATCCTGACAATGTGACAGCAATTTTAATGGTTCACAGGTGGAGGCCAATGGTAAGGTAACTGTATCCTTGATATGTAGATATCACGACACAGTGAGACACGGTGAGACCAGAGTTCAATTTCGGAGCCCCCCTCGTAATTCTGGTCTCCGCTTTTATTTTACCTCCGCCTGGAGGCGTGGATTATTTTCTCTCCATAAACAGCCTATGACCTTTAACTATTGTATAACATCACGTACATACATAGTACAACAGCATTATCTACGTGGCAATATGCAGGCAGTTATTTAACCACTACAGATGTCAGTATCGTTTACAGCCATAAAGTTAACCACATCCTGTTTTTCCACTGGTCAGATCGCAATGTCTTGAGAGATAGTGTACTGAGAACAGCAGCGTGGTTTGCCAACGTATGCTGTTCATTCAGTCCACCCCACATCTCCCCCTTTCTTATTTTTTAGCAAAAAGTAATTACTACGTAATGGTCGCGGAGCAACAGGTGTACACGTCTGGAAAAGGTATTGTAAGAAACAGCATAAGCCTATACTTAAAATGAATAAAAGAATAGCATATCTAAGAATCTGACTTAGCCATCCAGTGGGCAGCCAACTCCAAAGCCACTGCCACCAAGTTGTAGGGGCGTCCTGCAAAATGTTATTAGCTAGATCCTTCAAGTTTTTTACCTGTGTTCTGATTTCAAAACTGTTGTCAGTTAAATTAAAACAGCACATATTCTTTATAGTTTCGCACCCCAACTGATGTTGTAATAGCAGGTAATCTATAGCTGCACGATTATCCAAGATAGCTTGTCTTAATATACCCTGCTCTTCATTTAACAAAGCAATGGCTCGAGAGGTGGCATTTATCATCTTAACATAATTACAGGCTAATTTATGTAATTGATTGCTGTTACTTACTGCCAATGCAGGAAGTCCAACAAGGGAGATGGCTAGTGATACACTTTCTGCTTTATTAAGCAATTCCACCTTGTCATTACAATCAGCCGGCATGGCAACAGCTTCTCTTTTCCTACGTTGGGCTAGCAACTCCCTTTTATGAAGGAAAATGGGAACCAGTCGACTCAGGCAACAGATGGTATCAGAAATATTAGCGGGAACATAATTAAAAGTGGTTTCTCCACATGTCCAAAACCATCCACCTGGTAAAGGAATGTGTCCGTACATACTGGATATGTTAATGTGCTGTGTACAATTCCATGTGGGTCTCCCAACCTTTAGACATCCCTTCTGCACCTTATGTCGACTACAATTAACCATCCGAGCACACGTATTATTAATGGAATTTGCAACATGTGATGTAAATAATTGAAAAGCATTAACAGGCAGCTGGAAGGTTGGAGTTCCCCAATTCGAAACAGTATGATATTTAATCTCTGAAGTATTCATGAACCGCCCAAGTCCTGTAATGTTCCCAATATCCCCAGGTGCTTTGCATACGGGTATTAAACATGTTCCCAACATACCCATTTCCTGTACATGTTCAGTCATGCAAAAGTCACTCACATTTGTCATTCTTGCTAACTGAACCCAGATATTGTGTTGAAACCGCATCCCCAACTCCTGCCCCAACCTGTCAGCCCCGGCGCTTCCTAAAATCCAACAAATGCAAAGTACAAAAATAGAATTTGTATTTAAAGACGCAATTAAAGCAAGAATGGTGTTCTCAGTTGTCTTGTCCACCCCGGCTTGTTCCATTGCTTTTTCTGCTTGTGTTGCTAAGTTCTTTATTTGGCCCCAAGTCACGGGAGGTTGCGGAACATTCCGACCACGCTTCCTGGAAGACATCCCAGTATCCTGAAGTTGCAGAGAAAAATTAGGGATGGGATTCTTAAGATTATCGTGCCAGGACATCGTCTTTCCAGGGCCGGATACACCTAGCAGGTACCCACACAGGACCGTCAGGCGTAGACACAGCCGCGTAACCTCGACCCCACGTTATAAGCGGAACTGGGCCTTTCCACTCTGGATTTGGTAGTTGCCGAAACTGCACCCGCGGGGCAGGTAGAGACTCCGACTGCTGAAAATGCCGCTGCGCTCGAGTAGAAAAGGAAAAATGAGTATTGGGAGATTGAGACAAATTTAAATGATTAATGGTAAACAACACTTGTGCCAGCCACTCCTCTTTGGTGGCCAATCCCAGTGGTACTCCTCCTTTTTGTTTTTGTTTAAGCAAATGCTCTTTAAGGGTACGATTGGTACGTTCGACGACAGCTTGACCTGTAGAATTATAAGGAATACCAAACAAATGTGTAATGGACCACTTAGTGCAAAACTGTGCAAATTGCTGTGAAACATATGCAGGGCCATTATCAGTTTTTATCGTCTGAGGTTGGCCCATGATGGCAATAGAACGAATGACATGATTAATAACATTCTTAGTTTTTTCCCCTTTCTGAGGAGTTACCCATATGTATCCGGAATATGTATCTACTGTAACATGCAAATACTTCCATGGGGAGAAAGTAGGAAAATGTGTAACATCCATTTGCCACAACTGGTTAACTATGAGACCTCGTGGGTTCACTCCTGGTTCTGGGGATAGAGTTAACTGTGTGCATTGGGGACATTGTTGAATAATGGCAGAGGCTTCCTGGGCAGTAAGATGGAATTGCTTCTGGAGTGCTTTAGCATTTTGATGATGAAGGGCATGACTTTCTATGGGTGTGCAAAGGAGGGCACGAAGAGCCTGATCAGCATATTGATTACCTTCTGTTAACAATCCTGGGAAAGGTTGATGACTGCGAATATGAAATATAGCAAATCGACAAGACCGAGTATGTATGAGTTTTTGAAGTGTAAGCATAAGAGCAAGTAGATTAGTGTCCAGCATGGGAGAGACATAACTACCGGGTAATGCAAGTACAACATTCTTAACATAAAGACTATCGGTAATAATGTTAACCTCCTGATCTGCAAAAGTCAACAGCGCCATACTAACAGCGGCCAACTCAGATCTCTGAGCGGAAGTTTGGGGTAAGGTGAAAATTGTCTTCCAAACCCCCTGCTCGTGCCATGCAACAACCCCTCTAGTTGGACTGCCATCAGTATAGACCGTGACCGCAGGTAAGGGTTGTAAACTGATTACAGATTGAAACTGGATAGGAATTTTTTGTGTAATTTGAAGCCGTGGATCTGATGAGGAACGACATGAAATTGTGCCCAAATAAGAGACTAAAGCCCATTGAAGGTCATCAGAAAGTGCAACAGCATTTTCCCATGTGTAAAGTTTAAGAGGCAACGAAATTTCAACCGGATCGATACCTAATAATTGCCTTGATCGTAATCGTGCTTTTTGGATTATTTCTGCTGCTTGCATTGGCAAAGTTGTGATAGATGACTTTGGTGTATGGGCTAAGTAAAGCCACTCTATTATATGTGTAGCATTGGAGCCTGACTCCTGAGTGAGTGCAGCAAAAAGTTGGCTTCCATCAAATAAAACAAATAAAATCAGTGGTTTATTCAATATTTGTCGATCCACCCAAATAGCTTTTAACGTTGTAGAAACTAATTCTAGGGATTGCCTTGCCTGTTCCGTTAAAGTAATAATATCTGCAGGTTGACGTCCTTGTTTTAAACATTCAAATAAAGGCCCCATGTCTTGAGTGGTAAGTTTACAATATGGTCGAATCCAATTAATAGAACCCAAGAATTGTTGTAGTTCTACATAAGTTGGCTTCATTGATAAAGTAAGACAGGGCAATACAGGAGTGGAGTAGGATTGCATTAATTTATGTCCTAAATACAGAAATGGTTCTTTGAGTTGTACCTTTTCAGGGGCAATCTGCAACCCTGACTGTGACAAATGATCAGTAAGGTGTTGTTGCCACATAGATGGGAGGGTTCTCCCAGCCACCAAGATGTCATCCATATAATGGTAGACCAATAATGTAGGGTATTGAGCCCGAAAGGGTCGCAGGGCCATGTCTACAAACTGTTGACATAGGGTTGGACTATTTAACATGCCCTGAGGTAGCACTTTCCATTGATATCGTTGCGCAGGGCCAGAGTTATTATATACGGGAACAGTAAACGCAAATTTCGGTGCGTCTTGCGCTTGTAACGGTATTGTGAAAAAGCAATCTTTCAGGTCTATAATAGCTAAGGAATAGTCATATGGAATTAAATTTGGATTAGGCGTCCCACATTGTAGCGGACCCATGGGCACAATTAATTTATTTATTTCTCGTAAATCATGTAAGAGCCTCCACTTTCCAGATTTCTTTTTAATCACAAACACTGGGGTGTTATAAGGGCTATTACTTTCTGCTATATGATCAGCTTCCAGTTGCTCCTTTACCAGTTGGTGCAGAGCTTCTAATTTTTCTTTGGGTAAGGGCCATTGTTCTACCCAAATGGGTATGTCTGTCTTCCATTGTAAAGGAAGAGCTGCCTTTTGTTGGCTAATCATTAATAACAATGGTGGTCTGGAATTGCTCCAGTAAATCCCTTCCCCACAGATTTACTGAAATGTCCAAAATACAAGGGCGAATGTGGGCTATACGATCACCATCAAGAGCAACAACTTGTATCCAATCCTTACTCCGTTTTGAATCCTGAGCTCCGCCCACTCCCCACACAGAAGGGGCCACTTCTACTGGCCAAGAGGATGGCCAGTTATGTTCAGCAATTACTGTGACATCTGCCCCAGAATCTATAATACCTTCAAAAATAACATTGTTTAAACAATACTTACGAACCGGTTTCTCCCTGGTCACTTCTGCCAGTACTGCAGCTACCTGTGGATGGAAAGGATTACCTGAAATACTCACACTCGGCGATTTCGTCCTTGTAGATCCGAATCCACCAGTACGTTTTTGGGAGGAAGTGTTCGATGTGAAAAGACGATATGGCAATAACAATAGTTGCGCAAAAGAATCTCCCTTCTTCAACTGAAGGGGAAGGTGACTCCAATACTGAATATAAATAATTCCCTGATAATCAGAATCAATAACACCAGGTACCACCATTATATTATTCTTGGAAGCAGAGGATCGCGGTAGTACAAGGCCTACGGTGCCTTCTGGTAAAGGGCCAGTGAGTGTGGTAGGCATTAAAAGAACTGCTCCAGGCAAAGGAACATCTTTTGACTCTGCATGTATTAAATCAATTCCAGCGCTTCCTTGAGTAGCAGGGGTGGGTACACTTCCTTGAGATTCGGGGCTGGAAGCCTGCCCCAAGTTCAGTTTCCCTCAATAGGACGGGAAGACACATTGGTATTGGTAGTGGGAGCTGAACGACACTGATTAGCCCAATGATAACCCTTTTTACATTTCGGACAGATCTTCTTTGGCCGGTTTGTAACAGTGCCCCCACCTTTAAATGCTCCTCCGCCAGGAGCCCGACATTCCCTTCTGAAATGACCAGGCTTTTGACAATTAAAACAATTGCCTGTAGGTTTGTTACCCTGTCTTAATGCCCCAGCTAACAATGTCATGGCATGAACATGTGTACCTACCTCTGCACAAGCTTGAATCATGTCTCCCAATTCATATTGCGGTCTATGAATAATGTTTTTCAAAATCTTTTTACAGTCTGTGTTAGAATTCTCGTAAGCTAATTTTAACAATAATTCCCCTTGTGCCTGAGGGTTATCAACCTGCCGTGTCAGAGCCTCTTTCAAACGGTCAACAAACTGAAAATAGGGCTCTGTTGCTTGCTGCCGTACATTCGTAAAAGAACGTAAGGGTTCTTTCCCAGCAGGCACCTTTTTAAATGCTTTCTGTATACACTCAGCAGTTCGATGAAATGCGGCTTCAGGCAATACCCCTTGTTGTGCTATGGTAGCAAAATTACCTGACCCATAAATTTGCTCGGGAATGATATTAGCATCCCCAGCTGCTATAGCAGCATGTCTAAATTCTTGGTCCCAAACTACATATTGCGAAGGAGTCAAAATCATCCTAAAGAGATCCTTCCAATCTTGAGGGATCATGTTATATCCAGTAGCTACTCCTTCCAACATCCCTTGTACATAATTAGCCGTAATCCCATATTCTCTTACTGCCTTATTTATTTCTCTAATAACAGAAAACGGAAGAGCTGTCCAAGTTGCTATGCGATTATTAGCATTATTAGGATCTGGCTGATATGTAACGGGAAAAGCTGAAATTGTACCCTCCCAGTCTCCCATTTCTTCCATAGATAATAATCCTGAGGCTGCAGCCTGAGCTATGGCTGCTTTAACCTTCCCAGTAACCTGTTCTTGTTGGACTGGAGGGCTATATGGAGGAGCATTTACAAATTTCTCAATATCCTTTTCAGGTGTAGGTAAAGAAAGTTGGGGATAAAGAGGAGTTTTCTGGTCAGAATTGGCAAACAGCGATGTCTCTTTTATCCCTAAATGACTAATGGCCTCAGCACACTTTTGCCATAATAAGAGATGGTGAATAGGTGCTCTTGGTTCTTCATGTAATTTTCTCCCTATCTTTATCCAATCTGACTGACGTAGTGATCCTTGCTCTGGATACCATGGACATTGACATTGAATTGTTTTTAACAATGATTCAATGTGAGAACGACTTACAAAAGCTGAGGTATCCTGTTTTAAAATTTTTTGTAGCTCTTGTGCATGAACCTTCTGCTGAGCTGACAATTCCCCCCCCATACTCACGAATGGGAGCTGTACGCTGAGGTGCACCGTTGGCTGATCCTGCCAGTGGGTACGAGGGTGTTTGTTCTGAATCACGTCGGGGTCACCAGATGTAGATATCACGACACAGTGAGACACGGTGAGACCAGAGTTCAATTTCGGAGCCCCCCTCGTAATTCTGGTCTCCGCTTTTATTTTACCTCCGCCTGGAGGCGTGGATTATTTTCTCTCCATAAACAGCCTATGACCTTTAACTATTGTATAACATCACGTACATACATAGTACAACAGCATTATCTACGTGGCAATATGCAGGCAGTTATTTAACCACTACAGATGTCAGTATCGTTTACAGCCATAAAGTTAACCACATCCTGTTTTTCCACTGGTCAGATCGCAATGTCTTGAGAGATAGTGTACTGAGAACAGCAGCGTGGTTTGCCAACGTATGCTGTTCATTCAGTCCACCCCACATTGATAGGGCAATTTCTTTCATCTGTATAAATTGGAAGCTTCCACAGCTTCCGCAGCACAGGGGTTGAATACTTATGCAAGCAACATGTTTCAGTTTTTTATGTTTCTTACAAACATTTCCCAACATAAAACCAATGTCACCTTACAATAATTGATTTTGAGTTTCAGTGTTTCAAAATAAGATATCATACATAATAAAATTACAATGTATCATTTGTAGTTCAGTAATATGAGAGCATTGGTCAGGGGTCTGATTACTTTTGCAAAGTACTGTATATTACTTCACCTGTTCAAAATGTGGCAAGCCAGTCTTGCTGTATGTGAGGGCCCTCCTGTTCATTCTGCTGGACATTTGCTCCAAAGACCTACTGTGATGGCACCACTGGATTTATTCCCTAATAAATGTATTTAGGATTGACACCTTAGGCAACCTGCTTGCCATGAGTAAATGAGCTGCTGTTATGGCCAAAGCAATTGGGAACCTCAGAGCCTAAGGCTGCAATCCTGTACATGGAACTCAATGGGACTTACTTTTGAGTAGACATGTATAAAATTTGCTCTGATCTTTTCTGCATAGGAAAGAGATGTTTTAAGGATCCCGGATCCCAAAGGATTATTATCTCTTTGGTATATTGCAAAGCTCAATCAGGATACGTAGATCCAAGTGAGAATTTTGAAATAAATGTCTGTAGTTTGCAAAGGTGACTCACTAATTTGAGGAAGTTAAAATTCACTAACAGGCAAAAAACCCTTGTGGTTTAACAACATACCTATAGCCAACAGATATTTCTATCAAACATTAAAAAGCAGGGGAATTGGGCAGCAATAGAGAATGCATTGTAAAAATGCAAACACAGTTTGGGTTGGTCTTTCACATTCCATTCCACTTCCTATGTAGCTTGGAAGAATTTTATAATTTGAATTCAGGACTGTAAGTTTTATAAGATTTTGTTTTGAAGTGAGCTTAGGGGAAGCAGCAGCATGGCATGGGGGTATTTTCAATTTAACATGGAGGAATGTGAAAAATCCATGCTGGCTGTAGTATACAGCTGTATAATTAAGAGCAACCCTAAGAAGTTAAAAGGTTGGTTTTAATTTTATTTTCACTAGAGATTATATTTACTTATGATTTATATTTCTGTATTTTATTGTATTTGCAATGATGTAGGGCTACAAATAAATATTTATCATATATCACAAAGCACCATCAAGACACACAGAATATTTGGAAATTTCCAGGCCCAAGCCTTGTCCTTTTAGACAGGAATGGTCTTTCTGAGTTGTTAATTCTTTTCCTTTTGTTGTTTTCCCACTTACTCGGATGCACCCAACATCTTTAAAAATAAATCTCAAATTATAGTTAAATTTGGTAGATCTGTCAGGATCTCTAACAGAAAATGGAAAAAGAAAAGGAAACAAAAATGTGTTTCTCATTGGAATGGAGGTCTTGTCCTGCTTTTTTAAAAATTCTCTCCCCCTCTTTTTTTTGGTGGGGGATGGAAATTGTAATGAAATCTCTTGCTTGAATGCTGTTCCATGTCCCCAAATGAATGGAGGAGCCATTGTTTAAGGAGTCTGGAATGCAAGGAATGTTGTACTATAGGAAGGGGTCAGAGGGATTTAAGTTGATAGAGGAAAACATGTGTCTTACCAATTCCTACCCCAGCCAGTTTTGCCAGACATCTATAGGAAAGGTAGCTCATATGCTGAGCAAACCTGAGCTAAGAAATTCAAATCCTGTGCTCAGTTTATATTGTACAACTGAAACTTCTTTTTTGTTCTTTTTCATATGGGTTGCTCAGCTTGTGTTTGTGCTGCAAGTTTTGATCGATTTTAAGCTGTGTGATTAACCAAAGATTTCATTAAAATATGCCCTCCCAGTTATATGATGAGCAGCTCCTTTCTTCCTCTGCCTAATTTTCTGGGACAAAAAGTCCCTTTAAAAACTGTCCTTTCCTTTCCAGTTTGTCTCTGAAGCCAGTGGAAAGCTTTGTATTTCAGGGTAAAACTGTGAGGCTTGTAATTCTTGTCACAGGCCACTGAAATTGATAATCCTCACTTGAGATAAGTATGCTTTAAAAAACGGGATCTTCAGCAGTATCAGCATGTCTTGAACTTGGTTGACCCGCTCCCCCTTTTTTTAAAGAAAGCCGTTTTAAGTCTTAATATATATATATACATTCAAGTGGGACTTGCAACAAAATGTTACAATGTATAGTGCCCTGTTCAGGGTTCTAGCCAGCCATTTTCTTTTTCAGGATACCCCATCCCATTCCAACTCCTTCAGTTTTCCATCCACCCCCCCCCCAGTCAAATCAGCATTCTGTGGTCACTGAGCATGCTCAGTCCTTAGTCATCTTTAAAGTTTGGGGATTCTCCCTCCCCCAAGGTTTTTTTCTGGGGGGATTTTTTTTGTACTTCTGTAAGTCAAAGGGTTCACCCAAGCCTTTGATACCCCCTCGTGAGTGGATGCTGCCATTTTGGATACATAAGAACTGGCACTCTGAGAATTAGTTAATGATTAATATATAGGATATTAAATATGACATGGTTTTTTCTATCAGTGAGTGGTACCTGCTCTTTGTTAAATTCGGAGGCTTCTCATACTTGTTTGTTTGTTTGTTTAGAACATTTTTATACCGCCCTTCATCATATCACATTTCAGGGGAGCATGCAACATGTAACCAATATACCCCCCACCCAAAAAAGCAGCAGAGAAAATCTTAAAACAGACTAAAACTTGCATCCTTAATAGAACAATCCTATACTTACTTTCCCAGGAGTTAGTCCCGTTGGATACAATTGGGCTTATTTCTGAATAGAAATGTATGGGATTGCCCTGCAAATCAGTAGAATTTCTTTAAAATGCCTGTGTTTTTGTCTTGTGCCTAAATGATAGCAATATTGGCACCAGGCAAACCTCTGTTGAGGAAGACATTTCACAACCAGGGTACCATTCCTGAGAAAGCCCTTACAGATGGATTGGTGCACCTCTGATGGAAAATTAGAACATAGAGAAGCTGCCTTCTACTGAGTCAGACCACTGGTCCATCTAGCTGAATATGGTCTACACCAGGGATTCCCAAACTGTGGTCCCTGGATCACCAATGGTCTGCAAGCTTCATTCAGGTGGTCCATGGCACTTCTGCATTAAAAATTAATATTTTTAATTGTAATTTTTATTACTCCTTTTATTTCTTATATTGCATTTTATTGGGTTACAGTCTGAATTTGCTACAATTTATTTCTATATAAGAAATAAAAGAAGCAATAAAAATACAATTAAAGGCCATACAGTATATAGCACAGTGCATTACAATTGCTACAACAGTTAGATAAATCATTAAGTGGTCTGCCGAGACCCTCAGCAATTTTCAAGTGGTCTGTGGTGGAAAAAAGTTTGGGAACCCATGATCTACACTGATTAGCAGTGGCTCTTCAGGCTTTCAGAGAGGAGTCTCTCCAGCCCTACCTGAAGATGCCAGGGATTAAACCTGGGACCCGTTTAGCCACAGCCCTTCCCCAAATGATGAAGAGGTACATGAAGGGCCCCAGCAGATGTTATTAGAGAGCAAGTAGGTTGACACAGGAGCCCTCAACATGGCAGATGCTGAGATTTTGTAGGTATGCAGAAGGTCCCAGGTTCAATCCTTGGTCTTGCTAGGTAGGGCTGGAAGAAACCATGTATGAAATCCTGGAGAACCTCTGCCAGTCATTATGGACAAATCTGAGCTAGGTGGACCAGTAGTCTTGATTCAGTAGAAGGCTGCTTCCTATGCATCTCTCAGACCAGATCAGAGGCAGATGCTGGGAAGAACAGCAGGAGAGGGCTATTACCCTCATGTTTTGTAAAGCCATTGGATCACAAAACTACACACAAATAAGAAAATACAAAAACACAATCACAAGATGCAAAAGCAGCCCAAAAAGAAGCAGAGGATAAACTTCATCCAACAGCAGGGTAAGATAGAAATAATGGTCTGGTTTTATGTGACGCCCCTTCCTATCTTGTCGCTGTAAGGCAGGCTACCTATATTTGCTGGATCATGACAATTTTCTACCATCATCACCAGTTCCCTTCAAAAAAATCAAATCAGAATTCAAATGCCACTTTCAGTAACCCTTGCAACCAATTTAGATCCAGCGGATAGCATGTTTGGCTTCAGATCTTAAAACAGTAAAGTCCAATGAGTAATTTTGTCCATCTCTCTGCTATAAGACAGGATATCCTATGCCTGCCTGAGTTCAAATCTGAAAAAGTCCTGGGCACTTGGTTGCATGGTCAAAAACATGATGCAGTTTCCCAGGAAATGAAAATAGTGCAGGCCAGTACTCATCATTTGATCATGGCACATGGAACCCCAAAACGTAGTGTAATTGGTGCCTAAAATTTGGAAATATTTTAACAGCTCTGGCCAGGGGAAATCTATTACATGGCCTCAGTTCCCCATCTGTAAAAGGACAATATTTTACCTGTGTTGACAAATACATCAATTGGAGTTCAACTTCCAGAGCAGCTTGAGCCCAGTGCTTCTCTCTGTTTTTTTAAACAAATTTAACCCCTATGCCAAGCAAAGCATGCAAAGAGAACAAAAGAAATGGAAATAGCTGTAATGATAATTAAATCCTGCATGTACATGGTACATACAAAGAAAGTTTGTGTCCTCTGGTTGTACAAATTGGTAGGGTGGTTGGTCCAGAAAGATAAAATATGGTTTTGCATGTGGAAAATAGTCACAGCATGTAGTGAGTGACTCACATGGCCATAGATCTGCTGAAGTATTTACATTTCATCACCCCTAAATCACAGCTGCTTGGTGAATTTAGGAATGTCCAGAAAGTCAGATAGAGTGGGCATGTTCTACCTGTAGTTGTGCGTGGCAGGTGTTGCAGAAGGATGGGTTAATTTTGGCACTGAAAATTCCCAAAGATTCTATTTTGGGAAGCAAGGGTTAGGAAGAACAAAATCAGGAAAAGTAATATCGCTTGTTGCTGTCGGGTTTGCACGCTTGTTAAAATTCTCTGTTGCCATTATTCTTTTTTAATTTCTTTCTTCTTGGCCTCACTCATTCCTAGCCATTAAAACAAGAGCATGTTTTATAGACAGCCCTTAGGCTCTTTATAGAGATTCTCTCTCTCTTTATTGACCCCCTGAGATTCAAGCTGAACGCTCTCCGAGTGTAATTTTGCTCGCCCCATCTCCTTCCGACGGATGCGATTTTCAGAATGCTCTGGAGAGTCAGGCAGGAGACAAGGACTCAGATCATGAAGACTTGAAGCATTAGGAGATGGAATATGATGTCTTGGGTTTTCCTACAGGATGTGGTAAAAGCCAAGTGACCTAGGAGATAAAGAATAGTGGGGGTATGGCTGAGATGGAAGCTCTTACAGCTTGTGCTCTGACTGTCATTTTGGAAGAGCTGTCAAATAATCCGCCTTGAGGATAATACCAGGTTGAGCAACTTGTTCACAGCCAAAGGCAATACTTAGAAGCTTCTAATGAACTGGAGGGCTCTCACACAAAGTGGGCACAGGATGTGGTGGTGGCCACTACCTTGGATGGTGTCGTGGAATTTACGACTGGGTTCTTTTTGAAGGAGACTTAAGAATGAAGCCAAAGCCTGTTTTAAGGTTGTTTATTTAGCTAAGCGCTTAGCCAGAGTAGAGTACAGGACTCAACTCTCCTCAAAATGGTGGTTAATTACAGACAGTTATATACCTTTACCTTCGTCATAATCATGTTAACAGTTAGATTCCATTATTCTATGTTACAATGCTACAATGATGCTCTGCCCCCTGTTCCATCCATCCTCCCTCTATTCCTGCGATATCAGTGTCCTTGGCACATTTTCACTCTCTTATAACAGCACTATTCTATTGCCTACGTGACTCCCTGTTTAGGGAAAATGGCATTCAGTATTGATCAAAATCTTCCTCAATGGTATTTAAAAGTATCAGAATGTTATGACAAAACTGCGGTACCAGTGTAAAATGCCTGCTTTAAATGACCAGAAACGGGCGTTCTGGAACTGTATCAAGCTCACATATTATATAAGAATAAATGGAAAAAATGCTTTTCGGTGGTGGTGGTGAAAAGATGGTATCCATTCATTAGTTTCTGGAAAATCATAACTGAAACCTTGTTTGCTTATTCAACCATACTGAGCACACATCCTGATAGCATGAGCTCGTCAGGAAACAAGGAAGGGATAGCATAACATTCTGTCCGAACCCAGGATCATGACTTGTTTCTCCCTAACAAGCCAGGATTCATAAGCCAACAGCAAATCTTGGTTTAGGGCTGGCGAGCAAACCCCATCCTCTAGGATGCACACCTTAACGTGGTGATGGGGTTTGAGAATGTTGAAGAAGCTGAGAGCAATGCCGTCAGGAGTCTAGACCAAGGGGCTAGACTCCTAGCAGGGGCACCCATGGCGGAATGGTCAAAGCTGAAACACCAGCCTAAGATGCATCCAAACTCAGAGGAAGGCAATGGTAAACCACCTCTGAATACCTCTTAACACGAAAACCCTATGAACAGAGTATCCAAAATGCAACATGAGATAGTGCTGGAAGATGAGACCCCCAGGTCAGATGGCACTCAGCGAGCTACTGGGGAAGAACAGCAGACAAGTACAAGTAGCGCTGTGACTAATGACGCAGCTGGGTCAAAGGAAGGAAGGAAGGCTGAACGGAAGCCCAGATGCTGATGCACACAGATGGAAAAGGAGAGTCTGGAGTTGTACAGCGTACACAATAGAAACATAGAATGTGAGAAGCATGAACTAGGGAAAGTTAGAAATTGTCAAGCAAGAAATGGAACATATCAGCATAACAATACTTGGCGTGGGTGAATTAAAATGGACAGGAATGGGACATTTTCAGTCAGGCAACTACAAAATATTTTATGCAGGAAATGAGAAATTAAGAAAAAACGGGTTTGCTTTAATAGTGAGAAGTGATGTAGCAAAAGCAATTAGGAGCTATAACGGAAGGTCGGAGCAAGTGATATCAATGAGATTAAATGGGAAACCTATTAATATAACCATCCAAATCTGCGTTCCAATGGCAAACACAGAAGAAGAGGAATTACGGGGAAGTACAGGAAGAAATTGATCGCACACCATACGTTGTGATCGACTTGAGGGCACAAACAACAACAAGCAATCCCAATTTGACAGAGAAAGACAAATCACAATCTCTGCTTCAGCCATAACACTAAGCTATCCCCTGCCTGAGAGCCAATGTGATGTAGTGGTTAGAGTGTGGGACTAGGACCTGGGAGACCAGAGTTCATATCTTCACTCAGCCATGAAACCCACTGGGTGATCTTGGGCCAGTCACTGCCTGTCAGCCTAACCTATGTCACAGGGTTGTTGTGGGAGTGAAATGAATAGGGGGAGAACCATGTGCATCACCTTGAGCTCCTTTGAGAAAAGGTGGGATATATGTATAATAATAATACCTGGTTTGCTTATCCACTCATGTGATGGGAACAGCCAAGTGGGAATGAATGGGTTGGGTGCACTGTGTGGTTTATTAAGCCGAGTTTCCTCACTTGTTGTCATGTGTGGTCATGGCCAATATGAATGCATACGTTTTCAAAAAGAGAAACAGTGTGCGGGGGAGGGGGTCAAACAACAATGGAAGTCAGACCCCTTATGAATGGTCATTTAACTGTCCACATGGTTAAACTGTTCTCAGTCCTGCTTTTTTTGCCAATGATGTTTGTTTTATTTTGTTTTACCTTTAGACCTGGTTCCAAAATGTATATTCAGTTGCATTCTATTAGAAAATGAAAATAAAATGCATATTCAATTGCATTCTATTAGAAGCTGAAACAGTTATTTTCAATAACGTGCCCTTGGAATGTGGAGCCTTCTCCAGACATAGAAGAGAAATAGGTGTATGCAATATCAGCCTGCTGCTCAAGATCTCAAGCTGGAAGGTTTCAATATAAATACAGTGCCTAGGGCCCCAGCTTGGTCTTGTCACCCACAAGTGAACAACCATGAAACAGAAGTTACCCAAGGCTATCTTCTGAGCATGCCTGGAGAGGTTAACACTACTGCATATCAGTGCCTCTAATCCTTGCTTAATCCTAAAGGCATCCCACCAGCACTTCATGATCAAGTGTATCAAATGCTGCTGACAGGCCCAGTAAGACCAACAGGGTCACATTCCAGTCCCTCCCTACATGTAGATTGTCCACCTGGACAACCAGATCTGTGTCAGCCTCCTAGCAAAGTCTAAAACCAGACTGCTTATAGATACATATTAAAACAAGCAAACAAAAAAGTATAATATAGGATCTCCTGGGCCAGGTTGCAAGCACACACTCACCTGCCTAGCCCACAAATGCTAAATTAGAAACTGTGATAAGGTCCTGGTTCTCCTGGTTTAAGTGACGACCGTTTGAGTTCTGGCTGCAGCATTCATTCTTTTTAAGTAGTTGATAATCTTTCCCAGATATGAGGAATATTGTGTAGTTCTTTCCAAGCATCCCGTCTGCCTGCAACTGGCAACAATAACTCTAACCTTATCTGCGCAAATATGACCCAACAGTGGACTGGACGTGTCTGGTTCAGAACCCGCTACAACTAGAGTCTGTTAGATTGGATGCAAGCCATTTTTATCTGTAAAATGAGCTTTGTGAGACTTTTAAAAACCAATTGAGTCCACAAGTCTCTGGGGGCAAACTATCTTACTAGATTTGTTGCAGAGGTCTAGATTACCGTATAAACGCTGAGTACATGGGCATTGAGCATGTACACACAAACACTGAAAGCACCAAACGGTGGAGTTTCTTCAGGGCAGGGTGTAACTGTCGTTACCAATGGTAGCGATGCCTTGCCATGAAGAAAAATAATGGGAGAGATCAGAATGACTCCTGTGCTCCCACCCCCAAAAGTAAACATGTTTCCTTCAAACCTTAGGGGATTCCAACTGGGAGGAATTGTATTGGCTGATATGAGAACCTTCCCTAAGCAAATGCTAGGCACAATGGCTCCCTGGCCGCCACCACATCAGGGTGGTAGAGACCTGGACTGGTCTTCTCTGCTGGCTGTTGAGCACCCCATCGCACCGCATCTCATCCCTTCCTTACCTTTTGCCTTGGTGCTGAGGTTGCTGTGGGTACAGTTAGGTCATTAGACACTGGATTGCACTGTACATTTAAAGCAGTATTATACCACTTCAAACAGTTATGGCTTTCCCCCAAAGAATCCTGGGAACTGTAGTTTGTTAAGGGTGCTGAGTGTTGTTAGGAGACCTGCGTTCCCTTCACAGTGCTGCAATTCCCAGAGTAGTTTAACAACAAATCCCTCTTCCCAAGGAACTCTGGGAATTGTTGCACTGTGAGGGGAACAGGCATCCTCAGCAATTTTAAACTATAGTTCTCAGGTTTCTTTAGGAGAAGCCATAACGGTTTACATTTGTATAATAGTGCTTTAAGTATATAGTGCAGGTGGGGCCCAAATGGTCTTACTGGACCCCCTTTTAGGCAGTCATCTGTATTACTTCAGTTATGAAGCACACAATTAACATGCCATGCTTTTACAACTGCTTCTAAATTCTTGATAAACCCCTGAGGGGAAGGGCCATAGCTCAGCGATACAGCATTTGCTTTTCATGTGGAAGGTCCCAGGTTTAGTTCCCAGCCCCAGAAAGTTGCTACCAGTCAGTGTAGACAGTGCTGAGCTAGATGTACCAACAATCTGACTGTGGATGAGATAGTTTACATGTTCCTGTGTTCCTATGGTATCTTAGAGCAAATAATAATAATAATAAATAATAACAACAATAATAAAAAGCTTGCCAACCTTGATTTTAAAAAGAAAGAAATATTCTGAGCATGTGCAGTTTAAATAACTCACTTAAATCATAGCACAGTAACAGGAATAAAGTGGTGCTTGCTTCTGCTGCACTGATGAGAAATACATTTACTTGGGAATATGCACCATTTTGTTGCAAAAAGAATAATATATATTTTTAAGTAAAAATGAGTCTCTGTACTCATGTACATGCCCATCTCCTGTCCCACTCATTATAAAAAGTTTTTAAAATAAGAAGGAAGAGTTCAGCGATGGCCAGTGTTAGCCTCTGTGAGTCATCAACATTCCCATGCTGGCCCAGGTGCTGATGTGGGGATGTATGGTTGCCGCTACCCACCATAATTTGTCACTCTCTGGTGGTCATTTGGGCCCTGCAATTCAGCCCTAAGGTCCAGCCTTAGCTGCAGTGGTGTGAGAGAAGAATGGTCTGGCTCCACTGAGGGGAGCGGAAGGAAGTTGAATTATATGGCATGGCAATGGAGTGAATGCAACAGGCAGAAGAGAAGGAGGTAGGAAGTGGATGGGCAGAGGCAGTGTTTTTTTTGTGAGGGAACTCACCAATACTGAGTACTGGTGCTTTTTTTTTTTTTTTTTTGCTGCCCATGGCAACCATTTTGTGCTGGAACCCACGGCGCTGGGCAAAGGCATCTCATTTCTTTCCCCTTCCCTCTCTTTTCCAACTCCCTCCCCAGGCAGTTCATTGGAGTTACCTGCTTTTTATTATAAGGAAACATGATGGTCCAAACTGTGTTGCTGGCTATCCTGCCCGAACTCGAAAAACTCAGACGCGGCTGTGGTTTTTTCTTTTATTGAAAGAAATAGAGAAAGTTTTGATTTGGTGCAGTTCATGAATCTGCCTACGGCTTATTCAGAACTCAGCAACTCTCTAGGTCTAACTGGGCACAACTTCGCTGCACTAAGACTCAGCAGTGCTCCTCCCCTCACTTGGCTTAAGTAAGGCAGGGCGGGCACCCTACATGCGTGTCCTGTCACTGTTGGGACCATGTGTACCTCTTTCTTGGGTCCTATGGGGCTCGTTGAAACGAATACTGCAAACACAATTACAATGTTTGTATATATATATATATATATATTTAAACAATAACTGAAAGGAACATAACACCATGTATGCCAACAGAATATATCATATATCTTCTTAACATAATAATCTCCAAAGTCCAATGCATTCAGCAAGACATAAATGAAGAAGTTGCTTGCAGAAAGTCCAGTAGAGAAAATTCGGAAATTTCCAAATTGCAAACTTCAAAGCCCTAAATAAAATATAATTTAAATTCAAATACATAAAGCCACAAAAGAATTAATTTACTCTTCCATCCCCTTTACACACATAATTGTAAAACCCCATTACCTAATTCAAGGTGACAAGGGCCTAGTCCTTACTCCCTGGCATTAACAGCTCCTTTTCTCTTCAGCTTCCTCACGGTTTGTACTCAACTCCTTAATACAATCCTTCCATAAGGTTTCTGCACCCACTGGACCAAACCAATATAACCCATAGGGGTTACACACGCACACAGGCAAAGACTCCACCTCAACTGTGCTGTTGAATTTCCCACCACATTCGCCTTCTGGCGCGAGGCGAAGGCGGAGCCTCCATCACCGTCCCATCTTCCCCCTCAGAGGGAAGAGAGCTGCCGGCGGGTGATGCAGACGCAGGGAGAGGGGAAGCTTCAGGTTGGGAAGCAACCGGCTGGTCAGATTGACTCTCCACAGGGGAATCTGGAGCTGCTGAAGTTTTTTTTTTTTTTTTAATTCAATTTTTATACCGCCCATAGCAAAGCTCTCTGAGCGGTGTACAACAATAAAAATATAAATTTACATTTCAATTTTAAAACCACATAATCATCAAATCAACAATTAAACAAACAGATGAAACATGTAACTGACATATACAACAATAATACAGATACTAAAATACTAAAATATTAAAAATATTTAAATGCCTGGGCAAAGAGGAAGGTTTTCACCTGGTGCCGAAAGGATAGTAAAGTTGAGCTGTCAAAGCCCACAGCTGGGGCACCTTCTGAGTCCAGCTACCAGCTTAGCCCTCACCAGCTTGACCATCCCACTTTAAGTCCTCCTCCTCCTCCTCTGCTTCATTCTCGTCGGTCCACCCCCCTCCAGTAGGGCTCACGACACTGGCAGCTGCGGCAAACAGTGGAGAAAGGTTGTGTGTGTTGTGGGTGGGATTTAGAGAGTAAAAACCAGGGATCTGAAGGGCCTCTCAGTGCAGTCCTGTGCATGTCTCCTCAGAAGTAAGTCCTATTGAATTCAGTGAGACGTAACTCCCAGATATGTGTGTAGATAGGATTGCACCCTTTGAGAGGCCCTGTAGGATGAACTCTATAGGGGTTTGCTCTGAAGTACAGAAAGGGTTGGAAAGTTGATAACTCATTGCAGATAAAGACACAGAGTTGTATCAGTGTGCCAAAAGAGCTACCAGGCACTCTAGCAAAAAGCTAAACAGTGCTGTGTGCTCAAAGTTAGGATCATGAGATCTCAGATTTTATTGCTTATTTTACACAGATATAAATGGTACTTAGATTATGTCAGAACTTTGCAGAGAATTTTAAATTTGCAGGAGGCTGCTAAAACTGGCTTGGTTCACACATAATGCTAAACCATGTTTTATTAAACTATGGTTTATTGAACAATGGCTTAGTGTGATGTGTGAACTCTGCCTATCAGCTTAACTATGGTTTGTTTATTGCCAACAAAACATAAACTGAAGCCATAGTTCGTTGTTAGCCTATGAACTTTGGTTTGTTTTAACTGTGGCTTGGTGTTATGTGTGAACCCAGAACCCTTCCTTAACCATGGTTTGTTTTGATTAGCCTTCCCCAGACTCTCAGTAAACTACAAAGGCATGAGATAGGAACAGCTGTAACAGCTGGTTTCTCCAAACTTTGGAGACACAGGCCATGGTTTGTTTGATCAACTGTGGGACACCTCATGACCATCTCATAGTTTGTTTAACAAACCATGGCTTAAACCAGGGGTGGGAAACCTCTGGCCTTCCAGATGTTGCTAAACTACAATCATTCCTGACTATTAGCCATGGCTGGGGCTGATGGGAGTTGTAGTTCAACAATATTTAGAAGCCCACAGATTCCTGGTCCCTGACCATGGCTTAGTGTTATGTGTGAAATAGACCTTTGCATGCCCTTTCCCTCACTTTTTGTGCTTCCAACCAGGAATCTTCTGGTGGTAGAAAATCAAAGCAAGTAGGCACCCTTTAAGCTTTCCATAAGGGGCAAAGTAGTTATTAGATGGTAGTGCGGATTCCTGAGGCACCCACTTTTCACATACTAAGCTCTACTCATAATTTAGTGTACTGCAACAGGTTTTTTTAAAAAAACCACTGGTCACCTGTGGCATGCAAGACCTCTCTCCAGTAGACCAGACCAGGAAACTTTTCAAAAGTTATAGTGCCCACACACACACTTTGAGCCCCAAAATAATAAGCAAGGGTAAGTTTGTACATGCAGATTACTAGAAACCTGTTGACTGTATTTGTAAAACTAAATTTGTTTACGTTTTCTGTAAATAGTGCGACTTCCAGATAGAGATCCATTGGTCTTCTTTTATGTATGCAACACTTTCGGATAGGGTGGGCCTTAAATTTAAATAATGTCCCCCCTTTCTTTATTTTAGAAGCCGCAAAATTCAGATAAGAAACATCCCCCCTCAGCTACGATGGGAGGTAAGTTAGGTTTTTGACAAGTGCATGGTATTTGCCTCTGTGTCCGAAATGTCTTATTAATAAACTGGACGTTACATGTGAGACAAATGAGCTTTGGGTGGGGCAGAGCAAAGGAGATTCTTCACTCCTCTGTTTCCCTTCCATTGCAAAGAAAAGAAAGGGTGGTCCCTCTGGAGCAAAAGAACGAAAAGAGTCCAATTTAAAAAGTTTTTCTCAGGCACTACGTTTCTTTCCTAAACAATGTTGCATGCTAATTTGCTTCTCTAACCACTAAACTGTGTTTATTTACAATAGTACATTTATGTATGGTATGATATGGTTTTTGAGTTCCACTTTGAGGCCTCACTTCTTGTCGTTATTTTGCCCTTCATTTGCCGCACTTCCTTTCATAACTTTTTGTTGGTTGAATTTTCATGGTAACTCTCTCTCTCTCTCTCTCTCTCTCTCTCTCTCTCTCCCCCTCCCCCCCCCCTTTATTTCTTTCACATCTGAATAGGTTCTGGATGGGTTGCTAGCTCAATATGGTACTGTGGAAAACTGTGAACAAGGTAAGATTCCTTGAGAAGTTTCAGAGAATATGTATGGGTGGGCCTTGGAGCAAAAGACAGGTCCCCAAAACAGGATGATGGATGAATCAGTCTGCAATCGTATACTATTTATTTATTTGCCAATTCTAGGCAGCCCTTCATCACGCGTGGTGATCTCAGAACAGTTTCCAACATATTACATTACATTCAGTATAAAACAACAACAATCAAATATAGTACTTAAAGCCAATCCTTAATAAAATACAGCATTGCAGGGAGAAAACAAATCCTGAAACATTAGACAGCATCAACTAATTTAATCCAAAGCCCAGGAGAACACATGTTGTCATTTGTTCCATCAGAGTAGTCGCTATCCAAGCTCAGTCTGGGAAGAGAGAATCCCCTGGTCAGGGTGCCACAACAGAGAAGGCCCTCTCCAATGTTACTGCATAGCATACCAAGCCTGCCAGTGAAACAGCAAGAAGAGCTCTTCCCCTGCTCCCACCACTACTGATCACAGGATCCGGAATGCTTTACATGGGAGGAGGCACTCCAACAAAACCTGGGAGTTAAATTTACTTGGGAGCGAGTCTCACTGAAATCAGTGGGACTTGCTTTTGAGTAGACATACATGGGATTGCACTGTCAGTCTAGCCCAGCCTTCCCCAACCTGGTGCCCTCCAGAAATTGTTGGATGCAACTCACATCAGCCCCAATGGTCAAGGATGATGAGAATTTATATATTTTATTTATTGTTACATATATACCCTGCCCGTTGCCCCTAAGGAACTCAAGGCACCAAACAATAAGCAATAAAACAATAAAAAACATATTTTAGACATCTTTAAAACAGTTCTAATACAGATGCAGAATAGGATAAAGGTCTCCACTTAAAGGGCTTGTTGGAAGAGGAAGGTTTTCAGTAGGTACCAAAAAGACAACAGAGATGGCACCTGTCCAATATTTAAGGGGAGTGACGTCCAAAGGGTAGGTGCCACAGTGCTAAAGGCCTGATTCCTATATTGTGCAGAATGGACATCCTGATGAGATGGTATCTACAGGAGGCCCTCACCTGCAGAATGCAGTGATAGCTGGGTATATAAGGGGTGAGCTGATCTTTCAGGTATCCTGGCACCAAGCTGTATCGGGCTTTATATACTGACACCAGCACATTGAACTTAGCCCAGAAGCTAACTGGCAGCCAGTGCAATTCTTTCAGCAGCGGGGTAACATGTTGGCCATATCCTGCCCCAGGGAGTTGTAGTCTAACAACATCTGGCGGGCACCAGGTTGGGGAAGGCTGGGCTTGCCCTATTCAGGCATTTGAGCAAGCACGTGCGGCTTTAAACTGGGAAGGGAGACTGGGATGTGCAGTCAAACCCTGCATCCATGTGTGCTGGCTCCACTTAAGACTGCAAAGATCTGAAGACTACTTTGATGTGCATTTGGCTGAACGCAGTTAGAAGCCTTTCTGCAGTCAGGAGCCTTGCATTATCAGGATTCCCAATTGCTGGGAGGCTTCTAAACCCGTTCAGTCTTAGAAGCTCCCTTTACATCTTCATGTTAAGCAAACAAAGGTCAGAAATGAAGCTAGCACATGCGAGGGCATTGAGAGGGGGACTTCAACAGGCATCCTCGTCCCCTCCCCACTTTAAGTCCACATGAGCTTCCTGTTTCTGGCCATGTCTTTTCTGCATGTGTTCATTCATAAATCTGTTCTGCCCTGTGTTGGCATTAATCTGTGATTGTTATTATCCTGGGATTTTTATTTTGAAATCTGCATTAAAATGTGAATTTTAAAACAACTTTTTTTTCTCGAAAGAATGCATTTCTAAATATGCCGTTGATACATTTTTTTTGAGTTGAGAACTGTGTTGGGATATTCAGGGCATGCAAAAACTAGCAGATAAGCTGGTTCCAATCTGCACATTAGTTTTGGAAAGTGTGGATCCAGTTGGTTCATATCAGAAGTTGCAAAGAAAAAAATTCCTCAAGCATCTCTACAAATGAGAGATATTACTAGTCTATTGGTTCCCCTCTTCTCATCATTGTTTTCCCACACTGATGGAGGCAGGAAATGGAGGGAAGTCTGAGCTCCAGTTCTAGTAGTGCAGGATCAGAGCTTGGAAAAGTTACTTTTTTGAACTACAACTCCCATCAGCCCCAGCCAGCATGGCCACTGGATTGGGCTGATGGGAGTTGTAGTTCAAAAAAGTAACTTTTCCAAGTAGCAAGAGGGGCCTCCCCCAGAGCTGGCGGTAGACTTCATTGGGCCTCGGCATTGTGCCCCCGCTAGGCCCCTGGCCACCACCAACCTGCACCCTCACCCAGTGCTCCTGTCCCCATCAGGCCCTTACTCTGGTGGTGCTGCTGCTGCTACAGCATGCTGCTACCAATCACTCCCCTCCTCTTCAACCTGCGTGTGCAGCAGAACTTTGCAAAGGGTGCAGATCCTTCAGGTAGCTCAGATCCATGGACACCACCACCCCTGCATTTGAAATTGATCCACATACAGTGCTTGATTATGATGTTGGGCATTGCCTGTGGGCAATTTAAGATGCCAGTTGGACACTGTGGATTGGAGCCAAGCACTGGCTCAACACCCATTCTAAAGTGCCACTACTGCTTGCTGGGGAAATATATCGGGGGCGGAGGGGAGGCAGAATGCTGTAGCAGCAGCAGCACACAACAGCGCTGGGAGACAGGGGCCTGTTGGGGATGGCAGGATTAGCGTTGGGTCCTTCTGAGCCTGCCACTATCAGCAGGTGCCCGGCCATCCTGACCCAACACCTGCATTTGCCTCTCTAGGCCCTGTCCTCTGATAGGGGAATGGAAAGTGTCCTGTGGTTCAATCTTCCAGGAATCCTGAAAAATTTGTCTCTTTGCGCTCCAGCTCTTGCTGTCTCTCATGGGTGTGGGCTGAGCTGTTAATGTAGAGTAATTTGGTCAATAATAATAATGATGGCTGGCTTAGCTAACCCAGATTTCTTCTTCCTTATGCAAGTGAATACAGACAGCGAGACCGCGGTTGTCAATGTCACATACTCCAACCGGGAACAGACCAGACAGTAAGTGAAAAGTGCCTTATTGGCTTGCAATTGTATCTGGTTTAGCCTTGAGCGTGCTTAAAATCCCGCACAAAGCTCTGAATTGCAAGACTAGCAAAAATAATTTTGCATTGGCTGCTCCCGCCTGCCTCCTCTAAATTTATTTCAAAATCTGTGGCTTGTTTTTTTATTTACTTATTTTGGAATATATATCTCGCCTCCTTACACACCCGAAGTGAATTCAAAGCAGCAGGTTACAGACTATAACATGGTGGGTAACCTTCTTTTGGCCCAAGGGCCACAATCAGAGGCTATGTGTCAACTGTGATAGTGGTCATCCACCACTATCACATGGTACACATACAGGCAGGCAGCCTCCCTCCTCAGTTATCTGTGCAGATCAGCTGAGGGAGAAGGGTATCGCCCCGGTCATCAGATGATCAGTCTGATGACTGGGGAGACAGTAATTTGCATCCCCCGTCAGGGTGCTGAGTTGGACAGAGAGGTTTAAACCTCACCACCCACCCCAGTGCTGTTTACTTTATTATTATTTTTCCTTTTGGCCGCCACCACCAAAATTATTGTGGTCTTGAGGGGCCAGAAAAATTTGCTTCGGAGGCCTGGTCCAGCCTATGGGCTGGGGGTTATTTACCTCAAGCAATACATAAAAACACATCTAGTATAAAATTATAAAAAGCCCAAATACCACCAAATAATAATAACAAAAATCAGCCATAGAAGTAACATTAACTAAAATAAGAAAGCCAACAGAACCATCAATTAAAACCCTTTTTGGAACAGCCATGCTTTAGTCAGGCGCCTAAAGGAATAACATGCCAGAGGCTGACAAATCTCCCTTGGAAGGGCATTCTGCAAGGTGGGTGACATCACAGAAAAGGCCCTGTCCCTAGTGGCTGCTGACTGTGGCAGTGGTACCTGGAGCAAGGCTTCACGTGCTGCCCAATATGTCGCCGCTCTAGTCAAAACCCTGCCCTTTTGGAAAGGTGTAAGGGTAGCACTAAGGGTATCTGCACCTGTGGAGATTTTCTACTCTTCCATTCTTTGGGAAAAATTGGACTTTCTGCAGTCTGAGAAAATGCAGAAGAGCCATAGGGAAGATAGAGGGTGACAATGATTGGATGATGGTGTCATGTGGATGCCCTGTAAAAAGTGGGTGAACAAAGCATGGCAATTCAGCACTACACTAGCATAGAAGCATCTCAGAAGCAACAGAGCGGATTCCTGCCTGGACACCCCTCTCCCCCCTGCCATGGTGCAACGTGTAGAAATAGTAGAGGCTGCAGCAATATCAAAACTTGACTTTCAATGTCAGATTTAAAGGTAGCAGCCAACTGGATGCTAATATGGTCTTGTTAATGTTAACACCGCCATCTATAGGCAGCTGTCTGGAACTGCAGTCCATTGTCAAAATTAAACTTGCTTTCTGCGTCCTTGTTGTAATCCCAGGTCTCCGATAAGGGTATCTGTATGTAGATTTTTTTTTTCAAATACCTGTTTCATCATATTCACATTTTCCATTTTTAAAATGTACACCTTAGCAAAATTTTAAGTGCAGCATTAAGAAAATTAGTGTGAAGTGATCCAAAAAATACTATCTCTTAGAGGCTGAATATTTTGAATCTGTGGGAGTAGAGGAGGGAGAACTGCTCATATGTTAGTTTCCTCTGCCCTTGTCAGAAGTGGACAGGGAGAAGGGAAAAGAGTTTCATTGGAAATGAGAGGTGGCAGCTGTGACAACTGGGTGAGGGAAGAGGGCATGAGGGTTTACCACTTTAGGAAGGGGGTGGATTGATGACAATGAACCTTCTGGCTTTTCAAAATGGCCTTGTTGATAGATATACTTGATTGCTTTATATATTGGCCTTGGCATGACTCCACCCCTTCTTTATTATCTGTAATATACAGGGTGTTGTGCTTGTAGTGATGAAGCCTCTAGCATGAGTTGGCAGAGCTGGTATGATGGCATGGAACAGGCTAGCTTGTAGTCGAACTTCTATGAGGGAAGGAAAAGTTGTCAGCCTGTTGGGGATTAAAACCTCATACAGAAGGAAGTTGAGGAGTGGGCAAGATTCTGATCAAAAATTACACATACAAACTAGAGGGGCTGTTAATTATTGGCAAGGAAGCAAAGGGGTCAAGATGTGTGGGCCAAGAAACCAAAGGCTTTGAGTCTAGAACCTGATAGGAAATTCAGCCAGTTGTGCTTCTTTTCTCACTGAGCATTGTCATCTGGGGGCCAAGAAGCAGCGCATAGTAATGGTAGGGCTGAGTTTCACATATAGATTTGAACTAATCAGCCGAAAATAAAACTATAAAATCAGTCAGTAATTCACAGATAATACATAGCCAGGCCACATTCCAGGAAAAGCTTGAGTGAATAATACATTTTTAACAACCACCTGAAACTCAATATTGATTATGCTTGCTTGATATTGATAGGTGGGGAGCTCCACAGTGTCAGTGCTGCCACACTATATGGCCTACTCCTACTAGTCCTGCAGCGGACATAGTGCAGCACTGTGAAAAGTGGCTTTCTCATCAATCTGAGTGGTTGGGCAGGGACATATAAAGCAGCCCCTCAAAGAAACAGGCCCCAAGTTGTTTGGGGCTTTGTATACTAACAGCAAAACCTTAAATGTGGCCCGGTGGCTTCTTGGCAGGCAGTGCAGAACTTTTGGCAGAGGTTTTACATGCTTCCAAAGGCCCATTCCAGTCAGTAGCTGAGCTACTGCATTCTGCACTAGCTGCAGCTTCTGGACCAGTCTTACTCCGCCTCAGTATTTGGGAGTTTGTCTAACAGTAAACTACCTCTGTGGTTGCAGAGATTAATGCTTCAATCTGTTGCACATTTCTTTGGCAATCAGTCCCATTGAATTCAGCAGGATTATGTTTGTGAACATGCACATAGAATTGGGCTGTAAAAATTAGTTACCAGTTCAGCACCTATACTGTGGACAGGACCTTTATGATAAAAGAATAAATCCCTTTTTGCAATGATACGAGATAAGCGAATCGGGCATATAATTGCATGCTGCTAGGAAATAAATAACCTGAAGAGGTTATTTATGGCCAGGCTTACATTTTTGAGGATCTGGGATGACTCGTTATATTTTCATCTGGTTTTATTAATAGTATGCACTTGTTTGGGATCATGACCCATTCTGAGCCCTTGGAAGTTGGCAAACTAGATATTTCAGTGAATAAATGAGACTTGCAACAAAATGTTGCTGTGTGGAGGGATGCTGTTCACTCCATTCCACTCCCCCCCACAAGACAGGCCACATCCACACTATACATTTAAAAAACTATTATACAACTTTAATGGTCATGGCTTCCCCCAAAAAATTCTGCGAACTGTTGTTTGTTAAGTCTGCTGAGAGTTGTTAGGAGACCCCTATTCCCCTCAAATAGCTACAGTTCCCAGTCGTTTAGCAATCTATCCCTCTTCCCAGGGAACTCTAGGAATTGTAGCTCTGTGAGGGGAATAGGGGTCTCCTAACAACTCAAAGGACCTTTAACAAATGGCAGTTCCCAGGATGCTTTGGGGGAAGCCATAACTGTTAACCATACTTTAAATGTATGGTGTGAATGTGGCCTTAGTATTCCATGATCACTGAGTATGCTCAGTTTTCACTGGGCTCTTTCAGTGTGTGTGTGTCTGCCCCCCCCCAGCAGCTCCCATTTTTAAAACAAGGGTGCTTTTTTTTTTTGTTAGTTTTAAAAGCCTTGAGTCCACTGATACCTCTCTCTTTTGTATGGGTGGTGCTGTTTTGGCTGCATAAGCAATGGCACTCACAGCCTGAACATTGAGAATAGAGGGAATAATAGCTGAGATACGAGGTAATCATGCGGCTTTTCTCTCTCTGTTTCTTCTTCAGAGCCATTATGAAACTTAATGGGCACCAACTGGAGAACCATGCGCTGAAGGTCTCCTACATCCCCGATGAACAAACTGTGCAGGGCGCAGAGAACGGGCGTCGAGGAGGCTTTGGAATGCGGGGTGCCCCAAGGCAAGGTTCTCCTGTGGCTTCAGGAGCGCCTGTGAAGCAACAACCAGTAGACATCCCCCTCCGGCTTCTTGTTCCCACCCAGTACGTGGGAGCCATTATCGGCAAAGAAGGTGCCACCATCCGCAATATAACCAAGCAGACGCAGTCCAAGTAAGACCCAATTTGCTTAGCAAATATTTTCTTAACAATCCCACTTGTTTGCTTCCACTCCTTAATACTGATTTACTGCCAAGAGTGTACTGTGCACCTCATAGTACACATGGCTAGCCCTACCATTAGGCAGAGTGAGATGTATGCCTTGGATGCTGGGGGTGAGGTGTTGGAGGACAGAGCTACATGTGCCATGGACCCTGCATTGCATCACCTCAGCTAGCCTACTGTCCTTGGGTAGAGTGGAAGGCTCTGTCCCATTGCAAGTGTTGAAGCCAAGATTCAGCTGCAAAGCCAGTTAGCTTCTGCGCATGGAATGAGAGGTGCCATCTTGTCTTTCCCCTCAGACAGCTAAAACGTCTTGGGCCAGCTCTGGTGGAAGCCCAGGACAGAAGGATTACAGTTCTTAAGAGCAGCAGGCCAGAGGCCAAAGAGGAGAGCAGAGAGATTCAGTGGACAATAGCATTTCTTCTGTTTGACTCAGAAGGCACCTCAGGCTGCAGACTGGGATGCCATTAAGGGTGGCAGATTGGGAGATTTAATTATTTACAAGTATGTATATAAATAAATAAATACTTGTAAATGTGTGTGTGTTTTATAGGCACTAAAATAATATAGTAAAAACAGTATTACTATTAATGTTATTATATTTATTACCTGCCCTTCACCAGCAGGTTCCAGGGCGGGTTACAACAATTTAAAATTCAGTATTAAAAACACAGAAAACAAATTACAGTCACAGGAATAGGGTGAATAATGCATAAAAACAACACATGCATCTAGGTAAATTCCACAACATGCTAACTCACTCGGAGATAGAAAGACAGACAGACAGGATTTGACTCACAGGGGTACTGTCCACTGGAAAGTGATTTATTGTTTTACTTCTAACCTACCCTTTCTCCAGGAAACTCATTTCCTCTCCCCCACTCCTACTTTATCCTCACCACAATCCTGTGAGGCAGGTTAGGCTGAGACACAGAGACTAGCCCAAGAACTGCCCAATGAGCTTCATGGCTGAGGAGGGATTTTAATGCAGGTCACTGTCCTAGCCAAAAACTCCAACCGCTGCCACAGTAACCACGTGGCTCTCACTGTTGTCCTGTGCAAGCCCCATTGGAATGAACGGGAATTACTCAAGATTCAAAAAAAGTTTCTATTGGGAAAATGTTTCTTTATGGTACATCTAGAAGGCCTACAAGCAACACTGTTCCTGCCCAGGGAGTTTACAAGCCTTCATGTAAGATAGAGATGGAAGGGGAAAAGTCAGAGATTGTGAGATGAGGAGCCTGGGCCAAAGCAGAGTTGCAGCAAGGGGAGCTGAGGTTTTGAAGCTTCTGTTGGATTGCCTTCATGTTTCTGATTCTTTAAGCTGGGGTTGCCAACCTTTTTGGACCAGAGGGCACATTTCAAATTTTGAGAGAGTTCTGGGGGCCATGGCATAACACAAATTGGCTGCCATGGGGGCATGGCAGAGTAGTCACGGTGCTTTCCTCATAATTGTATTTCCACACTAGAAAAGGCTTGACCTGTTGAAGTTCTGCCTGCCATGCAGCTGTTAAAGGCATAATAATACTGTTTTCCCCTAATTCCAATCCTAAACCAAAGCCAAGGCTGCAATCCTGTACCCACTTGTCTAGGTGAGCCCCATTAAACGCAAAGAGACTTAACTTCTGAGTAGACATGGATACCATTGTACTGTACGTTACAGTGAATACTTAATAGGTTCCTAATCTTTAGCTCCTGTAAAGCAGAAAACATGCGTAAGCCTCTTTGCAAAGTTTTCACATTTTCCTTTTGGTGGGAGAGGGGGTTCTTTAACATTCACCCACGCTTACTGTGTAGTAGTATTTGCAGAAAAAAATTGTAGGCACTGTCTGATCTCAGATGAACCCAGCACAGGAAAGATGCATCCTGGTTGTTAGGGACAAAAGAAGGGCAAACTATGGATATTCCAAGGACTAAGAAAAAAGACAGAAGCAGGAAAAGTTCACTAAAAGGAAGGGAAAAACAGCAGCTCTTTAGGACTCCAGGAAATTCCTATTGCCTGGTGTCCAACATTCACTTACCAATCACAACTCTGGCTTCACTCATTGGCTAATGCCATGTTGGTTCATTTCACAGAAATCACTTAGAAGGGTGCCTGCACATTTTGATCAATAAATTCCTTTCTAGGAGAGCCAGAGACTATTTCTTAAAGAATGAAATCTGGGTTACCTATTGGGGGTGCTACTGGACGCCTTTCTGGGTGCTATGTTAATGGGTTGGTGACTCCTGCTGTAAGCACATTTTTTGTTATTTGAGTGTCTCTTCTGTCCTTTTCCCATTCAATGCAGAATCGACGTGCACCGGAAGGAAAATGCTGGGGCAGCAGAGAAAGCAATAAGCATCCATTCAACCCCAGAGGGCTGTTCTGCTGCTTGTAAGATGATCTTGGAAATCATGCAAAAAGAAGCAAAAGACACCAAGACGTAAGGCTGGGCTATTGTTGCTGCAAAGTGTAGGACTGATCTTTTATGATGATTTCATTGTTGGCAGGAAGTGGTGGTGGTAATAAATCCTAGAGTACTTCTAGAAACTGTTCTTGAGGTAAAGGACCCATTTCCCCCACTCCATTTACAGCAGAGGTGGGGAATCTGACCCTCCAGAGTTTGCTGGACTACAAGAACCATGACCATTGGCCATGTTGGCTGAGGCTGATGGGAGTTGGGGGTCCAACTATATCTAGAGGACCACATAGAAATAAGTGAAGCTGTCAGGCCATTGGTTGATCTAGCCCAGTATTGCCTACTCTGAGTGACAGCAGCTCTCTCTAGAGTCCTTTTCAGCTGTGCATCTTTGGATCGTTTCAACTGAAGATGCCAAGGGCCCAAACTGGGGCCTTTTGCATGCATCGCTTGGGCTCTCTGCTTGGCCCCTCCTGGCTTTTTTCTTTCACAATCCAACTGGGGTTTCATGAGTGCTCATGCCTGTGTTTTTTCTAATCTTCATCCTCCCTAAAGAAAAATCCATGCATTCAGGATGAGCTGTGCAAATTAAGAATACTTTCAGATGTTGATGATGATGATATCCAGCAGGCTGTTCTTATGTTGAAAAGGAGTGATGGGGAGAGTTGACTTAGGAAGGAGAAGGCAGTTGCAATGAGATGGAGAACTATGAGGACGTGACAGCAAATTGTTTTGAGAAGAGTGGGACTTGCCTCCTCATTGCCGCCTCAAAATGCCTTCTTTGCAAAGCTAGTCGGCAGCCTCTGCTTTATAAAGCTGTTGACTTTGGCAAGACCTTGCCAGCTTATGTTTGTGTTACAACTGCGTGCAAGTCAAACTACAACCCCACTTTGGCACCACAGCTTTATTCGACAACTGGAAGGGGCCAGTCTGTTCAGGGCTTGCTCTCCCTGAAAATAAGTCAAGGCATCAAACATAGTCTGAACTTGACCAGGAACACATCAGGATGTAGGAATCCATCACAACCCTCTGAATTCACCTTTTTTTCCTCCCACCCCCCAGGGCTGACGAAGTGCCTCTGAAAATCCTAGCCCATAACAACTTTGTGGGGCGACTGATCGGCAAAGAGGGCCGCAACTTGAAGAAGGTAGAGCAGGACACAGAGACAAAGATCACCATCTCCTCGTAAGGGTTTTTTGGTTCCTTCATTCCCCCACCCCCTTCCTGTCCCATCACACTAGTGGGGGGAGGTTGATGAAATGTATTTGCACTGTGTGTGTTGT
This sequence comes from Rhineura floridana, assembly GCF_030035675.1. NCBI lineage: Eukaryota > Metazoa > Chordata > Lepidosauria > Squamata > Rhineuridae > Rhineura > Rhineura floridana. Next base: position 43,554,183 of record NC_084490.1, on the reverse strand, counting down.
CCTCCCCCCTACTTTCCCATCCACCCTAAGGTCTGGCAACCTTCAGTCTGTTGTGGGCATGCATGCAGGTATTTGTTTAGCTGTGTGCATGCACCTTTAAAACATTTTTAAAAATAACTAATTTTATTATATACCAGATTTGCACAAAAGAGCAGGAAAGAAAGAAAGAAAGAAAGAAAGAAAGAAAGAAAGAAAGAAAGAAGTGTGTTACTCCAAGCTAGGCAAGGATTTAGAGTCACTTGCGTGAGAGGCTGCTGCTTCCTTTCCACCCATTTTCCCTTCCCACCTCCTGTACCTGCAAGGGCAAATTTTATTTTTGTTTTTAGTACAGCTGTTTTGTGTAAGAGCATTTTTGCACAAAAGAGCTGTTTTATAAATATATAGTGCCACGGACGTGCCTTCAGCAGCAACTGGTGGAAAATGGTAGACTGCATCCTTTCCTTTGGACTGATGGAAACAAAATGGACAAACATCACCCAGTGAAAAGTCACAACGTGTAAAAAGTCCCTGCCCATACAATGAACATCAGTGGATCCACAGTTGCGTATCACTTGATTATATTGTGGATTTTCTTCCCTCATCGGATTATCCACAGATCAGGAAAATCCAAATTTAGTGGGGAAAAACCACAGGCTGCCACTTGGATGAAGAGGATGTCATGTGGATGCTGCGAAAAAAACAAATAAATAAAAAATAGAGACACAAGCAGTTTTGAATCCACATTAAACTCCAGGGTTGACAAGCCCTTGGAAACTGGCAGACACGTCTCCCTTCTGTGTTTGAAAACATACCTGAAAGGCTTCTGCTACTACATAGGGGCCTCTGAGATTGTGCCCTCACTCACTTTGCATAGGGTGAGATGGCATTTGCATGGTTCTTGACACATGCTCTTCCTTCCCCTTGAAAGTGAGACAAGGCACAGAGACAAGAAGATAGACAGACAGACAGATTTTGCTTCCCCCACTGACTGGCCTTTGCAGTTCAAGTATAAAATATAAACAACTAAGCAGGTAAAATTACCAAACTAAAACACCAGCTGTTGTAATTTGTGTAAAAAATCTAAATGTAAGAACATTATTAAGCAGATAAAATTATCAAATTTAACCAGAATATAAACATTATACAATTTAAAACTCAGGGCATTGTTATGGTCCTTATTTTAATGGCGGTCTCTCTCGCTCTCTCGTACACACGTTGTCATCTTTCACCTCCACAGGTCTTTATCTCCATTCTGCTGCTGCCTCCTTCTCCTCCTTTATCCATGTTCTTGCCCTCCGGCTCGGTTTTCCTTCCACTCCATTCTTCACCACCACCACCCATTTGTTTAAACAATTGTTTTCTCCACTCCGCCCTGTCTCGCTATCCACCTCCTCCCTCGTTGCCTCCTACCCACCCACAGAGCATGAGGAAAAGAGCAATGCTGCACTGAGGCACATGATTTTCATCCACAAATCAGAGGAGCAGAAGATTTCCCCTGCTCCCCCCACCCCAAGTAATGCCCAAAAGTAATGCTGGAAACACTACAATTACTCCACAAAAGTAATAAAATTACTCCTAGTTCTATTGCAGTCAAAATGTAAAGGAATTACCCACTCGTTCCTCAAACTTGTAACGAATTACTTCCAAGCTCTGCTCCTTGCAGTCTCTCTACCTCTTAGGGAATGGATACCATAACATGTAATAGTGGTAGAGGGACGTGTGTGAAGTGGAGTGTGTGTGAGACTCACAGATCAGAGATGTTCATGTCCCCCCTTTTTTGTTATCCCCAGCCTGCAGGATTTGACCCTGTATAACCCTGAAAGGACCATCACAGTGAAAGGCTCCATTGAAAACTGCTGCAGAGCAGAGCAAGAGATCATGAAGAAAGTGAGGGAGGCCTATGAAAATGATGTGGCAGCTATGAGTGTGAGTCCGCTTATGTCACATCTTTTTCTCCCTTAGGATTCAGATGCTCTTATGACATCCCATCTGCAGCAAGCACAGTCTGTGATTAGTGGTTTTCCATCAAAAGGCTCTAGAAATCTATTCATCTTAAGTTTTCAGTCCTTCTTAGTAAATTTTAAGAGTATTGGTTCTCCCCCTCTTTTTTTCTTTTTAGGTTGTCATAGTACAATAAATAACATAGATACCAATGGGCAGATGGGATGGTAGAAATTCTTGTGGACTAGAAACGTTTGTGAATTTAACTGATCACAGCATTACAGTTAGTTGATCAAAAGAAAGACTGTTAAATGACTGGAGCAGGGAGAACTTTTAAGAAGTAATATATGCATCCATCTTGATTTGAAGAAGCAAAAGCCCTGAAACAGAGATGATTGGTCACAAATGAACCCTGTTGTTGTTGTTGTTGTTGTTGTTAGCTACAGCAGCAGAAACAATATTTAGTATCGACACAGTGCTTTTTGAGTGTTCAGATAACAGTAATCCTTACAATAATCAGTAGGACATTGTTATTTTCCTCAGTTAGTAGATGGGAGACTGAGACTCAATTCAAATATATTGGCTGTGTATGGATAATCAGTCCCTGGCTTCATGAGCATGGATATGAGCAGTGTGCAAATGCAGGCAACCTGTTTGATTCTCCATTTGTGTAAGTGAGCAAAAAAGCCAGGAATCAGCAGTTCACTCTAGCTTCCTGTTAAATGCAAAGCAAGAATTATGGTTAATGGCTTCCAAGCAAGCCAGGTTCCAGAAGCCAACTTTAAGCTATGGTCTAACCATAGCTCCCAATTAGAATGTAACAGGAAGCCATGGTTAACTGCAGCTTCCTGTCTTCTGTTGCCATTTGCATGAAGGGAAGGGTGAAGCAGCAGCAAAGAGGTTGTGTGCAAGTGCACACTGCTCATGCATATCCTGGCTTTTTAAGACAGTTTATAATCATCCTTGTTGGGCCAATGTCAAACCATGGTTTGGCATTCAGCAGCACCCCTGTGGGTTTCTGCACTCCCATTCTTCCCCTCTTGCACCTGGGCTCCCTCCTTCATTTCCTGCTTTTTGCTAGCCATACTTTGCTGTAGTTTGGCATGATGTGTGCATTTTCAGTCCAAGGTTAGCGCTTTTCTTCCAAACCTCTTTTTGAAGTAGATTGCAATCCATCATTCAAAGATTTGCACCCACTATAGTTTGCCACTAACTATGTTATTTGCTAACTATAGCAAAAAAAACCCCCAGGAAATGGAGGAAGGGGCCTGTGCATGTGAATGGAGAAAGCAAGAGATCCAAGGCCCACAAGACTGTAGGGATGCTTCTGATTGCAAAATCATGGTTTGATATTATGTGTGAATTGAGCCATAGTGACTTCTCTAAAGCCACAATTAATTCAGAAGTGAAGTGGCGTTTCACTTGGAACTTCCTAGTTCTCAGCTCACACTTTATAGCTTGCACTGTGATGTGCTTCATTCACATGTTGGGCTCACTGCTGTGGGGTTTTTGAACAGGCTTTTTGCTCACCTGGAGCTGTTGATCAATGTACCAAAACCTGGTTGCATCATGGGAAGTGGCAGGCTACTTCTATCAACGTTCTAAAGTGAGTTTTAATGCCTTAACTCCTGTGGGGATTCCAGTTTGCTCAAACTTGTACCCAGGGCATCCTGTTTCCATAGATGAGGAAGTTTATTGTACAGAACCCTCTGCTGCATTTCTTGGTTCTCTGAACTGGGGCAAATTAACTGAATACTTTGTTCACCATCTTATTTTCTCTCTCTCTTTTCATTTTAGCTACAGTCACACCTGATACCTGGTCTTAACCTAGCTGCTGTCGGCCTCTTTCCTGCCTCTTCCAATGCTGTGCCGCCTCCCCCAAGTAGTGTCTCTGGAGCAGCCCCATACAGTTCTTTTTTGGTAAGCTTAAGTTCTCCTTCTTTATAGAGAACTGGTTATATGGGACTGTTTGCCCCCAAAAATAAAACCACACAAAAAAGACATTAGCATACAACCCTTCATTCCCTAAAACCTGTATGAGTTCCAACCAAAATAACATACCATTTCTGCCACAAACAAACCCTGCACTAAACATTCTGTGACATCATAGCAAATCAGCCAGTGGTGGATGGGTGGCAGACAACAGTTTTAAATCTAATTCATCAATTTGGGATATCCAGTTTGACTGAAATTGACTGGTGACCACAAAAACTTTACCTTGGCAGCCTCCTGAGCAAGAGACTGTGCACGTCTTCATCCCTGCCCAGGCTGTGGGCGCGATCATTGGCAAGAAGGGACAGCATATCAAACAGCTTTCCAGATTTGCAAGTGCCTCTATCAAGGTGCCCATTCCATTCTATTCCTTTGGTGGCTTAATCCCTATTGTTGATTTTATTGATTGATGCAAAACAACTGCTGACATGTTGGTGCTAGAAAATAAGGTAGTCATCCTGAGTAAGCTGGTGGCCTTTTTATTGCTCCAGCTTCAGCAGGTTAGAGAGTCAGAGGGATACTAGGCTTAAAAAAAAAAACCAAGCAAGTTCTCCTGTGAGGGTCCCATTTGAACATCAGGGTCGCTGCATAAGAGCTATGTGGTGCTCTTAGAGAGCTCCATTTTGGTTCATTGGGGAACCTCCGAGGGGATTATGCCCTTACATGTGAACCAGGTGTTGGTGCAACTTGTGGGATGGCCTTGGGCAAGCCACTGCGTTTCAGTCTTACAGTGTGATTGCCAGGAAAAGAAGCATTCACTCAGCCTTTCCCAATCTTTGGGTCCCCAGGTGTTGTTGGACTACAACTCCAGTTGTTCCTGTTTCACGAGTTAGCTTTTATCTCTCTGGGCAGTACAGTGCTAACCACACTCGCACACATACCTCTCTCATTGTTGTCATCACATGGTGTTAGCGTGGCTGGTTGGAAACCAGCAGGACAACTCTATATTTTTTAAAAGGCTTTTCCCCCCAGCCCAACATGGGGTAGGGCTGTAGTTCAGTGGTACAACATCTTCTTTGCATGCAGAAGGCCCCACGTTCAGTGCCTGGCACCTCCAGGTAGGGCTGAGAGAGGCCCCTGCCTGAAACCCTGGACAGCTGCTGCCAGTCAGTGTGGGCATTAGTGAGCTAAATGGACCAGTGGGTATAAGGCAGCTTCCTATCTTCCTACCATCCTGGGATTTTTCTTCAGTATGCTGTCGGCCTCCCTCTTCAGTCCATGTCCCTGCCACCAGCTCAAGTCCAGTCTATACCTCTGGCTGCCTATAGGCAATGTAGGAACCTGCCTTATACCATCTAGCTCAGTATAATCTGCATAGACTGGCAGTGGTTCTCTGGGGTTTCAGGCAGGAGAGTATTTCCCAGCGCTAGCTGGAGATGCCAGGGACTGAATCAGGGACCTGCTTTTTGCACGTCGTCCTCTTACCAATGAGATCCTGCCCTTCCCCCACTGATGATGCACTTCTTTTTATTCCTGCATCTCTCTTGCCTTTAGGAATGGATGGATCATCCTTTGCCCCAGCTCAGTCTGAACTAGGTGTCTTGGGAGGGGAATGGACTCCACACACAAGCTTTGCTGATAAATTGCTTTATCTCCTGTTCTTCCCCTTGCATCCTTCAGATTGCTCCTCCAGAGACACCAGATTCCAAAGTGCGAATGGTGATAATCACTGGACCACCAGAAGCCCAATTCAAGGTTTCTTTCTCCCATTTTTGCATGCATGATTTTTGCACACGTGTATTTGAGATTACGAGAATGGCCTTCTTTATTTACAAAAATGTAATTCTGATTTCACATTATGCTTCTGAATACCATTTGTTGGGAATTGGAGGTGGGGTAAACACTGTTGCGCTCAGGTCCTGCTTGTGGGCTTACCATAGGTATATGGTTGGACACTGTGAGAACAGGGTGTCGGACTAGATAAGCCTTTAGTCTGACCGAGCAGGGTTCTTCTTAGGTTCTTACATTACACAAAGCAATGTGCAAGTAAAAATAAAAGCATAAAACTTCAATATCAAAATAAACGTCAGCTGAAACACATCAGCAGCCATTTCCAAAGCCGTTTCAAAGGGGTTGGATGTAATATTCCATGTGTGGTGGAACTGTTTTAAAACACGCTTCCCCTGCATTTCAAGGCATTTGTTGTCAGAGGAGTTAATGTGTGTGCTAAAACATTGCCACCATATTCTTATTGTTACATCCATAAATCTAGAACCAATTTCTAAAGCACATTTAAAGAGCAGCATTAAGTAATAAGATTAATCAATGTGGAAAGATCTGCTTAAATAGAAAACATTTTTTCTTGAAAGGCTTAACATGAGCAGGCAGATTGGGAGGTGGGTCTTTCTTAAAATGTGAGATATTCCTGCATTTCAAAAGGGAGCAGTGGAGAAAATTCTTTCACTGCTCATCAAAGCAAGCAGAGGGAGGTGTCTTGATCTAGGAAGCTTGAAATGGCTTGGGATTGAAATACATTTATTTCTCAGGCTGTGTTCACAAATTTGTACATACCACCCTTTATATAAAAGTATATACCTTGCTTAGGGTTCAGACCAGGTATCAACACCCTCAAATGACTATCAAGGTCCCAGCTCCTCTGCAGCCTCAGCCCCAACACCTGTCTTGGGTGCCAGTTGGCAGCTGGGCCTGGGTGTCACCATTTCCCACAATGCCCTGGAGCAATGCTATGTTGGGGGCATTTGGGGAAATCAAAATGGTGGTTTCCAGCCACCCAACACTGATCAGAGCACAGCTGCTGCTGCCTGCCACTGCCAAGTAAGCCTGCCAGGGTTTACCTATGTAGGAGGGTTCTCTATGCCAAGGACTCCCTCAAAACCTGAGCTGGCCCTGACAAGGAGGATCATGTTCACTGAACATATGTGGGAAGAGATTCCAGAGTTCTTTGCCCTGCTTTGTAGACTGGAAGTAATAGATAACACTTGTCTTAAAGTATAACCAGTGCTAAGTTGTGGGATGAGACAAGGCCAGGAATGTCCCCAGGAAGTGGTAGTTTAATAGCTCCCTGGTTTCTTCATTTCCTCCCCATTTCCTTCAGGCTCAAGGGCGGATTTATGGCAAGCTTAAAGAGGAAAACTTTTTTGGGCCCAAAGAAGAAGTGAAGCTAGAGACGCACATCCGAGTCCCTGCTTCAGCCGCAGGGAGAGTCATTGGCAAAGGAGGCAAAACAGTGAGTGAATGGTTGGTCCTGCCAAGGTTTGCTTCAGAGACAGACCACTGAGAATGTCATGATCCAAGATGGGACATTAAATGATGTGGAGTGTATATCGCTTGATGATGAAGTTGGTGTTTGATTATTGATTATTATTTATTTAGATCCTACAGATACACTAGAAGTGAAATTTGGAGGAATGTTTCATACTTCACACCTGCAAAAAGTTTGGAGGAGGTTTCTTATGATTTCTGAACCAGCATTGTCTGACAAAAAGTGGTTTGCAAGCAGATCTGAAGTAGTTTTGCCAACAACAATTTGGGCAAGCTGTAGATTGGTGTTACATCTGAATTGAAAACCCATTGTTTGAGATGATGCTCTGCCCTTGCAGGATAGTATTTGGGACAGTATCCTGAGATTTGTGGGGTTGGCAGGGGAAGAAAGAAACTTCCAAAACCATAGTTTGTCTGTATGTCTGGAACACAGACCATGGCTTGGAATTTCAACTATGGTTAGTGCAAATCATGATTGCATTTGTTGTTGCTGTTATGTGCCTTCAAGTCGATTAAGACTTGTGGCGACCCTATGAATCAGTGACCTCCAGTAGCATCTGTTATAAACCACCCTGTTCAGATCTTGTACATTCAGGTCTGTGGCTTCCTTTATGAAATCAATCCATCTCTTGTTTGGCCTTCCTCTTTTTCTACTCCCTTCTGTTTTTCCCACCATTGTTGTCTTTTCTAGTGAATCATGTCTTCTCATTATGTGTCCAAAGTATGATAACCTCAGTTTCATCATTTTACCTTCTAATGATATTTCTGATTTAATTTGTTCTAACACTCAATTGTCTTTTTCAGCGTCCATGGTAGCCGCAAAGCTCTCCTCCAACACCTCATTTCAAATGAATTCATTTTTCTCTTATCCACTTTTTTCACAGTCCAACTTTTACATCCATACATAGAGATCGGGAATACCTTGGTCTGAATGATCCTGATTTTAGTGTTCAGTCAAGTTGGGAGGTGAATGACCCTCTTTGCATTTGACGACCTTTTCTAGTTCTCTCATAGCTGCCCTCCCCAGTCCTAGCCTTCTTCTAATTTCTTGACTATTGTCTCCATTTTGGTTAATGACAATGCCAAGCTATTGATAATCCTTGACAAGTTCAATGTCCTCATTGTCACCTTTAAAGTTACATAAATCTTCTGTTGTCATTCCTTTAGTCTTCTTGACGTTCAGCTGTAGTCCTGCTTTTGTGCTTTCCTGTTTAACTTTCAACAGCATTCGTTCCAAATCATTATGGTTTCTGCTAATAGTATGGTATTGTCTGCATATCTTAAATTATTGCTATTTCTCCCTCCAGTTTTTGCACCTCCTTCATTTTGGTCCAATCCACTTTCCATATGATATGTTCTGCATATAGACTAAACAAATAGGGTGATAAAATACACCCCTGTCTCACACCCTTTCCAATTGGAAACCAATTGGTTTCTCCATATTCTGTCCTTACAGTAGCCTCTTGCCCAGAGTATAGGTTGTGCATCAAGACAATCAGATGCTGTGGCACCCCCATTTCTTTTAAAGCATTCCGTAGTTTTTTGTGATCTACTCAGTCAAAGGCGTTGCTATAATCTGTAAAGCACAAGGTGATCCGTTCAATTATCCAATGTATGTTTGCAATCTGATCACTGGTACCTCTTCCCTTTCTAAATGTAGCTTGGACATCTAACATTTCCTACTCCATATATAAGACCATTTATTGTAGGATCTTGAGCATTAGTTTACTTGCACAGGATATTAAGGCAATAGTTCGATAATTACTGCATTCCCTGGGATCCCCTTTCTTTGGAATTGGTATATAGAATGCTTCCAGTCTGTGGGCCATTGTTTAGTTTTCCATATTTGTTGACAAATATTTGTCGACAAATATTTGTCAAAATGTGGACAGATTCAGTCTCAGTAACTTGTAGCAACTCTATTGCTATGCTATCTGTTCCTGGTGATTCGTTTCATCCAAGTATTTTAAGAGCACCTTTCACCTCTAAAATTTCTAAAATTTCTGGTTCTTCATCATACCATTCCTCCGTGAATGAATCTGTCATCCTTGCATCTCTTTTATATAGTTCTTCAGTGTATTGCTTCCATCTTCCTTTTATTTTATTTTGGTCAGTCAGTGTGTTCCCCTGTTGATTATTCAACATCCCTACTCTTGGTTTGAATTTCCCTTTAATTTCTCTAATCTTTTGGAATAGGGCTCTTGTTCTACCTTTTTTATTTTCCTCTTCTATTTCTATGCAATAGCTATTGTAATAGTTCTCTTTGTCCCAATGTACTAGTTGCTATACTATTGCATTTAGGGTTCTGACCGTGTTTTTATCTCGTTTTGCTTTTGCGCTCCTTCTTTCTTTAACCATTGAGTTTCTCTCTTTTCAACTAGAGGTATTATCTTTTTGCATTCTTCCCTGATAGCGTCTCTGACTTCACTCCATAGTTCTTCTGGTTCTCTATCAGCTAAGTTTAAAGCCTCAAATCTGTTCCTTATTTGATCTTTATATTCTTCTGGGATGTTATTTAGATTGTATTTTGGCATTGTGATTGCTTTGTTGTTCTTCTTTAGCTTTACTCTGATTTTTTATATTACCAGTTCATGATCTGTACCACAGTCTGCTTCTGGTCTTTTTTTGCAGAAAGAATGGAACTTCTCTATCTTCTGCTACCAATTATATAATAACTTTTATTCTTATATTGACCATTTGGTGATGTCCACATGTGCAGTCGTCTTTTCGGTTGCTCAAAAAATGTGTTTGCAAGAAACAAATTATTGGCTTCACAGAATTCAATAAGTCTTTCTCCTGCTTCATTTCTGTCTCCTAAGCCCCATTTCCCCACAATTCCTAGTTCTTCTCTGTTCCTTACTTTTGCATTCCAGTCTCCCATGATTATCAGAACATCTTCTTTTGGTGTGTGATCAATTTCTTCCTGTACTTCCCCGTAAAATCTCTCCAATTCCTCCTCTTCTGTGTTTGCTGTTGGAGCGTAGACTTGGATTATGGTTATGTTAATAGGTTTCCCGTTAAATTTCATTGATATCAGTCATTGAGACCTTGCCTTATATCTCTTAATTGCTTTTGCTACATCCCTTCTCACTATTAAAGCAACTCCATTTCCTCTTAATTTCTCATTTCCTGCATAAAATATTTTGTAGTTGCCTGATTGAAAATCCCATTCCAGTCCATTTTAATTCACTCATGCCAAGTATTGTAATGCTGATGCATTCCATTTCTTGCATGACAATTTCTAACTTTCCCTGATTTATGCTTCTCACATTCCATGTTCCTATTGTGTACGTTGTACAACTCTGTTTTTGCATCTGTGCACATCAGCCTCTGGGCTTCCATTTGGCTTTGACCCACTGGTGTCATTAGTCACAGCGCTACTTGTACTTGTGTTTTGTTCTTCCTCAGTAGCTTGTTGAGTGCCATCTGACCTGAGGGTCTCATCTTCCAGCACTATCTCATGTTGTATTTTGGATACTCTGTTCATTGAGTTTTCATGGTAAGAGGTATTCAGAGGTGGTTTACCATTGCCTTCCTCTGAGTTTGGATGCATCTTAGTCTGGTGTCTCAGCTTTGACCATTCCGCCTTGGGTACCCCTGCTAGGAGTCTAGCCTCTTGGTCTAGACTCTTGATGACATTGCTCTCAGCTTCTTCAACACTCTCAAACCCCCTCACCACATTAAGGTGTGCATCCTAGAGGATGGGGTTTGTGTCTTCAGTTACAGAATACCTTGAGCACAATCAAGCTGAAAGTTCTGTTTTAGCCCTGTGAAAGTGGGCCGAGGCTGGACAGTGGGATAGTTCCTGCTGAACTATGGAGACTTCATTTTTAAAAAGTCAAATGCAGTTAAATGTTGCTGTTTTTCCACTTGCAGGTCAATGAGCTGCAGAACCTGACGGCAGCTGAGGTAGTTGTCCCTCGGGACCAAACCCCCGATGAGAATGAGCAAGTCATTGTCAAAATCATCGGACATTTCTATGCCAGCCAGGTAGGGGGCAAGATAGATCACTGGCTTTGGTGCAAGAGGATAGAGGAGAACTATACTAACAGCCATTTTTTTGTCTTCTAGAAGTTGTTGGACTCCGACTCCCATCAGCTCAAACCATCATGGCTAGTAGTCAGGGATGGTGGGAGCTGAAATCCAACAACATTTGGAGGGCACCATGTTGGAAAAAGCTAGTTCAACTCTATTTGAAGAAGCCTGCCCAAGTGCCCCCCTCCCTTTTCCAGTGAAATCCGGAAGAAAGATTGGAAGAACCCACTTCCAGGTTTAAACAGCTTGCTGTTACGTCCAACAAGGACAAACTGTAGTTAGTTTGATCTATAGTTTATTGACACAAGCCGAGATCAGCCAATGGATTCTGATCCTGGCTTGTTCCAATAAGTATAGTTTAAGCTAACCACAGTTACTGGTTTAGACATAATGAGGAACTGCACTTAGTTTAAACCAGAAAGTGGCTGTTTCCAATCTCATGCAGCATGTGCCAGGGGAGGACAGGGAAGGGCATGAGTGCAAGCCTTAAGTAGGCTCTTTTTGTAGTGCTTAACTATTGTTTTGAGTTATGTTCAAGAAGCTTATGTGCACTTTAAACTGTCAATGGGCATTCTGTAAAGAAGCAGATCCTAGGATCAGCAGTGTCCTTCCATCTTAATTCCCCTCCAAAAGCAAAGGCTGAAGTCCTCAACGTTATGGCAGAAAGTTTGTTTCTCTGTTACCTGCTTTCAGCTTTGCACGAAAATCTGAATTAAAAAAGCAGGTTAAATTATGCAGAAGGAATTCTAGGTGCATTTTCTCTGCATAATTTATTCTGACCACAGATATTTTTTTTAAATAAGCAAATGCATCAGAATATACACTCAAATCTTAGTGCTGGGGGTACCATGAAGCACATATGGGCATGTTGCAAACAATGTTTTATTATTTTGATCTGGTGCCCCTGATACGGATGGTGGCAGACCTATGTGACAGGGTTGAATCACATCCAAAATGCCACTAAGTGGGGTGGAAGAAGCATGGGGGACACTTCCTCTCCCCTCCCATAACTGTTTCATGCCTGATGGGGCTTTGTAACTGAACCCCTGCTTCAGATGTAGCACTAAAGCCAGAGGTCGTGGTTTGTTTCCTCCCAGTGCAAATGGGGAGGAGTGAAGTAGGCACAGTAAGCCATGGTTTATGGGTTACCATGACATTTGAATGGGGCTGATGAAGGAGAACAAACAGCCAAGAGGCAGAAGGCGGATCAAACATCAGTAAGGTAGGGACCCAAGTGGAATCTTAGGTGCTTTCACAAGAGGTGGGCCAGATCCTGCCCTCCCCAAAACGCCATTTGACAGGTAGGCAGGGCCGCCTGCCTATCAAACATCTCATGTTCCTATGACACCAGGTGAAGTGTTTTGCTTGGCCTGCACAGGTGCCACCTAGTCAGCTGATCCAACAGTGCTGCAAGCCCCACCTTTGACAGGGATTGACTCCATATGGGAGCTCCCAAGTAGAACCAATTCCAACGGGGATTGCCTTTGGTGCCGGATATTAAAGGCACTGAATGCAAGCCCTGGTTGCCCAAGAACAGTCTTTTCAGACTCCTGCTTGTTCTTTTGCAGCCAAGTCTTTATCTGCCCCACACCTATGTGATAACAGGTATGGGACAGATGTTAGGCCTATAGGCCAGAGGTTCCCCACTGCTAATGTACACCAACTCCTTGGAGGAAAGGTGGGATATCAATGACTTAATAAATAAGTACATTTTAAAAAAATCTAGAGTTGAGAAAATTGAGAAAGGCCTTTGCAATTGTAATTGATGCCAAAAAACATTTTGTTTTACCATGGTATTGGAAAGCCATTGCAGACCTAGAAACCTTTTCATATTCAGAGCCTACATCACTTTAACTTTCTATATGAGATTTATTTCTTAAGAACATTTATAATCTGCCCTTCATCTGAAGGCCCCAGGGTGGAAAATGTATACAGATGTAAGCATACAGATCATGAAGCACGGGCAGGTTGGTGTGGGAGGAGCAGTCTTTCAACATTTGGGGCCCAAGTCACTTAAGGCTTTACATTTCATCATAAGCATGATATTGGGAAGGTGTTAACCTCTCTCCTTCCTCAGATCTCACACTGATCAATTAGTTTGAACAAACAAAATGCCTGGATTTCTTGTCAATGGAAGGGGGAAGGAAGTGAGGCGGCACTCTTCGCTCCAACAGCTGCTCAAATGTGAGCTGATTTTGCAGACAGGAGGGGGGTGGGAACTCATACACCACAACCACCCTCAATCTGTGGTGCTTCAGATATTTTGGATTATAACTCCCATCAGCCCTAGCCAACACAGCTAATGGGCATTGTAGTCCGAAACATCTGGAGTGGGGGGAGGCTGGCTCACCCTATTAGGCTAGCACCTCTGCTATTAATCTGTATGCCCTTCCGCTCTCCCCCCCCCCCAATCTTTTTATTTCCAGATGGCACAGCGCAAAATACGTGATATCCTTGCTCAGGTGAAACAACAGCATCAGAAGGGACAGAACAGCCAAACACAAGCACGAAGGAAATAGGAAGTTGCTCTACCCCGGGTGTGTGAGAGAGGAGAAAGAGAGAAAGGGATGGACGAACGGATGACATTGACAATGGATGAAACAAAGCCAAGCAGAAAGAGTGATGAGCTGATGCAGAACCCTAAGAGTGGCTGGGAATCAGTTTACCATAGGCGGGTATTAGTAACTTTCTTGTAGACGGGTGACTTAATGTCTTATGAGCCAAAGGCAGTTTGATTGGCTTTTCAGGCATGCGGGGTATGTGTGTGTGTGTATACATATATATATATATATATGCACTGTATATATTCCTCAAACATGCAGCATGTGTATATATATGTGTGTGTGTGTGTATACATATGTGTGTGGGTATACACACACACGTACACACATACAAATATTTGAGGGGTGGGGAAATTGGATTGGCAACGGAAAAAACTGAATCAAGCCCCATAGTCTGTTTCAATCAAGCAGTGTGTGAGATTGTCAGAGGGGCGGGAGTGTTCTCACATGCAGTCTGCTGTGCCTTTACCAGATCAAGGGCAGAGTAAAAGAGTGTAAATCCCTCTCCTCTCTTCCAATCACAAACAATTTTAGGGTTTATTTGAACAACTATCTTCCTGCCCCCCCCCATTAAAAATGTTTTTGCAGTCAGTAGGAGAAGGAAAATTGAGTGGGACCAAATTCCCCAGGGGTATCCACCAAACCCTTTGGATAATCAAGTTCTGTTTGATTATCACACCTTGATGCTTGTGGAACACAGTGCACTTTGGGAGGGGGACTGGTTGTCAGAATTTTCCTTCCATGTAGCTGTGTCCAGTGTTTGGACCCAGGAGAAGGTGCTTGGGTTGGCATTGCCATTGTAATAAAGCAGCCCAATTATCTGTTCGCATGGCTTGCCATGCGTTGCATCCAGCGTCTTCATGTTGCTTGGCAGTCAAGGCTGCTTAGTTAACAGTGTGACAGGTTCCATCTCTAGGTGTAGAATGCATTCTGCTCCATACCAATTTCCAGAAGTGGAAATTGCTCCCAGGAGTTCTGCAATCCTGTTTGTTCCACATGTCATGTTCCACGTTGCTGCAGCCACTAGTACAGACTCTCAGTAGCTTTCCCAAACTGGATGCCTGGAAAGATTTTTTAGATTGCATCTCCCATCATCCCTGACCATTGGCCATACTGGCTGGGGCTGAAGGGAGGCGGAGACAAAACATCTGGAAGGCACCAAGTGGGGAAAGATGACTTACAGGCTGCTGAAGTAGACTGAAGGGTGTATCTGGACCCACATGCCCTCAGCTACATATCCCTGCCTAGAAGTAAAACCCACTCCAACTTTTCATCCCAATGGCATATACATGTTGAGAGGCTTCCTGTCACTTTAAGGAAAAAAAATTTTTGAGCATAGAATTATTTCTACACATTAATAGGGTTTCCTCCCCTTTCTTTCTTAGATATTGTCAACAGGTAGGGAGGGTTTGGTTCTTCGAATTGGCCACATAATCCCAGTTGTCCTGAAAACAAATAAAAGTGGGGAGGGAAAACAAGGCAATAATCTTGTTGTATTTTCAGTAATCTCTTCCCTAAAAACCACACAATGGCTCAGTTCAAACATTGTTACCAAACCATGGTTTGCAGTAACCATAAATGAAAACCCAAACCATGGTTTGAGCTTCCAAATATATAGACAAACTATGCTTTGAAATTGCTTGTCTGATTTTTATCTATTCCCTGCTTCCGTTTCTATGGTGCCAGGGCTTCTGGAGTTAGAGAAAAGGCTTGTAACTATGGTTCAGCAATTCAGACAACATCTCAAACTATGGTTTGCAAACCCACTTTAAACCAGGCGTTCTGATTTTGAATTGCTGATATATTACAAAACACAATTTGTCAATGAAGGTATATCAAACCAAAGTTCCTTAGTCTGCAGTCCCATTCCCATTTACCTGGGAATAAGCCCAATTGAACTCGGTAATACTTCTGAATGAACATATATAAGATTGTACTGTTAACCATGGTTTGGTGTGATGTCTGAATTGAGCTACTTTCCTTGATAAGTCTCCAGTTTCCTTAATTAATTAAGGAAAGAAGTACATTCTTTCTACCTCTCTCTCTCTCTCTCTCTCTCTCCCCAACCCCCCTGGGTATTTTCACTTGTTAAGCCAGGGAAAGTATTGGAATAATTAGACTATCAAGCAATGGGAAAGCACCAAGTTTTAAATCCACCAAAGACACAAATCCTTAAGTAGCAGTCATGGTGGAATGAATTGTTAAACATTGCTGAACAAAAAAAACAATTGTGGCAGTGTGCCCTAGAAAATTATAGTACTAATGAATTATCAAGTCACGAGATGCAAATATCTCTAGTTCAGTTAAAATAAATTAAAAAGCTGTGGGTTGGATCCAGAGGAGCTTCCTCTGATGACAAAAACATCTCTTGATCTAAACCCAATTCAGTCTGGCTTTTTGTTTTGTTCTCTTTTTATTTGCAATATTTTGTAGGAGACGCACAAACTTAGTTTTTGTTTTGTTTTTTACATCATCTGATTCTTGTAAAAATCCAAGATTGCAACCAAATTTTAGTCATGAAGAGCAGGTATGGCTAAGAAAGAGTTTTAATGTTTGTTGAAAACATGAGATTATTTTTTTTAACCTAATTGGTAAGGTAAGGCGGTTTTGTCTTTTTTTTTAGAAAGATATTTTAGACTCCATTACCACTTCCTTGATTTTGTGGGTGTAAATTTTGATGTGGCAGTCCAAACCACAGCAAAACAAAAAAAATCCCCATTTCAAACGTACACATCTCTACATCATCCCTGTAATTCCAATAAACATCTCATGATTTATGCTTCTGGCTGTGGTTGACATACCCCTTCCGCCAGCCGGCCACTCTCCAGAGAAAAATTAAGCATGCTTAAGTCCTAATGAAATCAGTGCGTCTTAAGCATATGTGATATGCTCAGGAATGTCCCTGCCTAGAGACTTTAAAGAGATTTCAAGGTCTTTGCTATGGAGCAGGTGGATTGTGTACTGCAATCCAAATGTTCCTTTATAAAGGGCATTTGTGTTCCATCCAGCCCTGTAGAATCTCTGGGGAATAGCCATCTGCTTCCAGGTTCTGCTGAAGAGAATCTATAGTTGCCCCCTGTTCACCTCTGTAAATTACCTATTGCTCTAGCGTAGGCTTGTCACCAGCTGGTGGTAAACGCACACAGCAGCAGCCTTGAGTGGGGTGGCAAGAAGCTGTTTTCATGGACCTCTCCCCGCTTGGAGTCCTTGTGCCTCAGGATACAGTGAAGAGGAGCGCAAGTCACACAATGGCGACATTGGAAAAGCCTCTGTGTGCCCTTGATTGCCAGTCCCCAAGGTTGCTTCTGAGGAGCTTAATAGTTACCTTTTGCGAAAGCAATGGAGGGCTAAAAAAATCCAGTGTGTGCACAACTCCTTCGATTCCATGATGTGTCATAGCCTGGCTTTAAAACACACCAGGGGGGTGGGGAGAAAAGAAATTGGTTGACCAATTGGTGCAAATGACCCCCAGACCTCTTGCCCCCCAGAATCCATGATTTGAAGCCACACGCTATAAGAATTAGATCTTCAAATCCCCTTTTGTTAAAGTGACCATCTTCCAGAGTGGTCAGGGTTTCTGTCCATTTCCGAAGCTTCTCCTATCTCAGTGTTGCATTGCTGGGGGAGGTCTAGATGGGGACTGCACCTGCTGAACTTCCTTTAGTGCTCTTAAAGTGGGCAGAAGCTCTGTCACTTTGGGATAATGTTGCCCTGCTTTCAAGGAACCTCAGTGCTTAGATATACCAAAAAGAAGGAGGAAAGAGATGGCTGTCGTGATCCAGAGAATGTGAAGGCCGTGTTGCTGCTCAAACAAACAGTGGCCAGTTGATGAACAGTGCCCACAACACAAGCAAGTGTGTTGCATGGGCATCCTTATGAGCTTCTTTGTGCATTACCCTGTTAATGGAAAGCGGAGCAGACTTCCTGCACCCAGTATAGCAATTCTTTATGTGGATGCTGGGGTGGCCACACACAGTTCACCTTCTATGGATCAGGGCAAATGGCTCTCTCCTTGATCTTAACAATGTTTAAAATGGGTGACTTGCAGTACAAACCTGTATGTGCCTACTCTGAGTAAACCCACACTGAGCTCAGTGGGATTTACTTCCAGCTAAGCATGTATAGGATTGCATTGTCAGGGGCCTTGCCTCCAGGTTAAAATGACTGGCAGGGTACTGTTGTATAAAACATATCAATGTGTCTGAATCCCACCCCAGGGAAAAGGAGTCCAGTATTAACAGAAGGTTAATGTTGAACAAGGGCTCATAGGGATGTTTGGATTTTTTCCTGAGGGTTGGAAGAGGGAAAAGCTGGGGGGATGAAAATGAAACAAAAAGTAATTTCTTGAAAATTGGCATGATTAAAAACAAACAAACAAATTAAATACCCCCTCCTCCCTATTTTGGAAAACAGAAAAAAAATCTTTTCTGCCACAGGAATATTGAGTGTCTTTATGAGGCGATACCAAATATAGACATCAGAAGAATGTAATGTGGTTACTGATCCCAGTCACTCTTATGCGAACTTTAAAAAGAAAGAAAAAATGTGTAAAATATATATATATATAAATATATACAATGGATTTGTGAGTATCTGTGAAGGACAGGAAATTGCCTGCCTGGCAGCCAGAACCCCGAACAAAGATTTGTCTCTGCATTACATTGGGCATCTGATGGGTTAATCTGGCCATTCCCCTAAGGAAATCTCCCCCCCCCCCATAGTGCTTCAGATAGCTTTGAACTCAGGGAAAACCAGTGCTAATCCTTCTGTGATCTGGATTCAAAATTGTTTTGCAGTAGTGTCATCAAAAGTGTGCTGCTGTGTGAGCGTTAACCTGATGCACTGCAGGCCTGACTCACTATTATGCATCAGTGAGTCCTGGGTGGCAGGTCTCTCTTGCCATGCCCATTCAGTAGCAAACAGTGATTTAACTCCAGGTTATTGGGCATAGGATTGCAGCCTGATAGCCTGATCCTACGCATGCTGAGTTCCAACACATTCAATTGGTCTTACTCCCAAGTAAGTGTACATAGGATCTCTGCTTTCATGGCATTTTATGCACCCATTATTTGCTTAACGTTAAAAGAACAGAACAAGCTTTGGACACCTTTGCAGAGAAAATTGGGGGGGAAATTAGCAACCCACAAAAATGAGTTTTCTCTTGCACACATGTCATCAACCTCAGGGCAGTTTTAAGTAATGGGCATGGACAGCAACTAGCCTGGGAGGAATCATTGTATATCCTGGGCAAATAGCAAACTATATATGGTCTTATTCAATTGATGGAACAGCATGTCCAAACATCTCATTCCATTCAGAGGCAGCTGTGACAGACCTTTTGATTAGAATATGGAGATTCTGAAATAAATTGATTTCTGGGTTTTAAGCTCTCTTACTTGGGAATAAAATTCTATTGAAATAATTGAAATTTAGTTCTGAAGCCTAAGGAATGGGATAACCTGATTTTTGAGGCTAACACCATGATCTTAAGTAAGTGCATTGATACCAATATATATTTAGGATCATGCTGTTATTTTAAATGGATCAAATTTTGCCAAAGAAGAGGCCACTCTCTTTGTGATGAAACACACATATATTAGCAGAGACAAGCCTTTTGTTCTATTTTGACTGCTGCATGTCCAGATTTAACTAATTGAGACTGGGTCTGTCTTGTCCCACCACAAAAGCCATGACATCCAGGAGTGACAGCAGGCAAATCCAGTTCCAATGTATTTTCATGTGCCTAATTCTCAACGGACAACTTTGAATTTTAGATTGAAGCGGCTGCATGGATCTTGCTGTTTACACTGAAGCAGTTTCTGTCCTTTTTATTCCTTCCAACAAAGATGTGTGCAGAAAGGTCAGGCATTGCTGTGTGTTCTAAGGGAAAAGGATGGGTAAAATAGAAAAAGAAAAATGAGAGAAAAATGTGGGGGGGAAAAAGCTACCTCAAGGTATGAAGTTACCTCAGCAATTGTTTTGTTTTTGGGCTTGCTGATATTTTATATAAAAGCTGATAGTCTTGAATATTTTATTTTTTTAATGAAAAGAGAAGTTAAGTTTCATAATTTCTTATGAGCCAGAAGTTGTTATGCAGGTCGGCAGTGTTATGAGCTCTCTATGGAGAACGACAGAGACTTCAGACGTAGCGGAAAAGATGGCAGATCTCTACCCCCACCCTTAAATTAACAATTTAATTTTTGCCTTACTACAAGAATTTAATAATAATTTTTGCCCCCTCAAAAATATGGCCAATTTAGGATCTGTACCTTTTAATCACTGTGTTCAAATTGTTAAAAATGTGTATGATTAGAAGTCACCCTCCAAAAGGCATCTAAGTGATACAAACACAATTTGTAGCCTAAAGACTGGCTTAGTCTAAGTTCACTTAATTTAGATGTTAGGGTGACTTTACTTGATCAGTGCAGGTGGTTGTAGCTCTGTGGGTGGTTACCTGGGTTAGACTGCAGACCTGTTTATTCTCTCTGGATTTGGATAATGGTGGGTTTTGCTGTATAAAAAGTGGTATTTCTTAGGCATGTTTTTCATCAGTAAGTGTTGCTGAAGTGCTGTTTGCACCGATGATGGTACTCTAGCAACAAAATGTAATGAGAAGTTTCTTGAAAACAGCTGGCCCTTGGTTGATTCTCTAGGAGAGGGAACTAATAGCCTCTCCAGTTCCACAGGACCAGACCGTGCTTAATTTATACATGCAACCATGGAAGAGAACCACCAGAGACAAAACATGGGAATCAGGTTCTTTGATGGCATAAAGTCACATCATTGCAGCAAAGCCAGTGAAATCAAAATGGAAGTTTTAAGTTCATTTAAGATTTGAAGGCTAGCTGCTGAGGCTCTTACACAGATTTGGAATAAACCTATCAATCAGAACCAACTCTTGACCTTATAAATATTTGGCCCTCTTTTCCGCTATGGTGCTGTAACATATTCTACAAAGATTACCTCAGTTTTACTGAGGAGAAGCAGGCCGTTATTTTTTATTTTTATTGTGTGTGTTTTTTTAAGAAAAGCAATGGGAGCAAATTTTTGAAGTTTTTGTACCTTCTCAACCCAGGCTGACACTATTTGAAATGTTTGTGGAATTTGTTTTTAAAAAAGAAAGTTGCATTTGCTACTCTACATTGCACTTGGAGCAGAGAACCCTTTCTGAATGTACTTTTCAACACTCAGTGGTTGTAAATGAATTCACAAGAGGCCAGCTTGACATTGATTCTTGCCGAGAGGCTCTTTACCCATATACAAGCTGGGAATTCTGGGTTCTTGAGGGCTACTGTATTGGGCCACTCAGTGTGTACTTTTTTTAAAAAAAAGTTACTACCCTTTTTTTGTAGAGATTAGAGATTGGGAAAAACAACTCCCCAACCACCCAACTTCTAGAATAATTAAAAAGTATCAGTTTTTTTTCCCTTTAGACAACAAACCCAGTTAACCATACTGCTCTCTAATTTGCTTTTCTGACTGGAAAACATTGATATTAGCCCATGATGATAAATGTTTTTTGGCCCTTTTAGAAGCATAGAAAGTTGCAAGATGCTCTCTTATTATGAAAGAAACCAGAAATGGGTTATAAATTAGGAAGAAAAGGACAGGAGAGTATTGCTTCAAATGCATCATTTCAGGGGAATTGCTAGGTCCTTAAAAATGATTTAAGTTTAAAAGGGGGGGGGAGGCAGGAATCTGGGATGCCATGCAAAAGACTGAGCGGAGGGGCCCCTAGGCCACCCCCTAACAATACCCCTACATCTGTTGTTGTTTTCCCTGCTAAAAGTGGGGGGCAGGAGGGAATCAGTTTCCTTCTTTTAAAAATCTCTGACTTCTCTGCTTTTAATACAGACTTGCATAGAACAGTTTTTTATTATTATTATTATTATTATTATTATTCAGACGTCAGCCATGGCAAATAAGGTGTGTTTTTTCCCAACAGCAAGCAATTTTTGGTATTTGTTTCACATTGCATTCTTAAAGGGGGGGGCACACTTCCTCTCCCCTGGTACTCTTACAGTCCAATTATTGCTGTGCGCTATTTTAAAATTTTGAGACGAATGCATAAATGTTTGCTCAGGGTGGGGGTAGGAGCATCTAGCATTTTCCAAATAAGCATAAAATTAACCATAAGAGGCAGACAGCTTTAGTATTCTGGCTTCAGCATTCAAATAATTAGCGTTGCAGGAATCCTGTTAACTTCCACGGGAATTTCACAGGCAGTGATTGGAAGAAGAGAGCTTCTGAGCTGATGGAAGGATCCATCTGTTTTTAAGATCTTATTTAGCTATCAAATGTAGACAATTATTAGATACTGCAGTGAGAGAGTGCTGAACAAAGTGGATAAAAAGTTGTTGGGTTTGCTTTCAACATATTTTTTTAAAGCATAGTCATTGGAGTTTGTTCATACCATGCCTTGCCACTGAAGCATGGCATTTTTGCCACCAAATTGTGAGTTTTGCACAGATGGTTGCCTTTTTAAAATTTCCACATTTATAGTTTAGATTGCCTTGAACAGTTTTGAATTCTGTATTCAGTACCATACAGCGGCCAGTTTTTCCAGCTTCTGGGAGCAGAAGTTACCTCTAATTTCCAACATCTGGGCTGTGTTGATGGCTTCAGTTGAGATTATAACTCAACACATTCAGGCTGTGGGCACACTAGTAGCTTCAAAAGCAGTAAGAATGGTTTTTCTGGCTGCATTTTGAAGCAGCTCTGCCCTCTGCTGGACACACCTCCCTTCCCCACTGCTGACTTCAGATCTTTCAGGACTGCCCACAGCAAAGTGTTTGGCCAATCACTGTCAGTGCCTGAGCCTACAGCAAAGCATTTCCATTGGCCATACCTGGAGGGGGAATGGGTTGATCTACCAATCAGTTGCAAAATCTGTCTGAAGCTGAATTTTTAAAAAAAACACATTCAAGCTGATCCGACCAGAGTTTTAGAGTAATAAGGGGCAGACTTTTACTAGCATTGTGTGCCCCTGTTTTCAGAAAAGAGAGGTGGAGATGCACTTGAACCAGCACAACAGTAAGTGTGTCTATACTCTCTGTCTTAGATCTGGGTTCTGTTTGCAATTTGGATCTGCCTCTTTCTGCCCTTCCTCCCCCAGGGCCTCAGTTGACTCCTTCCTCCTGTTGCTGCTACCACCATTTTGAATTTCAAAAATGTAGCTGAGATGGTAGTTTTTTTGGGGAGGGGGAGCTGAGGGCTTTGAGCTCCTCCACCCGTGCATACTACCATGTACATACTCCTAGCTTTACCTCAAGCAGTAACTGGTGAACAAACAGCCAGAAAAGATCTAAAAAACCTGTGTGCTTCTCTTAAATAAAAAAGTAATAACATTTGAACAAATTCCCTGAATAGAAGAGATGCTGAGATTCCCCCACGCCTTCACAATTAGGAACTGTCAGCTGTTTTCCACCCATTGTTAATGTTAACAATGGTTTAATTAGATTATATAACTGAGTAGCTTTGAAAACCACTTTTTTTGTTTCTTTTTAACCATTGTGCAGTCTGAGCAAGGCTCAGTGACAGTACACAGATCTGTAACCTGTTTGTGTGGCAAAAGTTTACTTGGCAAGCCAGTAAAAGTGACTCCAAGGGAGGGAACGAAAATTTATTTCGCTGGTTATGTTAATACCTCAGTTATCACTGTGATTTTAACCTGGACAGTTAGATGGGTTTTGTCCACCGGAAAGGTCAGCCTAATCAATTTGGATGGTATTGTTCGTTTCCATGACCATTTATGGGCTACAGAACACTCTCAATAGCTTAGAAGTATTGGGATGCCACATGAGCAGGTGTTGACTCATTCACTGCAGTTTTGACCATTGCTTTTGCACAACACGTGGCCTTTACTTACAAGTCATTCCAGAGTACAATCTGGAGGGCTTTAAGTATGCTCAAGTCCTACTAAAGTCGATAGGAAGTATGATAAGTCCCATGGATGCCAGATGGGCACGGCCAATAGCCCTTAGGACAATACAAGTGTAAACCTAAGCCAGTTTAACTGTCATGGTTTCCCCCCACCAAGTGTACCTGCGAAGTGTAGTTCTTTGAGGAGGCTAGGGATCTCTTCATGCAGAAGTTTCAGTGCCACCAGAAAACTTTGGGGAATGGGATGATGAAAATGGGTTGTATTCAACAAAGTCCTACTCAGAATAGACCCATTGAAGTTAATGAACGTAAGTTAGGTCTATTAACTTCAGTAGGCCTACTCTTGAATAGAACTAGCATGGAATACCACCTGTTTAAACCATGTTTTATGTTTGAGGTACAAACACACCCAGTGAAAGTGCATCTCTGCTTTCATCCAGCCTTGTGCAAATTAAGCTGGTATGAATATTTCAATAAATATAATAGATTGGTGATTTTTCAAGCTGTGTCATGGGGGACTTTAGGGTGCTTGTTAGGGGTTACATAGGAAGCCAGCTAATACTGAATCAGACCATTGGTCCATCTTAATCTAGCTCAGTATTGTCTACACTGACTGACAACAGCTGTCCTTGGTTTGAGGCAGGAGGCTCTCCCAGCCCTGCCTGGAAATGCCAGGAATTGAACCTAGTACTTTCCACATGCAAGGCAGATGCTCCACCACTGAGCTATGACCCCTCCCCAAAGTCTCCTCAGTGAGAGGGATCAGCAATGGGTCATGCCTGGCAAGTGCCCCATATGAACAGATTGTCCACCCTAGAATGTGCCCCAGCATCCCCTGCAATGCATTGGGGTGTGGTGGCAGACATACAGGGATGCCTTGGCAACCTCAGCCCTCTTTAGGCTTCCCATCCTTTTCACAATGGGAACACCCTTCTTGGTCCCACCCTCTTACCATGTCTCCACTGCCCTTTATGCATTGTGGAGGGAGGGAGCCTGATCTATGTGTGTAGGTTCACTGAACAATTTAAAACTGATAAGGCTACTCTATAATTTGACATTAATGGAATTTATTGGCGTGCTGGTTTGGCTTTTTCTTTCCTTCAAAGGTCTGCTACAGAGAAGGGAGGATTGGGGAATTGGAAAGACAAAAGGATTCAGGGGCATAAAAAGACATAAGGGGGTTGAGGGCAGAACAGGGAGCTGTGCAAGACAAACCACCCCATGACTGACTTCCATCCAGAGTATTTCTGGGTTGTTGTTTTTTAATCCAGTACTTAAGCAGTGTCACGAGGTCTAGAAACTTAAATATGAGAGTGTTCTTTCAGATTCTTAGTGAATATATGGGACATGCACAACCCAAACTACCATTAAAATTAGGTTTGAGTTTCCAGGTGGAGCTTTAAACACAACAGCGCAGTCAAATTGACTTTGTGCATACATTTCAGTTCTCTTAGGATCAAATCAGGCATGTCTTTAAATTTATACTAGTTTTCAGGGTCTAGGGGCCAGCTTACTTTTACATTTTAAAAAATTACACCTTCTGAAGATTTCTCAAGGAATCCCAAGCCTTAGGTTACCTAAAGGACTGGCATGTCCAAAAATCTTTGCTTAGCTTTTAGAAGTAAAATAATTAAAATCTTGGGATCTAGATCCAAAGCCACAAAGGGAAATGTTTGGAGGGATTTGATTCTCGCAGTCATAATCGTAGAGTCATTCATCTGAACTTGCTTTTGAAAGATGGGAATAAAACAAGGTCCTTCTTTCTTTCTTTTTAAAAGATGTAGGCCAGATGCAAATTTGGCTCATCAGAAAGGAGAAGACTGAAATTTAAGAGGCTCTGTCATAACTTTATTACTTGGAGGATACACAGGTGTTACTGGCTACGAAATTTACACATGCATAAACTACCTCAAACTTCACAGTAAGATACGAATTCTAGAAGAGTGTGAATGAGTGTGTGCGTGAATGAGTATTATCCACTCTGAGGCTGTTTCCCTACATGAAGAAGAATGCAAAAAAAAAGTTTGAGATCCTCCCCTGCCATATCCTCCCCTGAAGTGGGATGGCTCCCTCAAGGAAGAGTATAAGGGTAGCTTATGCAGTGGACTGGTGACTTTCCATAGCTGCATTGCAAAGTCTTATCCTTCACTTTAGTTCTGGTGCAGTGGAATCCAGTAAGCCCATCTTTCAGGGTACTTTTTAGCCAAAATGTAGCAAGGGCCAAAAATGTCATGAGCACGTCCTCTGAATTCAGCATTGAACATTTTACATTCTGAAACAAGGAAAGCCCATGTTGTGTGATTTCACAACCAAGATGTATTATTCTGAGCATCAGTGGCATTGAGCGACTGTGGCCAATATTCACCTTCCGCTTATAATTGGTCAACACTTGTGCCTCTTCTCACTGCTTTCGCCTTATCTTGTGGAAACTGACATTACTTAGCATGGATTTGTGTGGCAAAGTATATATATACGCACAGAGAGAGAGAAAATATAGAAAAATAGGAAGTTCCCTTATACCAAATAAGACCAATGGTCCATTAAGGTCAGTATTATCTACCACTCTGGCAGGCAGCAGCTCTCCAGGGTTGCAAGAAGGAGCCTTTCCCAGCCCTACCTGCAGATGCCAGGGATCAAACCTGGACTTCTTGCAGAGCAAACTTGTGCAATGTCCCTCCCCTCTCTAAGACAAGGATGAGATGCTTTTACACTCTTGTATTAAGAAGCTGTGCCTTTATTGTAGATCTCTCCTGATTCTCTAGATCAGCCTTTCCCAACCAGTGTGCCTCCAGATGTTGTTGGACCACAACTCCCATCTTTCCTGACCATTGGCAATGCTGGCTGAGGCTGATGGGAGTTGTGGTCCAACAACATCTGGAGGCACACTGGTTGGGAAAGGCTGCTCTAGATCATAATAGATCTCTCGTGAGTCACATTTTCCCCAGTTTAGATGAACTCAGTAGAATAGGGGATGAAACCTATTGGTTATGGCATCCTCTCATCCCTTTTCATTACAAGGCTCCAAATCTACTCAGTCAGTTTACTCTTAAAAATGTCATTCAAGATTCCATGGCCTGTAGGTAATTTACTATTGGCATTCCAATTCTAAGACATCCCCCCCTCCACTTAGCACTCAGCTGCCTGACACCTTTAGTCCTTCACCTCTTTAAATCCAAAGGCTGCAGGGGCATTTACCCCAACTTACATAGCTCAGTTATGACATCAGAGCAAATAACCAATTGCTGACTGATGACACTTCCAGGCCATGGGCTATAGTAATGCTAACAAACAACTCCCCTTCATTTCAAACTATTAAAGATCTTCAAGGAGCAACAAGCAGGATTCTACTACACTAAACCTGGAGATAAGGGGGAAGAAACCATTTCCCTTGATCTGTAGTTCCCCCAGAAGAACTCAGAAACATGAAAGCATTACAGAAGACAGAGCTTGAAAGTGCCTGGGGGCCAGTGTTGGTGCATCCTATTTTTCAGCCAAGGATGTAGCAAATGTCAATAGTAAGAAAGAAGGCAAGTTTTGTAAAATGTATCTTGGACGGGATATTATAAACAATCAGCTTTCAGTACAAGCATGTTGGAAGTTAATTGTAAGAACCCGCAAAGTGGTGAGAATTTTACATCACTTGCTTCTAATAGGCAAATACCATGGTAAGTTACCATTCAGTAAATGAGTATCTGTTCATGCCCCAACTTTAGTTTTTGACTATACAATCCTCTAAAAAAATTAAAAAGTTGTTCTTTCACTCCTTTAAATGTTTTTGAATCCTGCATCTTTGTTGTTGACTATAGAATCTTATTTTTAAATGTTTGACTTTTTGAAAGCCAAATGATCTCTTGATTTGCAGTTGGTGTACAGGCGAAGGAAGGGAGCAGCTTTCAGGCAAAGACTGATTTTATATGAATGGCTGTTTCAGTGCCATAGCATTTAAAACAGGAAACAAGCTAGCTGAAATCGCTGCGACTATAAACCCAGTAGCTACGGGGAGCGTGTCATAGAGAAGGTAAGATCTGCCACCCCTTGCCTGCCATATGCAGGCCAAAAAGTGGGCAGGGGGAGACGGGTTTTGGTGGAATGACTGGCTTACCCAATTTTCAGGGGGCCTGAGGTTTCTTATTTCATTGCTTGCATATGAGATAACAGCCACTCATCACAGATGTCTGATTTAAAGTATGAGCAACCATCAGATACCCTGGTGAGGAAAAGAAAACCCCACTCATTCCTTCAAACAAACCTAATGGATAATAGGCTTCTACTAATATAAGTCAGTCCCAAGAGTGGTGTAAGGGTCAAATAGAGCAGGAGAAACACCTAATACTTTTTGATTGCTGTATTCCCAGAGGCAATATAATTAAATTCTCAGCTGTGTATATAAATGGAATCCTCTCAAACTAGGACTGTTTGAAATCTAAACAGGTGCCACAATGGCAGAATATATTACACACAAATCAAGAGTGCCTACTATGTAGAGGGAAATATTTGAGGTTGTGCATGCATTACTAGTTGGCAGCATGAGTACCCCACAACACCTACAAGCACCCTTTTTACATACAGCACACCCAATGTGTAGAAATTTACATGCACCCATGAATCCCATCTGTCAGGTGAAAACTGCCAACAGCTTCAGCCAGCCGGCTAACTCTAAAAAGCAGAGACTCAGTTGGGCCACCATAAAAAAAACAACTGTTTTTAGTTTTGCTTTAAATAGCTATGCCTGAAGAAGAGTTCTGAGGAACTCAGAAGCTCACTTCTAGTCTTTAAAATGGCTATTTCTTCAGCAATAGGAATTAAAGTCATGGCCTTCTTAAATCTGACACTCTCCCTTTTGATCAGAGGCATTCCATGCATTGCAGATTAATGATGGAAGCAAAAAGACACCCACCACCAGCCGGTGTCTTGGTTTAGTTTAGATTGGGTACCACCCTCACTCCCCATCTCTCAGCCAGTGTATCAATCAGCACCCTGAAGTGCCTGTTGAGCTGCACGTCGTGTCAATCTAGGGGCGTGAGGACCATATATACATGCAGGATAATGAATATAACCATGTTTGTTTATCTACCTCTTAGCAACAATAGATTTTTAAAAAGTAAATAGGTTAGAAATTAATACAACATGCTGTGTAGTGTAGGGAGAAAAATACTTTCCCCCCCAAAGAAATATCGTTCTGCTTAAAATAAATAAATAGAAATTATGGGAGCTCTCTGCTTTTTAAAGCAGACTTGGTAAACTGTAGAGGGGGATAGGATCCAGGTACTGGCATGGCCAGCGTGCTCTAGCCTGGCCCAGTGGATGCATTACTGAGCAAGCCCACATTCAGATTCCTGCCATGGGTTCATTGGACAAGTTACTGGTCCTGATCTAAAGGATAAGGAGATCAGGAAAAAAAGCTGTGTGTGTGCTGCTGTGTACTCAAAGAAGCAGTATCAAAAGTGAGCTAGGTAGACACAGGCACAAATTGCTGAGAGGCTACACAGATTACCCTGTTGCTGGATATGGGTCTTCCCCAATCAAGCACAATGGGTATTTGCACACCCAATATAGCAGATGATCAGTCTGTGAATTCTGCAAGTAGACTGTGTTTGTTGCTGGAACAGAGAGTCTTGCCTCTCCAGCCTCAGTGCTTCCAGTCTGTAAAATGGTGGCAAAATAATCTCTTGCTACTTCACCAGGCTGTTAGAAGAACAAAGGCAAGGGAGACTGGAAAGCAGTTTGCCTGTTGAGAACACCATAGAAACAATTAATGGCTACAAGCCATTTGACAACAAAGGTGTTGGGACAACTGCTGGTGTCCCACTGAGGCTGCGTTACCCACTTCCCCTCTACAAGTTAATTAATCCTGTTTTTTAAAGTGTGTATTAGTTTGTAAGAGCCCCAACCTCAACCATTTTCTCCCCCTTTTATGACTTTGTTTTAAATGCAACATCTGATACTTGTTTCTTTTCTTTCCTAATAATCCCCATCAGAAACTCATCACCCCCATTTTCTTTCCACATTCTTAGCATAAGTGCTGACAAGTGTTGAGACAGCTATCAAACAGTGATTGATTGAATTGTGCCTTAGACCCACAAGTGCATAGTCTTTTGCAAATCTTTTCTCTTCCTCCTTTGAGGGTACTGAGCATCTACATACATATATAACAAATAACCTCAATGGATCTCAGTCAATAGTTTATCAAAATAACTTGCGCAGGATGGGGTGAGCGGGTGGGAAGAACTCATAAAAATTGTTCTGTTGGGTGAGACCAGCTTTAGGCCAGCAGTCCATTTCCAACAGTGACAGGTTAAATGGCTCTGGCCAGTTCCCAGCAGGACCTGATGACAATTTTGCCATTTCTGTTGGTTTTTTTGTTTTGTTTTTTTGCCACCAGCATCCGATACACTGTCTCTGAACATGGAGGATCAGTTTAGTTAACATGTTTGAATAGATCAATCCTCCATAGAGTTTCTCTGATCTTTCTCTAAAGCCATCTCAGGCTAGAAAAAGCAACAGCAAGAAGTTTACATCTCCCGGTTACTTTGATGGAGACGTCGTATTAAAGCTATTTTGCTACTTGGGTGTAGGTCCGGATTACCTTCTTTCAGAGTGATCAATTGTTATCTTATTTACAAATCATTTATATGCAAAAAAAGGTTGTGTGAATTTGGAATGGAATCTGTCTGCCGTACAATATTATAACGACTTTTAAAAACAATATAGTGTTTACTGTTTCTCCCTTTTATTCTAAGCCATGGAAATCATCACGAGTTCAGACCCCATCTCTGAAAGGCTGTTAACAATTGTTTCCCTCCCTTTGGTCAACTGTAATTTTGTTTTTTTTTGTTTTTGTTTTTTTAAAAAACCCTTTTCTCTCTGAGTTTCCTTTTCTAATCTCTGTTCTTTGACTTCTTGTCTTTTGCATGAGGCAGGTTAGCTGGCTCAGATCCAAAGTTGCGATTACATATGGAGGCTGGCTCCATTTTACTTCCAGCTTGGTTACTGCCACAAACTGCTTTACTCCACTGTTTCATTTTTAAAAAAAAAATAAAAGAAAAAAAATCATATTTTGATTTGTCTTCTGATTTACTGCTCGAAATGTTTTGTCTAGTGCTTTCAAGTGCAATCCTTGCAACAACCCTGTAAGGGGTGAGGGACCTCTTTCACACCTAGGACAGCATTACCTTTTGAACACATAGTCCTGTGTTGATGGGGAACTACACCCCACAAACTGCTACTACAGTGTCACTGTTTCTAGCCCAATCCAGCAGCTGGGAATGTGTGCGCCCAGAGTTAGTAATCACTTCAGGCATACCTGAAACCTGACTATACCATTAATTAGAAAAAATACTATTTAATTTAATAATAAAAAGATAACCAATGTTATTAACTCACACATTTAGCTCCATTGTATTTTTGAACATCGTTTGTTTAGATGAATGAATAGCCCCCACCCTGCCCCCCAAAGGATGGCATGCAGGGCCTCACAAACCATAAATCCACCATTACCTACAGTAAGTCTAGGTCATTGCAGGAAATCACATGGATAGCTAGACCCAGCTGCCTGGCCCTACTTGGAAGAGTACCACCACAGCCAGCAGACCAAGGCCCACTGAGAGAGGAAGGTGCCTACCAGAACCCTCAAATCTGGAACTGGCCCAGAGAGCAAGGCAGGCAGGCTGCAGGAACATTACTCCTATCTGCTCAGGGATGGGCCACAGTGCTGTCCTGGAAAAGTCTATAGCCAAGCCAGGAGCACTAAATGGGCATTGGGAATCCATGAAATGGAGCCAACGAAAGGTCAGCCAAGTACAAAGCAGCACCTGCCTGTTGTCTTTTACAAGCAGGAGTGGCTCTGTAGACAAGACACTGGTGGAAACAGCTTAGAACAATACCTGACCTGACATGAGCTGGTCCTGATCATTTATTATTATTATTAGATTAGATTTATATCCTGCCTTTCCTCCCAGTAGGAGCCCAGGGCAGCAAACAAAAAACACACTAAATCATCATCAAAACAGACTTTATATCATATATTAAAACAGAATATCCTTAAAAACTTACTAAAACAAAACATCCTTAAAAATGTTTTTTTTAAAAAGCGTATCACTATAGCCTTACAGCTGCAGAACCTTTTGCCTAGAGACTTGCCCAAAGTAGAAAGTTATACATAAAAGCACAGGAAAACTTCTTAAAAAAATGCATGTTACTGAATTTGGTGTGGGTTTTTTAAATATTACTAAATTTCTATCCCACCCTTCATCTCAAAAGGAGCCTGGGGCAGCAAACATCAAACAGATAGAACACCACAATTTAAAATAAAATAAAAAGGTATTTAAAACCATTTCAAACAATTTACAAACCATTTCAAAACATGTGGAGCATCTAGAACATTTATAAACAATCACATACCTTCATAGTTACTAATTTCAAGTTACCATGGCCAATATCTTCCAGCCATCAAACTGGAATGTTTTAAAATTTGACCTGGAAGCCAATAATGAGGGAGACAAACACACCTCACTGGGGAGGGCATTCTACAAATGGGGAGCCACCACACAGAAGGCCCTGTCACAGGTCACTACCAACTGGTCAGCAGCCAGAGGTGCTGTGGTGCTGACCACAGGGCCTGAGATAGTTGATACTTTGGGAGTTGCTCCTTTAGGTACTTGGGTCCCAAGCATTTAGGGCTTTGTGTGGTAGCACATCTCCGGTAAAAGGGGTCGAGGTCCACTCAGCCTTCCATCCATCCGTGGTCGGTAAAATGAGTACCCGGCATATGCTGGGGGGTAAAGAAAGACCAGAGAAGGAACTGGCAATCCCACCCCATATATACGGTCTGCCTACTAAATGTCGTAAGATGTCACCCTAAGAGTTGGAAACGACTCACACTATAAGTGCGGGGACACCTTTACCTTTTTTATGGTAGCACTAATACCTTGAATTGGGCTTATAAGCTTACTGGCAGCAAGTGCAGAGCTTTCAGGAACAGTGACACATGGTCCCATTGGGCTGCCCCACTTACTAATAGCACACTCTGCACTAGGTGCAGCCTCTGGAGAGTCTTCATGGACAGCTCCATATACAGCACATTGCAGTAGTCTTAAGTGGGAGGTCTCTAGAGCATGGACAACTGAGGCTAGGCTATCCTGATCCAAGAATGCTTGTAAGTGGTGAACCAGCCTAAGCTGGGCAGAACATTTCTGACCAAAGGCCACCTGACACTGCAGTGACAAGTTGAATCCAGGAGTGCTCCCAGACTATAAAACTGTCCCTTCAAGGACAGTGCAACCCCTCCCAGGCAAGGCTATACACCCAATACAAGGACATAGGTACCACTGACCCACAGCACCTCCATCTTTCCAGGATTCAGCCTCAGTTTATTGGCAACCATCCAGCCCTTCACTGCTTCCAGACACCGATCCAACTCTTTCACAACCTCTCCCAATTCAGAAGGAATGGAGAGAGAGAGCTGTGTGTCATTAGCATATTGACAACACTGTGCTCCAAATCCCCAGACAACGGCTCCCAGTGGTTGCTGCTGTATTGTTTTTACATTGCATTATTGTATTTATTGTATTCTGTTTTAATTGTTATATGTACGTCGCCTAGAGTGGCCAACGGCCAGATAGGCGACACATAAATTAAATTTTTTTATTATTATTATTATAGACGTTGAATAGCATAGGAAACAGAATGGACCCTCATGAGACTCCAGAACTCAAAAGCCTTGGCGCTGAACAAAAGCCTCAGTGCTAGTTTCTGGTGATGACCCTGCAGGTAGAAGTGGAGCCACTGTAATACAGTGGCTCCAACTCCAATCCCTCTGAGTCTTTCCGGAAGGACACCATACTCAATGGTGTCAAAAGCTGCTGAGAGATCAAGGCAAACCAACAGAGTTGCCATCTTCCTGTCTCTTGAGACAGGATACCAAGACTGTTTTCAGTGCTAAACTTAATCCTGAAGCCAGATTGAAATGGTTCTAGATAATCTGCTTTCTCCAGACATGCCTGCAGCTGGCCAGCCACGACCTCTCAAATCACCTTGCCCAAGAAAGGCACATTAGATAAAAGCTTTCTTGAAACCAGGGAGGGCCTCTTCAAGAAGTGCCTTACCACTGCCTTTCTTCAATGCAGTAGGCATAACTCCTATAATGAGCTGTTTAAAAAATAAAATGAATGGCACTTCAGATATCCATTTCATGGTAGAGTTTCTGCTGTGAGAAACCCCTCAACCGGGAAGTCCCAGAAAATGCAATGTAGAGCAAGAGTTATGGTTTTCATCCTGTGGGTTCAGAACTTCTTCTTCTAGGACAAGATAATCAAAGTCTCCGAGGCGAGTCCACTGCCACTCAGAAGTGTCCTGCCTAGGGAACTTCGGATTAGTATAGTTGGAAGATGGCAGTCACCCCTGTGTGTAGCACTTCATCCTGTTCTTAAAGTAATGCAAAGCCAGTTTAAACCGGATCTGTTCCTGTGTGTTGGCCCGGAATCTACCATACGTCTTCTCAACAGCAACCTTCTCTGAGTCAGTTTCAGTGTTGCGTGGCTGGTGGCCTACGACAACATGATTACAGGAGCCCACACGTAAACTCCCCAGTCCGTCCATAAAATACTCTGAAGGGAAGATTGAAAGGGAGAGAAGTCAGTCAGTAAATTGGGGGAGGGGGGACATGTGGCCCTCCAGACATTGCTGGGTTATTGCTGGACTACAGCTCTCATCATCCCTGACCATTGGCCATGGTGCCTGGGGCTGATTGGAGTTGGAGTCCAACAACATCTGGAGGGCCACAGGTTCCTCATTCCTGCAGTAAATTGGGGGGGGGAGCACACAAAACTTTTTTTTTTTTATGTTACAGATGTCAGGTGTGGGGCAAGTGGGCCTGGTTTGGGCAAAATGACCCGATGGGTCAATTTGGGACTTGGGCCAGACCTAATAATTTGTTTTAAAATGGTTTTTAACATTGTAATAATAATAATAAGGTTCCCCACTCCTGATTTAAACCCCATCTTTTTGGCAAGCTTGTTTCTCCTGGGGAAGGCAAGAATGAACATTGTGAACTGAGCTTTCAATCTTACTTTTCACAGAACCGTAAGAGTGCAAGGGGGCCTTGCCAGGCCATCTAGCTCAGAGCTAAATCATTTTTTTTTTTTTACAATAATTTTTATTCAAATTTTCATAAAACATACAAAACAAAATCATAAAACTTTTGAATGTGAGACCTCTTTTCATATAAGGAGGAAACACATGGAGGACTAAGCAGTACTATAGCTGTACCTGCCTGCCCCTTTCAGACACCCGTGTGGGTACCAGGGCTGACACAGCTAAGTGTGGCCCCACTCGCATACGAAAATGGTTTCTGAGTTGGTGAAAGTGCCAACAAAACTAAATTTCAGTAAGGTTTTGAGTTGGCAAGCATGAACAAAATTAACATGTCATTTTCCCAGGGTGGGGTGTTGAGGTTAAGTAAAAGACACCAAGCCATAGCTGGGGGGAGGAGTTACATTCCCCCCCCCCAAGAGATCAGTTTTCTGGAATTGTTGAACCCAGAAGCAGCACAACGTTTTGAAAGAGCACCTTGGAGGCTTAGAAACAACATTTGGAACCCCACCCAGATTGAGTTGGGCTTTTTTGTGGCCTACTTGTCTTTTATACTTTAAATACTAATTGTCAGAGGTTCTCAAAAGTGGAAAGAAAGAATTGAGGGAATCACTTCCCAGCCCCCCAAACTTTTTTTCTTGCTTCCTTTTAGCATGACCACTGTAAATTCCACAGATGCACAACTGATCCAGTAGGCTTGAAGTTGCCACCTGTGAGAGCCCACTTTGGATAGGGGGCAGTTGGGAATTCAGTAGCACAGTCAATCCCAGCAGGCTGGCTTTCACCACCAATCAGCAGTGACAGCATGTCTTCATAACTGGTTCCCAATTGTCCCTTGGCAGCAGTGTCTTTCTACCTGCCCCACATCTTATGTTACAGATGTCAGGTGTGGGGCAAGTAGGCCTGGTTTGGGCAAAATGACCCAATGGGTCAATTTGGGACTTGGGCCAGACCTAATAATTTGTTTTAAAATGGTTTTTAACATTGTAATAATAATAATAAGGTTCCCCACTCCTGATTTAAACCCCATCTTTTTGGCAAGCTTGTTTCTCCTGGGGAAGGCAAGAATGAACATTGTGAACTGAGCTTTCAATCTTACTTTTCACAGAACCGTAAGAGTGCAAGGGGGCCTTGCCAGGCCATCTAGCTCAGAGCTAAATCATCGGCAACAGATGGCTGTTCAGTCTCTGAAGTCCTTTGAGCAGGCTGGCTTGCTAACATTTTCTTGTCCGGGTGATCATCGCCACCACAAGATCAAGAACCACCAACTTAGGGAATTTCAGGCTTACCTTGGCCACCTCAGAAGCTAGCAGCATGGCTTTCCATACATAAAAGCCATGACGCTGAAAATGTTACCAAGATCTCCGCAGGCCATGAAAACATGCATTGCAGCTTCATATGATCTCACTTTCAACAGGTACTAAGGGACAACATTAGCACACATAAAAGACAATAATCGGTGGGGGGGGTCTGGATTTACCTGAGTGAGCCACCCTCTGCAGCTTAGGGTCAAATCCAACACGCCTGCTCTTCTCAGTATGAGCGAGGAAGAAATTGACTACCCCACTGGCGACCACACAATTGGGAAAGCCTTCTAGGCGGTGGTAGAAGCCATATCGGAGGTGTAAACAGCCGCTGTCCGCTCCTTCCTCATAGATGAGCTTAAATTTGTAGTCATTCCCACCAACGCTGCCTCCGACCTATAAGCCACATCGGCTCCAATCAGCAATATACAGCCTTCTTGCTTATCCACACTTTACCACTATATTGTTGCTGTTGAAACGTGCACACATATTCCTGTTAAAATGCAGGTGGGGAACTTGTGGCCCTTCAGATGTTGCTGGATTACAACTCCCACCATTCCTGACCATTAGTCATGTTGACTGGGTCTAATGGGAATTTGAGTCCAATAACATGTGGAGGACCACATTCCTGTTTAAAAAAACTGGGAACGGGTATAATCCTTGGTTATTAATGCGGTGTTCTAGGGAAAATGCAGTTTTATCAAGCAGGGATACTTCAAAGAAAAGGTTAATAATGACAGTCAAGGTTCACTGCAAAACACTTTGTCCATCACAATCACTCTCCCCCGGTAACGAGCAGCTGCAAAGTAAAGAAACCCGGCCATACTTCCATTGTGTGTGCATGCATACATGCATAATTCCATCATAAGAACATAACAGCTTGCTGGATCAGTCCAGTGGCCAATCTAATCCAGCATCCTGTTCTCACAGTGGCCAACTAGATGCCTTATGGGAAACCCACAAACAGAATCTGAGTGCAAGAGCCCAGTCCTCTCCTGCAGTTTCCAGCAACTAGTATTCAGAAACACTACCGCCAGCCATAGATGCAGAGCACAGCAATCATGGCTAGTAGCCACTGATAGCCTTATCTTCCATGTGTTTTGGTTGGTTGGTTGTACTGCCTTCAAGTTGATTCTGACTTTTGGCAACCCTATGAATAGGGTTTTCATAGTAAGCGGTACTCAGAGGGGGTTTACCATTGCCTTCCTCTGAGGCTGAGAGCCAGTGACTGGCCCAAGGTCACCCAGTGAGCTTCATGGCTGTGTGGGGTTTTTTCTTACCCACTTTTAAAGCCACCCAAGTTGGTGGCAATCACTGCCTCCTATAGGAGTGGATTTCATAGTTTAACTACGTGCTTTGTGAAGAGGTACTTTATTTTGCCTGCCCTGAATCTTCCAGCATTCAGCTTCATTGGATGTCCATGAATTCTAATGTTATGAAAGAGAGAGAAAAATGTTTGTCTATCCAGTTTCATCTTGGCTGGCCAGAGTCATTTTGAATCCTCTGTTCTACGCCTGGGGGTGACAAAGTAGAAGAGATCCTAGAAGGTTGAATTATGCATCCAGTATTAAATTTTATTCTTGCACATCCTTTCCTGGGTGCAAGGTTATGCCCAAACTATATGAAATGTCAAATGCTGGATCATAGTTAATGTGCCTAGGTTGGGTTACACTAATTAGCAACTACCACTTGGGGTGGTGATGGCTGGATTGGGGCTGCAGCTTGCAAGGAGGGATTTTTAACCCTTTCCTCCTACAGTAATAACAGCATCCCTTTCACAACACATAGCTTTAGGTTTATTTTTTCTATAGGTACCACAGTGTGGGGACCTATCAGAACTGCAGTCCCAATCATAAGAAGCTAGTAGTGAAGGGGGAAACAAAAAATCCCAGACATAATAAATGGGCAAAATGGATTTAACACATGTTATGGCCTTCCTTCTGATGGAATATTGTCCCATAATGTGGCAGAATTAGCTAAGTAGGGAAACAGGAATTGGATGCTTTCAACAAATATCTAAATTCAAGGACAAATATCTGCAGTGTTTAGTTTATTATTTGAAATCTTTTATTTGACTGAGCCAGGGATAGGGAACCTGTGGCCCTCCAGGGATAGCTGGGCTACAACTCCAATCATTTCCAGCCATGATGGCTCCATGTCAGTGGAATCCACGCCGAGATTTTTTCCAGGAGCTGTCCAAAGTGCTGAAACCTATAAACCATGCTGACTAGAGCTGGAGTCCCAACAATATCTAATGAGCCAGAGGTTATAATCTAAATACAGACCCCCTTGGTGCAATCGAGTCTGCTAAATGGACTCAAAAGGGACCAAATGTTGTTAGGAGCAGCCATGGGTGTCTCAGGCAGTTAAAGTATGATTTCTTCTAGGAATGCAATAAAAATTTCACATTGGCCAGAGCTAAATTGAGAGACTAGAAGAGGGCACAGCAACCCCCCCCCCCAAATTTCATACCACATCCAAGTTGCTGTTCTCCAACACATCCACTAGTTTCTCAATCTTGGTGTTGGCAGTGAACAAGAAGTCATCATCCACCCAGAGGTAATATTTGGTTGTGACTTGAGAGATGGCGAGGTTTCTCCCTGCAAACCAGCCCTGATGAAGTAAATCAGGAAGAAGCTTCAGAGAACACAGAGGCAGTGTCAGCAGTGTGATTTTGTTCAGGAGCTTTCCACAGCAATAAGCCTGTCCCCATCCTTTGCATAACCTCGGAAGCAATTAAGCCTGTCAATTAGGCACTGCATCAGAGGTTTCTAAGCAAGGCTTTGAGAATAGTTTCTCCTGGTTCCCTCCAGATGTTGCAAGGTTTTAGAACATGGTGAACTCCAGATGCTGTTGGATTCCAGCACCCCTGACCATTGGCCATGCTGGCTGGGGCTGATGGGAACTGTAGTGCAACAGCATCTGGAGTGGTTCAGGGTGGGGAAGGTGCTTTAGAAAAAAACGAGGGGCAGTGCTATAGTGGATGTGACCTGCTTAGTCTCATGGGACACACTCTTTGGTGGGGAATCAAATCAGTCACTAGCAGCCAGATCCAGTCATCTTGAAGGTATGGCAAGGGGTACCATGTTCCTCAGACCCTGTTCCTATGTTACCACTACAGTGCTGTTCCTTTCCGTGCCAACAAAGTATCACGAGAAGCTATGTAGCATTCGGAATAAATCTATGCTACGGTTCCCCCTTATTCCAGCTATAACTCTTAAGGCCCAGTTCTGGTGCAGGAGCCACAGCAACCCCATTCCTCTGTATTAGCTTCATAATACAAGAAGCCCCAAGGCACAGAGGAGCACAAGTTACATTTCTTTCCAAGGCCAGTAACAACTTAAATTTCAGAGGGTTAATGCTGGCATCGGGAGGATCTGTAGCGGAAGCTCCTCTTGCATTCTCTAGCCACTGGTCTTCTACGGGTGGGTCAGGACCAGAGCTTGGAAAAGTTACTTTTTTGAACTACAACTCCCATCAGCCCAATCCAGTGGCCATGCTGGCTGGGGCTGATGGGAGTTGTAGTTCAAAAAAGTAACTTTTCCAAGCTCTGGTCAGGACCCACTACTGGATTGCAGCCTGATCTAAGGTGGGTTGCAAAGGCAGAACTACCACTGTACAAGTACGGGGTAAAAATATTAAGAAAATCAGCCCCCAGAGTTAAAGGTGGGTCCCAGGTCTGAAAAAGTTGAAGACTACTGCTCTAGTCCAGGTGTGGGAAGCCTTTGTCCCCCTCCAGACGTTGCTGAACTACAGCTCCTATCATCCCTAGCCATGCTTGCTAGGGCTGATGAAAACTGTAGTTCCAAAACATCTGGAGGACCAAAGGGTCA
Organism: Rhineura floridana; assembly: GCF_030035675.1. NCBI lineage: Eukaryota > Metazoa > Chordata > Lepidosauria > Squamata > Rhineuridae > Rhineura > Rhineura floridana. The sequence goes on along the minus strand of NC_084490.1, from coordinate 43,514,346 downwards.
CCTGGTCTAGGGCTTCTCACATTGCCACTTCTCACAGGCGGGGTGGAAAGTGGTGGCACTGCCATCGCTCTCATGCCACCAGAGTAACATTTATGAATTATTATTACATTTCTATCCCACCTTTCCTCCAAGGAGCTAAAAGTGATACACATAGTTCTTCCCCTCTCCATTTTATCCTCACAACAACTCTGCGAAGTAGATAAGGCTGAGAAGCAGTGACTGGCCCAATGTCACCCAGTGAGCTTCATGGCCGAGTGGGGATTTGAACCCTCATCTTCCAGGTCATAGTCCAACACTCTAACCTTTTGCCACATTAATATGAACCAGGAAAGCTAGCTCTTTTTCCTTCAATAGCCTTAAACCATTCTCCCAGGACTATTATAGTTATTATAATTATATCCCATTGTTCTGGATAAAAATCCTTCCAAGGCAAACTTACAAATAACTTCAAAATATTTAAACAATTTTTAAAGCAATATAAAAATAAGTTACCAGGTTCTTTCCATAGGACAATAGTTAGGGGCAGGGGCCCAAAGGGTGGGTGGGTAAAGGGGGACAGCCCAGCTCAAGTAGGCTCAGGTCTTTTTTACCCAACATACTCTCTCTCCTGTTCGACCTCACAGGGCAGTTGGCAGCAGATTGCCCTGTCTGGGGATGGGCTACCCACTTTCCTTAATATTGTCTCTCCTCTCACAACAACTCTCAGCTATTTTAGGTGAGAGATAGAGAGAACACCAGAATCCTGTTCAGAGAATGATAAGCTCTGGACTCTGGGGGCTGGAAGACAAGGAACAAAGGGTACAAAAAAGGGGCATAAAAGGAGAAGTTAGGATGCACGAGGGCAAGGATGTGAAGAGTTTCACAAGAAGTGACAGAACCTCTGAGGCTTAGGACTTATGTATGCCTCTCTCAACATTAAGAGGGAGTCATCCCTGCTAGGGGACAGGCAGAAGATGTGGAAGTTCAACACACACCAGAGGTAGGGAACTTATGGTTCTCCAGATGTTGTTGGACTACAACTCACAGCAGCCCCAGCCAGCATGACCAATAGTCAGGGATTATGGAAGTTGCAGTCCAGCAACATCTGGAGGGCTACAGGTCTCCCATCCCTAGCGTACATCATGGCCTGTCAAGGTTCTCCCTGTCACCTGCCACATTGCTGTCAGAAGACCCAGGAGCGGCTAACTTTACTAGGAGCCAGAAAGTCCCTCTCATCAGCGGAAGAAGCCACTCCTGCAAGTGTCATTACCTTTGCAAAGGGCATAATGTATTGTTCAACATTAGCCTCTTGGATCATCTCTGGATGTTCACTGTCGTCTGCCACAATGACCTTCATATACGGATAATACTGTCTTATGCTCTTGATGAGGATCCGCAGTTTGTGGTAGCGCAAGAAAGTTTTTGTTGTGATGGTCACCAGATTATTGACATCATTACCTGAGGCACAAAGGAGGGGAGCTCAGGGTGAGCTTAGATGCTCAAAGAGCTATGTGGGTTTGTTTCCCTCAGCTTACTCTAGGCCAGCCTTTCCCAACCAGTGTGCCTCCAGATGTTGTTGGACCACAACTCCCATCAGCCTCAGCCAGCATTGCCAATGGCAGCTGATGGGAGTTGTGGTCAAACAACATCTGGAGGCACACCGGTTGGGAAAGGCTGCTCTAGGCAGTGGAGGCCGGTCCGTTAGGGCAAATGCAGCACTGCCCCATCAACCTCAGCCAGCTCCCACCTGCCTTCCTACTTAACAATGAGTCCAGGGGGTGACACTCCTTTCAGCTTCTTCCTCCATAGTCTACAAGCTGTTGCCCTTTTAGAACTCGACAGGGAAGAGGATGGGATAAAGCTAGAATTAAAAGGCGCCCCCTGTGGTTGGCTCTGGCTCGGCCTACTTTTTGGGCTCCTGGTCATCTGCCCTACAAGTCCAATGGGCACCTGCCACCACTGACTCTAGGAGTCTAGTAATGAGCCTCACATCCAAGTACAAACATTTCCTACCACAGTCTACAGTAGGCCTCTTCTTATGAAGGTCCTGTTCCTGGGCTGCTATTCTCACTCTGGGTGCCTACTTAGGTGTAGTAAAGGCCGCCTTCCACAGAAGTGGTGTAATTGCTCTTACCCTACCATACAATGTTTGCGGCTGCTTTGTAGGGTTCAATTTGATCTCTCAACATAAATTTCTTTAGGACAGGGTGGGCAGACTTCAGACCAGCATGATCTATTTTGTTTTTTTTACTAGAACCCCAAGATCCACCAACCAGAGGCAGGTACAAAAGATACCCACCTGGGATTAAAGAATGCTGAACTCAGGAATGTGTTTTGAGTACCAGAACAGAGTTCACGGTCGTTCTACAGAAAAATCCATTACAGGTTCTTCATTTCAGCAGTCTGGGATGGGGAAGTGTTTTATTTTTGCCATTCTTAAAATTAGGAGTTGAAAATCCTTGCTGATTGGCTTAGAATCATCCAAAGATCTACAACAGGGATGAGGAACCTCAGACCCAGGGGGCAATGTGGCCCTCCAGGTCTCTCTAACTGGTCCCCAGGACTCTCCCCAAGCCACAGACTCTTCTTTGCCACATTCCTCACCAGCCCTCCTTTGCACCCTCCATGAATATTTTTGCCTGGCCAGAACATGACTAATGCCTCTTGCTTTTCTGGATGGAGGACAGCGAAGTGTGTATAGAAATTAGCCTACTGTACAAAGGTAAAATTCACATCTGCCTGCTAGCCCCAGCCACCATTGGCACTTGGGCCCAAAGAAGATTGCACCAAAGGAAATGTGGCCCTTGGGCTGAAAAAGGTTCACCCACCCCAATCTACAAGTAAGATGTGGCTCTACCTTCTGCCCATCTCTGTTAATAGAGAGCTAATGAATATGTTCTGTTGTCATGGGTGTTGCTATCTGAACGTGTGTCCAAAGCTCACCTGATCCTGGGTCAAACAGCTTAGGGAGGCCTGGCTGTCGGATGGTCACAGGAAACCTAACATGATGAGTTCCTATTGTAAATTTCACTGGAAAGCAATCAAAGGTAGGTGGTTAGTTGCCAGTTTCATGGCTTCCACAGTTCAAACAATCCCTGGTCCATCAGCCACACCTCCTTCACGGGAACTTACAGCAGAACCTTACAACTGCTGGGAGACCACCCACACTTCTGTTGGCAAAGTCTCTTATCAGACAATGCCCATATTTTCCTAAATGTTTCTGTTCATAGCTTCAAAGTGTTGGAAATCTGACAGTGCAACTCAGTTTGAAGTGGGGGTGGGGAGGCAGGGATTGCATGCTACAAGGAGAGTGGAGAGATAGAGAGAAGTCCTCCTAGATTCCTAGACAGTTCTGCCCACTCTCACATAAACTGACCTTTCCTTCCAGGTGTAAACTGATATTCTCAAAGGAAACTTTATATCCTTTCCTGCTCTTCCTCTGATCTAAGTCTTCCTTTGTTCTTCTTGCCAGCATAGCTCTCTAAGGTGAAACACAGATGCAGCAGATGTCTCTTCTACAGCATATCCTATCTAGTTAGTTAGTCTTTTCTATCCAAATACATTTCCTAAAAAAAGAATTAGTTTGTTATTTTCCCCTATACCAGTGTAATTTCTACCAAGCTAAAGTGTAGCTATTGCTTAGTGTTTACTGCATGTGCTTAATTCTGCAAAATACAATTATAATCCATAGATCCTAACACAAAGATTGTAAAGCTTGCTTTTTAAAAAAAGGAAAGCAACATTCACATTCCTTGGAAGCTTAATATTTAACAGAGAGGGCTGGAGGGAGGGAGGATTATTTGGGGCACAGATGGACAGCTTAGAGTCCAAACACATCAGCAGGACCTCAACTCCTGTTCAGCCTGAGCCAGCATGGCCAGTGGTTAGGTATTATAGGAATTGTAGCCAAGCAACATCTGGAAGGCCACAGGTCCCCCATCCATGCCCCCTGGTCTGTTTGTACCTATATTTTCAAAGCAGTGGCAATTGCCTCAACATAAAATCCAGAAATTAAAGTTTACTCAAAAGTGAGATTGTTACTATTTATAGGCTTTATATCCTGCTTTCAAGGTAGCATACAACACATCAATCAAAACCAATAAAGAAGAAAAACAAAGATCAAATATAACACTAAGATAAGAACAGCAGAGCTAGGAGATAACAGCAACGAAGTAACCCTTGAAAGGCGTATTAATCATTAAATAATCATTGAAAGCACAAGTTAACAAAAGAGACGTCACCTGGTGCCTAAAAGAACAGATGCCACTAGACAAAAAGCATTCTGGGCAGAGAGCACCATCACAAAGGCCCTTTCTTCAGTAGCCACCTGCCTGGCCTCAGAAAGGGGGACAATGGACCTGATGCAGATCTGAATTAACAAGCAGGATTGTGTAGTAGAACAGCCTTTACCAACCTGGTGCCCTCCAGATATTTTGGACTACCCACTACCATCAGCCCCAGCCAGCGCAGGCATATTGGCTGGAGTTAATGGGAGTTGTAGCCCCAAACATCCGCAGGATCCCCTGTTGGCAAAGGCTATGGACCAAAGCCATTTAGACTTCTTCTCTTCCCTTTTTGTTTTGCCTTCCATGATGGAGAAGCATAGCACAAGTGCCTCACGGATGCCTTGTGCTGCACACTTTATATTCCATCCCTTAAGGTAACACAATTGCAGGGTGGTTCCCAATATTGTCAAATCTAAAAACAATACTACCAAAACAATGAAACCAACACCACAACATGGTGAGAAACAGCACTTTGAATTGAGCCTGGAAATTGGCTGGGATGGGGGACAGTGCATCAGGGAAGGAGATTGCCTTTATTTGGACCCAGGATGACAGGGTAGGTGGCTATTTATATTAGGGAGAAACCCTCCAATTGGGCCATTTCACGCCAATACCAATGTAATTCTTTTCAAGCAGGGATGGGGAACCAATGGTCTTGCAAACGTTGCTGGATTCCAAATCTCATCAGCTTCAGCCAGTGTGGCCAAAAGTCAAGGATGATGAGCACTGTAATGCAGCAACATCTGGACAGCCACAGGTTCCCCATCCATGCATTTGCAGTCCAGGCATAATGCACTGATTACATTGTATTTTATTCTCTGGCAGCCATTGCAATCATTAATATACTGTTATAGGCAGCTGCCTTATACCAGTTTAGACTATTTGCTCTTATAACACTTTTAGGGGATGCCAGGGATTGAACCTTGGACCAACGGCATACAAAGCATGTGCTTCCTCACTGAGTCACAATCATAGCCTGGCTTTGACGTTTAGAGGCTGTATGTTTTAGTCAGTCTTCTCAAATGCCCTTTTTGATTGGGCAACAGTGTTCTTCTGTGAGTTTTTTGTTACTCCCCCCAAGGTCTTAAAAATGAATAGAATCCGCCATTTTCAAAATCACAAAGATGGTGTGCAGTTTAATGATTTTAACAAGAAATAAAACGAGGGCCAAAAGGATAAGAATTAGTTGCCTTCAGCTCCTAACATTACAGCACTCTCTTTCAAGCATTCCAAGGAAAAATGGCCATCAACTACCGCTTAAACTTCCTGCAGTAATTCTAACACCAGAGCTTAGAGGGGGTCAAGTCAAAGAGCAACTAACTCACCCATATCCACTACATCGAGCAGGTACTCTGTACTAGTGTATGTGATGTGTTCCAGTATGTAATTTAGCAGCTCCACATGGGAAGTTGAGATTATCAGCTTTTTCTCCCCTCGCCCATGCACAACATCTTCAGCTACATCAACAAGGGTGTTCAGAGCACCAAATGATGTCTGTAGAATCACCTAGAGGTTTTTTTCCAAAAAAAAAAGACAAAAAAAGAAAACCTCTCTTAGGAGCAAATAAAATTCAGTTCTTCACCTAAACCAGATTACACACAAACCTAGGCCCCATCTGCACAATATATTTAGAGCAATATTATATCACTTTTAAAAAGTCGTGTCTTTCCTCAAAGAATCCTAGGAACTGTCGTTTGTAAAGGATGCCAAGAGCTGTTAGGAGACCCTATTCCTCCTCACAGAGATACAATTCCCAGAGTTGTGTGGACAAAGGGATTGACTGCTATACCACTCTTGGAACTGTAGCTCTGTGAGTAATATAGAGGCCTCCTAACAACTCTTAAGACCTTTTCCAAACTACATTTCTTACGATGCTTTGGGGGAAGTCATGGCTGTTAAAAGCGGTATGATGCTCCTTTAAATGTACAGTGCAGATGGGGCTTCATTGGCACAAATGGGAGGTAAACAGAGGATCTGAAATTAGGGCTGTGAAAGGAGATGAAAGCTTTGCAGGGCAAGCTTTATGGGGTGCAGGCTTACCAGTGGCGGTGTGTTTCCATGCGGGGGGGTGTTTTTGTTGTGCTCCACCTCTCTGTAGCATCAGTACTGTGTGCTGCTGGCACCATGTTTAATTTCCCCAAGTGCCTCTGGAACAAGGACTCTCTCCATGCAAAGCAGATGCTCTACCATCAAGCTATGGACCCTTCTCCCAGCGCGTGACATTTCCTCACAAATTTTCAAGGACTATCTTCATAAACTCAAGACTGAAGAATGGTGTGTGTACGTGCGTGCATTTTTTAATTAAAGCTGAATTCTTCACCAGAATACCAATTTCTGATTATGCATGGATGACACACAGCCCAGATTCTACTGTGGTGGCCAGAGGTTTTCGACGAGAGCTTCAACTCTGGTCCAGCTGGGATTTGGCCTCATGATGGTGGAAACCTTACCAAACACTCAACAATGCTGTGTCATTAAATGCTTCCAACCTAAACGTAGATGCAAGGCAGTCCCTACTGGGCACACCTTATGCACGCTTTCCCCAACATATGCATTTTTTGTGAACACCGTTTTGCGAACTGCGTTGCACGATTCAAATAAGGGTGAATTTCGGAGGATAGCTGTGTTTCAGTTCTCATATTTTGGAAAGTGCAAATCTGAAACGTGAACTGAATCGAATTTCTTGCCCATCCCTGCAGTCCAAACAGCTAGATGGACCAAAGGCAGCTTCCTATGTTCTTAGGTGCTTCCAGAGCTCCTAGCTAGAGCTCCCTCTTCTCCCCCACAAAACTGCTGCTTCCCCTACCCCATACACACAGCACTACCATCATTCCCCTTTCCCTAGCTGGGGCAGCGGAAGGAAGGGTACATCGTCTTTCAATGGTTTTTCTTTTCCAAAGCCTTCAGAGGGTTCTCTGACTATCTTCTAGCCATTAGATCCTATTAAGGAAATGTCCACCAGTCATTCTGGGCCATTTAAAAGAAGCACTTCACCTGACAGGTCAGCCCAGCAGTCTGGCAGAGCAAGAGCCAAGTCTGGGCAAGGTTGGCAGAGAGAAGCCAAATGTACTACAAATCCAGTATGTTTCCCTGAGCAAACCCCATTTAAAATGTAAACAGGAGCTACTCAAGATTGATATCTTTTCTTAAAATAGAGGAAAGAGAAGATTTCCTTCCTCGAGCACTAAAATTGTTTGGACTGGCACAGATGCCTGCTCCTCTTGGGAAACATTCAAGAACCACCCAGCTTTCAGAGCCTGAGAATTTGGATTTTTTATTGTCTTGCTTGTTCCATGCTTGTCAAGAGAAAGCAAGTCAGTCAACATGGCCTATTTCTTCTGTCATGCCTTGCCTATTTCTTCTCTGTCACATCACCTTGAGAAGCCAGAATGGCACCACATAATTAACTTGATGAAAACACCAAGTTACCTGGAGATTTTCTGTACTTGTTCCATGGAAACCAAGCCCTTCAAGAACAAAAGCAAAACAAGAAATTTTTAACTTGGGGGACAATAAATAAGTAGCATGGCACAATACTCTTTTGTTTTGTAAAAGTGCAACAAAGCTTGATTTACAGAGTTGGCTGCAATACTCTCCCAAGAAAGGCTCCAGTGGGCCAAAACCAGCCCACTGAGCGGCCTTCCTGTACCCCACTCTTTCAACTAACTTCGTCCCCACTTTTCACTACACTTGTTTCTCCCAGCTGACAAGGCAAAAGGGGGGATTAGGGAAAGGATGTAAGCTACACTACACATTTAAAGCGCTCTTATATCACTTTAACAGTCAAGACTTCCCACAAAGACTCCTGAGAACTGTAGTTTGTTCAGGGCACAGTTCAGAATTGTTAGGAGACCCCTATTTCCCCTCACAGAGCTACAATTCCCAGAGTTCCCTGGGAAGAGGGGTAAATGGTTAAACTACTTTGGGAGTTGTAGCTCTGAGGGGAACAGAGCTACAACTCCCAAAGTTGTAGCTATAGCCAATTATGGATTGCAAACCCAATTAATTGTTTTTAAAAGACAGAGAGAGATTTCATTCAACCAGGCTCTCTGACCCTGAAGCCCTGCCTCTTATGCAGAAGCAGTTTATGAGATAAATGCATTCTGCACATGCTCAGATTCCATATTGCTTGACATATGCCAAAAGATCCCATAAATGACCTAAGCTCTAGGCACTCTTTGGAAAGAAGGTGTCTAGAAGTTTGAAAAAAATCAATTGTTGGAGTGCAATGAACATGGCCTTCTGATTAAAGAGTACCTGAATACCACCTTTCATGTTCCCTTTGAACTGCTAGTGTTGTAGCCCTATAATTCTTCACTCTTGCTTCAGTTTGCCAACAGTAGCGACTGTGGGCTTCATAACCACCATGAGGACCTGAAACTGGACACCAAACTCAGGGCTTCATGAAATATGTTTATTCAAGATTAACAAAGATACCCCAGCAATGGGCACCCTGGCCAAGGTCTCCTTAAATTACCAGGCAGCATCTAGTGAAAAATTTAAGCAGTTGAGTTAGAGGTTCTGCTTTAAAGAGCCAGATAAAGTCTTTGGTCAGTAAGTTTCCGTAACTGTTTAATTTTTCTGGTTGTCATTTCACTATTGCTATTAACATACCTGGAATCACAACGGTGTGCAAAGGCATTACCTCAGCCCCTTGAATGGGGTAGCTCAAAGGAGTGTTTGGCTGAGCAATAACAATGTCTTTTGTCTCAAGGGGATACCTAGGTCAAAGAAAGACAGGATATGAAGAGTCTTAAAAAGCCACGTTGAGAGAGGGAAATCAGAGGTGTAGGAAAATAATCTGTAAAAAAATTAACACACTCATCCCAAATATACACTTTAAACTATGCCTTCTTTCAGAAGAATCTTAAATAAAAAAATAGGCATTTAAAACTTGGCTTCTCTGGGAGAATTACTTTTAAGATTGGAACAATGTCAAAATGCCGTGAATAAGTTCAAACAAACATCACAACATAGAAAGCTCTTTATGTGTGTAAGTTTCACAGAATTTTCCTCAGGCATTGGTGGGCGAGGGGGGGAGGAAGGGAACAAAAATATGATGTTGGTACAGACAGATTATTTCAGGAAACTCTTTGCAGGATAGTTTCTATCTGGGGGCGGGCAAAGGATCTCAGATGGCATCAGGTTGGGACAAAAAAGCAATGGACTCAATTTTAATTCAGTTAAACAGTAATTTACATATTTTTGTAAGTCAGAAAGCAGGCACAAAGCTGGAGGTAATACCTAGTGCAGCCTTTCCCAACCAGTGTGCCTCCAGATGTTGTTGGACCACAATTCCCATCTTTCCTGACTATTGGCAATGCTGGCTGAGGCTGATGGGAGTTGTGGTCCAACAACATATGGAGGCACACTGGTTGGGAAAGGCTGGTCTAATCAAAGGATGGAGAACCTGTGGCTCTCCAGATGTGGTAGGATTACAGCTCCCATCATCCTTGACTATTAGTCATGCTGGTTGGGGCTGATGGGAGCTAGAGTTCAACAACATTAGGGGGGCACAGGTTCCCTATCCCTGGTCTAATCCATCAAGACATTCACATTGATTCTAGTTTTGTTATATAGTTTTTAAGAGATGTGGGTCAGTTCACTGGGGTAGATTAAGGTTACCTTCTCAGATAATCTCTGAATTCCTTTTCACGTCTTTCTGTGACAGAGGCGAGTTTATCTTTATCAATATAATTATCCAGCTGATAGACTGTCAGCTTGTTGGCTCTGACACACTCACAGTGATTCTTTGGTCCCAGCCTATGGGTGGGGGGGGGAAGGAAAGAGAAAAGGTTAAAGTTAAGGACTATTGATAAAGAATTTTGAAATGCAGTTTGCCAACCAATGTTTACAAAAATGCATATATTAGGGGAAAGTGTGCATAAAAATGAACATATGAGTAAAAATAACATGTTAAAATGCATTATATGATAAGAAATGGCTTGCAAAAATGTGTACTAGTTAAAACTCCCTACAAAAATGTATTTATTAGGAGAAATTTGCACTATAATGATAGAGAATTTTCATGAGGATTTTTTCAAGTCGCAAATTGCTGTACAAATGTGGAGAACTGAATTTAAGATTGGAAAGATGAGAAACTGAGAGAACCAAAATTGACAGATCTTTCCATCCCTAATCTGCATAAAAGGGTTGACAGTCTGGAAGTGACCTTCCAAATTTATCATGGCATAAACATTTGTGAACCACAGTCTAAATAAGACTTTCCCAACCAGTGTGCCTCCAGATGTTGTTGGACCACAACTCTCATCAGCCTCAGCCATTGGCAATGCTGGCTGAGGCTGATGGGAGTTGTGGTCCAACAACATCTGGAGGCACACTGGTTGGGAAAGGCTGGTCTAAATCATCAGATGCATGAAATCCTTTCCCAAATTGCACGCCATATATTGTTATGGGTTTGGGGCTGAGATGGATAATTTCTGAGTCCCCCTCCAGCCTCTGATTTGGAGACTTGCGCCTGGGGGTGAGAAACCCGCTGTGCTGGTCAGATGAGTTCCTTTTGTTAATCTAATAGAGTGGCCAGGTGGGTTAATGGGTCTATCAGGTGCCCATCAACTGGTGAATGGGCCAGGGAGATCCTTTTGTCATTGAAACTCTTCAGGAGAGCGTCCCCCCCCTTCCTGGGGCCGAGGAAAGGTGTGTGTTTTTAGTGTGTCTGAGAAAGGCTGGGAACTGAAGGCAGGCAGAGAGACTGGCTCTGTGCACCATGGCTTTGGGGTGCCTCTTGTAACCGTGATGGAAAAGCTGGATATTGGACTGCTGATGCCTTGAATCCCTCCATCCTAAGCTCAGTTTGGAATGTGTGTAAATAAATAAACCATATTTCATGAATACACCACAGTCTCCGCTGACCTTCTTCCCAAGGAAACCAAACCCTGGGCGAGCGCAGGGACCCCTGGAAATCTCACTGCTTGGAGATTGGGATGGCGTGCAACAATATTCTCTCTCTCTCTACACACACACACACACCAGTGAAGGCTAGTCTGTTAGGGCAAGTGGGAAACTGCCCCAGTATACTAGTCTGGCCCTCAGCCAGCCCCCTCCTGTCTACCTCCTTCCTTACAACCAGGCCAGGGGGTGGCCCTGCCTGTCAGCATTCACCCCTTCCTTAGGCTGCAATCCTATGTCTACTCAGAAGTAAGCTCTATTGAGTTCAATGGGATTTACCCCCAGGTAAGTGTGTATTGGATTGCAGCCTTAGCTTCAGTGTTGCATCTTGTAGAACTCTGCAGGAAGGAGGATGGGGACAACAACAGAGTTAGTTGGCTCTGCTTGTCCTTGGCTCTACCTCCCCCTATAGCTGGGGTCCCTGACTTCTGCCCCATCAGTCCCAATGGGGACCAGCCAACACTGACACATGCACAGGGGTGTGTGTGATTGTAAACAGTGATGTCAGAAGGAAAATGCAATGTATTATAAAATTAATCTTATATTAATTGATACACTACATATTGTTTCAGCCAATTTGTTTGAGGGGCTTACATTAAAAGCACATGTTTAAATTAAGCTATATATATTCTGAAACTTAGCTCCATGTTTTCTCCTTGGCAAGGAAGTGAGTGAACTGTGACCATTGTTTAGTAATCCTGTTACCATTTTTCCTTTATGGTCATTTTAGAGGTTTTTTACTTACTACCCTTTACTCCGTTTATGAAGGTCACAAAACAAGCCCTGATCAAAGAGGTACAGTTACACAATTCCCTTTCCTCAAGTTGCCAGGCTAGTTCTTATAAGTATTGTTTTTTACTCTTCCCAACTTGCTTTTCTACATTCCTGAGTACCACATGGTAGCCAAATTTTGTTTGCCATTTTGCCGTATCCTGTTTTGTTTTAATACTGACATTTTGAACAATTGCTTTGGCTAGCGTAAGTTGCAAGCCCTCCTGATGCATCCAGACTGGCAGTTAAAAATTTTTTTACAAGGTGGTGGAACAACCTGGATTGCGTTTTGTGATCGTTTGTGCTACATTTTCTTTCTCCATCCCCAGCTCATCCACTAAACAGGTGCACATTTTTGTTCCATTAGTATGGGCACTTAAACTTCACTTAGCCTTTGTTTCACCCCTCTCATCCTTTTTTACGGGAACCTTTTGGGTTTTTTTGTTTTAATCATTAGTTTGTGAAATGTCACCAAGAGTCACCTTGCTAACCTGGCTACTAAAGATGTTAGAACCAAGCTACTTCACAATCCCAATTAAAGGACCTCCACATTTTTTTCAATGCATCAGTTGTAAATAGCATTATACACAGACGTATTAGATAACATAAAATAAAAAATATCAAGACATGCAACTTTTTATACAAAAATTTATTATGTAGGAATAAAACAAAACTAGTTACAGTATATAATCTATAAACTATATACTATAAACTAGATTGTACACTTGGAGGTTAATAGAAGATGTGTAATTTCTAACAAACTGGTTCCAATATTGGTCTTCATTCCTTTATTCACTTGCACAAAAAGTATTAATTTAACCATAAACACAAAATTCCATATTCACTTCCCTCCCACAGCCACTTTTTTTTTTACAGTAGAATTATTATTATGATTATACATGATGGTAACTCTGTTGATAGGGTGAATCGTATCTTTGCTATATGTCAGAAAACACATAAATTGAACTACATATAATGATCTTCTCCAACAGAACTTAAAATTTAGTTTCCAAGAAGTTTTGGCTAAAGGAACAATTCCATCAAATATGAAAAAGCCACCTTTTTAACCTTTACAGCACACTTTAGGTATTATTGGAAGTTACTTTTTTGAACTACAACTCCCATCAGCCCAATCCAGTGGCCATGCTGATGGGAGTTGTAGTTTAAAAAAAGTAACTTTTCCAAGCTCTGATTTATAACAATGTAGTTATTTATAAAATCCTGAGTTACACACCATGTCACCAACATTTTAAAGAGACTCTCCACGATACTTATATTCAAAGAACAATTATGATTTTTGTTTCACAGAACTTCCCAAGCCTTCAGAGGCAGGTCAAGAGTGCAAAATCACTCTAATCTTTCATCTGGTCCATTTCACGTTCAAGTTCCAGAAGTAATGTGTATAATGCAGAGCTTGGAAAAGTTACTTTTTTTGAACTACAACTCCCATCAGCCCCAGCCAGCATGGCCAATGGATTGGGCTGATGGGAGTTGTAGTTCAAAAAAGTAAATTTTTTAAGCTCTGGTATAATATAAACAAAAGGCGATTCATATTATTGAGTAATATTTTCTCAAAGGCAGTTTCCGCTCTTATTTGTGTATTATGTGTTAAAAATGCATTCAAAATTGGGGAGGGAGGGAGAGAAGAAACCAAATAGGATTAAAGTTTCAACCCTATGCATGCAGTGTGCCCAATGCATCCTATTTTTCAGTACTCTGTTTGAAGGGCTTCTGACCCAAGTGAGGTTTAACGACAATAGAGCAGTAAGGGGGGGGGGTTGATATTTATTTATAAAAATAGTTATAGACTTCCCACTCATGAAATAGTGAAATGTAAGGTTACCATAAAAACAATACAAAATCATAAAACATGACTGGCTCATCTTGAAAAAGTGTAAATGACTTTATAGGCTGTTGGCATAAAAAGGTCTTCAAACAACACCTAAAAGTTAACAAGGATGCCTGCTGAATCTCTGCTGGAAGAGTATTCCACAGCATGGGACTGCCAAGATTAAATCCCAGATTTCTAACTGAAGCCAGCTGGGCTTCTGAAACAAAGTAGACAACCAACAGCACTCCTCCACATGATCTCAGTGACTGAGCTGGAATATAAAGCTCAGGTAGTCCTTAAGGTATTCTAGACCCAAGTTGTTCAGGGCTTTGCATATTAAAAGAAGAACCTGGTGCAGTGGTGTACAGGCAGCTGGTGCAGGTGTTTTAACCCATCAACAATTTGCACCAGGTCCACACACCAGACAGCCAGTGTAATGTAGTAGTTAAGGTGATGGACTACGACTTGGTAGACCAGGGTTCGAATCCCCACACAGCCATGAAGCTCACTGGGTGACCTTGGGCCACTCACTGCCTCTCAGCCTCAGAGGAAGGCAATGGTAAACCCTCTCTGAATACTGCTTACCATGAAAACCCTGTTCATAGGGTCACCATAAATCAGAATCAACTTGAAGGCAGTCCTTTTCCAGACACCAGACTAGGCAGACACACTGGTCACAGTTTTCCCCACAACATTTGTATTACTCTGTCAGGTACAACAATTCCTAATTTTGCATCTATACATATAGATCAGCATGTGCAAGTGCAATTTTTACACAAATCTGACTTTTATCCTCTTTTTTGGAGATGCTTAAGTGTTAATTCTATATGCATGCTACTTGGGACAAGTTGGGAGTATGAATTACTGTAGTCAGTGGGAGTTGCTTGCTTCTAAGCTAACTTGTATTGGACTGCTCTGCAAGTCCATTTACAGTGCCCTCCCATATATGACTACTTAGAAGAAACCCCATTGGGGTTCGATAGGATTGCAGTCTTTATTTTTTAACTAAGGATGGAGGAGAAATTTGATTCAGTTTGCATTTAAAACCTAATCAAATTTGCACTTTCCTGAACAATGGGAACTGGAACACAGCCATCCCTGGAAATTTGCACTTATCTGAATTCTGTGATGCAGTTTTCCAACCAATGTTTACTAAAATGCATACATTAGGGAAAAGTGTACATATGAATGATATTAGTGAAAAACATAAAAATGTACTATATTTTAGGAAAATTGCTTGCAAAAATGTGTGCATTAGTCACTAGATGGGATTTATGCAATAAGCCACAAAACGTCTACAGAAACCATGTTCCAATACCTGTTCCGGCCTATAGTACATTTTTCTGGAAAACCGCCCAGAATGGCAACTTCCCAAATAAGCCACACCTACCAAATTCACCAGCCACACATGACTAGAAGGGATTGATGCAATAAGCCACAAAACTGCTATGACGACACAAATAAACAAATATAAGTATAAAGAGTAGTTCATAGAATCATCGAATAGTAGAGTTGGAAGGGGCCTATAAGGCCATAGAGTTCATTCTTCTAAAAATATTTTAGTAATTAGGAACCCCTAGATGACAGTGTCAATTAGCCAGACAAATGAAAATAAAGCTGCTGAAAAAGAAAGGCAATTATCATCCTTTGCCTTTGATCATAAGCAAGAAGCCCCCTATTTTTCAAGGAAGCTGATGGAAAGAAATTAGCATGTCCCATAGGAATCCATGACAGGCTATCCACACATGAGAAACGCAACCATACATAGAGTCTTGACCAATGCAAATGACATGAAGTAGCTTCTAAATCAAAACTGGCTAGTTGACACTGTTATCGAGGGGTTCCTAATTTCTAGAACAAGTCTAGAGACTGTTACAAGTACAGATGTTTATATGTGTCTCTTCAGCCCATTTATTATGTGGTCTATGGAATTACCGGGGTACACAACAAGTGTTCATAACTTTGGCACAAACTTGGATGTTGTGGTAAAGGTCATCCAGCTTATCCCCACCAATATACACTGTTCTCATTGGATATTAATGATTGCATTCTTCAAGTGGAAAATTATTCTTTATCTTGATTCCAAACATGACAACTTCACCAAGTATACCAATATGCAGTTTTGTGGCTTATTGGATGAATAGAAAAGAAGAAAGGCCACACATGTGTCACCACCAGAATTAGTTACTTTTATGAAAAACTAGTATGAATGTATGGGCAAGGCTTATGGTGTCTTTATATTATTTGCTTTGTATACAGGCAAAGTGTAATAAAGGGAACACTCCCATATGCAAAGTCTGTGTCATATGTTGGTCACATCCTCCTTACCATACACTGAGAGCATGATTCTACCACCTTAACAGTCATGGAGAATCCTGGGAACTGTAGTTTGTTAAGGGTGTTGACTTCACAGAGCTACAACCCCCAGCACACTTAAACTACCATTCCCAGGGTTCTCCATGACTGTTACCAAGTGGCATAATCATGCTTTAAATATATGGTGTTGATGTGACCTCTCTGAAAGCAGCTTGGTTACAAGACCAGACAAAATCACCAGCTGTGTCCCCTGGAAAATCCTCCAGAGCATTCAGGAACCAACCAGGTTCTATTAGTCTTCAGGAGTGGGCCATCCAAATCGGTCCCCCACTTCTGTGGTGTTTGGCTGCTGCCAAAAGTCCAAACTTCACCAGGAAGTGGTCTGACCAAGACGAAAGGGTTAAGACTTCCCCCATATCCAGACCACCACTCTCTTCACTGGGAGCAAAAACTAAATCCAGGGTTTGCCCTGCTCTGTCCATTGGGCAAATGACAATCTGAGACAGCCCCACAGCTGCCATGGAGACCACAAAAATGAGCCAGCTCCAAGACATCCTTGACATGGATATTGAAGTTGCTCATAACAAGAGTCCTAGGTTCCTCCAAAACCACACCAGAGGCAGCCTCGGCCAGCTCACTCAGGAAGACTATTGAGCTATACATAAACAGTATCCCCAACCTGACTCCATGACCCCACACCAGATGTAGACCCTCGGGTTCAGCTCCTAAACTGAGAGGATCCCTAGTGAAAGAGAGTGAACTATGGCAACACCTCCCGCCAACCATCTGTCCTGGACTGGTGTTAAACCAAGAACCCAGGTGGGAAGAACTGTGTCAGGTAAGGCCCACTCAGCTCCACACTCCCAGGTTTCAGTTATGCAGACCACCAGGTCAACCTATTCATCCATGATAAGATCATGGATCAACACAGTCTGATTATGAACCATTAAATAACAACAGACCACGGGGCACAGTGGATGAATCTCCAGTGATAACACACAGTGATACTCCACAAGGCGGTCAGAGTGAACACAAGGATCTGTAAGTCTCCCTCCAATCCACCCCCACCTCAGCCCCCAACTCCTGGAACAGTTGATATCTATGAGCCCTCCAGATAATCTCTTCCTTCCAGGCATATCTTCAAAGCCCTCTTCCCCTCCACACGTACACCACTCCAGGCACTCACAAAAATCACATTGCAGGCAGAGACAGGAACCAGACACTAGCAGTCATATCAGCACATGAATGCCAGGTGAGAACACCCAGGTCTCACCTGGAAAGCAATCAAACTCTCCCCGGTTTCTTACCCAGGTGTACTAACTGTTGGGATAAGCAAGCTTGCATGCCTTTTAATAGGGAGATGTTCCTTCTAGCCAGAATTTGGGGACACCTCTATGCTTGTTTACTTTGATGTAACTTCCTATTTATAGGTGCTAATTCCCTTCTTCTCTTCCTCTTAAGATATTGTGTTCTCTTATTAGCATAATTCTCCATTAGCCACAGGAGAGAGAAGCATCTACAGGCTTCTCTCCCAGATGATCCCAATCATGGACTAAATCTACTACCTACTTTTATCTTTTCTCTCCAAGCTAGAGCCTGTTTCCTCAACATACTTAAGGTTGTGAGTAAACATTCTTCATACTTTTTACCAAAGAAGACTGTCTCTGTTTTTTTATTCAGCTAGTCTGCATGAGGGGAAGGTGGGCTGGTTAATTCTCATTCCGCTGGTTAATTCTCATTCCGCTTTTGCAAAATATATACTCTGCTAAGAAATAGAACTACAAAAGCCACTAGGTGGCGACCATCGGAGCAACAGGGTGAGCTGTGAGCTCTGCTAACCCTGCAGCCTTTTCTTCGAAAAAAGCCTTGACACAAAATCCAAAACTCCTCTTAAAAATATCTGATGGAACCAGGAATATCTCCTGCAGAGTTAGATCAACAGCAGTACTTCTTATCTTGACAAAACAACCTCTCGCTGGACACATCGTGAATCAAAGCAACCTGAAAACCTTAAAATGGCAGCGAAAACATCATCAAAAAGTGAGTTAATGCAGCCCTTAATCCCTGACTCAGAGCAAGACCCAGCTACAAGCCTCCTCTCTACGCAAATTGCCTCCTTACAAAGTTCACTATTTCAAAAATGGGACGATAGCTTTAAAATCTTAGATGAAAAAATCTCATCCTTGGCAACCAAAATGGCCGACGTTGCTAAAACTGCAGATGAGGCCTTAGATTTAAGCACTCAACACACAGAGGTGATCAAACATATTATTCTCAATCAAAAAGAAATATTAACCCACGTCGATGACCAGGAAAATTGAAGCCATCGCCAGAATTTAAGAGTGCGTGGGATTAAGGCATGGACTGATAATAAAAATATTATTCAGGCTTTAATATCTTGGTGGTCAGCAACCATGCCAGAAGCAGGCATTATTGCATCAGACATAGAACGCGCACACAGAAGCCTGGGTCCTCGCCCAAAAAATAATGCCCCTCCTAGAGACATTATAATTGTATTTTATAATTTCGCAAAAAAAGAAGAACTGCTTAAAATAGCACGTTCAAAAAATCAAATCGAATTCGAAGGCAGCCCCGTCTTATTTCTACAGGACCTGAGCACTGCAACACTGCAAAAACGTAAAGCATTTCGCCCTGCTACAGAACTACTAAGAAAAGAAGGCATTAAATATTGATGGGGCTTCCCATTTGCGCTAATAACAGAAATTGATGGCATTCAACATAAAGCATTAACTAAAAAAGACATGCTAAATTTACTGGCACTATTCAACATCAACTCTCCGTGGGATGAAGAAGAAACAGAATCAGATGAGCTGTTCAATATGTTACTGGACTGCGACAATTGGAAATCCTTCCCTCATACCATGAGACGCCGAAGACGTCCAAGAGTGGACACAGTCAGCAACTCAATGACTACGCAAAGAGCACTGAGATCCACATCTACAAGGAAAAAATGAACATTCACTGATGGAACACTACAAGAATCAACATACAAACAGATTTCTCAAGAACTAAATCACAAATTTCTAATACGCACAAAGGCTAAGTTGGTGCAATTTATCACAGGCCAGGGTTGGCAGAAACATAATGAGCTATTTAGTTAAAAGTTTTATCTATTTGCTACTATTCAAATTTATACTATTTTATTCTTCTCAGAGGTAATATACCTCAGAAATTCGACCGACTAATACAGGGCTGTCAATGACAACACCTGTAAGCAGAGTAAGTTTACTCTGTCTTCTATTAGTCAGGTACAGGGGCTACATGTTGGGAGGAAAGTTATGTTTTACTTGGGGTTCTCAGAGCTACACATTCAATATAAGTTATAATATATGGTTAAACACAGAAATGTTAAGATGGAAATGGTACAAAGATAAAGGATATTGATATATTCAGGTGATCAAAACAATCAATGTACTTATCTCTAATGGCTGAACTTAAAATATTAACTCTAAATGTGAGGGGCATGGGAGATGTAATCAAAAGACGGAGAGTTTCAGACTATATCAAAAGTCAACAACCCTCAATTATATTTCTTCAAGAAATATATAAACCAAAACCTAACTATCATCTTCTCCCACATAAATATTTTGGTAAGCAATTCCTAGCTACGGGAGGAAATCACTCAAGAGGAGTAGGAATTGTTTTTGCTAAAACATTAGACTTTCAGATTCAAAAACAACACATAGACCCAGAGGGCAGATATATATTCCTCTCAGGACTATTACAAAATCGTAATTACACTCTAGCTTCAATTTACTCTCCTAATACTAATCAGCTAAATTTTCTATCTAAAACACTCAAAAAACTTCAGAAATTTGCCACAGGTGAAGTTCTTATAAGCGGGGATTTAAACATGAGCGGTGACCCTATACTAGATAAAAGCATACAGCTACCAAAATCGCTTGCAAAAACGTCATCTCCCATGCAATCTCTACTACAAAAACACAGGTTAATAGATGCATGGCGCCACATAAATACTAATATCAAAGACTACACATATCAATCACTCAGATTTAAAACTTTTTTGAGACTAGACTACATCCTAGTATCCTCCACACTCCTTACTAATATCACCAAAGCAGAAATATACCCCAGATTGGTATCAGATCATGGTGCAGTAGGAGTAAATCTAAACACCCTAAAATACACTCCATACAACTCAATATGGAGATTTGATTCCTCCCTTTTTACTGATCGATTAGTCACTAACACACTACAAGAAAAATTAAAAGAATATTTTGAATTCAACACTACCCCTGACATTACGATGAACATTTTATGGGACGCAATGAAAGCAGCAATGAGAGGTCACTGTATAAATGAAATGGCCAAAAAGAAACGTCACACCGACCCAATTAAAACCCAATTATTAAAAGAAGTGGACAAACTAGAATCTCAACATAAACAAAATAATTCAGACATCACATTAGGAGAATTACAACAGAAAAAAAAGAATTAGAAGCTATAGATTCTACGAAAATAGCTAAATCACTCTGGTATACTAAACAAAAATACTATGAATGGGGAAATAAACATTCCAGATTACTAGCTCATGCTCTAAAATCACAATATACAGCCACTACAATTACAACAATTCCACATCAAGAGAACATGACCTCTGATATTAAAGAAATCAATAAATGCTTCATGGATTTTTATAATAAACTATATAATACCACACCTATCAAAACAGAGGAACTTCACAATTTTCTCCTTGACTTTTCCCCACCCACTCCTTCAGATGCTCAAAAAACACTTCTAAACCAAGATATAACAATAGAAGAGGTTTCTACAGCAATCAAACACCTCAAACACAATAAGGCACCTGGACCAGATGGCTTTAATAGCACATTTTATAAAATCTTCAAAGACATATTAACCCCACACCTCACACAATTATTTAATTATATCTGGTCAGGTGGAATTATCCCAGAAACCTGGAAAACATCACGTATAATAGTTATACCTAAACCAAATAAAGATAAATCAAAAGTGGAATCCTATCGCCCAATAAATCTTCTTAATCAAGATCAAAAATTATTTACTTCTATATTAGCAAACAGAATCAATTCAATGATAACTGATCTTGTTAATGTAGATCAAACAGGATTCATTAAAGGAAGACATATATCTGACCCCATCAGAAGACTGCTTAACATCATATATCACGCCAAAACAAACAAAAAACCATTAGGTATTTTATCCTTAGATATATACAAAGCCTTTGATTGTTTAAACTGGAACTACCTAATTAAAGTACTATATAAATATAAATTAGGAAATAGGATACTAAAAATGATTAACCGATTATATGACACCACTACTGCAGTAATTCGCACTAATAATTTGGATTCTGACCCCATAATAATACAAAGAGGAACGAAACAAGGATGTCCTCTCTCTCCATTACTATTTGCTCTGGCTCTGGAACCTCTAGCCATGAAATTACACGCACATGCTCAAATACAGGGTTATAAAATTAATAAAACTGACAAAGAACATCTATTAAATTTATATGCAGATGACATGACATTAATGTTAGGAAACCCATCACAATCAGCCTCAACACTTAAACTGATGCTTGAAACATTTACAGAAATATCTGGTCTTAAAATAAATTTCAACAAATCCTCTATAATGTTTTTTCATGTTGGCCCTCAAGACCAATTGATCACCCGCAAAATATTGGGAATTAATATATGTAACTGCTTTTAGATACCTGGGAGTCCTGATTCCCAAAAAATACATGAAAATTGTTTTATATTAATTATTACCCTTTAATACGAAAAATGAAACTAGATCTCAATAAATGGAAAAAACTCAATATAACCATACTAGGCCGAATAGCGACCGTTCGCATGAAAATAATCCCCAGATTTCTTTATTTATTTCAAGTACTCCCTATTCTTATCACACATACTACTATTCGCAAATGGCAAACCATGATAAATAACTTCATCTTTCAAAATAAAAGACCAAGATTAGCAATGACATCCTTTTACACACACACAAATTCTGGAGGTTGGGGTCTCCCGAATTTACATTTATATTACATAGCATTTCAACTTCACCAACTTAGCTTCATCATAATGAAATCAAACAAATCTTGGATTAGACTAGAAGAAAATATGTTATCGAAAGGCAAGATTTGGAATCTACCCTTCTTACTTATCAACCACAAATGGATTAAAACTATTAATAATCCATATACAAAATCCACATTCTCCATCTGGAAACAATGGCAATTAAAATTATCTTCAATATACTCCCCTTTAACTCCCTTACCTGCTTACCCGAAAGCAGGAGACGATTTCTTGAAAAAATATATAGAAATAGGAGAGGAGAAAAATTATTTTAGATTGAGGGATTTTTTTCCACAAGGTAACCCAATCACTATTCAACAACTAAAAATTGATATTCCATCTTGGAACTTAGATTGGTTACATACATACCAATTACAAACTATCTTAAAGGACCCTCAAATCAAAACATACGCTACTAAAAATATCACACAATTTGAAAAAATATTACTAGATAGTGGTCACTCTGGTAAAGGAATAGTTTCTAATTATATAAAATATTACTAGAAATTGATATGGGAAAACTGACAGGTCTGAAAAACCAATGGGAAAAAGATCTGGGATACCAACTAGAAACATCTGAATGGTCTTCAATTTTTCATTCTAAACACAACAAAACAATTTCTGCAACACATGAAGAAACTATGCTGAAAACAATTCACAGATGATATTATACACCAGTACAACTTTCTCGTATATCTTCATCAACATCCCCCTTATGTTGGAGAGGATGCAATCAGAAAGGAACATACTTCCATCTATGGTGGAGCTGCCCACAGATCAAAAAGTTTTGGACTTCAGTACATACCGAACTTAACAACATTACGAAAGAAAAAATACACTTAACACCGGAACTATTTTTATTATCTTTATTCAAAGATGAAAACAAAACATTAAAATCAAAACATCTGTTATGTAAACTACTCATAGCAGCAAGACTAACAGTATTACAACAATGGAAAAATCAAGATGGACTTAACCTGCAGATCTGGTTCAATAAAATATGGATGATAGCTATACTAGACAAAATCACGCTACATCTTCGATTTCTAAGAGGTGCAGCAAAACCGGAATTGTTTACGTCAGTATGGTGGAACTATATGGAATACACCTCACAACGAGACCTACATACCCAGCTTTCTTCATCTGCAAAAACTATCTGGTTTTCCTAAACAAATAATAATACTCCTACAATTTTAAACCATCTCATGATAATATTGTATTTAATTTTTACTCACTACCATAATCACCTATATACCAATACTTACAAATATACTTTCCATAACATAGCACATAAACCGAATCAGAACAGGAATTGGCTCTAAAGTGGGGGGAGGAGGGAGGGTATTAAAGTTAAATTGATGTATTTTTGTATCATTATATCATTCATGTTAAATTACTATAAAATCAATAAAAAACAACTTTTAAAAAAAATAGAACTACAAAACTGTTTCTATTTCATGTAAACCAAACACCAGCCCCACAGGACTGAATCAATCTCATACTCTGATCAGTCCTGGGATCACTGACATACATACTCTTTCTTTTCCTGATGAGGTACGTCTGGCGCCAACACTGATGTCTTTTCGGCGCCAGGTAAAGACCTTCCTATTCTCCCAGGCATTTTTAGCATTTTAATATTTTAGCATTTTAACATTTTTAGCATTTTAATATTAATACGCATTTTAGTATATGTTTAATTATGTTTTAATCCTTGAATAATTAATTTATTTTAACTGATGATATGCGGTTTAATTATATGTCGGATGTTTTCTTTTTTATATGTTGTGAACCACCCAGAGAGCTTCGGCTATGGGGCGGGATATAAATTTAATAAATAAATAAATAAGTGCAGGCATGAATATACAGCCCACCAACAGCACCAATACCACTCATTATCCCAGCATAAAACCAATAAACAGGGTGGTGCCCTTGTTCTAATCCCAAAGCGACAGCCCTATTGGTGTCACCCCTTCGGGATCAACCCAACAGGGTAAGGCATCCATGCTGCCGTGGCTGTTCTTATAACGCCCTTGGCCTCAGCTAGGTCCTCCCATGCAGCTCTTGGAGCTGCCTCCTCAAGCTGTAGGTGTTAAGAACCAGCGATTCAGCAGCTAGGAGAACAAAAATAGCTATCTAGTTAGCTTGCAATCAGCTGTAACTCCAAGTCCAACTGATCAGGACTCACAGAGACACAGGGGAAGGGAAAGTAATTTAAACAACCTATAAAAGCTCCCCTCAGTCCTGTGCTCCTTACCAGGAGTATTAGCATCTTTGGCTTAATCACACAGTTAAAACCAGTATTTCAACAGAAAGATTCAGAAGCAAGGGAGAGACAGGCTTCCTTTGTCTCATGCCTTTTAGAACTGCTTTTGTAAAAACGTCATGCTTGCAGAACTTACCAAATTCCATCAAACAAGAACATGGACTTGTATTTTTCTTCTGGCAAAAGCTTTAAGGACAATGGAGTTTCCCACTCCGTTGTAATTTTGGCTGGCCTCCCTTTCAGAATGGAGACGTAGAACACCACAGTTATAGTCAAGATTATCATGTAGATATACTTGTGTCTGTAGGAAAGCAGAGCATAGGATCAATGTCCAAACCAACTCAGTGTTTATTGTTCATCCACATGTTCTCATAATGCAACAGCAGCATTGGTTAGGACAACACTGCATAGAAGTAAGAAAAATTTCTTTTAATTAATTTTAATTCATTGAGTTATGTTTGTGGTTTAACAGGTAACAGTCACTGGCCGAGACTTGCCACAGCAGGTTTGAAGTTTGCCAAGAATGTCAAAATTCAACATTTTGAATTTCAGAACACTTTCAACCTTCACATTTGCAATTTGAATCACTCAGAGATGATTTAGAAACTACACGCTTTCTACATTTTTGCATAGGATGCTTTAATCTTGCTTTCAAAAACAAAATCTTTTTTTGATCTTTGCACTAGAGATGTGCATACCTAAATACCCATCCGCTTAGGTGTACACTTCATGCATCTGACACAGTAGGCTCACATCCATGAAAACATATGTCAGTTTTTAAAAGAAACCACAAAATCAGGGGTTCGTGGCGCAATAGACCAGTAAGTACCCTTCTTGAGTATTTTATTGCTTTTTTCTTGTACTTATACCCAGGGCTGTGGAGTCGGAGTCGGAAGCACTTTTGGGTGGAGTCGGAGTCAGTAGAAATGTACCGACTCCAACTCCGGCTTCAAAATAAAAACTTTCATAGGAATTTAGGAAAGTTTTCTTGTTCAGAAATTTTAATCAAATAAATATTTTTTTGTTCTATCAGTCTAACCTGATGATTCACCGCGTGGTGGTGATGAAATGCTTTGTGCTACCATTTTACTACGGTAAATTTGTTATTACTAGTTAATATACATTTGCCATTTATGAAGGAGTCAGAGTCAGGCAGTAGAAAAATAGAGGAGTCGGAGTTGAAGATTTGGCGTACCTGCTTATACCCCACCTTTCCCCCAAATAACTCAAAGTGGATTACTTTTTTTTTTTTTTGCTTCCCCATTTAATCCTCAAAACAATCCTGTGGGATAGATTAAGTTGAGAGATTATGACTAGCCTACGGTCACCCAGCAAGCTTCATGGCCAAGTGGGGATTTGAAGCTAGATCTCCCTCGTTCTGGTCTATCACTCCAGCTATTCCACCAGCTGTCAATTTGTTCTTGTGAATAACTATGTGTTATATTAGCAGGAGAGAATACCATTTGATTTCCCACCTCCAAAATGTCTTGACGTGACCCTCATAATTGAAGGAAAAAGGGTAATTGCACACATTATATTGTTTACAGGTACACAGACACGCTTGTTTATATCCAGAAATCTGTAACCTGCAAGCAGCATAATATGCATTTCTGATAGTATGTATGCGTGTGGTTTCTGGGTGTTGTGTACAGGGCCTCACCATCCTCCACTATTGACATTCAAAGGCAAAAATATTTTCCATTGTTTATTAACAAATAGAGGGGCACAAAGCGAGAGAACTGAAAGCAATTTCTACACATCTTGGAGGAATATTCATATAAAAAGCCAAAAAAAATAGTGGCAATTCTATGTTGCTGAGTTTCATAAACCGTCCTGTCTAGAAAATCCAGACAATATTAAAGTTAAACACTTACAAGGAGTGTCTGGAACTCTCTGCAATTCTAAATACTGTACCAAGAAAAATGGACCATACATATGAAAATCTCCAGGCAAACGGTACTGTTATCATCCACAGCCATTTCTAGGGGCTACTCTCAGTCAACCTTCAATTCCTTAGAGCTTCAGCTCTTAAGAAACAGCCCCACCCACACGCTATACAACATTTTGCAAATCTAAAGAGGCATTCCCCAAAATATTGCTTTTCATCTCAATTAAAATTCCAGTTCTAAGAGAGAAACTGGAGGCCTTTGATTTCTTTTTCCTTTATTTTTGTGCAATGGTTCCAAATACTAGCACAAGAATTTCAAAAGCCACTCACCTCCACAACTTCTGGAGAATCTGAAAAAGACCCATTTCCATTCAGAGGAACTCCCAACTGGACGAAGTAGATAAGCAAGTACCTATCAACTCCACCTACACAGGTGATCCATAGTCCATCCTTGCATTTAGTATTGAAATGTAAATTGCTCCACCCACCCCCATTCCGGCAGCTGCATGTAGCCACAGACGTAGCAGGTAATGAAGTTTGCACATCAGTCTGAGAGGTTTTCTCTTTTGTTGAGTCAATTCTTTGAATATCTTGGAGTCACTGTGGAATTCTCCCTTTCTGTTTGTAGTAACTAGAAAAGAATTTTCAGGGCACTCCCAGATTGTCAACATTTTCAGGTGAGATTCAGTCACAACCTGACAAATTCAGGTTGTACAATTAAACATTCTCGTTTCCAGCACTGTGGAATATTTATTTATTTCTATCCTGCCCTTCCACTGTTAAAAACAGAGCTCAGGGCAGCTTACAAACAAAATAAAAGCAATAAAAATACACAATCAATGTAAAAACATAATAATAATAATATTTAATTTGTGTGTCGCCTATCTGGCAGATAGCCACTCTAGGCGACGTACATTAAAATGGGATAAAATACAATAGTATCAAATGCAGTCACATTAGTCTCAATAAATAAAATACTGGACAGTCATCAATACATTTATAAAACATTTACATTTACAGCATATAATAGATGGCAAATCATAGAGATTAACCCATCCCAAGGATCTCAAAGGCCTGTTGAAATAGCCATGTCTTCAGGGCCTTGCGGAATACATCCAGAGAAGGGGCATGTCGAAGATCAAGCGGGAAGGAGTTCCAGAGAGTGGGGGCCACCACAGAGAAAGCCCTCTCCCTAGTACCCACCAGCCTAGCTGTTTTGGTTGGTGGGATTGAGAGAAGGCCTTGCGTGGCTGATCTGGTCAGAAAAAAAAATAGAAACAAGCATAAAACAAGTCAGGGCAGCAGTATAAAAATACAGCATAAAACAAAAAACCAGCAAAACATAAGTTAAAAGCAAGATTGTGACTGAGCAAGTTGTCTGTACCAACAATTAGGAAATGTGAAATGCAATGCAGATAGAAATCAAGATTTCAATATTATCAGTTCAGTCAATCATCTTATTTAAGTAACTTAAAAGTAAGTAGTGCTGTCATAGACTCCTTTCCAACACCAACTCCTCTCCCCCACCCCAGTTTGAAGTACCTAAAGATACCCAGGCTTATGTTTATACTTAAGATTATAGGAATGATGTATTCTAGCTTTCAAGTATTTAATATGCCATTAGAAAGAACAGAATTTTGGTATGCAGCAAGGTTTGCCTGAACTTCAAAGTATTTTCAGCAAAAAGTGTATAGAGAGATGAAAATGTCGACTCAGTGTGCGGCAGCTGTGAAAAAGGCAAATTCCATGCTAGGGATAATTAGGAAAGGTATTAAAAATAAAATAGCCGATATCATAATGCTGTTGTATAAATCTATGGTGCGGCCGCATTTGGAATACTGTGTACAGTTCTGGTCGCCTCATCTCAAAAAGGATATTATAGAGTTGGAAAAGGTTCAGAAGAGGGCAACCAGAATGATCAAGGGGATGGAGCGACTCCCTTACGAGGAAAGGTTGCAGCATTTGGGGCTTTTTAGTTTAGAGAAAAGGCGGGTCAGAGGAGACATGATAGAAGTGTATAAAATTATGCATGGCATTGAGAAAGTGGATAGAGGAAAGTTCTTCTCCCTCTCTCATAATACTAGAACTCGTGAACATTCAAAGAAGCTGATGTTGGAAGATTCAGGACAGACAAAAGGAAGTACTTCTTTACTCAGTGCATAGTTAAACTATGGAATTTGCTCCCACAAGATGCAGTAATGGCCACCAGCTTGGATGGCTTTAAAAGAAGATTAGACAAATTCATGGAGGACAGGGCTATCAATGGCTACTAGCCATGATGGCTGTGCTCTGCCACCCTAGTCAGAGGCAGCATGCTTCTGAAAACCAGTTGCCGGAAGCCTCAGGAGGGGAGAGTGTTATTGTACTTGGGTCCTGCTTGCGGGCTTCCCCCAGGCACCTGGTTGGCCACTGTGAGAACAGGAAGCTGGACTAGATGGGCCACTGGCCTGATCCAGCAGGCTGTTCTTATTGTTGTGCGCCTCCCCAATCTCCGAGCGGTGAGATTTCAGGGGGTCCCTGCGCCCATCCAGGGTTTGGTTTCCTTTGGGAAGAAGGCCAGTGGAGACTGCGGTGTCTTTATGAAATATGGTTTATTTATGTACACACATTCCAACCTGAGCTTAGGATGGAGGGGTTCAAGGCATCAGCAGTCTAATATCCAGCTTTTCCATCCGGGTGCAGGGGCATCCTATCGCCACAATGCAGGGAGCCAGCCTCTGCGCATGCCTGCCGCCCTAGTTCTCCAGTACACCCACTTCCAGTTCCAAACACACTTCTCCCCGCCCAGGAGTGGGGGGGAGACTCTCCTCCAGTAGAGTTTAAAATGACAAAAAGGATCTTCCTAGCCCCTTTCACCAGTTGCCGGGGCAACTAAATAGGACCACTAACTACCTAGCCACTCTATTTGATTAACAAAGGAGATTCATCTGGCTAGCAGAGCCAGCCTCCCAGGCATAGGATTCCAAATCAGAGGCTGGAAAGGTGACCCACAGAAATCATCCATTCCAGCCCCCCCCCCATGCTCATAACACTACACCCTTCTCTGAAAGAGGTCTGTCCCAGACCTGCAAAAACAACAACAGAATAACAACTTTTCCTACAAAGAAATAACAGATACCGGTTAGCAAGACATTGCAATATACGTCATTAAAAGCATAGTCATATTACAGTCTCATTTCCATACAAGTACAAAAACAGTCCATTTCCTTACAGCACCTTTTCCCATTAATTACTCTCTCTTTGGGCTTCCTCTTCTTTCTTGGAGCTCCCAGTCACAGTTCTACATCCAACAGCTTACCCAGTCCTCATAACTGGGCAGTTGCCTGAGTTCCTGACATGTTTAAGCATGCCCTCAACCACATGTACATTTACTCCTTGCTCTCCCAAACAGTTGTACATACACCCACAATCCAAGTCACAGAATAACAAATCCTAAACATTAAAATCTTATTACACAAAAAAAACCTATCAGCATGATTCCAAAA
This sequence comes from Rhineura floridana, assembly GCF_030035675.1. Lineage (NCBI taxonomy): Eukaryota > Metazoa > Chordata > Lepidosauria > Squamata > Rhineuridae > Rhineura > Rhineura floridana. The sequence continues at coordinate 43,484,514 of NC_084490.1, read as the reverse complement.
AAACCCATTAAACAGCTCATATCCCCACCAGCATGCAGAAAGGCACAAATCAACAGCATTACACAGTCCCATAAGCACAACCCCCACCCCGTAGCCATGTGGTTGCCAACATGGCCCTTTGTCTTGGGGCTTCATGGCATTCCCAGTCCAAGCTGATCCCTGCTGCTGCCTGCAAGGGGTTGGGACTCCTTTCCAGGAACAGATTTGTTTCCTCCCCAGCACATGGCAGGCTGTAGCCATGTTCTTGCCACTCTCTGCTCTGGGAAAAGTCTTCAAGCCAGTCCACTTGGTCTCCTGCCCCAAACGCCAAATCAAAGTTCTGCCACAAGTCTTTATCTGGGGGGATCTTCTTAAAGATTAGCTGGCCTAGTCCACCCAGGCTGGCAGAAAGAAATCTTCTCTGTCCTCCCTCACAATCTCCAGTATGAAACATGGGCCCAAACTAGGGTTGCCAGATCTCCGGTATTCTGCCGGAGTCTCCGGCAAAAGGGGGCCGTCTCCGGCCTCCGGCTATAGTTTGTTTGAAGGCGTAGATCTCTGGCTTTTCAGTGTCTCTCTCAGGCACGCATGCGTGATTGATGGCTGTGGCTGGCCGCCTTCCCGCCCTTTGTCATTGAGGGCGGGACTACTGGAGAGACAGGAGGTGATAGGCGCTGCCCCTGCAGGCCCCTCCGAGCAGCAGGAAGAAGGCCTCTCTGTGGGAGGAGGTTGTTAGAGGCCAGCCAGGCTTGTTGGTAGCTAGGCCTTTGCTTGGGAGTCGTCGCGCAGAGGGGAATCGGTTCCAGGCGAAACAGGCCTCTTGGGCTGGTAGGCCGTCGTGTAGAGGGAGAGAGAGAGAGAGAGAGAGAGAGAGATGTGAAAGAACTGATAATTGAAGGAAATGTCTACACTGGATAACTCCCCCCCCCAAGCTATTTAACAATAAGATTTTTAACAACATTTTGCTTTTTTGTGTGCCCAGAGCTGGCACAGTAAAATCAAGTTATCTGGTGTGCCTTAATTCATTTTCTACAAGTCTGCTGCGGTGTTGCCATCTGTCCTTCCCTTGATGAAAAATATATCTTTTATAACTGTTCTAAGTAATGCCCTCAAGTCTGCAAAGGATTCTGTGCAGCCAACAGCTGCCAGGTATCCGCTGGTGGGTACCCACTCTCTGGTTCTAGGGCACACTTTTAAATTTTATTTATATTTGCTTACAGTGAGTATAGTTTAACATTTGTTCTGTACCAGCATTATACTAGGTTCTGAAACATTAAAGTGATTTAGGCCTCACTCAAATATTTTATTAAGCTGAAATATGTTTTAGGAAATGTATTGAAATTTTGAAATTCAGGGTCTCCATTTGAAAACTGATCTCAACATTCAAAATTTGAGGGCATGTTGGCAGTCACTACGTAGCTTAATTAGTTGTGAAATACCCAACATATCATTGCATGCCAACTGTCAAATATCAACTATAGCTATCATTACTATTGATGTACATGGCACTTTACAGAGTCACGTTAGCAACAACAACAAAAAACTCCTCCTGTCCCAGGAAGCTTATAATTTTAAAATCAAATATAGCTTAATATCAGATAACACAAAACAACAAAGTCCTGAAGTCAACCTTTGGAACTGGAAGAACTAGTGCAGTGTGGTGGGGAACCTGCCGCCCACAGGCCTAATTAAACCAGCATGTTGCATGTGTATGTCTGAACCTCCAATGCGTGTTTACCTACTAGAGAGCAAAACATAACCCCAAGAGCATAATGGAAATTTTTGCTGGAATTAAAACTTGCACATTGCTCTAAATGCATGTAATTCAACCTGTAATAGCTCAAGAACATTCACAAATAAAAGGTAAAATAAAGGTTTGTTTATTAAAAGAGGAAATAGGGAAAAATACAGCATTTCAGTTATGTATATCGATACAGGCAGCATTCTAACTAATACGTTCACACACTAGAGCTATAAGAGAATAGAGAGACCTTATACCTATTCACACCCAAGATTTGCAAACACATAGACTCATCCTACCAGAAACAAAGGAAATGTACATTTCCTGAAGTTTATCAAGACTCAAAGTCAGGAATAAGACTTCTATGCCTAGTGAGGGTTAAGCTGTCCTTTTCTAAATCACCTGCAGCCAGATACAAAAGATTTCACCCTTCCTCGCCCCAAAATACACATACTCCTTTACAGACAGGAATCCTAATTTAGCCAGCAAGGCCATTTTGCCCAAGCCGCCCCCACCTGCCATCATGTGTGATCTCAGCTCCAGGGCAAGTAAAGACGAGGCTGCAAAGGACTAATTAGGAGCCGGAAAGGGTGCTCCCTTTTATTCCTTAACAAGTGAGGCTTGTGTTTGGCTCCTTTTAAATTTGGCGCCAAATACAATCTCAGATGAGATTAGTTCCCAATCAGAGATCCCAAGTGCAGCTGCTCCCTCCTGTAAACTCCATGGGGATCAGCAGGGAGTTCCCAAGTGTGCCCAGTCCTTGCAAAAGCAGAGCTGGTGGTGCCTGCAAGTCCCACGTTGGCAGGAATCTTCCTTTGCAGCTCGACTTGATTCCAATCCAGGCTGCAAAGGAAGAAGGGAAAGACTCAGGAACACATTTAGAGCTCACTCACAACTCTTTCCTTTGAAGCTGGGTCACCTGTCATGGTGACATGAGGTGAGTGACTGTGCCCCTGTCCAAATGGCATGCAGGGGAGCTCAAGATCCAGCCTGCTAGTTACTGGCAAATCCGTTCTGCATCTTTGTCATGATTATATCACATTATTCATTGCCATGCCAACATGATGAGTTAATTCTCAGGTCTTGATCTCTGTATCTAGTGGCAGCTGGTAGCCAATGCACTGGGTTGGGCTGCTATGAGGCCAGGGAGGTAAGGCCAATGAGCTGTCGGTCACAAGGGTGTGACCAAGTTGTTCTGCTTTTCTCATCCTCCTCCCCCTCCCTTGCAAAGCTGTCGTGGACATTTAAGCATTGCAGTTTTGCAAATAGTTGTTGTTATGTGCCTTCAGGTAAATTACGACTTATGGCAACCCTATGAATTAACAACTTCCAAGAGCATCTGTCATGAACCACCCTGTTCAGATCTTGTAAGTTCAGGTCTGTGGCTTCCTTTATGGAATCAATCCATCTTTTGTTTGGCCTTCCTCTTTTTCTACTTCCTTCAGTTTTCCCCAGCATTATTGTCTTTTCTAGTGAATCATGTCTTCTCATGATGTGTCCAAAGTATGATAACCTCAGTTTCATCATTTTATTTTAGCTTCTAGTGACAGTTCTGGTTTAATTTGTTCTGACACCCAATAATTTGTCTGTTTTGCCTAGAATGCCCTCCCTTGTCCTTAACATGGCTGCAACCATATGTACTCAGAAGTAAGTCCTATTGAGTTCTATGGGGCTTAGTTCCTTAATAAGCATGTTTACAGTTGCTGCCTTCAGGGGCATCTATCTGTGCTCCCATCTAACATCTCTGCAACACTAAGCTCCTTTCTTCCAATAATGGCCTGGCCTGAGGGCACGTAAACCCTTCTTGCCAGAAGCTAGATTAAATGTTCCCTAAAGGTGTTGAACTGTGACCTGGCAGACCAGGGTTCGAATCCCCACACAGCCATGAAGCTCACTGGGTGACCTTGGGCCAGTCACTGCCTCTCAGACTCAGAGGAAGGCAATAGTAAACCACCTCTGTCTGAATACTGCTTACCATGAAGACCCTATCTGGGATCAACTTGAAGTCAGTCCATTTCCATTTTGCATCACCCTAAGCTTGTGAGAAAGAATGACCTTGTCACTTCAGATGGACCTAGGAACACCCTATTTTAGGTAAGATTTCTATTTTAATCTCCAGAGAATTTTTTTTGAATGGTATGCTCCAAGCAACTGTGGTTGATACAATGTATCATGTTTAATGATGTCACTAGGGCCCACCCCGTGACGTCAATAATAATAATAATAATAATTTTATGTATCGCCTATCTGGCCAATGGCCACTCTAGGCAATGTACAAATCAGTTGCAGTAAATGCAGCACAATAAAATACACATAAAATACAATATATCAGGTTTTTGGATGGTTCTGACCTGGCAACCCTAGCCCAAACAGAGGCAGGAAACCCTCCCAGTGTCTCTTACCCTCCAAACTCACTGGGTACTGGGTGCGTCTCACTGCTGGAATTCGACCAAGGACTGCACCCATCATAGGAGCTGCATCCCACCCCACAAGACCATTATGGGGCACCCAAGGGACAAAGTCACTTGGGGATTTTATCTCACCCATTTCTCCAGGCGCTGGGAGCTTCTCTTGGACTTGAACTCCCTTCTCAGGTTTCTCCTGCTGCACCTTTTCTTTCACAGCCATTTCTCCAGGCGCTGGCAGCTCCTCTCCAGCCTCTAGTTCACCTTTGTCTGAAGCTTTTTCTTCCTCCTGCACTTTCTCTTCCACAGCTGGCACACAGGGAGCAGAGAAATCTATCAGCAGCATCTCTTCTCCAGCCTCTATTTTACTTTCTTCGAAGGCATCTTCCTCTTCTTTTTCCAGCCTGTCCTCCTTCAATCTTGGGGCTTCACTTCCAGCTCTCTGCTGTTTCCCCCCCTGGCAGGCTCCTGGACAATCAAAACTTCTTCTTCCTCCACTACTGACTGCAACTCCTTACAGCCCACTCCCTCCAGCTGCCCATCCACTTTCTGGATCTCTTTAGCAACCTCCATCTGGGTGCTCTGCAGCTGGACTTCTGGGTCACCCTCGACCCCTTGTAGTGGCTGATCAGGCAGGGCTCTCACCTCCTCACATGGGGTCTCCTTTTTCTCTCCAAAGATGCTTTCATATATCTCTCCCATTCGTTTCCAATGCTCTTGCCGCTCCTGTTGCCTTTGCTGCTGGTCCTCCTGGCATTCTTTCTGCCTTTGCTGCTGGTCCAGCTGGAACATCGATTTCATCTGTTCCAGGAGAAATGCTGTTCTCCCCTCCATCTTGACTCAGGCACACCTTGCTCCCAAGGCTTCTTCTAGGAAACTCAATCCCACTTGTGACACCAGTGTTGCACGCCTCCCCCAATCTCCGAGCGGTGAGATTTCAGGGGGTCCCTGCGCCCATCCAGGGTTTGGTTTCCTTTGGGAAGAAGGCCAGCGGAGACTGCAGTGTCTTTATGAAATATGGTTTATTTATGTACACACATTCCAACCTGAGCTTAGGATGGAGGGGTTCAAGGCATCAGCAGTCTAATATCCAGCTTTTCCATCCGGGTGCAGGGGCATCCTATTGCCACGATTCAGGGAGCCAGCCTCTGCGCATGCCTGCCGCCCTAGTTCTCCAGTACACCCACTTCCAGTTCCAAACACACTTCTCCCCTCCCAGGAGTGGGGGGGAGACTCTCCTCCAGTAGAGTTTAAAATGACAAAAAGGATCTTCCTAGCCCCTTTCACCAGTAGCCGGGGCAACTAAATAGGACCATTAACTACCTAGCCACTCTATTTGATTAACAAAGGAGATTCATCTGGCTAGCAGAGCCAGCCTCCCAGGCATAGGATTCCAAATCAGAGGCTGGAAAGGTGACCCACAGAAATCATCCATTCCAGCCCCCCCCCCCATGCTCATAACATTATGTTCTTATAATGTTTGAAATTTGGCTGTATAAAAGAAGATTGCTGCAAACCAATCTTTTTCATTTCAATTTTTAAATAAGGGAAATTCTCCCTAGTCCTTGCAAAAACAAGAATTGGACTTTGAATATGTGGGAAAGAAATAAGGAAAATGGATCCTTTAAATATGTGCTGAGTGCTTCTTCACCACAAAATTGTATTCTTGCCTCTACTAATTTGGCACTTAAGGAATTTCAGCCTATGTCTTGGGGGCAGCACCAAGAGGAAAAAATACCACACAGTAAGCAAATAACTTTTCCCAGGGTAGTAAGTGTGGGGTGGATTGTTTCATTACAATTGGTCTTAAGGGAAGAAAAGGTTGCACCTCCCTACTGCACTGAATAAATATATATCATCTCTCTCTTTCTCTCTCTCTCTCTGTGCTTATGTGTATGTGTAGATAGGTTTTTACTCGACGCAGGTTTTCTGTGCCCATCAATTTGCAGTTATATGTCGGTAGTATCCAAATTGTACCTAATTTTAACTTGTTAAAGAAATATAGCATAGTTAATAGTTTTATTCCAAGGAAAGTTATTTCTAATTACTATGTTTGGTTATGGATTCCCCCTTTGGTGGATGTGCACATTAGTAAGTTGGGGTCTCAGAAGTCTGGGGTTTTGGGTTTTAAATATTTAGCTTTACATTATATTTTTTCTCAGTGGAGCCATTGTTGTATGATCTTTACTGATGGTTCCTGGGATTCCTCTGATGGCAAAGTGAGTGCAGTTTATTGTATCCCTTACTTGGGGATTAAAAAGGGTTTTCGGCTATCCAATTGGATCTCAACATTGACAGCAGAGTTGATGGCCATTATTTTGGCTCCTGAGTGGATTAAGGATGTTAGACCAGAAAAAAAGGGTCTATGACCCTCCCGGGAAACATGAAGTAGAAGGGGCAGGACTGGAGCTTGAGATCGATAGACAAATGGTCAAGGAATACCTAATCACTTTGAACGAGTTCAAATCTCCAGGGCCTGATAAACTGCATCCTAGAGTATTGAAGGAACTGGCTGAAAAACTCTCAGAACCGCTGTCTGTTATCTTTGCGAAATTGTGGAGGACTGGTGAACTGCCGGATGACTGGAGGAGAACTAATGTTGTCCCTATCTTCAAAAAGGGCAAGAAGGAGGAACCAGAGAACTACAGACCAGTCAGCCTAATATCAATCCCTGGAAAAATTCTGGAGCAGATTATAAAGCAGTCAATCTGTAAGAACTTGAAAGCAATGCAGTGATTACTAGGAGCCAACATGGATTTATGAAGAACAAATCCTGCCAAACTAATCTCATCTCATTTTTTGATCGGGTAACCTCCCTTGTAGACTGTGGAAATGCTGTGGACATAATATATCTCGACTTCAGCAAAGCTTTTGCCCCATGATATTCTGATAAGCAAGCTAGCTAAATGTAGGCTGGATGGAACAACTATCAGGTGGATCCACAGTTGGCTCCAGAATTGTACTCAAGAGTCCTTCTCACACTGGGCGGAAGTAACGAGTGGGGTGCCACAGGGCTTGGTCCTGGGCCCAGTGCTCTTTAAAATTTTTATTAATGACTTGGATGAGGAGGTACAGAGCATGCTTATCATATTTGCAGATGATACAAAGTTGGGGGGCATAGCTAATACCGTGGAAGACAGAAAGAACATTCAAAGGGACTTTGATAGGCTGGAGCATTGGGCTGAAAACAACAGAATGAAATTCAACAGGGATAAATGCAAAGTTCTACACTTAGGAAAAAGAAACCAAATGCACAGTTATAAGATGGGGGATACTTGGCTCAGCAATACGACATGTGAGAAGGATCTTGGAATTGTCATTGATCACAAGCTGAATATGAGACAACAGTGTGATGCGGCTGCAAAAAAGGCAAATGCTATATTAGGCTGCATTAACAGAAGGATAGTTTCCAAATCGCGTGAAGTACTAGTTCCCCTCTATTCAGCACTGGTTAGGCCTCATCTTGAATACTGCATCCAGTTCTGGTCTCCGCACTTCAAGAAGGGTGCAGACAAACTGGAACGGGGTCAGAGGAGGGCAACAAAGATGATCAGGGGACTGGAAACAAAGCCCTATGAGGAGAGACTGGACTGAAGGGAGATATGATAGCACTCTTCAAGTACATGAAAGGTTGTCACATAGAGGAGGGCCAGGATTTCTTCTCTATCGACCCAGAGTGCAGGACACAGAATAATGGGCTCAAGTTGCAGGAAGCAAGATTTTGACTGGACATCAGGAAAAACCTCCTAACTGTTAAGAGCCATACGACAATGGAACCAATTACCTAGAGAGGTAGTGGACTCTCTGACACTGGAGGCATTCAAGAGGCAGCTGGACAGCCATCTGTCAGGAATGCTTTGATTTGGATTCCTGCATTGAGCAGGGGGTTGGACTAGATGGCCTTATAGGCCCCTTCCAACTCTACACACACACACACACACACACATGCACCCATCCATCCATCCATGTGGAGGAAATGAAGTAGGCTGATATTTGGTGGGGCGATGCCTGCCAATCATTTTGACAATGGATATGTATTAAAAATACTTTTTAGCCTTCTCTGAATTGCTGAACAGAGACTCTGCCAGGCAACAAGATGAGAAAGGCTGTATTCATCGGCATATTGAAGTTCTATGACAGAGGTTGGCATTACCTTACTTTTTGCTTTCAGCCTACTGAGATTAAAAAGCTTTCCATCTGTTCGATATATGATTTCCACACCAGTAGGAAGTTTCCCCTTAATAAGGTGTAGAATCATAGCAATGAAGATAGCAAATAAGGTAGGAGAAATGATGCATCCCTGTTTTATGCCTGATCTGACTCTGAATGGATCGCTCTGAAAGCCATTGTTATCCAAAATTGTCGCTGTCATGTTGTCATGAAGGAGTTGCAAAATATTCACATATTTATCAGAGCATCCAGTTTTCAGAAGGATGGTCCAGAGAGCGGTTCGATTCACAGTATCAAAGGCCTTAGTCAAATCAATAAACGCCATATATAAAGGTCTGCACTACTCTAGTCTGGAGCTAGCATAGTGATCCCTGATGCATCAAGTGACAGCAGTGGGGCCTTATGAGCACTCCCTGCAACACCCTTTTCTGTGGCTTTTCATGGGTCACAGCCAGTGGAAACCTTGCTGCTGGCAGTAATTCTGCCTACTGTTTTAGCAGGTGGAGCAGAAAACTCTATGTAAGAGAGTATCCCCTTGATTTGTTTAAGGGATGTGTCATCTGTTACGAAACGTGTGGCAAAGTGTTTTTTTTTATCACAATGCAAATTAGGAAAATATGCTGCCAGTCTTCTGACTAAGGAACTACATAATTTGTATTTATCTGGTTTGTAGTAATTTTCAGCAGTTGTGTTTTATATGTATTCTAATTTTTGTGGCTTTTATACTGATTTTAATCTTTTGGTCTGTGACTGTAATAACTCTTTCATTCATGTCAGAGAGTAATACCAGTGTCACTCCAGGGGTGAAGGATAGAAGGAGGCCTCAGTCATATTCAGCCTACCCCACCCTGTGCAGCATATTAAAATGCTTGGATTGCAGCTTTACAACGTAGCAAGTTGTCACATGCATTTTATTCCTTCTGTTTATGCCTATTTAAAATTCAGTACAGTCTGGATACCACACCTTTATTTGATCTGGTTAATGTTGGTTTAAAGTAAAACTCAGTTTCCTTATGCAATTCCCACCTTAATCTATAAGTGTGCCCCACGTGTCACCTCAAGGTGTTGATATAGTGCAATAAACTGGAACGTTGAGACTCTGTTCCACTTCCTCTTTAGCAGTACAGGTTATGCAGCTGAACAATAAATGAGAGACTAGGAGGGAAGAGGGAGCAATATGGGAGACTGGGGGGACAGAGTGGTGAGGAATGGGGGGCAGAAAGTGGGGTGCCACAGGAAAGAGAGGGTTACCACACACACATGATGGATCCAGTAAAATGGTTCCTCTTGAAATGTAGTTTTCTCTGGGGTCCCACTACCAAATCACAGATCATCTATGTCTCTGTTGAGTGAACCATAAAAATCACAGCTCTGGTACTTTCCAACACTGCAACAGAGCAAAAACCTGGATCCCATGCACAGATAGTTTAAATTTTTTTTGCAAGGGATTTCTGCAAACCGCCATCAAATCATAGGCTGCCTCTGTGTCTACAGTTGTGTTCTGTGGTGGTTTTGTTGCCATCCCATATAAAAAGCATGAAGATCCATCAGGATCCATGCCTTGGAAAAATATTTTTGTGGCACTGGTAAGCACTGAATCTGTAATTTTTACTATACAATCCAATGTAAGCTTTAAATTGATGGTGGTTTTTGGGAACCCCATTTAAAATCATGCAAATGCAAGACAATTGGCTTCAATTCTACCGGATCCAACTTTTACCCAGACCCCATGGAAAAGCAAAATAATGCGCATATGCAATACTTTCTCTCTGACTGTTTGGGAGTGATGGGGCGGAGGGAGAAGCAACCCATGCCAATCTCAAAATTCCAAATGGGGCTAAACAGTGGCGTCACTAGGGTTGGTGTCACCCGGTGCGGTAACTCATGGTGTCACCCCCGCATCTGTCCATCTCGCGGGCCTCTGGCCGCCTTGCTTTCCTGGGGGGGCAAGAGGGAAGCCGTCCTCTCCCACCCCGGTGGGAGGGCTTGGGGTGGCCCCTGAACCAGGCTCCTTCCTTGAAGACCTCGGTCCAGGGGGAGGGGGCTGCACCCTCTCAATCCAGGCCTTCCCTGTGCATTTTGTGACGGGGGGTGTTTGTCACTACAGTGTTGCTGCCTGTGACTAGGGCAGTGAAATGGAAGGGGGATCATTTTGGCTTGGCACTAGATTACATTTGGCAACATTGACCACCATCTGACTCCATATAAGATAGCTTCATGTGTTCATTCTGATTCTTTTGGTGCTACCATTATAGACATCTATAAACTATAAAAAAAAGGTAAAGGTGTCCCCGCACTAGTAGTGCGAGTCGTTTCCGACTCTTAGGGTGACTTCTTGCGACGTTTACTAGGCAGACTGTATATATGGGGTGGGATTGCCAGTTCCTTCCCCGGCCTTTCTTTTCCCCCCAGCATATGCCGGGTACTCATTTTACCGACCACGGATGGATGGAAGGCTGAGTGGACCTCGACCCCTTTTACCGGAGATTCGACTTCCTCCTTCCGTTGGAATCGAACTCCTGCGCCACGGAGGGCCATATCTATAAACTAACAATCTATAAATGATAAACTAGAAATCCTTACTTGCCATAAGTAATCAGGTATGGAAGGCAGAGCTCTAGATTGTGCATATTAGCAGGGAGCAAGTAAGCATACTTAAAAACATGAAAAGCCCAGCTGGATCAGACAAAAAGCACATCTAAGCCAGCATCCTGTTCTCACAGTGGGTACCTATGGGAAGCCTACAAGCAGGACCTGAGTGCAACAACAGCCTCCCCATTTGTGATTTTCAGCAACTGGTATACCAAGGCATACCGACTCTGACAGGGAGCGTCCCCCTCTCAAAATGTACAGGGAAGGCCTGGATTGAGGGTGCAGCCCCCTCCCCCTGGACCGAGGTCTTCAAGGAAGGAGCCTGGTTCGGGGGCCACCCCAAGCCCTCCCACTGGGGTGGGAGAGGACGGCTTCCCTCTTGCCCCCCCAGGAAAGCAAGGCGGCCAGAGGCCCGCGAGATGGACAGATGCGGGGGTGACACCATGAATTACCGCACCGGGTGACACCAACCCTAGTGACGCCACTGGATATTGATGCCATCACAGAGACACATATTGCCATGTTTCTTGTTTCTCAGGTCCATGCAATCCTAAAATGACATGATCCATGAGAGGGTGAGCAGTGCATGTATGGTAATGGGAAGAGGCAGCTGCAGGATTTGGGGATGGCCTCCCCTTAACCAGCTATGGCAGAGTAGTACACAAAGCAGAGTACAGTAGGGCCCCCGGAACGCCGGTAAGCGGGGCCCTACTGTAATCACACAACTGCTCTGATTGACTGCTGAGATTATTCATGCAATCCCCCTGCCCCTAAATCACCCTCTATGCTGTAACAGTTACAGTGTAACTGAAGCAGAGTTAGCTAACTTCTGGTCCTCCAAATGTTCTTGGACTCCCATCAACCCTAGCCTGCATGGGTAAGGGATGATGGGAGCTGTAGCCCAACAACATCTGGAGGGCCAGAGGTTAGCCACATAAACTCCAAATAATAGTTTTCCATGGCAGTAACAGTATCACCTCTTCTTGTCTTGGGATAAGGTCACACCTTTTCATTCTGAATTAATCCAGAGCGCACCATGCTGGATCCATAGTCACAAACGATCACTAATGGCAGTTAGAAACCCACTCAATCTAATCCACTGGTTTTTGAAAATACATCTGTTCCCACAGGCATTCCCTTGATCTCTCCACTAGAATCTTCTGCTTTAATTACTGTGTTGTTTTCATGGGATTGTTTTATTGCATATTTTAATTGTGGAGGTTTATATTTTAACTTTTAATGGGAGTGTTTCATGGTGTATTTGAATTATGAATGCTTATATTTTAATGCTTGTGTAATTGGTTTTTAAGCTTGCAAACCACTTATAAACCTATTTTAGCATTGTGGCATATTAATTAATGATTAATCATTACTTAATATTAATTAATTGGCCATAATAATAATCTGGACCTCACTTTTTCACACTGGAAAATTTCACAATCAAATTGTAGCAGGGGAAGTTCCAGTTTGGTTTGTGACTTTCAAATAACGGTTGGCACAAAATATTGTGCAAAAGATACCTGTAGGAGGTATTGAATGCTACAACAATGACAAATCATGCCAGCTGCTGTGGAACAAACAGAAAGCAGAACTTGGGGCAGAGAGTGTCCTCCTCCACCTCCATTTTCCCAACTGCAGAGGTGTGGAAACAGTCTTACCATCACAACTTCAGGGTGCACGTCCATCCCAGCTTGGCTTACATCTGCTCTCATCTGTCCTTCCTTGTGGCCTAAATGGAATCCTCCAACGGACAGAGAAAAGGGAAAGATGACAGCTGACATTGCTGCATACATCAGAGGTTTTGTTATAATCAAGCAGTACATACATTTTGTTAAAGAAATACATTTAAAGCACATGGTTTCACCCAAAGAATGCTGGGAACTGTAGTTTGTTCAGGGTATGGGTAGCTCTGTGATGGGTAAACTACAGTTCCCAGGATTCTTGGAGGAAGCATGGACTTTAAAGGTGCTTTAAATGTATGGTGTGTGAAAAAGGCAACATAACTACTTCAGGGCTGCAGGTAAATTATTCACATGGTATAGCACAGTGGGGAGGAGAGCCTGGTTGGGAGGCCAGAGTCTGTGAGTTCAAATCCCTGCTCATGTCTCCTGCGTGTCAAGGACCAGCTAAAGTTCACCCACACAGTGAGTGGTTCAGGGGTCACGTGCCCTGCCACCTGTGCAGCTGTGGGCAAGCTGCATAGTCCCAAGGAGCCCCCCAGCTGACAGTTGCGGACAAGGAAAGTGCTGGCTTGTGCAGCTGTGGCAAGCTGAGCAGGCCCTAGCCAGCTGAAGAGGACTAGCCTCAGAGGGAGGCAATTGAAAAACCCCTCTGAATATCACTTACCATGAAAACCCTATTCATAGGGTAGCCATAAGTCGGGATCGACTTGAAGGCAGTCCATTTCCATTTCCAATTATTTGGATCCTGAGACATTCCCTTAAAGAGGACCACAAAAAGAGAGTTTCCTGCTCCCTTCCCCCATGCCCTCTGAAAAGCTTATCCGGAGGGTCAAGACTCAAAGTTCCCTCCTGAACAATGCAGGAGAGGGGAAGGATGGGCTGCTGGAGGAGATGGAAACTTTTACATCCATGAAATTCCTTACCTTAACTTAGTTAGGACCCAAGCTGTAGTTTGGATGATTACCCCTCCCGTAGCAGCCCCCACTGCTTCATCCCTCATAGAATAGGAGCTGACCCTCTGGAAATAATAATAATAATAATAATAAATTTTATTTCTAGGCCGCCTATCTGGCCGCACAAGCGGCCACTCTAGGCGGCGTACAAGATAAAGTAAAATACAACATACAAACTACATAAAAACCCAAGAACTACAATATAAAGATTTTGGAAAGATTTTGAGAGGGGTGCAGGTGAGTGCAGAGGGGCTGAGAAACTTTCCTTCTGTAAAGTTCCTTATCTTAGGATCTAACAGATCATGGGAAGGGGGCTTCAGGCTTGGAGGCCAAATGCAGCCCTTCAGACCTCTCTCTCTGACCCTTGGGACTCTCCCAAAGTCATGGCAGGCAGGTGAAGGCTGGCTTGCAGCCCAATAGCCAGGGTGGAACAAATGGATGAACTGCCCCCCCGAGCTATGCTTCCCCCCAATTTTTTAGATTGTCTTTTTAATTTGTGACACCACAAACAATGACAGCCTCCATTTTTAAAAAATGACAGCTTAAGAACAGGGACGATTTAAGAACAGGAACCTCTGAAAAATTCAGTGAATAAGCCTCATCTGGAAGAGCCCCCTAAAGTCTATTTTCTCAAGACTTTGCCTGACTAAGGATTGGTTTTGCACAACCACAATCACCCTATAATTACTTAAGTGATCCTGACGAAACGAGCCTGTATAGTAATGTGGCCCTTGAAGAGTTGCATTTTAGAACTTTGTACTATGGGCTAGAGTTAGACCCCATCCCTGGGGCACTCCTTTGCTCTGCTGTTCAGGTTGTTGTGTTCTTTACCCAGCTAGCAATAAAAAAGCATGTTTGTTTGCCTGAGGTAAAAAGTAAGAGTTTGTTTATTCTGCAGTTATTATGACAAGCAGAGCAGGATTGAGAGCCAGTGTGTAGTGGTTTAAGTGTTGGACTATGACCTGGAAGACCAGGATTCAAATCCCCACACAGCCATGAAGCTCACTGGGTGACCTTGGGCCAGTCACTACCTCTCAGCCTCAGAAGAAGGCAATGGTAACCCTCCTCTGAATACCGCTTACCATGAAAACCCTATTTATAGTGTCGCCATAACTCGGAATTGACCTGAAGGCAGCTCATTCATTCAGAGCAGGATTGGGTGTTTAATGCTAAAGGGTGAGATAAATAGATATCTTAAAGTGATCTGAAAAAATATCTACCCCAAGTTACCCTTTACTCTTTTAAAACACTGACTATATTCTCAATCATAGTAGCTATTTTTTCTTTTTCTTGAGTACTTGATGGCAAAGGAAGAAAATAGCCCTGGAATCAGGATACACACTTAAAGTGGTAGCTCCGATATGTGTCTCGATGTGGCTTTATTAATGAAAATTGTGCTTTTCTGGTAAGACTCACAAACATTATAACAAGCCCTTAACTCGTTAGCTACCAGACCACCTCCGGACCTCTACAAAATCAGTTGATTTGTTTTACCCATTAAATTCTTATTTAAAAATCGCTCCTGGAGAACGGAGCATGGTCCTACACAAGAAAAGGAGGCCTAGATTCACTAAACAACCTGAACTTCCAGAAGCACAGAGGCCGCTACTGTTCCTTTCACAAATCTGTTTACCTATATACCACTTAAAAACACTTAAATCTGTTATTCATATCACGCTGATAGTTAATAATTGGTTTATGTGGTTAATGTAGTTAGGCCTTAAATAATCTCTATACTCTATAGCCACATCTAATCTAACTGGAATATTGTTATAATTCTATAATGTGCAAGAGGATATTTCTTACTGGTTATCTTGTTCTAATATCTTTACTGTTTTCATAAACTGTTTATATGACGGCAGACAGAATGGGGCTGGATGTTGGAAACATAATGCCTTTATATTCTGCTTACCACCCCACAATAGAATGCCTACACAAGATAATACGTATCACTGGATGTATTACAGAATTCATTGGAGACATGGGGTTCTGCTTAAGGCTTGTTCTGTTTATTGTGTTTCTCATTGTTTTTCTTTTTTTTTCTTGGCAAGTGCACTGATGTCAGGAGTTGAAGATATGGTGGGTTTTCCTCATGCAGATCAAAAACTGGGTAAAATACATATTCTAGCTCTCTATGATAGAAATATACCTATTTTTATTCGTAAGCCACACCTTTATACCCAACACTACTCATGGAAGATGTTAGACTTTATATGTTAAATGCTAATGCATTAGGATTGCCAATTAAACGTAGAAGAGTATCTGATTTTATTAGAAAACATCACCCTCATATCATATTTTTACAGGAAACGCACAAAGGGATAGAAACTCAAAGTGAACACACACAAACAAAATTAACCCCCTTAACAGGAAACAGGTCCGGGGAGCGACTGCCATCAAAGCTTTGGCTGCTTGGCTGGTTTGGCAGCAGGGCCAACAAAAAAGTAGAGGATTCCAGGTGGAAGAGAATCCCTGTGTGGGTCACATGGAAAGTTCCCAGCCAGGCTCTTAAGGACGGATCTAGGAGCATAGGCATTCTCTCTGTTGCAGTTTCATTTTTTGATTCTCACAGCATGAGGGGCATGTCACAGGTCAAAGAGACACACCAGCTAGGCAAAAACACTCAAGGAAGCTGTTGATTCTAGCCCAAGGGATGGCCATGACTGTCAGCTTCCTTCTCTTTAGTCTCAGTGCTGCCCCTTGTGGCACTCAGCAGGGAGGAGGACGGGGACAAAATAAGAATTAGTTGGTGCTCTGCTGCCACATACTGTTTGGGCTCTCTGCATTCCACCCCACCAGTCCAAAAGGGCACCAGCCACCACTGCCACTGGTGGTTGACAGACCAGTTTGGAAACCTCTGACCTAGAGAATCCTGGTGTTAAACCAAGAGCACTCACTCTTTCTGCACCCCATAGTGTATAACCATAAGAAAATAAGGAGAGCCCTGATGGACCAGATTAAAAGGCCTACCTAGTGCAGCAGCCTCTGTGTTTCACACAGAGGCAATCCAGGTGTCTCTGGAAAGGTAACAAGCAGGGCATGAGCGCAAAAGTGTTATCCTACTGTTGTGAACACTATTGCCAGCCCCCCCCAAAAGACCTGCCACCTGAGGCAGCAGCTTCACTCTGTCTAACGGTAGGGCCAGCCCTGATGATGTCAATAATTCTTACAATAGGCCTGCAAGGTAAATCAGTATTATTAATTTCAGATGGAGGGCTAACAGGCAATGTGCCTTTTCTAAAGCCCACCTACTGAGATAAACTCCAATGAGATTTCAGCTGAGGATTTCCATCTATCCTACCTACCATGTTCTCCCTGCTTTCGTTTAAGTAACATATGCAGTCTCTCACTTAATGTGTCTTTTAGAACATGGGGAAAGGGACTTCCCGGAAGGAGTGCTGGCTGGTGGTTGTCTCTGAGGGAGCTCTGCCTCAGAGGAAGCTTTTTTCAGGTTAAAAGCCAGCCAAGAGGAATCTTGGACTGGCTTAAATGTTCTCCAAGGTATAGGAGAACCGATCAGATTTTCCACAAGACTTCGTTGAGCTGTCGGCGGCTGGAATTGATCAGGAAATCCCTGAGATAAGAAGGCATGCTGATCGGCTGAAGACGGAGTCAGGATTTCCACGCAAGCTGTACTGGAAAAAAGCGAAGCGTTTTTTTTTTTCTTCTTTAAAAAAAACGTTCTTAACCAGCGAGCCTACTTCTGTCTAAATCTTATCATTCGGCTTAAATTACTACAATAAAAGGGATTTGTTTACAAATCAGCAACTGAGAAACCTGGGTGAGTCATACTTTTTCTCTTTTAAACATAATTAAGGAAGAAAGAAAATGTAAACAACTTATATACTTTTTTTACGACAAAAAGCTGGCCTGAATTTGGAGTTTTAAAGTTTAAAAATGGATGAGAGGTAATTATTATATTTTGGACTATTTTTCTCTTTGGACTATTTCTTTTTGGACGAATCTGCTGTGCGTATATGTTACTAATTGCTTGGTGTTGGGAACCAGAATTGTTTTGCATTCTTGGATGTAGATAAGAACTGTGCTGTGCTGGCTGGATTTCAATAACAGGCCTGGAATATTAACTTTTTTGTTGGTGGAGGAAAAAAAAAAGAAATAGACTGCCTCTAGGTTTTGGAACAGTGATTAATATCAGAAATTAAAGGCTTCTCTTGAAAATGACAACTAAAAAAGCAACTAAGGCCCGGGAGCGAAGAGGTTCTACTGATCCACAGGAAGGGGCTATACCCCCAGATATGTTTCAAATAATAATGGAAGGGATTAATGATATAAAACAGGATATGAAAACTGAAATTGACAGATATAAAAAAATATATTAAAACACAAGTGGATGAGATTAAAGGGACAATTGGGCAAATAAAGGAGGATGCAAAAAACACTAAAGAAAAGGTACAAATCTTGGAGAATAGAATAGATATATTAAATCTGGAATTAGAAAAAAACTTGGACTATATGGCTGTGATTGAACTGAGAAATAAAGAACATTGTTTGAGATTCCGTGCAATTCCTGAGGAAACAGGTGAAGACATCAGAGATAAAATTGTTAATGCTCTAGTAAAATTTCTGGATTTGAATGAAGATCGGATGGAATTTGAAATAGACAAAGTGTATAGAATTAATTCCAGATATGCAACAATGAATAAAATTCCAAGAGATGTGCTTGTTAATTTTATAAAGAAGACGACCAGAGATATGGTATTACAGCAACACTTTAAAAATACCTTTAAAATTGATGGTAAGGAAATACTGGTGATGAAAGAAATTCCTATTAGACTTTTACGTAAGAGAAAAGAATATGCTTTCCTTACAGAGAAACTTAAGCAACGCAAAATTCAATTTAGATGGGATGTTCCAGAAGGAGTGATCTTTACATTCAGACAACAGAAATATAGATTGAATACTGTTCAAAAAGCAAGGGACTTCTTGAGAAAAGCTTCAAAAGATGTGGATGAAGATAAACTCAAAGATATGGATATAATTCCTGGGGAACAAAGTCAACAAGATATGCAGAGGAAGGGAAGGAAGATGATGGATTAAAAGGAGCATCAGGCACATTTTAAAATACACGCTTAAAGATGGATTACAAATATCTAACTTGGAATATAAATGGAGCCAATACGGCGCAGAAGAGAAAGAAAGTGTTTCATAATTTGAAAAAATTAAAATTGGATATAATTTGTTTACAAGAAACTCATATTAAGAAGAAAGATTCCAAATATTTGATTTGTAAAAATTTGGGTGAAGAATTTATTTCGGCTGGACCAAAAAAAAAAAAATGGAGTTGTTCTCTACATTAACCCACAATTGCTTCCTAAATTGGTATTACTGGATGATAGTGGTAGATTTGTGGGGGTCGAAATTACTCTACAGGGTACAAACATTTTGATAGTGGGTATCTATGCCCCCAATGAAGATAAAACAAGGTTTTACACAGGACTTATGGAAAAATTGTCAGAGTTTTCATATGACCATTGGTGCGTTATGGGTGATTGGAATGGGGTAATCTCACCAAAAATTGATAGGCTTTCTGAAAAAAATATCAAAGAAACACAGGGTAAATTACCGAAGATTTGCTTTGAACTGATGGAACATTTAGAATTGGTGGATACCTGGAGATATATAAATGATAATGCAAAGGAATTTACTTATTTTTCAGAAAGACACAAAACATTCTCGAGGATTGATATGATTTGGATGTCTAAAATTTTAGTGAAGGACACTTTTAAAATGGATATATTACCAAAAACTTTTTCGGATCATAACCCTGTGATATTAACTTTAAAAAAGAAAAATCTTGGATTTAGATGGAGACTAAATGAATCTTTATTACAGAATGACAAAGTAGTACAAGAATGTAAGAAGAAATTAAAAGAGTTTTTTGAACATAATTTACATAAAGGAACAAGTGAAAATATCGTCTGGGATACAAGTAAGGCATTTATGAGGGGATATCTTATTAAATGTAACTCTGAATTAAAAAAAAAGAAACAACAGAAAATGCAATTAATTTTGGAAGAAATAAAACAAAAAGAGGAAGAATTGAAAAAGAATCCAACTAAAGTTTCTATTGTAAATCAAATCAAAATGTTACAGAAGCAAGTATCAATGCTGACAGTTAGAGAAATTGAAAGAAAACTAAATTTTGCTAAACAAAGGACTTTTGAATTTGCAAATAAACCTGGGAAATGGTTAGCATATAAATTAAGAAAATAACGTCAAAAAATATCATTTTAAAGATACAAGAAGGAGATGAGACGTTGACAGATAATGTAAAAATTAAAAAGATTTTTCATCAATATTATTCAACATTGTACAAATGTCAGGAAATTCCATCTGAAAAAATAGAAGAGTATATATCTAAACAGAATTTGCCTAAAATTACAGACTTTCAGAGACAAGCTATTAATGGTCCTATTACGTCAAGAGAGATATCTGAAGCTATAAACAAAATTAAATTAGGAAAGGCACCAGGACCAGATGGGTTATCTGCAATGTATTATAAATGTTTGGAGGAAGAACTCTTACTACCTTTACAGTCTACAATGAATCTTATTCTGCAAGAGGGAAAGATACCGGATAGTTGGAAAAATGCTAATATAACATTAATACCTAAAGAGGAGCAAGATTTAACTAAAACAAAAAATTATCGACCAATATCTCTATTGAATAATGACTATAAAATTTTTACAATGATCTTGGCAGAAAGATTGAAAATAATATTGCAACAATTTATTCAGGAAGATCAATCAGGGTTTTTACCTAAAAGACAATTACGTGATAACGTTAGGAATGTCTTGAATGTCTTGGAATATTTAGAACAACGAAATGATAAACAAGCAGCTTTGATTTTTTTAGATGCTGAAAAAGCATTTGATAATTTGAATTGGAAATTTATGTTCCAGGTTTTGGAGCAAATGGATTTTGGAGACAATTTTATAAAATGGATTAGATCGATTTACACATCTCAGAAGGCTCAGATAATAGTTAACGGAGATTTAACGGATTCATGTGAAATACAAAAGGGTACAAGACAGGGATGTCCTTTATCTCCCCTTTTATTTATTCTGGTCTTAGAAGTGCTGCTTAGAGATATAAGGCAAGATAAAAGAATTTCGGGATTAAAGATAAAAAAAGAAGAATATAAATTGAGAGCATTTGCTGATGATTTGATAATTGTACTAGAAAATTCTTTGGAAGGAATTAATGTATTGATGGACAAATTAAAAGAATTTGGACCGTTAGCAGGATTTAAGATCAACAATCAAAAAACAAAGATGTTGGTGAAAAATTTAACTTTAAGGGAACAGAAAGAGTTAATGGACAAGACAGATTTTACAATAGAGAAAAAGTTGAAATATTTAGGTATCATTATG
The DNA here is from genome assembly GCF_030035675.1 of Rhineura floridana. Classification (NCBI taxonomy): domain Eukaryota; kingdom Metazoa; phylum Chordata; class Lepidosauria; order Squamata; family Rhineuridae; genus Rhineura; species Rhineura floridana. Next base: position 43,463,598 of record NC_084490.1, on the reverse strand, counting down.
ACAAATAAAAATTCAAAGTTGTTTCATAATAATTATGAAAAATTATGGACAGAGATTAAGAAAGACTTGCTAAGATGGGATAAACTACAACTGTCATTAATGGGTAGAATATCTGTGATAAAAATGAATGTATTACCGAGAATGATGTTTTTGTTTCAAACAATACCTGTAATATCCTCTGATTTACCTTTTAAACAATGGCAAAAAGATATCTCTAAATTTGTATGGCAAGGAAAAAAACCAAGAGTTAAATTTAAACTACTACAAGATGCCAAAGAAAGAGGAGGACTGGGATTACCAAATCTGAGACTTTATTTTGCTGCCTGCTGTTTAGTCTGGATAAAGGAATGGATTTTATTGAGGAATAAAAGACTATTGGATTTGGAGGGCCATAATTTGAAGTGGGGATGGCATGGATATCTATGGTATGACAAAGTAAAAGTAAATGTAGACTTTAACAATCATTTTATAAGACGTCTTCTGTTGAAAATATGGAATAGATATAAACCAAGGTTTTATTCGGAAATACCATTATGTGTCTCAAGTCAAGAAGCGTTTTATAGAAGAGAAATGGCTGGAAAAGAGAAATGGTTAACTTATCAAGAACTATTAGAAAATTTACATGGAGAATACACAATGAAAGAGAGAGAACAACTGACAAAGGAAGGATATAGTTTTCAATGGTTTGCCTATTTACAATTGTTAGAAAGATATAAAATGGACAAGAAAATATATGGGTTTGAAATAAGTAAATCTGATTTTGAAATAGGATTGTGTACAAATGATGAAAATATAATTGCGAAAATGTATAAACTCTTATTGAAAATGGATATGGAGGAAGAACAAGTAAAAGAGTGTATGGTAAAGTGGGCAAAAAATTTTGGTCATAACATACAAATGGATCAATGGGAAAATATGTGGAAAAAAGGTTTGAAATTTACACTATGCTATAATCTTAAAGAAAATTTTTATAAAATGATGTACCGTTGGTACATGACTCCAGAAAAGTTGTCAAAAATGTATAGTAATGTTTCTAATGTTTGTTGGAAATGTAAACAACAAGAAGGATCATTTTATCATATGTGGTGGTTATGTAAAAAGGCAAAATCATTTTGGGCACAGATAGGTAGGAAGATGCAAAAAATTCTAAAGATAAATATTCAGTCAAAACCAGAATTTTTTTTATTGGGTTTTATGGATAAACAAATAGAAAAGAAATATGGAAGAATAATATTATATATGATTACGGCAGCAAGATTATTATATGCACAAAAGTGGAAAATGGAATCAACACCAACAATGGAAGAATGGCTATTGAAATTAATGGATTTAGTAGAAATGGACAAATTGACATGTTTACTTAGAGAAAAATCGACAGATACATTTCTTAAGGAATGGAAGCCTCTCTTAGACTTTTTGTTGAAAGATCAAAATAAAATGATGATACTGGGATTTGACGATTAATTAAGACAGCCTACGGAGAAAAGGGACTCTATGTATACATTAAGGGACAGGTTTGATGTATATTATATACTTATAGCTGATCTGCGACAAATCGGAAGTCAACTATTTTATTTTCATTTTTTGTTGATGTATTGTTATGTTTTTTTTACTTTGTTTTGTTTGTTTTTGGAAAAATTTGAATAAAAATTATTAAAAAAAAAAAAAAAGAACATGGGGAAAGGAAACATTGGGTTTCCCCAGAGTACCCTCCCCTCCATTCTCTGTGTGACTCAGAGATGCAAACTCCTTAGGCTAATTACCTATATCATTTTGTGTTTATATGTGGAGGCAACAGTGGTGCAGTGTCACTTACTGCTCTCTATTTTGTCTTCTGGAGAAGGCCCAGTTACAATCAGTAGAGGGCAGCAGCACACAGATGCACAGGTTGCTACTACCCTTGCTGGATCGTCACCTTGTAGCGGTGAGTGGACTTGCGTGTTCCAGTGAACCCTGTGAGCGAGGCTGTCGGGAGTAATGTACTCCCAGCAGGGTCACCCATGGTGGTAAGGTCAAGGGAGAGGAACCAGACAAAGAATGATCCAAGAAAGTCCTCAACGGCAGAACAGGCGGAGGATAACAATGTGTACGTTACAACGGCTGTGAAGGCGGATGAAGGCTGCAGCAGATAAAAGACTTCCAATCGTCATGGTATCCATGCCATTGGATCAAAGCCTTTTTCTGTCAAGATTGTGTGTTGATTGTCATGTGCCGATCTCTCCACATAAAACAAATTCATGCACAGGCGTCTTCCAAGCAATGACCTTATCTTGGAAGACAATCTTACTCGGCCACGAGTGATCGCCAATGAATGAATGACTACCATAGCACTTTTTTTGGCATATTAACTTGCATCCAGTGGTTGACATGTAAAAGAAAAGTGATGCTGGGTGTTCAAGCCTCAAGACTCAATGTTTTCTTCATTGTTTTTAACACTGTATTTAAAATTTCTATAACCCACCCTGGGACCTACAGGTGAAGGGTGAGCAATAATAAAATCATCATCATCAACACAGTTGGGTCTTCCAAGCAATTGGTGTGGACTGAAGACATGGTCAAAGGACCCCTATGTTTTGAATGTAGATCAAACTTTACTTTTGGAAGTTGCAACTCAAGCACAATAATAAGGCTATGCTCCTTTTAAAAAAGGATTAGATCCATTCACTGATGATAAGTCTAGTAATGGTTACTCCATTACTAAATTGCTAAGTGATCTGAAGTGAAGTGGTCCCACCTTTTAATCCCAGCTGTCAAGGACCTGTAACATGCATATTTTAGATCAGGGCCCTCTAGATCACATCTTCCCAGGAGCCTGCCCTGGGCTGCTTCTGGGAGGAAAGACGGGATATAAAATAAATAAATAAATAAATAATGGGTGTCTTGGTTGGCATCTGGGGGCCTGCAGGTTATCCACGCCTATTTTAGATACAAGAAGTTTAATTTTACTTAGCAGTATTTTTTCAAAGGTAGTTTTCTCTCTTATTTGTACAATTGATAAGCATTTTAAGTTTTGGCGGGGGAAAAAAATCAAACCAAGGATTAAATCTACATTTTTAATTCGCCTACAATGCTCTTCGGAACAACGCTAAATTATCAAGCGGCATCGTTCTGAAGCGTGCGTGTGTGAAGAGTATGGCCACCAACTACCAAAAAGAGCGCTCTCCGCCCTTCTTGACATCAGAACGCTTGGCTCAGGTTATATTTTATCTTCGCGCTCCTTATTCCTTGCAAAACTTGACCTACACAGCCTTACTCAGAAGCAACTCTCACTGCGTCAATTAGGCTTACTCCCACGTAATTCTGCCTACAGAGGATTCCCGCTGTAGAGCGTAGCTCCCCGGACATTTTCAATAAAGCTTGTGCAGGAGAAGAACTGGAGAGCGCCTTTCAGCAATAAACAGCCGCAGGCGTGGCGTCATTTCGACTGGCCTTATCAGGCACCAAAGTGTCTTCGGCGGGTTCTTCTTCGGTGTCATCATTATGCACGGGTGGCGTTGCAAAGCTGATGACGTCCTCATCCACGCACCCGGCGTGCAGTAAAACTGAACTACAATACGTCCCCTCCATGTGGTGCAAACGTCATGCAAGCTCTGATGCGTGCCCCTTTAATCCGTTTTAGCGTAGGAGCAACAATTATGGTTTCTATAGCCTAGCAGCCGAACGTTGCATAAGGGGAAAAAATGCCCTTTCCTGCTTGGTTCATGTTTGCTTTATCTCCGCCACCCATCCCCGTAAACGTTTTGTTTTATCGAGCCCAACCCGCTCCCGAACAATATCATTGACCGGGGGTGGGGGGGAGAGTTAGAGCAGCAGTAGCTGTAACTGAGGAAGCCTCCTGCCTCACTGAGAAGTCAGCAGGTCCCATGGTGTAATGGTTAGCACTCTGGACTTTGAATCCAGCGATCCGAGTTCAAATCTCGGTGGGACCTCGTGGGACATTTTTGCCTGACTGGACTGCTAATAAATTTGGGAACCTCTGTCGGAAGATGGTGAGGGCAACGAAGAGTTCCGTCGAACCAGGGAAGAGTGGGGAGGGGGGCTGTATTTTGTGCTTGCAACTAAGCATTTGCTTGTGACTGCGCATGCGTGCGGCTCTCGAAAGCGACAGCTGGTGCAAGGAACAGAATCCTGGAGCTGCTGGAGAGGATTCTTCCGCTTTTAAATGGCCAGCGTGAATGTGGAACGCCCCCCTCTGAGATGCCCTTAATGGCTAAGAAGAAGGGCCCGTGGGAGATCCGGGTCGCGCGTTGCTATGATCGCTGTGTGCACGGCTGGAGATGAGCAGTGTTGTAGCAATGAAGCAGCTGGATACAACGGAGTTGAATGTTTGTGCTTCCTCCTCCCCCCCATCTCTTTCGGTGTGTGTGTTTTGTGTCTTATAACCTTTTGGCGGCCCTCTCATTTTAAATTACACTTCGTAATTTATTGAGGAAGACAGAATAGACCCACCCCGGTAGAAGTTAGGTGGGCGGTCAACGTGCTTCTCTTCGCGGCGTTGTTTTCTGCCTTCAGTGCGAAGGCAAGAGTCCCCGTCCTTGATCGCGCGCCAGCCTTGTCATCTTCTGCGTCGCCATTGGTGCAGTTCATACGCACGGCCGTATAGGAGATGGCGCTAGACGTTTATTGCAGTGCTACGGTAGCCTTCGCCAACCTGGTGTCCTCCAAATGTTTTAGGTTTATAGCTGCAACCCAATACACATTGAGCCCAATGGAGTTTTCCTTCTGAGTAGAAGTGTATTGGATTGCAGTCCTAGACTACAAATCCCATCAGCCCCGGGTATTTTTTTTTAAATGGCCATTTGTAACTGTAAAATGACCTGTTCACACTAGGAAGTCCTTACCTGGAAGCATCGTTAGAATATGTAAGCCCAGGGATCAGTGTGCATTGCTGGGACTTAATCCTGGAATATGTGAAGATCAGACTGTCTCCAAACACAAACACAATTTTGTGTGTGTGTGTGTGTGTGTTTGAGTGAGAGAGAGAGAGAGGGGTTTCTGCTGGGAGGAAGGGCGGGATATAAATCAAATCAATTAATCAATCACTGATGAGCCCCCAATCCAGATAAATTCTTCATTTCGTATTCGCCTCATCCCAAATCAATTCCTCTTCAATTCACATACTTCTAATGAATTTCCCAACAGATTATGCTCTAAATCAATTCCATTCCCCATGATTTACCCCCCAAATAATCTCTAGATAAAGTAATTTTAAATTAATTTATTCCCCAAAATTAATATCCCACCTAGTAACTTGGAACACTCCCAATTCAGTTTCCTCCTAATTCATTACCCATCCAGAAACACTTGGGGTGGGGGTTCATGGTCCATACTTCATGCATGCACCTATAGCAATGGCCCCTGGGGGCAGTTCAGATTTATAAGTGCCCCCGCACAACTGCCTAGAGAGCGGGCAGAGGACAGCCTCCTGGTATGTGACCAGGCGCCATTAATCAGCTGCTCCACACTGGTGTATTTGTGCAGGTGCCATGGTTGTGCAATTGTGTCTCAAAGAGCTTCTGCAGCGGGGCAACTCATGGAACCATAGAATTGGAAAGGACCTTGTAAGCTTTCTAGTCCAACCTACCATTCAGTACAGGAGTCTATCACACCCCTGGCAGATGGCCATCTAGCCTCACCTTAAATCTCTCCAGTGAAGGAAAACCCACCACCTCCCAAGGCAATCCGCTTCACTGCCAAACAAAGCCCACTATGCGGAAGTTCTTTCTAACCTTTAGCTGAAATCTACTTCCTTGCTGTTTCCATCTATTGGTTCTAGTCCTGCCCTGTGTAGCAAAAGAGAATAAGTCCTCTTCTTCACTATACATTGGTCGCCCTGATGTATGACCTTTATCAGGACCACTGTTTTCCATGCACTGGTAACCTCCAGGCTGGATTACTGTAAAACACTCTGTGTGGGGCTGCCCTTGAGGTTGGTCTGGAAGCTGCAGCTGGGGCAAATTGCTGCTGTGCAACTGCTCACTGGAGCAGGATATCACCAACTTGTCATCCTGCTGCTGAATCAATTGCACTGGCTGCCATTAGCTACCGGGCTAAGTTCAAGGTTCTGGTTTTGGTGTACAAAGCCCTATACAGCTTGAGACCAGGAAATCTGAAAGATCATCTTACCCCTTATACACTCAGTTGATCAGTAAGCTCTGCAGGTGAGGGCCTGCTGCAGATACCATCTTATCTTGTCTTATCTTGGAATTGCTTTTTAAGATGTTTTTAAAGCTTTTAAAAAAGATGTTTTTAAAGATGTTTTGTTTTAATATGTTTGTAAAGACATTTTGTTTTAATATATTTTAAAGTCTGTTTTTATGCTGTTTTAGATTTTGTTGCTGCCCTGGGCTCCTACTGGGAGGAAGGGTGGGATGTTTAATAATTATTTAATGTTTTATTGTTTTTATATTGTTTTTATATTGTTTTAATTTTTAAAATTGTGTTTTAAATTGTTTTTAAAATATGTGTTTTAAATTGTATATTTGTTTTAATGTTTTTGATTGCTGTAAACCGCCCAGAGAGCTTCGGCTATGGGGCGGTATACAAGTGGAATAAATAAATAAATAAATAATTTAAAGCACTATTATACCACTTTAAAAAGTCATGGCTTCCCCCAAAGAATCCTGGGAACTGTAACTTATTAAAAGGCCGCTGAGAGCTGTTAGGAGACAGACCCCCGTTCACCTCACAGAGCTACAGTTTCCAGAATTCCCTGGGAAGAGGGATTGATAAACCACTCTGGGAATTTTAGCTCCTTGGGGGGAATAGGGGCTTCCTAACAACTCAGCACTTTTAACAGTTCCCAGGATTCTTTGGGGGAAGCAATGATTATTTAAAGTGGTATAATAGTGCTTTAAACATATAGTGCAGCTGGGGCCTTAGTCTGCTCCATGTTCAGTATGATAGAGTCTTTTGGATATTGAAGAGCCTGGCTGCTGGATCAGTCCAAAGGCCCATCTGGTCCAGCATTCAGTTGTCATGGTGGCCAAGTAGCTTGCCTGTGGGAAGCCATGAGCAGGACTATGAGCACAATATACCATGCCTCTCCTTAATCTTCTTGTCTTCAGGCTAAGCATACCCAGCTCATTCAACTATTCCTTATAGGATATGAGTTGTGGACCCGTCACCATCTTGGTTGCCTTCCTCTGCACATATTTCAGTAATTCTGAGTAAATTATGAAAGCCAGGCCTATAGGTCCCTCTACACTACATAAAGGCAATGGTTCTTACAAAAAATGCCTCTGGATGAGTGTTACCTGACTGTGGTTCTCATGTCCTCCTGAGGTAATCATGTGAGAGACCACAATCAATGTGAACTGGCCTAGTTTGTATTCAGTGAATTATCGCTCAGTTGTCAAGCAGTGTCAGTTTTTCCACTTAAAACGTGGAATTAAATATATTTACTTAGAATTTAGAAGCAGAACTTCTTATTTCTGAGGTGAAATTAGTGGGTTTTGAAAGTGACACAACAAATTTCCCACAGAACCCAATATTTTCACCCCAGAATTTCTCACCACTCCCCTTTTATTATTTAAGTATGTTTCTCCAATAATGCTTGACTCGAGCCTCTAAATGAATGAATGAATAAATAATAAAGCCAAAACAGGGTATATCCAGTGTTGCACACAAACATCTGCATTGTTAATTAAAACAGTTAGATTATTGTATTTCCACTCCACAACACATTTAAAAGCTGACTTTGAAACTATCATGATTTTACAACACAATTACGTGTGATGCTGCTGCTTAAGGAACAAATTGCATTACCTTTTGACACTGAAAACAGTATTCATTTTTGAGAAGACAGTACTGGAAGATGAGACCCCCTGGTCAGAAGGCACTCACCGAGCTACTGGGGAAGAACAAAGGACAAGTACGAGTAGCGCTGTGACTAATGACGCAGCTGGGTCAAAGCCGAAAGGAAGCCCAGAGACTGATGCGCACAGATGCGAAAGGAGAGTCTGGAATTGTACGATGCACACAATGGGAACATGAAATGTGAGAAGCATGAACCAAGGTAAGTTAGAAATTGTCAAGCAATGGAACGTATCAACATTACAATACTTGGTGTGAGTGAATTAAAATGGACGGGAATGGGACATTTTCAATCAGGCAACTACAAAATATTTTATGCAGGAAATGAGAAATTAAGAAGAGATGGGGTTGTTTTTATAGTGAGAAGTGATGTAGCAAAAACAATTAAGAGCTATAACACAAGATCTGAGCGAATTATATCACTTACATTTAACAGGAAACCTATTAACATAACCATCATCCAAGTCTACGTTCCAAAGGCAAATGCAGAAGAAGAGGAATTGGAGAGATTTTACGCAGAAGTACAAGAAGAAATTTAGCACACACCAAAAGAAGATGTGTTGATAATCATGGGGGACTGGAATGCAAAAGTAGGGAACAGTGAAGAACCAGGAATTGTGGGGAAATGGGGCTTAGGAGATAGAAATGAAGCAGGAGAAAGATTTATTGAATTCTGTGAAGCCAATGATTTGTTTCTTGCAAACACAATTTTTGAACAACCAAAAAGACACATGGACCAAATGGTCAATATAGGAATCAAATTGATTATATAATTGGTAGCAGAAGATGGAGAAGTTCCATACTTTCTGTGAAAACAAGACCAGGAGCAGACTGTGGTACAGATCATGAACTGATAATATCAAAAATCAGAGTAAAGCTAAAGAACAACAACAAAGCAATCATAATGCCAAAATACAATTTAAATAACATCCCAGAAGAATATAAAGTTAAAATAAGGAACAGATTTGAGGCTTTAAACTTAGTTGACAGAGAACCAGAAGAACTACGGAGTGAAGTCAGATATTATCAGGGAAGAATGCAAAAAGACAATACCTCTAGTTAAAAAGAGAGAAAGACCTCAATGGATGTCTGAAGAAACTCTTAAAATGGTTAAAGAGAGAAGGAAGGCAAAAGCAAAAAGAGATAGCAACATGGATAGAACCCAAAATGCAACAATACAGTGCCTAGTACGTAGGGACAAAGAGAACTACAGTATTACAGTGGTTATTGTATAGAAATAGAAGAGGACAACAAAAAAAGTAGAACAAGAGCTCTATTCCAAAATATCAGAAAAATTAAAGGGAAATTTAAACCAAGGGTAGGGATGTTGAATAATCAAGAGGGGAACACACTGACTGACCGAGATGAAATAAAAGGAAGATGGAAGCAATACACTGAAGAACTCTATAAAAGAGATGCAAGGATGACAGATTCATTAATGGAAGAACCGTATGATGAAGAACCAAAAATTTTAGAATATAAGGTGAAAGCTGCTCTTAAAATACTTGGAAAAACAAATCACCAGGAACAGATGGCATACCAATGGAATTGCTACAAGCCACTGAGCCTGAATCTGTCTAAATTTTGACAAAAATTTGTCAACAAATATGGAAAACTAAACAATGGCCCACAGACTGGAAGAGTTCAATATACATCCCAATTCCAAGGAAAGGGGATCCCAGGAAATGCAGTAATTATCGAACTATTGCCTTAATATCCCATACAAGTAAAATAATGCTCAAGATTCTACAACAAAGGCTCTTATCATATATGGAGCAAGAAATGCCAGACATCCAAGCTGAAGTTAGAAAGGGAAGAGGCACCAGAGATCATATCGCGAACATACGTTGCATAATGGAACGAACCAAGGAATTTTGGAAGGAAATCACCCTGTGCTTTATAGATTATAGCAAAGACTTTGATTGTGTAGATCATGAAAAACTATGGAATGCCTTAAAAGAAATGGGGGTGCCACAGCATCTGATTGTTCTGATGCGCAACCTATACTCTGAACAAGAGGCCACTGTAAGGACATAATACGGAGAAACCAATTGGTTCCCAATCGGAAAGGGTGTGAGACAGGGGTGTATTTTATCACCCTACTTGTTTAATCTATATGCAGAACATGTCATACGGAAAGCGGGATTGGACCAAGATGATGTGAAAATTGGAGGGAGAAACATCAATAATTTAAGATATGTAGATGATAACATACAGCTAGCAGAAACCAGTAATAATTTTAAACAAATGCTGATGAAAGTTAAAGAGGAAAGCACACAAGCAGAACTACAGCTGAACGTCAAGAAGACTAAAGGAATGATAACAGAAGATTTATGTAACTTTAAAGTTGACAACAAGGACATTGAACTTGTCAAGGATTATCAATACCTTGGCACAGTCATTAACCAAAATGGAGACAAGAGTCAAGAAATCAGAAGAAGGCTAGGACTGGCGAGGGCAGCTATAAGAGAACTAGAAAACGTCCTGAAATGCAAAGATGTATCACTGAACACTAAAGTCAGGATCATTCAGACCATGGTATTCCTGATCTCTATGTACGGATGTGAAAGTTGGACAAAGAAAAAAGCGGATAAGAGAAATATCAACTCATTTGAAATGTGGTGCTGGAGGAGAACTTTGCACATACCATGGACTGCGAAAAAGACCAATAATTGGGTGTTAGAACAAATTAAGCCAAAACTATCATTAGAAGCTAAAATGATGAAACTGAAGTTATACTTTGGACACATAATGAGAAGATGTGAATCACTAGAAAAGCCAATAATGCTGGGAAAAACAGAAGGGAGTAGAAAAAGAGGAAGGCCAAACAAGAGATGAATTGATTCTGTAACGGAAGCCACAGACCTGAACTTACAAGATCTGAACAGGGTGGTTCATGACAGATGCTATTGGAGGTTGCTGATTCATAGGGTCACCATAAGTTGTAATCAACTTGAAGGCACATAACAACAACAATGGACAATAGCTAGGGGCTGGATCCAAAAATACTGTATATTCTGTGCTATTTCATCCCTTTCTAAAAACTCGTTTGCTTTTGTTAATATTGCATATGTTACCGTCTGTCCATAAGAACAGCAGACTTTCGAGAAGCCTCTGTGAGGTCTCTTCCTCTCTTGCATGCTTACAGTTCCCAGAATTCTTTGAGGGTGAGCCATGACAGTTCAAGCAGGCAATAGCCTTTCTTCATAATCAGGTTTTGCACGAAAATATGATTTTCCTTTGTTGTATTCCTATCTCACACTTATGCTTCTGTTGTAGGCCTACTGCTTTTTTCTTAGCACTCAGATTGCATCATTTTGCATCTGGGAAAAGGTGATATCCCCACAGATAACAGCATTCATGAAAGCCTCTGTTTTCTTGTTCTTTTTACAAATGACAGCGCTTCTTCCACTGATTAATATGAGACACAATCCAGAAAGATACCACTGCTGTTCATTTCAGTGGGCCTTCTGATGAACTGTGCTCCACAAATCAGCTGTTTGTCTCACTCTGCTACCCTTCAGAGTGTCCTAAATCTGAAGCTTGAAATAGCTGCTGAATTGGGCCTCATAGTAAGACCACCTCATCAAGGCTAAATATGGCTGAATTCTCCAAGTCTGAAGTGTAGACATATGAGTAGAAACAAGACCCTGCATTGTCTGCCTCTAGGACAACTAGCAGTGTTGCTCAATCAGCACAAACCTTGAAACTATCTTTTATAAATGCGGAGTTTTAAATCTGCCAGTGCTTGGGGAGCCTTTTTTCTAGGAAGGGCCATTGACCCACAGAAAAAGTCAATAGGAGGCTGCAGACAATGGTGGGTGGGCCATAGCCAGGTGGAATTTGAAGCACTGCAGAATTGTGTTGCTCTATGTGTGTTGCTCTCTCCATCTCTGCAGGCTACATGGAATTAGGCAGAGGGCTTCAGGGTCTCCATTCCAGCTGTAAAGGATATTCACGTCTTACAAAGAAACATCCTACATAAAGATCAGGTTTTTTTCTTAGCTTTTTCTATTGAAAGCTGGTATCTACTTAAAAAAACACGCACACCAACAATAATAAGCCATTCAAACTTAACAGCCTACAATTTGTTTAAACCAGCAATTAAAATCAGGCTTCTTTTGGAAATCTGCAGCGTAGCTACAAAACAGGAATTGGACTTGAAGTTCTAAAACTGAGCTTGTCTTCTTTCTCTTTATCTCGGTGGAGACCAGTATCCAGTTCTTTTGTTCTAGGGTGAAATGCCAGCAAAGGAGTCCAGACATCCCCCCCTGCAGAAGATCATTTATACTCAGTTATGCTAAACAAATTCTCACAGTCCTGGTATGTCATGTACAAGGAGGACAACAAAGATCTTTTGGTGGGGCCAGGGTCAGCTTATTATACAACCTCCCTTCTCCTTGAATGGGTTCTTGTCTTCTGGGATACCTTTTAAGAGAGGGTCTTCTGCAGCTGTGGATTCTATATACTCCTTGAGTTCTTTTGCTATCTTGGAGACCTGTGTGAGGGTGGAAGAGAAAAAAGTGTCATCATTGTTGTTCTGAGGACTGACCCAAGACTTTTTGATACCCGAATCCTCCTTGAAATAAACCGAAGTTGCTCTAGCACAGTTCTCATTTCACTTGGGCTTGTGCAGGACATCTTCCCTTTGGATTGTGCCCAAAGGTCAAATCTGTCTCCTTCTCTTCCATACTGAACAGTGCCCAAAATACAGTGCCTGAAGCAGTTTTATTTATTTATTTATTTAAAATAGTTATACCCCGCCCTTTTTCCGAGGAACTCAGGGTGGCTTACATTAAAACATTAAAACAGCAATAATTAATAAACATATTCAGTTTAAGCAATTTAAAATGGAATTAAATAAACATAGGTTAAAACTAACTACATTGGTTAAAAGCCCGTCTAAATAGAACAGTCTTCACCTGTGCACAAAAATTTGATAATGAGGAAGCCAACCGGACCTCAATAGGGAGAGAGTTCCACAGTCTAGGGGCGGCCACCGAAAAAGCCCTATTCTGTGTCTCTGCAAGATGAACTTGCAGGAAGGAAGGGGTAATAAGTAGAGTCTCGCTGGAGGATCTTAAAGTCCGAGCAGGTTCATAGAGGGAGAGGCGCGCTGACAGATAGCCTGGACCTAAGCCGTATAAGGCTTTATAGGTCAAAACCAGCACCTTGAATTGTGCCCGGAAACAAATGGGCAACCAGTGGAGCTGATACAACAGCGGGGTTGTATGTTCTCTATATCCCGCCCCAGTTAACATCCTGGCTGCAGCTCTTTGTACCAATTTCAGTTTCCGAGCAGTCTTCAGGGGCAGCCCCACGTAGAGCGCGTTACAGTAGTCTAATCGGGATGTAACTAAGGCATGTGTCACCGTGGTCAAGTTGTATCACCTTCCTTCATGGTATGTCTGCCTGTGGGTTTTGTGTACACCCAACATCAATGGGTAGTGAAGTAGATATGCTAGGGCAAGAATTTTTACTTGTGAAACAGAACTTCCCCTCCCTCTCCTCTCCCCATGCATCCCCTGCACCCTCCTCTAGAGGGTTGGGGCAAACCCCAGAACATATTTAGGGTGGTGCAGGAGCACACAGGAGGGGAATTTCTGTTGTGCAGGCAAAATTGCTTGGGTTGATGGGTCTACTTTCTTGGATACCACCCAAAGGGACTAATTTCTAAATAAACTTGCCTTGGGTTGAGAGGCTAAAGCATGCAATATGGTAGGGGCCAGCCCTACTATTAGACAGAATGAGACAGCAAATGGTTAGTTATTAAATGTATTATTTTATATTTTTACTGCCAGGGAGGGAAAAATGACTTCCCCATTCCACTTAACAATTTGTTCTGCTTAACGCAAAGAGCTTGACCACACTGGCACCAATTGGCTCTCTAGGATAAAGGCATGAAATGCTTTACTATTTTGTATTGCAGCATGTGGAAATCTTTACCATTTGTCTTTCAAGCTTCACTTCCTTTTTCAGCTGGTCTAATTCCATTTTTATGAGCTCTTTCTCTGTCATATCCTGGGCCATTTTACCCTGCAATCCAAACAAAAATCCAGATTAGCCATCTGCACATAACTTCAGAAGTCCTCTCTGGCAGATACGAACAGTCATTTTCAGGGATGCTTGAAATTACTGTAGTTACAACTGCAGAAGTCCACTGGAGGATTCATTCTGGGCTATTAGCAGCTTGGAGGTGAGGAGGACTGATGTTCATTGGGACCTTGGCAGGGGAAGGATTAAACTCCTCCCCTGCACTGCAGTCCCAATTCATTTCACCTCTGCCCAGTCATGGCTATTTAAAACTTTAAAAACTGTGCACATTAATAGCTTACAGGAAATTAATATCATGTTTAACTTGACCAGCCTCAGCTGAAAGTGTTTTGTGTGTTTGTTTATGCCATAGATACCGCTTGCTCCATAATGCAGTCCAGGCAGTGAAGATTTGCAGCTTCCCTAGGTTGTAAAAATACTGAGTTTAATCCATTAGTTCTGTAGTCAAGCCGCTTACTCAGTTATCACCATATGTCATTACATTGATTAGCTGCTCTTCCCTAACTTGGTTGCAAAAGCCCTCAATTACATTGTGCTTAAAACCAGGAACTAAGAAAGTGTGTATTTGGGAAGGAGGAAAAAATAGTGACAAATTATGGGCAACCCCTCTGACGCTCCTAATGATATCTCCATCTTTTGTCTAGGGTGGCCATGTGTGCTACTTCACAAAGATCATCCCTTTACTTGAATACTCTGAGAGGACAGTCCCCTATATGGAAAGGCTGTCCAGTCCAATCCAAATCTGATTTAAAGATAAAGAACCCCAAAAAAAGGAAAGGTGGAGCCTTGAAGTTGCTGAAGAAGGGAATTGGAGTCCAACAAAATCTGGAATGCCACTGGTTCCCTATCCCTGAAATATGTGTTTTCCTATTTGCAGCTCTAGACGGTGCAGCCTACGAACAGTTAAAACAACCAATCCATTCCTTGTGTAGGTAAGGCTTAAGTTTTCATTTCTTAAAAATAAATAAATAAAAAGAATTGTCAGGGCTGAAAGTAGGGATGGGGGAGAAATTTGCTTCGATGCAAACCTATTTAATCCACATTTCCCAAAACAATACACAAACTGAAATACAGCTATCAGTTGAAATTCACACAAAATGTGTACATTATGGGAAAGTGCAAAAAAATGTACATAGTGAAAATAATATGCAAAACCATTTTGCAAGGGACAATTGCTTGCAAAGATGTGTATATCAGGTAAACTTGCATACAAAAATGTGTACATTGGAGAAAATGCACTTAATATGCTGATGAATTTTCATGAGGCCTTTTTTGTAATGCAAACTGATATGGGAATATGAAGAACTGAATTTAATATTGGAAAAATGAGAAACTGAGGAAAAACTGAACTTGACTGATTTGTTCATCCCTATGTGAAAACCTGGTTTTCTCATCTGGATGTCCTATCTCAAATATGAGGATATCGAGAGAGAGCACTTTGCAAATGCCTGAAAGCACTTATTGCTTAATTTGTTCTGGGGCAGAGCCATGGCATTCAGAACAGGCTGTGAGGTTTTATCCATGGGCTATATCCAAGTCATACATGTTGGCTGATACAAATGTTCCAAGTGTGAGACCATTGGTCATGTGATTGTCCCACACTGTACCAGTAATGTCGATATGGAATGAATACAAAAACATGGTTACAACAACCTGCATCTGGGATGTCCTTGTCAGGCATTCCCTTGATCTCGTGACCTGAGACTCCTGTTTTAATTGCTGTTTTAACTGGAATGTTTTATTGCATATTTTAATTATGGGCATGTATATTTTAATGTTTTAATGGGATTGTTTTCTTGTGCATTTTAATTATTGTATATTTTGAATTATCATGTATTTTAAGAAGGTGTGATTGATGTTTATATGTTGTAAATGACTTAGAAGGCTATTTTGGCATCAAGCTGTAAATAATAATATTTGTTGAGTTCAATAGGGTTGAGTTCAATAGGGTTAGGATTGCAGCCTTATTGTATCATGGTTATCTTTTTATAATATTTCACACAATAGTTTGTGATTTGTGTCATTTTCCACTGGAGAGAGGGAGTGCATTTCTTTTTCAGCCCCTTGACCATTTTTGAAAGGAAATATATAAATAAATAAATATTTATAAAAACATGTATGATTTTGACATGCATTGTGGCACCTAAGAAATAATGATTCTAGGTTCCCTGAAAAAGCCATCCAAAGGGACTAGATATGTAACTTCCAGGACAAATAAAGTAAGAATTGTAAAGACTTTGGTACGCTTTAAAATGCTGTAGATATAGCAAATAACCACATGTAAATAAGTTGCTATTTATAGATACTTAAACTCTAGTCAATAGAAATTTGCAAGAAGACTTGATTTTGCTTAAAAATTTCTGATGTTTGGGAATACCTCGCTTTGATGGAAGGAAGCAGAATTACTCAGAAGGCATAAGTATGATACATTATAAATGCTCCATACAATGGTGGGGTGAATTAAGTAAAACACTTTGGCTGTAATGTTGTGCCACCTTGCTGGCTTCTGTGTTCACTATTGAATGTGTTGTGTCAACCTTCTTCAACCTGGTGCTCTCCAGCTGTTTGGACCTATAGTTCCCATCAGCTCCACCCAGCATGGCAAATGGTCAGAAATGACTGGAGCTGCAGTCCAACAACATCTGGAGAGCACCAATTTGGGAGTTATATCATGTGCTCCCCTATCTCCTCCACCTAAATTATCCTTATTGTGTTACCTGAATACACTTCTGCCGGTCCAGTGAACACAAGACCTCACACACAGGCAAACTTAAAAAGAGTGATCCCACATCACTAAATCACAGGAATATCAGAGGATGTACTATGAGCAAAGCACCCTGAGCATAAACCTAAGAAATACAGGGATCTCCTAGTGCAGTGGTTCTTAACCTTTCCCACTGCCAGCACCCCTTGGATTTCCAAACTATGCTCTCGCACCCCCTGAAAAAATACAGTTCATTTTTTAATTTAATTTAATTTAATTTTAATGTGTGTTTTAGCCTAACTTAGCTAAGGTAAATGACAGTTTTCCAAAATCTTTGGTTGGGCCTCGCACCCCTTGAAAAAGTGTCTCGCACCCCTAGGGGGGTGCACTCCAGGTTAAGAACCACTGTCCTAGTGGGTTGTGCATGTGTTTCTCATTGTTGGATGCAACTTTCCTCCCTCTACAGAAGTGCACTCAGCACAGTAGACCCATCTCCAGAAACCTGCTTCTGCATAGGATGAAGTTACTGAACCAGGGACTGGAGATGGCAATGCACTGGATGGAGACTGAAAAACTGAAACTGAATCCTGACAAGACAGGACAGCTAATCTGGGAACTGAGCTTCAACCTCTGCTGTATGAAATAGTATTCTCCTTGAAATCACAGGCATATATTTTGGGAGCGCTTCTAGACCTGGCCTTGAGCAGGTAGACTGAGATGCTCTTGACCAACTTAGAGTGGCTCATCAAAGCTATTCCAGTTCCTGGAAAAGGTAGATCTGGCCATGGAGACACATGCCTGAGTTACAACAGACGTGAACAACTACAGTGCACTCTATATGGGGCTGCTATTGAAGAGTGTCCAGAAACTCCACCCTGTTCAAAATGTGGCAGCTTAAGTTATTGACTGGATCCAGATATTGGGGGCATGCTACAGCATTGGCTCTCAAGTTTCTTTTTGGGCCCAATTCAATGTGCTGGTTATGAACTTTTAAACCCTGCATGGATTGGAACCTGGATACCTGAAGGATCACCCTGTCCAATATGAACTTGCCCTAGCACAGCCTTTCCCAACTAGTGGGCCACTAGATGTTGTTGAACCACAATTCCCATCTTTCCTGACCATTGTCAGTGCTGGCTGAGGCTGATGGGAGTTGTGGTCCAACAACATCTGGTGGCCCACTAGTTGGGAAAGGCTGCCCTGGCACTAGGATCATCAACAGCTGCCCTCCAGTGTGTCCCAGGGATCAGGACCTGGGGCAGGGTTAGCATCGGTAGTAAGTTCTACTGGGGTATTAGGGTCCTGCAAGCTGTCCAAGGATGCCAACTGCTAACAATGGCCCTGAGAACATACAGAGTAAGGATGGGGAACTTGTGGCTCTCCAGTTGTTGTTGGACTGCAACTCCCACCAACCCCAGGAAGTATAGCCAATAGTGAAGGCTGATGGGAGTTGTAGTCCATCAACATCTGGAGGGCCAGAGGTTTCCCACCCTGCTATAGAGGTTTCACTGCCAATGGGCAGGGAAATTTCTCATCAGACAGTAAGCATTCTGTGAACAAGAAAGTTTGAACACCACAATCCTAGGACAAAAAAATATTTAAATTATATAAGATAAAAGAGAATAAATGAACAGCTTGAATATCCTTTGAAATATCATGGAAATGATTAACACACACATTAGTATTAAAGTATTGCATTTGTAAGTCAACAAGCAGAGGTGAGTTAATGGGTGGTTGAACATCCATCCATTGGGTGGAAGATACATAAAGGGATCTTCTTAGCCATCTGTTTCTTTATTCATGGTAGGAACCAGTCCCAACTGTCCTGTCTCTATATGCCCCCAATTATGTCATGGGTATCATGTCTCCTCCTCCTCCACTCTGTTTTGCTATTGGGGCAAATACCTAATCCAATCTGGATTGCTCTAAGCGAATACTGCTTGTGCTATTGCCAACACATTTTACATGAAATGCATCAGATAGAACTGATTTGGCAAGATCCATCTAATCATATTTGACATGCTAGTCTAATGCGTTTTATTTATTTATTTATTGCATTGATATCCCAGCTTTCCTCCAAGAGCTCAAGGTAGCATACATAGTTCTCCCCCTTCCAATTTTATCCTCACAACAACCCTGTCAGGAAGGTTAGGCTGAGAGATGGTGACTCTCCCAAGGTCACCCAGTGAGCTTCAAGGCTGAGTGGGGATTCGAATCCTGGTCTCTCAGGCCATAGTCCGACCACTACACCACACTGGCTCTCACAGTGCATGCATTTTCAGAGATGTTCAAAACCAATTTGCAGGATGTGACTTCCTGAGTTGTAGGGTTTTTGACCTCTAGTGAAACAACACTCCACCCTCAAAGCATCTCTAGGTCAAAAGTGGGGTTAACATACAACACTTCCTCTTTTCTCCTTCTCCTTCTCTCACTTGGGATTTGTAGTGGGCCTATCCAGTGGCACTGTCAGGGCAGAACAGATGCAAATGAAGTAATACACATTGCTAACTAAATAGGGCCCCCAGTAACACCACTAAGTCTAGAGTCTAACTGGACTTGTTGGCATGAGAGCTTCTCATGCTGGCTGGTATACAGCTTTCAGCCCTGGGAGTGACATAGGTCACAACCACACCATCTATTTAAAGCAGTCCTATATAGGGTTGCCAGGTTCCTGGCCCGAGACTGATCCTGTATCTTTGGGAGAAGAGAAAGTCAGCCGATGTTGCGCTGCAGCCAACTGAGAAGGGACAGGAAGGGGGGAGGCATGAGTTTCAGGCACCTCCACAGCCAGAAGAAGCAGAGTTGGGGATTGTTGTGTCTGAGCAGGATCGTGCGGGAGGGGGGCAGCCTGCTCTCCAACCAGTTCCCACGAGTAACGCCCTTTCCGAGGAGCCGAGCGCACCGCCCCCAGTTGATGCAGAGGACTTGTGGGGGGAGGCTTCAGAGACAGTGCCAGCTCCTCCTTTACCAAGCTGTTCCCAGGAGGATTCCAGTGTGGCACCGCCCCCTGACCTCGAGCCCGTTGCTCGGGAGCAGGTGTCTTCAGATGAGCCGTTGGATGCGCGTCCCCTGTCTCCTCGTTCCCATCACCGCGAGAAACTGACAGGGCAAAGACAGGAATTACGAAGGAGTCAGAGATTACATTCGAAAACATTTCCTATATAAGCCTGCCTCTCCCAGTGTGGGGTCGTTGAGTCAACTTCCTTCACACGCTGCAGAGCATGTCTAGAGTATAGTTAGGGACTCTAATGAGTTAGCGTAGGGTTTCCTATGAAGCGCAATGCCTTTGATGTATCCATTACTCTAATAAAACGAGATTTACTTGCACACACACTCCAGCCTCATTCTTTCGGCTCTGGATGGGACAGCCAAGTGTAAGTGTTCTTGCAACCCTGTAATGAGAAAAACGACAAGGTGGAATTCTCCCTTCTCAATGCACAACTTTTAAAGATACAGAAGACCTCTTGGAGGCCGGACCTGGCAACCCTTGTCCTATACCACTTTAACAATAATTGATTCACACAGAATGGATTCCATTCTATGGCTTCCTCCATAGAATCCTGGGAACTGCAGTTTGTTAAGGGTGCTGGGAATTGTAGCTCTGTGAAGCGTTTCCCAACAGCTCTCAAAACCATTAACAAACTGCAGTTCCCAGGATTCTATGTGGAAGCCATGATGGTTAAAGTTGTATAAGGACTGCTTTAAATGGACAGTGTGGATGTGACCAAAGAGTGCCTGAAGACAGGAAGTCTGGCATAATTTTTTTTTGCCATTTGCAGTGTCTCCCACCAGGGTCTTGCTAGGTGCTCAAAGGAATCAGGGCACAGGCCCATGACACAAATTTGCATAAATATACCTATAAATATATTTGCATATATATAAGAATACCTCTGAGCATATTAAAATGGTGGGTGGGGTCTCATCAGCACTGCAGTTTGCCACATGCCTAGTCATCCTGTAAGCAAAGGTTTTTTTTCCTTTTTAAAAAGGAGAAAGGAGCAAGAGATCCAGGGCCCAGCACAAAAGGCCTGGTGGGGGTCAGCAACAACAGCCCTGACCCCCTCAATTGCTCTTGCCAGCTCAGTTTCCCATCCCTGTATTATACAATACCAGCAGCTGTCTGGAGAGGTATCAGGCTACCCTGGAGAACCTTCAAAGCAAGGGATACAGAACCCAATCCCTGTCTTAGAACTTTGTGTCAACTGGTTTCAGGTGCTGCAGGGATGGTGGAGGGGAGAGAAAGTTGATTCAGTTTTCATTTAAAGGCAAAACTATCTAATTTGCACTTTCCAAAACAATACATAATCTGAAAACACAGCCATACTTTGAAAGTTGGCATTTTGCAATGCAGTTCTCCAACCAAGTAAAATGTACAAAAATGCATATATTAGTTTAAAATTGCATACAAATCCATATATTTATGAAAATAACATGCCAAGATGAGCTATATTAAGGAATATTGCTTTGCAGAAAAGTGTACATTAGGCAGATTTGCATTTAATAGTGTATATTAGGAGAAATGCACACTAAATGCTGATGAGTTTTCATGAGGACTTTTTCTTCTAAAACAAAATTGCAACCTGATGTGGAAATGTGGAGAACTTAAGATTGGGAAAATGAGAAACCAAAACTGACTGACTCATCTATCCCTAGAGGTGGGTCCGACTGCACTACCCCAGGTTTTTCCCAACTGCTGCCCTATCCCATCTCTCCTTTCATATATGATACAAGGGAAAGGGCTTGCAATGGGAAAATTCATGAGAGGGAGGAACACAGCACCCCCTTCATGCAATAAGAAGCAAGGGAGCAGGCGGATTAAGTTTTGACTAGGGCAGCAGTACAGCTTGAGTTGGCCTTGAGGCTGGCCCTATAGTACAGCAGCTGAAACAATGCTGCAGGGTGAAGTGGCACCATGAAGTAAGTGTGTGTTTGTGTTTGCAGTTGAAGGCAGGAATTGAGGCACTTCCAGGCGGTCGCTATTTTGGGATGGGATTCAATCACATACCAGCAAATTCAGGTTGTGCAATTATAGTTGACGGGGAGGTCTTGCACAAAAGATCAGACTTTTTGTGATAAGGGGAGTGATGGGGAAATGTGGTGGAAAGTGTGGGATAAGATTTGCTTTGACGCAACATCATCTAACCTCCCTGCAAACAAATCAGAATGAACGCTCAATAAAGAGGTTGTCTGTAAGCACCCTTGGTGTCTGAATGGTGCAGCAAGGCTTTTTTAAAGTGTTGGTTTGTGCGTGTGTGCGTCCAAAATTGGGACTTGGGTGAGCTCCAACCCCCTGCCCAGAAGACATTACAGCACACACACACCTGCCCAATAAGTCAAATTGGATGAGCTCTGATTTGCCATCCAGTTAAGAGCTGGGATGTAGTAAGAGATGCAAAGTACTTAAAAGCAATTCCAAAGCCCCCCTCCCATCTACAACGTCCCAGCAGCAGCAGTACTTGTGCAGTACACTTGCTGCACATGTGTAAAAACAATGTTTGTTGCCCAAGCTTATGGTACACGGAGATCTCTCTGGGATGCGAAATGAAGTTCTATATGTACTACTGGGTGCTGAATATGGTCTGTTTTCCTTAGTACAGCAAGGCTGAAGGGAGACAATGATGTCCCACCCATCCTCTTTAGGGTTGGTTCCCGAGTAACTTTGTTGCATGGGACAAGTTGGCCTGATTTAATTCTCATTGAGTTCCCCCCACTCACCTCCCCAATTTTGGAACGCTATCCATGGAGAGACTTGCCTGGCACCACATTAATGTCTGTTTGGCATGCCAGGCAAACACTTTTTTTTATTCTCACAGGTTTCTAAATAACTTTTTAAAACAGCTTTTTAAATATCTTTCATCATCATACTTGTCTTGTCCCGGCTATTTGTTGGTTGGTTTTTAACTTTTCAAAGTGATTTATGCTTTTCTGATACCTCAAATGAATAGTTGTGTTTGCCATTGTTTTATTCTTTCATGTTGGCTTGGCTTTTAGTGGGAATTTGTACCACTGTTATATTTTAGTTTTTATTTAATCTATGTTGCCTGGAGAATCTACATTATGAAGCAAGACATAAATAAATAAAAATAAATAAGTGTAACTAACTTAGTATGGATCCGGTCCATAGTGTTGACGTATATTATTGAATGTAATGCATATTTTTATATGTTCTGTGCCATATTGTAAAAGCTTTTTACTTTATAATAAAAGCCTTGACTTAACTTTTGCAGTGAAAGATCACAATAGAGACAGTGTCACTTTTGATGTGTGCTCATCCCAACAATGTGTGTGTGAGTGAGCATATGCATGTTTTGCATGCATACCAATGGCAAAACTTCTTCTGCCATCAAACATTCTTTAAAACAATTGTCTTTCCCACATCCAAATCTGACTGTAGGAACCTGTTCCTGCATGGAAATTGCAGCTGGTGGGTTTGGGGTATAAGGTTGTAACCCTAAATGCACTTAGTGTAAACTCCTTCAAAATAAATTAGACTTTCCCCCCAAGTAAATGTGTACAGGTAGGTAGAATAACCTACTGCAAATTTGAATGACATTTTCCCATCACAAATGATTCTTTTCTATGCAAGGAAGAAAACCTACCTCTTTTGATGTGTTTTCCCTTCCAAAGCTCCACAATGTTTTAGAGATACATTTGCCTGTGTTGGTGAGATGATGTCCTCTGCTGCATCTGCTTCTCCGCTCAAAGACGTCTTTGGCATTGGGTGTTGGCTTGCTTTGGAACTGATTGTCTTCTGTCCTTAATCTCATAATAGACTTAGCAAAGTGGTCAGGTGTTGCAAATTAAAATGTAGGGTAAGGAAAAAGAAGGTGAAAGAGAGTGGAGATAACAGATGGCACATTTGAAAAAGTACATCAATAGATCCATCTGCAGACAAACATGCCATTCAAATACTGCAAAATCAGACCTCCAGAACTCAGAGTCAAGGACTCAGTTCTGAATCTCCGAGGATAATCATTGAATGAAGTGCTACAGGTCTCTTCTTGAGCCACTATAGTATGTACTCAATCCATTCTCTCTGGAGTTTTCCTGGTAATAGCCATCAGGGTGACAGCATTGTTGACTCGGTCCCAAAACCTGTTTCCATTGCCAGGTGTGACTCTGGGAGATAGTAAGTCAACCTTTGCCAATCTGATATCCTCCAAATGTTTTGAACACTACTCTCATCACCCCCAGCCAGCACAGCTCATGGGGTTTGTCCAAAACATCTGGAGGATACCAAATCTGCAAAGGTTGTGTTAAGTGCTGATATAGGATGGGTAGTCTCTGAGCACAGACAGAGTGCATTTCCATCATCATAACCACATCGCTATACAGTTAGGATTAGGAGGCAGGGCTTCCAGGTTAGGGGGAACAGCTTTCAGGTAGGAATGATCCCCAATCCCCTCCTTTTTGGGGGCAGGGAATTAAGTACAGATACTAGCTCATGCACCCTAAGGTCATATTCAAGTTGTATTTGTGTGCACAGTCTTTCTGTTGGAGTTAGCCTCCTAAAGTTACTTAGTGGCTTAATGTGAGGAGAGTTGGATGGATGTCAAGGGGGCAGTGTGTGTTCTCCATGCCTCAGTCCAACTGCTGCATCTTCTGTCTCATTAGGTGCAATGATTAGTGATTTAACATCTGAGTATCTCAGCTTTTATTGAAAATAAATCCTTACTTGAGCAGTAATTCCTAATTCAGTGAAAACTGTAAGTGTACAAAACCTAAGGCAATAAGTTCTATGACAGCCTGAGTGTCAAACTACCTGTTAACTTTCATTGTGTGGTTAGTAACAGCAACTACACCAAAAGATTAAAAAAGAATACTAGGTGCAAGTTCCCCTGATTTTCGTTCAGATCACAGTGCATGGGAAAGGGAGGTTTAATCTCCCCTTCACAGCCACAAGCCTGACTAAAATCCACCTATCCTGCTCTGCAATTCGTCTTAGGGAAAAAAGCTCCCATTGGCACCAATGGAAGCTTTATTTCCTAAGGCTAATTGCCATGCATCCATGGGGAGGGGATTGTCAGCTGGGGAGGGAAGAGTTAAACTTCTCCTTTCTGAAGCAGCCCAAATTTGTTAGGTCCTGCACAGGGGCAGAGCCTTACCTGCTTCCGGATGATGCTGTGTTCGGTGAGTGCTTTGTGGTTTTTCTCATTACAGAGTTGCAAGAACACTTGCACTTGGCTGACTTTCTCTTCTCCTAAAGATACAGGATCAGTCTCAGGCCCTGAACCTGGCAACCCTAGTTGTGCCTGTCTCTTGTAAGTCCTGTGGGAAACAATGGTGTCATTTCTATATACTGTATAGAGTCTAGCACGCTAATGGCACTACATATATGTTAATACATACAACATACAATTTAAATACAACAATAAACTATTGCTTTTTTATTTTGATTTGGAATGTGATTTTAATGCTGTTTCGGTCAATAGTATTATGTATAACTGTTTTATGTTTTGTAAACCATCTTGAGATGGCTTTTTACTTTTAAAGGTGGTATATAATTTTTTTAAAATAAAACATCCTCCTTCTGGGAGGAAGGGTGGGATATAAATTAAATACATAAATAAAATAATAAATAAAGAAACATCTTTATTTATTTAGGTTATTTGCATCCTGCCCTACATTCTTGGATCTTTTGGTGGGTCACAATAAAATCAATAAAACAACAAAGTCTCTGTGTAAAATTCTAGAGAAAATACAATAAAAACAACATATCAGTATCAAATAATGGTGGTGCAAATGCCCCAAAGCTTGAATGAATAGCCAGGTTTTCACTTGGTGTCTGAATGCCAGTAGTGTAGATGCCAACTGAATTTCAAGGGGGAAGGCATTTCAGAGCTGAGGTACTACAATGAAAAAGCCTTACCACATGTCACCACCAAGTATACAGTTCCCAGTGAAAAGCTGACAAGGACGGAACCCAGTAGACTTTCCCTGGAAGGTCATTTCATAATTTTGGCACCGCTACAAAAAAGGCCCTGTTGATGATGGGATAGAGAAGTGGACTTCAGATGTGGAGCTCAGGTTTATTATGGCATCCAACCAAACGTGAATATAATGGCTTTCCCAACTAGGGATGGGATCTGTTGGCTGGTGCTGCTTCGAAAGCATTCAGTTGACCTAACCAGCCAGTATGGATTTGCGTTCGCTCTTTGTTCACTATCCACTGCTTTTACTGATCCATTTTTTCCCTCGCAAAAAAAAAAGATATATCGATAAAGGAAATATTTATATTTTGAAAGGAAACATTTATGTTTTGAAAGGAAATTTATATAAATGAAATAGTCACAGAAAATAGCTACATAAAAATCCTATCCACAATGATAGAGAATAAGCAAATTATTGGAAAATCCGGTACCAAATCCAAATTGGGTGGGATTCTGGCACATCCCTATTCTCAACTGAAGCTGTGGGCACACTAGTTGGTTCAAAAGCAGCAAGAGTGGTTTGCTTTGTTTTGAAGTGACTCTGCCCTCAGTTGGACACAACTCCCTTGACAACTACTGACTTCAGATCCTACAGGACCACCCACAACAAAGTGTTGGGCCAATCACTGCCTGATTCTACAGCAAAGTGTTTCCATGCCACACCTGGAAGGGCAACGGATTGATCTACCAATCAGTTGCGAAATCTGTCTGAAGCTGAATAAAAACCCCCACACTGAAACTGATCCAATCAGGTTTTAGAGTAAAAAGGGGCAGGGTTTGACTAGCACTGTGTGCCCCTGTTTTCAATGCACCAGAACCGGCATAACAGTAAGTGTGTCTCTACCCTAACAGTCTTGAAGGTGCTGCTACTCAGTCAACACCTCCTCCCCCTGACAAATAATGGACTCCTTGGTCTCTGCCTCTCCTTTGCCTGAACCCTCCCAGTAGTAGCATCAGGCACTATATCCTACCTAAGATGTTCATGAGGACTAGAAATGTGTGCTCCAAAGTGGCATTGGGAAGAGGTAAACACTCAGCTGCTGCTAAAGCAAAAGTGCTGCCCCTTCCAAAGCTAGTCCGGGCATCTATCCAGCATGCTTAGTAGTAAAAGCCAAGTCTCTGCTCCCAAGATCTCCGCAATCAGCAAAGCAAGCATAGTTCTAAAAATACTGGTTTCCTCTCTTGACAGTTCCTC
Organism: Rhineura floridana; assembly: GCF_030035675.1. NCBI lineage: Eukaryota > Metazoa > Chordata > Lepidosauria > Squamata > Rhineuridae > Rhineura > Rhineura floridana. Next base: position 43,436,900 of record NC_084490.1, on the reverse strand, counting down.
CAACTCCGTGCCCCCCCCCATTTCCTCAGTTAATTCTCATTGCTTTTGTTCTCGCCAAGCAAGCGGGTTTTCAAATCTCCTGTGGGGAATGGAGGTGTCTGGGCTCCAGAGGTGGAGGCTGGAGGGGGTGCCGTATAGGAATCCTCATGTACACTTTCTGGTCAAGGGCAGCAATAAATTTCAGGGTGTCAGCAAGATGTTGTCTGGGCAAGGCTTAGGGGAGGGATCAACTCTGCCACAGGAGGCAAGTATAAAAGCGTCCCCAGCCAACTGCCAGATTCAAAACTTCTTTTGCTGAGACAGTAAGGAAGTGGGGAGCCCAGACCAAATGAGCGGCAACATGTCTGAGTTACAGCAGCTGATGCAGAACTCCATCCCCTGTGCAAGAGGAGTCCTCAAGGAGAACTACAGCAACCTGCTCAAAGTGGCAGATTACTGCGAGATCAACTATGGAGAGGTGAGTTGCAGCAGGATATACCGTCAGGGTCAGCCCTGCCAGACAGGCAGACTAGGCAAGTTGCCCGGAGCAGCAAAGTTTAATGTGTGTTTGGCATGCTGGAACATGGTCAGCTCGCAATGCAATGCAAAGGGTGACCACTGGAATCCCCTGCAGCATCGCACCCTCCGTTTACATGGGGAGCTGGCCACTGGAAGAGTTGGGGTTCTCCCATGCATGGCTTGCTCCCTGTGCAACCAACTGAATTGTGCTGTGCAAGCCTCTATGATTATACAAAATCCTCCAAGGGCCAGATCATCCCTGCGGGCTGGAAGCACCCATATAGTGAATTCAGTTATACGCTCTCAGTTTATGCAGAGATACCATCGCTCTGCCATCCTTAGGGCAGCAATGATTCTTGACCCACCCCTTCTGGAATTTTAGGAAGCCAGAAGAGCATCAAATCTAGCCCCCTCCTCAGAAGGGAGCACTACTCTCCCACCTCTCTCTCCATGACATTTAGATCGCTGTCATCTCCTGGTAGGGTTGAGAAGGACCCCTCCCTGCCTGAAGCCCTAGACAGCCACTCCCAGTCAGCATATAGAGTCTATAGACATTACCGAGCTAGAGGGACCAAGAGTCTGTCTTGGTACATAAGGCAGCTTCCTATGTTCATATATACACATCACAATATTCAAGTTAAGGGGTAAAGATCAGGAGAACCTTAATCTACCATCCCCACCCTCTGATGTGTACCCCATTGCCAGATCATACCCACCAGACCTTCTAAAACAGTAGTTAGGGAGGCATCACAAATTGTTCAGGGTTAGCCCCCCCTCCTGTAATTGGAGCATTAGGTGATTCAGGAGCCCTCCAGACATCCTTCTTATTGTGCATTCATGATGATTTATTTCTATTTAACAAAATGCATGTACCGCTTGATTGGAATAAAACCTCTAAGTGGTTTACAAGAAATATTAAAATTAATATTAAAACTAGTAAATATATAAATAATAAATATACAAACAATTAAACACAGGTTTAATTAAAAGTGTTTAAAAGATAATTAAAAGAAATTAAAACATCTATGCATCTGGAGGATACGCTTGCTTAAACAAAAATGTTTTAAGCAACCACCAAAAAAAAAAAAAAGGATAGCAAAGGTGCCTGTCTACCGTTAGGCAGGGAGTTCCAAAGTGTAGATGCTGCCACACTGAAAAATCACGCTCATAATGCTATTGGGGCAGTCACACACAGTCCCACTTTCAATACTGTTTGCAGCTATAAAAAGTTTGGGGTGGTCACACTGCTTTATTTCCAGTAACTTTTTCTTATAGTTAAATTAGAAGGCAAGTGATGGCCACCAGCTTGGACAGCTTTATGCAAGGATTAGACAAATACATGAAGGATAAGGCTATCGATGGCTACTAGCCCTGATGGCTATGCCCTGCCTCCACGGTCAGAGGCAGTGTGCTTCTGAATACCAGTTGTTGGAAGCCACAGGAAGGGAGAGTGCTCTTGCGCTCAGATCCTGCACACAGGCTTCCTATAGACATCTGGCTGGCTACTGTGAGAGCAGGATGCTGGACTAGATGGGCCACTGGCCTGATCCAGCAGGCTGTTCTTATATACAGCCACCATGGCCAGTTGCCATGGTTCAGATGTTCTGATTTGCTGCAGAGTTCTCACTTCTTTTATTTCTTTTTAAAAAATCTTTTAGGCCCAAGACAAACGGAAAGCCCTAGAGGAGACCATGGCTTTTGCAACTCAGTCCTTAGCCAGCGTGGCATACCAAATCAGCAACCTGGCCAGTGACATCCTCAAAATGCTGGACTTGCAGGCTGCTGAAGCACGACAGGTGGAAGCCAATGTCTGTTCTATCACACAGGTGGGCAAGAAATCCATTTGAGAAGGCAACATGACAGGTGTGGAAGACGTGCTTGGAAGTTGGGGCTTGACTGGAGATAGGGCCCTGCCCTGGACCCTGGTTCCAATTGCTTCTATGATTCATGGCAAAGCCCCTTGCTGCTCAGGAGTGTTTGATGTGACCATTTTGTATCGTGTTAACTTCTTCGCAGGGGATGATTTGTTTTTATGAAATTCTTTTTTATTGGGGAGGGACCACTGTTCAGTGGTAGAGCACTACTTGCAGGGTCCCATGCAAGCCGTAACATCTCTAGTTAAAGCAGGGGTAGGGAACCTTCAGCTCATGGTCCTAATTAGGCCTTCCAGGCCTCCCCATTTGGCCTGCAAGGCCATTTAATTCAAGCCATATCCACTTCCCCTACACCTGATGTCATATATGACATCAGATGTGGGACAGGGGAAAAACTCGCTCAGCTGAACGGGGGTTTGCAGGTGCCGCCAATCAGCTGATTGTCAGATTTTCAGAAGCCCCTTTCAAAGCATTGTGCAAGATGCTTGGAAAGAGGCTTCTGTGGTCGAAAAAGGTCATCTGATATTATTGTGATGCCAGGTGATGGACAAGTGGGTGTCTGGATCCAGTTTACCACCCCTGCATTAAAGGATCTTTAGTAGCATGACTGGGAGATACCACTGCTTGAGGTTTTGGATTGCTGCAGATGCTGTCAGATAAGGGCAACTAAATAGACCATTGGTCTGACTCAATATAAGACAGCATCGTACCTTCATTTGCTCTGCCAGTGCTCTCAGCATGTACAGACTACCTTTCCATCACCATGGGCAAACCCAGCCGGACACTATGTACCAGGTATTATATAGCAAAGGACACACAACACTGCTTCCAAACAGCCTGGAACCTTGGCATCTCTCCTTGAAGAAATTAACCCGTAGGAAGTTGTGACAGGCAGGTTCAATTAACTATTTGGAAGGTCAATATAATTCTCTGAGATGCACTCCAATCCTTTGAGAGGTAAAAAGTCCAGGGGTGCATGTTTTTACCCAGGTTTTGGTTTCCTTGGAATGAAATTACTGGAGGCTGACTAGTGTTTTGTGATAGATGGTTTATTTACATGTATATACAGGTTTAGCATAGGTAGAGATACAGGTTAACTTCAATATATGTCTCAAATTCACTTCTCCCTATCAGATTTCTAGGGAATCCACCATCATCACCATATTTTTTTCTTTTACAGAGAACAACTCAGCATACTGTCTCCTTTTCTCAATCAAAGCTGTCTCAGTCCCTCCAAACAACTGTAGGCTGCTTGCTTTGTTACACTGGCACCTTCTTCCCCCGCTCCCCCTAGCTAATGGGGAAATAGGGATATCTTATATCTTGGTTGCCTCCAAGAGGTCTTCTGTATCTTTAAAAGTTGTGCAGGGGGAAGGGAGAATTCCACCTTGTGGTTTTTCTCATGACAGAGTTGCAAGAACACCTGCACTTGGCTGACTTTCTCTTCTCCTAAAGATACAGGATCAGTCTCAGGCCAAGAACCTGGCAACCTATTAGCAGAGTGACTGGAATAAAGCAGACAGTCTAGACAGAAAAGTAACTAAAAATACTTTAACGAGGTAAAAACGGAACAGAAACAGTGTATGATATGAGAAGCAATAAAGCAGAAAGGTTTGTCCTTAGGTCAGGCCTATACTGGGGAAAACCTTTCCCTCCAACTCCTCCATTTATCAAAACAGTCTTCCTCATGAACAGCTAACTCCCAGCTGACTACAACCTCCAGCCAATCATAGTTTGCTATCAGCTACACCAATAACAGAATTAACCGTTAGGTTATTGACTGTATAGTCCCTCCCTGCTGTTGTACTTGCAGCAATAAACAGCTGCTTTAAACTGAGCTAGAATTTCACCCATCTGATCATATTGTGTGTGCTTTCAACAGTAGGGTATCAGCAAAGGTCTTTCCCATCCCAATGGCAGGTATTTAAAAGACAGAGATCACAGGCCCATAGCACAGATTTGCATAACATTTGCATACACAAATTAATATTGCATAAATGCACATTTAGATCTTGGAGTAAATTAAGATGGTTGGTGGGTGGGCGGGGTCTCACCAGCACTGTGCTTCGCAGCAGGCCCCGCAAGCGAAGTTTTACAAGTTTGATTTTTTTTTTCTAAAATGGGGAGTAGGCATGAGATCTGGAGCCTTGCACAAAAGTCCTGGTGCTTGGATTAAAGCTGGTCCTCTGACATACTAAGTGTATACGCTCCTATATTGGACCCATTGGCTCCCCCCACCCCTGTACTGTGTATGGCGGGGGGAAGGATATGGGGCTAGGGATGATCAGCAAAGATGGACCTCATTATTATTATTATTATTTACCCAACGATCCCAGAGTGGGTTACAATAATTTTAAAATAAGACATTAAAAACCAATTTAAAACAACCTACATTCCAAAAACAGGTTGGGCTCGTGTCAAAGGCCAGGGTAAAGAGGTGCATATACAGCATAGTTGCCAGACTCTACCAGGAACTCGGATGTGCAGCTGATCCAGCAGGCTTGAATTCATCATCCATCAGCTGATGGGCAGTGAGTTTAAGCCTCTTTTCTGCAGGAACTGACTGCACAGTCAGGTTCCCTACAGGTAACTAGGTAGCACAGCCATTCCAGCTGCAGCTCTACCTGCCCCACACCTGATGTCACATACAATGTCAGGTGTGGGGCAGGTGGGCATGGTTTGGGGAAAACAGCCTTGTCATTCAAACTGGGACCTATATTGAGCCAAATTTGGCCCATGGGCTAGAGGTTTCCCACCCCGGCACTACAGGAACAAGATCTATGCATAAGAACATGAGTCTGCTGCATCAGGCCAGTGGCCCACCTAATCCATCATCCCATTCTCACAGTAGCCACCTAGATGCCTGTTATATGGGAAGCCTGCAAGCAGGACCTGAGTGCAACAGCACTCTTCCCTCCTGTGGCTTCTAGCAACTGGTATTCAGAACCATTCTGCCTTCGACAGAGGAGGCAGAACTTAGTCATAATGACTAGCAGAAGCCGTGAATAGGTCTATCCTCCACGAACTTATTTAATCCTCTTCTAAAGCCGTCCAGGATGGTGGCCATCCCTGCCTCAGTGCCTTTTGCAGGGGCGCATTCCATGGCTCAGCTATGTGCTTTGTGACAAAGTACTTTTCTTTGTCTGTCCTGAAATCTTCAACATTCAGCTTCATTGAATGTTGCTGCGTTCTAGTGAGAGAACCATGCATCATTTTATACACTTCTATCATGTTGCCTCTTACTCGCCTTTTCTCTAAAGTGAAAAGCCCCAAATATTGTAACCTTTCCTCGTAAGGAAGTTGCTCCATCCCCTTGATCATCCCCTTGATCCTGCAGGGTTGCTCTGTGTTGCCCAGCTTTTTTGAGGGGTTCTTTGCAGGCCTCTGGTTAAAGCCCCAAAGCAGACACACCCTCCTTGGCCTCAAAGCCCTTACTGCAAACTAGTCAAAGGGATTCCCTCTCTTTTCCCTTCATACTGGAATATAAGGAGGCATACACGATGTTCTCAAACATCAGGTCTTTTTTCCTGTTACTAGAGAGCTGCCTGACGGTTTTCCTGTTTCCCTGAGAATAATACCGTAAGAAAAACATAGTGGATCAGGAAACATCAGTGGAATGGATTAATCACCTCTGTCCTGTCACCAGTTTGGTATCTCCAGTCCAAACACTTATGAAATCCGCTCTTAGCTCAGTAGCTGTGGGAGGTATGGGAAAGCTGTAAGGAACAAAGTTTACCTTTTGCTTCATAACTGGAACTTCCGGCTGCTGGATCCTAGAACGTGCCAACATTATGCAGTTGCTGGCTCTGGCTTTCTTCTCTGCCTGCAGGCCTCTCTAGTCCAAAGAAAGAGTTCACCTCTGAGCATGTGCATTATTATTGCATTGACAATATTTCTGATGCCACAGTGTTTCACAGTTCATCCATGATCTCTGTGTAAAAGGCTGCTGCTGGGGGTGGGGGTGAGTGCTTTCTTTTGCCATGACAGAGAAAGGAAGTGTGCATTGTAGACAAAGCAGGGTTGATGCTCAGTTTGGTCTCAAAGCTCCCCGTTCCTTTTGAGCCAGAAACTTTTATTTCTTAATTTAAAAAGGTGTTACAAGTAGAAGCACACAGCATTAGTGTGGCCACTTGCAATGAGCAAGAAGTCCATAGGCCCACAAAGTGTCATGTAACAATGGAAGGAAAGATAGGGTGGTCTTTCTGAGAGAAAGAAAGAGAGAGATTGAGAAAGGGCGTAAGAACATAAGAACATAAGAAAAGCCTGCTGGATCAGGCCAGTGGCCCATCTAGTCCAGCATCCTGTTCTCACAGTGGCCAACCAGGTGCCTGGGGGAAGCCCACAAGCAGGACCCGAGTGCAAGAACACTCTCCCCTCCTGAGGCTTCCGGCAACTGGTCTTTGGAAGCATGCTGCCTCTGACTAGGGTGGCAGAGCACAGCCATCACGGCTAGTAGCCATTGATAGCCCTGTCCTCCATGGGCATAGCAGAGGGAATAAGACTGTTTTTGTTTTTATTTATTTTACTTAATACAATTTATATACTGCTTGAATGTAGAAATCTCTCTAAGCAGTTTACAAAAAAATTACCAATTATCAATAAAACAGTTAAAAACAAGTAATTAAAACAACTACTACCTAAAAATAAAACAGATCACCATCTGAACCATGAACTATCAAATCTCAACTTAGACAGAGAATGCTGAGTCACAGCATTGGTTCATCTAGCTCAGAACTGTATACTCTGACTGGCAGCACCTTCCCAAGGTTTCAGGCAGAGTGTTTTCCCAATCCCACCTGAAGATGCTGGGGATTGAACCTGGCACCTTCCGCATGCAGAGCATGTGCGCTACCACAGCCCCTCCCCAGTTACCTTACTTAACCACATCAGGCAGGCTCATATCTTTGAGCCTCAATCCACACCCCTGTCTCATACTATTCATTCATTTGAGCTTAAATCAAAACAATGGTTTTCCGTCGCTGCTATATGACTATGGGAGTTAATTTGCATAGCAATGTTAGGCTGTGTTATTGCTGTTTACTGTTTTTGTGAATGGTCACAAAAACCTGTACCTTTTGCGTTGTGTTGACATTTGGTCTCATTTTTTCTCTGTGTGTGTATGTGTATGTACACGTGTGTCTGTCTGTCTATCCAGCCACACCTGTCAGCTGAGGATAACACTTTGTACTATTGAACTATCAAGAAAAACATATGCTGCAATAACTCTGGTAGTCTTGAAGACACCACACCTTAAAGCAGAGGTGGGCAGACGTCCAGCTTGTCAGATCTACTCTGTTTTTAACTAGGACTCCCAAGACGTACCAACAAGAGGCAGGTGCAAAAGATGTAACAGTTATAATTAAAGAACAGAGTGCCTCTGTCTGAACACAGTCTGAGTCTAGGAAACTGTTTTCAGAACCAGAACAGTCCTTTCACACAAAAGGCTACTCCTCCTGATTAGCTTCCTTCACTTCAGTTACAGAAATCAACAGAAATCTTATTGCTAAATAATTGGGGGTCAAAATCTTTTATCAATTTACTGCAAATGACCCAATCAGCTGGCTACCCCTGCCTTAAAGAATTCTGGATGCTTCCAGACTGTTGCTATTTTTGGGTGGGAGTCAATCGCGTACCAGCAAATTCGCGTTGCGTAATTATCATTGATGTGGAGGTCTTGTGCAACAAACCTGCTTCCCCCAAAGATCAAACTTTTAGCGACAAGGAAAGTGATGGGAAAATGCACTGGAAAATGTGGGATAATGCTTGCTTTGATGCTGATCCACACCATACATTTAGCACATCCAGTGCACATTTAAAACACATGATTTCCCTGGAGAATCATGGGAATTGTAGTTTGTTAAGGGTACTGGGAAGTTGTAGCTCTCTGAAGGGCAAACCACAGTTCTGTTACATCTCCAGAATTGGAGGCATTCAAGAGGCAGCTGGACAGCCACCTGTTGGGTAGGCTTTAATTTGGATTCCTGCATTGAGCAGGGGATTGGCCCTTATAGGCTCTTTCCAACTCTACGATTCTATGATTCTATAACCTCCACACAAACAAATCAGAGTACATGTTCATTAACTAGCCAATGTCATCTAATCTCCCTGCAAGCAAATCAGGATGAATGCTCAATAAACAGGCCAGCTCCTTCTGGAAGTTATAAGAGGTTACTGAGTCTTTCCTGACTGCTTGATGCCAAGAACAGATTAGACTGATACCTATTAGCCAGCCATGCTTTAGATCGGATGTCCTGCTCCACTAGGGCAAAAGATTAATCTGAGCCAAGGCACAGCCCCAGAACCAGTTTGGAGCCTCACCCCAAGTTCCCTAAGGCATCACTGGAAATCAAGCATGGTGGAGAGACACAGCCATTCTGCAAAGGGATTGTTAGAAGGGAATGCAATGTTGTACACATTTAACTGCTGTGTAATTTTATTGTCGTTTCCCCTTATACACAGGGGTGTAGTCATCCAGGGTCTCAGGGGGTCTTAGACCCCTTACTTTTTGGGGAGCAGGGTCCCAGCAGGGCCCCTCTGTCTCCACCATCCTACAAGTCAATCAGCATGAAAGAGGCATGGGAGCCACTGAGAAGAGTCTTCTAACATGTTTCCTTGTCCTTTCCTGCTGATTGGAGCCACTCAGAGTGAAAGGAGATGAGTCAGCCACTGAGAATACTCGTCTCAGTAGCTAATGCTTTCCGCTTTCATGCTGTTGTCTATTGTTATGGGAGAAGGCATTAACAATGATCTCAATTATTAATCTCAGCAGCAAAAGGGGGGTGAGGCATGGCTGTGACTATTATGAAGTGACCCCGCGCTTCTGAATTTGCCATTACAGTACTGCTTGTACAATATCGTTTGCAACAAACTCCTTGGGAATAGTCTGTTCAGCTACATTCCCATCTGCTTAGCTTGCCTGGTGCGTTTTCTCTATGGCAGGGCTTGTATTTGTCAGAGTTTTTGTCATCAAGTGGCATATGAGGTTGAGGGAAGAGCTAAGGCAGAGACAGCAAGACAGCCCTTTGCTTATGCAATAATGAATTTGCGGCTGAAGTGGAGGCTTCCTAGTTTACGGATTCCACTCATATAGCCACAGCCTGACGGCTAGCTGCAAACCGGGAATTAACTTCTAAAGAAACATGCGTAGGGGCTGGAGGATGCAAACAGAATTATTTGCTGCCCTTTTGTGGCATCTGAATAAATATAGCATGTGAGGGGGCTACTTCATTAACTCATGGCAAGGCCAGCCCTGGTGGCATGGTCATAGAAATGCAGTATATTTAAAGCTCTGAGCCAGTCCAGTTCCTTCAACTTTCCCCCATTATGATTTTGGCTTCCCCTTCTGAATTCCCCCCTCCCAACATCATTTGGGGGCCACAGAGCAATAAGTCCAGTATGCTGTTACTAATAAGCAATCAGTCTTGGGGGCCCTCCAGACATCTTTTTTAAAATTGTGCATTCATGATGATTTGTGCTCATTATGGTATCGGAGTCCTACCTTCAATACTGTTTGTGACTACAAAAGTTTCAGGGTGGGTGTACGGCTTCATTTGCAGTTGGTGCCATAAGAAATCCTGCAACTTTGCATACCACAAATGTTCCCATTTTGTTGTGGTGGTTGTACTATAGTGCAAGAGTGCCCCTTCCAGCCAGCAATAATGCAGTAACACTGGGGAAGCATCGCAGAACTAATAAAGTGGAATGATATGTGGATGGTTCCGTATGAAACGCCACTAACGCTAATGCACTATTACTGCGTCAATGACATGTTGCAGGATACACCTGCAAAAAACAAACAAACAAAAACCCACACCAGTCAGGAGGGACCCTAACGTATTTTGATGCCTGGGGTAGAAAATCCAAACGACTAAGGCTGCCTCTAGAATTCACTAGAAAAGACAATAATGCTGGGAAAAACAGAAGGGAGTAGAAAAAGAGGAAGACCAAACAAGAGATGGATTGATTCCATAAAGGAAGCCACAGACCTGAACTTACAAGATCTGAACAGGGTGGTTCATGACAGATGCTATTGCAGGTCACTGATTCATAGGGTCGCCATAAGTCGTAATCGACGTGAAGTCATATAACAACAACAAGGCTGGCTCTACCATTAGACAAAGTAAGATGGATACTTCAGGGTTTTTTCTTCTTCTTTTCCTTCAAACCTTGGCTTTTCACCACACCTACTGATACTTCACTCAGAGAATGAACTGACTATTATATAGCTTGAGTGGGGAACCCCTCATTAGGCCTGCCAGACCTTTCCATTTAGCCTGCTAGGCTGTTTTGGTCAAGCCACACCTACCATTTCTACATCTGATGCAGGTAAACAGGGCCAGCACCAGAGGGCAGACAGACTGGGCTCTAGTCAAGGGTCCCTGCAGCCCAGAGGGGTCCCTGAAGGGCCCTTCCTTAGAGTGGGAGGGTGGTGCTCCAATTCTGTGATCCATGGCAGCATCGGGTCATGCAACCCAACCCTGCCACAGACTGTGGGAGAGCTCTGAGGCACTCCCCCAATACAGACAGTGTGGGGTTCAATAAGCCCACAAGCACTCATGCAGTGTGAATGCTGTGTGTGCTGTGTGCACATGCCTGCCATTATCTAAGATGGCAGTGGGGGCTTTCCTAAGAGGCTGACTCCTCCGCCACCATCTTGGTTGATGGCAGGCATGTGCGCTACACACACATCATTCACATGACATGAGAGGTAAGTGGGGCACATGGGCAGGCTTATTAGCTCCATGCTGCCTGTATGGGGGGGGGTTGGGCTGTGGCACCATGGGCCCGGGACAGACTGGTGCCGAAGGGACCAGTCATGCCTGGAGCTGGCCCTGCAGATTAAGTTCCAAGTGGGCCAAAAAAGTGTTTGGAGGGTGCTTTGAAGTCCTGACTATCAACTGATTGTTGGGGCTTCAAAGCACAGGACGGGGCTCTGCAAGCACAGAGGAGCTGCTGATTGTTGGTGCTTGATGACAGCCCTGCACATATAGGGTAAAGTGACCAGCAGGAAGGGCCACTGAAGTTGTGGGAGAGGAGGAACCAAAAATGGCTTACCTAATGGTGTGGGCTTTGCTGCCTGTCCTCTCCCTAATAGTAGGGTAGGCATTGCCAGTTAGTGTTGACTGGCGGTACTGAATCTCCAGTGAAACTAATTTCTGCAAATGATTCCTGATCCAGTTTCTTGTTGTGCTCCAGACAAGGCCTGCGGTCCTCCTCACAATGTCTCTTTGTCTCAGGTGGTGGAGATGCACAAGGAGAAAGTGGCCCGCCGAGAGATTGGAGCACTTGCTGTTTGCAAGAAGTTTCCACACTACCAGAAAATCATCTACCCAAGCTGCCTCAAGCCCCTGGAGGCGTATTACAGGAAACCACTGAACTTCAACAGTTTGGATGAAATTGGTCATGGGATAAAGGTAAGAGCTGGACATGTCCTCCTTTGCTCCCTAAGCGGTAGTCATCCTCCACACTAACAAACCACAAAAGGGTCCTAATCCAGAGAAGAATTGGGGCACATGCTGTTCAGCCTGCAGTGGAAACAGTGGCAAAGTACACAAGCTTGGAATGCCTGGAGAACTCTGTGGAAGGAGGCAAAGGGGTTAAATGTTTGTTGGTGGAGGTCAGTGGTGCCCCAGTGTGGCAGAAGTCTAGGGTCCCACTCAGCAAAATGAGCAAGAAGGCCCTCAAAATGCAGTAGGGCTAGTTTGCCACATTTTGTAGGAAGTAGGCCTTTGTAAGACCATCTAAAATTACCTAACTGCACCACTGTCCAGTTATGACCCCACATTTGTCCCAAGCTCCTCTCACACATTTGCTTACCCCTACACTGTGGTCCCTTCATCATTGTACCTCTATGAAAGGAGGAGGGGAAGCCACACTTGTGGAATTTCTTCCTGTGATGTAGCTTGCTTAGGAGCCTTGACAGAAAGAACAGCGTGGCAATCCTACCTGGTGAAGACAGAAATAATGTAATGCACTTTGCACACTTCAAATCAAAATAATAAACATGATAATGATAGCTGTTTCGTCATCATTGTCGTCGTCATCATCATCATTATATCCCACTTTTCTTCCAAGGAGGCATACATTGTTTTGCCATGCCCCATTTTATTCTCACAACAACCCTGAGATGTGGGTTAGGGTGAGAGGCAGTGACTGGCCCAAGATTACCCAGTGAGCTTCAGGACTGAATGGGGATTTGACTCTGGCTCTCCTAAATCCTAGATCAACACTAATCACTACACTACATTGGCTCGTAACTAGCTAGAACTCTGTGTGTGTGTGTGTGTGTGTGTTTAAATAAGTAAATACCAAAGTAACTTAATACCTTGAGAATTAAAATAATTAAATACCAACATCTAGCCATGGCTACAAATCATGGATAGATAAACTATTCAGGGCAGTGATCTTGGTTCACATCTTGCCATCAGCCATAAGAGCAATCTGAAATACACTGAAGCAAAATGTGGAGAGAATGTATGTTCCTTCTATCACTCCTGCCAACACAATGCAGAAAAATGCTCGTCATTCTCTGGACTTGTCACAGGGCCAGGAAATTCCTGAGCAACTGCTGACACTCATAGATAGGAGGCTTGGGAGATCAGATCTCCACCTGAACTGCGCCATAACTATTGAGCAGAGGCGGCGGAAGCAAACAAGCAAATAACTAAACCCTTATTTTTATTCATAACTCTGGCTGTGCTAATACTTGCTGTGTGGAGTGTGTGGTTTGCTTAGGTCTCAAAATGAGAAGGTGATGTGGCCTGCACAGAAGATTTGATGACTTATATAGAGACAGAAACTCAGCAACAGACAGTGAGTCTCCAAGCACTTCCTCTGTGGAAAACTTGCATCTTTTGATGAACCACCAAGCAATTGCTTTCTTCCTCTTTTTTTGAAAAAGAACTGATTAGAAGGGAGTACATGGAGAACACCATCTTTAGAAGTCAAAAAATAAAATAAAGCAGTGCTTCAAATCCAAAGAAAGTTCATCACAAATATATTGAAATTGAGGCGAAATAGATTAGTCACACAACTCTTATATTGATTTCAGTGAGATTTAAGCATGACAAACTGTATTTATGTATTTATTGCATTTATATCCCACCTTTCCTCCAGGAAGCTCAAAGTGGCATACATATTTATCCCCCTCTCCATTTTATATTCACAACAACCCTGTGAGATAGGTTAGGCTGAGAGGCAGTGACTGGCCCAAGGCCACCCAGTGAGCTTCATGTACTTGGAGATCATCTAAATTCTGCATAACATTGACTTCCTGGGCAAGTAGAGTTTAAAATATTTTAAACTCCAAGGTTCCTAGCCCACATGATGGCTCAGGAAGATACTGAAAAATATGTGTTCAGTGGCTTCTGAAGGAGGAGAAACCAAAGCCTTGGGATGGGGTTTCCCTCTACTGCTGAATATGCCTGTATGGGGGAAGAGACTTGGATGTGAGGAGCTTCTCTGCTCCCTCATTAATTCCTAGTCTCTATCGGATGATTGCAGAATCTTTCATCCCTTCCTTGAAATACAAGTCTTTATATTTAATTCTGAATAAAGTGAACCGACTGAGGAGCAGGAAGGAACCAAATTCTGGACCTTAATCAGCCACTTGCCTTGGATACCACAAGCACAATGGATGCCAGCCTAGTCTTACAGGTGTACTTACGGCCTGATTTTAAAAAGTAGCACTTCCTTTCCCATAACCTTTAAATTAGTGGATTCTCCATCTTCGGTATCATGTCACACACTGAGAAATCTGTCAGCACTTGCAGAACTCTAGACTAATGTAAAATGATTATGTGGGGCTGCCCTTGGAGCCTGTTAACTTTTGGGAAGCTTCAGCTAAGAAGTGGAATAGCATTTGAAGAAATAAATAAGCAATGAAAAATGTTTGGAAGTTTCACTTAGTGCTGAATGCAGTGAATGCAATTCATCTTAATGCCAGGCACCTCATGTCTCCTGATGGTGGTGGTGATCAGCCTTGGGTCCCACTCCCTGTTGTCGTTTGAGCAGGGGTATAGTCATCCAGGGTCTTGGGGGGTCTTAAACCCTTTGGGAGCAGGGTCCCAATGTCTCCAGCATCCTATGAGCCAATCAGCATGAAAGGGGAGTTCACTGAGTTAGTCACTGAGAAGAGTCTTCCAACATGATTTCTTGTCCTTTCCTGCTGATTGGAGCCAATCAGAGTGAAAGAAGGTAAGTCAGCCATTGAGGAGACTCTTCTTAGCAGCTAATACTCTCCTCTTTCATGCTTATTGGCTCCTAGGGATATCTGTTGTTGTGGAAGAAGGCGTTAACAAGGATCTCATTCATAACCCAGGAGCAAAAAAGGGGTGTGTGTGGCTGTGACTAACATGAAGGGACCCTGCACTTCTGAATTTGCCGCTATACTACTGCTTTTGAGACTAAATTCAAGGAGCTGTTTTCCACCTAATTATTTGCACCCTACTTAACTTAGTCTAGGCTCCCTGCTTCCTAAGGCACCCTGCTTAGTTCATAGCTGTGGCCACCCACACTTATGGGCAGGGCCAAATCTGATCTGGGGGTTCATCCAGGTTGAGCCTCAGCCCAAAACATTTCAGTGTCAACATTGACAGTTAACGCCTGAACAGTAGACTGAGCAGGTCACCTGATCACAATCTTCCCCATATGGAAGCAAGACATTTTGCTGCCTGAGGTGTAGGACAAGATCCCCCCCCCAAAAAATATTCCACATACAAAAGCCAGCTGGACTGGAAGTTAATTCCTACTTTCACACTGGCAATGGGACAGCTTCCCCTACTGCACCTGGAAGTCAGTTTAGCAGGCACAGGCAGGGCAGGCTGCATAGCACACACAGTTCTGTCCTGCAACAGAGGGGAATGGCCATGGTGCTTAGGAGGGGCTGTTGCTGCTGCCACCTCTCTCTTCCCCCCTCCCCCCCCAGCATCCTGCCACTTTAAACAGCTGCCTGACTCCACACTATGGTGAGATGGATATTTTGTTTCAATTATAGTAATGATTTCTAAATGTATTTCTATGCTTCTGAATCGACATCTGCAACTCTTACGCAAATCTGTGTCCTCTTTTGTCCTTTTTTTTAAATTAAAGTGATGCATTTCTTTTTTGGCAACACACAAGCAGCCTCCCTACTTACGAGATATTTCAGTTGTTCCTGTTTTCAGCCTGTTTTCTCATCCCTGCCCCTGCAAAATTGCCATTCTGACATTTTGCTTTTAGGGTAGCAGCTGATTAAAATGTTGTGGGTGCGTAAGTGAGGTCACATCCATATAATACGTTTAAAGCACTCTTATACCACTTTAACAGTCATGGCTTCTCCCCAGGGCTGGTTCTAAAGGGCGGCCAGGTGGGGCACTGGCCTGACGGCCACTGGAGCTACAGGGGGCCCCTCAGCCGCCCCTCCGCTCCCCTTCCGTGATCTGCGGCCCCTCCACATTCCCACCTACCTGTCTGCTGTCTTTTACCATTGCCCTTAACTAAGATGGTGGCCGTGGTTTCCCTAAGGTACTGAAGCCCCTGCCGCCATCTTAGTTGATGGCAGAGATGGTGGCGGAGGCATCATCCCCTTAGGGAAACCACGGCCGCCATCTTCGTTAAGGGCAATGGTAAAAGACAGAAGACAGGTAGGTGGGGGGTGGGGGTGGGCGCATGCGTGTGCAGGCACATGTGCCCGCACACACACATACACCGGGGCCCAGGGCAAGCTGATGCCCAAGGGCCTCAGCATTCCTGGAGCTGGCCCTGCTTCTCCCAAATAATCTTGGGAACTGTAGTTTGTGAAGGGTCTCCTAGCAACTCTCAGCCCCCATAACAAGTGACTGTTCCCAGGATTCTTGCGGGCACAGCACACAACAGAGTACAGGAATGGAGGGAAGGCCTAGTAGGGGGAGTGATCCTTGTTACGATTCTAACAGGTGTTGCACTCGGTTCCTGCTTGCGGGCTTTCTAATGGCATCTGGCTGGCCACTGTGAGAACAGAATGCTGGACTGGACTGAGTCTGATCCAGCACTGTTGCAAGTCTGTCTTTATCATAATCTAGGCTTATCATCTGTTATTTATTTTAAGGAAGGCTTTCTTTCTTTTTTTATTAAAATGTAGTATTCCCGGATCAGGGACATTTCCTTAAAGTAAGGAAGAGCTAGCAAGCCAAGCACATACACGCTTCCACAGATCTCAAAGCATGTGTCTCTCTCTCACACCTGGAGCAATAATACAATTCTGAATTCTGCACTTAGCAAACTGAGAAGTCACAACCTGCAAGTTAAATGTAAGTGATCCTCTCTTCTTCCCCGCTGGGCAAGCTACCTTGCAGAGAAATGGAGAACTGTGCTGTCGTCTGTGGCCAGCCATCTAGACCGATCTAAACCACAAGCATCTGAAACCGATGAGGCAAAGATGTTCTGAACAGAGAGGAAACGCTGTGCGAGTGTTCGGGTCCCACGCTGGCGTCTGCTTCCCCAGTAGTTTTCTCACCACAGCTGGGGCCTTGTTCCACTTCTGCTGCCCTTTGTGAGCGTGCAGCTTTAGCTCGGCAAGCCTATTGGCTGAGGGGCCCCAAGACAGGGCCCAATTTTTTGGAAAAGGTGCACCTCTGCTGAAAGGCACTTTCTAACTTGGTTGTCGGATAGGAAGTTCAGAACAATAGAAAGTGCTCCCCCTAAAAGCAGGTGCAGCCATGGCAGAAGCACAGCAGAGAACACTCCAGGCGACGGCGGGAGGCCAGCAGGCAGCATCCTCTGCGCTGCACAGCCACAGAAAAGCAGGGCTTTGAGCAGAAGCTTGGGTTGTGTGAGACAAGGAAGGGCTGGAACCCAGTGGTAGAGCATCTGCTTTCCGGGGCTGACAGTCCTAGGTTCCCAGCATCTCTAGGTAGGGCTGGGAGCATCGCCTGCCTGAAACCCTGGAGAGTGGCTGACAGTCAGTGTAGACAGTGCTAAGCTAGATGGACCAATGGTCTGACCCAGAATAAGGTCAAATTTGTGCCATTCATTTCAAGCAGTATCATACCACTTTAACAGTCATGGCTTTTCCCAAAGAATCCAGGGAACTGTGGTTTGTTAAGGGTGCTGAGAGTTGTTAGGAGACCCCTATTCCTCTCTCAGAGTGACAGTTGCCAGAGTGGTTTAATAATCAATCCTTCTGCCCCGGGAACTCAAAAGGAATAATGAATATGGACAGGAGTGATATGGCTTCCTGAAAGACTGTTCATCCATCACCACTGCTATTCCCCTACTAACGCACAGACACATGGAAGCAGAAGGGGCGTCTTTGCGCCTCTTCTCAGTTCATGAAGAATAATGAGGAAGACCAACCGTATCCAGCGTGAGTTGAGAATGTTCCCTAGACCACATCCTAGAATCCTCTCAGCAGAAGATCAAGGGGTTCTTGACTCACAAGGCAACATAGGAAAAGTACATAAGTAGCCAGTACCTGCTGAAAACTAGTAAGGCCAAAGGATAGACGCCACCAACCCTTTTAGCCTCATGGGCACATTTGGATGTTTGAGGGAGTGCTGTGGGCACACACCTTTGGTCACTTCTCTCCCCCCTTCCCCAACCCCCACCCTTGCAGAGACAGAAAGAGAGAAAGTGAATGTGCACACACTTTGCTTTCCCAGGGGATCTGAGTAAAGTTAGACCCAATAGAATTAATCTGAGCCTTGAAAAGCACATGACGCTGAAAGAGGAAGTGGAGGAAAGCATCATTCTTTCAACTTCCTCCTTAATCTCTATGAACTTTACAAGGGAGAAAGGGGTTACCACTCTCACCACCTCAGGAGTAAGGGGGCAGTGAGTTAGGTTGGGTGGGCTCAGAGGTTTGTGGGCACCGGGGAAGACCTCAAAGGCACCTCTGCATCTGCAGGCACCGTGCTGGTAACTCCTGGGATAGGACCAGCCAGTGCTCAGGTTGTGAGGCTACACAACCCAGAATCTTGCCTTTGTTCTAGGGCTTTACTAATCCCAGCTCCCATTCCTCTGTGGCCACTGATCTATCCTCTTAACATGGTGGTGAGCAACCCATGGTCTTCCAGCCAGCAGGCAGCGATGATAGGAGCTGGTATCCATCAACATCTGGAGAGCTACAAGTTTCCCACACCTGACCCAACCATATCAATGGCCCGCACATTTTATTTTCCTTTGTCTCTTGCTACTGTTTCATTACCTCTTCTTTCCCACTAACCTTGCTTCCCCACCCCCATGCCCTCAGCTGTAACACTGTCCTCCTCCTCTGGCTCAATCTCAAGCTGTTTCCTGGAAAGATACCAGAAAAACACTTAAAACAAGATGTCTCCACCCAGAAAGGGAGATTCCTATCTGAAAGCAGACATCAGCGTATGTCCCTGTGATGCCCCTGTATTTTAATATCTGTAAATATGGTAACTGAGGGTTTATTAAGCGATATATGGTAAGTGACTGAGTGAGAGGGGGGAGTACATGGGCTAGAATGCTAGAGAATGCTGTATGATGATTGGCTGAGTGTTTGAATGGCTGAAGGTATAAATGAGAGGATGACAGTTGAGTCTGGGAGGGTTGGTTGTGGAGTGAGGTCATTGGTTGATGAGGGATTTTGGAGGAGTTGGTTGGCAGAGTTCCGAGGGAGGCTTGGATTGTATTTGGCTGACATTTAGGCAATATATATATGACCAGAAACATAAAGAGTGACACTATATGAAACCATACGCTGGTTAAACATACCTTACATAATCTTGTTATTTCCTGGTGTTTATAAATAAATATTTTATTGGTTTACCAAAAGCCTGATCCTTGGCTGGGGCTTTCACAGACCAGAAGGGTGGGCAGGGTAATTACCAAGGTTGGGAAACAGTATCAAATGGTGGCAGCGGTGAAGAGATAGTGTATCATCAAGTATCCAGGGCAACCCAGGGCTGTATGCTTTATTGGCACAAAGATACAGGGGGGTTGTGGCCTGCAAGTGCACCCAGACACAAAGTAACAATAAGCCAGAAGGGAGACTAAGGCGAAGTCTCTAGCAGTATTGTTTACAGGGAGTGACTGGTGGTGCTGCCTAGCAGTGGGATCTTGTGAGATCTGTGCTAGGGTGAGCTAAAGAAAAATAAAAACTACGTTTCTCCCTGGTGGTAGCCACGGATGGGAGCCTGTCAGGTGGTGCCAGTGGGAAGACCATTACAGTCCCCAATAGGGATCAACATGTGTTTGCACTGTTATGCTCACCCAGACCTTGTTGAGATGTGGCTTTTGACAGGGATAAACATTCCCATATGAGAGCCAGTGTGGTGTAGTGGTTAAGGTGTTGGACTACAACCTGGGAGACCAGGGTTCAAATTCCCACACAGCCATGAAGCGCACTGGGTGACCTTGGGCCAGTCACTGCCTCTCAGCCTCATGAAAACCCTATTCATAGGGTCGCCATAAGTCGGAATCGACTTGAAGACAGTACACACACACACACACACACACACACACACATTCCCATCTGGAGGCAAAAGGTGCACACGACTTTGTTGTTATGTGCCTTCAAATCGAATCAAAAAAGAAGAAAAAACCCTGAAGTATCCATCTTACTTTGTCTAATGGTAGAGCCAGCCTTGTTGTTGTTATATGACTTCACGTCGATTACGACTTATGGCGACCCTATGAATCAGTGACCTGCAATAGCATCTGTCATGAACCACCCTGTTCAGATCTTGTAAGTTCAGGTCTGTGGCTTCCTTTATGGAATCAATCCATCCTGGTCTTCCTTTTTTTCTACTCCCTTCTGTTTTTCCCAGCATTATTGTCTTTTCTAGTGAATCAGGCCTTCTCATTATGTGTCCAAAGTATGATAACCTCAGTTTCATCATTTTAGCTTCTAGTGACAGTTCTGGTTTAATTTGTTCTAACACCCAATTACTTCTCTTTTTTGTGGTCCATAGTATGCGTAAAGCTCTCCTCCAACACCACATTTCAAATGAGTTGATTTTTCTCTTATTCGCTTTTTTCACTATCCACCTTTCACATCCATACATAGAGATTTGGAATACCATGGCCTGAATGATCCTCCCTTTAGTGTTCAGTGATACATCTTTGTATTTGAGGACCTTTTCTAGTTCTCTCATAGCTGCCCTGTGCAAAACTAGGGCTGGATCAGCTCCCTCTCCAAGAATTACTGACCCCTCCAGGCTCCCACCAATCAACCTTAATTACTCTCTGATCTTGGCTGGCATTGTTACAGCTTCTCACTTTGTAATTTCTTTGTCAGGCAGATTGCTTGTCAATGGGCTCCAATGACTGGTTTGGTGTTCCCTTAATGGGGAGAGCTAATATTTGAGAGATAGTTGGCAGTCTCCTTTTAGTATTTTGAATGGGAAAGCTATCAGAGCTTGGAGGAGGTGACCCTCTCCTGACCCTGAGAGAGAGAGAGTTTACAGCAGGGATAGCCAACACAGTGCCCTCCAGATGTAGTTGTACTATAATTCCCATCAGGCCTCTGCCAGCATGGCCAATGGTTGGGGATAAGGGGAATTGTAGTTCAATAGGATCTGGAGTGCACCATGTTGGCTACCCGTGTGTGTGTGAGAGAGAGAGAGAGGGAGGGAGAGAGAATAAAACAGCAGTTTTGGGGAACAGAGTTGTGGGTTTAAGCCTGAGGACACCATATGAGTACAGGTATCTTTCTCTCTGGGCATGTGATCTGGCACAGTGAATCTGCTGTCTCATACGGGTAGGTGCGGTTTTGCCTTCACTTATGCTCTGCTTGTGTATTTATAAAGCAAATAAATATTACAAAAAACAACACCCTAATTCTCCAACATTCTCTCCTCCAAAGGGAACCAAAACCCAAGTAGCTCTAGCCCTGAAATGCCTCACCTTTTGGAGAAAGGGGGAGCACACAACTCTATGAATGTGCAGATTCTTCTCTGGTAAAGTTTTTGGGCACCAGAATGATCTTGGCAGATTCTGACAAAGAGCTCCTTGGGAAAAGCTGATGGTAGAGGGTGATTGTCTTAGAGAACAATCGTCTGAATTTTCTTTCTCATACCTCTCATCTTCCCCTTCTAATATCTCTCTTAGGACCAAAGCACCCAGCTGGCCAAAACAGGGACGCTGTCCCGACGAGGAACTACATCAACAGCAGGGCAATCATCTGGGAGCCTTAGGTGAGGTTGGATCACTTACAGGCAGTAGACCAGCCCTTCCCAACCTTTGGGTCTCCAGATGTTGCTGCATGGCCAATAGTCAAGAATTATGGGAACTGTAGTCCAGAAACATCTGGGAACCCTAAGGTTAGGAAAGGCTGCATAAACTACTGAGCAGAGCCAGAAACTCTTATTTTACCCTATAGCACAGCCAAGGTTCCTTCTCAAAGGTTGTATTTCACTGTCATCTTCCTCCCTTGCCCAACTTGACTGAAATAAAAACTCTTTCAAAATGGATTATAACATTGAGGCCAGCCTGGCATCATCCAGATGTTTTGGATTAAGGCTGCATATGTACCATACATTTAAAGCACCTCACTCATCATCTTGGGAGCTGTAATTTACCCCTCACAGAGCTACAGTTGCCAGCACCCTTCAAAACTACAGTTCCCAGGATTATTGGAGGGGAAGTCATGTCCTTTAAAGTGTGTACACAGACAGCAACTTCCATCAGTGCCATGTAAATGGTTGGAATGATGGGAACTGTCGGCCAAAACATCCAGAGGGTGCCATGCTGTAGAAGGCTGATTTAGGCTGCAGCCTTTGTGGGAGGCTGGCTTCTCCCTCCACCAGCAGGGAGGGAGGTTCATTGGTGGGACATCATGTTGATGGTGCTCTTCCCCCACCCCATGCCAAAGGAAAGCTCTTCTGGTGTAGACACTCCTGTTTTCCATGGAAGTGTAACAATAAGGAAATATTCAATATATTATATATGGAATCATGCTAATTTGCAATACAAGACTTCCCTTAACATTGAGGTTGAAGGGATCCCAACTTTATGCATAAAAACCTTTTATATTGAAAAGCAACTCTCAAAATACAGTAAATGCAATCTGAGATGGTTTTAATAGGGGCTTAGGGACTGAAGGAGGAAAAGGCTACCAGTAGTTACTAGGCTATAAATTACTCTCCAGGTTTTGGAGTTAGGGTGACCCCGAATGCCAGCTGCACTCATGTCTTGCTTTTGGGCTTCTCAGGGGCATCAGGTTAGCCCTGTGGGAAACAGGATGCTGAACTAGATGGACCTTCAGTCTGCTCTTCAGTCAGAGTTGTTCTTATGTTCTCATGTCCCCAACATATGCAAATCTTTTACTCAAAATCTTGTGTGTTTTTAGGCGAAGTCACCGGATTCCAGAGCCAATACAGCCGCCCGTTGTCCCAGATGGCAAACGCTCATCTGCCTCATCTTTGTCATTGCTAAGGTACAATTTGTGAGATTCCCAGTATTGCAGAAAACGGGACAGACTCAAGGGAAAATTGGTGGCTGTTTGTGTAAGGAAAATGAAAATAAGGTTCTTGGCCAAGGCAGGGTTGGAGGTCAGAGAACTGTTATGATCCTCCATTTATATAAACAACATAAGGTGTGTAAAGTACTTTGTACACCTTGTAAACCGTTACCCCCATATATATATATGTTCACTCAACTGCTTTGATCTGCAGAACTGACACTTTTACAAGTGTCACATAACGTTCGTTCCACACCTGCAAGGAATCATTAACCTGAAATTTTCCTTGTTTGAATGTCACAGCAGTCCTGTAGAAGCGATGAACAAGAGCATTATGGGCCCACCTACTGAACCACCAACACCTCCTGTGCTCTCACCTTTTCCTCCACCAACAGAGGCAGGTGATGTTCCTCCTCCTCCTCCAGAAAGTATTTTGCTATTTCCACCTTTTGCAATGAACAACGAACCCCTGCTAAACCTCCCTGGGCCAGGTAAGACCTTTAAAAAGAAAAGAGCTACAACAAACTTGAATTCAACATCAGCTTGGTTAAGTGGGTGCCTGGGTGTATACACCCTACAAGTCCAGTACTGTGGAATTAGTTTCAGAACGCAACATCCTGAGTGTATTTTCTTTTTTTAAAAAGCAAGTTGCTAGCCCTTATTGTTACAAATATGAGCATAAAACAGATAATTCCTGGTGAGCTCTCAGAAAGCCAGTGAGCAACCGAGTAGGGCTTTCAGTACTCTTGAGGGCTTTAAACAGGCAATCAATGAATGGAGAAAGCTACTAGTCAGATAGTATCAACAGCAGTATGCCTCTGAAGACCAGCTGCTGGGGAACATGAACAGAGAAGTGCTGTTGTGTGCATGGCCTGCTTTCCAGGGTCACTTGGTTGGTCATTGTGAGAACAGAATGCTGGATTAAATAGGCCTTTGGGTATGATCCAGCAGGGCTCTTTGTATGCTCTTATGGTGGTGAGTGGGATACCGTTTCAGTGCCATACATTGCTCTTTTTCTCTCCCCAGCAAGGCAAGCAGGTACATAGCAGCACATTTGATTTTCTTGTTTGTGAAACAGTCAGCAAACAGCGTGTGTGCTTTTGCAGATCATGATTTTCCAGCACCGCCACCACTGGAGATTTCTAGTTTGGCGAAGCCGGGGCCTCCACTCCTGCCCCCTTCACCACCCCCAGAGAAATTACCATGGGCCCCAGACACCTATCTGGAAAAAGGTACCTAGTTAAAAACATTCAAACTGCTAGAGTGGGCTAACACACCATTATTCCAGCATTCTGGCAATGGGCATTGATATGCTAGGAGTCTAAACCACCTGGAAGTCTTCTGCTGTGCTCACACATAACCCAAATCCCAGCTGCTTGACCAGACCCTGACCTACTTGGTACTGAGGGCAAAGCCATCTGCCTGTGCTAAAGGACTCCTGCTTGCAGTGGAATCTGCTCCAGGTTTTGGTCTGGACAGCTCCTTGAACGTTCGGACTAAAACCCACTGACATTGAGTCACCAGCTGCCCTGCTTGTTTGTCTGCATTTTCTCTACACAAATGTTTTGCTTCCGGATCTTCACCTGCCACCAGCAGTGAAAGATATCTCTTCCGTATATGTGCCTTTTCAATCTAGATTTCCTATAGCTCTTTATCAGGGCTGTACAAAGACATTTGAGTCCCTGAGAGGTAAAATCCAACTTGCACATACTAAAGTGAGACCTTGTCCACTGGGAAGCTCTGATGTATGAGCCCTATTGGAAAATATATATATATATATATCAGGAGCTCTCATTAATTTCCATGTGCAGGAGACCTTCCCAATGGACTAGGTCCCATGGGTCAGAGCACTCTGCCTTCCACTCCCCCCCCTCTTAGGACACCCAGGCACTCTGCTCTTTATGCCATCACCGTCACAGTAAGCCTCATTGGTTACATGTATCGCCTTGACTGGATGATCCCAAAATTGCCATTCCTCTTTCCTTCCTTCTTAGATGATCTTCAGAGAGCTCAGATCATGTATGTGCTTTTTGTTGCTTCCTCCCATCACCTGACCTCCTTTCTCTCTTCTTTTTCCATTGCCTTCAGTGGTGACCCTCTACCCTTATGCTCAGCAGCAGGAGAAAGAACTCTCGTTTGCAGAGGGGACTATTATTTATGTGACACGAAGATACTCGGATGGCTGGTGTGAGGGGGTGACAAGCGATGCAGAGGGGTTGTTCCCGGGGAACTATGTGGAGCCCTTGCAATGAAGGAAGCTGAATAGATATATAGATATATATATATATACACACACATACACAATATTAAAATGTGAGCTCTGATAAATTGGGTGAGGAAGACTGAACACCTTGTTGTTACCTTGGAGAGAGTTCATAGAAGGAATCCTGGGTGGTTGTGGTATATGTTGCTATAACATCATTCATATTTTCCCTGATCACTCTAACCAGGCTGAAATAAAGCTAGTGGGAACAATTTAAGAGGATGAAGGGAGCCCCCCTCCAATTCATCAGAATTTGGAGATGCATACTTCCATATTTGCTATCATTCCTCCTCCTCCTTCTCCACAAGTGCCTGCATCAGTTATGCATGTTCCTTTAGACTGCAATAATACACACACTTATGTGGGAGTAAGCCCCATTGAGCTCAAAGGGGTTTAGTTCTGAGTAGACGCATATAGGATTGCATCACACAGCATTTATTTCTGCCCTTACTGAAGCAACTATTGCATAATCCAACATCACTTTCTCCATCTCAGTTTTAGCAGAACACTGTGCTGCATCTGATGTGCCCGCCCTTATCACATCTGTGGATACTGTTATACTTTGATTGTCATGGTTGTATTGCGAATACTGATTTTAAATAAATAAATCTTAACTGATTTAAAAGTCACTAATATACATGTATTAGAAAGGCATAGCTTTCTTATACAAATAAACAAAAACTTCACTCCAACATAGCAATAAACACCAGCAAAGTGTTTTGATGGAGGTGTGCGTTTTTTCCCCCTTGGCTGCTAGCAGGTGGCACTATTTGAATTGCTTGCCTCTATCAGGGCAGGCTAAAGGTACAGAACTTGGCTGGGTGCTTACAAAAGAGTTTGGTGCCCAAGATGGAGAAACTAAATGACCTTCTCTTCCATTAGCAAACATGGGACTTGTGCCATTCCCATTCATTTTTTGGGGGTGGCGGTTGCCTAAGAAAATTTCCCAGTGGGCTGGGACTTAGGGATCAGAGTGGTTGGTACACCACCCTTTAATGCAGGGATAGAGAACCAAAGGTGGTCCAGATGGTGTAGCGACTCCAACTCCCATGGGGCCTGGCCAGTGCAACCAATGGGGGCAGGGACAATGGAAGTGGTAGTCCAGAAACATCTGAAGGGTACCGCATTGGGTATGCCTGGCCTAGGCTGTCACAGAATAAGAGAGGCTGGTTTCCAAGGGTCTGCCTATAAAGGCTTCAATGCCTAGCAAATGCTCTTTGTGCACACAACGGCAAGAAGCCTTTGCCAGTGGATCAGGGTTTGTCCAGGGGTGAATATCTGTTGATGTGCTGAGACAAACATACATGACTTAACTGTTTATGCCATTAGAAGGGAGCCATGGGCATGAGCATAAAAAGAGGGCCTGAACCACATGAAGAACTGGAAATATACAAGAGGATAGAAGTGGCTTATTAAGTTAGACGATGATGTTGGACTCCAGGTCCCATCAGCTCCAGTGGGGCCAGGGATGATGGGAGGTGCAGTCCAGCAACTTCTGCGGAGGGCTACAGGCTCTCCCCTGCTGCTTAAATTGTAGTCAGCTCCAGCTGCGAAGTAGAATGCAGAACTCTGAATGCTTCCATTATCTCCATCTTTTCTTTTTCTTGGAGAAGGAAGTCAAAGCGCATGGGGGGCAGTCAAAAGGATGGCCTATAAAATGATGGACTGCAAAACTGGAAGTGGCTTCAGACTGCAGGGTGAGGGAATTGGGGGATCTGGTTTATGACAGAAAGAGGAGAGCTCCTCGGGAGGAAAGGATAGAAAGAGGTGAATCCAAGGCCGTTGCCCCTGCCTCACACTGGTGTCGAGAGAGTTCATACATCCAACACTGCAGGACCACTGGCACCCATGACGGCTACACGGTTGAGGGGAGGGTAGACACTTGGAAATGTGTCCTGCAATAACTGCCCAACGCCAACACAGCATATGAAAGACAAATCAAACTGGATTTGCTGGATTTTGTTTCTTTGTGCACTTGCAAAAGAGGTTCCATGGCTTTAAAGTTCCAAAGAGAAAGGACAGACCAGCTGAGAAAGGGAGAGAATGACTACAACCAATGGAATTTGCAGAGAAAACGGGATACAGCTCAGGTGACGGCAAAACAAGTCACATATCCTACGAAGAGAGAAAGACGCACACACACACAAACAAATGGGTCTGCTTGTACAATGTGGGGCAGATGAGCAGACTGCAAGCTTAAGGATAAGACCATCCTGGCGCTTTCTGGGAAAGCAGCAAGGGAGAGGAAAATGGAAGGCTACAATAGAATATCAGAAGAATCTGGCAGGAATCAGGGGGCACCCAAAGCAGCACCTTTAGATGCTGATAATTACAAGGATGTGTGTGTGCGCATATCATCTCATGAATCATCACTTGTTATTGCCATTAAACACACCCTTGGGAGTTCTGCAAAAGCAGCACATAACTCATTAAGAAGAGAGAGGCTTTCCCCTAATTTGTTTGCATTAAAGTTTTGCACTGTCCATCTTTCCAGCCTTTGTCCTATACTTGCTGCCCCCATTGCTAAAGCCTTTGGGCTATTGATAAGACATTCCTTCTCTCCCGGCATGGGCATCTACAGGTACTTTTCCATGGAGGTGGGGGAGAGAGACTACAACTCCTATCAGCCCTAGCAAACATGGCCAATGGCCAGGGATCAAGGGAGTTGTAATTTAGCAAAATCTGGATGGCCAAAGTTCCCCATACCTGCCTAGGAACATAGGCACCCATGTTCCTACGAGATTGTAGTTCTGTGAGGGCATCCATGGATATCTAACAGAGAATGAACAACACCCTTACCAAACTACCACACCTAGGATTCTTTGGGGGGAGCCATTAATTGATAAAATTGTATGAAAATCAGTATACAGATACAGCAGAGAGAGAGGGAGGTCTTTTTCTTTAAAACAGTGCATTTGCAGCATGAGATCCACTCAGCAGGGACTGAACACCCAGAGCTTGGAAAAGTTACTTTTTTGAACTACAACTCCCATCAGCCCTAGGCAACATGGCCACTGGATTAGGCTGATGGGAGCTGTAGTTCAAAAAAGTAACTTTTCCAAGCTCTGTAACACCTTGGCTAACAAGCCCAGATTCTAAACCACACTTCTGTTTCCACTCTGCAACCAACCCCCCACTCCATTCATTGTGAAGGACATGGGTGCTGCAACCACAGAAATTCAGCTTTGTTTTCAGAGGGATGAGGAATAGAAAAAGAAACTGCAAGGAAGAAGACTGTGCATGAATGGGAAAACATACAAAAATTAAACCTAGACCGGCAAGAGACAAAACGTATAATGAAACTATAGGCTCCAGATGTAGCTGGACTCCCGTTCTTATTGTCTCCAGCCTGCATTGCCAACGGTCAGGGATGATGGGCATTACAATCCCAAAAAATCTGAAGAAACACTGCCCCCCCTACCTCTGACCTAAGTGGTTCATATTAGCAAGTGGTGAGCCCTGCAATGATGCCAGGAAGCATTAAGTCTGACCAGAGGATGATGTCTAACCCCATGCAGCTGCACTAGACTGGAATAATTTTTCTTGCACCCCCTTTCCTTTCTGGAGATATCATCACCCACCCCATTCCCAATTCCCTGCCCCAGTTTAGATCCACAATAATAGATTATTATGACAGTCTATTAGATGGGGCAGGATCTGGAAATGCAAAAAAAAAAAAAAGTGGGGGAGAAGACTTATATTATCACCCGTGACCGGTTTAAATGCTTTGGTGGCAACAGAATTTCCCCATATGCTAAAGGTGTTTCCAACAACTAGTTTGAGTGAAAATAGATTAATGCTTTTAGGGAATGCAAGAGCATATTTTCTTTAAAAGAAGGCGATCAAAAATATTAAAATGGCCAATCATCCACCCACCCTTCCTTGAATGGATTTCCTAACTGCATAGAGAGCCCATATCTCAAGATCAAAGGAAGGGAAGATCCAGAGACAGAGATTCTGAGGTGGAGAAAACCCAGAGAGTCTTAAGCCAAGCATGAGAGGTATGATGTTAATCCTTTGGATCTTTCCAAGCAGCTTTGTCGGGCGGTGCTGCTTCTCCCACCAGGTCCTCTCCCAATCAACATTTTTTCTTGAGCGCTTCTTGAAGGTAACACAAAACTTCTACAGCGGAGTCCCATGGGACTACGGTGGCCTGGTAGGCCCCAGTTTGGTTTTTCTCCATCTCCAGGATGAGCTGGTGCATGGGGTAGCCTTTCCTCGGGAACGCAACATCGCTCGACTTCATCGCCGTGGAAGGGCAGAAATCATTGGCTCCGTCTCCGACATAGAAGACTCTCTCAAACCTGGCTCCCTCTTGTGCTCTCTCGGCCAGGTATTCCGTCAGGATCTTGTGCTTGCACATGTTTGCTGGGCACCGGGGGCAGCTGTGTGAGTGGTAAGGACCCAAGGTGAAGTAGCCCCTCTTATCAAAGCTTGACGGGTTGCTGAAGATTTTACGGAAGAGGGAGTAGGCACCGGCAGCCCTCAAGGCACATTCAATGCCAAACATGTTGGCATCGGAGATGAGGATGATCTCAAAGTGGTCCTGCTGCTTGGAGAGGAACTGGAAGAGGTCGCCCATGCCGGGAGAGAGTGGGATCTTTTCATAGACCGCTTTAAAATTGGCCATCTTCACCCCTTGGTCACCCAAGTACTGCAGAACCCGCTGCATGTACTCATTGTAGAAACCTTCACGGAAGGTTTGGCGGATGAACTCTGGAAGCTGCTTCCCTGGAGCAGTCTGGATGACAGAGTCGTCACTGTTCTCATTCACGATGGTCTCATCAAAGTCGAAGATAAGAAGGTACTTCTGGGCCTGTGTCACAGCCATAGCCCTATCCTGCAACAAGGATAGACCCAAGATCCATTACATGGAGAATGATTTGGGTGTGCCTTTCATTCATTACAGCCACTTACAATGTCAGAGACATCCGTCGAGAACAGAATAGGGTGTCTTTCCCCTAGTGGAGAAGCAAGGGTGAGGGCACAGGTGGTGGCATCACGGATTCTCTCTGCTATGTGATGCATCAATTTGCTCAGTCTCTTCAGTTGAGGCATGGGGACCCTGTGGTCCTTCCGTTGTTGCTGGACTCCAACTCCCATCAGCCCCAAGCAGCACAGTGATGACAGAAGTTGGAGTCCAACATCACCTAGATCACCACAGATTTCCCCATCCCTTTAGTTCCAGTTTTGATGTCTCCCCCTTACCTACCTGAGTTCTGGGGAGAATCTATTTACAGCATTTTTTCTGGAGTGCCAGAAAGAACAGGTAAAGTTGATGAGGACACATGTATAAAGCAAGGCCCATCCATCACAGAAACCGCTTTTCAGATGTGGCAGGGTGGAGTGTCAGAGGTATCTGATACCTCTATTTTGCTCTAACTAAAGCAAAACAAATATCCATGATATGTACTTGGAAATAGTTGAAGCAAATTACTCTAACTGTCCTTAAAAATATAAGTAAATGTCTAGCCTTATTAGAAGCATATGGGATAGATTGTAGGGCCCAGGTGGAAGGGAAGAAGGAACAGCAAACAATTTGTGGGAGCTTACTTCTTAGTCACTGCATGTCCCACTCAGATCACCTCTGGTCTGTGAACGGTGAAGAAAGTAGCTCCTCTTCTCAAGAGTTTGCATCCATAAGGACTAGCAACTTTATTATTATTTATTACATTTATGCTCCGCCTTTCTTTTCATGATAGAAACCCAAGGCGGCCCACACATGGCTCCCAGGCGGTCTCCCGTCCAGGCACCGACCAGACCTGACCCTGCTTAGCTTCAGCAGGGTGCTGGTCTCATGTGCCCTCAATATCCTTATAGATATTGGAGAAATGCAACAGATTATACCATTCACAGTGCAGCTGTGTGCAGGGGCATTGTTAGGGAGTGGCCCAGGGGGCCTGAGCCCCAGATCTTTTGTGTGGGGCCCTGGATCTCCTGCTCCCACTCCCTTTTTAAAAACAACAACACACACAATTTTACAGGGTGACTGGCTGCATTAAAAAGTGCAGTGCTGGTGAGATCCTAGCCAAGTGCCATCGTAATTCACTCAAGGGCACTTAAACTTTAGTTTTAATATGTTGTATACCCTGTACCCATTTGGTATTTCCAGCCAGCAAGTAGAGGCCTAAAGCAAGCTGTTATAGCCTTAAGTTAATCAATATATATTCAATATGTATTTGTTAGCAAAGCCTGGAGGCTTGTATTCCCCTTTCAGGCCCCAGCATCTTTGGGTATGTCAGATCACCTCATAGCCACCTGCAGTCTAATCTAGGTGTTTTAATGAGGATATGATGGCTTGCCCAGTATGATGCTGGGAATGTATCTTGTTAAGTGTCTCACTACATGCTTGGATAATCTGCTGCATTTCATTGGTCTGGACAGCGTCTGAAGTTAACTCAGCTATAGCCTGGCCAAGCTGGAAAATCTGCTCATTGATGTCTCATCATGCTGATTTTAATAAAAGTTTATTGTGTGCGTTTTATGATTTTAAACAAAACCAAGCAATTGCAAGAATCCCTACAGTCAGTAGTCACCCCACAAGATACTGAGGGAGAACCCAGATGGTTTGATGTGAGGGCCACCCAAGCCAGAGCAGTTAGAATAGAGCAGTTACATGATGGGTTAGGATGGGTAACCCCCTTGAGGGTAAATGCCCCACCACAGCCTGAAGTCTGTTGGGAACAAGTAAAGCATAATAGAACAGAAGCTAGATTCCAGAGGCGAGTGGGCTTCAATAGGGGATGTCAGACAGTGCACAAATGTCCCAATCCCAGTGATAGTAAGCAAGGCTGGATATATGTGGAGAAAAAGGCCTGGCCAGAGTTGCCCCCAGGATGGATAGGAAGATGTGCTCTGGGATTGCTGTGGGGTCCACATAGATTTGAAAAAACCCTAGAAAGCCCTTTTGTAGGAAATTATAGGGCTTGGAAAGTTAGATGGCAAAGAGACATTTTCAGCTCAGCTGAGTATGCTTGGGCCCTATTTCCCAGTGGGGGGGGTAGCTAACATCATGTATAAAGTAAACATCTTTGGAAGAGCAATGGAAGTAGCTTTAAATGCCACAGCTTTGGCCCTAGAAGCAATAGGAATAGAAATGACCAGCATGAGAGCAGCAGTTTTGCAAAACAGGCTCGCCTTGGACCAGATAAACAAAGTGTAGTGAATTATAGTGTAGCAGCTTTATATAGACAGAGTAGTAAAATAAAGCATTTGGAAGAAGATTCTTTCTTAAATCCTATTTTAGAGTGGTTCCAGGGAATAGGAGGTTGGTGGAAGCAATTGTTTTCTATTGGGATCACTCTCATTTCTGGTGTTATTTTAATATGTATATGCTTATCCTGCTGGCGTAGCTTTAATGGGTAAATAGTTAAGACTACCCTTGGGGGTCAAACGACAGGGCAAACGAAGAACCAGCCCTTCGGGGTAAGAAGAGAATGTGACGTGAAGACATTGACGTCCTTTGACCATCCAGGGGTGGAATGTATACCCTGTACCCATTTGGTATTTCCAGCCAGCAAGTAGAGGCCTAAAGCAAGCTGTTATGGCCTTAAGTTAATCAATATATATTCAATATGTATTTGTTAGCAAAGCCTGGAGGCTTGTATTCCCCTTTCAGGCCCCAGCATCTTTGGGTATGTCAGATCACCTCATAGCCACCTGCAGTCTAATCTAGGTGTTTTAATGAGGATATGATGGCTTGCCCAGTATGATGCTGGGAATGTATCTTGTTAAGTGTAAAGGCATCAAAGGAGCCCAATTAGGCATAGGTTCAAGTATATGTTTATTAGTAGGCAGTTTATAGTTGGCTTGCCTAGTATGATATTGGAAGGCACCTTGTTAGACTTCAGAGAGTCCTGATAGGCATAGATTCAAGGATACAATGGATGGGTCGAAAGGACGGTCAATGAGCAGATAGTGCAGCTGTGGCTTGTTAGTACACAAGTCAGGTAACGGTCAATGATAAAGTATAAAGATGATAGCTATGAAGTTTGCCAAGGGAGGATACTAAGGTGCACCTGGAACGATACTATAGTTTTTAGCAATTAGTTTGCTTTGAAGATGTTCTGTGAAAAGATCAGAACAGCCAATTATATGTCATAATATGTTACTTCAAAGTGTATAATCTCATTGATCATATATGTAACCTCATGTGTATACCAATGATATGTGCCAAGATTTATGCTATATAACCATGACCTGTGCCCAGTATGGGTGTTCAGTCTCTGACGTCCGCTACTGCAGAGCGGTGGGACTGATCCACTTTTATTGGGAATACTTGGCTGAATGCTGTAAGTTACTCAATAAATTTTAACTCTTTGTAAGCAAACCTCTTGTCTGCATCTCATCTCTGGTAATCCAAAACTACCCTGAAGGTATACATATGTCCATATGCCAAGATCTGAACAGGGTGGTTTGTGACAGATGCTCTTGGAGGGCGCTGATTCATAGGGTCGCCATAAGTCGTAGTCGACTTGGAGGCACATAACAACAACATGTCCATATGCAGCAGTTCTGGCCAAGAGGTTGCAGTTGGGGGAGGACTGCCCAATCCATATAACAGTGCACTGGGCCCAGAACGTCCTGCAGGTACCCACTGGTCAGAACAAGCCTTGTCAGCCCTAGTTTCCCCCCCCCCAAGAAACACAGTCCTAAATTTGCATGTAGACATATAAATCAGTGCATGCGTTATGCAAATATGATTCATGTATAGGGATGGATGAATCTGTCACTTTCTCATTTTTCCAGCCCTAAGTCCAGTTCTCTACACTTCAGAGCAATCTGGAATTTTTTTAAAACCTCATGAAAATTTGTCAGCATTTTAGTGCGAATTTCTCCTAATACACACTTTTTGTAGGTAGCTTTGACAAACATAGACATTTTTGCAAGCCGTTTCCCCTTATACACTGCATTTTTGAACATTACTTTCACTAATGTATGTGTTTTAATGCATGCTTTCCCCTAACAAACTGCATTTTTGTACACGGTTTCTGGTTGGAAAGCTGCATTGCAAAATTTAGAGAAGCATGCATTTCGAAGGACGGTTGGTGTTTTGGTTTGTGTATTGGTTCAAAAAATATGAATTAGGTAGTTTCTAATTAAAATGCAAACCAAGCTGAACGTCTCCCCCACACCTAGGCATGCACCTGTGCCCTGAGAACCCAGCCACGCCCCTTAGCTTTGGGCAATGTTTTTAACCTCCCTTCCTTATACAGTCAATCTCTCTGAAT
This sequence comes from Rhineura floridana, assembly GCF_030035675.1. NCBI lineage: Eukaryota > Metazoa > Chordata > Lepidosauria > Squamata > Rhineuridae > Rhineura > Rhineura floridana. Next base: position 43,402,652 of record NC_084490.1, on the reverse strand, counting down.
ATCAGTGATTTGCCTTTCATTTTCCAATGGAAACCCCATTTGGGCAAAAGCCTAAAAATCTGAGGGAAACTGGGACTGGAGGAATCCCAAGTGAGCTACTTAGGCAAAATCACCACTGCCCCTCTTGCCTCTTAATGCATCCTTTAAGCCATAATCTCTTTCCTCATATAACTTCAAGGATGACCCTTAAGAGGCGTTAAGTGTCTTAGCCAGCAAGTAAAGAGGATCAGGGGCTTGTGTCTGACTTAATCCTGGGTGTGCTCCTTAGTGAGCAAGATGATTACTTGCCCTTGAAACTTGCATGCCAGTGTCCCAAAGCGGCACTGGAAAACTTGAGAAATGCACTGAAGTTTTGGGATGGGAGGGAAATGGTTTAAATATGCACAGCAATGTTTGCTTTGGGTCAGTGATCTATGTCGGGAGGTTGATACAGAATCTGGAGTTTGTGAGACTTTTTTAGTTTTCAGTGTCATAATAATAACTATAAGAATAGATTTGAGCCCCCTCACCATTGTGAAGCTATTTGCAGTGTCAGCAAAAACTTTCTGGGCTCTGGGGGTGGAGCTTCTGAGCCCCACCTGATAGATTGCTCCTCCCACACCATCTCCAGCCTTGCTCCTCCTACCTCATTCGCTTACCTGCACTTCTTGTCCTGCCATCATCGCACTACTTTATATAGATTCTGCCTGCCAATCAGAAATGAGGAAAACCAACAAATGAAGAGAGGGAGGTGTGGCCTAGAGGTTGCGGGTGGTAGAGACAAAGTGGTTAAGCTAACAGACAGCCACTGAGGCTTTAGGCCTCTAGCCAGAGCTGGCCCCAGACATGTTGCTGGTTGAAGCAGTGTCCAAAGGCCACCCTCCCTAAACCCTGCTGCTAGGGCCAAGACCATAAAGTCTTTATGACCAGTCACTAATCCCAGCCATCTACCCCCCCCCGGGTGCTGCCTGAAGGAGGCTGCTTCGCCCTGCCCTTGCACCTACAGAGGCATAGGGTTTAGGCCCAGTTGGACCCCCAAGCAATGGCGACATTCCTTGCCTTTCAGAGTTTGTTTCCTTGCAAGAGCCCTGTTTACAGAAAATTGTGCTCACCTTCAGAAAACATTGCAGCCCGACACCTTCGAAGCACCTTTTCATCTTCAGTACTTTAACGGCCAACAAGCTGCATCCCCCTGTATTAACACTCTCTCTGCACAAAAGCCTCTTTGCTGCCAAAGAAACCACACATAACCATTTTTTTTTGAGCACCTTTGCTGAGCCTGGCCTGCCACTTCAGATCTCTCCCTGTGCAGCATCACCCCCCCGCCCCTATTTTTCTCCCCAATAGCTCTGGTTATTACTTAAAAGACAGGCTTGCTTTCAACATCTCTTTAGCATGTCCCTTTTCATCTAATGTCACTGTTTCAGTCCAATCACTCATGTCAAGCAGATGGGAGTTCAGGATCCCAAGAGGATCTGGCTTCTCCATCACTGAGAAATTCTGAGGAAAGTCTGCCTTTGGTGGACTTCTTCAAAAGAACAGCACCCTTGGGGATCTGGGCTTGGCAAGCCCCTTTTGGAAGAGAGGAAGTGACTTCTTTTAAGGTAAGGAAGTAGTGGTCCAATCTCAACTCTTTATCCCACAATGTAAACTCCTTCCTGGTTCCCTGGTAGCCACCAGACAGATGCTAGAGCAGAGGTGAAGAGCTTTTTGCAGCCCAGGTGCCATACTCCCTTGTGGGTTACCTTTGGGGTATGTGTATGCATGCCCATATTGGGTTGAGCAATAGATGTGGCTTTTAGTTCTCTACAGTAGGATGCATTCCAGCCATGCAAAAGCCAGATATTTACATATACACCCACACACCTCTACCTCTGTCGATCCAGGCATGGCAGAGACATTATCACAGTTCTAGGATATGTTCCAGCCAGGCAAAAGCAATCGAGGCCATGCAGCAGGGTCTGCTGGGGCAATTTCTAGGGAGACTCTAGGCTGAAGAGAATGGCCAGGAAGGCCACCTTTGCCCCACAGGCTCGATGCTCCTCATCCCTGCCCTAGAACAAACATCCCTCTTGCTGGTTAACATTCTCTCTGGAACACTTTTCCTTCAAGGACTTCTCTCAGCCTTCTTTCTCCTGGGCTGAAAAACCTGCCCCTTCCCATGAAAAAAATTCCCCTCCAGCCAGATGTCTAACTCTTCCACCACCTCTTCCCACCTCGAGACCCTCATAATAATTTTTTGAAGGCAGAACAAGCTATTCTTTCTCAGACGAGAGCACAGACAACTAGAAAACTTAATATATTTGGGGGCCCAGAGCAGAGCTTGCTTTTGCTCTCCCCGGCTCTTTGCTAAAGATTGGATAATGAAGTCCATGGCCAAGGTGGGGCCCGAGCCTGGGTCGTCCACATTTATAGGAGCAGAGCTGTTGTTACCTATTCAGGTTGTCAGGGATAGGAACAGGTTACTTATCTAGAAATTACACTCATCACATTTACATCCCACTTTTCCTCCAAGGAGCTCAAGTTAGCATACATGGCTCTCCCTCTCTTCATTTAATCCCCACAACAGCCCTGTGAGGTAGGTTAGGCTGAGAGGCAGTGACAGGCCCAAGGTCATCTAGTGAGCTTCATGGCTGAGTGGGGATCTGAGCCCTGGTCTTCCAAATCCTAATCCAACTCTGTAACCTCAGCACCACACTGGCTCTCAAAGAGAAATCCCAAAGACCCTACTGAAACAGAGTCTGGAATGCTGGGAACTGCAAATTATGTAGCCCCACAACACATCTGGCAGCTAGGATTATATACAAACCTGCTTGCACTGTTGATTTGTTGAATGTGTGCACATTTGTAGAGCAGAAATATGTCTTCTGTCATTCCACTGCCATCTTGTGGCCAGAAAAGGCAAAACAGCAAAATTCTAATGACTGATAACATCACAAACCTGCAGTTTGGCACTTAGAGTGCATTGAAACATCCCATTAAAACAGCAGCTGCTGAATTTTTGTTTCCTGCAGGATGAGACCAATTTCCTTCACCTTTGATGACTGAAAGGCAGTTGCACAGAACAACTTTAATGCTGATTGTTGCCAATCTGGCCCCTCCCCTATGCTTTGGGCAGACTGTTTCTTTCATCTTGTCTTCAAAGCCCTATATAAATATGTACTTATTCATTATTGCATTTATATCCTGTCTTTCCTTGAAGGAGCTCAAGGTGGTATACATGGTTCTCCCCCTCTCGATTTTATTCCTTACAACAATCCTGTGAGGTAGATCAGACTGAGAGTCAGTAACTGGCCTAAGGTCATCCAGTGAGCTTCATGGCTGAGTGGGGATTTGAACCCTGGTCTCCCAGGTCTTACTTCAACACTCTAACTATTACATCACACTGGTGTTCATTTATTCATTTAAACATTCATTTTTTAAACAACAACAACAAAACAAACAAGGGAAGTTAATTTTAAATGTTGCAAAACTGCACTGTGGATGATTGGGTTTGTGATAAGACATAGGTTAGCCAATCAGTGCTGTGCACAGGCAAATTCTGCTGCAAAGTGGCAGAACTGGTTTCTGTGATCTGAGTCCTGAAAAGGAATAGTGTTGAACAATATGGCAAGTAACACAAACAACATGTTTGCATGCACCCGAGGTCCTTATTCAGAGCACTTGGTTCGGCAAGCCTGAGGGCTACAGGTTCTCCATCCCTGCAGTAGGCTCTATAGACCAGCAGTGGGGAGCCTCAGCCCCTCAAGGACTCTGCATTTGGCCCTTTGGACTCGCCTTAGGCGACATACTCACTTCATGCCTCAAGTGCTTTTGGATGACTAGAATGTGTCCTTGAACTGTAATAATGCCACTTGCTTGGCTAGATGGAGAGGGCTGAGTGTGTGTGTACACGTATACAAATCTCTGACGTTTGCATAGCTACAATATATGTACTGTGCAAAGGTAAGAGTTGCATCCATTGCCCTGCCTACTTTTTCCTATGGTTCCATCTACCATTGGCATGAGACCCCTGACAGGTTGCCCACAAGGGAATGTGGCCTTGGGTTGAAAAAGATTCCCGTCTGCTACAGATCCAAATGATTCCCACCTCTCCTACATATGACCTGGAGCGGTGGAGTTCAAAAAGAAGCAAGCATTTTCCCTTTAGAAGATGCTTGCTGAAAACTTTTCTGTTCCAGTGGACCTTTCCAGATACATGATTTTGGTTACATCTGCCTTTAAATTTGTTTTAATGCTTTATTGTATTTAATTATTTTTAACCATGTAAATGCTTTAAATGTGCTTGCTTTTTTTGAATCACAGATATTTGCCATCCTGGGCTCCTTTGGGAGAAAGGGCACAATAGAAATTGAATAAACAAAATAGTAAACAAACAAACACGTAGAACACCAGGTTCGTGCAAGAAAAATTAAAGTGGATTAAAAAAGAGACTTGATGCACAAGCTTGTTTGATATTAATGTGCCCAGCACATTAATACACTGGATCCAATCTGTATCTGTAGCTAGCCAGAATTATTAGGACAGACCTGAAACTGACTATGTTCCAATCTGAAATAAAGACTTGCAGCCTTTAATCAGGAGGGGTTGAAGGCTCTGCTGGCCACTGCAATGTGGATATATGCCGAGGTGCACCTTTAGGCAGCAAACCTGTCTGCAGCAAGGGGCAGCTGAATTCCATGAATGAATGGGATCTATTTTATTTATTTATTAAATTTATTAGTCGCACATCTGGCCGGTTGTCCAGCCACTGTGGGCGATGCACAACATAAAAACATACAATTCACATTAGAGCCTTAAAATCCCAACAATAACACTAAAATCTAACCCTATTTGTCCTCAACCCTCCCCCCCAAATCCCTCAAAGTTATGGGCCAACAAACAAACAACCCCCCCTAAAGAACTCCTAACTTCAAACCCATTGCTGGGATGCAATAACAGGATTCTCTACTCCAGCAGATGGCGAAGTCCTAACGCCACTCTGGGCCGGAGAGCACTTTCCATTTCACAGGATGTTCTCTGTCCTAGGCTGCCCCCGGCTTGGCAAGCACAGCGCAAAGCATGTGGGATGTGCTGAATCAGCAATGCCACATGCTACCAATTAAAGCACAGAGATACGTGGCACCTCAAGCAACGGTTTGTGTTTTATTTGGGGGGACAACCTGACCTGGGAACAGTTAGACCACAGGCAGCTGTCAATTTGAAGATCAATTGCAAAGAGGAGGTAGAAGTCAAAGAACTAGCAAATAGTCCATCATCATGATGGGTGGGGCTGCATAAGGAAGGGACTCCTGGAGGATGTGGACTGTTCTGGCCACAGACACATAAATGCTACGAGAAGGGCCTTAGCTCAGTGGTAGAGCATCTGCTTTGCATGCAGAAGGTCCTGGGTTCAATCCCTCACATGTCCAGATTCGCTGCCGGAAACCTTGGAGAGCCACTGCCGGTACTGAGCTAGCCGGACCAAGGGTCTGCCTGGGTAGAAGGCAGTTTCCCATGTTCCACACTGTGCAGCCCTGCAGGAACCCAGTCCCTGCTGGTGGGTCGCCCAGTGTTCATGCAGCCCTCACCGCAATGGTATCGTCCCCAAGTGCAGTGCTTGTGAATAGCAGCCATTGCCTTACGTGGGAGAAATGATTTTTAAGGGGATGTGCTTGAGGATAATGTTGCAGCATGGCCACACATGCTGCTTCCTACTCCTGCTGACCCCACCTTTCAAGAATTCACACCTGGTCCTAGGAACATAGAAACCTACATATACAGAGTCAGAACGTTGGCCCATCAAGTGCAGCGGCTCGACAGGGTTTCAGACTGGGAGTATTCCCGGCTGCAGATGTTGGGGGATTGAACCTGGGGCCTAGATGCTAAGCTGCTGAGTTGCAGACCTTCTCGAGTGGTTCCTAGCTGCATAAATCCTGGCTCTTCAGTTGCACAGACCCATCTGCTACTCGGTCACTCTGGAGTGTGACTGCAGAAGAATGAGGATGGAATGTTGTGAAACTGGTTTTTAAATACATAGGGTTTTGTGGGTATCTTCTATGATGAAACAAATGTTTCTGACACCAGTGGAGCATCCATAATATATGTAATTTAGTAGTTAAGTGGCATATATATTAAGAATAATCAACAAGAACTCCTCCACTTGCATGTACTCTTTACCCCATAAGGGCAGGCATGGCTATCTGAGCATTCCACACATCTTGCACAGACTGGGAAGAGCAATGGGAGCCTTCAGGCCTGATGCGTACACACCATAGATATAAAGCACATGATTTGCCCCCCTAGAATCCTGGAAGCTGTAGTTTGTTAAGGGTGCTGGAAATTGTAGCTCCATGAGGGGTAAACTATAATTCCCAGGATTCTGTGGGGGAAGCCCCATGGTTTAAATGGGCTGCATGCATACATTTAAAACACATGTATACCAGGGATGGGGAAGCTGTGGCTCCCCAGATGCTGTTGGACTCCCAACTCCCATCAGCCCCAGTCAGCAGGGCCAAGGTCAAGGATAACGGGAGTTGTGGTTCAACTACATCTGGAGGTTTACAGGTTCCTTACCTTTGCTGTATACTAATATGAAACTCATTCTCTGAGAGTGGATCCTTATGTAGCCAGAACAGTACCATATAAACCAGGTGTAGGGATCCTTTGGTTCTCCAGATGTTGCTCAACTACAACTCCCATCATTTCTGGCTATTGTCCATGCTTGCTGGGCTGATGGGAGCTGTAGTTGTAGCACTGGAATTTTAAAAGAGATTTTGTTTTTAAGAGGCTTTGCTTTCATTTTTAAGATATTTTTAGTGCTTTACCATTTGTTTGCCACCCTGGGTTCCCTTTGAGAAGGGCGGGATATGAATTTAATTATATTATTACTGTTAATAATGATGATAATTCATCAACATCTGGAGGTCCAAAACTTCCCCAGACTTGAGATGCGCGCACGCACACAAACGGGAGGGAGCAGAAGGTTTCCGGGGGGGATGTCAAGGTTTGAAAATACACTTTTTTTAAGGAGAAGACCCCAGCCCCCAAACTCCAAGGAGGACTGAGAATATTCAGAAGCCCGAGTGCTGGCTGATTGGCTGGAGGGTGGGTACAGAGAGAACTGGTGCGTGTGCAAGAATGGGATGGAGCAGTCTGAAAAAGGCATTGCTAGCTGGCTGGAATACCGGAGAAGAGTCGTCTGCCCTGTTGACATTTTGTTGCAGGTCCCATGTACTAGAATAATAGGCAATCTTCCTTCCACAGTCCATGCCCACGCTACTGGGGCCCTGCAGACCTTGCACTCTAAGGAAGTGCAGCTCTATAGCTAAAGCATGCAAATGCCCCAGGTCTCACTCACACACCTGTAGCCCAAGCCAATCCCACTTCTGTCTCAGTCCTGTGGCAGATACAGTGAGATTGCCTCAGGCTGACAGACAAATGCCTAGCTATGCTTTACACATTTGAAAGAGAAGGATATAAAGCAAGATTGTGGCTAACGCCTAGCCTGGGGGCGAGATGAGCCCTCCGCTAGCCCAGCACATTTTTCTTGGCACCCAATACTCCATCAATTTGGGCGGTGGTGACAAAAAGAAAAAACGTAGACACAGCTCTGGGGTGTGTGGTGAGGTTTATACCTCTCTGCCCATCCCAGCATGCTGATGGGGATTGCTCCCTCCCCCCAGTCATTAGGTGGATCATTTGATGAGTGGGGTGGGGGCTGTATGTGAGAGCGTGGTATGGCCACACCCAGCACTGACATGCATACCCCCCCAGAAGGTTGGGCGAAGATTAATGCAGCTCTCAGGCTGCCCCCCCTCAAAATATTAGCCATCCCTGATCTAAAGTATCTAAATTAATATAGCAGCACTCAATCAGTGCAGATAGGTAGGCAGAGGTCAGCCTGATGTACCTCACAAGGATAAAATGGAGAGGGGGAAGAACCATGTACGCCACCTTGAGCTCCTTGGAAGAAAGATAAAATATAAATGTAATAAAGGACGGTATTCAGTGCTAGTCCTACTCACAAGTAGACCAACTGAAATTAATAGACATCATTAACTTAGGTTCATTAATTTCAATAGGTCTACTCTGAGTAGGACTTAGTTGACTACCACCCAAAGAAATAATGGAGGGGGTGGGCTGGGAAGCTTGCGGTAATTAGGATTTTTTTTTGTAAATTCAGCAAATCCCTGCACTCAACAGCTGCTCAGGGGCACTATGTTATTTAATTCTAAGTGCATATCTGTTTACACCTCTTTACAACTGGTGGTGAATCTCAGGCTTCTTGTCACAAATAAAGTAGATCCCACAAGGCTTAAGGCTGCCTTCTCCCGCTCTGGTGTGCCTTGGAAAATTTAAATCACTGCCAAATCCACCCCATCTGTCATCAAAGGAGCAGCAGCACTGTCCTACATGAGGCTGAAAGGGCATACTCCCTGATTTCCTGATACAGTACATATGACGAGTGAGAAGTTTCACCATTGCCCAGGAACCACAATCCTCTCCCTGACTAAATGAGCAAAGTGGAGATGTTGGAGAAGAGAAGCAGGTCATTAAGAAGCAATACAAAGAGGGGCTGTCTCTCAGATACCTGACCATTTAGCTCCACTAAAGGTTAAGAGTGGAAAACAAGGCTGCACACACACCATACATTTAAAATATGACTTCCCTTAAATATATATATATAGGGAGCTGTAGTTCATTAAGGGTGCTGGGAATTGTAGCTCATTGAAAGATATACTACAGGATTCTTTGAGGGAAGTTGTGTGCTTTAAAAGTGATGTGCATACACAGCCAGAGTTTCTCACACCCAGCACCATCAATACTGCACCACATCAGTACTCTATCTGGAGTGGCCTTTTTCACCCTGCGCATGCAGAGGGTCATAAAGAAGATTGGAACACAGCCACATTTGAGGAGCATCAAAAGGGCGAAGGGGTAAAACAACAACAGCAGAATCTTGCTAAGTCAGGTCAGCAAAACAGTTGAGATAGGGGGCTTGCTCCTTTCCCCACCTCTAGCAAGCCAGAGTTGGATTCTGGCAGTTACAGAGATCTTTGTCTTGCAAATGATCAGATAGCTGCCCTGCTCTGGGACCTCTGTTTGGTTTAAATATAACTGGGATGCAGATCCGCCACTGCTGCTTACTTCTAATTTCAGACCACTCCCAAACATTTTACTTCTAACTGCATGCATTTTATTTTACAGATGTAAATTGCGCCCTTTGATACAAGCATTGACATGCATAGCCTGGATTCCATCACCCAACAGGGGTTTAAGGTCAGAGATGCATAGTGTGGAGCTGGGCACAGAAACTCCAAGCTGTATGCATGATGCACATATTCTCTGTCATTGCGCCACACAAGCAAGCTCTGAGGCATTATTGGGTGCGGGACTCTGCATCCTGAAACACACTAAATTTTGTTGAAATAAAAGCATTTCTAGCGCCTGGTGAATTGAAAATGGAAGTGCAGTGTCTAGAGTAATTTCCTGGGGGAGAGGGGAAGCCAAGGAGGCTGAGCAGAACTTCCACTTGTCAAGAGATAGGAGACTTCAGGAGACAACTCTATGTCCTCCAATGAATATTACTAGCCAAAGCATATGCATACTGAAGGCCACCTTTTCCTGAGCCTACTGGCACATTTAAATCTTCCTTGGTATCCCTGTTTTGCATGTCAGCCCCATCTGGAAGGCAAAGGGTAGGGCTGGGGAACCTGTGGCCCTCCAGATGCTATTGGACTCCCAGCTCCCATGGCCAAGGGTTAGGGGTGATGGGAGCTGCAGTCAAAACATCACTCAGGGGACCACAGAATCCCCATCTCTGGAGTAGGGCCTTTTTAGTGGTGGCACCAACTTTGTTAAACCCACTTCCTTAAGGATATGTACCTCACTGATGTCTTTCAGGGGGGTGGCTAAGGCTGTGCTTGCATGCATCCGGACTAGTATGATATCTGGCACAAATTCATATTATTTGTTCCTGTAAATGTTCATTTGTTTTGATGAGCTGCTGTTGGTTTATTGTGGTTTTATATTTTTGTCTATGATTTTATTTAGTTTAGAAGGGAAGATGTGATTACAAGAGATTTCATCGGGAAAACATTTGTATTAGTTATACAGATCACTGAATTTAATTCGTTGGTACACAACTTGGATTTCTCTCTTTAAGAACAGGACACTCCCAAATGCTACAGTTTTTCAGCGCTCCAAAAGTTCTGTAGATCATCCACTAGAGTCAACATAGAGAACTTTGGGCCCATGAGCCAAATGTGTCCCTCCAGGCCTCTCTAGGCCACACCCCTTATCAGACCTAATTTGCACCCCCCCCCTTTGAGTGATTTTGCCTGGTCGGAATGAGTCCTTCAACTCTGATGCTTTTAGCTTGCTTGGAATGGAGGACAGGGAGAATAAAGAGTGATGTGTGAGTTTGGAATCTAGCCTACGGTAGAAAGGTTAAGTTCACATTTGTTGCTGCACTCCCTTTGGCCCCACCTATCACTGCCATGGGGCCCCTGGAAGGTTGCCTAGAAGAGAATGCGACCCTTGGGCTGAAAATGGTTCCCTGCCTTTGCACATTGATTTCTTGCTTTCTGGAGAAACAGCCCTGTCACTACCACGTGTTCCTTGCTGTAGGGTTACACAAAGCTTAAGGTCTTTTGAAGAGCCATTGCCAACTTTCCCACACAGCTTTGGCTATGCCTTGGTATATGGATGTTCTCCATTACCAATGGCGAGTAAGTCGCTGCAGTCAGTGAACAGGAGTGCTCTTCCATCTTCTGCAAATGGCATTTTAAAAAGAGAGCCCACCTAAAATTAAAAGGCCCCTTACATCATCCAAACCCTGGATGGCTAAGACAGAATTGAGCTGCCTTTTTAGCTTAAAAAAATCACAAATGCTTTAAAGGATCAGAGGTGGCAGAAGAAGCCGATTAAACAAGGCAGAGATGAAACTTGTATGCCAGCTCAAGAGGTGGGAAAGATCCAATACACTCTTTAATCCCAACCTTGACTCTAAGGATAGGATACCTTAAAGCCTAAAAAGCACATCGTCTTGTCATCGTCTTGTCAATCCTATACACCAGATGGGGGGAACATTTAGCCCTCCAGATGTTGAACTACAATGCCCAACATCCCTGGCCACTGGCCATGCTTGCTAGACCAATGGGAGTTGTAGTTCAGCAAGATCTGGAGGGCCAAAGTTTCTCCGCTTCTGCTATACATGCTTGCCTGAGAGGAAGTCCCACTGAACTCAAAGGAACTTCTGAGTAGACTTATCAGGCAGGGATGGGGAATGTGTGGCCCTCCAGATGTAGTTGGGCTGTAATTCCCCATCATCCCTGACCACTGACCATGCTGGCCGAGGTTGATGAGATGGAGCCCCACAACAATTCAGGCAATCCCTGGTGTATAGGATTGTGCTGAAAGTAGCCCAAGTGCATGGCAAGCTACACTCCTTGCCAACACACACAAGGAAGTAAAATCAATCATATTCTCCACTTTACAGATGGAAGAAGTTAAGGCAGAAAGCGTGTGATGCTCCTACGGTCACAGAACAAAAGCAGAGGCGGCACTCGAATGCAGGTCTCCCATGTCACAAATCCAAAACTGCATCTCCTCTGTCCTGTTTTGGAGCAGCAAGGGAGGAATCCTACCTTTGCAGCCAGGGTGAAGGCAGCTCAGGGAGAGCCTCTTCCTTAAAGCAGCGTCTTCCTTGGTATTCCTCCACATAGTACCTCTGCACCGAGCTTGTTTTGATTTCAGAAGGAAAGATGAAAGGGGGCCATTCTGTGTGCAAACAGCACAAGTGTCAACTCCTTGGGCAATGCCGTACAAGGCACTTCAGATATTTCAAAATATCTTCCTGTCAAGAGAGATGGGGCCACCCTACCTCAGTGGCAAGAGACAGACTTCCGCCAGAGAAAGACAACATTTCATGTGTCCCCACTTAACCTATGATGAGCAACTTCTTAGTTCACAGACTAAACATCAGCAAACTGTTCTCTATGGCTCAGCTGAGTCATGCTAATATTTGGCATATCCAAATCTGGTGGGTCAGGGCTGGGCTGGGCTGGGCTGGGGCTGGAGAAGGGAGATAAGAGATCATCAAAGAGTTTAACAAGACGACAACACAATAGGAATCAATGATTCCCTGGGGCATGGGAAGAGAAGCAGGAGGAGTGCCCGATTCCCACCCCCCACCCCTCAGCCAGAATGAATATTCTGTTCTGAGTGCCAGTTCCCTGGGGCAAGGGTGGGGAACCTGTGGCCCTCCAGAGCTTGTTGGACTCCAGCTGCCATCAGCCCCAGCCAGCATGGTCATTGGTCAGGGATGAGGGGAGTTTAACTCCAGCAACATCTGGAGGGCCACAAGGTTTCCCTGCCTTGGGGACTACAGAGCCAAGAGGAAGCACGCTCTGGCTCTGCTAGGTCAGTTGCAGCCCCTCTACCCAAGCAAGACCTCCAAGCAAATGAAAATCAGCCTGGCCTCTACTGGATACCAATGCCCCTTTTAGAAGGTGCATCTTTGTACTGTCATTGTCAAACTGGTCTCCCTCTTCCTCTGCCCCCCACTGCCTCTTCTCTTTGCCTCTGTTGTATTTTAGTTTGTAGATCTGAGAGCATGGCCCGCCTCTTACTTTTTTAAATTACTGATGTGAGCAACTTTGGGAAACCATATTTGTCTGAAAAGTGGAACAAAAAAAATAAAGGGAATAAAATAATAAATGACAACTACATAGGGAACGTTCATGTTCAGAGGCAGTGCACTAAAAATAAATAAAAGCAAATTGGGATGTTGGGCAGGAGACAGCAACCTTCGCGTTTGCAATCAGTCTTCCAAAAGGTAGTCATTGTGCATCCTCTACCCTTGGCAATAGCACTGCTAGCAAAATATTTGTTGTTATGATGGGTTACATGTGCATCAGGAACATTTAAATACTGCAAGGACCTCTTTGGGGTATGTGCAATGAGTGCTCTGGGCACAGAGACACATTATGCCTCTCCCCGGTACCTCTGTCAAGGGCCAAGGCCGCCGAGGATGGAAGGGCAGGTTTTGCTGCTGCCACTACAAGTGTCTCCAAGTTGAGGACTTTCTTGGCCTGGGGTGGGGGGGGGAGAATAATGAATTGCACTGACTCAGCTATATGGGAAATGAAAAGGGGCATTCAGGGACATTGTTGGAGAAGTGTCTAGACCTGCTCTCAGCTTCTAGTGACCAGAGTTATTGAGAATCAAGCATATGCTTCTCCCAACAGATTCAGTTCTGTTTTCTGGGGCCTAGTTCTCAACAATGTTGGAAACAAGGAGTGGGGAATCTTTGGTCTTCCAGATGTTCCTGAACTACAACTCCATTCAGCCTAGCAAACCTGGCCAATGGCCAGGGATCATGGGAGCTGTAGTTCAGCAACATCTGGAGGATCAAAGGTTTCCCACACCTGTACTAAAACAATGACATGTTGACAATTAGTTTGCTACCTCAGGGTCTTTTCTTTTAAGCACAGCCCTTTCCAGCATATAAAGCAACTTGCAATTTTCACCTGGTTCATCCTTCTCAACAACCCTGCAAGGCAGGTCAAAGAGGCAGCTGCTTTTGCACTGTGTCACCTCCAGGCTGCAGTCTGGAGCCAGGATTGCCAACTCCCAATGCTACCATTAACAAGCAATTGTGGGCTTTTAGTTCCTCCTTCTTAACGTGACTGAGTATTGGGAGGGGCTTTGTATTCATGGGATGGCTTTAATTTAGAGGGGACTCAAAAAGATATTTAGGTAGCATCTAAATTTAGCTTTCACTGTTTTTCCTTTGAAGAAGCTGGTATATTCTGAAATCCCGTCTTCCACTGAGAGATAAACACATTACTTGTCTGATGGCAGCTGGTCTGTGGGAGTCCCCCAGAGTGGAAAAACACCTGACCAGAAGGAAAAGAGAGAGAAGCCCAAGAAGAACAAACAAGGAAGAAAATTAAAAGGGAATGAAATAAAACTTTGTATGGAGAAGACTGTTTTTCCTACTGGAAGGCTCTACATCCAGAAGGAAAAAAAGTCAGCGTGCTTGTTTGGAGAGGAACTCCATGATGCTATATTTGAAGGCATCTAAACCACTATTTCAAAACATGCCCTACATTCAATGTTCCTCTTTTCTTGCCATTGCAGGCTATGAGAATGTGGGTGTATATGCATGGGAAGGAATAAGGAAAGGATAATTGGATGAGAAACCAAGAGCTATTGATGAAAGGGGAAGTTAAAGTTGGAATACCAGAAAGGTGAGTAGAATCTTAAGAGGTATCTAGGGGGTGAGAGGAATGAGGAAAACACAAAGCTTTAGGGTGGTGTGGATGTGCGCATGTGGGTCAGCATTTAGCAGAGTGTGTAAGCAGAGCAGCCTTGCCCATGTACATTTGGGACTGAGAACAGTGCTCAAGATGTTTAGCTCCCCTAGCAGAGCTTGGAAAAGTTACTTTTTTGAACTACAACTCCCATCAGCCCTAAGCAACATGGCCACTAGATTAGGCTGATGGGAGCTGTAGTTCAAAAAAGTAACTTTTCCAAGCTCTGTCCCCTAGTCAAAGCCAGGATCTTTTGCGAAGAGCATGGTACAACCTCTGATACAACATTCCATAATCTTGCCTCCTACCCTGGTAGCAGTTACTAGATAACTTTACCACACACTGGCATAATATTCCAACTCACATTCCAGGAAATAGCTTTTGGCAGCAAATCCCTTTTCTTATGGTTGTTATGGTGCATATTTGACAAGGCATTACACAAGCACAGGATTTAGTACAAGGCAAATTATTAAGATTTCAGCCATTTCTATTTCTTAGAATGAGAAGGATTTGAAAATGCAGAGGCAATAACTGGTGAAAAATTTAGAAGGGGAGGGTTTGAGCAGGATTTCCAATAGTCTCAGGGGCGTCACCACTGGGGTGCGGAGGTGTGGACCACACCCGGGTGACACCCTGAGGGCGGTGACACCCAGAGCCGCCCCGCTCTGCGCCGTTGCCCAGCAAAGGAGCTGAGAAGCGCTCCGGGTCGGCGCAGCCAACTCCTCCTCAGAGGTGGGCGGGCGAGACGGAAAGCAGGCGCCCGCTCGCTGGCGGTGAAGCCAGGACGGGCCTTCCACCGCCAGCCTGGAGAGTGTGGGCACACGCCGGAGATCCGCACCTCCCCGCACTCCCGCTAGTGACGCCGCTGAACAGTCTAGATTTCAGTGTCTTGTATAACTTCAGATCAGGGTTGGGGAACATGTGGCACACCAGATGTTGATGGACTCCAACTCCCATCATCCCCAACCCCGGCTGATGGGAGTTGTAGTTCAGTAGTATCTGGAAGGCCACAGACTCCCCATCCCTGCTTTAGGTCCTGTCTCAAGAAAGAATATATGTGGCCAATGTAAACAATTGTTTATTTTGCTCTTTTTTTTTGAATTCTGATTTGGGAAGGAGTTGGCAGAGCACGCATAATCCTGCGTATGGCACAAGGACCAAATTGGAAAGTCTGCTTCTACTTCCAATTACCATGATAACATGATCGTGAAGATCTCGTCCTTCCCCTTAGAATGACTTGTAATTCCTTTAGTATTAGGATATGCACTTGGAACTTCAGGGCACTCCAAAAATCCTCTGTGTTACTAACCTAAAAGAACCAGTGTGGACCTGAGAGGCACTGGGTTCAAGCCTTTGCTCTGCCAGTGGGCTTGAATAAGTCACTGCTCAGTTTGTCTCACTTCCCCCTCTATCAAATGGGAACAATACTATAGCACAGGCAAGGCACCCCAAACAGCTGCATAAAAGCCAAAGACCATGTAGGAACATAAGAAGCTGCCTTATACTGAATTAGACCATTGGTCCATCTATCCCAGTATTGTCTACACTGACTGGCAGTGGCTCTCTAGGATTTTGGAGAGGATGCTTTCCCAGCTCTACCAAGAGATGCTGAAGGTGGGACAGTTTGCATGCAAAGCAGATCTACTACTACTGAACTCAATCAAAGGCAGACTTAACACTTTTGGTTGCTTGTCCCTACCACACCAGGAGCCATTGCCTTGCTTCCTCAAACATACTCCAAGAGCCAGATCTTCAGCTCACAGCCTCCTCCAAATCCCATCATCTCCCAGATTCGTCCAACACCTCTGATTACGTATGAAATTTCCTGATCAGCTTGCCTGGTACTGATGGTCCAACCTGCTGACTCTCCTCCTAAACTTTTAAAGTGCCACCAGCAGCAATGTTACCTCCATAGCTTACAGTCCCCTAAAACCCATCTCCCCTTGCTCTCTTGTCCTAATATTCCCAAATCCTGGATCTCTGGCTCTGGAGCTCTCAAAGATCTTTATGCCTCTTCCTGGACCAGGAGCTGGCATGCCTCCTCCTCTCCCCACCCAATGTTTTATCTTTACTGCATTTAATGTACTTCCTGCCTTTTTTCCATAGAACTCAAGGCAGTTTATGCACAGGGTTGGTCCCAGGAGAGACAGATCTTCAATAAGGTTGCTGTGTCATGTGCCTTCAGACCATGCACTGGGGCAACAAGCAACTTGCCTCCCATTCTAATCTCAGAGGGAGCCTCCCTGCCTCTCTGCAAAAGGCAACCATCTAACCCTTCCCCACCTCCAAGACCCACCCTGCACCATTCATTCTCCCCACCCCAAATGGGACAAGAAAGAAAGATTTCAGAAACTCATAGCCTGTTTTAAGATGCCAGAATAATAGCATTAAAAAAAAGCTACAGTGGTGGCTACAGGACAAGTCACTTCCACCCCACCAAAAGTATCAAGACAAGGGTGGGTGCTCGGATGCCAAGTTGGCCAGATGGGTTTTGGAATTGGGGTAAGGGAGGGAAGGCCCAAGGCTACTCTTCTATGTATACCTCGGCTCTTGGCTGAGGACACAATGCACACATAGGCATCCTTAAATGACCTGCAGGGCAGCCCTTAGATCACTGCCACCTCTCTTTCCACAACCCTCCATCTATTGCTCTATCCCCATCTAGAGGGCAGAATTCTTCCCCAGTGCAGCAGGCGGCTGTTTATAATGCAAAAAACAATGAATATTTGGACCACCGATTTTAATGAGTAGGGCTGCACATGCAACATACATTTAAAGCACAGTTCCCCTCTTCCCCCAAAAAAGAATGCCGGGAACTGTAGCTTACCCCTCATAGAACTACAAATCCCAGTACACTTAAAAATACAGTTCCCAGGATTCTTGGGGAGGGAGGAAACGTGCTTGAAATGTACCCAGCCTAGATGATAACTTCTTCCTATGACCCCATCAAGTAGTAGGGATTAAATTAGCAGCGCCCCTCAATTAATCCTTGACCTATTATCCACTTGACACCTCATTCCTTCTGGCCCATGGTCTCTATCCTTACTCTTCCCTTAAATTATTTAGAAAGCTTTCCCCTAACCCGAATCTTCTATATCAGAATATGCTCCCCACCCACACCCATCTACTGCTTCCAATATTTCCCTAGCTACTCAACAGCACTTAGATTCTCCCTCTCCCTCTCAGCATTCAGATGCGAGCACACCAAGGGTCCCGGCACCATCGACTTCCTCCTGTGTCCCTTTTGCCCTTGGCCAATTCTAAACACAACTCTTCCCTCTCGCCCCCGCACCCCCCCAAGTGCGGCAGACTCACGTGCAGTCTTGGATCGGATCCCAGTTGCAAAGCGGGGCGGGGGGGAGAGAGGGAAGAACCTAGTTTCGGTTCAGACTTCAACTTTGCTCACTGCATCGCTCTCCAGCGTCGGTCAGTGGGAAATGCTTTCCCCCTCCCCGGCCAGCTCCTTTTGAATGCGGGACCAACAAATAAGAGGGTAGGAGGGGCGGGGGGAGAAAGCAGCCCGGGGTCGTCTTTGCTTCTCCCCCCCACCTTCCACGCTCCCAGGGAGCAGGAGCCCCGCGATCCCTGGTCTCTGGAAAGAGACGGAAACTAAGCCCGGCGCCTGCTACATAGGACAACCGCAGTCCCCCAACGTCACAAGGGAAGGAGCCAATAGGAACGGCTCCTGGGCAGAGATCAAAAGAGGAGAGACTGCAACCGAGAGAGCATCCATTAGCGCGCGCCCCCCTCCGCTCCATCCCCCGCGCACCTCTAGGGGACACTCCAGGAGAACAGAGAACTACCCCCTTAAGTTTGTATTGCCCCGTCATCCCGCTTTGGATTTTGCCACTTGCGCTTTTTTTTTTTTTTAAATATAGGCACCAAAAACAGTTCCAAGAGGCCGAGACGCTAGGGTGGTTGTGACCCGGCGTCGTCGGACGCCTTGCAAACACATTTCAAGGGCGACAAAAAGCAGAGAACCAACCTGTGCCTGTGCCATTCCGAGGTTGAAAGCCACGGTGTGGAAAGTGCCAGGGCCCAAATGAGCTCTAATTGGGTCATTGGCCCTTCCTTCTCAACAGCACCCGGACAAGCAGGAACTTCTTGTGCCACCCTGTTGCCAATCACAACACACCCCGGCACGAAGGAAGATCTTCCTGATCATCGTCCCATTTGTATAACGATGCCTTGCTATTTCATCAGGTAAAACAAAACCACCACCACCCCGGCAAAAAAACAAACCAAAACACCACCACCCCATTTTATAAGCCAGAATTCTGTTGGAGCAAAGGAAAAGCACAGAATGTGAGCATGGTCACAGCATTCAGCTTTCCAAACAAGTTTCTAGCCTGCATGCTTACAGTTACATACTTAAAAGTGCACAAGGACTAATTCCTGTTGACTCGGAAGCTGAAGAGTCCCACTGGTAGTGTTCAGTGTCCTGCATGGCCCCCTTCCCATTTACTAAGCAAAGCAAGAAATCACGCAAAAATGAAAAATTAGTTTGCTCAGTTTTCATAATTGATGTAGGTGGCAGAATCCAGCTTTTCTTGCTACACAGTGTAAAAGAATGGGCACACCATTTATTTTTTTAAGTGCCAGAGTAGACGATCCTTCAGTTGTGATTAGGGGCATCATTCACACTTAAGAAGTGCGGTGGGACATAGCTCATTGTGAAGGGCATATGCTTTGCAAGCAGAAGGTCCCAGGTTCCATTTCCAGTTAGATGTATTCAATGAAGTCCTACTCAGAGTAGACTCATTGAAATTAATGAATCTAAATTAGTTGTGTCTATTAACTTCAATGGTCTATGTTGTGTAGGACTTGCACTGAATACCACCCAGCACCTCCAGTTAAATGTAATAGTGAGGAACCCGGTGCCAGCAAATGTTTAACTTCCAACAGCATGGCCAACGGTCAGGAATGATCGAAGTTGTAGTCCAACAGAATTGGGAGGACCACAGGTTTCTCATCCTTGAAAGGATAGCTGGCAGCACAATCAGGAAAGATCTCTGCCCAAGATCTTGGAGAGCTGCTGTCTGCCAGATGTACATGCCTGGATAGTCTAATGGTCCAACTCAGTATATCTGCTGCAAACAAAGAACTATCAACACCAGTGCAAACTAAACAGCTCTACCCTTACAAAAGGATGTACATGCACCCAGAGCACAGGTACTCCCCTCACTACCATTGTGGTGCATGCAACAGAATTATGTAATTATGCACACCTAGGTCACGCTGGAAAGGCAAGATTATCAAGTCCAACCTTGTGCCACAACATGACAACTCAATCACTGCAAACCAACTCCTGGAATTCAGACCACAAAACCTCCTTAGATTTCCAGAAGAAACCAATCTAAACAATATATGGATTTGCTGAAATTGGTTTAAGTAGCCACCTTCTCTTCCCAGAGAACCCTGGAGACTATATTTCAAAGAATGATAAATTAGGGATCCTCTTGGGTTGGCCCCACTATCCCCTTCCCCCAGCACTTCTCTTTTCCAGTATTAGTTCTTAAAATATCCAGCACCACTTCCTTCAGAAATCCCAGAGGCAAACCTAGCTGGCAACACAGTTTTGGTAGAAGGCAAGACAAGCCAGCCTAGAGAATTCAGTTTACCAGACAACGTAACTTGCACAAACAATGTAACATGCCAGTTAACCCCATCAGATCCCTTCCAAATGTGTGATTGTAAGTTTTAATAAATTGTGATCCTTTGCAAGACTTCAGACACAAGGAACAGAACCAACCCCCCTTTCTCTCACTGCATCCCTCATTCAAGAGCAAATTCTCTTAGATTTTTAAAACATAAATCTTTACCTTTCTAACATTCTAGATGGGGGAACTCTTCTGCCCTATGTTAAAGGGAGGCAAAACATATTTTCTGTCCCTAACAATTCCTACTCTTATTAATGCTTAAGCAACCAGCCAAGGGCACATGTATCACCAATACATCTTAAGATAACAAGCATCTAGCAACATGGAAGAGTTTAGTTCATACTATTTGCTTCACATTGTTCAATTTCACCTCATGAGGCTGGCTACCACACAGAAACTGAAAACCAATAGTTTCCTAGTATTTTAACATCCCCTCCTTCCAAAAATGTAATTTAAAAATGTCAAATTAAGCACCTATACCATATAGCCTACTTCCAGTTCACTACTCAATGGAAGACTTTGACATGAAAGAAACAAAAATAGATACGTTTAAAATAAGGTTGCCACAGCTGGAAAACATCACACTGCTAATGGCTAACTATAGATTTCAAACTCTGCCACACAGAACATTAGATTACAGGGTTCCAAGCAAGGGATGGCATGTTAAACAACCCGAACACCACCCTAGAATACTGTGGACAGATCACTGAGGCAGCACTTAAATCATCTTTGGTTTTGCAGAACCTTCTAATTCAATACCACATGTTTAAGAGACATAAGGGAAACAGGTCATTACAGCACAGGGTGTGGTCCTTGCAATGACTATTTTAGTCTACTAGAAAGATGCAGACATTTTTTCTACTACCTACCAAAGAATGCCTATGGCCTCCCTATATTTAAGCAAGCCTCCACAGTAATACTATGTCATAAAATTCTATCCATACTAGGCAAGGCCTATTGGAAATTCTAATCATTATTAAACTGACTGCTCATGCATTTCTGAGAGGCTTGTCTCCCACAACTTTTCAATCTAAGAAATGCATGGTCACTTTTCACCCCAATGTTTTCATAAATTCTGTTTAATGATTTTTCTTTTTCATTCCAATTCTTGGGATGATTTTTTGGGTGGTGGGGTGGTAGGGGGAAATGGAAAAGGGAACCTTTTTGGTCATGCTTGCAGATGGTTAAACCACAATTGTCCTGACCAAGGGAGCCATAAAAGCAACACAAAATTAAGTGACCACTGTGAAGCATACACAAAGATAATTGGACTGATGAGCATATGCAACTGGGCCTTCTTGGTGGTGGCTCCAGTTATGGAATGTGGTTTCTGGTGGGATTAAGCAGGTTCCATCTCTTTTCAGAGAGGGCGTTAAAAAGTTCTCAAAAGCTTTTGATGGTGCGTTAAGTAAGGTCATGGCTATGTTACTGTGTTATGCTGGTGATTTTAATGTTGTTTATTGTTGTTGACTATGTGCTTTAAAAGGTTTTATGAAATGGATTTGTATTTTAAAATACTGTAAGTGCTTTGTGGCAGATTTCCTCAAAAAGCCAAATAATTTTGTTTTTAAACTGGATCTCTGGATGAGATGGTTTGTACTATCTGCCTGGCAGCAGTAGGTGACCAGGAATTCCATTCAGATCTATGGAATTCCATGTAGGCAACTATGCAGGCTGGTGGAAGAGGGATGTAGTATTAGTAGTAAATTTATTCCGGTCAAAGACCAGCATATAAATACACAGCATTAAAACAATAGGGTATAATTAAAATTCAAACATCCACTAAACAAAATAAATTCTGATAAAAAAACAGCTATAAAGCCTGTGTGCGCTATTGATTTATCATTGCTCTCCGGCATATAACGGCCGCTGCACAAAAACTGGCCACTTTAACTGTGACCTGAGGATTCCGATCAAACAGAAGATACTCCAGATAAAATGCATCTGGAATTCCATGTAGGCAACTATGCAGGCTGGTGGAAGAGGGATGGATCCTCTGTAGCCTGCATGGAAGCTAAGCAGGCTGGTGATGGAGAGACAGTATGATCTATGCCAGTCTGGTTAGTAGAGGGCAGGGTTTTTTTTTTAACTAGCTTGCTGAGACTCCAGTAGGCAGTATTTCAATCTTGCCCAAGGAGGAGGGGGTTTATCTTTCCTTGCAGATGGTATGGAAATGCATAGTACTAACCACTTAATGGTGGATAGGCTGGGGTGAGATTCTTTTACAGATTTTCCAACTTAAAATTTGCATTTATTTATAACAATATTTATATACCATCCTCTCACAAAACATCAGGATGGTGTACTGTAACATGAAAACATTTAAAAACAATACAAAACCACCATTTTAAACTGCTGTATAGGCCTGTTGGCACAAAAAAGTCTTGAAGAGACACCTGAAAGTCAAAAGCGAGAATGACTTTATCTCAAAAGCCAACTAAATATTCCAATTTAACTCTCAAATAAAATATATTGCATTAGCATGAACAAATTCATTTGATTGAATTCAGTTTTTAGGGATAAAAATGCCATAGATTTCAAAACGTGTACTCACAGCAAGACAGAACAGAGTTTTTACAGGACGATTATACATGTTATCTGCATGCTGAAGGTGAACTATATATAGAAAAAAATGTGAAGCAGCACTATCTCTGTCTTTATGAGAAGATAATCCTGCAAATTACTTTATAAAGGATGGCAAAGGTGCTTATTATTTATAATACTCAATGTAGATAAATACCACCAATTATGCATTGCTTGTCCTTCCGCAACACTGCTATATACAGGACTGACTGCCTCTACACTATGGTTTCATTGCATGCAAGTGGGATTTGTAATTCAGTGCAGAATGAACAGTTCTTGTCTTTTTTATTTTGTTTTAAAGGTAATGTACAAGAACTTGGTCTCCTGCATCTCTTTGCAGTACTGACCAGCAGACTTATGGAAAAAGATAATACATGCAATTTTGTGCAAATGTAGCTTAAGAGGTCAGATGTCAGCTTCTATCAGTGTAGAATACAGTCACTACTCAGAGTAATCCCTAGCAGTTATACCCTCTATTGTTACACTTCTGTATAATGCATTTTTATGTATTTTAACTGTATTTTATGCATTTTAATTTACTGTAATGTTTGTGTTTTTATTGTGTATTTTATTATATATGTGTGCTATTTTATTGTAACCGCCCTGAGTACCCTATTGTAGGGTAGAAGGGCGGGACAGAAATATTTTAAATAAATAAATAAATTCTTTCCAATGATCTGTTCCATTTCGCTCTCCTCTGCTGCTGCAGTCCCCCACCCTAAACGGTGCAAATCTAGGAAGCATTCATTTGATGGAAGAAGCAGAAACTATGTTCTGTGGGTTGTGTCCAATGCCATCCCTACTGAGTAGACCTATTGAAGCTAATGGACATGACTAACAGGTTCATTCATTTTAATGACTTTACTCTGAGTAGGACTAGCACCGGCTACAACCCTACATCTGCCTTCCATATGACAAATTGCTGGCAGTACCAACAGCTGATTCACTTACTTGCAATGGGTGGGTCCTCTAAAAGTCTCTCCTAGTCCTGTTGCCAGAGATCTACGAGCTGGAGATGCCAAGAATTTTACCTGGAATTTAATACTAAATGTCATTAGTATCTGATGCCCCACTACACTGCATTGCTCTTCAACTGGTGGATTGGGATCAAGAAGAGTCACTCGCTGACCTATGATAGGATACAGCAGTAGCATCATCATCATTTTTGTTTATGGTATTTTTTAAAAGTTAGACAAGAGAGTGAGTGATCAGCTATAAATGAGAAAAACATCTCCTGTACTTTTAATCATTATGTAAAAGGGAATTTCAACAAGTACAACTTTACCCATGTGGGCATGAAAAGCTGCGCTTGCTGAAATTCCCTCTTCTGCCCAGCTATTGCCCTGTCTTATCTGGACACTCTAAAGCAAAAAGGAGGAAGGTGGTTATGTATGGCTACAGAAGTCAGTATGTGGGGTGTCCCATGTTGCTGGTTGTAGTTAAGTATGGGTTCTGAGAAGGTCAACAACTATTGCTCTAGTGACTGCTTTATCCCTCATCTCAAGCTGCCTTAAGATGCATTTGATTGGCATAAGATAAAGCTGATTAAATGCTAAAAGCCAAGGGTGTCCAGCTGTGGTTCATGATATATTTGAAAGAAAAACCCAACCAAGACTCCAGCGTGCCACAAACAGGGCAAAGGCAGAAACCAGAGTGCCCCATATCTCAGTTAACTATCATATTTCATTCCAGAGATAAACTAACAAGGTTATTTGTATCCATGATTACACAAACTAAATCATAAACAGTTCCTCAGTTACTGATATACTCCTCCCTGATACACATTTATAGTTCAAGGAACCATATCAAGATGTGCAGTGCAACACTGATTTCTTTAAAAAAAAATCATATAGGAACTGAAGAACTACAACTGTATATTTTTATTAAAATAGTCTGGCCTTTGGACAATATTGCATGCAATTTAACATTTTAATTTGCATAAAACTAGTGAGAGAATAGTAACCAAAAGGTACGGTACAATAGTGATCTTATCTCTTTGCAAGTGTTTGCTACACCACAACTTGTAGCCTGATATTCAGATAGCAGATCAGCTTGCTTCTATCCAAACTCATTTTTCTACTACATTTTACAAGAAAACAAAAAATAGCCTTTGTATGGAAAGTCAGCTGTTCAAGCATAAGACAAGAAATGTTATATCAACTTGCAACTGTTGTGTGGGCTGAAGTTCAAGAACCATCAAGAAATGTTGGAGTGTCTGTTTTAAATGTAAAGGGACTTGGCTTCAGCTATGACACAGACACAACAAACCAGCAAGGACAGAGCCTGACATCATCAACATCCCTTCAAGTAATCTGGAGGAGACAGGCGGGCAAGGGATAAAAACTGGATGTTTGCAGCCTCTTTATGCAGCATCATCCACGGTATATAATTATTTTTATTATTGTTTAAATTTATATCTCTCCTTTCTTCCCAGAAGTAGCTGGCGGACGGACAACGACAAAAACACTAATATCGAAGGGGAGGGAATTCCAAAGGGTAGGTGCCACAACATTAAAGGTCCTTTTCATATATGGAACAGACCTCCTGATGAGATACTATCTGCAGGAGGCCCTCACCTGCAGAGCCCAGTGATCAACTGGGTACATAAGAGGTAAGATGATCTTTCAGGTATCTGGAGGGCTGGACAGATTCTCTTTACTTCAGGTTTTAACAGGACCAGAAGTAGTATGATGTGGCACAGGACAACTCCGCATGGACACAGTACATTGGGATGTTTGAAGGGCACATTAGTGCTACATTAGTATTACTGAATGTGCTACATTAATATTACTGGATGGGGGACCCATATGGGTTGTAAGCTCAGATGCACCTGGGTTCTGGGAATTGATGGGCATCCAACACGATGCCCCTCACGCTTTCATTTCAATGCACCATAGCTCCAGAGCAAGATAGCAAAGCTTACCAAAAAGAAACTATGTTCGGTTAAGGAGAATTAACTCAAACACAAGAATAAAAAAGGGACAACAATGTTCAAGCAGCCCAGCCCTCATCCACCAGAAGGCAAGTCATTCCACACCATCAGTTCTCTTCAGAGCAACCCAAAGCAGTTACTTAACGCAATTTGCTGGCAGACTGGGTGGTGGTGAGCACTAGAATAGCAAAGCAAATTCATGCCCCAACCAGCAAAAAACAAATTAAAAGAAAAACCTTAAGCAAAGAAATGACAAGTCTGCTGCTCCAACAGTTCAATGCAAATGTTATCAGCTTTATACTGAAAAAAATATGTTTTAGAGGAATAACTATAGAAGTACTCAGTTTTAATCCAACAGATTTTAAGATGTTTCCCTAGTTGCCAATATCCAACTACTTACTGTCTTGGCATGTCACTTTTCCTTGAGTTTAGTTTCTGCATATAAAACCTCTTTCCATGTTGAAAAGTACAAGGACTGACAGGAGAAAAGCTTGTTAATAAGACATGCTACAAAGGCGACAGGAAAATAATTTGCAGCAACACCACCAGGAAGATTTTCTATTTACAGTGTCTAAGATTTTTTAAAAAATTAAAATATGCAAGTATATAAATATGCACGACAGGAAAGGAAGAACAGTGTTTTTATTCACAGACCACAGTGGACCTGCCAAAGCAAAGAGGTTTCTTGTTAGAAAAGAGAACAGTGGAGCCTCTTCTATAAGCAGTAACCTCACAAATTTCTAATTTTGCAAGTTTGCTTCAAGCGCCAGCCAGTATGTGATAGTTTCAGCATTTATGCCAAACGTATACATGCCTGCACAAATGCAATAAAGAAACTGAGTGTGGTGTATTTCTACTTTGAAACACACACAACCTATTTTTATTGCAACACATTTGAGAAAATTGTAACATGCTTCTATCAACTTACCTCTCTGATCTATTCTCCAGCCTGACTGGAGTTCCACCTGTTGCCATCCTGAAAGCCAAACTGTAAGAACACTCAGATCTCATTCAAAAAACCCCTATGTTGATTAGTAACTGAAACAAAAATATAGATTTCAAATCGATATTATAGACTGCAGTGAGTGGGGATGGGTGGGGAGATAATGACTTAAGAAATATCCAACTAGTGTTTTAAAACACACTGTCTGCTTTTTTCAGTTGATTCTTTGTTCATTTGTTTCCTCTACCTCTAGTTCTCTTGAAAACTGGAGCCCCCAGTGATTTTTCAATGGGGAAAGTAATGCAGAATTCAGTTTGAGAAAACCAAGACGATCAAATTGCTAGTCTACATGGAGTAATTTTTGCAGTAAGGAAATGCAGCGTACAGCTCACCAACCCCGCTAAACAAACAAGTAGTTTGTCAGATCCACTTCTCAAGCACCTTTGAAGCACAGGTATTGTGGAGCAAAGCAACATTTCTGTATTTTATGTACAAAAGCACATGCAGTCAGGAAGAAAAAAATGTATTGACTTTGAATTAGAACTGAAAATTTCAGAACCAACAGCAATCCTATCCCCCAGACCCACCGGTGAGAGGGAGTTAGGATGGTTCAGAGGTGACTTGCTGCCAGGGAGAGGACCTTTGCTGCTGCTGCTGGTGGGTCTGCTACAGAGGCCCTTGCCACGTCTGCAAAATGCTCCATGGGCATAGATCTATGGCTGCTGGTGGTTTTTTCACCAGTGGTAGACCCTGAAATGGAGTGTTCCAGAGGGGTGTGTGGTATTAGATCGGCTGTATCCAAAGCCCTTTGGTTCCTCCAAGAGGCCCTAGGATCAGCTTGAAGCTGGCATAGTTGATTCCTCCATCACTCCCAGTTTCAATGGGGGTAATTTTTACAGAACAGAGAATTGTCTGGGCAAAAAAGGAAAGTGTCATCCCTCCCCCTATCAACCTGGCCAGCAGAAACTGGCAGAGCTTTGTAAGTGGCAGACAATTCACCACTTAAGTCTATTTATGCAGCAGTATTGTGCTAGGAAATTGTTGGTGCCTGTTGCTCTTTAAAGTTTTAAGCAATTTGTAACCCAAAGGGACAGGCTGTTCTTGCTAATACAGAGCCAGTACTGCACTAGTTAGCTCACGAAGGGGAAACCAAATATCCCATTTAAGGTTGCCTTTCATTGCCATTTGAAAATATTTGGAGTAAGATGTAACCAACGGGATTCTTACAGCTTTCTGAAAGTATTGGTATAACTGCCAGCTACACTTCCTCCATGGATTTGTCTGGGCCAGGTCATCTATGCTTTCAGAAGCATCTTAGACATCTTTGACGAGAATGGGGCACTGGGAGGTTTTCTGAGCTAAATTACTAAAACCCAAGTATAGATGCTACTATTATGAAACCATAGGTACAATATACAACGTTTTATGGGGCTCTGAGGCACATAAAAACACCACATCAGTGACTGTCTCACTTTTTCCAAAGTCAAGAAGAGTTCAGCATATTTCAGGATTCCCAATACTGAGAGCAGGCTAAACCTGCTCCCACAGAGCCACTGTATTAGGACAAAAGTACTGAACTTTAGTGTCAGATAGTAGATCCATGAACTGTAGTCTTACTCAGGCACTCCAAGAACACTTGGGGAAACAAAAGTATGAAAGGGCTACATATGATAGCTGCCCCCACTACCCCCATTTCTGCCAACTTCAACCCCTTGACTTTTCTCTGTTGAAAGAGGATTCTTCACATATTTGCCTGAACAGACTTCAAACCTTTCCACAATTAGGAACCTGGCTTAGCTACTGCAATATAGTGACTGCAAAGCCATCCATATAAATACGAGGTAACTAGAACTGCGATGGTCCACTTTTTGGTACTCCAAGTTTACCCACTTACATAGGAATTCAAATCTGAAATGTATAGAATCATACCCAACATTCAAAGAGATAACACAGTTTTTTGTTGTTGTGCTGGAAAAAATTACACCCATCTCAAATAATAGGATTCATAAATAGCAGCCAAATACTGAAAATTTATTGAGAAAACCATTCTTGCAAAATTGGATTACAACTGATTTACCACAATGGTTTTTTTAAATTTATAAAAGTAGATTTAACAAGCCAGTTTGTTGACCTGTGGCATATCTACACAGAAATGTGGGTTTGCAAACATGACATGGAATGTATAAAACCATCAAGGGTAGTAGAAGATGGCAAACTGTTAAGTAATAATGATTTACTTTTATAGCTAGCTTTACTACCTACAAAAGAGAAGGAACAGATAAATGCTATCACAAAAATTTAAAATACTTATTTTTCAGAAAAAAGAAGGGGTTTAGAGATTTTAATTCAAATATGAATAGGTATGAAAAAGGCCTAATACTATTTTTATGCAAAATCAAAGTTAATAGATGGTAGAAATTAGCAACCTTGGGACACCATAGAGAGGGCTTTCTATTTTATCTGATGTAATCCCTCCCTTAATTAAAAGCCTAATTTTAAAAAAGAATGACATGCTAGGGACCAGCATGATGGTCTTTGGGTGGTGAAATTAAGCTTAGGGAAATTTAAACTCTTAATCATGAGTATCTCTGTGCCTTCTCCTCAAGGAGTCAATAGCTATTTCAGCTGCTTAAATGGTGCTGTATTTCAACTTCCGTAAACTACATCTGAATAAGAACCATGACTCTCTGCATTCAAACTAGTCTGCCACAATTTAGTGCCACTGGAGAATGAAAAAACACAACTAGTAACTTGCTTAACATTCAAACATTTCTTTCTCATTTACCTGTGAAACCTGAAGTCAAATCTGAAAGATGCTATCCTATATAATATGCATCTTATCTATACTGGACACTGCTTCACTGTGGGCACATACTCTGTGATAAACATTTCAGGCAACATAACAGTGTTCTCACCAGATTCCTTAACTCAAGGTTGTTGTTTTTACAAATCCAGCCAAACAGCATCTTATTTGTGGTTCCCCATTTACTTATGAATCTTTGAGAAAAAAACCAAGTAGCATCAAATATGATTCTCAAATTAAGTCATACCTTAAACACACATCTATAAAATGAACTAGGTCATATTGTATCCCAAAGAAATAATAGCATACAAATTTCAAAATGCTACTTCTGGTTGAGTTCTCACTTGTAGCTTCATACCCCAATTTCCCCCCACGAAAGGGTATATTCTTTCTGAAACATTCCACACTTCAGTCCAGCAAAGGCAAATGAAAAATGTTTGTGGGAATACAGTAGTTTAATGTCCTTGTCTAGTAACCCTCAAGTGACACTGGAAGAAGATAACCGTCACATTTAGAAAAAAACTACAAATAAGTTATATAAAGTTCTGAAATCATCTCCACTTCTGAGGCAGCCTTACCAGAGACTTCTTGGGTTCCTTCCTCTCCCTTTCAAAGCACCTTTTTAAAGAGTAGTACAGATGTAAGAATAATTTTTACTATAGAAGCTATTTGCATCTTTTTTTCTTAAAAGGATCACATTTGAATGATTATAAAAATTATCTATTGTAACAACATAGGTCCAGCTACACTGAAAAAAATTACACCGCTTATTTGAAATACATTTCATTTTAGAAACAGGCTACTAAATAGGTCTATACAAAAACTCTAAAATAATTTTTCCGTATTAAAATAAAGAGTGTGTTAGGAGAACTACTCAAATGAGATTAAGTTTTGTTTACTGTCTTTTTGCCATAATGCTTGATATTCTGCGATCATGTGGCTGGTTCACTCCATAACCAGCGCACACACACACACACACACACACACACACACACACACACGCACACACACACACAAGCTGAAAAGAAATTAACAATACACAGTGATAATTAATGCTCTGGGATTTAGTCTCACAGTCTTTGATTAGTACAAAGGATACCAGGCTCATCCCCTCTTTGAGGAGAAAGTCCAGGATATAAAAGCAAGCATACCTCATCAGCTGATATGAAATTATAAAAAATTTCACAAGTCTCAGTCTTTTTGAAATCTAAAAAAGTCAACAGTAAAACGTGCAAGCCAAGTTGGGCTTCTGTCCTATCGGTTCCCCTGGGTTTGATGACCACTTTGCAGAACAGCCAGGAATAATGTAAAATTCTTTCACTTAGGGCTGCAAAAGCCACCACAAGATTTCTTAGAAGGGAGCACTCTTCCACGTTCTTAAGACCAAAAGAATGGCAGGCAGAAGACAAATCAGTTAGTGGTGCTGTACGGAACTGTTTTTTTCTGCCAGGTGTCGTAGAAAACTGTCCTCACCTTGGCCCCTATGATTTAAAGGCTCACTCTTAAACAGAGCAGGAGGTGGAGGTAAATGAGGGACAGGGGGCACAGGTACAGGGAGGTGGTGTGGATGGTGTGGGTGAAGATGCAGGTGAGAATATGGATGGCCAATGGGGCGGGGTGGAAGTGTGCTCACTGGGTTCATATTGATTGGTGGAGTAGGGGCAGGGACATTCTGTGTGTTTGCAATGGAAGGTACAGTGGTGGCAGGAGAGGTTGTGGCGAGTGGGATCTGGGCAGCAGCTGGCACATTAACAGGACTGGTAACACGGAAGCACTTCTCCTTGTGTGCCTTAAGCATGTTGGAAAAGCGGAATCGCTGGCCACACACGTCACATGGATATGGCTTCTCTCCTGTGTGAGTTCTGCGGTGTCTCTTCATGTTGGGGCGACTGGTGAAGCTTTTGCCACAGATTTCACAGATAAAAGGCTTCTCTCCTGTTAAAAATTAAACATGAAAACTTATCTGACATCATTCTTCATGTGTTACCACATCAACCAGATTCAATGATCATACTAAAAAAGACGAACACAGGTCTATTATCAAAAAGCTTTCAAATTGTTCAAGAAACTTTCATATAGTAAAACACTTCAGGATGCCTCAAAGGAAGCAATTCATAAATAAAACTAATAATCATAGAATAATAATTATTCAAAGGCTGAAGAATGCATTAGGTTCTATATTAAATATTTACTATCATAAAAATTGTCGGAGTACTCCTCAGCCCTCTTAGCTGAGCAATGTTTATCACACTACCGTGGTTTAAATCCCAACAATCCTTGATACTTTTCTACTTTTGATACCCCCAAGGCTGTACTCCAACTTTCCAAGCTCTTTGCCTCTCAGTATATAACTGGAAGTATCCAAACATTCTCTTCCCACCCCTCCCCCATCCACACACCCCTTTCCTTCCATTCACCCTTGCTTCTTGAGATGGCCACTTTACTATCATCACGCGCCCCTGGATCCGATCTTTCCTAATTCCTGTTTCCTATCTCCTCCAGTATTTTTCCTTCTCAGCGCATATGGTCACCCAACCCATTTTCTCCAGTAATTCTGTACTGTGTTCAAATGCATCACCATTTCCCTCATTTACAAAAAGTCCTCCCTTGACTTATTCCACCCTTCTATATATCCACATTTTTCTTTTAGATCTTACCTCCAACCTTCTGGAACACATTCTCTATTCTTGCCTCTCAACGTCTCATTACCCGCTCTCTCAACCCACTACAAATTGGCTTCTGCTTTTTGCACTCAATGCTAGCTGCCTTATAGACCACCCAGCCCAGTACTGTACATTCTGCCTGGCAGCAGCCCACCAAAGTTTCCAGGCACAAGTCTTTCCCAGCCCTGCTAAGAGCTGATAGGGTCACTGCTACTTTCACTTTACCCTTCCATTTACTAACCGCAGTCCTTTCCAGTCTGTCTACAACTCATTCACCTCCATCATTCAGATTCTGCAACACCTCTTCCCAAATCCCTACACTGTTTTCCCATCTCCTTCTGGATCCAGCAGAATCACCTTGT
This sequence comes from Rhineura floridana, assembly GCF_030035675.1. Taxonomy (NCBI): domain Eukaryota; kingdom Metazoa; phylum Chordata; class Lepidosauria; order Squamata; family Rhineuridae; genus Rhineura; species Rhineura floridana. The sequence goes on along the minus strand of NC_084490.1, from coordinate 43,370,427 downwards.
TCTTATGCTTAAAGCTCTCTACCCTCTGCTTATCCTTCTGCTCTCAAATCCTAATATACCACTGATGCTGCTTCGTATGCCTGGAACTTCCCTCAGAACACACGAACACTCCTTAAAACCCCTCTTCTCTAAGAAACCTATATATTAAACCTTTAAACTTAATTCCCCGTATGTAATTCCATTTCCTCAAGTTCAGCTTTTTAAACCTGCCTTTCCTTCTCCGCCCATCAAAATTTAGAATGAGGCACGAACCTCTCTTTTTCTTATATTCTTCAGTATTGTTATTTAATTCAGAGAAGGATTAAATGCTGATGAATTAGGTCTGACATCTCTAGGTGGATTGCATTTGACCTTGGTTAATCTACTGTACTTTCATATTACAGAACAAAACAAAAAATTACATCCTTACCAGTATGAGTTTTCATGTGCTCATCGAAGTACTGTTTCATGTTGAAGTCTTTACCACACCACTGACACATAAACTGCTTGTGTCCAATATGGATGCTCATGTGGGAACGGAGCTGGTACTTGTACTGAAACCTTTCATCACAGTTCTACAACAAACAAGGAGGAACAGATCTTTCATTTGCAGGAATCAGGAAAGTAAGATATAGTATAATATTGCAGCAGCATATCCTATACTGAATCCCAAAAGTTTTTTTATTTTGATTTAGGTATATTTACCTGTGCCTTACCACACAAGGTTTCAAGGCTGCTAACACAATCATAACACAATTAAAATAAAATATATAAAAAAATGAGATCCTGTTCAATGCTAGTAAATTCCGAGGAAAGTTTCTATGCTAGTTCAAAGTAAAAGACACACTGTTTCAGTTTATGTTGGAAAAAATGAAACAAATAATCTTTTAGATTTATGGACAGTTCCTTAAGGGCAAGATGGAAACATCAAGTGGGCATAGGTAGAGAGCAAGATATGAGAAGGAAAAACTTTGTTCTATTTCATTGCAAAGACACCCAAAATGTACGCTTTTAGAATTTAAGTAGTTAGCAATACTTATGAACATGTTAGGTTGTATCCAACACAGGACATAGGAAGCTGTCTTATACTGACTCAGACCATTGGTCTATTCAGCTGTCTACACCGACAGCCAGTAGCTCTCCAGGATTTCAGACAGGGATCTCTCCCAAGCCCACCTGGAGATGTCAGGGATTGAATGTGGAATCTTCTGCACGCACAGCAGATGTTCTACCACTGAGCTACAGCTGTTCCCCCAAAATGAAGGTACCCCCATTAGCACACAGATTTCAGCCTGCACAACAGGACTTCCTCTCCTTTACCTGTGCCCCTTCCAATCTGTTCTGGGGTTCCCACCAACCCCCCAGAACAGATTTTGGGAGGCACAGGACAGAAAGTCCTGTTGCACAGGCAGAAGCCCTTCTGCTAGTGGAACTGCTTTGTTGGATACAACTCATTCCACGGTGGTCTGAAGGCACATGAGGCCAGCTCCCTGCTGAAGCTAAGCAGGGTCAAGCTAAGCCGCCTTGGGTTTCATGGAAAAGAAAGGCGGGGTATAAATGTAATAAATAAAGTGACAAGAAATGCAGGTGTAAGGGGATAGAATGGTGGATTTTGTTGTTTCATATTCTGCCCCAATTTTTGCAGATAACACTGGGGGGAGGAGAAGCAAAGGCTTCATTTTGCTTTTCTATCAGAGCCAAGAGTATTTCTTTCTTGTCATTCCATTTTCCCCAGCTATAGCAATCTACAGTTGCACTCAGTTTCATTCTACACTAAGAGAAAATAGTCAATATTTGTGGCATGATGGCTGATCACAAATTCATTATAGCATAATTGCAAGAACATGGACAGCCAGTTAGTTGTAGTGCCTTACCGTATAGTGAGGTTTTTTTTGCCATGCCCCTGCTACCTTACGCTTTTGACCAGCTATGAAATGTGGCACAATTAATTTCATAGGCAGTCAACATGTAGCAAAGCAAACACACACCAATATCCGGTCTCAGTGTTCATTCTCCATTGTTTTTCAAATTCCAATTCCCAGATCCAACTACATCCTGAATTAAGAAGGGTTCTTACCTCACACCGGAAAGGCTTCTCTCCAGAATGCTGCAGGGAATGAACCTTGAGCGACATACTGCGTTTGAAGGATTTTCCACAGGTTTCACATGTAAATGGCATGTCTTTAGTGTGTGCTGAAAAGTCAAATTAGGGAACAAATATTTATATGTTAACATGAGCAGATAGTGTTAACATAACTTACAGAATGACATATCCTAACTTTTATCCAGAAGTCCACTCTATTGTGGTGGGTCCAGAAATGAGGTTGGAAAGGACAAAAAGCCACTGAGTTCAATCTCATATACCCAGGCAGGATCCTCCAAGCAAATTTCCTAACAACCATAATTGATTCTTAAAATTTTATTTATTTCTATAATGCACTTTAGTCAAAACAGATACCAGGGTTGTTAACAAAATAATAAAATCATTACAATATAAACCAAACGTAACAGTCTCACAAAAGCAGCAGTTAAAGTTCATAACCTAAAAAGCATGACAGTCCTAGAGCAGGACACAGAGATGTCTATGGAGCAATGATTAATTTGGTAAAAAATGTCTACCATTCAGATTATGAGAAAAACTTCTTCTGCCCAAAATTATTAAGACCCTGGGGATCAAACTAAAGAACTACCAATACAAGCTTCTTACTATCAAAGAAGGAAGCAGCCTATGCCTATCAAACCTATCCTGCTGAACATTCCGCCTCTAAGCTTAAACTTCCTAGTCATGTTACTGCATCAAATCATTGGTCTCATCCAAGTCAGAATCCTGTCTGAAAGCCAGATTTTACAGAAAAGAGGTCCAACAAAGAGGACAGTTATCAGCACCTGTCATTCAGACCCGCCAAGCTAAAGCAAAGGCTGTATGAGGAATTTACTCTTTCTGAATTCTGATAGACATTGACCAGATCCACATCCCATGAACTAATATGTTGATTAAAATGTTGTTAATACTTCAGTTTAAATTTCTATGAATTTGGCAAAACAGTTTTGGCTCAAAAATTTACCAATATGAGTTTTAAAATGTGCACTTTAGGACAAAACATGCTTAAGAATGAATATGCGAGGAATAAGTTTAAAAATACTATTTAAATACATATTTTAAAAAGTGTGGAAACTGGATGGAACACACCTATGAACATAGGCAAAATGATACGAGGCCAGAAATGAGGTCTGGTCTCTTAAAGCAAATCTGGGCAACTTATGATGATGTCCCCCCCCCTCTGCAAATTATACTGACCACATCATGGCAAACCATTATTTGTGGGGTGTGGTTAAATTATCTATGGACATAAGTGGCATCAGTGTTGTGAAATACACTCTCTGCTGAAAAACAAGAGGCCCCATCAGTACTGGCATTCTGCTTGCTCCTGAAGACACACCTGTTTAGATAAGCATTTCCCCTGAAATTGAACTTGCTGAACTAATTGTTTTAAATACTCTTTTAAGTGTTATGATTTTTAACAGGCTTGTTTTATTGTATATTTTAATTATGGATGTTTTTAATGTTTTGATGGGATTGTTTAGTTCTGTATTTTAATTATGTGTGGGTATTTTATAATTTGATTCATACTTGTGAACTGTAAACTGCTTAGAAGCCATTTTGGCATAGAAGTAGTATGTAAATTAAATAATAATACTTGGCCCAAGGGCAACAGAAAAAGTGTGGCCCATCTGCAGCCTAAGCTGCAATATGATACAAGGCCTGCTCTATTATTGTTATAATTATTGTTATTAGAACTTTATTATTATTATTATTATTATTAACCATCATCTTCCACACACATCTCAAGGTGGTGTACAAAATACAACATCATCTAAAGAACAGCTAAACAGAAAATAGCAGCAGATAAATTTAAAAACAATACAAGGTAGACATCAATGGCTTTCATCTAGTCAGGAAAGCGTCGGAACAAATATGTCTTCAGTTGTTTCCAGAAAGTGTAATAGTGGGACCCTGTCAAACCTCGACAGGAGTGCTATTCTAGAAAACAGAGGCAGCCACCCTAAAAGTCCTGCTCTGAGTTACTGTAGAGCAAGCTCCTGATATCTTTGGAAGCTGAAGCTCTCCTGCAGACTACGGTGACCTGCTAGGTGTATCAATAACATCAGGGCCTGCTCTCACTGTCCCCTCCTCCCCACAGAGCCAGTGGGCAAGAATTGCATTGTGGGAAAGAAAAACAGAATGAGAAGGGCAGGCAAAAGCAACATCAAGACCTGCTCCAGTAGACTGTCCCACTACTGCTTCCCAGGCCAACTTTACATTGTATATTATTTGTTTCAGTATTTTAACACTATGAACCACCTTGGGTACCCTGGCAGAAAGGTGGTATACAAATGCAATAATAATTAAGGTGCACATTCTGGTGACAGACTTCATTATATATAACTAGGAAAGGAAGAACAGTGTAAGCAGCTGAATCAATATGCAATAATATCATAGAATCATCAAATTGGGAGGGGCCCATAAGGCCATCAAGTCCAACCCCCTGCTCAATGTAGGAATCCAAATTAAAGCTGCACACAGGTGGGAGCACCACCTGCTTTCTCTCTGCTGTATTTACAGCTTTCCACACACCAGTCAACCCTAGATGCTCCTGCACTGGGCATATTTCATTAGACAACTGAATAAGATAGTCTGGTTTTAGACATGTCGAATTGAGACGCCAAGTTCTGGGATGATCTGCTTTTTCCTCAAGTGAGCATTCTGTTGACATGGGCATTTTTTTTTCATGTTTGGGCCTCAGCTGCAAATAGGGATGGCAATGGCTGATGGGAATTAATGTGGTTATAGTACTGATAAGGAGGCTTAGACAAACCATCTATTTATAACCTAGGAGGCACCTGCAATGCTATAGGGAAGGTACTTTGAATGGTCTCAGAATCAAGTAGCAGAGCGGTAAAGAAACCATGTTGAGCAAATACAGGCAGCAAAAACTCACCAACCATGTGCTTTCGCACGTGAGCCATTGTGTAGAACTTCTTTTCACATATCTCACAGGAGAATTTTTTCTCTGCATATCCATGGACAATCTTGATATGCTCATGGAGGGACCATAGCTTCTTGAACGATTTATTACAGGAAACACACTGAATGGATGGACGGGACAAAGAAGCTTAATTCACACAGAGTTCATTTCAGATGCTACAAGCCAGCTGTAACCTAAATTAAGCGAATTAAGGAAGGAAACCGTAATCCTAGATACTTTATTTTGTGGCAACTACTAAAAAGCCACCCACTTCACTGCAGTTTTGCTGCATTTGTAGACCTCAAAAGGTCAATGAAAGAATGAGTGAATGTTCTTGGCCTTACATCGCCACCTGCTGCTTCTGAGGAGCAGCTACATCCAGATTAAGAAAGTGGTGGTTATGTCAATCCATCTGGTTCTGAGGGAGGAAACCAGTTTCTAGGACAGGTGTTCATGGAAGAGAAGTTTAAGATTAAAACATGATGAATCCTAATCAGGTACTAAATCTACCTTGCACCTGATTGCTTAGAAATGATAGATAGCAGATTTATTTATTTATTTATTGGATTTCTTTGTCGCCCATCTGGCTGGCTAACCAGTCACTCTGGGCAACGTACAAAATAAGCAAAATAGCACAAAATGACACATCAATACAATAACCTTAAAATCTAAAAGCAACGATGTTAAAATCTAGCCCACCCCAAAGGCCTGCCTGAAGAGCCAGGTCTTCACGGCCCGGTGGAAGGGGGCCCTGGGAGAGATCATTTGGAAGGGAGTTCCATAGGGTGGGGGCCACAATTGAAAAAGCCCTTTCTCTAGTCCTCACCAGTCTAGCTGTTTTGACTGGTGGGATAGAGAGAAGGACTTTTGAGGCCGATCTTGTTAGGCGGCATAGCTGATGATGCTGGAAGTGCTCCTTCAGATAGACTGGGCCAAAACCGTGTAGGGATTTAAAGGTCAAAACCAACACCTTGAATTGGGCCCGGCAAGCAACTGGTAGCCAATGCAACTCTTTGAGCACTGGAGTTACGTGATCTTGCCGGCGGCTGCCTTTAATCAGGCGCGCTGCCGCATTCTGTACCAGTTGCGGCTTCCGGACAGTTTTCAAGGGTAGCCCTACATAGAGAGTATTACAGTAGTCAAGGCAAGAGGAGACCAGGGCATGTACCACCAATGGGAGCAGATGATTGGGAAGGTAGGGGCGTAGCCTTCGTATCAGATGGAGTTAATATAGTGCTGCCCGGTTCACAGCCGAAACCTGAGCTTCCATGGACAGTTGGGAGTCAAGAATGACCCCGAGGCTGCGGACCTGGTCTTTTAGGGGCAGTTGTACCCCATTGAGCACCAGGTCCAAGTCCCCTAACCTTTCCTTGTCTCCCACGAACAGTACCTCGGTTTTGCCAGGGTTCAGTTTCAGCTTATTCCTTCCCATCCTTAAATTTACATTTAAACACAATGATCTGAACTTGTGAGGCCTAGAAAGTTCTATTATTATGCAACCAGAATAAATCCAAAGTGAAGAGTATTTGCATTTCTTATCTTAGGTTGCAGGAATCTGAGTTTGGGCAATAACTGAGATCATGGTGGGGGCATGGCAACATCCCAATGTTTACCTTCTACCAGGGATATATGGCAGATCACACCTAAATTGTATGATGGACTCTTTAGTTGCCAAGAAAGACAAATTCTAGCTAATGTATTAATTAGTAATCAAAATTATTGTTATTGTTTTAATAATTTATATCCCAATTTTCTCCAAAGATGAACCCAAGTGGCTCCGAAAAATAAAAATTGGATAAAGGCAGCAGACCACAAAATTCAATACAAATAAAATGTTTGCATCTAACTTGGATCAACTATTGAGCACACGAATACATATAACCCCCCCAAAATCTTAATCTCTCAGTGGCCCAATTATATACAAGGCTGCATGAAAAAGTAAAATTCTGAAATACTGGATTGCATCCAATACTCAGACTAGGCTCAATGAAGTTAATGGACCTAATTTAGATTTATTAAATTCAATGGGTCTACTCTAAATAGGGCTAATGTCACCACTATGGATTATTGGTTTGGCCCTGTGGGTGTGGAAACCTTAAGGAAGGGGCTGTGCTTGTGAGTTTTAGATCACGAAAGAAAGAGAAAGCTGGAGAGGAAAGGACCCGTTATTGCCAGGGAGCAAGAATTAGGCCATGGTCACCTGGAATTAGGTAATTTGTGTGTGTAAGAGAGAATGGAAGAGTAAACTCCTTGAAGTGGCTTTATGTATTTTTATTATGTATTTATTTATTAGATTTATATCCCACCCTTCCTCTCAGTATTTATTTATCTTGTATTCATTTTGTATTTTATTTAGGGTTTGAAGGTTTTGTATATGAGAATCCCTGCTTTTCCTATCCTGGACTTTTCTACAAGCAACTTTTGCACTGGTGCCTTGTTGAATGCATTGAACTTTGAGAATTGTTATATTCTGAAGATATATGTTACATTCTGTTGGGATTTGTTGTATTGTTGTTGCCATTTTTGCTACCTGAATTTCACAATTGTAATTGTGTTTGCATTATTCACGTACAAATAGCCCCACAGAACCCAAGAGATTGGTACACCAGCACTGGATGCAATCCTCTATGTTAAACAGAAATACTTCATACTTTCTCCCAATACTTTTAAGAACCTTGAAGGGTTCTAACTCAACTCTTCGCAGCCAGATCTGTCAAACAGATTAGCCTACTATAGTGGTTCCCAAACTTTTTTCTCCACAGACTGCTTAAAAATTGCAGATGGTCTTGGTGAACCACTTAATGATTTCTGTCTGCTGTAGCAATTTGTAATGCGCTGTAGTAGGTGCTGTATGATTTTTAATTGTATTTTATTGCTTCTTTTATTTCTTATGTTGTATTTTCTTGTATTACAATTTGCATTCCATAGAACAAATTGTAATACAAGAAAATGCGATGTAAGAAATAAGCAATAAAAAAATTAAAAATCAATATGAATATTTATTATTTAGTGGAGAACCTATTCCTTGACCAATAACCAAAGACAAATGAGCACATAAAGTCAAAGTCTAATAAAACATGATATTCCAAACAATATGCAGAAATAAATAGTGGAAAATGTGGTCTATGGCTGATAGCCAACAGAATGCACAATAATGACCAATTTCTAATGTACATGCAATTTACTCCCACAAACTGATGTAAACTGCTTGCTGTGCTGACAAGATGTACATGTACTCCCAATGACAACACAGTAATAAAATACAAAGGTATTCTAATACTGGGCTGATGTGTGTGCCAAACTCTTATTCAGTTCACAAGTCAGGCAGATGCAAAAATTGGAATCTGGAATAGCAGAGGACTCCTTAAAGGACTAATGAAAACAACCCACTGCCAAATCCCAACAATGATAGCAAGTACCTGACACAAACCCACTATAAGGCTTCCCTAATCCAAAGCAAGACCATGGTACTAGCCCCAGTGTGTCTGAGGAATGATAGCCCTGCAAGTTGTCATCTTCCTAGTCACTAGACACAGGTATGTAATCACCTAACAGGCAACAGCTGAAAAGAAGGCCCACAGAAGGTTTCCCTATTAGTTCCCTTAGTTCTTTGCTACAAATAATAAATATTACAATCAGGATCCTTGGTTCCTGAGTACTGGAACCCTAAGGCAGAGAGCTGGCAGCTGCTAGTGCTAAGTCTTGCTGACCCTTTTATTGAACATTTGCTCCCACAAGGATCCAATTTTCATGCTCCTTCCCAGACTCCTTGGAATAGTAGTCCCTGACCTTAACTCCATGATTTCCAGGGCCTGCAACCCAGGAAAGGATTCATAACAGTTTTTTCTTGGAATTCAGCCTCCCCTCTCCCAGGGAGACTGCCCTAAAACTCTGCCTGGCTCTCTGGAACAACCTGTCACTTTGACTCATCAATTCTGGTAGAGTATTCCTGCAACACCTGATCCAATGACTCCTTACACAGGTTCAAGATTAAAAGATATGATACCGTTCACACATTTATCCCATTGCATTTTTAAAATTAAACAGCATCAGCAAATTCAAAATACATGTCATAATATACTGAGTACCTTTATCCAGAAGGTTTTAGATATATACAAACATTTTAAAATTGAGCAAGTCTGCACCTACAATGTGCCAGCTAGCATAGGATAAAATTCAAATAGTTAACTGCCACATTTATGGGCCAATTTGATTCATAATTACTCAAAAATCCAAATTCAACAGAACGTCCGAACAAGTGAGTATAGATAGGATTGCTAGCTTAATTGCTCCTTTTTTAGCAAGCCAATAAAATAAAAATAAATTCTACTAAAAACATTTGCCAAATGGGCAATGACACTTCAACTGCCTTCTCTGTGACAATTTACCTCCAAATTTAAAACAGCTCTATGAGGGAAAGTGGCTGAGGACATGCTTTGCATGCAAGATGACCCAGGTTCAATCCCTGGCCTCTCCAAGTGAGGCCAGGAAAGACTCCTGTCTGAAACACTGGAGAGCCACTGCCTGTCAGTGTAGACAGGATACTGAGTTAGACAGATCAAAGGTCTGAGTCGGTATAAGGCAGCTTCCTATGTTTTTATGATACTCTGTGGCCTCGTTCACACAGCACTTTAAACCAGAGGTAGGGAACCTGATCTGGCCAATCTTGTGGTCCAAATTTGACAGGTGGGCTGCGCCACCCACCTGTCCATCATCTGCCATTGCAATGACATAAAGTGATGATAGCTGGAATTTCAAAACACCAACCAGGATTTGCAAAGAGCCCTGTGCTATGCTTTGAAGTGCCACTGATCAGTAGGCTTGAAATCACCACCTATCAGCTGATGGGCAGTGACTTCAAGCTTGCTTTCTACAGGGATTGCCTTTGGTGATTGAGTTCTCTGCAGGGAAATCAGTTGCACAGATGATCCAGCTGCATCTCTATCTGCTCCACGCCTGACATCAGGTGTGGGGCAGGTGGGAATGGCCTGCAGTTTGGAGGTGCTTTAAACCAATGTTAAACTATGCTACAGATTAAATGTGATGGTGAAGTGTGCTAGTGCACACTGCTGAACTTGCAGGTGTTTTTCTCCTCCCCTGCTCTTGTGGAAGCTTAGGCACAGTCTAGCTTAGCATTATGTTTGTACCTGGGCTTATGGTTTGTTTCTTTCTAAGCAAACCACAACAGCAATTTTTGTTCTTGGATTACTGCACATGATTTGATTGGAAATAAACAAACCATGAGTCCAAGTTCAGACACAATGCTAAGCCAGACCACAGCTTAGCTCCTGACAGCAGCAGGAGCAAGGCAAGAGCTCTGCACCCACAGTTTCAGCAGTGTTCCCTAGCATGCTGCACATTCACATTTAAACCATAGATTACCTATAGATTAAAGCGACATGCAAACTAGGCCACTGGATGAATTTCATTATCATGTTATCAATACAACATAATGTTATTTTAAAGGCTCAACAATAAATCACACACATACTACTTGCATTTAACAAAGCATATCAGCATTATATGATTAATTGGAAGCTGATTTTTTTACATGGATTCTTTCGCAGCAAGACTATCTGTGGTACATGCGAAGCCTCTGAATTATGCATCCCAAAACTGAAAACTAAGTAACCACTTGAAAGCAAGGAGCATCTTGGACTTCCCAGGAGGATCGCTCCGCCTGTGCTGCCTCTGGGACGGGCTCCCGTCTTGGTGGAAACTTTTTCAGTTTTAAAACCAGTCAGAAGGGCTTTTTGACTGGGGAAAATTTCTTCCGGAGAAGGAAGAAACGTAGAGATTTTCCACAGAGCTTTGTTGTGTTTGTTGGAGGCTGGAATTCTGTGAAAGAAGGTCTTCCAGCAGCTCGGACGGAGCTAGGATTTCCAACCAGCTCAACTGATTAAGTGAGCCGTTTTTTTTTCTTCAAAGAAAAATGGATTAACAGGCAAGCATTCTCCTGTCTTTTCTCATTATTTTGTTATCAATACAGCTAAAGAGATTTGTCAAAGAACCAGCAATTAAGAAACCCTGGGTGAGTTATAGCTTTCTCTTTTATTCACGGAGCTAAGGGGAAGAAAATATAGTTTATCTTTATTTTTATTGCAAAAAGCTGGCATGGAATTCAGCATTATAAAGATTACAAACGGCTGAGGGGTTTCTAATTTAAAGAGAAATTTTTTTTTTTATTTAGAAGACTTTTGAGTAATATATGTCTGGGACTATTTTTTCCGGTTTACTTTTTTTTTTTTGACGAATCTGCTCATTCTTCCTGCTACTAATTATTTGGATGCTGTGAATTAAAGTTGTTTTGGCACTTTTGGACATACAAGAGATAAGGCAGTTCGTCTTGTCTAGAGGGTGACGTCAGCTGGCTTGAAAGATTAACTCCTTTGTAACTGGATAAAGAAATAAACTGTTATTTGCTTGGGACATTGGAAATTGAAGGGATTGTGGTTTTTTTGGTTTTAAGAATGACAATCAAGAAGGTGGTTGAGATCATGGATGTACAAGAAGGGACTTTCTCTTTAGATATGTTTCAGAAAATAATGAATGAGATTAAGCTAACAAAACAAGAACTCAGACATAACAGACAAGTGATGATAAGTGAATTTGGCGAAATGAGACAGGAGCTGAAAGAAATTCAGGATTCTATGAGAAAGGAGAACAAAGATAAATTTGGAAAATTAAAAAAGGATGAAAGAAAAATTAAAGGGAAGGTTCAAGCCCTGGAGATTGGATTAAATATGGTCTTGGAAAAAGATTTGGATTTCCACTTCTGGGAAGGGTGACTTCGCTTGTGCCTGCTTTTTGAGACGAGCTCTCGTCTCAGAAGAAGCTTTTTCAGTTTTAAAATCAGTCAGAACATTATTTTTGACTGGTAAAGATTATCTCCCGGGCAGGGAGAAACGTAGAGATTAACCACAGAAGCTTGTTTTTGTTGGGAGGACTGGATTTCATTAATTTATGGGAGAAGGTTCAGCCAGCAAATGCCGGACGGACTTCCAACTAGCTCTAACTGATTAAGCGACACGTTTATCTTTTCTTCAAAGAAAAACGGACTTTAACAGGCAAGCATCCTTCTTTCTATTTTTTTTTTCACTTGGTTTAAATCGTTGCAGCAAAAAGAGATTTGTCAATGAATCAGCTATAAAGAATTTCTGGGTGAGTTATAACTCTTCTCTTTTATTCACGAAATTAAGGAGGAAAGAAATTGAAAAAGCTTATCTTTGTTTTTATTGCAAAAAGCTGGCCTGGAAGTGCATTCTAAAGATACAAACGGAAGAGGGATTTCTATTTCGAGGAGGGAAAAAAAATAAATAAATTTGATTTATGAACTTTGGAGTATTATATGTCCGGGACTATTTTCTTTTTGGTCTATTTCATTTTGACGAATCTGCTTGTTCACGACGCCACTAACTGTTTTGAAGCTGGGAACTAAATTTGTTTTGTATTCCTGAACAAATAAGAGATAAGGCAGGCTGTACTGTCTACACTGTGATGTCATGAAGCCTGGAATATTAACCCAATTGTGGCTGAAATAATTTTTGTTTTCGTGGTTTTAAGAAAGGCAATCAGGAAAGTGGCTGAGACCATGGAAGAAATTATGTTTCAGAAAATAATGGATGAGATTGAGATAACGAAACAAACCCTGAGACAGGGTAGACAGGAGATGAAAATTGAATTAGGCAAAATGACGCAGGAGCTTAAAGAAATAGGGGATCTTGTGAGAGAGGCGATTGATGAGATTAGAGATGAGAAAAGAAAAATTAAAGGGAAGATACAAGCCCTGGAGATTGGAACAAATGTGGAATTGGAAAAAGATCTGGAGTTTATGGATATTAGAAACAAAGTTTACTGTTTGGAATTCAACGATGTCTATGAAGAAATTAATGAAGATATTAGAGATAAGAACATAAGAACATAAGAAGAGCCTGCTGGATCAGACCAGTGGCCCATCTAGTCCAGCATCCTGTTCTCACAGTGGCCAACCAGGTGCCTGGGGGAAGCCCGCAAGCAGGACCCGAGTGCAAGAACACTCTCCCCTCCTGAGGCTTCCCGCAACTGGTTTTCAGAAGCATGCTGCCTCTGACTAGGGTGGCAGAGCACAGCCATCATGGCGGCTAGTAGCCATTGATAGCCCTGTCCTCCATGAATTTGTCTAATCTTCTTTTAAAGCCGTCCAAGCTGGTGGCCATTACTGCATCTTGTGGGAGCAAATTCCATAGTTTAACTATGCGCTGAGTAAAGAAGTACTTCCTTTTGTCTGTCCTGAATCTTCCAACATTCAGCTTCTTTGAATGTCCACGAGTTCTAGTATTATGAGAGAGGGAGAAGAACTTTTCTCTATCCACTTTCTCAATGCCATGCATAATTTTATACACTTCTATCATGTCTCCTAAATAAAGTTATCAATGTCTTGGATAATTTTCTGGACTGGAATGATGTGATGGAGCTTGACATAGAAAAAATCTATGGAATTAACTACAGATATGTGACAATGGAAAAATTCTCAAGAGATGAGCCAGTGCATTTTGTAAAAAAGAAGAACAGAGATATGACTTTACAACAATATTTCAGCAACATATTCAGAATTGATGGCAAGGAAATATTTGTGATAAAGGAAATTCCCATCAGACTCTTATTATATGACTATGGCTATGACAGCAAGATTAATATGGGATACTGATAATGGAAGAATGGATACTGAAATTACTGGACTGAACAGGACTATTGAAGATGGAAGATGGAATTAATATTGATAATGGAAGAATGGCCATTGAAATTATTGGATCTAACAGGTTTGATGAGATGGATTAATCTATATGTTTATTTGGACTATGGCTATGACAACAAGATTATTATGGGATACTGATAATGGAAGAATGGCTATTGAAATTACTGGACTTAACAGGGTTATTGATAATGGAAGAATGGCTACTGAAATTACTGGACTTAACAGGATTATTGAAGATGGAAGATGGAATTAACATTGATAATGGAAGAATGGTTATTGAAATTATTGGACCTAACAAATTTGAACGAGATGGATTAATCGACATGTTTATTTGGAGAAAAATTGAAAGATATATCTCTCAAGGAATTGAAACCTCTCTTTGACTTTTTGTGGAAAGAATAAAGTAATGTTTATGAGATTTGATGATTAATTAAGATAACTACCGGAGGAAAGTGATTTTATAATATAATTTAAGAGACAGGATTGTTATATATTGTAGACCTATAACTGATCTGTGACAAATCGGAAGTCAACATTTTATTTTATTGTTTAATTATTTTTGTTTTGTTTTTTGTCTTTGAAAATTTGAATAAAAATTAATGATAAAAAAAAAGAAAAAGATTTGGATTTCCTGGCTGTGATGGATCCTGGAGACAAATATTACTGTTTGGAATTCAGCGCTGTCCCTGAAGGAATTGGTGAAGAGATTGGAGATAAAGATATCATCGGTTCGAAAAAATTCATGGACTGGAAGGATTTGATGGAACTTGAAATGGAGAAAGTTTACAGAATTAATTCCTGTTTTGTGACAATGAAAAACCCTTCAAGAGATGTGCTAGTGCATTCTGTAAAAAAGAGGAACAGAGATGCGGTTCTGCAACAATACTTCAGTGATACGTTCAGAAATGATGGCAAGAAAATATTTGTGATGAAGGAAATCCCTATCAGACTCTTATTATATGACTATGACAGCAAGATTATTGGGTGCGTAAAGATGGAAGATGGAATCAACACAGATAAAGGAAGAAGAGCGATTTGAAATTACTGGATTTAATAGACTTGAAGAGTTGGATTAATTGACATGTCTATCTAGAAAAAAAATTGATGGACATATATCTCAAGGACTGGAAACTTCTCTTTGACTTTTTGTAGAAGAATAAAATGATATGATGTTAATGAGATTTGATACCAACTAAGATAACTGCTGGAGGAAGGTGATTTTATAATTTATCAAGAGACAGGTTTGTTATATATTATAGACCTATAGCTGAACTACGACAAATCGGAAGTCAATAGTTTTTTTTCTTTTTGTTGTATTAGTTTTAATTTGTGTTTTTCTTTTTGTATTGTCTTGATTTTGAAAATTTGAATAAAAATTAATTGAAAAAAAAAAAAGAAAGCAAGGAGCATCATGAAAATAAAGGAACTGTGCAATTTTCATCCGTTTTGTTCTAGTTTAAGAAGCTGCATTATACCATGTGCACGGGGGTAAAAGTTACATTTTTACAGGGGCTGTAATGGCAGCTCACTGGTAGTATGAAGGAAATCTTGAGGATGAGGGTGGAAACAGAAGTAATATGTCCTTGGACTTCTGGGGAAAAAAATGCCAATTTAAGAGCGATGTCTGCTACCTCAGAAAGTGACCAGAAATCCATGTTTTATGTTAAAAAGCAGAAGTAACATCTAACAATGAGCAACGTTAAGTGGATCATTTGCTAAGAGAAAATTCAAAGTTGTATTTAGTCTCAGCATTTCAGTTAAAAGGACACAAAGGTTTAACTATTATTTGCACCCACTAAGGAATGGGAAAGACCTTTGATATACTTCAACTTAGTAAGAACCAGGATCTGATGATTTATGAGGAAAGGCTACAGCTAGGACAGTGCTGAAATTCCAGAAAGTATTGTTTTGGCACATTCATGGAGTGCGGGGGGGGGGGGGACTTAGGAGAAGAAGGGGGTTGGGAGGGCAAACATTGGAGGGCAATTTTTTCAATTTTTGGCTACATATGATTGCAAAGTGCTTGGGGTAATTTTCTCTTTTTCTTTTTAAGTACGTAAAAGCTGCTCTAAGTCATGGCTTGGCTGAGAGATCAGCAAAGTATCTCCCTCCTCATTTCCTCTCTATTTTCAAAACAGCAGCCAGGTTGACGATCTCTTAGCAAATATTGGAGGAGAAACCTGGTTTTTTTAAAAAGTACATAAGGAAGAAAACCTCCCTCATTACCTTAAGCAGGCAATTCCTCATCTGAAAGCAAAGCAATTTCCTCCTCCGCTGATATCCACACCCCATCTTCACCAAGGGACAAAATGAATGCAAAGGTAGGGAGGAGGCTTCATCCTGCCCTAGCTACATTTGGGGCTTATATGTTTAGGGGAAAACACTCAGTAAGGAGCAGTTTCAAAGAGGTTTATAAAATTATGCATGGTGTAGAAAAATGTAGTCAGAGAAAAGTTTTTATCCCTCTATCATAATACTAGAACTCAGGGTCATCCAACAAAAGAGTCAAGACAAACAAAGTAATTTGACAATGTACAATTTATGGAATTCACTATCATAAGGTATGGTGATGGCACTAGCTCAGGTGGCTTTAAAAGGTTAGAGAAATTCATGGAAGTTTATATGCAACCTCCTGTTTGTGGACTTCCCAGAGGCATCTGGCCTGCCACTATAGGAAACAGAATGCTTAATTGTTTGGTCTGACCCAGCAGGGTTGCTCTTGCATTTTTAAGATGAACTTACAGTTGGTATAGCACAGTGGGGAGGAGAGCCTGGCTGGGAGTCCAGAGTCTGTGAATTCAAATCCCCACTCGTGTCTCCTGAGTGTCAAGGGCCAGCTAAAGATCACCCCCACAGGGAGTGGCTCAGGGGTCACGTGCCCTGCCTCCTGTGCAGCCATGGGCAAGCTGCATAGTCCCAAGGAGCCCAGTTGCCCCCCAGCTGGCAGTTGTGGACAAGGAAGGGGCTGGCTTGTGCAGCTGTGGCAAGCTGAGCAGGCCCTAGCTAGCAGGGGAGGGCTAGCCTCAGAGGGAGGCAATAGTAAATCCCCTCTGAATACCGCTTACCATGAAATCCCTATTCATAGGGTCACCATAAGACGGGATCGACTGGAAGGCAGTCCATTTCCACTTTTTACCTGTTGTATTCTTAGGACCACTTTTAACATGTTCTTTAGCATTATCTAATGTCACCAAGTCATCCCACTAGCATGATCCCACTCTTACATTCTGAACTCATCCCAGAGATGAAACCCATTTATCTATACTGAATTTTATGAATTTGATGGGCTGGTTTTCAGAGATGCAGAACATTGTTGGTTGAGCATATCAATAGCATGCAAGGGCTGTCTGATTTCTATATTTCTTCACAGGTACTTGTTCTATATAGAATCTGGACACCAACACAGATTTTATTTCCCCTGAATAAATATAGCAGGTACCATTGCTATGTTGTTTTAGATGACTGCTGAAAACTTTTTTTTATTTCAGCAAGTCTACACCCAGATATATAATTTAGTTATAGGTATTTGATTTTTAAAAGTTTTGCTGGTTTTATCTGTGATTGTTAATTTTATTATCTACACTAATTATCTACACAACAAGGACACTGAACTCGTCAAGGATTATCAATACTGTCATTAACCAAAAGGGAGACAATAGTCAAGAAATCAGAAGAAGTCTAGGACTGGGGACAGCAGCAATGAGAGAACTAGAAAAGGTGCTCAAATACAAAGATGTATCACTGAACACTAAAGTCAGGATCATTCAGACCATGGTATTCCCAATCTCTATGTATGGAGGTGAAAGTTGGACAGTGAAAAAAGCAGATAAGAGAAAAATAAACTCATTCGAAATGTGGTGTTGGAGGAGAGCTTTGTGGATACAATGGACCACAAAAAAGACAAATAATTGGGTGTCAGAACAAATTAAATCAGAACTATCACTATAAGCTAAAACAATGAAACTGAGGTTATTGTACTTTGGACATATAATGAGAAGACATGATTCACTAGAGAAGCCAATAATGCTGGGAAAAATAGAAGGGAGTAGAAAAGAGGAAGACCAAACAAGAGATGGATTGATTCCATACAGGAAGCCACAGATCTGAACTTACACAAGATCTGAACAGGGTGGCTTATAACATATGCTATTGGAGGTCGCTGATTCATAGGGTCGCCATAAGTTGCAATCGACTTGAAGGCACATGACAACAACAGTGCGCTTAGGATATTGTTCTGATTAAGCAGTCTTAAGCAGTCTAATCTTTTTTCTAAATCAATAAAATAAAAATTTGAAAGTAGAAAGTTTGTGATGAGAAGAGAAGCCTGAGCGGGATTTGTGGTGGTGACTGAGTGTAGTTCCACAGAAGTTTTCAGAACACCTACAGCTTTATAGTCCCTCAATCTCATTGCAGAAGGAACTGAGCCTTTAATTTCCACAGCTATTTGTCTAGAACAGTTTCAGAGATGATTTCATGCACAATTCTATAATGCGATTATAAATGCGTATTTCACAACATGTAGACAAAAGCAAATGGCAAGAGGCTATCCATTACAGTGTTTACAGGCTTTCTACATGGAGATAATATCCATGTAGGAAAACAGTTTTATATGAAATAGCACCTGGATTCATTCCTGTTCTTAACTGCTGAACAACTCAAGCTTTCCCTCTTTCTTTGTCAAAACATGCCCTGTTTGTGACATCACTCATTCCATGAGCAGAATCACTAAAATTAAATAAAGTTTTAGTTTAGCATGTTCTTAGAATCTAAATTGTCTAGAGCACAGCAAACTCAGCTTTACATTTATGATGGCTGGAAATCAACTTCTGTTTACAGTAAGCAATGAACAGTGCAAGTGCATCTTCATCTCACCTGCAGAGTTGTGTAGAGATATCCTAACAGCCACCTACTATGCCCTTCCCTCCCCACATTCATACAGATTCATTTCCTTAGATGTGCAATAGGAAATGGTGAGAGAAGTAGAAATGCTTGGGACCATGTTCTCCTCAAAGGATTTCCCCCCTTTCAAAGTGTCCAGGGGACAGCAGAAGGTAGGGAAATCTCACAAGCAGGCAAGAGAACCTACCTGGATGTTTTTTTCACAGTCTGTTTGCTGGTGAAGGGAGAGCTCACTTTCTAGAACAAATTTCTTCCCACACTTGTCGCAGATCTGCATGCGCCTGTGAGTGACGTTCATGTGCTTCTCCAGATACCAGCGTGTGTTAAACACCCTGGGGCACTTCTCACAGGTCAAAGTCTCCTTTTCTTCACACTTTGATTTCTGCACAGGTGCCTTGGGCTCCTTTGCAGCTTTCTTCTTACGCTTGGGGGGCTCAACGCTCTTTCTACGGCCCCTTGTAGTTCTGGAAGTAGGGGAAGTTGTGGCGGCTGCAGCAGATGCAGCTCTCCTTGTCCTCCTTTGTGCAACACTATCTTTCTCCTCTCTTTGCTCTTTTTTCTTCTGCCTCTCATTTTCCTCCTCATCATTACTGTCTTCAGTGGCCTCTTCCTCCCCACTGTCACCCTCCTCTTCCTCACTGCTGGTCTTAAGAACAGCAGTTTCTTTGGATTGGGAGGGGACCCCCTTCTCCCCTTTTGATACATTTAATGTTTGGTTGTTAAGGTTTACCTCTACTATTATCTGCTCCCTTTTGTAAGTCACTTCATCTTCCTCCTCGTCCTCCTGCAAGTCGTCAGAGTTCTCCCTGTCTTCTTTCACGGCTCGGACCTCTCCTACTGTTCTGTCCTCCCTGAAATATGGCTGTTCCTCTCTTTCATGAAGATGTGGCTTACTTGCTTTTGGGTCCACCAATACAGAGTAAGGGCTCCCAGACTCCCTTTTGTAGACTTTGGTGGACAAATCAAGTTCCTGGCTGGCACCATGATAGAAAGTGGGTGGCACTTGACCTCTGTCCTCTTGCGCCATCCCTGCTACATGCGTGCTGCAGTTTTTAGCCATCTGCTGGCAAGAGCTGGCTGTTTCATTCATGGGGGCTCCCGATTCATTGAGCACCTTGTATTCCAGAATACCAAGGACGTAACTCTTCTGGAACAAGATGAATTGTTGGAAACAACTAACACATGACTGCCTTTGGGGAGCAGAGCACCAAAGCACATGTAGGTCATGGAACTCTGGTTTAACAGCACGAGGACATCGGCAGCAGTTCCCAGGAAGAAAGCTGCCAATCAATAGCTGAACATTTTGTCTAGAAAAGAAGGAGAAAATTAAGTCAGTGGCTTAAACATAACTAAAAGAACTTATCCCTGAAATCATTTGCTGCCTAATCTTTAAACAGAGTACAGGATTTGCTGCACAAATTGTTAATCATTCTTATTAATAATGGCTTATTCATCTTATTGCCTGGAAACAGGAATAAAAATATTAATGTAGCTTTCATCTGATCCTCACAACAATGGATGACCCTAAAACACAGTTCCACATAAATGTTCTAATATAATTTAAAGATGGCACATGACAAAAAAGTTTTTTTACCTCAATCACCATGCCAAATCTTAATCTACAGCTATCAACACTGGCATTCTCCCAGTTCAATGTGTTTAACATCACGATTAACATACTTGCCTATTTTTATATTCAACACTATAACAGAATTAACATATGCCACAAAATTAAACTTCATTAAATTGGGAGGGTGAAATGTTTCTCATTTTTAAAAAAAATAATAATCACACATTGATTTCACACATAACTGAAAATTCTTGCAAATGCTAGTTTATACCTCCCACCCCCAAAATGAATTTTGCTGGTACACATCATCAACATAGTTGTATGGATTCTGTATGTCTGCAAATACACATTTAAAACACAATTTGCTGTGTAGCACAGAACATGGCACTCCCTTATTTTTAAGGTGATTCTAGACCTTACAGCTGTGAAGTCAGTCTCAAAAACTTGTGGGAAGTGCCTAGTGAAACAGGAACATGAGAAGCTGTCTTATACCAGGTCAGGCTATCCAATACTGCCTATATGACTAGCAGCAGCTCTGTGGGGTCTTGGGTACAGGTCCTTCTCATCACTTGCTATTTAATCCTTTTCACTGCAGATGCCAGGAACTGAACCTGGGGTCTTTTTGCTGCAAAGCACATGGTCAACCGCTGAGCTATGTTTTCTCTTCCATCTCAGAGGCTGCCATTCTGTCAGGAGCATAGTCTCACACTCTCTCTCTCACACACACACGCGCATGTAAGAACCAGCACTTCTGAACCAGAGCTGGAATGAATTGATGCATACACTCCAAAACAGGTCAATGTAAGTCCACACCAATATCAGACCATACATGGAGGCTACTGCGTTCTTCAAAGGCGGCTCCATGTAGAACACAATATTCTAATTTAGAGGTAACCAAAGTATGGATAACAATGGTCAGGTTTCTATTTTCCAGCAACAAGCACGGTTGATATATCACCCAAAGCTGATAAAAAGCACTCAAGGCCATTGCCACCCCCCAGGAATCCAGCAGCAATGCTGAGTCCAGCAATAAGCCTAAACTACAAACTTGGCATATCTCCAGCCAGTCTACTATCATCAATTGTCTAATCTGGATTTAGTTTAAGTTCATTCATCTTCACTTAATCCACAACTGAACACACATGCATTCACAGACCATAACACCTTCACCTTGGTTTGATGAAAAGGAGAAGGAGTACTGATACTCATGACTGTATCAATGTCTAACAGTAGAATAAGACACTTACCACAGAAATGTTGAACTGACCTGCTTTCAACAGTTATATGATTATTCCAAACATACACATGATTCAACCACTTTATACAGAGGTTCTATGAATACATGAAGAATATGAGAAGTAGCTGCTAAGTATTACGTGATAAATGCATGCTCCTACAACACCTTTTAGACATAGTCACTCTTTTGCTGGGATGTGAGGAAGCAAAGCAAGAACTTAAATGGAAGAGCCAATGAAAAAGTGCTGTTCACACTCCAGAAGGAGATGTTCTGGCCAGCATGTACAAAAACAAAACAGCAGCAGATTGCAACTGTCCTGTCTTCTTTTCAACAGCTGAAACATTAAAAAGGGGCTTATGTGCCAAATAACTTTCTTGCCAGCATGCAAATGCACAAACACCTTAAGTTTTTACCTTGCAACAGTAAATCATACTACAGGACACTGTGCTCAATTGCTCACTTCCAGATCAGTTACCATACAGCTTACATAGGTCTCAAACAGAGCTGCATATCCTTTGCGTGTCCAAATAAAAATCCATAGATGAATTATGCAAATAGCATTGATATGCATTATTTTTTCTTCCCCCAAATACATGGACTTCAGTAGCAGAGATCATGGAGTGAAGAAAGAAGGAAAGGGCATGGAGATTGGATACAGTGCCTATTCAGAGTAAGTAGAAAGAAAATAGTAGCTATGGGAGAAAGAAAGAAATCCAAGCAGAATATTTCAAGCCAAATGATCTCCCTGTTCAATAAGTGAACTTATGTGCTCCAATAACATATTTTATTTTTCCTCTGCAGCTACAGTATATAAAGGTTGGACACTTACTTCTATGCTCCCTAAATGAAAAGAGACTTGCTTAGACTGTATTCTGTACAAAGACACAAGTGGAATATGCAGAGTTTTGCACCAAAAGCACATCATTAGCTTCTCACTCACATTTCTTCTTTTAGTATTCAATAAAGTAGTCAAGAAGCTATGCTCTACCATTAGAGTTCCTATCTGTAACTTTTTAGAAACTGGTCTAGCAAGATGATCCGGCAATTGCCTGTTGTCCCTAAACTTCAGTACTACATGAGGGGGAGAGCTGAATGCTGAATGGATCTCATGGCAACCAAAATTGTTAAGCCTGAAGTCAACTGTTCAGCTTTCTATATTCTCATCCGCTGCTCAAACTGTAAGAAAATAAAACATTTTAGACCTTTCAATTGATTCCCTACAAAAAGAATTAAAAAGTAAATGTAAAAAATACTATAAGCAAAATAATAAAGGTAGCATAAAAAATAAAGGCATCATAAAATAGTCAGCAAAATTAAAATATAATCTAAATACGCACAAATACACACACAGTGAGAGCCAGTGTGGTGCAGTGGTTAAGGTGTTGGACTACGACCTGGGAGACCAGGGTTCGAATCCCCACACAGCCATGAAGCTCACTGGGTGACCTTGGGCCACTCACTGCCTCTCAGCCTCAGAGGAAGGCAATGGTAAACTCGCTCTGAATACTGCTTACCATGAAAACCCTATTCACAGGGTTGCCATAAGTCGGGATCGACTTGAAGGCAGTCCATTTCCATTTTCACACACACAGTGCCAGCATTTAACAAAAAACACAAATATATTAAATGCAATCATGAATTTAACATAGTGTGTATTTTAGCCCCCAGTCTCCCACATGAAAAACCTGAACAATGGTATATTTCACATAGAATCTTAGAGTTGGAAGGGGCCTATAAGGCCATCAAGTCCAATCCCCTGCTCAATGAAGAAATCCAAATCAATTACCTGAAAGGTGGCTGTCCAGCTGCCTCTTGAAGGACCACCACCTTCCCAGGTAGTTGGTTCCATTGTCATACAGCTCTAACAATTAGGAATTTTTTCCTGGTGCTCAGTCGAAATCTGGCTTCCTGCAACTTGAGCCCATTATTTCATGTCCTGCACTCTGGGATGATCGAGAAGTGACCCTGGCCGTCCTCTGTGTGGCAACCTTTCAAGTACTTGAAGAGTGCTACCATATCTCCCCTCAGTTCTGTTCTCAAGACTAAACATGCCCAGTTCTTTCCGTGTCTCCTCATAGGGCTTTGTTTCCAGTCCCCTGATCATCCTTGTTGCCCTCCTCTTAACCTGTTCCAGTTTGTCTGTTTCCTTCTTGAAGTGCGGTGTCCAGAACTGGATGCAGTAGTGAAGATGAGGCCTAACCATTGCTGAATAGAGGGGAACTAATACTTCATGTGATTTGGAATCGATACTTCTGTTAATGCAGCCTAAAATAGCTTTTGCCTTTCTTGCAGCTACATTGCACTGTTGGCTCATATTCAGCTTGTGATCAACTACAATCCCAAGATCCTTTTCGTATGTAATATTGCTGAGCTAAGTATCACCCATCTGATAAGTGTGCATTTAGTGTCTTTTTCATAGGAACAGAACTTTGCACTTATCCCTGTTAAATTTCATTTGGTTGTTTTTAGCCCAATGCAACATGATAGTTAGGAGGATATATGTAAAGCAGATGACATATTAAAAAGTGCTGTATGTTCTATAATGTCTCTGATGACTGCACTAGCATATGTGGAGAATCTATAAGCTTTTGCTTGGGAAAAGGTCTGCTAAACTCCATATTCCCTACAGAATACCAAAAGGAAACAGTCTTTCAAGACAAGATGAAGGTCATTCGTGGCATCACTAGCCAATAGACCAATTCTCTACCTATCCTTTGTTTGCAAATCTAAAAACCTGAGCTCCAACAACTATCAGTTGCAGGTAGGCTTATCAGATAGCTTTAAAAGGCCTAAGATGGGGGTGAACCTTTTTTTAGCCCCAGGTCATGTTATCTTCTGATCAATCTTCTGGGGCTGCAATGCCAGTGGTGGGAAGGACTTGAGGCACAAGTAGATGGAACAGTAGGTTGCATTCAAGCCAGGCAAAAGCCAGACATTTCTACACACATACCCACTCCACATCTCCCTATCCAGGTAAACAGGAGTCATTAACACAGTCCAATAAATTTGAGCTAGGCAAAAGCACTCATGGAAGGTGTGGAGTAGGGCTGGTAAGGGACATGCCTTAAACATAGTCCTGAGGGCCAGACAAAGAGATCTGAAGGGCCATTTTCTTTTTGTAGGCTGGAGATACCCCACCCCAACCTAGGACATCTACCAGAAAAAAAGTGTTAAGCCTAAAGGAAGCAGAGACAAGAGAAAAACAGGAGGAACAAAGCTGGTTGGAAAAGGAAGTTGAGGCAGCCATTTACTCACCCAGATCTTTCTCTCACAGCTATATTTCAATGCACGTTTCAAGGACATTGTGCTAACCTGGATACAAAGAAGGGATATACCTGAATAGGACAAAACAGAAAGGAAGCAGGAGTCTGATGTAGGGGTGAAGATGAGGCGGACAGAGGTGACCGTACAAAGAGATGAAGAGAGGGAAAAATCAGGGAGAGAGAGCAGATCTCTAAAGCCAGCTATGAAAGGAAGTGGGGGCACACACTACCCATTCACAGCCACATATACAATAACTCTGGCCACACTTCCATACACATTTCCTGCCATTTGGTGGGCAGGAACAATACCACATTGAAGCAGAGTGGAAGGGAAAGCCAATAATGGTGTTTGGGGAACTACCACCCTTTCATTTGGAAGCAAGCTCCTCAAGTACTCTTCCCCCTAATTTTTTTTAAAAAAAGGAATAAAAACATTACGCTGCTTCAGAAGAACAAAAAGAGAAGGACTTGTGGCAACACAGCCATTACACAAGTTGCCAACTTATCTACTCAGTCTTCCTTAAATGCCTAGCAAACCGGGCATGCAAACAAGAGAGGTCTAAGACAATGGTAAGAATTGGTATATTAGCTACGGCTGTCACAAAGATACCACTCTCCCCATCCCCAAGTAAAATGGTCATAGCAGAAGAAAACTGAAGGGAAGAGGGCAAAGAGGCAAACATTGGAGGTAAAAGAGCAGAGGGCAAGGGATGGTGAGAGGCAGGATGCAGGCACCAAGAAAAAGAAAAGATGAGGCAAAACTGGATGAGAAGGGCAGGTGGGGCCGATCATTACTGAGCTACTGCCCTATGGTCTCCTTCCTTCCTTCTTTCCTTCCAGTAGGAGCCCAAGGCAGCAACAAAAACACTAAAAACACTCTAAGACAGACTTTAAAATATATTAAAAGAAAGCATTTTTAAAAACACCATTTTAAAAAAGCTTTAAAAACATCTTAAAAAGCAATTCCAACACAGATGCAGTCTAGGGGATTGGGGTAAGGTCTCTACTTAAAAAAGCTTGTTGAAAGAGGAAGGTCTTCAGTAGGCACCAAAAATATAACAGAGATGGCACCTGTCTAATATTTAAGGGGACGGAATTCCAAAGGGTAGGTGCCACTACACTAAAGGTCCATTTCCTATGTTGTGTGGAACGGACCTCCTGATAAGAAGATATCTGCAGGAGGCCCTCACCTGCAGAGTGTAGTGATTGGCTGGGTATATAAGGGGTAAAACGATCTTTCAGGTATCCTGATCTCAAGCTGTATAGGGCTTTGTACACCAAAACTAGAACCTTGAACTTAGCCTGGTAGGTAACAGGTAGCCAGTGCAATTCTTTCAGCAGCAGGGTGACATGTTGGCGATATCCTGCCCCAGTGAGCAGTCATGCCGCTGCATTTTACACCAGCTGTAGCTTCCGGACTAACCTCAAGGGTAGCCCCACATAGAGTGCATCACAGTAATCTAGTCTAGAGGTTACCAGTGCATGGACAACAGCGGTCAGACTATCCTGCTCCAGAAATGGCCATAGCTGTCTTGCCAGCCAAAGATGGTAAAAGGCACTCCTAGCCACTGAGGTTACCTGGGCCTCTAGCAACAAAGATGGATCCAGGAGCACCCCCAGACTACAAACCTGCTTCTTCAGAGGAAGTATGACCCCATCGAAAGCAGGCAACTGACCAATTATCCAAACTCGGCAGCCACCACCCCACAATGCGTCCGTCTTGCTAGGATTCAGACTTAGTTTACTGGCCCTCATCCAGCCCACTACCATGTCCAGGCACTGGTCCAGTGCTTGCACAACTCTCCCAATTCAAGTATAGGCATACTGCTGACACTTTGTCCCAATTGTCCCAATGACCACTCCCAAGGGCTTCATATAGATGTTAAACAGCATCTGGGACAAGATCATACCCTGCGACAGCCCACAGCACAGCTGCCAGGGGGCTGGAAGACAATCACCCAATGTTATTCTCTGAAAATAACCTTGGAGATAGGATCGGAACCA
This sequence comes from Rhineura floridana, assembly GCF_030035675.1. Classification (NCBI taxonomy): domain Eukaryota; kingdom Metazoa; phylum Chordata; class Lepidosauria; order Squamata; family Rhineuridae; genus Rhineura; species Rhineura floridana. Next base: position 43,343,714 of record NC_084490.1, on the reverse strand, counting down.
CTGTAAGACAGTGCCTCCGATGCCCATCTCACCAAGTTGGCCCAGAAGGATACCATGGTTAATGGCATCAAAAGCCGCTGAGAGATCAGGTAAGAATAACAGGATCACACTCCCCCTTCCTTCTCCTGATAAAGGTCATCCATTAGGGCAACCAAGGCCAATTCAGTCCCATAACCAGGCCTGAACCCAGACTGGAATGGGTCAAATTAACCTGTTTCATCCAAGAATACTTGCAATTGCTGTGCCATAACCCACTCAATCACCTTCCCTAAAAAAGGGATATCTGCAACTGGGGGGTAGTTATTGCAATCATTTGGTGTATGCCTCATGAAAAATATAAACTGAAAGAGCTATGTACACTACGCTCATGTCACACCAAGGTGTACCCAGTTACACCATTTTACAAATTCATTCCCAGTCATGCATTACAGATCTGTTGAGCCCCAGCTCTCCTAGGAGGTTCAGGGAGGGGAGTCAGGTGAGGCCCAGCTTCCCCAGTTAGAGCAGGAAGAGGAATCAGAGGCAGATGAGGCTCTTGAGGACAAGGAGGGTGTTCTATAATTGTGGCAAAAAGAGGAAGATATGACAAAAAACAGGGGAGGATGCATAGTTGCATACAGAGTCATATTAAATGTAGTCTGGTATTAAGCAACTGCACCTTAAACCATTTTAATATACTTGTGTTCCATCAAGGACCTTTAATATCCTAATAAGAACTAACTGTAACAGGCAGCTGATAAACATTTAAGCCAGACAGACCACAGTGAATACTTTATACCAGAAGACTGAAATCGAACAGGGCCAGGAAGCAGCTCATGAGGGAACAATTCCTTCTGACCACCTTTATGCCGTTTAAAATAAACTTTAAAAAAAAGAATTCTAACCCATTTAAAAAAAACATGAACACTTATATTCTTGACTTAGTAAATAGGTCAAATTTAGAATAATTTCCTGTAACAATATAAAATTAAATGAAAGAAATTTGTCATAATTCATGGCTTCGCATTATAAGGATGACTAGTGATGAGCTTCAAGCTTATGTGCTCCCCTTCTTCCACACTTGAAGGAAAGAAATAAAAGCTTTTGCTGTCAGTTACTCAACTTCGGATATAACTGGAAGCTGATTTATTCAAAACTGAAAGTGAAAACCTTCAATCCTCTCCCCTCTCAACTATGAAAAACACAAAATGTCACATTCAAATAACTGATAAAAATATAGCATGAATCTGTACATACTGAAGCCACTGAAATTAAAAAAACAATATACTACAATGATGAATCACATCTGTAAGGCGAAGTGGGGACAGGCTGCCCCCACCTGGTCCACTTCTGGCCTTCCCAAGATGGAGCAGGATGAATCTTAAACTTTAAAAGAAGTTCCTCCACAAAGAACATTTTACTAAGCTGCTATCATCTTCCTATAGATAAGAATTCAGTTTCTTGGGAATCTCAGCTTTTATAAAAATCTGTTTTCATAAAAAGTTTTGAGCCTTTAGGGCTGCATAAATATGCTTGAAATGTGATCAACATTTTAGAAACCAGAGAGGTGGCTGAGGTTACATCCACACCTTACATTTCAAGCCCACTGCTTTCCCCAAAGAATCCTGGAAAGTGCAGCTTGTTAAGGATCTTGGTAATTGTAGCTCCGTGAGGGGTAAACCACAGTTCCCAGGATTCTTTGGGGGAAGCCATGTGCTTTAAATGTATGATACCATATGACTTGAATCAGGTTTCTAGTGATTGGGAATGGGGTTTCATCTTTCCATCTCCCCATTGCTAGCAAAATGAAAAGTATGCAAATTAAAAATAACTGTGTATAATTTAAAGAGGCTGCACAGTTCAGCGTTTTCCTAATGATATAAGATATGATTTTCTAATTCTAAAAATGCATTGATTGATAAAATTTATAACATAATACCAGACAAAGTGAACAATTTAAAGCTTATAAGGCAATTGTCCTTAGGAATCATATTATTTCTACTCACAGTCTATTTGTAAAAGAGGAAGGGGAGGAGTTAAATTTAAACCAAAATACATATAATGGGCAGTATTGAACTAAATAATTGCACAAGCGCAAGGATTTCCATTTGCGCAACAGGAGTTCCCCCCTCTCCCCTCCCCCCACATGTGCCCTGCACCATTCCCAGATCTGCTCCAGAGGGTGGGGAAATCCATAGAACACATTTAGGAGGAGCACAGGGAGATGAGAGGGGGAGAACATTCTACTGCGCAAGGAGAAATCCTTGCACTGATGGAACATTCGCCGTAGTACTATGTTGAATACTACCCAATCTAAACAAGCTAAATCAGTTTCCAACTCATGGAGGATAATTTAAGATTTTCTGATTCATTTTTATTGGGCAAAACCCACATCACTGGGTTTTTCTTGACAGAATTTGAAATAGGAATTTGCCTTATGTTGAGTCAGATCATTGGTCCCTCTAGCAGAGTAGTCTACACTGACTGCCACCAGCTCTTCCTGGTTTCAAGCAGGAGACTTTCCCAGCCCTATTTGGAGATACCAAGGATTGAACCTGGGCCTTTTGCATGCTTAGCATCTACTCTACTACTATTTGATAGCCCATCACCCAACTCTGCCAGAATGCAGCATATCTATATTTGTAGAGAGCACAAGTTGGGCCACAGCATTGGACTAGATCACCTTTTAAAGTGCAATGCCTTTCACAACTCTGCTGAAGTACTGTTGTTTTTTTAAACTGTGAATCAGTCACTGCAGGGCAATGCACACATTACATTCTTAATGAGATAATACCCTTATCTGAGTATTAAGTGCGACTCATCCTAAATCATGGCGGGAGAATCTATGCATGTAGAGCAGGCTCCCCGTCCCTCTTCAAAACTTCCTTGAATACCTGACTTGAGGATAAAAATGTGCAACCCCACTCTTCCATTAATTAAAATTGTGTGGAGGATAACAACTGCACAGGGCCAGTGTGTGTAATCAAGCATCCATTTGAAAGTATTGGCCTTCAAGAGAATTGAACAGGCTCCAAATTCTCTTCCAGCACCGGAAGACTGCTTTTAATGCTAACTTCCACACCAACTGTGCTGCATTTGAATTAGACCTGTGTTTTCTACCACTTGTATTCTGGCTATCATTCCTGTTTAGGACAGCTCATGTGGAAACATATCTCAGAGTTCTGGAAACCAACTGGATACTAAGGTCTCCAACTTAATCCAACTTGCTTAATCCTCTACCTCAACAGAGAGCAATTGTCCCCAAGATCCAGGTTCTTACCACAGTGCTTCTCAAGTATCCAATACCTAGAGCACATTTTTTTCCACACTAAAAGTAAAACTTTTTCAAGTGGAAGAATAAGTTATCCACCCTTAAAGGAGTCCACCCCTAGAGATTCTGTAAATAGCTTTCCTGAGCCTGCCTCCTGTTTGGGAAGAAACACAGCAGTAACTCGTGCACAGATAAGCAGGTAGCCATCTCTGTGGAAGCCTTTAATTATATATCTGCAGCACAGTTGACAGTTACTTGCAAGGGGTAATTTGCCTCAGCACAGGATTTGGGAATCACTGCTTGATCTTTTACGACAAGGTGCTTGTATCAATGAACATGAACCTCTTGAGACTACTTTTACCTCGGAAGTGTCACTGCAGCTATCTTCCTTAAGACCCAGAAGAAAATAGTACTGGGATATATACCTCGAATAACTTTGAGGGTTACTTTTATTAACTGAGGATGACCATATTGATACATTAACCCTGGAAAACAATTGTCACATTTTTAATTCAAATACTTAATGTACAGTTTTGTTTGAAAGCATTTGTTAAAAATTCACACTTCTCAAACATAAGAATTCTACAGAGGAAGGAATATTCTCAATCCAGTAAGAGTTTATAAGAGCTATGCTAATGAGAGATGCTATACCTCTTTAATCAACACCATAAACATTCTGTGGAGCCAAATTATTGCTTTGTCTGCACCTAACAGATGCTACTCATTATATACAATGCAGCTTAATTGTATTTTAAATGTTAAAAACTCATGTCCTCTATGCTGACCAGTTGGTCGAATAAAATGATTGATTTGATTGACTCATGTCCTAATGCATGTTAAAATCAATTCTGCTTCTCAGCTGTGAATTTGTAGCATCTGAATTCTGACAATCTGTGGTCAAACTTAACTAGTTTACTTAGTCTAGAGGTAATCTTTTATAGCCTGATCCTAATTATGTTGACTCAGAACTAATTTCTATAGCATTCAATGGAGTTGACTCTTTGAAGTTGCATTCCTATGCATGTTTACCTGAGAGTAAGCCAGTTTGAACTCATTAAGATTTGCTTCCAAGGAAACATATATAGGCTTTTATAAGACGTCCTTTGTTGAAAATATGGAATAAATACAAAACAAGGTTTTTTTTCAAAAATACCACTATGTGTTTCAAGTCAAGAAGCATTTTATAGAAGAGAAATGGCTGGAAAAGAGAAATGGTTAACTTACCAAGAACTATTAGAAAATGTGCATGGAGAATATATAATGAAAGAGAGAGAACAACTATTAAAGGAAGGATATCGTTCTCAATGGTTTGCCTATTTACAATTGTTAGAAAGATACAAATTGGATAAGAAAATGTATGGGTTTGAAATAAATAAATCTGATTTTGAAATAGGTTTGTGTACAAATGATGAATGTATAATTGCAAAAATGTATAAATTTTTATTGAAAATGGACATGGAAGAAGAACAAGTAAAAGAATGTATGGTCAAGTGGGCAAAAAATTTTGGTTATAATATACAAATGGATCAATGGGAAAATATGTGGAAAAAAGGTTTGAAATTTACATTATGCTATAATCTTAAAGAAATTTTTTATAAAATGATGTATCGTTGGTATATGACTCCAGAAAAGTTGTCAAAAATGTATAGTAATCTTTCTAATGTATGTTGGAAATGTAAACAACAAGAAGGATCTTTTTATCATATGTGGTGGTCGTGTAAACAGGCAAAATTATTTTGGGCACAGATAGGTAGGATGATGCAAAAAATCTTAAAGATAAATATTCAGTCAAAGCCAGAATTTTTTTTATTGGGTTTTATGGATAAACAAAAGGAAAAGAAATATGGAAGAATAATATTATATATGACTACGGCAGCAAGATTATTATATGCACAAAAGTGGAAAATGGAATTAATACCAACAATGGAAGAATGGCTATTGAAATTAATGGATTTAGTTGAGATGGACAAATTGACATGCCTTCTCAGAGAAAAAACGACAGATACATTTCTTAAGGAATGGAAGCCTCTTTTGGACTTTTTGTTGAAAGAAAAAAATGAAATGATGATAATGGGATTTGACGATTAATTAAGATAGACTATGGAAAAAAGTGAATTTCGTATGTTTTAGGGGACAGGTTTGATATATATTATATACTTATAGCTGATCTGTAACAAATTGGAAGTCAAGTTCTTCTTTTTATTTTTGTTGTATTGTTTTTGTTGTTTGATTTTGTTTGTGTTTGTTTTATGAAAATTTGAATAATAAAAAATTATTACAAAAAAAAAAGAAACATATATAGGCTTTGGGATGCAAAAAAGACTGGCAATGGAGTCAACAAGACTTACTTCCACATAGCTAGAGATTTTAAAAAATGCTTTTAATGATTATTTCTTTTAATTAGCATGATCCAAAAACTTTTCTGACAGAGCAATAGATTCCAGTATATCTTGCTGGGACAAGGGGAGTTACCCTGCCACAACGGACAGATGATGTATTAGTTAGAAAGGAGGCCTTAAAAGTATAACATTTTATGGATGCTCTCAAGAGATAAGTGGAGACCATTCTTTTAAAAATTAAGTTTTAGCAAACATGATCCCTAGCCTATAAAGGCTGGAAATCTTATCTACACTTTTTTTAAAGAAAAAAAATTCTATTGAACAATGCAGGGCTTACTTCTCAGAAAATGTGTATAAAATGGAGCTCTAAGAAAAAAAAGGATTTAATGTAGGCTTCCATTAAACCTTACTTTGCTTCTGTTATCTCCATACTAAGAAACAAATATATGTTTCAACAGGATGGAGAAGAAAACGGAGAGCTAGATTATTTAGTCTCCATCCTACTGGATTTACATGACATTTATCAATTTTTTAATGTTCAGTTTACAAACTCTTCCCTGCCTGATCACCAGGGTTGATAAAAACCAATGATTTTTTAATTTTTTTTAAAAAAAAACAGATTTATTTTATTTCAGGTTTCAAAATTTTCTTAAAACAATTAGAAGAAAGGGGCCTAGGTCAAAGATATCATCATGAATACTAATTATACAACTAATTATATTCTATGAATATGTTAACAGCAGTTTATGGAGATGGGAGGTAACCTGATCATTCCTATTCTGCAGGTGATATACATGAAGTGCACGCCCCCTCCCCCCCCCCGGCTTTGCCTCTTTCTAAGTGCAAAGATAAGAGAAGGTCAATGAATAGAGAATTTGGGTAGATGGAGCAGATCTGAACAAGGAGACGACTGAAGTGATAATCCTGCTCTTAACAGCAGGAGCCTTTTCTGCAGGTGTAGAGAGAGTTTTTTCTTCCTTTGGACTAATTCATTCAAAATTGAAAAATAAGTTGGGAACAGAAAGAGCAGGAAAGCTTGTGTTGCACTTCCCTTTCTTGAAGGTCAACCATCATGGTGACTGAGGCAGATTCTGTCCCAAAACCAGGCCTGAACCCAGACTGAAATGGGTCAAGATAATGAGTTTCCTCCAAGAGCATCTGCATTTGAACCGCCACAACCTTCTTGAGGACTTTATCCAACAAAGGGGAATTTATGATCAGTCAATAATTAAGTACCTCAGGGTCCAGGGAAGAACATTTTTAGGAGCAGCTGCTCTGCTGTTTCCTTCAAGACATTAGGAACAAGCCCGTTGTTCAAAGACATTTTTATCATGCCCTGGACCCACCCAGCCAACCTTCCCACCTCTGGCTACCTTGAATAAACCATGATAGGCAAGGGTCAAGAGCGCATACTATGGACTGAGCAGCTGCAAGGTCTACATCCTCAGGTCTCATCAACTGAAACTAATCCCACAAGATTGGACAATATGTACGGCACTTCATCTGGCTTCGTAATAATGGCAACATTCAACTCCTGCACAGAGGTGAGTGATTTTATTCTCAAAAGTGCCTGGCAAACATGTCACTGCAGGCCTCTGACAGTTTTAACAACAACAGCAACAACAATAATAATGTATTATAATAAAAATAATAAAAGCATATCTTGCCCCTCCTCCCAGAAGGAACACAGAACTCCATCCCCTGGGACAGACAGAAGCAGTCCTCTCAGCATACAGAATAGCTCTGCTGATTGGCTACTTGAGGGCGCGATGGAGACAGCAAAGTAAGTCTTTGCCACCTTCACAGCCATGAAATAGGTGCGAATATGTGCTCCAGCACATGTCCAGTTGGCTTTGCATTGAGTTTTATGCCACTTGTGTTTAAACTTTCATCTACCCAGTTTCATAGCTTGAAGCAACCTGGAAAACTGGAAGCCCTCCTGGCTCCACACTGTCCAAAGGCCAATGAGGAGTGACTGTGTTGACAGCCTGACGTATCTTCCCACTCCACTGTAAGACCAAGGCCTCTATAGGATCTGCAGCTCTGGCTCCTGGTAAATTCACCAAAGGATCCAGAAATCCCTTCGATTCTATAAGTCTCTGGGGAGGACCATCCTAACGGATTATCCCGCCCAAATGGGGAGGGGAACTGACACTGTGAGAACAAACTTCACCAAAAAATCCCAAAATCAACCCCCCAAACACCTAGGGCACCCCCTCACATCCTGAGGTCAAGACCAAATCAATGATGTATGTTATACATCAAGTAGACTGATGACAACTTGAGACAGCCTCTTGGTTAACATGGAGGCCATGAACCCCAAGCAGGACCAGTTGAGGTAGCATCAGCATGAATATTGAAGTCTCCCAGAACCAGAAACTTGGGGTTCTCCAACACCACACTCAAGATCAGCTGGATGGGGAGCACACCAACAGCAGCCCCAATCTGTCCCACTAACACAGGCCCCTGTAGTCCACCCCAGGATGGAGATTTCCCGATGAGTGAGATGGAAATTTTATGAACAGTGACTCCCCCTCCTCAGCCCTCCAGTCAAGATTGATGCTACATTAAATACTCAGAAGGGCAAAGCTGAAACAAATTCAGTCTGCCTAATTCGCCCACCTAAGTCTCAGTAATATATGCCAGGCTGGCTCCCTCATCTGCAATCAAGTTACAGATAAGTGAGATTATATTATGAACTGGCCTACCATTTAAAAGTAGCAGCACCGGGTGAGAAGGCCAAGAAACCATCCCATGAGATACCTGTACTTAGGGATACGTGACTGTTAACAAGCAGACTAGACTATGTATATGGATGTAATCTTGAACAAAATCTACATTATAGGGCTAGTTACTACAAAAGCTATTTCATTAAGTTGTTTTGTTTATTTTTATTATTTATTTATTTATTTATTTTGTATCCTGCCCTTCCTCCCAGCAGGAGCCCAGGGCGGCAAACAAAGCACTAAAAAACTTTAAAACATCATAAAAACAGATCTTAAAATACAATTAAAACAAAACAGCATTAAAAACATTTTAAAAAACAAACTTAAAAAAGGGTTAAACACATTATTAAAAAACATATTAAACAATTCTGACACAGATACAGACTGGGATAGGTGTAAATTTAAAAGGCTTGTTGAAAGAGGAAAGTCTTCAAAAGGCACTGAAAAGACAGCAGAGGGAATGTCCTCAAACACGCAAGAATCTATTTGTCTTACTTCCAATATGCTCTGTGGATTCAGTGTTTGACTGCTTACTCCCAAACTAAGAGACTTGGTTTGTATTTGTTAGATATATATAACTTGAAGACATGCAAAAATAATACTTCAAGTTGGCATGAAAGTATGGGGGGCAGCGTCAAAGAAACAAGCAGGCTTCTCAAGTAGACTGAGTCCAACTTTGTGTTATTTTTAAATGCGTAATTTCCCAAACAATCATGGATAGTGACAAACTGACGCTCTACTAGTTAAAACGTAATGTTCTATAATTCAACAGAACCTCACGCAACAAGACGTTTGAACATATGTAATAAAAATTCTGCTTCATCAGACCAGCTGTCTATCTAGTCCTATATTCTGAACCTGGAGATTCATAAAGCCATCATGACTATTAACCATTAATAAACATATCCTCCATGAGCGTCTTTAAAGGCATCCAAGCTAGAGGCTGTTACCACATTTTGTAGCAGCAAATGCCATAAGTTAAGTTCCTTGAACTGCCTTGAATATCATAACGATCTAAGTTCTAGTAGTATGAGACAGATAAACAACTTTTATCCATTTTCTCCATACCATACACAATTTTATAAACCTCTTTTCATGCCCCCCTTCCTCTCTAAACTACAATACCTCCAAAGTTGTAACCTTCCCTCAAAGAGAAGATGTTCTAGCCCTTTTTGATCATTTGAGCTGTTGTTTTCTACACCTTTTCCAGCTCTATAATTCCTTTATGGAGATGGGGCATCCAAAACTGTTCGGCCACAACATCAATACATATAAAAGCATTACAGTATTAGCAGATCTATTTTTGATCCCCTTCCTAACTATCCATAATGCAGAATGCAGCTTTTTCCACAACTGCTGGATACTGGTTAGTCAATGTTTTCACTGAGCTATCACCATAACCCTAACATTACTTTCCTAGTTAGGCAACACCAAATCAACATGTACTACGGAATTATCTGCTTACGGCCAAAGGTTTTCTTTTTGGCTCTCTGTATAGATGCAAGAATATTATGCAACATCACTTATTTGAAGACTAAGGCTGGTTTACTTTGGAAGCTAATGCCACTGAACAATGCTTGGGATAGTCTATAATTATACAGAACTTTCCATAAATTACTGGGCAAGATAGTGTTTTTAAATTATTTGAAAATTAAGTGTCCACGTTATTTGGTAACTAGAATCAAAGGTATAAGTTTGAGAGTTGAACACATTGTGCTTATGCCTTTAGAGGATGTAAAACAGAAGTACAAGATCCGACATGGATCCAGTAGGATGTCAACAATAACATACAATATATTATGTTAGGGTACCATTTATAATGATTCACCTCAGAAATTGGGTATCTTTTCCCAGGGTCTTTTTTATTTACAGAAAACTGGCTTCATTTAATCTGTTAGATTAAGATTTTTAAAAATCATTTTTTAAAAAAATATTTTTAATCAACCCTGGTAGAAGTTTATATGCAAGGGAGGCATGGGAAGAAGGGAAACATAAGAACGTCTCAATGCATATATGCACATCTGTAAAATGGATGAATATGGGGGGAACGAAGTGATACAAAGGCAAGAAAATTCATTTTGCTCTCCTCACTGCAAGTTCATGAAAGTCCTTAGTTGCTTGTTCTCCAAACTATAACAGCACTGAAAATACCACTACTGTACATTATTCATGTTAGCTGCATTTAAACTATATTTTGGTTGCATTTATGAATGGTTCCCATAAAATATCTAAAAGCAATTTCACAGTAAACCCATTGATAGACATTAATCCTATAGACAACAGGTTTTCAAAAATTTTGGGGAAGTATAATCATCTGTTTTGTGTGAGTTAAAAAGGAGTGCCTTAACTGGCACCCCTAAAGAATGAAAGGGGAAGTGATGGAACAGAGGATAGGTTCACGCAAACAAGGTATTACTAACTATACTATGGTTTCTGCTGCTCCCATGTTTCTCTAAGTTAGGGCCATGGAATAAAATTTGCATGCACATAACTGCTTGCTAGACTGCAACTATTGCTTTCATACGTTATTTTAACTTCTACAATTCTGTCAGCACACTGCACAAGATGAGCTCATCGTAATGTGGTACACATTAATTTTGCATAGGAATCTACACACCCTGACATAATGTTGGATGTAAACAGTCTTGACAGAGTGAATGCAGAGGACAAGTCAAATGACAGGTCAGTCACAAATCAACTCAAGCCTTTTTGCAATGATAAAATATACACCAGTGCCAGTCCTGGAACAATTAAGGACACCCTCGGGAGGGTGGCAAAGAGAGAAAAGGATTGACGCTCAACACATCATGGCCATTCAATATAAAGAACCATCCTCAATATCTGGTTTTAAACCACTGTTTTATGCAATCCATGTGCCTCAACAGAAACTCAAATGAAGTGCAAATACAATGCTGCAACAGGATTAAAGAGAAACATTATCTCACAGCATGATCACTACAGTCTCAATGTTGGCACTGCCAAAACATTCCCAGGACTGAAAGCTGAACAGAGTCCTGCCCAAAACAATCCCAGGCATGCACATTGCACTATTTGTTATCCTAGGAGTGTCTATGAATATTATCAGCATACCTAATGATACAAGGTTGTATACAACCTCCCAGCATTTGCTCCATCCCCAATCAAAAATAAGAAATCCCAACATATTCCAGATGTAGGAGAAGTAGCATTTAATCCTCAGATTGTAGGAGGCAAGCATGAGAGGAGATGAAGCTGAGGAACTGTCACCATCCAGCTGCCATAGAGGCCCTTACCTCCTTTCACCAACTGTCACCACAGGGGCATCTGCAGTAGAACCATCTTGACCCAAGGGGAGAGTAGAAGAAGCAGTAACAGATTCTTCTCAACCAAGCTGTCTTTTCCACTTTATTGTAACTTTAAAAACTTATTGTTTTAATCATCTTATGTAAACCGCTTTGTGAGGTCCACCTGAAAAGTGGCATATAAATGCCTTAAACAAATAAGGCATAAATAATGCCACCCTGGGCTCCTGCCAGAAGGAAGGGCAGGATATAAATAAAATAATAAATAAATAAAATAAATAATAGCACTACCCACATACCACATAACTGAATATATTCTTTGCCCACCCTATTTATTACTGTCTTTACAGTCAGAGACAACTTTTTCTTGTGAGGCAAATGACATGTTTCCACTAGTTCAACATTTAACGCTACTCTCTGTAGCTTCTTGTTAAGTTGTACTGTTGCGTATTAATAGCGTTGCAAACTCTTAATGGATGTTAAGCTGATCAATCTGAACTGGGATAACTGTGGGATTCTACCTCTCAGGTGACCATGTCCTGCATAACAGTGAGTGGGAGAAACGGCAATTAAGACCATGTCCACATGAAACGGCCAAACACACATGCACACACAACCCTTTACCACCTTATACCATTCCTCCTCTTTCACTTTGTTGCCAGCTGCTACCATTAAGCAGTTAGAGCTCGCAAAACAATCTTGATGCTACTGACTCACAATACATATGTCCTAAAACTTGCCTAGGGCAGCATCTCTTCTTCTCCCCTCCCTCCTAATAGCCCCAATTTCAATTGGTGCCACTCTTCCTGTATAATACACAATTGCATTACTCAGTAATACTTTTGAATAAACCCCATCCTCATCCCAAAGGTTGCAAACATGCAAATAGCTCCATTTGTTGTCCCAGTTGCACACACTTTTATCTGCAGTACAAAATGACTTCACCACACCCTCCCAGCATTCAACAATCACTGAAATCCAGAGACTATCTCATGTGAACATTGCTATACTTCCTTTTCATGTATGAAGCAAACTGTCAAGAAAGAGTAGATATTCATCTATTCTCCTATGCATTCTTTTTTACCTGGATGAAGCTATCCCATTCGTCTCTTCTGTCTTAGTTCAGGAGCCATCATTGTATCCCCACCACAAATTTCCCATGTTCTCCCACTGGATCCCTCATGAGACAAACAGAAGAAATCTGCTGCGTAGCATCCTAATAATTCTTCAACAACCTCCATGCAGCATTTCAAAAATAAGAAGTATTTTCAAGCTAATGTTATTTGAAATGAAGGCATATTTTTTCCTAAAAGAGTTTAACAACTTCAATTAAGTTATTACTTTTAAAACTTTCTAGGAGTTAGCTTCAAATTGCATGCAGGTGTACTATCCAAAGATGCACAAGGTCAGCTTTTACAATGACCACTTCACATAATGCATTGACTTGCCAGCTCCTACCATGCAGAGGTTGAAAATAAGTCTATATACAACCTTCAGACACCTGCAGCATATTTGCTCACCAGGAGCTGGGCAATCATCTTAGATATCTGGGGTTTTTACAGCCCTGATTTTAACCATATTAAATAATGAACAAACTTTAATTAGCAGTGGTTTATTGGCTTGGAAAAGAAAGGGACAGCATATGTGTAGGAAATGATATTTCTACTGTAATTTTGAAAATCATAGTATATTTACTTTCCCCCTACAATTTCACAGATTTTATTTATTTATTTATTTATTATTTGATTTATATCCCACCCTTCCTCCCAGCAGTAGCCCAGATCTAAACATACAAAAAAATCTATTTTGCCTGATACAATTTTGAAGTTAGGAAAGCAATGTTAATGTAAAGGTGCAAGATATATTGTACATAATACTGCTTCCCCTTCCCAAAACTCTACAATCACATTAAATTAAACGAAGATATCCCCAACATCAGTTTTCTCAGAACATGCAACTTCTCCTCTAACTACGCTAAGCCTCGAAAGTGATGCCAAACTAAGTGTTGCTGTCTACACCAATTTCTCTGTTCAAACACTTCTCACCTTAACACTTCTAAATCCACACCCAGCCTTATGTTTGAGCCTTCAAACAACTGAGCCCCCCAAAGCCTCCACTGGGCCTACAAACTCTCCATTCCCTTCAATGGTCAAAACGTTGCCACCATCATCATATAGTTAGCAGTTTCAAGGAAACAAAGTGTTCGTGCGTGTATAGCCTCAAGACTGCCTGGGAGCTAACCCCTCCGACCTAAAACCTACTAACTTTAGGGATAAAAATCTAATTTTTCGTTCAATCACACAGTACGGAAGGAAAAACCCTTTGCACACGCTCAGATACACGCTTGTCTATTTGTTATGTTGCAGACCTGTGCCTTGGCACTTATTGAAAAACCGGGAGACACGTTAGAGTAAGTACATAAACAAGCTTCTGGGGCTGATCAAACGAAACTCTGCCCGCCTTCTGCCAACTGGGCCTTCTTCCCTGCATGGACTCACCCAGGCCGGGACTCTCCTGTGCTGCCACCGTTGCTCCTCCACTGACGCTACTCCGCCTCCTCCTCCTCCCCCGCGGTCCATTCCTAGTGAGGGGAGGGGGGAAGGTAGGGGCAGCTAGGGCCCTCCTTCCTTCCTGCCCTCCCCTCGCTTGAGCCCCCCTCCGCCGTCGCCTCCTGTTCAGGACCAGGCCTAGGCCCCTCAGCGGCTGCTTACACAGCGATCCTCCCTATCGCTTGCCCTCCCCTCTGCGGCCGCCGCCGCCGCCGCCGCAGCGCTACGTGGCCAACGCCGTAGCCAACCAAGTCAGTCAGACACTCAGCCTCGCGATTACAACCCCCCTTCGCTTTTCCTTAAGCGTCGCTTGCTGGCTGGTCGTAAGGAAGACAGCGAATGCGCTTGCGTATAAGACTTCGCGCGAGACCGCGCGGCTTTTTCTGGCTTCCTTTTCCAGGGAGCTCTCTACTTTCTCCCTTCCGACTCGTTTCCTGCGCGCGCATAGGCGCGAGACCCAATTTGAGCGCCAGTTAAAAAGCGCAGCCAACCGTCTCCCCCCCCCCCCCCGAACGTGCTCGCGTGAGAAGAAAAAAAATTGGTTGCTTGATTGGCTGCCTGGCGCGTGCGTGCTAGGAATTAACGTTTCCATGCTCGCGCTCAGTTCCTATCGCCTCAGGTGAGAGGAAAGGAAGGAGGCGGAGGAGCAAAACAAAACAGGGAGAAACGTACGCGTGCGTGTCGAAGAGCTGCTATGGAATTCTGTTAACTTTAGTGAACGATATTCAGATAGCAAACGTATCTTTACCTATATTTTATGCTTTTGGTGTGTATTTTATATTAAGATTTTTTAAAATGGAATAACACATCTTTTTGTGGAATATTTAATAAATACTACAGGGTATTCTTGCTGGAGGTGCAGGAAGACGCGAAGTTGCTTTAGATTGTATGTCCTGGGAATGTACGCTGTTCGTTTAATTTTGGAAAAGTGGGTAAATGTCTTAGGAATGTGTGGGAAATAGCCTTACAGTTTATTAATTTCTTAGAGATACAGTCCAGCTATTTGGAATATAATGAAGGCTGAGTTTAGAAGAGGAGAGGTAGCTGCTACATGTAAAGAGAAATCGAAGCCTGCCCCAGGTGTGGTCATGTCAGTCCCAGGGACCCCATTCTCATCTATGGAATATTCCAACTAAATGAATAACAAGAATGCCGTTAGCGCTGGAAACAATGGGAGTGATCTAAAGGCTCTTAGGAAATAGTAAGAGCTGTCAATGCCCATTTACATGACAGTTCCACTGAAGTAGAGCACTTGACTTGCATGCATAAGATCCCAAGTTCAGTCCTTGGCACCTCCAGGAAGCGCTGGAAAAGAAACCTGTCTAAAATCCTGGAGGACCACTGCACATCATCCTAGAGCAATCTGAGCTAGATAGACCACCACTTACTCAGGCCAAGTCAGCTTCCTATGCTACAAATAAGAGAGAACTCCCATTGTTTCCAGAGGACATTCTTGTCATTTGTTTTATAGCCCAACCTTGATGTTAGGATCAGTGAACCTTGAAGCCAAGGAAGAAGTAACATAAGAAACCAAAGTATGAAAGAGAGGTCTAAACAAATGAGACACTTTGCAGAAATGTACGCAGCATACAAATAATGGTTTATTAAGCAGATCATTGGATGGTTTACCTGTTTCTGATCTTTTATCCCCCCCCTTTTTTCCCTTATGCTTTCCTATTTAGTGGATTGACCCTTCATGACTGGTAGCTCGATACATAGAAGGCTCTTTAAAAACATCAGTGTACAATTTGGAGTGAAGTACAAACAGTACTTGATGATACCTAGCTTTGCTTCTCTTTTTCATCAGACTCAGTTTCTGAAAGTTGTA
Organism: Rhineura floridana; assembly: GCF_030035675.1. NCBI lineage: Eukaryota > Metazoa > Chordata > Lepidosauria > Squamata > Rhineuridae > Rhineura > Rhineura floridana. The sequence goes on along the minus strand of NC_084490.1, from coordinate 43,327,741 downwards.
ATGGACAAGATGAAGGCCAATAAACTGAAGCTGCTCAACCCAGACAAGATAGAGTTTCTGTTAGTAGATGATTCAGCTGACCAGGGAGCTGGTGTTTCACCTGTACTACCTCTAACGAGAAACCTATTGCCCTTCAAATGTTAATGGGCTCACTCTCTTGTCACTGGAGGCCCAAGTGCCATGTAGTGTCTTTCACCACCAAAGGCTAGTGAGCCAATGGTGACCCCCCCCCCCGTGACAGAAATAGTATGACCATGGTGATCCATGCCCTAGTAGCCTCTCAACTGGATTGCTGCAATGCATTGTATATGGTTTTTAAGACTTCTTGTACAATTCAGTTAGTACAACATACAGTTATGCTCTCTCTTCCTCTTCTGCAGAGTAAATGAGCACTGAAGGACATAGTATGATATAGTGGTTTGAGTGTCTAGCTTGGGCTTGGGAGAGCGCAGTTCAGATACCCGCACTCTCCTGAAGCTCACTGGGTGATTTTGTGCCAGTCACTATCTCTCAGCCTAACCTACCTTACAGGATTGGTGTGAGGATAAAATGGAAAGGGGGAGAACCATGTACACCACCGTGAGCTACTTGGAGAAAAGGTGGGATATAAATATTATAACTGAAATATATTGAAAATGTTTATCCCTCTCCATCAAATCCTTTTTTCTTTTTTGATATTGCCATTGAATATTGTTAACAATAAGTAAGTGTTATGCCTCATTTGTTCCTTTTATGTATTAAAATGGGGATATGTTTTCATTTAAAAAGGTTACGGAATGAACTGGGATCAGAATAATCAGTGGTAGCTAAGGTAGAATTGGAATTATATGCTCCTTTTGTACCCCAGATGAACTGCAACTTCTGGACCATCTTCAAAAGGTAGCTTCACAATTTTTGCAGTAGTCCAAGTGGGAGATTACCAGAGTATGAGTAACCTAGGTCAGATCCTTGAGAGGGCAGAGCTGGCTCACCAGCTGAAGTTGTTAACAAGTGCTCCTGACCACTTCTGCCATCTGATCATCAAACAGGAAGGGGAATAAATCTAGTTTAGAAATGTATATTCTGTGCCTCTTCTTAGGGGAAGGATAATTCATAGCTCAATGGTATGGCATGTGTTTGTATGCAGAAGGTCCCAGGTTCAGGAGAAAGGCTTCTGCCAGACACCCTGGAGAGCTACTGCTAGTCAAAGTAGATCAGGGTAGCCAATGCGGTACCCTCCAGATTTTGTTGAAATATGATTCCTATCTTCTTTGACCATTGGCCATGCTGCCTGGGGCTGATGGGAGTTGCAATGCAATGACCCTTGGAGGACACAATGCTGGCTACGCCTGGAGTAGACAATACTGGACTAGATGGTAAAATAGTCTGATCTGGTATCAGGTTGGTTTCGATGTTCCTGAGAAGCAGGGAGAGTAGATCATGGTGTGGTTGGAATGCAGACATTCTCCACCTGCTGCATCCAAAAGTACATTCCAAACTACATCCCAACTCCTACATTTCCAGAGGGAGAAACTCACCACCAGCACCATTGGCATTAGAGCAGGATAGTTGTTGCTTGGCAGACTAATCCACATGGCAGTTTAGGGCAAGAACTGAAGCTAAGACCTGCTACCAAGTGAAAAGGCAGGGAGGATATGGAAAGTAGAATATCTGTTGGGATTACAGCCAGGATGCCTGGGGAGAAAAATGCCATGAGAAATTGTCAAAGGGCTAGGGAGCATCTCTGTGGAAAGCGGATCAGGCACCTGCATACGCCAGAGCCAACAGAGAAGTCACATTTTAGATAAAATCTGCAGCTAAGAGACAGGCGTGTAGCTCTGTGTGTTGGCAAACAGTACACGAGCATGTGTCAGTTTGTTATGCAGTTTCCTTTCTTGCTCTGCCCAGGTGACTTGTCCTGTCATGTCAAAACTGAGATCAAAGGCGGGGGGGGGAGAGAGGAGGCTGTAGACAACTGAAACAGCCTTGCAAGAACAGGAACTACAAGATTGCCAATGGGACACTTTGGACATATGATGGCTTTTTGAATTACAAGGCAGAGCTGGCTTCAGTTTTGAGGGGGCCCTGGGCAAAGTATCTTCTGATGGGTCCCCTCCTCTGTCATTGGGTCCTGGTGGTCTTACTTGGCTGCAGTGACAGTTCTCCAAGCAGGGGTGGGCAGCTAAATCTAGCTCCATCTATATTTTCCTGCAATGCTAGGTCCAGAGAATTGTAGGAAATTTAAAGGGTGGCTAGATCCAACTGCTTGGTGCTGCTCAGAGTGTCAGATCAAGAAAAAAAAAGGAAGGGGCTGCATGGGGTAGGAATCAACAGTTGACTCTGCCAGAGCTTGGAAGTAATTCATTACTCTTTTGAGGAACAAGTGGGTAATTCCTTTACATTTTGATTGCAATAGAACTAGGAGTAATTTTATTACTTTTGTGGAGTAATTGTAATGTTTCCAGCATTACGTTTGGGCATTACTTGGGGGGGGGAGCAGGGGAAGTCTTCTGCTCCTCTGATTTGTGGATGAAAATAATGTGCCTCAAACTGGACTTCTGTGCAGCATTGCTCTTACCTCATGCTCTGTGGGTGGGTAGGAGGCCACGAGGGAGGAGATGGAGAGTGAGACGGGGTGGAGTAGAGAAAGTAGTCATTTAAAAAAATGAATGGTGGTGGCGAAGAATGGAGTGAAGGGATAAAGGAGCCGGAGGGCAAGAACATGGCAGCAGCAGAATGGAGATAAAGAACTGTGGAGATGAAAGATGACAACATGTGTATGTGTGTGTGTTTGCACTTGGCAAACAAAGTGGCCTCCACCACCCTTGTGATGTTCCTGTAAGTTAGCATCTGTAAATATGGTAAGTGCAGGTCTATTGGGTGATGTATGGTAATTGACTGAGAGAGAAGGGGGGAGTACATGGGTGAGAAGCTGAAGTGTGCTGGATGATGATTGGCTGAGTGGCTGGCTGGCTGGCTGAAGGTATAAATGGAGGTTTGTGTGTGATGAGAGAGAGAGAGTTGGAGAGAGAGTCGGTTGGAGAGAGGTTGAGTTGGTTGGCAGAGTTCTGAGGGAAGTTTGGATTGGATTTGGCTGATATTTAAAGAGGATATATATGAACAGAAACATAAAGAGTAACCATATATGAAACCATACGCTTGTGAAACATTCCTAGAGTAATCTTGTTATTTCCTGTTATTAGTAAATAAATACTTATTTGGTTTACCAAAGGCCTGATCCTTGGCTGGGGAACATACAGACCAGAAGGGAGGGCAAGGTAATTACCAAGGCTGAACAGAAACAGTATCTAATGGTGGCAGCGGTGAAGGGAGAAATTGTAACAAGTCAGGTATCCAGAGCAACCCACAGTTGTATGCTTTATATATAAAGATACAAGGGGGTTGGGAACAGCATAAGCACGCAGTCACAAAAGTAACCAGCTAGAGAGAGACTCAGGCAAAGTCTCTGGGAGTATTGGTTACAGGACGTGACTGGTGGTGGTGCCTAGCAGTGGGATCTAGTGAGATCTGTGCTAGAGTGGAGTGAGAAACCATATAAAGGACGGTCCTGACTGGTGGTGTCCCTGGTGGTGCCTAGTGAAAGGCAGTAGCCACAAGCAGGTGGGAACCTGACAGGGAGAACCAGGGAAGGTCATCACAACCCTCTCTAGCTACTGTGCTGCATTTGCAGTATTTTAACTTTTTTGACTCTCAGGGGAAAATGTTTGTTTGGGTGAGTGTCCCTTAGTTGGTGGCAGAGCAGGGTCCAGGAGGTGGTTAAGTGAGAGAGAATATGCTTGCTGGCTGAGTGTGTGTGTGTGTGGGGTTGCACTTGGTTTGACATGCAAAGATCTGAGTAGTGGCCTCTTCCTCCCTTACCAGCGGAGAGACCGCTATTGGTATCTTATGGATAAAAAGAATTATTCTACTAGCTCTATATGTGTGTGTTTATTTTTAATGTTGTTTTAGGCTACTTAGATGTGCAGCAGCCAAGGCCAGCACCTTGTAGGTGTTTTTTTAAAAAGTAACTGAAATGTAATTATACTGATTACTTTTGAGAAAAAGTAATCAGTTACTTTCAGAGCAATTGTAATGATAATTACCACTTTTGGGGCCATGTAATTGTAACTGTAATTTATTACTTTTTAAAAGTAATCTTCCAAGCTCTGGACTCTGCCAGGGAACAGCACCTAGCTCCAATCACCTATGCTGCCCTTTAAAAAACCAAAGACAGAGTACTGTACAAACTTCTTAATTTATTGCATAGTCTCATCTAAAAAAAAATTGAGCAAGACAGCCTTTTCTGCCAATGGAATTATAAATGAGAATTGGATAAGAATGGCTTATATTCCTCTCATTGTACAAGTTTTGAAAACAGCATGTTAAGGTAACATTGTTGCGTGCACCCCAACCTGCAAGCAGTGAGAGACTTCCAGGATTCTGATGCTTACCCAGTGTTTGGTTTCTTTGGAATGAAGGTCAGTGAAGACTGGGGTATCTTTAGGATATATGGCTTTATTTACACTTATGTACAACCTGAGTGTAAGATGAAAGGGGCTCACAGTATTAACACTCTGACTGATCTTGCTTTCCCATTAGGTTTTAGTGAGGCACCCTAAAGCTATGGCCTTGGATTCAGCAGAGAGCAAGCCTCTCTGTTCCTTTCCAGCTCCACACCAAACTGAAAATGAATAAACACAGGCTACCTCTTTGCCCTAAGATGGGGGAGGCCCTACCTCAGTAATCCCCATGGCAACACATCTCCTCTTGACCAAGTCTTTAGACATGTAGATCAGGTACTTGACAGAGTTGGCCATTAACTTAACAAACTGGCTTGACCAGTTCAGCAGATTCCTTTACTACAGGGGTTCCCAAACTATGGTCTGTGGACCGGCAGTGGTCCACGAGCTTCATTCAGATGGTCTATGACATATATACATTAAGTATTCATACTGATTTTTAATTTTACTTATATTGTATTTTATATATTGAATGGAATGTAAATTGTAATACAATAAAAACAATGTAAGAAATATAAGAAGCAATATAATACAATTAAAAATTACACAACATCAAGCAAAGCACATTACAATTGCTACAACAGGCAGAAAAATTATTTAGTGGTCTGGCAAGAGCATTAGCACTTTTCAAGTGGTCCATAGGGGAAAAAAGTTGAAAAGCACTGCTTTACTATGAACTCCATATCTACACAGAATTATAGGCTTGGGGGATGCCCACAGACCTCATCCATACCAATCCCAAATCCTATAATAATATTTAGGTAAGCATGGGGACTATCAAGAGGATCAAACTGTTTTTGTGAACAGTCTATTTTAGGTACAGCGTCCTAATGAACCAGTAAGAGATGTAAATATTGGGTTGTATCCAACATTAGTTCTACTCAGAGCAGGCCTATTGAAATTATTGGATGTGATTAACTTAGGTCCATTGATTTCAATGGGTCTACTCTGAGTAGAATTTGATATCTCATTGCTTTTTTTAAAAAAATGCTTCTTTGAAAATATAAATTGAAGAAGGCTAGTGGTCAAAACATATTCAAAAATTGAGCATTAATTTGAAGTACGTCTTTTCCAAAATGTGATCTAGCCATGTGCGAGTCACACAATTCAAAGGCAGGTCCTACTCCCATAAATTTCAGATCAACGCTAAATTCAGGAACAGGATGCCTAATCCTGTTTTTTCCTTACCTTAAACAGCAGCACGGCCAACTGAGATTTGGGAGGCTTGTGGAGGTTCTTAATATTGCTGCATATTCAGTTTTCTGCAACCTACAGGATCCAGATTTTAACCAGCCTCTGCTATAGGGTTCTGGTGTGTTTCCGGGGAAACAGTCATCGGAGGGGAATGGAACCTCCCCTTTCTTAGTAGGCTCTTGCACATTCCTACTTCTACTTTGTTTATTTACAGTCAATGACCAGTCAAGGAAAATACATAAAAACAGGTAAACAGTATTCAAACAGTATATATATATATACACAGATACAGCATAGGGCTTATATAAGGGAGGATGTCTTTACCAACTGCTTCCTTATGCCACACGCTCTTGCACAAAATTTTGCAACTGCTAGCGTAATTTCCCTCCTACAGTCTGTTAAGAGGAAGGAAGCAAGTTGCAGATCAGAATTAAAGGGCAAGGATTGCATCATGGGGAGAATATATAGCTTATGGATATCTTTGTAAAATGGACAGTGGAGAAGTACATGAGCGGAAGTTTCAATCCCCCCCAGCTCACATGGACAGCTACGTTGAGGGTATGGTATTTTCAAGTATCTACCCTCCAAAATGGTTGAGGGTAGGGCATTTAGGCGTGCCAAAGTGAAAGCTCTTCGTAATCTATGGATGTCCAAATCATAAAGGTAGGTTTCCGGGGCAAAGTTGTTGTTGTGATTTATAAAGAATCTGTAGTTTGCCATCTGAGCTCTGTCGACTTGTAAGGCGACATCTTTTACCCTATTTTGAATTACTTCTTTGGCTTTGATAGGGCCCAGCTGTATCAAAATTGTAGGGGAAGCCCATAATAATGTAGTTTTTCTTCAACTTGGGTCACCCACCTGTGAGTCTGGCGATCTAACAGGGTTAGTAAAGTTATTCCCGGTGGATTTGCATTTAATTTGATCCAATAATTGAATACATTTATCCACATTCGGGATTCAAGGGGAATAAGCCTGACTTCTAATCTAAGAATAGCATTAGGGATACCACGAGGGGCGCCAAGGATAGAACGTACAAATTTTGATTGTATTGCCTCAAGAGGGCGTATATCTTTATAGATACAAACTTGGGAGCCATATAACAGTTGGGCGACCACTTTGTAGGCTGTTGGAAAGCATGATGTTCTGTGTTTTTCCACAAAGACAAGAAAAGACAAGTAATGGGTTAATACTGTGCAGCAATCCAAGGCCGGACTGCAGCTGGCACATAAACCGAAAGTGTATAAAACCTTGGGTGAAGAAACCGCAAGGTGTGGGGGTTGTTAGTTGGGGGAAAGAGACTTGTATCGTGTTAGTACTTTGCCTATTGAATCAGTAAAGATTCTCTTTACAAGAACTTGCTGTGGCGTGTCTTTACTCTGGCTATTCTGGGAAACAACTGGACATTTTCTGGACACAGGCCTCTAGATTCATATGCTACACTACGTGGGTTATGGGCCCAGCCTAGAGGCTCAAGCTAGAGAATCAACCCTATACAGAGATCCAACAGCAGTGCTCAGCAGTGCACAGAGGGAGAACCAGTATCCAGCAGCAGCGAACCAGGATGCTTGGCTGGTGAGTCTAACGTGTGTTCGGAATCGTGCCGGGAAGCTGTGCGAGAAGCAGGAAAGGAAAGTCTGCAAGGATGGCAGTTTCGCTTTCGGCTGGCATGCCTCTTGAACGGCTGACAGAAACAAATTATATGAGTTGGCGATTACAGATGCAAGCATTCCTAACTAAGGAAGATGTATGGCAAGTAGTAATTCATGAACCCCCCTCCATTCCACCACCGGAGCAGTGGATTCGACTAGAGGAAAAAGCAAGGGCATTTCTTATTCTGGCTGTAGATGATTCACAATTGCTTCACATTCAAGATAAACCGACAGCCAGGCTGATATGGACTGCTCTTAACGAGGTGCACGTCAGGAAAACAGCCAGCAGTAAGATTCACTTAGCAAGGAAACTCTATCAAATGAGGCTGACTGATGACATGACAATGTCAGCACATTTACTAGCAATAAAGAAACTTTGCAGAGTTGCAAGAACGGAACGTTGCTCACACTCAATTGCAACAAGTTTACATCATCCTATCTTCTCTGAATACTTCCTGGGATCCTGTTGTATGTTCATTAGAAGCTATGAGAGATGACAGTCTAACCGTCGAGTACGTATCTGGAAAGCTGATCCAGGAGTGGGAGAGACGAAAAGACACAGACGACAGGGAACAAGTGGATAAATGCAACAGAAAAGAAAGCAGAACTTTATTCAAAGACGCAGGTACGAGATCATATGGAATGAAAGCCTGCTATATTTGTGGTTCACATTCACATCTACAAAAGGACTGTGAGTTGAGACGAAAAGGACGAGGAAGGAAGCCGTCGTATGTGCAGCTGGTGAGTGCTGGCAAAAGTAAACCCAAAAGCTGCGAAAACAGTGACTGTGTTGAATGGGTAGTGGACTCAGGAGCTACTCACAGTATGATTGCAGATAAAACTATGTTCAAAACTATGCTTCCCACGTTGGAGGATGTGGTACTGGCTGATGGTACGCACAGAAAGGTACTGGGAAGGGGAACTGTAAAATTGTGTATACTGAATACAATAATGACTGATGTTTTGTTTGTACCGGGACTAGAAAGCAATATCTTGTCTGTCACAAAACTGAATTCCATGGGTTCTGAAGTGTTGTTTAAACATGGGATCTGTGAGATAAGAAAAGGAGACAGAGTCTGTTCAAAAGGGAGTTTAAGGGATTCACTATTCTATGTAAACCTAAGCACACCAGAAAGATTAACTATGGTAACAAATGAAAAGCCTCATGATACATGTATTCACTTGTGGCACAGGAAACTAGGTCATGCCAATTATGGTACAATTAGGGACATGCCAAATCATTGCGCAGATGTAACGCTGAAGGAGTGCAACAAACATGTAGAGTGTGATATATGCAACCAATCTAAGGCCACAGTAGCTCCCATAAATAAAGAGGCTAAGAGTGACACACACGAACCGTATCAAACTATACATGTAGACCTGGCAGGACCGTTTCAGAGGTCGCAAGGCAGAGCCAGATATTATCTTGTCATTGTTGATGATTACACCAGGTTTTGTAATGTTTATTTGTTGAACTCAAAAGATGAAACAGAAAGGAAACTGAAACTGTTTGTGAAGAAAGTTGAAGTGCAGCACAGCACACACATTCGTCAAATACATTCTGACCAAGGCGGGGAATTTACTAGTAAAACATTGGAGCAGTATCTATCTCAGAAAGGGATAGAACATGCATTAACGGCCCCATTTTCTCAGTTTCAAAACGGAATAGCAGAAAGAAAGAATAGGACTTTGCAGGATGCAACGAGAGCCATGTTGAATGACTCTAGTCTACCAAATGCGTTTTGGGGAAATGTGTGTTATATGCTAATTACATACAGAATCGGCTGTTTCATAGAGCGATAAATATGTCACCATATGAGAAATTACATAGCAGGAAACCTAAACTACAACATCTGGTAAGGTTTGGTGCAGAGAGCTGGGTGCACATTCCAAAGTGTAGACGGAATGGGAAACTTGCTCCCAGAGCCGAGAAAGGTTATATGCTGGGGTTCCAGAATGCGTACTATCAAGTCTGGCTACCAAAGCACAGGAGAGTGGTGCTCAGTAGAAGTGTAAAAGCCCAGGAACAGGATTGGGATAAAACCACATACGTAGAACTGGAACACACACATATACAAAGTGACAGCACCGAAAATGAAACAGAGACAGAAATAAAACAAGAGGAAGAGGAACATCCTCTTGCTAGCTCAAGTGAAAGCAGCAGACAAGAAACCGAGCCCCAAGTAACACTTAGGAGGTCTGAAAGGGCGAACTTTGGGAAACCACCAGAAAGGTTTCATGTTAGTGCTATGAAAGCTCAAAACAATGACAGAAGTGAAGGGACTCCAGAAAGGAGTATGAACATTGTAGAAGATACATTGTACATTGACTGTCTTAAACCATATGAATAAATGCATTCCTGAAGAATTGTACAAATGTATGAAGAATTGTACGAATGTATGTAAGAAACTGTGTAAAACTCATGTAGAAAATGTCTTTATGGAAAAGGTGGGAACTGTAGGCTGTTGGAAAGCATGATGTTCTGTGTTTTTCCACAAAGACAAGAAAAGACAAGTAATGGGTTAATACTGTGCAGCAATCCAAGGCCGGACTGCAGCTGGCACATAAACCGAAAGTGTATAAAACCTTGGATGAAGAAACTGCAAGGTGTGGGGGTTGTTAGTTGGAGGAAAGAGACTTGTATCGTGTTAGTATTGAATCAGTAAAGATTCTCTTTACAAGAACTTGCTGTGGCGTGTCTTTACTCTGGCTATTCTGGGAAACAACTGGACATTTTCTGGACACAGGCCTCTAGATTCATACGCTACACTACACACTTTGCCTTGGAGGACTTTAATAGCCTATGGTATGTAGGCACCTCCCTTCGTGTGAAAGAACCTGAGTATAGCTGTGACCACTTTACGAGAGTTGTCTACTAAATGGATAAGTTGGGCTTTCCAAATACCAGTAGAGGCAAAGACTATGCCCAAGTACTTATAGATCTTGACTTGCTCTATATCAAACCCATTTATGGTCCATCTGCGTTTGGTGTACTTTTTTGAAAAGACCAGGATTTTGGTCTTTTCATAATTAATTTGGAGTCGCTTCTCCTTGCAGTATGCCATGAAAGCAACAAGAGCTCTTCTAAGACCCACCTCCGAATACGATAATATTACCGTATCATCCGCATATAACAGTGCGGGAATCGGTCTATTCATTAGATTGGGAGGATGGGAGTTAATTTTCAAAAGTGTAGGGACTAAGGCATTAATATAAAGATTAAAGAGGAGGGGTGCCAGAATACAGCCCTGTTTTACTCCCTTGTTTTGTGGAACAGAGGCGGAGAGATGACCCTGTGGGTTACATCTTACTCTCAGCTGATTCTGGTCATACAAGGCTTGAATTAATATAAGTAATCTGCGGTCCAGAGAGGAGGCTTGCAGCTTTTGCCATAATTTGTTCCGTGGAATACTATCAAAAGCGGATTTAAAATCCACAAATGCTGCATATAGTGCTCCTCTTGGTCTGCGGGTGTATTTCCTAATCAGATGGTGCAAGATTAAACATTGATCAATCGTAGAACGGCCCGATCTAAATCCCGCTTGTTCCTCAACAAGTATGTGTTCCCTGTCTGCCCAGTCCCAGAGTTTCCATGAAAGGTGCCTCGCATAAAGCTTACTTACTATACTCAGTAAGCTAATTGGGCGGTAGCTGGAAGGGACGTCTTTTCGGCCCTTTTTGTAAATTGGGACAATGACTGCTAGTCCCCAATCTTTTGGGATCTGAGCTGTCTGATCGATGTATGTGAAAAGTGAAGCCAATAAGGGGGCCCACCAATCTTTATTTTCTTTGATTGATTCTGGGGGGATACCATCAAACCCAGGCGCTTTTCCTATTTTAAGGGATGTTATTAATTTTTTAACTTCTGCTACCGAGACTGGTGGCCAAATAGGAGTATCCGTTAAGGAAATGGCTATAGTTGCTGGAGGATCTAAATCCTTAGCATATAGTGCACAGAAGTAAGATTCCCATAGCTTAGATGGTACCGTGCATGTCAGCCTTAAAGGCTCGTGGTGGAGACCGCTTTGCACCGTTCGCCAGAAAAGGATGGAATCATTGGTTTTAATTGCCTGTCTCAGCTGTTCCCAGGCTTTAGCTACCGACTCTTTTTTTTTCCTTTTAAGTAATTCCTTATATTGCTTTTTTTGAAAGCGTAAGGAATTTGGGATTAAAGTTGCTTCACTTTGCTTATGATGTTGATAGGATGCTGCCAGCAATTTCTTGGCTTTCACACACTCTAAGTCAAACCAGGATTTTGAGTTGGTTGTTACACTATGGACAGTCGGGGGATGAGGTTTTCTTAATATAGCCTGTGATAGTTCATATGCCAAGTTTTGGTAAGTCATTATTGCCTTACTTGGTGATTCTGCAGTAATAATTTCCCTAGAAAGTTCAAGAACCTGTCCGGATCTGAGAAGGAGTGAAGTGCATTCCGCTAGTTTAACTGACCATCTCACTCTCCTATAATTAGTCTCAGGTGTAAGGTCAATTTCAAACTTATCCGTTAGCTGTATAGAAGACGCCTTAGCATTGAGTTCCAACACAATAGGGAAGTGATCGCTTTCTTGGCGGGTTTCGACTTTTAGAGAGGCCAGGCTCTCCTGGAGATTCTGCGAGACCAGCACGTAATCAACTGTGCTGGAACCGCGTTCGGACCAGAAGGTGTGCTCTCCTGGGATGTCACCCTGTAGTGCTCCATTTAAAATAGTAAAATCAAGCCTATGGGCTAGCTGAACTAAATGGAAGCCTCGTTGATTTAGCTTATTATCTTTGGAGTGCCGGGGAAAAGATTGAAGCCCAATTTCCTGTGATGGAGGAATCATATCATAATGGGTGTATAGAATGTCATCCGATGGTCCAATTCTAGCGTTATAGTCTCCTGCCATTACCACATGTGCCTTAGGGAACATATCATGAAGTTTGGTCAGATATTCTTCGAAAGAGGGCCACAAGCTGTTCATTTTAAAATGTGATTCCAAGAAAGGGGGAAAATAAACATTTATAATTAAAATACAATAAGAGTTAAAATTAATAATAACAGCCAAAGCCCATCGATCAAACGGCTCTAGTTCTGTAATTATAACTTTACATTTTGTAGTCATTAACAGGGTGAGAACCCCTTTAGGTCTCCCCTTATGTTCCCCGATGGAGGCTTCAAGATTAACTGAAGTGTAACCATCTAGTTCGACTGGTTTCCGTGCCCAGGTCCCTTGTAAAAGAATTAAGTCAAAAAGGGACATAAATTCTATAAATTCAGGATCTACTTTTTTAGATGCCCATCCCGCAACATTCCATGAGAGCAGTTTTAGACGAAGATGTTCCATAGGTTCTCGGACAAGGAGAGTCTTTGAAGTCTTTTCATAGCGGCGATAATTGGGCTGTGCTGTCTCTTCTGGTATGTCAGGTAAGTCTAGTCAGTCCAGTTCCTCTATTGTGTGTATGCCGTCTTGGTCCGAGGGTAAGACGCAACCGTTAGATGTAATTCTGGGAAGATTATTTTGTTCTTCCGCGCTCTGAGCTTGGATGTTGATTGGTTGAACTCCAAGTTCATAAGGCTAGATATTGAAAGGCAAGCCACTCACTTGGACTGTAATTTCGTGGTTTATATTTAGTTGTAAGAGCTTTTGGTTCTAACTCAATATTAGGGCTGTTGCTATTTACAGCTCTAAGATTTGTTAAATTATCACTGTTTGTTGGTTCAAAAAGGTCAGGATATTTAGACAGATTTGGTATCAGCATTTCAGCCCTTGAGATGTTGTCCTTCTCCTTAAAAGGAGATGTATTGCCAGTTAAATTCTTGGAATCATTCAGGCATTGTTGGCTGTGGTTTTTCCTTAGTACCGAACCCAGGGTATCAAGTCGTGTCATAATCTCGTTTCGTTCTTGGAAGGGTAAAGATCCAAAGTTGTCACAGTTCCTCCGGCGTGAATATCACCGGACCAGTCCATGATTCAAATGTTGTTATCTTCTTGTCTAGGTCTGTGTTCTTCCTCGTAGTTTGAGGGTAAGTAGATTCCGGTGTCTGTCAGGATGACGCCGGGGAGGGGATCTCCGGGGACTCCAGATCTATCAAGTTTCCAAGAAGGAGAGGTTTAATAGGAGGAGTAAAAATTGGAGTTTTCTTAATCCACAGGAGACCTAGAGTTGGCATAGGGGATATATCCTGGAAGTGCCTCCAGACTTTCATACCCCTTGTTTGAAAAAGATGTTTTAATTGGTATACTCTGGCTGCTGTTTCCAAGGAGGCAAATGTTATAATGGCACGGGCTGAATGGTAGTTGTAATAAAGATATTCAATTTTCTGTATCGCTTTTGTTTTGAGAAAGGTAATGCCATAATCTCTTGCCAATTGTACAAAGTGCTCTATGCGATCAGGTTGTGATTGAAGGCCCTTGGGTTTGGGATATCCAGAAAAAACAAGATTTAGCCTTTGTAGCTGTAACTTCCAGTGAGAGGATATCCCTGGCCGGCAGTGAGATTCCGTCCATTTCAAAGCCCTTTTATGGGGAGTCGTGAGTCTGTTGTTATTAGGTTGTCTTCTCGGCTGGAGATCCTGTGTGGTCTTTTGACTTTGGATGTAAGTAGACTGGGCCAACTTCAGTAGGGGATCTGTTGGAGGCAATGGGCCATCCTGTCGAGCTTTGTTACATTTTACAATGCGGGAACTCGAATGTTGTTTCTTTTCGTTTCAGAATTTTAAACAGCCTGTTAAAGTTCATCCCAGTTGAATTTTTTTTCTTTACTGGATTTTTTGTTTTTTTGTGTTTTTTTTGTTGGTTTCTTTTCCACCTTAACACTATTTTTATTTATTCTTGTTTGTCCCTTGCCCTCCGAAGTTGTTGCTGGTCGTTTGGGCTGGGTTTTCTGGGTGGCTTGAAACTCGCCCCTGGAATTTGGAGGTGAGCTTATGGGCGAGGGGACTGATTCGGCATTGTTAGAGGTGATTGGTAGAGACCTGGCTTGCCGTGCTTGATGGACTTGGTGAGCAGAATTCTCATTAGGGTAGTTATCTATTTGTTTTGATTGATGTACTACCAGGTCTACTATAATTTGGAGGATCGCCTTGCATTCTGAAAGGAATGTTTTAATATGAGTGATGTCCAGCTAGAAAATAGCCTCTGGATCGTCTCGTGTTGGTAGGAGAGCAATTTGACTGTATGGTGAAAATCAATATCCTTATTGTTGTCATTAGCCTTACCCTTGTCCATGTCAGTTTGTATAGCATAGCCTGAGGGAGGAACATCTATTTTGGCCTTCTTACCGTTGGAGGAATAGCGAGGTTCCCCCCCCCCGTAAGGTTGTTGGGACCTATGATTTGGAATCTCTCTTTCATCTCCTTCTGCGAATGCAATTTCTTCTGCTATACTGCGCCTGCCCTCCTCGTGTAGTAGCTGGTTGAAGTTTTTAGGTTTACTCAGTAGACCAAGTGACCAGTCTAAAATTTACTGTAGTAGTAAAGTTCTGGGGGGGTTGTTGTTTAGGAGTCATAAATTCCGTGATTTTCTGCTATCGTGAAGCCTTAACGGCAATGAAAACATCTTCAGTCGAAGGAATTAACCCCAAGCTCTTGTAGGTCTCCCTGGTGTAAACCATTATTTAGTAGCTTTACTGCTGTCCTAGCTGCTTCTCTCTCGTGGTTATTTTAAGAAGGGCAATTATGTTGTTAGCCCTTGGGTTGTTTAATTCTTCCCTGGCTGTAAGTTCAAATCAACATTGGTGTCGAGCCTTCTGTTGGAGATTTATTGTTTTACTATCTCTTATCTCAGCAACGACGTTTTAAGGTGTAGTAGGACAGATAAGGAAGTAAAGCCTTCTTATTGCTGACAGCGAGGGCGCAGCAGATAATTCCATACAGAACGCTGGCAAGATATAAATTTGTTCTAGGTTCTTTAAAACTGCACCGTAACAAAGATAAAGTAAAATAAAACTGTTAAAAGGTCACGGGCCAGGAGCTCAGAAAAAACAAACCTCCTCTGTCGCCATCTTGGTTCGTCTCAAATCCTTGCATATTCCTACCCTCATGGCATTCCTCATGGATTTTATTTTTGCTGCCATCAGCTCATTTTTACAATGTTCACTCACATCCCTGTGATCATATCCAAAGGAACGCATGAGCAGGTGCATTCCTAGACAAGGTAGTTGACCCCCAATATCTCTGGGTGCAAGGGTCTTCCTCAAATTTCCC
This sequence comes from Rhineura floridana, assembly GCF_030035675.1. Classification (NCBI taxonomy): domain Eukaryota; kingdom Metazoa; phylum Chordata; class Lepidosauria; order Squamata; family Rhineuridae; genus Rhineura; species Rhineura floridana. Next base: position 43,312,214 of record NC_084490.1, on the reverse strand, counting down.
AACACTTGTTTTTGTGATTTAATTTAATTTTATCTACTGTCTTCTTTTTATAATGGTTAACTTAGAAACGTTGGTGATTAAGTGTTATGTGAAAACGGAAATGGACTGCCTTCAAGTTGATCCCGACTTATGGCGACCCTATGAATAGGGATTTCATGGTAAGCGGTGTTCAGAGGGGGTTTACCATTGCCTCCCTCTGAGGCTAGTCCTCCCCAGCTGGCTAGGGCCTGCTCAGCTTGCCACAGCTGCACAAGTCAGCCCCTTCCTTGTCCGCAGTTGCCAGCTGGGGGGCAATTGGGCTCCTTGGACTATGCAGCTTGCTCACGGCTGCACAGGTGGCAGGGCACGTAACCCGTGAGCCACTCACTGTGTGGGTGATCTTTAGCTGGCCCTTTACACCCAGGAGACACGAGTGGGGATTTGAACTCATAGACTCTGGACTCTCAGCCAGGCTGTCCTCCCCACTGTGCTATACCAGCTGTTAAATGTTATATAAACAGCTGAAATAAATAAATGTATTGTTACTAATGAACTAATGAAACATTTTCCAACTCATACGACTATTTCTTATTAAGTCTACATTGGCAGAGCAATGCTGAACTGGTTCTAACATGTCAAACAGATATAGAGAATCGTTGGCCCTCCAGATGTTGCTGAACTACAATTCCCATAATCCCTGGCCATTGGCCATGTTTGGTAGGGCTGATGGGAATTGTAGTTTAGCAACATTGGTGGGCCGAAGGTTCCCCAAACCTGATGTAAAAAGTGACTAAGGCTGCAATCCAGTACACACTTTCCTGGGAGTAAGTCCCATTGAACTTAATGAAACTTACTTCTGAGTATACATGAGTGATGGATAGATTAAGATGGTCTGCCCGCGAAGACTAATGGAATCCATAGGGTTCCTGAATGTTCTGGGGGAGTTCCCAGTAGACAGAGCAGGTTGAAGCCCTTGTCACACTGTGGAACAGCGAGGCATATCGGGCTCTTGACATGGTTGCCCCCGAGTGCCCTCTCTGGCATTGTGAAGCCTGGTTTGCACCTTGGTGCACTAGTGAGCTAAGGGCAATGAAACAGACTGGACGACGGCTAGAGCGCAGGTGGCAAAAGACATGCTGTGAGGCTGATCGAGCATGAGTAAAACAATCATGCCTACTGTGCGGCGGTGAGGACAACAAAGAACACCCAGTTCTCTGCCACCATTGCATACTGAAGTAGCTATCCTGTGGAGCTTTTCTGTATTGTCAGGGGTCTGCTGACATCAACTCCAGGAAATGGAGTATTAGACTCTTCGGAGGCCCACTGTGAATTGTTTGCAAGGCACTTTGAGGGTAAAGTTGCTCACTTCCGTAGAAATCTTGATATCCCATCCACATCTATTGTAGTCCCCAGTGAGGTGTCCAGTGCAATGTCTGCCGCAACTTCTTGGGAACTGTTTCAGTTGATGTGGCCTGATGACAAGGTGCTTGCGACGATGTGGCCAGCAATGTGTCCTCTTGACCCTTGCCCTTCTTGGCTTATTAAAGCTTGCCGAGGGGGGTTGCCTGATCCAGGATGTGATCAACACTTGGTTGTAGGAGGTAGTGGTTCCAGCCGCACTGAAAGAGGCAATGATCCGACCGCTGCTGAAAAAGCTTACCCTGGACCCATTGGTTTGTGACAACTACCACCTGGTTGCAAATACCCCCTTCTTAGGGAAGGTGATTGAGAGGGCTGTGGCGCAGCAATTGCAAGTACTCTTGGATGAAACAGATTATCTTGACCCATTCCAGTCTGGGTTCAGGCCCGGTTATGGGACTGAATCAACCTTGGTCACCCTGATGGATGACCTTTATTGGGAGGACAGGGGGAGTGCGACCCTGTTATTCTTACTTGATCTCTCAGTGACTTTTGATACCATTAACTATGGTATCCTTCTGGGCTGACTTGGTGAGATGGAGGCACTGTTTTACAGTGGTTCCAATCGTATCTCTGGGGTCGTTTTCAGAGAATAGCATTGGGGGATTGTCTTTCGCTCCTCTGGCAGTTGTGCTGTGGGGTGTTGCAGGGTACCATCTTGTTCCCCATGCTGTTTAACATCTATATGAAGCCCTTAGGAGTGGTCATCAGGAGATTTGGGGCAAGGTGTCAGCAGTATGCTGAAGATACCCAGCTCTATTCACTATAACATCTGAATTGGGAGAGGCTGTGCAAGCACTGGACCGCTGCCTGGACTCGGTGGTGGGCTGGATGAAGGCCAGTAAACTGTGTCTGAATCCTAGCAAGATGGAGATGCTGTGGGTTGGTGGTTCCCGAGTTCAGATAATTGGTCAGTTGACTGCTTTGGATGGGGTTGTACTCCCTCTGAAAGAGCAGGTTTGTAGTTTGGTGGTGCTCCTGGATCCATCTTTGTTGCTAGAGGCCCAGGTGACCTCAGTGGCTAGGAGTGCCTTTTACCAGCTTCAGCTGGTAAGACAGCTGCAGCCGTTTCTGGAGCAGGATAATCTGACCGCTGTTGTTCATGCACTGGTAACCTCCAGGCTGGATTACTGTAATGCACTCTGTGTGGGGCTACCCTTGAGATTGGTCCGGAAGTTGCAGTGGTGCAAAATGTGGCAGCAAGACTGCTCACTGGGGCAGGGTATTGGCAGCATGTCAGCCCACTGCTGAAAGAATTGCACTGGCTACCTATTAGCTAGCGGGCTAAGTTCAAGATTCTGGTTTTGGTATACAAAGCCCTATACAGCTTTGTACACTTTGGACCAGGATACCTGAATGACCGTTTTATCCCTTATATACCCAATTATACACCTGCGCTCTGCAGGTGGGGGCCTCCTGCAGATACCATCTTACCCGGAGGTTTGTTCTGCACAACATAGGAAATGAACCTTTAGTGTAGTGTCACCTACCCTTTGAAATTCCCTCCCTTTAAATATTAGACAGGTGCCATCTCTGTTATCCTTTTGGTGCCTACTGAAGACCTTCCTCTTTCAACAAGCCTTTTAAGTAGAGACCTTATCCCAGTCTGCGTGTTGTTGGAATTGCTTTTTAATATGTTTTTAAACCTTTTTTTTAAAAAAAGATGTTTTTAAAGCTTTAAAAAAAAAGTTTTTAAAGTTGTTTTGTTTTAATTTATTTTAAAGTCTGTTTTTATGATGTTTTAAAGTGTTTTTAGTGCTTTTGTTTGCCGCCCTGGGCTTCTACTGGAAGAAAGGGCAGGATATAAATAAAATAAATAGACAGACAGACAGACATGTATTGGATTGTGGCCTAAGGTTGCAATCCTAACCCCACTTACCTATGAGTAAGCCCCACTAAATTCAATGTATTGATTCCAATATGACTTACCTCTAGTGTAGACACAAGTAGAATTGTAGTGTAAGCTAATTACTTAACATCTGTATTGGTAACCATATGCCTGACATCCATTTCCACACGACAAAGAGACAACTAACATTTTTTATTTGGCAGAAGGACCATTTTTAAAAGTGGTCCTGAGGAAGCGGGGAGAAGAGATAGTTTTGGTGCACTATCAGCTTCTAGGAAGTTTAAGATGCTAGTTTCACTTCAACTGATATTAGCAAGATTCCCATGATCAGGTACATTTCCTCTGAAGCTAGACTTCACCAATAGAGCAAGTTTAATAGACAGAGTTCAGTGGGGCTTAAGGGTGTATAGACATACTGCGGACATACTACACTAAAAATAATTATTTATTTTTAAAATTTAGACCCCACCTTCCTCCCACACAGGAGCCCAGGGGATTAGATTCCAAGTGCAGGGTCTAACCTTGCAGAATTTATCACTTCAAAGGGCCATTAAAAGCAGGGGAGAGCAAACTGTTGGCGGTAAGGCTGTTCCTTTACAAATGACTCACATTAAATGATTTCTATACTAAAACACCTTTGGTAATTACTTTGAAACACACATTTCCTAGGAGGAATACTTGAACAGGCCCTTTTACAAAACTGCATATGCAATTTGATCATGTTGCCCCTGTGGAGGATGATTGATAGTTGACATTTGGAGAATATAGGGGATCCCCCTCAATCCCTCTTAAGTGTGGGGTGTGTTTGTGTATCACACTTTCTGCCAATTGCATATTTAGCAAGCATGTAGGGCCACTTCACAGGCTCACTACACATTACCAGAGGGAACCTCTGACCCTCTCGCAGGCCCTTTTAACACATCTGAACTCCTATATATTGTATCAAAAATTGGCTTTCCCATCCCTGGTAACAATGAAAAATCGATGGAAACAATGCTGTGCAACATGGAAGTTACATGTGACTAGAGGACCGTAGCCAAGAAGCCCACCCAGAAGCAATTTCAAGCAGCCAATATGAGCTTCTCTGTCAAAATGAATTCCCACCCTCAGTTTCAACAGGCTTAAAGAACATTAGGGACTTGGGTGTTGAAGATGCCAACCCGTAGTAACTCTTCTATTGGATTTGTTTATTAAATTTGTATCCTACCATTACTCTCAAAGGGGCCGGGGGCAACAGAGTCTTCTAGCCCATAGCAGCTGATGAAGTAGTCGAGGTTCCAAACCCTTTTCTTCAGAAGGGGGTAATGCAGTATCTACCTTGAGGCATTATTTATTTAACATAGTTATATCCTGACTTTCTGCCTGACAACATAGCTTACAATAAAAGAAAATTAGTCCTCAGTAAACAGAATGTTTTAAATACACTGCAACCTCCAGTTGCTGGTCTTACAACATTCTGCATTGACCTCCATTACATTTTATCCCTGGAGCAGCTCCTCTTGGGCAGCTGGATAGCCTGCAGCTGCTGGCTCAAAAAAAAATGACTGAAGTGGTGAGGAGATGATGTGGTTAACTGTCCACTCTTCAGGCCTTCCTTTCTCAACTCGATACCTCCAGATATTTTGGGCTATAGGTCCCATGAGCCCCAGACAGCACAGCCAATGTTCTGGGATGATGGGAGCTGAAGTCCAACATCTAAAGGGCACCAGCTTGGAGAAAGTTGCTGCTGCTACACCTGCTACGTTTTGAAGGTTCTGCAGTATCCACAGGGGGGAAAATACCTTCTCTCCTTCAGCCACAGTGGCCAGGGGTGGCCACTCTGTGGCTCTCCAGATGCTGCTGGACTACAGCTCCCATCATCCTTGACCATGAGCTGTGTTGGCTGAGACTGATGGGAACTGTAGTTCAGCAGCATCTGGAGAGCCAGAGTGGCCACCCCTGAGCCACACCTAACATAGCTTGTCCATTTCTGCCCACCATGGACTGCACTACAGCATGCACCACTATCCCAATGGAGTGATTTTACAATAAAAATTAGAAGCCATGGAATGCCTGTGAGTACAGTTCCTAATATTGGGCTCAGCTCATAGTAATTAAGGACAATCCCATTTCTAGACCTCATGCTTGCAGAATGCGAGAGATTTGGCCAGGTTTAAGGTATAGTATGCAGTGTAGTGCAGCAGCACATGGTGCCCTCCATATGTTTTTGACTACATCTCCCATCATGGCCAATAGTCAAGGATGGTGGGAGTTGTAGTCCAACAACATCTGGAGGCCATCAAGCTGAGGAAGGCTAGCACAGCTATTTCAAGTGTTCAGAGCAGTTAACAGTCATGGTCACTGGAATCCTTCCAACAACAGGGAAGGTCAGTATGATTCTTCATATTTTAGCTGGTGGGGAGAACCAAGAGTGACAAAAGTGGCTTTCCTAAGAGTATTTTATTGTAGGGACAGCCAATGTGGTATTCTCTAAATGTTGTTGAACCACATCTCCCATTGTTCCTGATCACTGGCCACCCTGGCTGGGGTTGATGGGAATTGTAGTCCAACAACAGGTCCTGATCTGCTCTACACATCCACCATTTCCCCCCACCTTTGATGGAAAATGCAAATTGTGAAAAGGAGACACAACCATCAATGTTAATGTTTTAGCATATTAAATACAAACCACATGGTTAAGAAGGTATGTTTTATTTGTTCATTAATTGAAAGCTGGTTAATACAATCTCATCTTTTGCAGCTTCATTGCTAAGTGAACATCTTTTCATTACTTTAAACGAGTCCTGATAACACACTTGTGAATGTGACCAGCATCAGGCTATCAGTGGAATAAGCCTGCATACCCCTTTTTAAAGTATGATCTTGAGACATGTGAAAGAGGCCTGCTGCTTGCAAAATCAGTGCTTTTCTGCACAATGGGTAGCAACTGTGTAGACAAGCCAGAGAGGAGAGGAGAGGGCTGTCCCAAGAATGGAATTTTTTAATGTGAAGGCCAGAAGTACTGCTATTCCACATGTGGGAACCTTCTACTCTTAGAGCTGAAACCATATCAGGTGTTATAATCTGCCCTGTTGCAGTGCTGTAGAACTGGGAATTTGGAGCTAGATCACTACTTAAAGTTGATTATGTCCCTATACAATATTGGATTTGGCAGGAGAGTAAGTGGAAAAGCTCCCCTTCTCTTTTCCATAAACAGCAGCGAGCCAAAGTTGTCCTAGTGCTGATTATAGAGACCACAGTTTGCCTATAATGAACTGATATAGCAAGGTCCTGCTAAAATAGAAGTTGCCTCCGGTGCACACACACACAAAATCCTTCCCCTCTTAATCCCCACTCCTTTACAGCTTTTATTCCAAGGACTGATCTGCTAAAAATAACATTCTAGAACAAGAAAGGGAGATTGATTGCCTTAGTTAGATTAAGGGATTTCCAATCTATTAGATTTGGATTTCTTGATATTTGTCAACCCCAAATTGAAAATTCTCAGTGATTATATACTTTTGGCTAATCTGTTAAGTTTCAAGGAAATAGTAGAAAAAACATGGATGGGGACAGAGAGGGCACTCATTGGGGTAGCTGGAGCAGCACCGACTGTCCTGATGGCAGGTAGGTGATGTTACGGGACCGTGAGAGCTGGTAAGCAATGTCTTCAGCTGCCTCAAGTTTGCGCAATTCAATGAGGCCGTCGCCCACAGAAGACAGTGAAGTGGCGATGAGCTCAGCTGCCTTCGAATCCCCCTCAGCTGAGATTATAGCAGCTTTCTTCTGCTGCTCTGCCTGTGAAAGTGGGGGAAGAGACAGACAATGAACTTAGCCCAAGAATAGGACTGACAAGTTATTTGCCCCCAATAATAGTAAACTCGCATTCTGACAGAATTGTAACCAAAACCAGGCAATTGAGAAAATGAGAGAGAAGTAGCAGCATTTGCAGAATAAAAACTTTACTCCCTAACGCCTAACGATGACTGAGCATGCTCAGCAACCATAGGAAGTTGGGTGTCAGAAAAGAGACTGGGCTCCAATCCCCCACCTGGCCTAGGTGGTGTCAAGCAAGTCACCATCTTTCACAGCCTAGCCTATTTTACAGGACAGTTAATAAGGACTAGCTTAGATGGCTTCAAAAGGGGAGTACACAAATATATGGAGTCTTTTAAGGCTACAATCAATCTCACTTATCTGGGAACAAGCACCATTGAATTCAATAGGATTTAGTTCTGAGTAGACATGGTTAGTCTTTCAGTGGTTACTTCTCATACCAGCTATAGGCAGCCTCCAGATTCCAGAGGCAGTATCACTTGCTGAGGAGCAACATCAAGATACTGCTGTTGATTTTGTATCCTGCTTGTGGGTTTCCCAGAGGTTGGCACTGTACAAAACAGGACTCTGGATAATGTAGACCGTTGGTCTGATCAAGGAGGGCTCTTCTGATGTTCCCATGGCTTTTAAGCAGGGGATGGGAACTTGCAGCCAGGATGGGCAGTTTCCAGACATGATGGGAGTTGTAGTCCAACAGCATCTGGAGAATCACACATTCCTCAAACCTGCTCTAAAGCATTTATACATAGGAAAGAGCACTGGATGGGATGGATTCTGATCAACATGAAGCAAAGTGGAGCATTGGATAAGGAGGTGAAAAAACCCACCACGGTTGTTACTTTGGCAAGAAGCAGGCCAGATGTTGATGCCATTTGATGTCCTTACCTTTTCCACAATGAACCTGGCCCTCTCTGCCTCTTGCTGGGCTACTTGCTTCATTTCTACTGCTTCTGTGAACTCCTTTCCAAAAGTCAGATGCGTCTAAGAGGGAAAGAATAAAAACATATGTTTAAAACATTTTATATATTCTGGGGTGGGGAATACACCCAAATATCTGAGAGACCACCTCCTTCCCTACAGACCATCTTAGCTGTTAAGATCAGCAGAGGGGGCTTTTTTGGTAGTTCCACCACCTTCAGAAGTTCGGGCAATGGTGTCCTGAGAAAGAGGTTTCTCTGAGACAGCTCCTAAGTTGTGGAATTCTCTCCCTACAGAGGTGTACCTGGCACCTTCATGGTACAGTTTTTTTTGCAAATGCTAAAGGCATTTTACCCTAGCCTCTGGAAATTGTTTTCAAGACCCACCCTATTCCTGTGATTGTAATTTGTTTTAATTGTTTTGAATACTGAATTTTAAACTGCTGCAACATGTTCTGGGACCTGCTGGTAAAGGGTTACTTATTAAATTAACTAAAACCTAATACAAAACAAAACAAATAGTAATATTAGTAATTCTAATAAAGGACAGATTCTAAAAAAGTTGGTGTGAGGGATTCCACAAATTATATGGCTGGGTAAATGGGTGATGAAAAGATTGTGAAGTGGGTGCCAAGCATAACTCTTTAAGGAGGGCATTCCAAAGACAGCATAGTTCTACTGAGAACTACCCACTGCCACCACTGAGCACACCTCCCCAATAAACTATGATAATGAAAGCCATCAACATAAAAAAAAAGGAGAAACACGATCAGTTCCAAAAGCAGTTGGGTTTGCAGCTTACGTGCAGGTTTTATTTAAGTATCACTGTAATAAAACATTGCTGTGGCTGCTAGATTTCTTTTAACTGATTTAGTTAGCACCATCTACATACTTGGTACTTTACAAACAGATTTGACTGGCCTCTGCTACCCCAAGGGACACAAGGAAAACAAGAGAGGCGATGGAGAGGGCGGTAAATAAGAGAAGAATATGTGATCATTTCACTTGCATGCACTTCTGGTTACAGTAGGGTATTGGAACTCGGGAGTTGATCCAAAGCAGGAATGGGGAGCCTGTAGCTCTTTAGATACCGTTTTACTCCAACTACTATCAACCCCAGTCAGTGCAGCCAATTGTCAGTGACAACAAAAGTTGTAGTCCAACACAACCTTGCGGGCCATAGCTTCCTCACCCATTCAAATGCTTCACAGAAAAAGGTTTTAAGGAGAGACTTGGAGTGAGCGAGGTGATCTTACCAGTGTGCTTTGGTATTCAGTTCCACCCATGAAGAGGAACAAGTGACTTAATGGACCAGAAGATTTTTGGATGGCTGAGGGTGGTGAAGATCAATGAAGAAAGATTCACAGGTAGGGATGTGTCAGGATGTGCGAGTGAAGAGGTAACAGGGAGGGAGAGAGAGACAAGGCCATGGATGGTTTTGAAGACAAGGATGAGAAGCTTGTGCAGGATCCAGGAGCCGACTGTAAGATTGGGCAGGGAATTAAGAAGGGGCATTGCACATTCAAACCAATGGAAGAAGAGAGTGCTGGATGGATGTTGGGGCATCAAAGTGAGATAAAAGATCAGAGAGAAGGTTGCAGCAGACAAGGTGAGAAATGAGATTTTGCTGAGGAGACAGAGAGGAAGGGCACTTCACTTTTTTCAAGAAATCTTTGAGTTGTAACCAAACTCTGGAGGGGATTTTGACTGAATGCACTATTTCTGAGGGGGAAAGCTCTCCAGATAAGGGCTGAGGGAACCTCATGGGAGCTGACCTGGAACCCCTCAAAGAAGCAATTGTTACCACTCAAGGTCATGCTGGAGAGAGCATGCAAGCAGCACATTTGCAGAACCCACCATTTGAATGAGACCTTTCCCTTAATAAGACACTCTGCTAAAGGCTTTTCCTGCACCTTCTGCTTTTGGGAAAAAGAAACAGCATGACAAAGGGGCAGAAAACACCATGACACTCACACACCGAAAGTCGTCAGGAGAGCATGTGGGTTTCTGATCCACAATGAAAAGTCAAGACTCAAAATTCAATCCAATCAAGAGCATTAAAAAAAATAAGATCAATTACGTTATTGTAAACATGCTCCCACCCTCTTGTTTCAGCTTGTTGTTGGTGACTTTTTCTGTTTTTGGGGATCTCAGGACTATGGCATTCCTGTGGTGGTGGCTGGCCGGCTCCTAGCATTCTTAAGGCAAACAAGTAGTGCAAAGCTGGAGAAAGAGAACATCATGGTCTAGATAGAAGCTAGACTTTTAAGAACTACCAGTGAAACGCTGTCCTTCCTCTCCACAAGGGAAGCAGAGATGGAAAAAATTCCTGGCACCCAACTGCCCAGGTTCCTAAGCACTTAATGCTAACAACTTGGTGGTTTTGACAAGGAAAGGACTAAGAGATTTGAGATCTTGTGCAGCCTTGGATGGAACCTTGATATCCTTCCAAACTTTTCACTGCAACCAGCAGAGGGAGCCCCGGAACTTGCTCACACCTACCAATTGTACTTAGAGCATCTCTTTAAGGCAGGGATGGGGAACCTGTAATTCTCCAGGTGTTGTTGGCATCCAGCTCCCATCAGCCCCAGCTAGCAAGGCCAATGGTCATGGGTGGTGGGAGTTATAGTCTAGTAACATCTGGAAGGCCACAGGGCCAATTTAAAGCTTAAATCACAATTGCAGTGTAAATTATGTGGACTGACCGCAACAGCTGACTGAATTCACAATTAGTACCTTACTACTGGTTTACAGGCTTTTCAGGGATACCCATGGCCTTAAGGGTCTGCACATTTGATATGTTAAAAATAAAACCACTAACCTATGTGACTGTTTAGAAAATAAGACAGGAATCTATCATGTTCTGAATGGAGACACACATATTCTTTCCAGCACGATCAATTCCCGATCCAAACCTGCTTGCTGCATCTGAGCTGGAGATTTTAGGATGCTGAGTGTGGAATGTAGGGAGTTCCGTTCCTCCAGCCCTTATATAGAATAGCAGAGTTGGAAGGGGCCTACAAGGCCATCGAGTCCAACCCCCTGCTCAATGCAGGAATCCAAACCAAAGCATTCCCGACAGATGGCTGTCCAGCTGCCTCTTGAATGCCTCCAGTGTCGGAGAGCCCACTACCTCTCTAGGTAATTGGTTCCATTGTCGTATGGCTCAAACAGTTAGGAAGTTTTTCCTGATGTTCAGTCGAAATCTGGCTTCCTGAAACTTGAGCCCATTATTCCATGTCCTGCATTCTGGGACGATCGAGAAGAGATCCCGGCCCTCCTCTATGTGACAACCTTTCATGTACTTGAAGAGTGCTATCATATCTCCCCTCAGTCTTCTCTTCTCAAGGCTAAACATGCCCAGTTCTTTGTCTCTCCTTATAGGGCTTTGTTTCCAGTCCCCTGATCATCTTTGTTGCCCTCCTCTGAACCTGTTCCAGTTTGTCTGCATCCTTCTTGAAGTGCGGAGACCAGAACTGGGCGTAGTATTCAATATGAGGCCTAACCAGTACTGAATAAAGGGGAACTAATACTTCACACGATTTGGAAACTATACTTCTGTTAATGCAGCCTAATATAGCATTTGCCTTTTTTGCAGCCACATGTTGGCTCATATTCAGCTTGTGATCAACGACAATTCCAAGATCCTTCTCACATGTTGTATTGCTGAGCCAAGTATCCCCCATCTTATAACTGTGCATTTGGTTTCTTTTTCCTAAGTGTAGAACTTTGCATTTATCCCTGTTGAATTTCATTCTGTTGTTTTCAGCCCAATGCTCCAGACTATCAAGGTCCCTTTGAATTTTGTTTCTGTCTTCCACGGTATTAGCTATGCCCCCCAATTTTGTATCATCTGCAAATTTGATAAGCATGCTTTGTACCTCCTCATCCAGTCATTAATAAAAATGTTAAAGAGCACTGGGCCCAGGACCGAGCCCTGTGGTACCCCATTCATTGCTTCCACCCAGTTTGAGAAGGAACCATTGATAAGCGCTCTGAGTACGATTCTGGAGCCAACTGTGGATCCATCTAATAGTTGTTCCATCCAGCCCACATTTAGCTAGCTTGCTAATCAGAATATCATGGGGCACTTTGTCAAAAGCTTTGCTGAAGTCAAGATATATTATGTCAACAGCATCCCCACAATCTACAAGAGAGGTTACCCGATCAAAAAATGCGATGAGATTAGTTTGGCAGGATTTGTTCTTCATAAATTCATGTTGGCTGCTAGTAATCACTGCATTGCTTTCAAGATGCTTACAGATTAACTGCTTTATAATCTGCTCCAGAATTTTTCCAGGGATTGATGTTAGGCTGACTGGTCTGTAGGTCCCCGGTTTCTCCTTCTTGCCCTTTCTGAAGGTAGGGACAACATTAGCTCTCCTCCAGTCATCCGGCACTTCACCGGTCCTCCATGATTTCGCAAAGATAATAGAGAGCGGTTCTGAGAGTTCTTCAGCCAGTTCCTTCAATACTCTAGGATGCAGTTTATCGGGCCCTGCCGATTTGAACTCATTCAAAGTGATTAGGTATTCCTTGACCATTTGTCTCTCAATCTCAAGGTCCAATCCTGACCCTTCTACTTCATGTTTCCCAGGAGGGTCATAGGCCCTTTTTTGGGAGAAGACTGAGCCAAAGTAGGAATTGAGCACCTTTTCTTCGTGATGTTATCATTTTGCCTTCCTCATTGAGTAGCTGTGCCACCATTTCTTTTCTTTTACTATGGACATACCTGAAGAAAGCTTTTTTGTTGCTTTTAGCATCCCTCACTAGCCTCAGCTCATTCTCAGCTTTAGCCTTCCTGACACCATCCCGGCAATTCCGTTATACCTGCCTGTACTCTTCCTTTGTGGCCTGGCCTTCTTTCCACTTCCTGTATGTGTCCTTTTTTGTTTTCAGGTCATCTCTAAGCTTTTTGTGAAGCCACATTGGCTTCTTCTGTTTCCCCCCCCTTTTTTCCTTGTTGGAATTGCTTGCCACTGCGCTTTTAGAATTTCCTTTTTTAGAAACTTCTACCCATCGGCCACACAAAACTCTGCCTTCGTCAGGGGCTAAAATGAATAAACATAAAAAATTGATCAGCGATAAATCCATATCAAATTGCTACATACAATGTACAACCAAACCATAAATGGGAAAGGGAACAAACTGAATACTCACCTACCAAACGTGGAATCTGTATACAAAGTTGTCCTAATAATCAAAATATACAAATACTGCAAATAAGCTTAATTTTGCACAATGAAATAAATCAAGTAACTGCTGTAGTGGAAAATACGGGGTTATATACGCTCGTAAAAGGTCTCCGTAAGTTCTCTGGCTGAGGAATTAGCCGCAGCTGTAAAGGAGGGATCGTCACTAAATGTTTTGACATAGGAGAGGAAGAAACTCTCAGATTTACTAACCCTGTTAACCAGCACCAGTACATTTTAAAATGTTTTTCCACATGTAACATGTCCAACGTTATCTACATCATTCAATGCAGCTGCCCCAAATTGTATGTAGGTCAAACCAGCAGAGTTCTTAAAGTGCGGATAGGTGAACATTTAAGTAACATTAGGCAAAAAAGATCAGGCGCATCCCTGGTTGAGCATTTTGTCAGATGTGGACACTCTTTAACAGACTAAGTTCTGGGCTTTAGAAAAAATTAATATGCAGGTCATCCATATTTTATTAAGAAAAGAACTTGTGTGGATCCTGGAACTTAATTCGCTTGTCCCCAGTGGGCTAAATGAAGAAATGGAGTTTCTTCCTCTTATGAGTTTCAACATTTAGTGACGATCCCTCCTTTACAGCTGTGGCTAATTCCTCAGCCAGAGAATTTACCGAGACCTTTTACGAGCGTATATAACCCCGTGTTTTCCACTACAGCAGTTACTTGATTTATTTCATTGTGCAGAATTAAGCTTATTTGCAGTATTTGTACATTTTGATTATTAAGACAACTTTGTATACAGATTCCACATTCGGTACGTGAGTATTCAGTTTGTTCCCTTTCCCATTCATGGTTTGGTTGTACATTGTACGTAGCAATTTGATATGGATTTATCACTGATCAGATTTTTATGTTTATTCATTTTAGCCCCTGACGAAGGCAGAGTTTTGTGTGGCCGAAACACATTGGGCTTATTACTTTTTCAATAAATTCATTTGGAAATTTATCATCTGCGTTCCACTCCTTCCGGCATCTTGGGGCTTCCCCCCTCCCTTCCCTCACCTCCAGAATTTGTCTCTCAACAGATATCGGGATAATTGAAATCCCTCATTACTACTACATCATGCCTCCTCGAAACATTGGCAATTTACTTTTCAAAAGTTACATTCTTCTCCTTGATTGGGTGGTCGGTAGTAGACTCCAAGCACCACATTCCTTTTGTTACTTGCCCCATTAATTTTAATCCAGATACTCTCGGTGGAGCTACCAAGCTCATCTTCCTGTATTTCTGTGCAGAGATATATATTTTTAACATATAGCGCAACTCCACCTCCCTTTTTATTCCTTCTGTTCTTCTTGAACAAGTTGCATCCTTCAATTGCTGTATTCCAGTCATGGGAGTCATCCCACCAGGTTTCAGTTATACCTATCAAGTCGTAACTGCCCTCCTGTATTTAGAGTTCAGGTTCGTCCTGCTTGTTTCCCATGCTCTGCACATTAGTATACAGACATCGAAGACCATGTGATTTATGGCTTGGCTTTCTTACTACATTTTTCTGAGGGCTGTTACTGGGCCCTATTACAGCCGATCTCTTTGGTCCCGCTACTGTGCATAAGCCTTCATCAGTCGTTACCACCAAGTTTATATCTCCCTCCCCTTTAGGATTCAGTTTAAAGCCCTCCTGATGAACTTCTCCATGCTGTGGCCAAACACATTCTTCTCAGTCCTTGTGAGATACAACGCATCACTTGCCAGCAGTCCATCTTCCAGGAGCCATAGCCCATGGTCCCAGAATCCAAATCTCTCACGTCTGCACCACCTTCATAGCCATTCATTCACACAGGGTATTTTTCTTTCCCTTTCTAATCCTCTTCTAAGTACTGGAAGGATGGATGAAAAAACTATCTGGGCCCCAAAGTCCTTGAGTTTCCTTCCCAGAGCTTCAAAGTCTGATGTGATTTCTTCATAGCTCCGTTTGGCACTGTCATTTGTTCCCACATCGGTGGGCTTGATGAGTGATGGCAACCTTTCCGTCACATCTCTAATCCGTCCTTCTGGTAGACAGCATACCTGGCAAGTCCACGGATCTTCTCGGCATACTTGGGTTTCGATCCCACGCAGTAGGGAGTCTGCCACTACTAGTACTCTTCTCTTCTTGTTGTGGGGCATGGTTTCAATGTCTCTGCTTGATTGAGCTTCAGCCTCTTGCTTGTTGTCGCACGGGGTCTCCTGTAATTCTTCCACCACAGGCTGTCCTCCAGTCTCCTCCTTGAGTGGTTGAAAGCGGTTCCATAGCTCCACTGGTGAAGGGTGTTTTCTAGCTCTTCTGCTCCTGTCACCCTTTCCCACGGAGTTTCCTCCACTTCATTATTCCTCTCCAAAGCAGTCTCCTCTTCTGCTACCACATGCTGTTGCTCCTCCACCTCCGCATCTCTTTGCTGCTGTTGTTCCAGTGTTCTGTCTAAGAACTCTTCATTTTCTCTTATAGTCCTCAGTGTGGCCACCCGCCGTTCCAGGCCTCTCACCTTTTCTTCCAACAGTGCCACGAGCTTGCACTCGTTGCAGGTGTACACCATATTGTTCTCAGGCAAGAAAACAAACATGGGACACACCTTGCAGGTCACAACCACTGGAGAATCCTTCCTGGTCATACTCTCTTCTACCTTTTGTTTCTTTCTTACTACTTGTTTTGGAGTGGCCTGTGCTTTGTCCTGTCCTACTTCAGGGTAAACTTGAGAGTCCCACTAGTATGCAGTGCGCTATACAAGGAGAATTAGTAATTTGTTTGGTGTGTTTTTTTATGGACCTCCCCCTTGCCCTCCCGTCAAACTCCTTTGTCAAACTCCTTTGTCAAACTTCTGTTTGCTCTCCCTGTTCGCTTGCTCTCTGAAAGCTGAACATAAGAACATAAGAAGAGCCCGCTGGATCAGGCCAGTGGCCCATCTAGTCCAGCATCCTGTTCTCACAGTGGCCAACCAGGTGCCTGGGGAAAGCCCGCAAGCAGGACCCGAGTGCAAGAACACTCTCCCCTGACTTGCTTATATGTCCTCACCTGTAGATCAACTGAGACAGCTCCCTCTGCTCTGGGATGGGGAACCTGCGATCCTCCATATGGTGCTGGACTTCAACTCGCATCACCAATAACCCTTGGCCGTGCTGGCTCGGGCTGATGGGAGCTGGAGTTCCACAAGATCTCTCTATCCTTGCCCTCAATCCATCCAGAAAGTCTCTTACCAAGGAAACATCGTCTAATATGAGGCCAAATGTTGCTGCTCTTTCTGTGAGGTCTTCACTCACTTGCCTGGAAACTAGTTCTCTCTGCGTGATCAACTCGCCAGCATCAAAACGAGCCTGAAACAAGACATGCAAAGATACATGCAGCAGTAAACCAAAAGGCTTTCAGCTGGAAGCTCTGACAATGTAATCCTAAGGTGCCCGCAGGGCTGCTGTTGGACTTGGACAAAGGACGGCTTAATTGGCATCCTTGGAATTAGGCAAATGACTGAACACACCTCCTCTTGCTCTCATTACTGTGAGACACCATCCAAGACCACTTTATTTAGTGCCCACCTTGACACGACACTGTTATTGCAAACAGTTGAAAAGAAAAAAAAAACGGGTTTTCTGCTTTCTAGCAGGGAAAGGAGGTGATCTAGATTGGGACTACAGCAGGGGCATGGGGTTAAAGTCCCCTGCTCACACCAGGGTCCAGATCAGGCCCTCCGCGCCTATTAGTTTAGCCCTTATTCTCCAAAGGGACATTCTGATGAAAGGCTGCATGACTTGAAGTGTGCTGGGCCGACGTTAGTCTCAGCTGACATTTCAGATCTCCCTTTCCGCTGCCTTTGTACCAATGCCTTTCCTCCTTTTCTTCCTCCGCAGGACAAGGAAAGAGAAATGCAAGGCCCAGAAGTAGGGATGGGGACGCTACAGCCCTCCAGCTGTTGTTGGGACTACACCTCCCCTCATTCCTGACCACTGGCCCTGCTGGCCAGGGCTGATAGGAGCTGGGAGTCCAACTACATCTAGAGGGCCACAGGTTCCCCACCCCTACCCAAAGGGAATGCGGAGATGGCCAAGGCAGAACTCACTTCTATGTAGCCAGACCAACCCCCTGCCCAGCACCTCAGTATATTGGCAGCATCCTTTACTGCTCCTACAAATGCCAGGAAGCAGCATCATAGGCTAGGAATGGGGAACCTATGGCCCTCCAGACGTTGTTGCAACTCCAACTTCCCTTGGCCCGTCAACATGACCAATAGTCAGGGACAATGCGAGTTGCAGTCCAAGGCATCTGGAGGGCCAGCGGTTTCCCATCTCTGTCATAACATGTTCCAGTGTCAATGAACCCAGACAGGCTTCTGATGGAAGAAGAGTGACCAGTGCCGTGGGCATAGTGGGGATAAGCATTAATGGCTTTCCTCCTTTCCAGCAGCCCACTGAATTAAGTACCCAGGACAAAAAGGTGAAAACTACCCAAGATGGCTGGCTTTTCCATTCCCTCCAAGGAGCTTTGTACTGCCAACTTTTGCCATAGCCCTTACCACCACAGATTTGAGGATCTCAGTTGTGATGGAAGGCAACACCCGCTCGTCATAATCCTCGCCGATAGTAGTATAAATCCGGGAAAGCTGATTAGTCACTGGCCTGAACAAGATTCGCAGTGTGATGTTCACATTCTGTAGATCTACCAGGGGAGGAAGGGAGAGGGTTAGAGCAGAAACATAACTCAGCCAGTGCCCACTCAAATGCCAGTGAGTCAAAATGAAGGCTGGGGGGGGGGGAGCGGGCACAGATTCCCCCACCACTGCTTTAGAAGTTCACAAGTGGGACCTGCAACAAAATGTTGCAGTGTGGAGTGCTGCTGTTCAGGATTCCAGACATTCGACTCTATCCCTCTCCCCCCATTTTCTGTTTTGGCCCCCTAAAAACAACAACAACAGCCAGCCAGCATTCCATGTGTACTGAGCATGCTCACTCCTTACTGAGCTGTAGGAAGGGGAGGATTTGTTTCTCAAAAATCTCCTAAAACTTTCCTCCTGCTTTGGATATATAAGCCCTCAAATGGACTCAACCAGAAGTCAGGCATTTAGCGTTGCTGGTCCCATGCTGTGGAACACCCTTCCAGCAAAGATTTAGCGGGCACCCTCTGTGATGACTCTGAGAAGGGGGTGTATAAATACTAAATAAATAAATCAGCAACAGCAGTCAAAGAACTGAGATGACTGTGATGATAAAAGAGGCCATACAGTCATCTAGAAGTTCTTTGTGAATTCTAAAGCACCCCTGATAGCCACTGCTAAAGATGGGGTAGTGGTAGAGAGAGAAAGATGTTAGAAGATGGTATGTTTCTCAGCTTATTTCTGTAACAGAAATATAATGAGATGGCTTGTCTTCGTATTTAGTTTCTCTTTACCTAGCCCCAACTTTCAACTTTACGTACAGAGGATAACATTTAACTGGATTCATCCACCGCTCACCTTTGCTCCCGGTGATTACAGGAACATTACGTGGGCGAGAACGACAGTCAAAGATGATTGGCTTCTGCACCCAGGGAATAAGAAAATGGGTCCCTTCTCCCACCGCAATGTCCTGAACGCCTTGGAACCGGTCAAAGATGACAGCCCTATGGCCTGCATCAACTAGAGAAGAGAAAACCATCTCAGCAACATTATACTTTTTTTTTTTTTTTAATTTTTATACCGCCCGACTAGCAATAGCTCTCTGGGCGGTGTACAACAGAAAATACAAAATACATCTCATAAAAAGTGCATAATAAATATTACAAAAACGTATAAAGTGCAAAAAATCAGATTACATAATATTTTAAAATTGAAATTAAAACGCCATAGAAAAGAGGCAGGTCTTAAGCTGGCGCCGAAAAGACAGCAGTGTCGGTGCCGTACACACCTCAACGGGGAGACTATTCCAGAGTTCAGGGGCCACCACTGAGACACATGATTAAGCTACCACCACTATAAACACACACACACACACACACACCCCAGAGGTGGGGAACTTTTTTTTTTTTTAGCTTTCTGGGCAACCTTCCAGGAGCCACATGACAATGGTGGCCTAGGCCAAAGACAAAAGTGGGTGGAGCAATCAATGCAATTCTCTCTCTCTCACGCACGCACGCATGCAGAGAGAAAGCAAGAGATATGATCAGCCAGGCAAACACACTCATACAGGGTGCAAAGCAGGGCTGGTGAGGGGTCCAGTTCAAGAAGGTGCGTGGCCTGGGGAGAATCCCAAGGGCCAAAGATAAAGGCCAGGAGGGTTGTATTTAGCTCCTGGGCCTGAGGTTCCCCATCCCTGATATACATCTATGCACAATCATGACTCTGCCCACTTATGATACAACTGCCCTATAAGGAAGCAGGCAGGGACACCACTTTTGAGCCAGCAATTGAATTAATAGAATCATAGAATAGTAGAGTTGGAAGGGGCCTATAAGGCCATCAAGTCCAACCCCCTGCTCAATGCAGGAATCCAACTTAAAACATACCTAACAGGTGGCTGTTCTGGGAAAACAGTCCCAGGAAGCTGCCTTATGCTACGTCAGACTATAAGCCTATTCAGCCCAATATTGTCTTATCGTGGCTGTCAGAAGATCTCCAGAGTCTTACATAGCACATTTCCCAACATCCAATTCAACTGAACCTGGGACCTTCTGCATGCAAAGCACATACTCTCTGTTTGAGCCATGGCCCCTCCACACTCCTGCCACACCAGATTGTATTAAGAAAAATCAGATGAGCTGCACGTAGCAGCCAAAAGACTTCTGGTTCAAGTCCTCTGACACTTACTTATATGTTCTTTTCAGATTTGCCCCACTCCCTTGGTGTCTGGATTTTTTTTCTCTCCCAATTCACTGGTGTACTCTTTAAGGAACATCAGTCAATTTGTATGCTTGAATATGTGTAGCCTGCAGCAAGTTATTGTAGTAGTGTGGAGTGCTCGGCTTGGAGTTCAGCCAGCTATACCCCCTTTCAGGACATGCCATTCCATTTACTTCCCCACCCCCAGTCATTCAGCATTCTAGGCTCAGTGAGTATGCTCACTCCCGATAGGGCTGCTTCCAACAACTAAATATTTTTTGACTTTCTGGAAATGTTGGGAGTTCCTTCAAGCCTGCTGATACCACCCCTCTTGTGTGTGGAAGGTGCCATTTTAGCAACATAAGGGATGGAGCTCAGAGAATGAAATAAATGAAACAGCACTCCTCCTCTTTTTCCCAAGATGACTGAACCAAGTGAAGATAACACTATTGTTCTAAATGTTGGTTCAGTTGGATGAACCCTTTCAATAGCTACAGAAATACAACTGATCCATGAGAAAGGTTGGAAATTAGGTTTGCTGCAGCCAAAACATCTGGGACTGTCTCCTGTTAACTCATGGTACTGTCACCACTCCTATTCCGATGTGGTACTCTTTAGACATTTCTGGAGTACAGTTCCCATCATTCTTGACCACTGACCCTACTGGCTGGGGCTGATGGGAGCCAGAATCCAGCAACATCTGCAGGGCATCAAGTAGCTACCCCTACAGTAGACTATATTAAGAATATATCTATATATTCACTACTTCTCTGCCGTGTTTTGTTTTTAGTCTCTGACTGCAGAACCTATTAACGTAAGGATACAGACCCTAATATTTTATATAAAATCATTACTACACAGCCTAAGCCTATGCAATGGGGGGGATTCCTTAGACTCCCATTTTAACAGCTATACCAAGTATTCCACAGGACAGTATATGGGCTGTTTGTCTCAAGTTACCAATTCCAGATGAACAAATCTGTCACAGTCAACCACAGCATCCGACCCAACAGTTCAATGTCGTGGAAGAAAGTGCCTCCTCACCATTATAGAGAGCAGAGTTGACAACTCCGCCAGCAATCGCCAACCCCAGGCCGAGTTTGCCGACTGTCTCAAAGATCTTGGTAGCCATCCGTGTCAACTCAAATGTTGCTTCTGCGTTGCCAAGAAAGTCAAACCTACCCAAACATCGAGGAAAGATGCAGCAGCATTAGAGGCAGCGAAAAAGCTTCCCAAAAGATACTTTCAGAGCAAAGAGCTGTTTTCTAGCCTCATCAAAACTGCAATCCTATGCACACCTCCACGGGAGTAAGATCCGCTGAATACTTCAGAATGCACATGCATAAGATTGTGATCATTACTGTGATTTAGGTTTTGGGCTACAATCTGGTCCAATCTTATGTCATTCCATTTATATCCTGCTTTTTTGCTGCCAGGTGCAAAAAGCAGGATGCAATAAGAAAACAATGGAAATCATATAGAATTAAAAGATTAACACAAAAACAAACAAACCCAACATTAAAACTAAGCAGTAGTATGTAACCAAAATAACATTTTAAAATTAAGTAAAGCTCTAAGTCAGCCTTTCCCAACCCCGTGTTAATTTCCCCCCCACTATTCTTAGTTGTTACTGGTGTGTTTCCCCCCACCACCACCTTTGAAAATACTGATGGTGTTTTTCAGTCCCTTTTCTGAGTTGAGGCACAGTGGCAACTGGATCCCGGAGTGTGCATGTGTGGGGCTCTTGCCAGCTATAGAACTAAGTCAGATCTTGGCAGTGATCCTTAACTCACTAATCGAGCAGCTGCCCCTCACCACCTTCCACCCAAAACAGATCTCTTCCTTTTCTAGGGATCTATTTTGATGCTTACAGCTGGTGTGTTACCTGGAGCCAAATCTTTCTCTTTCATATTGGCACGGAAGAAAAGTAAGGCTCAGCTTACAAGAAAGAGACAAAAAGGAGAGAGGATGCAAAGACAAAGAACGCATCCTTCTTCACCCCGTTTTCATTGTGAGCTGGAAGAGATTATGTGTGGAAGGTGTATGTGTGCAAAAAGGGGTTAGGGCAGTGGTTCCCAACCTGGGGGCCAGGACACCCAGGGGGGCCGGGACACCCAGGGGGGCCGCGAAGTAATCCAGAGGGAGCCGTGAATAGTAAAGAAATGAATTATTTATTAATTTTTTTAAAAAAGTCTTCACTCCCTCTACACTGTCTGCTTTCCGCTGCAGATGACACCTCCCCCTTGCTCCAGACGAGAGAGAGGCCTTTTCCTGAAGTGCCAGAGCATCTTTCAGGCACACTAAGGGCAGGCATCTGCCTATAAAATACATGGCAGATGCCAAAGGAGGCTGAGGGTGGAGATACCAGGAAGAAGAGGGGATTACTATCACTGATTCCCGTCTCCTTGCACTGCCGCTACTGACAACACCCTTGCTTAGAATGAGAGGAGAGGGCTTTTTGTGAAGCAAAAAGAAGCAAGCCTGCAAAGAAAGGCTGCTTTCCCCCTTCCTTCCTGGCAGCCAGCCTGCCTTCCTGGGGGGGAGGGGGGTCACAATTTTTTTTCAGCTTATAAAGGGGAACCGTCCTCATAAAGGTTGGGAACCACTGGGTTAGGGACAATGATGTCCTCTGGTGCAGGCCAAGGGCTTCAGATGTTTTTGTCAGGGAGCTGCTATCGGGGCAATGAAAACAGCTAATGAAATATGTATGTGCCCACAAGAACAGAGTGGAGTGGAGAAGTGTGGAAGGCTGAACTCCTAGGATTCCACTTCTTACTCTTTCCCATATTCCATCTGATAGAAGCACACAGAAAAAAGAGTGGAGACTCCCGAGACAGATGCTCCAAAGCCTGCTCCAGAGTCTGTATGAAGCCAACAAGAGGAACAGGGAGAGTCATGAATGGCAGCTGCCTCCAATCACAGCAGCTGCCCCTCTCTTGCTACCTCTCAGCATGTGCCCTCCAGCTCTGCCATGCTGTCCTACTGGAACAGGCAGCAGAGGCAGCCACCTTACCCCTATTGGTAAAGCAAACTGCAGGGTAGTCGATTTCACTTTAGCAAAAATAGAGTAGGCTGGTCAGTTTTGCCTGGAAAAACATATGTCTCAGAAAAGCCACTCAGATTAGTCTGCAATTGGTCTCAGACCTGCAAACTGCCCCAGAGCCTGGTTTCAATTCCAATTTTCAGCAGAATTCTGTGCCATCTCTAGTGCCCATTGAGACTGATACTGCAGAAGGCAAGGAGCCCAACAGTAGATGGAGCCACAGCAAATGACAGGCAGAGCCAACTAACTCTATTCGCCTCCCTACTGAATTCTACACCGGCCACACTGAGACTAAGGAGGTCGCTGACAGACAGCACCATCCTTTGAGCTGGTTGTAAGAAAACAGCCAGGTGGGGGCTGGCTAACAGCCAACTCAGGCTGGAGGGGCAGTGCCCTATGTGCCTTAATGGACCAGCTTCCACTGATTTGAACATAATTTTCCTGTGCTCCTCTCCTCCCCATCTCTTTCCCTCCCCACTCCCCCCCCATCTTTTTCCCTTCTCACAGACCGGTGCCTTTTCCCACCCTGTCTTACCCCCACACTCTCTCGCCATTTCTCATTATCACTAGTCGCTACTGGTATTGACTATCTAGTTACACCAGTAATGAGAAAGATACTGTGTATCCTTTTCCTACTCAAAACCTGAAAAGGTACAGAACAGTCACCCCTTTCTTCCCATTCCCTCAGCACCCTCTCCGCCTGTCTAGTCTATCTCTCTACGAGCACAATTTTCCTTTAGTAAATAACCACCACACTTCTCCTTCTCCACCCTCACCCAACCCCGTGGCCTCTATTTTCCTGTCTTCTGTTCTTTTCTGCCTTATCTCCTTTTCTGCTATTTTTCTGCAGTTGCTTAAAAACCAACAGGGCTTGCAACCCTTCCAGAAAGTGCTGGAGCAAGAAAGAAGGGGACCGCAAAAGCCCCTCGATTTGCTTGCTAAACTCACCTCCCAGCACAACGCTGACCTCCACATAAATGCCCAGCCAAGCCACCTGGTCCCGCTGCTCTTACGCACAATCTATGCGCCCGAAACGTCCTGGGATTGGCTCGCACCTACGTGCCGCAATACCTGACGGGAATCGTAGTTCTTCTGATCGCGGCGGGAAATGAACGGGGTACGGTAGCGTAAACCTCGTGCGTTAATCGGAGGCGGTTAGAACTACAAGTCCCGAAGAGCGTTACAGCGCGAAGACGTTCCTTTTTCTATTGGGTGGACGCAACCCTGCTTTGGAATTGTTGTTCGCCGTATAAGATAAGCCTGAAATCTCTGAAAAATTAAAAGCTGGAACTGTGCAGAGTTGAGAGCCACTCTGACTGTATGCAGAGTGCTTTTCTCTCGCTAATGGAAGTCCCTGTGCCTCTGAAATTAAAGAGCAGGATTTCAAGAACAACTTTCTAGTACTCTGGCACCTTTCTTCTTGAAAAGTATCCTTTACCTAGAAAGCCACTATCTCTCAAGCATATCCGCCTCTCTGTAATATGCATGTGATAATAATGCTGAGCTGCATTACAGGGCTGTTGTAAGAATCATTGAGATAATATATGTGAAGGGATTTGATCATTTAAGGGAATTGCTTTAAAAACAAAAGAACTCTGCTGGATCAGACTGAAGGTGCACCTAGTCCTGTTTCCCCCAGTGTCCACCTGATGTCTTTGAGAAGCCCACCAGTTGTGCATTAGAGTAATACCCCCCCCGTTGTTCCCCTTCCCCCACCAATTAGTATTGAAAGATATGAACTTGGAAGATCCATTTAGCTGACATGACTATTACTTCTTTGATAAACTTCTATTCAATGATTTCATCTAATCTCATTTTACAGCCTCTAATGCAATGACCATTACAAAATCTTGTGGCAGGGAATACTTTTGCCTCTCCTGAAACTACCGACATTCAATTTCATTTGGCGACCCCAAGTTCTATGTAATGTGAGAGGGAAACAAAAACACTGGCTATCCACTTTTTCCCCATCAGATATAATTTTATAAATCTCTATGATGTCCCTTTTTAGTCCCCCCACAAAAAGCCCTCAAAGGCACCCAAAGTTGTAGCCTCTTCTCATGGGGAAGGTGCTTCAGTCCATTAATAATTTTTATTTCCCTTTTCTGTACCTTTTCCAGCTCTACAATTCCCTTTGTGTTTGAGTTGGGGCATCTGGAACTGTACACAATATTCCCAGTGTGGCTATACCATAGATACTGTCATGATACTTGACAGTTTTATTTTCAGTCCTTTTCTTAATACTCCCTAGAATGGAATTTGCTTTTTCTTTTCTTTTCATGTCTGCTGAATTGATGTTTTCACTGAGTTACCAATTACAATGTCTGCAGCCATACTACCCTGAACACGCCTGAACTCATCTGATCTCGGAAGCTAAGCAGGGTCAGGCCTGATTAGTACTTGGATGGGAGACTGCTTGGGAATACCGGGTGCCATAGGCTTAGACTGAGGAAGACAATGGTAAACCACCTCTGAATACCTTACCATGAAAACCCTATGAATATATTGAAAAAGATTCATAGGGTCGCCATAAGTTGTAATCGACTTGAAGGTATATAACAACAACAAAACCTATTGCAATTCAAAAGTCTCTTTCCTTGTTAGTTTACTGCCAGCTGAGACTCCACCAATATATGTGTGGTTAAGATTTATTTATTTGCCCCGGTCTGTGTCACTTTAATCATACTTACATTGGACCTCACTGGCCATTTTCCTGCCTGTTTCTCCCCAGTTTAGGAATATCCTTTTAGAGTTCTTATCAGTCTGCTTCAGCTTCCACTGTCTTGACACTTTAAGCTTAATCTTCGGGCTTGAACTAGAGTTGCTGGATGGGCAACCTAGAAACCTTGGGCTATAAATTGGCTGATGCAGTCAGTTAGGTGGGGTGAGTGTACTACTTATCTGTTACCATACAGGAAGAACCAAGCACCCTGTGTCCTCATTAAAGATCATAGGTACTAACATCTTCTCACTGCTTCTGAATATGCCTATCAATACCCACCAGTATGGGTATGGGAATGAGACTTCCACTCTCTTTTGAATGACAGGGCAATTATTACCGCCAAGGAGGTGATGAGCTATCTTTCTCCCATGTAAAAAAACTTACCTGTAATGTTGTTCCAACAGTAGGTGGTGCTGTTTCCAGAACCTTTTATTTTGCATTCAGCAGCTTATAAACTTGAATTCCTAGCATATGATTAGGCAGCCTTCCCTAACCTGGTGCCCTCCAGATGTTTTGGAGTCCAACTCCCATAAGCCCCAGCCAGCATGGCCAATAGTTAGGAATGATGGGAGTTGTGGTCCAAAACACTAGAGGGCACAAGTTTAGGTAAGGTCCAAGAACTCAGATATGGCCATGGTGAAATAAATGCTCTGTCATGGGTGACAAGCTCCAGGTGATGAGGGCTTCCTTTAAGACCGTACTGAATCCCAGAACTTGTTTTCAGTGCCAGGATCCCACAGCACTGTAATATGTGTTGCAATAATAAAAAGAAGGGGCCTCTGAGCATGGACCAAAAGCCACAGGGCTGCTTGTCAAAGTACCCCACAAAGCAAGACAGCCGTTGACCATATTTTTCTCATTTTGTTCATCGTAGCTCCTTTCTTGGCTCTTTTCCCGGCTGACTGTGGCATCAACCCCATTAAGTACTACGTAGAATCAGAGCAATTGATCGTTACTTTTAAAACAATATTCCATTAAAAATGTGAGGGAAAGGCACAAAATTGCCTTTCTCTCCTCTAATACACTGCTGAGCAAGCAACATTTCTAGGAACAGTGGTATATTATTGAGCAGAGAGAGATACACTAAGAAATCTGTTGACAATGCATCTTCAGAGGGCATACACACACCTATCTAGCCATTGAATAAGAGTGATTGATTAAGGGCTGTTGATGGTGGTAGGCTTCCCCACCCCCTTATTTCCCTGCTTATTTTCTCCAAGGAGAGGTGCCTGGGCTCCACTTTGCCTGAGGCCTGCCAGATGTCGTTGAGTGACAACTCCCACCATCCCTGGCCATTAGCCATCCTGGAAGGCTGAAGTGCCTTGGACAGCTCCTTGAGAGTTTGGACTAAAAACTGGAGAGAATCCTGCTGCTCCACTGACAAGGAGCCACCAGTAACTTCTCGCAGGCTGCCAACAGTAGGTGGAACCAGAGCCAATGACAGGCAGAGCCAATTTACTTTTGTCCGCATCCTCCTCCCTGATGAATCCTACAAGGAGAAAACTGAGACTAAGAAGGAGGAGTCTTACAGCTAATGCCACCTCCTGGACTGGTTGTAAGCACAAAGACAGGCAGGGAGGGCTGGCTGAGGACAGACTGAGGCTGGTGCAGCAGTGCCCTGTTCTCCCTAGCAGACCAGCGTCCACCGGTACAAGGAGATAACAAAGGGCAAGGCTGGTTGCGACAGCTCCACTCGCATATTGATAGAACATGCGAGACATTCTTCTGAATCAGGCTTTTTTTTAAAGTTTCTTTACAAAAAAACACTACAGAGGCCTCTGATCAGGACTGGGGGGAGGGAAGTTTGATTCTTCCCAAGTGCTGTTTTCCAGCTGAAAATCACTCCCGTCTACCCAAGCTGCTCCTTGCCCAGTTTAGAAAGCAATGCACGGGTACAGCCTACGTGCCTATACCTACTTTTCAAAGGGAGGCAAAAGGGAGCTTCAGAAGGGAGATAATCAGTGGGAAAATGGCACAGGGGAAGGGTCGTATTAAGCTCACTTTCCCACTGCCCCACCAAACCATGGCCACCTCTGACTCTGGAAATTTGTGCACTCCTTCTTCCTGTGCTGTTGCACAGGAAACAGCTTGAAAGCAGGGGCCAGGAGCCTTTTTCAGAGCCAGGGCAACATTCCCGTCTGGGGGCCACATTTCAGTGGTGAGTAGGGCCAGAGGCAAATATGGCTGATGCAGTCAATGAGATAATAGAGCAAAAAATGTAAATTTGACTGTTCTATAGTGGACAAATTGTACACACACTCAGGCACCCCTCTCTGTCCTCCATCCAGGCAAGCAAGAGTCATTATCAAAGTTCAAGGACATATTCCAGCCACGCAAAAGCACTCAAGGAGGGGGTGAAGTGCAGCTGGTGAGGGGTGTGGCCTGGGAGAAGGGGGTGTGGTTCAGGAGGGGGTGTGGCTAAGGAGCAGGGATGGGAAATTTGTCCATTTAGTTTCCCTCACTTTTGCATTTTTCCAGTTCAGTTAAGTTCTCTACATTTCCACCTCAGTTTGCAGTTATTTTTTTGTCCTCATGGAACTCCATCAGCTGTTTTTGTGCACATTTCTCCTACTATTCAGATTCTTCTGTGGAATTTTGCTTAATGCACCTATTTTTTCCAAACCAGTTACCCTCATGTAATGCATTTTTGTATATCATTTTCAGTAATGTGTGCATTTATGTGCACACTTGACTATACACTTTACTAGTATATGCATTTTTGCACACATTACTTGTTTGGGGGACTGCACTGCAAAACATGGAGGAGAAGGAATTTTGAAGGGTGGCTGTGTCTCAGTGTGCATATTGTTTTGGAAAGTGTGAGTTAGGTAAGTTCACCTTTAAATGCAAACTGAATTGAATTTCTCCTCATCCTTACTGAGGCAGGGGAGTAGCCTGGAGAGAGTCCTGAGGGTCAGATACTATGGCCTGGAGGGCCTGAGGTTTCCCCTCCCCCTGCTTTAAAGCAGCAGCAGAAGAAGCCAGGCGATCCAGTCAGAGATTTCCCATATCACAGGTGGCTCAGTCCAGAAGTCACCAAAGCGCGTGCAGCTTTCTGCTGTTTCCTGAGTTCTCCGGATTGGGACAATTATTCATTCATTTATTTATTTTGGGAACTTGCATCCTGCTCTTCACTCATTGGTCTCAGGGCAGGTAACTGTCAAAAGAAAGAAATGCAACCTGTCCCTGGCCCTCTGCGACCTCTTGCTTTTATAAGCCCATCCATATGGAACTCACAAACCTCTTTGGATTGGGGGTTAATCAGAGGAACACAGAGGAGATCAGCCATGTGCTTCCCATCCCTGATGGCTTTGACAAGCACCATTTTTGCGGAGAAGGATGTTCATAAATACATGCAAGAGATATGCAGATTAGCTGCAGCCCTTCTGTTTGGCATATGTTTCTAGCGGGGCGATGAACAGCGATGGACAAGTTGCCCACCCATGACACAAAGAAGAGGCTTCCATCCCATCTTGGCTCAATTTTCTTGCAAGCGCCTTCTTGAATGGCCGCTAGGAGGCACTGTTGTCCTCCTCTCGCACATCAGACTTTGGTGATGAAAAATCATGTTTTGCTGGACAGGCAACCTCTTTACTCCTAGACTGGGTCCAGGAAGGAAGAAAAGATAGCTTACATCCAGCTCTGCAGATATTGGCTAAACCTTGGCCAAGCCTCTTCCACAGCCCCCCTCCACTGCAGCAAACTCTCGTCTCAAGCATTTTTGTTTTGTTTTTGTCCTGCTTTCAGTTTAATACCCCAAAGCATGGGGTCTTCATTAAGACACAGAATTGGTGCTTTGCAAAAAAGCAGCTTAGATCTTGACATCCATCAGGTATCAGATAAACATAAGAGGGACAAAAGGGGAAGGAGAGAGGGAGGGGGGTCCGAGAGAATCAGCCGCTAATGGAGGGTTCTCCTCGCTCAGTGGCACAGAGTTGATTTACGAGCTCCTAAATAAATCATTTTTATTGCTGTCTCTTTGTCTTGCTGTTGTACATTTAACCCAAAACATCAGTCAGCAGTGCGGAGGGTCTCTGCTTGCATCAAGCATCCGAGGCTGTGTCCCTCCAGCATAAGCTATTTTTTGCAGTGAATCCCATCCTCCCATATGCTCCCCCCCCCCCCCGGGCCATGCAGACATGGATTCACAAAGGCCAAAGTTAGGACAATAGCAGCTAAATTGAATTTGAATATCTGTCTCTTCCTGACTGCCCCCCCCATTCACCATGACTGGTCCCATACCTTGCTGTGCTTTGCACTCTGCAGGTTTGTTTGCCTTGTTTAAATGGGAAAACTGTACCTATGACACAGGAGCCATCCTTATTGCTATCTTCCTTACTGTAAATTCTTATATGCACACATAGCACAATCCAGCAGACAGTTCCCTGCACAAGCTCCACTGATACGATCAAGGGGTTTGATCAACTCCCTTATGAGGCACTGTTACAACATCTGGGACTTTTTAGTTTAAGAAAAGGTGAGTGAGGGGGAACACAACAGAGGTGTATAAGATTATGCATGGTGTAGAGAAAGTGGACAGGAAGGTTTTCTCCTCTCACAAAACTAGAGCTCGGGGACCTTCAATGAAGCTGAATGTTGAAAGATTCAGGACAAAGAAAGTACTTCACACAGTGCATGATGTGATTCTCTACTGTAAATGTAGTAATGACCACCAACTTGGAGAGCTTTAAAAGAGGATGAAAGACATTCATGGAAGATAAGGCTATCAATGGATACTAGCCATGATGACTATGTTCTCCCTCCGTTGTCAGAGGCAGTACATATCTGGTTTAAAATGAAATAGAAACGGTTCAGTAGTTCTATTTCTTAGCAGAGTATATATTTTGCAAAGCGGAATGAGAATTAACCAGCCCCCCTTCCCCTCGTACAGACTAGCTGAATAAAAGAACAACAGAGACAGTCTTCTTTGGTAAAAAGTATTAAAAATGTTTACTCACAACCTTTCATATA
Organism: Rhineura floridana; assembly: GCF_030035675.1. Classification (NCBI taxonomy): domain Eukaryota; kingdom Metazoa; phylum Chordata; class Lepidosauria; order Squamata; family Rhineuridae; genus Rhineura; species Rhineura floridana. The sequence continues at coordinate 43,281,521 of NC_084490.1, read as the reverse complement.
TCAGGAAACATAGGCTCTAGCTTGAAGAGAAAAGCTAGAAGTAGGTAGTAGATTTAGTCCATGATTGGGATCATCTGGCAGTAGGGTTGCCAGGTTCCTGGCCTGAGACTGATCCTGTATCTTTAGGAGAAGAGAAAGTCAGCCAAGTGCAGGTGTTCTTGCAATGTTGTAATGGGAAAAACCACAAGGTGGAATTCTCCCTTCCCCCTGTACAACTTTTAAAGATACAGAAGACCTCTTGGAGGCTGGGCCTGGCAACCAAGAGGTCTTCTGTATCTTTAAAAGTTGTGCAGGGGGAAGGGAGAATTCCACCTTGTGGTTTTTCCCATTACACAGTTGGCAACCCTATACAGGATGCTGGACTAGATGGGCTTTGGCCAGATCCAGCAGGGCTCTTAGTATGTTCTTATGGGTGTGACCTGTGCACAAACACTCCTGGACTCATTTCAGTGTGGCTTCGCACATAATACTATGTCCAGTCATGGGTGTCACATTTTCAGGGCATCAACAAACGAGCATGCCCAAAGAAGGGTGACTAGTGGAGGGTAAGGGGTCTGGCAACTGAATCCTACAAAGAGCTGGGGATGTTTAGCCTGGAGAAGAGTAGGGGAGACTGAAAAGTATCATGAAGGAAGAGGCCACACTGAGGATCTACAACAACAATAACTTTACTAACTAATGATATGAAGAGAACAAGGCCACAACATGGCACTGCTTGTAAGGCAGGACTGGAAATTGAAACTGCCACAGCCTGGGGCTGACTCAGCAGCAGCAGCTCCTGGTATGGCAAGCCCGGAGGTCCAATACACTAGAGACATAGGAATATAGGGACATAGAGAATTGCTTTTTAATATGTTTAAAAAAAAAAAAATTTCCCCCCCTCTAAACAATATTTTTAACCCTTTTTATTTAAGATGTTTTTAAAGCTTTTTTTTAAAAAAAAGTTTTTAAAGTTGTTTTGTTTTAATGTATTTTAAGGTCTGTTTTTATGATATTTTAAAGTGTTTTTAGTGCTTCTGTTTGCCGCCCTGGGCTCCTGCTGGGAGGAAGAGCGGGATATAAATCAAATAATAAATGAATGAATGAATAAATAGAGATCTGCCTCATACCAAGTCAGACCATTGGCCCATCTAGCTCAGTGTTACTTGCACTGGCTGGCAGCAGCTCTCCAGGGTTTCAGACTGGGCATATTTTCAGTCCTATCTGGAGATGATGGGGATTGAACCTGGGACCTTCTGCATGCAAAGCAGATTCTCTACCATTGGGATATGGCCCTTTGAAGACAGCAGCCTTCAAATTATATGAAGGGCTGTCATACGAAGATGGAGCAGACTTGTTCCCTATTGCTCCAGAGGGCAGGACTACAACGAATAGGCAGAAGTGTTGCCACTTTAGGGAAAAATTCCTAATGGGAAGAGCTGCTCGGCAGTGCATCAAACTGTCTTCAGAGGTGGTGGTTTATCCTTCTCTGGGTAATATTTAAGCAGAGGCTTGGCAGTCATCTGTCAGATGCTGTCAATTCCTGCAGTGAGTAGGGGGTTAGACTAGATGACCTTCAATGTCTGACTCTAAAATTCTATGATTCCAGGAATATTGGAAGCTGGCTTATATGGAGTCTGACCATTGGTCCATCTAGCTCAGTATTGTCTACTCTGACTGGCAGTGGCTCTCTGGGGTTTCAGGGAGAAGCTTTTCCCAGCTCTGTCTAGAGACACCAGGGATTGAACCTGGGACTTTCTGCATGCAAGGCAGATGGTCAACCATTGAGTTACGGTCCTTCCCCTAAATGAAATGGGTCTTAATTAGTGTCCTGCCCAAACTCACTGAACTCAGACACAAATGTGGAGGTGTGCTGTTCTTTAGTAGATTTAATAGAAAGTTTCCATTCAGAGTGCTTCATGAATCAGCTTACAGGTTACACAGAATTCAACATCTTTACTAGGAGTAAGTAGACACGACTATATTGCGCTAAGATGGTGTCGCAGTACTTGTGTGAACTGAGTGTCACTGTTGAGTATGTGCATGTACATGAGTGCTCCGCAGAGGGGTTGTGGGGATGCGTTGAATTTTCCAGTGCAACGGCTTCCGTATATACGAGGCGAGGGCGGCTGCTCTGCCTCAGCAAGATCCACCCCAGCAGAGGGAGGGGGACTGCGCTGTGGTGGCGGCGAAGCAGGCGTTGGAAGAGGATGAACGTTGGGCGGAGAGGCAACTGCCTGACTGGACCGAGCCTGCTTGCGGGTAACTGGAGCTATGGGGCAGAGCTGTCACTGTCTATGGCGTGAGAGCTTTCAGAATCCAGCACACCTGTAGGCCTGGCACTGGAACCGTCATCCCATTCAAAGTCTTTCTCCTTGTTCTCACCGCTCCACTCACTCTCTGCAGGGCTCACAACAATTAGATAACACTGTTATCTTTTCAGCGCCAGGTCAAGACTTTCCTTGTCTCCCAGGCATTTTAGCATGTGTTTATAAATTGTTTTAAATTTTTAAATTGTGTTTTAAATTGTTTTTTAAAGATGTGTTTTAAATTTGTATATTTGTTTTAATGTTTTTAGTTACTGTAAATCGCCCAGAGAGCTTCGGCTATGGGGCGGTATATAAATACAATAAATAAATAAATAGGAGCAGAGGAAGTTCCCTTATACTGAATCAGACCATTGATCCATCTAGCTCAGTATCGTCTACACTGACTGGCAGTGGCTTTCCAGGATTTCTGGCAGGGGACATTTCCAGTCCTACCTGGAGGTGCCGGGGACTAAACCTTCTGCATGTAGAGCAGATGCCCTACCACTGAGTTATAGCCCTTCCATAAGGAACACTCCATAATATCACTGGGAGGGGGGTAATATACAGTGAGGAAGTGGCAGGTTGCTGGATGCTTAACCCTGTCCCCTCCTGTTTTTTTGGCCCTGAAAGTACTATCCCCCAGGTGTTTTTTCACCTGCAAGATTTCCAGATCTGTGTTTTACCTCATAAAAAAGAACATAAATAAATACAGGCCTAAAATCCAATGGGGAGAAAAGTGACTTGGCAGTGGTGGTGGGGAGAAATTTTGTGGGGGAAATGATGGGGAAGGGAAAATGACCTCCCTGTGTCACTTCATTGTTGGACATCATTCACTCCTGGAATAGAGAAGCAGCCGTCAGCCTAATAATGTTATACATGGATAGAGTATTGGTTAGTTTGGTCCTGGGGTGTAGTAGTAACGTTGACATTTATCTTCTAACAAATTTTGTAGATGAAAAGGACTCCCCAAGAACAGAGTGAAAATCACAGTTCTCCGAAGTTCAAAGAACAGCACAGGGCTGTTTGCGAAAAGGGCTTCAAAACAGCCCAACACTGCTCTTTGAATCTCCAAAAAAACAGAGATAAGGATCTGGCCCACTGGCCAGAAAAGTTTCCCTACTTGTGATATAGTAGACAGGACCCCCTTTTTATTTTATGGTGTGAGTAGGACAGAGCAAAGTTAAGAGATGTGAGGCCACTCCACCAGCATAGCGGAGAGATCAGCGACATTTAGTGCCTTGAACTTTTCTATTACTGCTGATCATTAGAGCAACTTGTAACTAAGAACGTGGAACTTGAGTTTGCTTATTTCCTCCTTCGTGGTCCATTTTCCTTTTGTGCCGTGTCTTTTTTTTAGTGATTTGTAAGCTGCTCTGGAGCCAGTGTGGTGTAGTGGCTAAGGTGTTGGACTACGACCTGGGAGACCAGGGTTAGAATCCCCACACAGCCATGAAGCTCACTGGGTGACCTTGGGCCAGTCACTGCCTCTTAGCCTCAAAGGGAGGCAATGGTAAACCCCTCTGAATACCGCTTACCATGAAAACCCTATTCATAGGGTCGCCCAAAAGTCAGAATCGACTTGAAGGCAGTCCATTTTTCAAGCTGCTCTGGGAAGCTTTTTTTGGCTGGAGAGCAGGATGAAAAGTCTTCAGATACATTAATTAATAAAACTGCAATGGAAAACACCCATGCAGCAATCAGAGCTAACTTTACTAGATGCTCCCTTGTCTGTTCTCTCAGAGGAGGAGGGTAAAATATGGTGTGCTTGTTCCTTGCTCTGGTTCCTTTCTCACTACGTAAGTTGGGGAGCTTGAGGGATGCCCAACCAAAAGCCAGCTATCTGGGCCATTAGTCAGAGTGACATTTTCCTACTTTGAGGATCATAACAAAAGTCCTTTAGTTTGTGCTGAGTGGCAGAAGAGGGGAGCCAAACCTTTGGAAGGATAAATATATGACTGAAATGTGGAGAAAACAAAACAGTAATACACAGCAGTGATGAGTAACTGGGCATGGCAATTAATCATAAAAGCCCAAGGCAAATCCCAGTGAAATCCTTCCCATCCCACGTTATGATCCTTCTTGTGAGCAGTTCTCCTTGTTGCCACCAAAAAAAGAAAAAAAGAAAAAAGGTGATGTCTGTGGGAGGTTGCTTATTTGCTTTTGTTTTCCTTATATGACACAAAGCTTGATATTTAAGAAGCTGGGATGATCTGGCCACATGTGTCTACAGAAGAGAATCTGATGGGAGGGTATTGCAGACATGGTGAGTCATCTTGTCACATGATTGTGCTGGTCAAGTTCAATCTCCATGGCTTATAAAAAATCTGGATTTCAGTTCAAACAGCAGCTGTGCTTGGAACTCGCATGACATTTCACAAAAAACTGAAAGAAGGTTTTCCTGCTTGCTAGCTCTTAGGGTGGGTAATATTTATTTAAAGTGGATTATTTAATTAATTTATTATTACATTTATATTCCACATTTCCTCCAACAAGCTTCAAGGTGGTTCTCCCCACCCCTCCACCTGCCTCCACAGCTTGTCCTCACAACAATCCTGAGGTAGGGTGGGCTGAGAGATGGATGGAGCTTTGTACTGCAAGTGGGTCACTCATACCTGATTTTTCTGTGTCTGCAATTGGTATGCTAGCTTCCACACATTCCACTTTTTCGGCTCTGGATATTTGTTGTTATTCCATGGCTTGCCATCCACTTCAGTGGGTGGAGCTCAATGGAATGTATCCAAGCTGTGTTTATTTGTCTCTCCCCGCAATTGCTCCTTCCTTGCTCTCCATACTTTTTTGGGAGGTCTGGGCATGCACAAAAGTGTTTCTGTTCCTGTGCAATATGTTTTGCGCAGTGATGAGCTTCCACATCTGTAGTAACTGTGGATGTATAATAAGTTATTTTTACTGACTGGATTTTCTGTGGTAAGGGGAAATCTGGATTAAATGTTGGGGGGGAAGTGGGCTGTCATTTTGATGAAGATGACATCATGTGGATGCAGCAATCAAACTTGTGTGCATGAGCAACATCGATTCCACAATAAACTCCCATCTGGAAGTTCAGGCACTAGTTTTTAAAGTTAGATGGTAGTTCTTGTAATGATCAGCTGGAATGGAAACAGTTCAGGGAGAGGAGGAACCCAAAGGAGCTCGTCTCTCAGCATCGCCAATGGAGTAGTCCTGCTTCCCATCTCTTCTTCTGGTACAACTGCCCCAGGGAAAGGACAGGAACTCATCAGACTATTACCTGATAAAACCAGGATATGAGCCAGGGCTGAGCCACAGGACCTGTTTTCAGTGACGTGGTTCAGAACATAGGAAAAGCCCTGCTGGATCAGGCCAAAGGCTCATCAAGCATCCTGTCCTCACAGTGGCCAACTAGACGCCTCTGGGAAGCCCACAAGCAGGACCTGAGCGCAAGAGCACTCTCTCCACTTGCAGGTCCCAGCAATTGACATTCAGAAGCACACTGTTCCTGACAGCGGAGGCAGAACATAGCCATCGTGGCTAGTAGGCATTGCTAGTCTTATCCTGCATGAATTTGCCCCATCCTCTTTTAAAAGCCATCCAAGTTTGTGGCCATCACTACATCGTGTGGGACTGAATTCCATAGATTAACTATATACACTGCACTGCTGTGAATCTTTCAGCATTCAGCTTCATTGGATGGCCTCGAGTTCTCCCTTATTCTCCTTTTCTCTGAACTGGTAAAGTCCTCACAGGGGAGCTGCTCTGTCCCCTTGATTGTTTGTGTTGCCCTTTTCTGAACCCTTTTCCAGCTCTACCATATCCTTTTTGATACGAGGCAACCAGAATTGTACACAGTACTCTTAGTGTGATTGCACCATAGATTTGTATAAGGGCATTATGATACTTAATTTTCAGTTCTTTTTGCTAATGATCCATAACATGGAATTTGCCTTTTTCACATCTGCCTCACACTGAGACATCATCTTCCTCAGGCTATCCACTGCATCCCCAAGGTCTTGTTTCACACCCTATTAGCATACATGGTTCGGCCCTGGGATACTTCGTGAAATACCAGTGAAGAAAAGGGTGGTTCGGAACATGTTTAGAGTGCCTGTCCATCACCTGAATATTTTTTCTTCTCCTCTCTGATTCAAATAAGATTATTGATTATTATTCAGATAAGAAACAGTACCTAAATTCCTGTTGAGAACAATGAACTTATGAGAAAAAATATTCAAATAAAGGTAATAAAGGCAGAGTGGTAAGAGGCGGTAACGCAGCCGAAGCTCTGCTCATGGCCAGAGTTTGATTCCAACGGAAGGAGGAAGTCGAATCTCCGGTAAAAGGGGTCGAGGTCCACTCAGCCTCCCATCCATCCGTGGTCAGTAAAATGAGTACCTGGCATATGCTGGGGGGTAAAGAAAGGCCGGGGATGGAACTGGCAATCCCACCCCATACATACGGTCTGTCTAGAAAACATCGCAAGACGTCACCCTAAGAGTCGGAAACGACTCGCACTACAAGTGCGGGGACACCTTTACCTTTACCTTTTTTATTTGTTAATAGAGATATTTGATAATTTTATATCCTGTTTTTGTATGTTAACTGATGTATAAGTTTTATTTTGAGATCTGTTGACTAGATCAATAAATTGACTGATTGACTGACTGATGGCACAAAAGAAGTTGCCAAGCGCCTTAAAATGTTGATTTTGCCACAAACTTTGGCATCAATGTTAGATTCATCAGTCTTAGAAGAATAAACTATTTTTAACTGCCCCCCTCCATGGCTGCAATTCTGTACACACCTGTGAATAAGTCCCACTGCTCAATGGGATTTACTTCCAAGTAAACATTGGATTGGGCTGTTAATCTGACTTTTATGCATGAAACCTTACTATGTTTTACAACTAAAGCCAAATTTTGTGGAATTAAAAGCCATTTGATTCTATCAGAATGTGACCATTACAGATATAGGAAATCCATTCAATGCCTACAATTTTTTCATGTTAAAAAAGTAGGAAATTGGTTTGAGGGTAAAGGAAAGGACTGGGGAAAGGGTGGGACTAAGAACCTTCTGTTTCTGCCCTTTTGCTACATGCTTCTTCACAACACATGGCAGTGAAAATATGTTTTGAAGATGGGAGCCATTAGGGATAAGATGCAGGATTCTGCAGCCTTATTATATAGACCTGGGGTCCCCGACACAGTTGGCCACAAGAATGCCCTCAGACACTCTCCTTGGTGCCTCCCAAGACCCCTTGCCATTACCCATTTTTATTTTTATTTTAAATGAGGAGGGTTTCTGTAGTTGTTGCTTTTTTCAGTTGTTTGGTTGAGGAGTGTCTGCTTTTTAGGGGGTCTTGCTTGTTTTTTGTCTGCTTTATTTTTGGGGAGGATGTGTTTTCCTGTTTCTTTTGAGGGAGGGGCCCTGAGCATTGCTAGTTTTTCTTCTGTGAAATTGATATTTTGTGAGGCCCATTGTTAGCAAAGTCACTTAAATAATGCAGACAGAGTCCAGAGAGAAAAGCCCTAATAGCACTTTATGGAGCAAACTGAATAAAAACAGTATTTTGAGGAAAAAGGAACAGAGAGATTTTGTCTTTCAGTTCAGGCCTTATACATAGCAGGGAAACATACAACCAAGCATACAGAGGTAAACTCAGGACTACAGAGCCAATCAGAGCATGTGCTACCTCAGAGATCATGCCAATCTTCCCTCTTGGTTAGGTGACTTGTTAACAGCATTAGCCCTTAAGTTACAAATGGAATGATCCCTGATGTTCTACTTCCAACATCTGTGATAGTTTCTTAGATTTCCTCTGATATAAATACTGCTCGCTATTGCCAACTGATAACAGCTAAATCTAGGATGCACACCTTAACGTGGTGAGGGGGTTTGAGAGTGTCGAAGAAGCTGAGAGCAATGCTGTCAGGAGTCTAGACCAAGAGGCTAGACTCCTAGCAGGGGCACCCAAGGCTGAATGGTCAAAGCTGAGACACCAGACTAAGATGCATCCAAACTCAGAGGAAGGCAATGGTAAGCCACCTCTGAAAACTCTTACCATGAAAACCCTATGAATAGAGTATCCAAAATGCAACACGAGATAGTGCTGGAAGATGAAATCCCCCAGGTCAGAAGATACTCACTGAGCTACTGGGGAAGAACAAAAGACAAGTGCAAGTAGTGCTGTGACTAATGACACAGCTGGGTCAAAGCCAAAAGGAAGCCCAGAGGCTGATGCACACTGATGCGAAAGGAGAGTCTGGAGTTGTACGACACACACAATAGGAACATGGAATGTGAGAAGCATGAACCAGGGAAGGTTAGAAATTGTCAAGCAAGAAATGGAATGTATCAACATTACAATACTTGGTGTGAGTGAATTAAAATGGACGGGAATGGGACATTTTCAGTCAGGCAACTGCAAAATATTTTATGCAAGAAATGAGAAATTAAGAAGAAACGGGGTTGCTTTAATAGTGAGAAGTAATGTAGTAAAAGCAATTAGGAGCTATAACGAAAGGTCTGAGCAAGTTATATCAATGAGATTAAATGGGAAACCTATTAACACAACCATCATCCAAATCTACGCTCCAACTGCAAATGCAGAAGAAGAGGAATTGGAGAGATTTTACGCAGAAGTACAAGAAGAAATTGATCACACACCAAAACAAGATGTACTAATAATCATGGGGGACTGGAATGTAAAAATAGGGAACAGAGAAGAACCAGGGATTGTGGGAAAATTGGGTTTAGAAGATAGAAATGAAGCAGGAGAAAGACTTACTTAATTCTGTGAAGCTATTAATTTGTTTCTCACAAACACATTTTTTGAGCAACCAAAAAGACACATGGACCAAATGGTCAATATAGGAATCAGATTGATTATATAATTGGTAGCAGAAGATGGAGAAGTTCCATACTTTCTGCGAAAACAAGACCAGGAGCAGACTGTGGTAGAGATCACGAACTGGCAATATCAAAAATCAAAGTAAAGCTAAAGAAGAAGAACAAAGCAATCATAATGCCAAAATACAATTTAAATAACATCCCAGAAGAATATAAAGATCAAATAAGGAACAGATTTGAAGCTTTAAACTTAGTTGACAGAGAACCAGAAGAACTATAGCGACATTATCAGGGAAGAATGCAAAAGTCAATACCTCTAGTTAAAAAGAGAGAAAGACCTCAATGGATGACTGAAGAAACTCTTAAAATGGTTAAAGACAGAAGAAAAGCAAAAGCTAAAGGAGAAAGAAACACGGTTAGAATCCTAAATGCAACAATACAGCGACTAGTACGTAGAGACAAAGAGAACTATTACAATAGTTACAGTAGGGCCCCGCTTTACAGCGCTTCACTTTACAGCGCTTCGCTTTACAGCGTTCCGCTAATACAGCGGTTGTGAATTGTAGAAAGGCCCAGCTTTACAGCGCCTGTTCTGCTTTTACGGTGGTTTTTTGCCGCCGGGCGCCATTTTGGTCAATGTAAGTCAATGGGATCTGCTTTACAGCGGTTTTGGCTTTACAGCGGGGGTCCAGAACGTAACCCGCTGTATGAGTGGGGCCCTACTGTATTGTATAGAAATAGAAGAGGACAACAAAAAGGGTAGAACAAGAGCCCTATTCCAAAAGATTAGAGAAATAAAAGGTTTTCCGAGAAGTAGACACCCAAATATTTAAATTCACGGCATTGTTTGATTGGATGTCCATCAATTGACCACTTAAAATTGACATGTCTTTTGCCAAACACCATCACCTTTGTTCTGACATAATTAATCTGTAATTTTTCTTTTATACAATAAACATGGAGCCTTGATAGTAGCATGCCCACATGACTAAACTAACTGCATCAAGAACAAGTGGGGCTATACTTAAATTTTCCCGCTCAACTGGTGGCAATTTAATTGACCCTGCTTTAAAAATCTTCCGGAGCAAAGTTCTTCCTCAGATCTTATATGGTGCGGCAGTCTGGGGTTGGGAAGACACTCAGTTAGCAAGTCTAGAGGTAGTCCAAAACAGCTTTCTGAAAAGACTTCTGTTTTTACCCTCTGGTACTCCAGCTGCTTTGCTCCGTGCAGAAACTGGCTTGCCCTCTATTAGAGCTCGTGTCCATTTTGCCCTGATTAATTTCTGGAGAACTCTAAAAGGCGCTCCAAATAAGATAATACTTAAATTATGTTTTGGTCAGGCATTAGATGACAATTATTGGTCTTCAAGAATAAATACTCTTTACCACTTGTACCATATTTCCCCACAGGAAGCTCCCCCTTTAAACACCAGAGGGAGGCTACATGATGCCATCTTTTGCCATAGCGCCTACTTAGATAGGCTGGCTATTATTAATTCAAAATTCTCTAAATGGTACAGGCTATATAAGCATGACCATTTCAGAGCATTTTATTTGGCCCAGCCCCTAAAACTTCGGCAGGCCTTCACGGCGCTTCAATTTCAAACCATGCCAAATGCTGTGTTAGATGGACGTTATTTAAGGTCCCCTTGGCCACAGCGCCTTTGCATATGTGGAGCCTTGGAGGTTGAAGATTTGCCTCACTACTTGCTGTCCTGCCCCTTGTACTCGCATCCTCGAGCCAAATTTTTGAAAAGCCTGTTGGCGTGTTCGCTCTTGATCCACGAAGACAACAAGATTTCTTATCTTATGTCGGATATGGACCCCTCTGTAACATATAGGGTTTCCCTTTTTGCATTGGCAGCACAAAAGATTCATGCCAAATTTATTTCAGACCATGGGATTGATTGCCAGGGGGATACCTTATGGTAATAACTCGTTTACGCAGGCCCCTGCCTAGGTAGTTTTCTTTGGGTCTATATGGGAACCCTATGGTTACCTCGTGCAATAGTTTTGCTATTGGATTTCAGGTTTTAACCGAAATATTGTAATTGTATTGCATTATAATTTCCTTCTTTTAACCGTATTGGTTTTACTGTTTTATATTTATGAATGATGTTTGATATGCGATGGCCTATGGCTAAGCAATAAAGTTATGACCATGACCATGAGAAATAAAAGGAAAATCTAAACCAAGAGTAGGGATGTGGAATAATCAACAGGAAATCACACTGACTGACCAAGATGAAATAAAAGGAAGGTGGAAGCAATACACTGAAGAACTCTATAAAAGAGATGCAGGATGACAGATTCATTCCTGGAGAACCATATGATGAAGAACCAGAACTTTTAGAATGTGAGCTGAAAGGTGCTCTTAAAATACTCGGAAGAAACAAATCACCAGGAACAGATGGCATACCAATAGAGTTGCTACACGCTACTGAGAATGAATCTGTCCAAATTTTGACAAACATTTGTCAACAAATATGGAAAACTAAACAATGGCCCACAGACTGGAAGTGTTCAATATACATTCCAATTCCAAAGAAAGGGGATCCTAGGGAATGCAGTAATTATCGAACTGTTACCTTAATATCACATGCAAGTAATGTAATGCTCAAGATTTTGCAGCAAAGGCTCTTACCATATATGGAGCGAGAAATGCCAGACGTCCAAGCTGAAGTTAGAAAGGGAAGAGGCACCAGAGATCATATCGCTAACATACGTTGGATAATGGAAAGGACCAAGGAATTTCAGAAGGAAATCACCCTGTGCTTTATAGATTACAGCAAAGACTTTGATTGTGTAGAACATGAAAAACTATGGAATGCTTTAAAAGAAATGGGGATGCCACAGTATCTGATTGTCCTGGTGCACAACCTATACTCTGGAGAAGAAGCTACTGTAAGGACAGAATATGGAGAAACCGATTGGTTCCCCATCGGAAAGGGTGTGAGAAGGATGTATTTTATCACCCTATTTGTTTAATCTATATGCAGAACATATCACACAGAAAGTGGGATTGGACCAAGATGCAGACGATACCATACTACTAACAGAAACCAGTAATGATTTGAAACGAATGCTGATGAAAGTTAAAGAGGAAAGCACAAAAGCAGGACTACAGCTGAATGTCAAGAAGACTAAAGTAATGACAACAGAAGATATATGTAACTGAACTTGTCAAGGATTATCAATACCTTGGCACAGTCATTAACCAAAATTAACCAAAATGGAGACAATAGTCAAGAAATCAGAAGAAGGCTAGGACTGGGGAGGGAAGCTATGAGAGAACTAGAAAAGGTTCTCAAATGCAAAAATACACTCCACACTAAAATCAGAATCATTCAGACCATGGTATTTCCGATCTCTGTATATGAATGTGAACGTTGGACACTGAAGAAAGCAGATAAGAGAAAAATCAACTGATTTGAAATGTGGTGTTGGAGGAGAGCTTTGCGCATACCATCGACTGCAAAAAAGACAAATAATTGGGTATTAGAACAAATTAAACCAGAACTATCACTAGAAGCTAAAGTGATGAAACTGAGGTTATCATACTTTGGACACATCATGAGAAGACATGATTCACTAGAAAAGACAATAATGCTAGGAAAAACAGAAGGGAGTAGAAAAAGAGGAAGGCCAAACAAGAGATGAATTGATTCCATAAAGGAAGCCACAGATCGGAACTTACAAGATCTGAACAGGGTGGTTCGTGACAGATGCTATTGGAGGTCGCTGATTCATAGGGTCACCATAAGTTGTAATTGACTTGAAGGCACATAACAACAAGCATTTAAGTGCACTTTGGATGTGTTCAGTGTAGGGATGGGTGAACTGGTTTTCTACATTTCCACATCAGTTTGTGATTTAAAGGGGGGGGGAAAGGCCTCACGAAAATTTGAATTTGAAAATACTTGGATTTCTTTAACATACAATTTTGTATGCAATATGTACCAATACACACATTTTTGCAAAGCAATTTCCACTAATATAATGCACTTTCATATGTTATTTTCACTAAAATATACATTTTTATGCCCACTTTATATGCATTTTTGTACACATTACTTGGCTAGAGAACTGCACTGCTAATCTTGGAGATGTGTGAATTTCAATGGATGGCTGTGCTCGGGTTCATTTTATTTCAGAAAGTGGAAATTAGGTAGATTCACTGTTAAATGCAAACCAAATCAAATTCCTTCCCTACCCTTTGTTCAGTGTATTCTAGCGCACTTCAGATGAAGTTGGCGGCTATAGAGAGCCCTGTAGGGTGAAAGGGGAAATACAAAGAGGTCAAGCAAGGGTGAGCACCACAGCACACATCTCCGTACTGCAAACAGGAGCCAGGACATGCCAAAGTTTTCACTTCCCCGAGACTTCTGACTTGAATCTGGTTCTGATAACCACCTCCCCAACTTGCAAAGCCAGTAAAAGCCACATGAACAGTGAAATGTATGACCAGTTGTGTGGTGGGTTTTTTACGTTGTAGGGAAGTGTTTGGGTGGGGAGGACCGAACAGCTGCTCTTATTTGCAAACAGTGAGAGAGACAGTGGGTGGCCTGAAAAGCAGCTGGAATGAACATGCGTGTCTTCAACCTGCACTGCATCCAGAGAGAGCTACTCAGATGTAGTGTAGAGGATCTCCAAATGCTGAGGATTCCCCACAACTGAACATTCAAGAAATGGCCGCCTTGTTCAAGACCGCTCAGCATGAAACTCCCTGGGCACAGAGGACAAGTTCACGGTTGATCTTTAAGTGCGTTCCTGTTTCATTTAAAGAAAAGAAGGAGGGGTGAAAGCCTGCACACCCAAGTCCCTCATTGCACTGAAGACCAGCTGCATGGAACAGATGTGGAGCAGCATGGTTGGAATGGAGTTTGCATTTCTGGCAAATCCTTTTCCCGCATTCACAAAAGATCTTTTATGTCTTGACAGCTCTGGGAAGCAGAAACTTCAGAGGAGAAAGGAAGAGAGGGGGAAGGTGTTTACAGGTGTGTGGAATTGTTCTAGTGTCTCATCACCCGGGACAGAGGAAGGGAAGGAGACCTTGATGTCATGAGCAGAGTTCCACAAACGTTTCTAATAATCCATGCGCCGGAAGAAAGGAGGAAAGCAGTGAGGGGATCGAGAATCCTCTGGGGGATGCAAATCTGGATGGAAGAAAGGGAGAGAAAGCTGGGGATGCCAGAGCGAGTTCTCATAAAAAGAAAACTATAAATCACAGGGGACTCCGGATTGGCTTCTTCTGGAGATTGCTAATTGTAACGGACAGCCCTTGGGACGAGCAGCAGGCCACTAATTCCATGTGGAGTTGAGCCCATCCAAATAAATGACACTTGGGGTGGTGGTGGTGAGCAAATCCTGTACAGCAGAAATGGGACTGTTGTTGGTAATAGAACATCATGAGAGATCTGAGCACAAGGGACCAAACACTAATAATTCCCTAAAAGATCATCCCACCTTCTAATTACATGCATTTGAGCTTGGAAAAGTTACTTTTTTGAACTACAACTCCCATCAGCCCAATCCAGTAGCTATGCTGGCTGGGGCTGATGGGAGTTGTAGTTCAAAAAAGTAACTTTTCCAAGCTCTGATGACCATTGCGCTCTGTAGGACAGGGACTCCTGCAGATGCCATCCCATCAGGAGGTCTGTTCCATACAATGCTGGAATTGGGCCTTTAGCATGGCAGCACCTAACCTGTGGAACTTCTTCCCAGTACATATCAGACAGGCGCCGACTCTGTTGTCCTTTAGGTACCTGTTGCAGCCTTTCTCTTTTCAGCAGTTGTTTTAAGGCGAGATATTTATCTCAGCCTGTATCTGTATTGGATCAGAAATTGTTTTTATATATGAAATTGTTATTGTTGCTTTTTATATATGAAGTGATGTAATTGTTTATACTGCTAATCAGTGCTTTTATATATATATATATATATAAATGAGGGGCTGATACATATCTTGATGCGTTGTAAAATTGGATGTGCTTTCAATGTATGGTATGGATCTGCCTAAGGAAACAAGTACTCACCACCAGCTGCATGGGGCTGGTGGGCAACGAAAAGTCAAGTGAATGGGGTGATCCTCACTGCTCCTTCCTCCTCCCCCACCCCTGCCCATTAGGGCTTTCATGCAAATGCACAGAGGCTGGGCCCAGCCTCCAAGAGGTCTTCTGTATCTTGAAAAGTTGTGCAGGGGGAAGGGAGAATTCCACCTTGTGGTTTTTCCCATTACAGGGTTGCAAGAACACCTGCACTTGGCTGACTTTCTCTTCTCCTAAAGATACAGGATCAGTCTCAGGCCCTGAACCTGGCAACCCTATGTAGCACTGAGCTACAACCCTTCCCTCACTACTGTGTTTGTTTTAATATGCTTTAAAGTCCTTTGTTTTTAAGATGTTTTAGAGCGTTTTTAGTTTTTTTTGTTTGCTGCCCTGGGCTTCTTCTAGGAGGAAGGGCAGGATGTAAATTTAATAAATGAACAAATAATGTACTGTGAGATCCCAACATGGACAGACATGTTTTTCTTGCTAAGCACATATGAACAGAGTGCTCAGCCAAACGAACTTTGGGGCAGGTATCTAGGGCC
Organism: Rhineura floridana; assembly: GCF_030035675.1. Lineage (NCBI taxonomy): Eukaryota > Metazoa > Chordata > Lepidosauria > Squamata > Rhineuridae > Rhineura > Rhineura floridana. The sequence continues at coordinate 43,265,819 of NC_084490.1, read as the reverse complement.
TCACATAGGAAAATGAACAGGAGGGTTCCCAAATGCAGCAGCAAGGGTAGCTTGCCACATTTTGAAGGATACCTTCATCAGGCTGCTTCTTCAGAAGTCACCCAGCAGAAGCCATCATTCTACAGCAGAGGGAGAGAAAATTCTGCGGGTTTCTTTGTTGACTTTGCAGAGACCAGTCAATGTTTGGCTTCTCTTCTTGAACTCTTTACTTTCCAGCAGGTGAGTACAAGAATTCTGTAAGAACTCATGACTGATCTTGGTTTTTTCCTCCTCCCTCCCAATACTTTTCCCTTTTGTGCCATGTCTTTCAGATTGTAAGGGAGCAATCCTAACATCTGGCCAAGGAACAGCAGGGTTAAACAAAACAGAGCCACTTCTATCAAAACCATGCTTCATATTGTCCAAGGTGGAAGGTAAGGACAGTTTGAATTTATTTATTTGCAGTGCCAGCTCCCAGCTGGTGCAGCAGAAAGGCCCATATTTGGCCTCTTTCTGGCAGCTGGATAGACTTAGGATCCAGTGCATCCTTAGCCAGCCCCCTCCCCCATTCCACCCCATGTTGGGGCCTCACACTGGCTGTTGCTGGCACTAGCCTGTCAACAGGAAATGCTTTCAGCAGACACGGTAGGGAGAAATTTTCACTGGATCCTAAACCACCTCAAGAAGCATGACTTTGGGGTTAGGATTGCTCTGTAAGCCCGAAGGGAGAGACAGAGACAGTCTTATTCCTGACATTTGCAAGTGGCCCTGGGGATCCTATTTTCAGCTGAAGAATGGCATAAAAATAATTTACATTTTGAAGTAAGTGATGTGCTTTAGCACTTAAAGGAGGCCTTCTTCCCAAGCTCTATAAAAACCATAAAGTACAGAGTCCAAAATTACCTAGCTGTATCCTTGGGTGAGCAAATTGTCCGCAAGAGCAAGGAGGAAAAGCAGAAGGGTGCGTGCTCCTGAATTTCTCCTGCAGCACACACAATCACTATTTGACTATTTTCATATGAAAACAAACATTAACAGTTATTACCCATCTGCTAACCTCTTATTTGAGAGCCAGTGTGGTGTCGTGGTTGGAGCATCAGACTAGGATATGGGAGATCAGCATTCATGTCCCCACTCCATTATGAAGCTCTCTGGCTGACCTTGGGCCAGTCACTCTCTGTCAGCCTAACCTACCTCACAGGGTTGTTTTGAGGATAAAATGAGGAGAGTGAAAACGATGCATGCCAACGTGTGCTCCTTGGAGGAAAGGTGGGGCATAAATGTAACAACAACAACAATATGACCACAAGACAGGGCACTATGCCAACTGATAAGAACAAAACTGCTGATTTAAAATGAACGAATGGACAAGTCCCAAAGACACGTCAATGAGTCAGCCAACTTATTGAGAGTCCACCCTTCACTGAGACATCCTTCTGTACGTTGGTGCCTTGACCATGGTGGGAATCATGCACTCTCCCAGTCACTGCCCGGTCACCATCTGGTGACACGTTCCAGAGAGTGAGACAGTTATGATTTCTGGGCTGGCTGGGGAGGAGGCTTAGGGAAGCAAAAAATGGCCTCATTGTCTGAGGAATATCTCAAGAGTGAGTTCAGCCAAGACTGATGCCTGACTGACACATTTTTCTTCTTCTTCTTCATGATTGTAAGGTTGGGACACTGTGTTTATGTGTTAGACTGGAGACCTTGCATATCTCCCATGAGGCGCACATTTCTACAAAATTAGGTAGCATTGAGGGCATTGTTGAAGGCGGAATGTTTCGGTTGAATTCTGGGTCAGCATTTTCCTTCTGAGTAACAAGGCCATGTGCCCACGAACAACCCAAGATGCTTCCATGGAAATGCAGGATTTTCAAGTTGGTGGGATCCTTGATGGCCCTTCAATCCAACCCTTCTTGTTCAATGTAGGACTTTTAGTGCAGGATGCAAGAACAGCATCCCTGCTGACGGATGGCTGGCCCACTTCTGCTTAATATAAGAGCCAACCACACCCTGATGGTTATTTATTTATTTGAAATATTTCTATCCCGCCCTTCTACCCTACAATAGGGCACTCAGAGCGGCTACAATAAAATCGCACACATATATAATAAAATACACAATAAAAACACAAAACGTTACAGTAAAATAAAATGCATAAAATACTATTAAAATACATAAAATGCATTATGCACATAAATACATAAAATGTTGCCAGCTACAACTCCTATCATCCCTGGCCATTAGCCATGATTGCTAGGGTTGATGGGATTTATAGTTCAGCAACCTATGGAGGGCCAAAGGTTCCCCACACCTGATTTAGAAGAACCCAGACAGAAAATTGTGCCCTCCTTTTAATAATAATAATAATAATAATAATAATAATAATTTGGTTTATTAGTTGCTTGCTTCCCCGAAGGTCTCCAAGTGACTTACAACATAATTAAAACCCAAAATAATCTATCATAAATAAAACAAAACAAAAATAAAATAAAACAATAACCACCGCCATACAGACACAGAAAGCCTTGGTAGCACACTGATATAACATCATCTCAGTCTATCAAACGCCTGGTGAAAAAAGGTAAGTCTTTACCTGGTGCCAAAAAAATGTCAGTGAAGGCACCATACAGATGTATTCCACAGATGGGGAGCCCAACTGACAAGGCCCTCTCCCTTGTCACTAATTAAGAAGGCAATAACCCCCCCTGCATTTCTTTTGCACAGGCCCTATTGAAACAAATGCTCAGGAAAAGGCATCCATAGTTTCCTGCTGCCCATACAATATCTGCAGCAATTATACTGGTTATGCTGTGTATGAACTGAATTTGTTTGCTCGGGCGAAAGTGAGTCTTACCAGTTGCAGGCAAATCTCAGCAAAAGCCCGAGAATACTTTAAACACCTCCAGCCACCGGTGCCATCGTGCACTCTAACTGGCGCCATTGTTCACTCCCGCACCAAACTAAGCCCAGCCAGACAAATTTCATAAATCTTTTATCGTGGAACATTGCAGGATGGCACAACAAGTTGGTGGACCGAGATTATATATCTTACCTCCAGACCTTTGACATCCTATGTCTCCAGGAGACTTGGCTCCTGGAACCTAACTCTCTTGTGTTGCAGGGTTCCAGGGCCTGGGAGCAGCCCGCTGTGAGGACTACCAACCGAGGCCGTGGTAGTGGCGGTCTCGCCACCCTAATTTCCACATCCTTGGAAGTGCAGGTCTCCAAGGTCCATGGTCCCATACCAAGCACCTGCCAGGCACTGATAATCCAGGGTCTCATGGCATCCTCCCTGATCTGTGTCAACGTTTATATACCTCCATACTCCTTCAAAGCTGACCTGGAATACTGGGCCGAATTAGAGGCCTTTGTGGAAAATCTTCTAGATAGCTATACTTCCCATTTGCCTGATGTCCTGACGCTGGAGCAGCACCCTCCAGGACTGATGCCTCTGCTCAACAGAGGCATCGATCCAGCGGGTGGCATGGTGCTCCTTTGCAAGCAGTGAAGTGGCACCCCACAGAATTGAACCTTTCTGCTTTCGGTTGGGTGAGGGAAAGAGACATGACATCTTGTTCCCCTGCCCCTCTCATGACTGTATGTTTAATTAGGGGTAGTTTTTTTTTTAAAAAAACTAATGAAACATTAGCCCTGCCCCCTCAACTAATTTGGGACAGGATCCAGGGTGGGTGGTCCCACATTGGCCTGATTGGGGGGGTGGACTGGGACCCCAGGGCACATTGGGGGGGCTATGCTCAGCCCTAGTTAGAAGCCTGGAAGCAGACTAGCTATTTCATGTCCAGATTAAAGCAGACCAGTAATGACTGGGTGGTGCTGCTAAACTGTCCACATATGAAGCACCCTGCGACTCCTGTCCAGAATGTCCAGCCATCTTCAGGACTCAGTTCCATGTAGGCTCTGGTTAAAAATAACCAAGTTAGAGAACCACATCACTTCTGGAGCTAAGTAGCAAGCACACATGATGGTGATGCCCTTAAAACCATGATGCACCAGTGAGCGTCAGGACTCTTTCGAGTACAAGGAAGAGGCTCTGGTTGGAAGAGTTTTATGATTTCCTGCACAAGAAGCTGTGCTGAGTGATGACAACTTCAATTTACAGCACTTCCCAGCTTGGCTCACATATTCTCCAGGGGACAGCACAGGCCACTTGGATCTGGGCTGAGAGTCTCAATTACACCCCTGGTGTGCTCCAATTTGGACTGGCTGAGTGGCTAGATGTGGCCAAGAACAAATTCCCTGGGTAGTTGCTAATTAGCAGCTTTTGAACAATTGATGAGCTGCTAATTGCTGCTCATCTCAGGCTGAAATCTGGAGATTTGTTTGCAGGGCTTTCTGCAAAGACCCAGCAAACGTGGCATGCCATGCTCTTGCAGTGCTTGCAGATTTCAAGTTTCCCAGCAGCCTTTGCAAACAAATGGAAAGTAAAACTCCCGGGGCCACAACCAAAACTGTGGGGACTGATATATCAAATTTCTCTTAGCTGTACGTTTTTTCCCCTTATCCCCCAAAATAGAGAACGAAACAAAAACAACAACCCTATGATGATCTGCTTCCAGAATTTAAAGGGAGCATGACCTGAAGCAACTGAAAATAAACTGCTTCTGAGCTTATGCAAAGTGGCCTGCTGTTGTGTCTTCACAGACTATTCTGCCCAGCTGGGCCTGGGACTAAGGGGCAAGGGTCATGAGCCCTGGCCGGCCCTTTTCCTTTAAGAAATAAACTACTATCAATGCTCAGTACTGCAACACCAGCAACAACTCACATATTATCTTGTTCCAGATACATGGGATTGCACTATGCCAGTTAAAACCCAGTTCCATATTCTGTATTCTATCTTCCATGTCAATGAAATCAAAATAATTACCACTGCCTCATTAAGAACCGTTAGAGTCATCATGTTACCCATATGACACTGGGTCCAGGGAGGAGAGGCCCCTCAGCAAAGTGCTTATCCGGTGGGCCGCCAACGTAGGAGGGTCATGGACTTACTTGGTGGCAGCAGTGGATAGCTGGGGAGGTGCCCATTTAAATTTCCCACAATGCCCCAGGGTGCTCAATGTAAAGTTGTTCCAGAGCACTATGGAAAACTTTCAGGAGGAGCTTCCCAGACCCATCCCCCTGGCATGGAGTCACCAGGGCATGCATCAACACAGGGAGGGTCCTGCTGGGGCCTGACAACTGCCCAAGGGTGCTGAGTGTTGATGCCAGGTCTGATTGCAACCATTTGGTCTCTGAGGCTCCAGATACACATTGCAAGCAATCTCTTGAGACACTCGCTGCTTCCTGTTTCCCTCTTCTCAATCACCCCTTCAAGCAACTTTCCCCCCTGCAGGATTGCAAATGCATGTTTGTAGAGGTGCTACTGCTGTCGAGCTGAGATCAGGTAAGCCATTTCTTCCACTTGCAAGCTATCATGGTAGCAGATGGAATAATATACACTTGAGCTCTGCTGTCAGAGTCCTTGGTTTGAGAGATCATCATTTTGTTGTATGACATGAGTTATCCACTCTCACTTCATACCTATTTGTATGCCTAGCAACCAACACACTTCAGAGTAAGGAAGGGTGGGGAGCCTGCCACGTTAACAGATGTGTAAGCAAAGGTTCAAAAATAAAGATGGGCACACAGAGGTGAGTGACAGTGAGCATAGCTGAAGTTTGTTCCCCTGGATTTTGCTTGCTTGTCAGTTACATTGCTATGTACAAAACACTTTACAGCCTTTAGTGTGTTTGTCCTCAAGACAACCCAGTGTGGCAAAGCATTAGGATTCCAGTTTCACAGAGGAAGGGAGCTGAAGTCAAGTGGCTAGGCAAGTAAATCTGGGGTGGCTGACCTAGATTTGAACCCAGGGCCGAGTAGCTGCAGGTCCAGGACTGATTACAGAAATGCTTGATTTTCCATGGGGTATTCTGTAAGTGGTAGCCGCTGCCTAGGAAATAAATGCTGAATCCTCTGCTGATTTAGGACTTCAGAATAGCAGTAAGGCTGACAGGACGGAGTGTTTGCTATCAGCTTCCACAGACACACGCCTGACCAAAGCACCCTGCGAGGGCAAATTGGCCTCTACCTCCTCCATCCAGATTTGTCATTGGGCATTTTGATTCTGTTTAATGAGGCTGAAGGGCTGCTTAGGAAGGGCCTCTCAAAGAAACATGTCAGGTGGATTTCATTTTCAAATCAAGCTTCTGAAGCATCTACTTATAATGGCCACACACACAACATAACTTTTTAACAAATTGTCAAGCGGACAACATTCTTCTTTGTTGTTTTGTATTGTTGTTGTTGTTGTTGTTGCTATCTCACCCTTTGTTCCAAAAGGATCCCAGGCTGGCAAACAAGTGATAAAACAAAACAAAAGCATATTTAAAAATATCATAACAAAACAATTCCAATAAAGAGTCAGACTGGAAAAGATTTTTACCTAAAACTAGGAATCTGTCAATTTTGTCTCACTCAATTTCTCATTTTTCTAATCTTAAATTCAGTTCTCCACATTTCTGCAGCAATCTGTTTTTAAAAAAAATCCTCAGGAAAATTCTTCAGCATTTTAGAGTGAATTTCTCCTAATAAATACATTTTTGTATGCAGTTTTGACTAATGTACACTTTTTTTTGGCAAGCAACCTATCCTAATATAATGCACTTTTTGTATGTTGAATGGGCTGCCTTCAAGTCGATCCCGACTTATGGCGACCCTATAAATAGCGTTTTCATGGTAAACAGTATTCAGAGGTGGTTTACCATTGCCTTCCTCTGGGGCTGAGAGGCAGTGACTGGCCCAAGGTCACCCAGTGAGCTTCATGGCTATGTGGGGATTTGAACCCTGGTCTCCCAAGTCATAGCCCAACTTCTTAACCACTACACCACACTGGCGTGTATGTTATTTTCACCAATATATTCATTTTGTACACACTTCCCCTAGTATATGCATTTTGTAAACATTGCTTGGTTGGAGAACTGCACAGCAAAATTTGGATAAGTGTGAATTTTAAATGATGTGTTTCGGTTCTCATATTGTTTTGGAAAGTGTGAATTTGATAAATTTGGCTTTAAATGTGAATTGAATTGAATTTCTCCCCCATCCCTACTTAAAATGCTTGTTGGAAGATAAAGGTTTTCAGTAGGCACTGAAAAGCCAACAGAGACAGCGCTTATCTAATATTTAAGGGGAGGGAATTCCAAAGGATAGGGGGCACAACACTAAAGGCCCCATGCCTATATTGTGAGGAACAGACCTCTAGATGAGATGGTATTTACAGGAGGACCTCACCTGCAGAACACAGTGATCGACTGGATATATAAGGGGTGAGATGATCTTTCAGGTATCTTGGTCACAAGCTGTACAGGGCTTTATACACCAAAACCAGCATCGAACTTAGCCCAGTAGCTAAGGAGAGCAGCTGATGCTGTCCACTGATGATGGTGGGGCAGTGAGCAGGGTAGCTAATGGTAGGCTTGGAGCCAGAGGGTCACAAGAGGTGGAGTTGGGGAGGGGGTGTAGGGTGTTACAGGAAGCAGAGTCAACTTTTTCTTGTTTTCTCCCTGCCTGCCTTCCTTGCAATGATATATACCTCATTATTATAATTAATCTTTACATATTGTGACAATACATCACTCATAAGGAGAAGACAGTAAAATTTAATCTTCAGGAATAGTTATTGTGTTATAAGCAGCCCAATCCATTGCAGGGTTACTTGCAGCCCTGTGCTGAATCCAGTAGCACTTGTTCCCAAGAGAGTGTCTATTAGATTGCAGTTTCAGGCTTCACCGCTGTTTCTGCTGGTCCTGTGCCTCTTACAGCAGCCTGACATGCAGACTTAATCAGGTGAAACCCTTCATAGCTTGAGTCAGTGGCAAGGAACACAGCGTCCAGCCTGTGCTTCTGTATGCATACTTAGAAGGGGACTTTCACCTAAGGGCTAGGGATAGAAAGATCTGTCTGTTTTCGTTCTCCCAGTTTCTCATGTTTCCCAATGTTAAATTCAGTTCTCTAAATTTCTACAGTGATCTGCAATTTTTTTTAAAAAAAAATCCTTATGAAAATTCTCCACCATTTTAGTGCAAATTTCTCCAAATAAACACATTTTTGTAGGCAGTTTTGACAAAGGTACACATTTTTGCAAGCCATTTCTCGCCATTTCATGCCTTTTTGCGTGTTATTTTCACTCATGTATTCATTTTTATGCACACTTTCCCCTAATACGTGCATTTTTGTAAATGTTGTTTAGTTGGCAGACTGCATCCCAAAATTCGAATAAATGCACATTTCAAAGGATGGCTGTGTTTCGGTTCTCAAATTGTTTCAGGAATTGCAAATTTGATAAATTCTGCTTGGAATGCAAACTGAATCAAAATTCTCACCCATCCCTGCTAAGGGCAAAGGAGTGCAGCCTTCATTGTTGTTTGTATCTCAGGCTACTGCTAAACACAGAGGAGCAGAGCCAGTAAAACCAAAATAAAAATAAATCGTGGTCCTGCTGCAAGATGCCTCTTCTCTTGTTATTGTTGCCTGCTTGTTCTTGCCTAAGGCAGATGTTGTGTCTGTGCAGCATCCCGTGTCTGCTTGCCTTGCCAGCAATGGCGCCACTCCTTGTGAGGTTGGGTTGGTGCTGTTGTCCTCCTCTTGCCCCCTCTTAGACATTTAGTGCTGTGGCTCATAAGGCCAGAGTGTTGGGCTGTTCAGGAGTCCAAAGGGACATCTCTTAGCCTTCCCCGACTAACAATGGTATTTCCAATGGATGACGACTTGTAGAAACCAAGATGAAGTGTGAATCAGGGCTCTGTGTGGGAATTGGGTATATTTTTGAAGATCCAGTCCAAGATTGGGGGCAGAGCCTCAGCCAGGCAAAGCCACAGCCTCCGAGCCAAGAAGCACCCCATTGTATTTCTTTGCTGGGAGCTTAGGCCGGCTCAGACGCCTTGCTCTGAATGGAGCAAGCAGGCCAAAGCGAACAAGAGAGACCCTTCTTCCTAATCTCTCCCTAATCCATTGCCCAAAGACAATGGTGTCCAAAGTCCACCCCAGGGGGAAATTTATGGCATGAAATCTGCAGACTCTGGAGAATTTGAAGTGCTTGTCACTGAGTGACCTCGGAGATCTTGTCAGCTATAAAGACAGCCATTGATCTCTTCCTATCTTGCTTAGGGAATCCTTGGTTGTTACTAGAAGCTCAGTGTTTTGGTGTTTTGTTTTGTTTTTGGCTGGGTGTGGGACGGAGGCAGTAGTAGTGACCAGACCAGGATGTCTCCAAATGGCTGTACTTTTAAGAAACATGGCGTACTGCAGAGAGCCAAAGGTGTCTGTATGGTAGTTGCTCGGCTTTGTTCTACCTCTTTGGTGGCGAGAGACAAAAGGGGGAGCAGGAAGCTGGTAAGAGGAGAAGGAGGACAGAGCAGACAGGGAAGAAATGCAAAAGAGGTATTTCCCTGCAGGTAGTAGCAGCTGGTAGGCATGTGCTATAATTCCTCCCAATTTAGATTTGGTACCAATTTTTTGAATTCACTTATTCTTGATCATTGCACATCAGATTTTCATGTAGCAATTCTCCATGGCTATTTTCAAAACTGGATTTTTAAATTAAAAAATCTATCTCTAAAATATCAAGAACAGTAATTTTATTGATATTTCCTTTCATTTATCGATATTTCCTTTTAAAAATATTTATATTAACATCAATTTTTTTTGTGAGGGGAATAAAAACAGCAGCTAGTGGACAAAGGATGAATTCAAATCGATACTGGCTGGTTTGGCTGATGGAATGTTTTCAATCCGGGGGCCAACGGACCCCATCCCTAGGCTGGCTTACCTGACTTCCCAATGTGGTCGCTGCCAGTAACCAAAGGGAAGAGAGGTGTAGTGGCAGGGAGGTTGGCACAGCGTAGGCGCAGTCGTAGGAGTGGCAGATTGCCTCCACTGCTGCGTCCATAGCACGCTAACCTCCTTGCCACCTCACCCCTTCCCTCTTGATTACTGGCAGCGAACTTTGCATTGGGAAACCAGGTATGCAACATCGCCCCACCGTGCTCCACATGGCCAGCTGCTACTGCCTATAAGTGTGGGATGACTGTGACTCCAATTCAGGAGTGGCAAACCGTTTTTAGCTCGAGGGCCACATCCCTTCTAGGGCTAGGCAATCTTCCAAGGCCCACATGCCAGTGGTGGTGAGTGGAGCCAAAGGCTAAAGTGGGCAGAGCAACAAATGCAAATACTAATATGGTAGGCTAGTTTCTACACACACTGAACATTTCTCCATGCAAAAAATCATCATCATCATCCCCAGGATGAAGCCTAGGCTAGAACGTTCCGTCTTGAAAATATACTTTTCTATGTGCAGGGAACTTCTTAGATGCTGATGCATTCAGTCATGTCAGCTCTTGTAATCTAAAGCCAAAATCAAGTTTATGTCCTTGTTGTCTGTTTTTGACAATCAGGCTTTAGATCGTGTGTGTGTGTGTGTTGAATGGGGCAGCAACAGACAAACTACATGTTCTTACCCAGCAAGGGAGTCTGGCAAGCAGAAGAGCTTTTCACGGGTGCAGGCAAGACCGATGTAGATGCACATCCAGAAGTGCATCATGGCCTTGTTGCAATGTTAATTTGGTGTCCATTGAATTGGCTGGATGCGCCTCTTGAAGAGGATAGAGCTACATATCCCTGCCTGGGACCAACCAACAACTGTTATACACAACTTGTCATTTCTGAATGTAGGGATGGATCAGGATTTGAGAGTGTAGACTAAGAATAAATGTTAACATACCATCAGGGCTGGGCTAAGGGCAGCAGGAGCTGAGTTGAGCAGGGAGTCATCAGAGCAGCCAGTAGTCAGACAGGACTGAAGAGTATGTATGTATTTATAAAATCATACCTCACTTTTTGAGAAATCTTCCCCACCAAACGACTTCTGTATCTAAAATTCTTTCACAAACATTATAGTATATAAAATGAAATATAAAAACAAAAGGGAAAAATCCATTCCATAAATTGAGCTAATGAATAAAACAGCAAAGCAACAGTAAAATCACAATATATAATTAACCCCTAAAAGGAACCAAAAAGAGGTAGGTCTTCAGAGCTCTCTGAAACATTGCAAAGGATGAGGTCCACTGCACTCCCCAAAGGCATGGAATTCCGTAAGAGCGGGAGCGCCACTGAGAATGGTCTGTGGGCACCGAAGCAAGCCTTCTGATGTTGATCTCAGGGTGCAGGCAGGTTAATATGGGTGCAGACTATGGTTGCCAGGTTCAATCCCTGAGACTGATCCTGTATCTTTCGGAGAACAGAAAGTCAGCCAAGTGAAGTTTCCGAACTATCTTCAAAGGCAGCCCCATGAGCAGCACATTACAGTAGTCTAGTCTGGATGTGACCAGTGCATGGATAACTGAGGCAAGATCAGATTCTCTAGATAGGGTCACAGTTGTCATACCTTCCAAAGCTGGAGGAAAGTGCTGCTGGCCACCACAGCTCCCTGGTCTTTCCCAGATAGTGATGAGTCCATGATCACCCCCAAACTGCAAACTTGGTGCTTCAGGGGGAGTGGAGCCCCATCTAGGACTAGCTGTACCTCTCTAACCAGAGACAGTGCTTGTCCTACCCTCTGTAAGTCAGAACCAGAGAACAAATCAGGAGGTAGTATCAAGAAGAAAGCCAAAAGTCAGGACCAAAGAGCAGGTCAGAACCAGAGACCAAACCAGCAGGTAGGATCGAGGAGCAAGTCGGAAATGAGGAGCAAAGAACAAACCAAAGATACAGGTACAAGCCAGAATATGACAGGGAAGATCCAATGGCCAGCCTGGGTGGATAGAATCAGTCCAGGGCCTGAGGGTAATTCATTGAGAAGTTGTCACCTGCAGTTCAGTGGCTCGCCACATGGGGCAGCTGTCTACAGGTCCCAGCTGCCCCCCTGCCAAGTGATACTTCTGTCTATGTGGTAATGGTGGGAAGTAGGACTCTGAGCTGGATTATGAATGAGGAAAGCACAATAGGAATCCCCAAGAAGGATTCCGATCTACCAGTCTCTTGCTCTGCTGCTCTTAGTAGCATCCCAAATCATAGAATACTAGAGCTGGAAGGGGCCTATAAGGCCATCAAGTCCACCCCCCTGCCATATGAGACATAGCCAGGCCAGCTCTGCATGGCAGACAATGCTGAGCTTGATGGTCTATTTCTCTGAGGTTGCTTCCAGGAGACTTGTTTATTGAGCATTCATCCTGATTTGTTTGTAGGGAGATTAGACAAAGTTGGCTGCTTAATGAGCATTCATTCTGATTTGTTTGCAGGGAGGTTAGATGCTATCCCACACTTTTCATTTTCCTGTCAGTGTCCGCCTCATTGCAAAAAGACCTATTTTTAGGGGAAGTGGGTTTGTCACACATGATCACCACTAAGTCCGCTGTAATTGTGCAACCTGAATTTGCTGGTATGTGATTGAATGCCACCTGAAAATAGTGATAGTCTGGAAGTGCCTTGAGCCAGCATGGGAATTGTTACATCCCTAAGAGGAAGACATCTCTGGTGGTGTAAGTCATTGAATATCTGAAGAACCAAACTCTTCCCAAGAGCACACAGAGGCAGCATTCAGGGCCAGCTTCCCCATCAGCATCCTGCCGCCTCCCCACTCTCCAGAGTGGCTTCAGCAGCATCTTTTGTTCAATATCAGTTAAAAATAGCTTCCTGGCAGTGGTGGTGGAAGAGATATAGGAGGAGGTTGAATCATTCGTATTCGGGAGGCCTGCTGTGATTCAAGCTGTCACTCTCAATGCAATCATACAAAGCTGTTAATTTAAGAATGGGAGCAACACAGTTGCAGCAGGGAAGCTGCTAACAGCCAGTCATGCAAGAGTGTGGCCTAAGAGCTGGCATCTGGACTGATGTTTGTTGTTTAAAGTGTTGGTAGTCACCCTGAACCATCAGGGCTGGTTTGTGTGTGTGTGTGTGGGCAGAGTCGTTTGTAAGAGATGAAAATCCAGATGGAGCAAGCTGGCATAATTTATGGTTTACTGTTTTTAGTATATTTTTAGTATATTTGTTTTGCTTTAATGAACGTTTATTGTATATTCTGGTCACATCTGCACCATTCATATAAAGGACTCTTATACCACTTTTAACTGTCATAGCTTCCCCCAAAGAATCCTGGGACCTGTAGTATGTGAAGGGTGCTGGGAGCTCCCTGAGGAGTCTCCTAACAACTCTTAGCACCCTTAACAAATGAAAGTTCCCAGGATCCTTTCAGGAAAGTCATGACTGCATAAAGTGGAATAATAGTGGAATAAATGTACAATAGGGTGTGGATGTGACCACATTGTCCCTGTAAACGTTATTCTTTTATTTACTATAAATATTATTAATAATAATAATAAATTGTTATTTGAAAATGTTGCTTGTTAGACAAAAAGTTGCTTGTTACACAAAAAGGTCTCCAGGCGACTCACAACATATTTAAGAATATAAGCATATATAAAAATGCATTATAGCAAAATCATATTTACATCAAGCACACTTACACAAAAACATGTGCAATTCATTAAAAAAATGGTAATGCATGAACCAATCCCCAATAACAGCAGCACAACTAAGTAACACCAAACAACACAATCATAGTCCATCAAAAGCCTGGGGAAATATATGTTTTTACCTGGTGCTGAGAATGTCAGAGAGTCGCGATGCTGGGAACAGAGAGTACTGAGTGAGTTTATGTGTGTGTGTTTGAATCCTTGCTAAAGATTATACCTTCCCTGCAAATTAGTCAGACAGAGACTTTAAGCTTTAAAATAAGAAATAACTACTTTATTCTGGAAGTACATACTTGATAGGAAAGAGCCCTGTATCTAGCTAACTAGCTAAGTTGGAGCTGCAAACACTGAGCCCAGTGCTTGCCCTCATGCTTTTGAGGAGAGGGAGAGACAATGGAATATGTCTGCTCCCCTCTCAAGAGAAAGAAGAAGTAAGAAGGAGGGAAGGAACTGTGATCAACATCCTTTGCATATCAGTCTAGCAGGAAGGAAGAGACAGCAGGAGATCAAAGGACAGGTATAGCCTAGCAACTAAGAGGTCTCCTCTCTAGCTACCCTTTTTAACCCCATGCAGCCTCAACCCATAAGTTGGAGTTGAACCACATATATTCCAACAGAAAGCATGTCAGCGAAGGCACCAGGCGGACCTCAGTGAGGAGAGCATTCCACAAACAGGGAGCCACAAGCAAAAAGGCCATCTTCGTTGTCATCCTCCTCCAAGCCTCCCTCAAAGGAGGGACCTGGAAAAGTGCCTCACTTGAAGTTCTAACAGTCTGGGTAGTTTCATATCAGGAGAGAATTCAGGAAGATATCCTGAGCTATAAACAGCTTTTGAAGCGATACAGAAATGGAAGAAACCTAAATCCGGATCTACCAATCTAAATGCAACTCATTGGCCATGTACTGTCAGGTGCGTGATACTCCTCCTGGTTTTGTGAAATATGAGACAGGCAGGCAGACAACCCCCATCTTCCCTCCCCCCCCAAAAAAACCAAGTTCGTAAAGCTACTGATGGGCAGTTGCCATGGGTTTGCTGGGTCACAAGACTATTGTATTTCCTTCAAGGAGATCAGACTAGTGAATATAATATGATTTGATTATTGTTTTGCCTCCTGTGCTGTTATTTAGATACTTTATTTCAGGAATGAGGAAATTTTGGCCCTCCAGATGTGAGCTGAACTACAAGCCAGATGTGTGGCCAGAGATTATGGGACTTGTAGTCCAGCAACATCTGGAGAGCCAAAGGTTCCTCACACCTGCTCTATTTGTTTAATATTGAATTTTAATATGTATCATTTATGTTCTCTGTCTCACCCTGGTATCTGATGAAAGGTGAGTTATATTTTAAATTAAAAAAATAAATATCTCCCTCTCCAGTCTATCTGATGTCTGACTTCCCCCACCCCACAAACTCTCTAAAGGACTTTTAAACTCCATACAGAAATCTATTGCTTTGAACTCCAAGTCCACCTTTTGAGGTGGCTGCTTTGCCTTGCCTTGAGGTAACTACTGAACTGCTAGTGTCTCGCCAATGTATACATTTGCACTCACTTGAGATAGCTAATGGCCTCACCCAACCTTTGGCACTGACATTAACCTGCAGGGAGTTTATAGTTTGTAATCCCTGTCATAATCCCCTTGTCGATCAATTTGCTTTCTGTTTTGTGTTTGTTTTTTTAGGTGTTGTTTGTAACCTGGAGTTAACAACCCTTTCGCTATTTAAAAGCTGGGGGCGGAGCAATTAATGAGCAAAGCCCACTAGTTGTTAACCTCAGTAATGACTAATTTCCAGACCCCGCAGACATGGAAAAGCCCCAGTTTACAACTGCAATAACAGACCGTGTGTTTTAGAAAATTGATAGTCGCCATCATTTTGGTGGAGATAGTTTTCCTGATGCTGAGCAGAAACTGCATCCAAGCCCTGCTTGGTCTGGACAGCTAGAGCAAAAGGTGGGGGCAGGCAGGGAGGGATGAATCTGTCAATTTTGGTTTTTCTCAGTTTTTTGTTTTTCTAATTTGAAGTTCAGTTCTCCACATTTCCACAGCAGTTTCCAATTTTCTTTTTTTTAAGTCCTCATGTTATTTTCACAGCTGTATGTATTTATATGCACACTTTACCCTGGCAAATGCATTTTTGTACAAATAACGACTGGAGAACCTCAATACAAAATTCAGATAAGTGCAAATTTCGAAGGACAGCTGTATTTCGCATTCTGTTTAGGAAAGTGTGATTTAGGCAGGTTTGCCTTTAAATGTGAACTGAATCAAATTTCTCCCCTGTTCCTAGGGTCCAGATTGGGATGTTTTTAGTATGCCAGCTTTAGGCTGGCATAGCTGAGATCAAGGGATCTCCAGGGTTTAGGATTCAGCAGATCCCAAGCTCCTCCCTGCTATTCTGCAACAGCTAGTTTCAGGGGCTTTCCACTGGCTACTGCCAGTGGGGAGGAGCAGCAGGAGTATCTTGTATAGCTCGCATAGAAGGAAATGCCTTTTCTAAGATGGCGCCTGCTGTAACATGTGCTTGCTGTGATATGTGTATGCACCATCTAAAACAGGAATGTCCATATATTGCAGGACTACAGCTCCCATCATCCCTGATCATTGATCATGCTGTTAGGGGCTGATGGGAGTTGGAGTCCAATAACACCTGGAGGGCCACAGCTTCCCCATCTGTGATACAAAAGCTAAGATAATATGCTTTCGTCTTCAGAATTATTGCATTTTCTTCTTTTCAAAGCTGTACCCACTCACTTAGGAATAAACCCCACTGCAATGCAACATGTATTGGATTGCAGTGCAAATGAATGACTTAGTAGGCTATGCAAATAAAGCTCCTATGATGATGATGATTTTAAAAAATCAGGTATTAGTCTTAGGTTACAGGCACACTTCAGTGTGTCTTCAGCTCTGTTTTCTGAAGCCAGAGATGCATGATGCTAATGAAACTCCATCCCTTTTTACTTCAAAACCTGGAGAAATGCAGCACCAGTATGTTTCTCTGTGAAATCAGCTTGAAGCTGAAATCAAAACTAGTTGGTAGATCAACTTGTTGCCATTCTGAGTTGTGTGATCAATGAAACGCTTTGCTGTAGGTTGGGAAGAGACATTGATTGGCTCAACACTTTGCTGTGGGTGGTCCTAAAAGGTCTGACATCCGCAATGGAGGTGTATCCATCCAGCCATGGGCAAACACAGCCAGAGAAAATGGTCTGGCTGCTTTTGAAGCTGCTAGTGTGCCTGCTGCCTTAGTTCCGTATTGCTGATTGGGATTCAAACTAGATCACAGGTCTGAAAATAGTGAAGATTGGGATGAATTTTTAAACCAAACCAAACATATTTTATTGCTTAAAGCTAGATAGCCGCCACAAGAGCTAGGATTAAAATACATAAAATACATAAATATATAAAATTTGTAGAAGAGCTGGGTAAAAGGTAATAAAATCTGCCGTCGGCCATAAGAGTAATACATACTTGAAAATCAAAGCTGGGTAAGGACAATATGGTCTACCGTCAGGACAGGAGGGTTATTATGTGTATAGAAGGTGAAGGTCTACATAGGAATGAACGTGAGCATAAGGAACCTACTCCACATAGCCCTATAATTAACAATTACAAGCCTGCATTGGTTGTTTAACAAATGTAGACCTGATCTTCTTGGCTGCAAGGGCAAAATTGGCAACATGTGTTGTGACATGTTTGTCCGTGTCAACCAAGAGAGTGGCTATTTGTTCCAGGACAGGTCTATCTAACAGTGGGTAAATTAGGGGGAAGATAAATTTAGATCTAGGATCATCATAGAGTGGGCATCTCAGGAGGTAATGAGCTACATCCTCCAGTTCACCAGATTGGCAGATGCACACTCTAGAGTCAAGGGGAATATTAGCTTAGCGGCTGTCTAACATGGCCGTGGGCATAGTTTGGAAATGGAGGGAGGTAAATGCAATTCTTAACTGTGGGGGAATCAGGAAGGAAAGGTAGGGTTCCACCGCAAACAACGTCTTGTACCAAGGGTACCATAGGGAAAAAGGAGATTGAAGTGCTGAGTGGAGGGTCCATCTTTGGGCGTATAGTAAAATCCTTTCCTTAAGCAGTCGTCTAGCCCTTGGTGAGGAGTAAGAGGGTAGGAGATCTATGGCAATCCCATAGGCAGACAGTTTGAGTTTGGCTTGGGAGAACTAAGTAGATTGATGGTATGACTGCATTTGCTCCAAAAGGCACTTTTTGGGTAAGCGGGGGTCATCCATCCCGGATAGACGTAGCCAATAGGAAGCCAAGGCGTCGTGGACCATAGCCTCCAAGGGATGCGAGCCAGTCTCTAACCTCAGCATGGAGGCAGGAGTACCGCAAGGGGTTGTCAAGATAAACCTGAGGAAGCCATTCTGGACTACTTCTAGCTGCGAAAAGTTGCTGTAGCCCCAAATTTCAGCCCCATAAAGGAGCTGTGGAATGATTTTCCTGCGAAAGATTTCCAACGCGAGGGAGATCAGTTTGCCACCCCTGCTAGAAAAGAAGCGGCATAACTGATGTACAGAGCGAGAGGCCTTCAATTTAGCAGAATCACAGTGAAGTTTCCAGGACAGGTTGGAGGTAAAGTGTACGCCTAGGTAGCAATAACTCCATTGTTGTTGAACTATTGCATTATTAAGTCTCCAAACATGGTTGGTCCTTTCCCTCCCGAATACAACTACTTTCGTCTTAACATGGTTAACGCGGAGGTGCTCCCTAGTACAAAAAAGGCCTAATTTATATAGCAACCTCCTCATGCCGATTTGGGTTGTTGAAATGAGGGCCAGATCGTCGGCATACAGTAGGACAGAGAGTTTGGTGGCAATTATAGTCGGGGGGAAAAACGTTGGGCCAGAAAGTTCGTGAACAATGTTATTAATAAAAAAGTTGAAAAGAAAGGGGGCCAAAAGGCAACCTTGACGGACCCCCCGGAAGTAGGGATCACGTCAGAAAGGAGACCATTGGCTCCCAATCTGACTCTAAGGGATGTATCGCAACGCAGGATTTGGAGCAGCAGGAGTAACCTTCTGTCTATATTGGTATCCCCAAGTTTCTGCCATAGGCGGCTCCTGTCAACCAGGTCAAAGGCAGAGGAGAAATCCACAAATGCGACAAATAGTTCTTTCCTGTTATGGAGAGCATATTTTTGAATAAGGTGGGAAAGAACATAACAGTGGTCGATTGTAGATTTGCCTTTAACAAATCTTGCTTGTTCCTGGGCAATAGCACCATTCTCGTCTGCCCAGGAGACCAATTTAGCTAGGAGATACCTTGTGTAAAGTTTGGACGCTGTGTCTAATAGACTAATCAGCCTAAAGTTTTTAGGATCTGATTTGGGGCCGCTTTTATGAAGCGGGATCACCGTGCTGGAGCACCAGCCCTTAGGAATAACTCCGTGGGCATTAATAGATGTAAATAGTTTGGCAAGGATAGGAGCCCACCATTCAGGGTTAGATAGAAATAGCTCTGCAGGGAGCATATCCTCTCCCGGGGCTTTGTTAATGGGCAGTGAGCCGATGAGCAGGGCAGCCTCCTCAGGAGAGACCGGATCCCAATCTGGGCAGCAATTTAATAGACTAGCCAAGGATACAGAGTGAGATTGAAGAGGGGACGGGAAGGTGTTGTATAACTCAGAGAAATGAAGACTCCACTGATCAGAGGTTATCTGATTATTGGTAATAACATGTTCCTCCCTCATTCCCCTGGTGACCAGTTCCCAAAATTTAGAAGAATTTTTCTCTCAGGAGGCTAGACCTAATTCTCTCCATTGCAGTTGAACAAAATTTGCTTTTTTAGAATTAAGAAGTTTTTTATAAGACCGTCTGAGGAATAGATAAGCGTTAAAAT
Organism: Rhineura floridana; assembly: GCF_030035675.1. Lineage (NCBI taxonomy): Eukaryota > Metazoa > Chordata > Lepidosauria > Squamata > Rhineuridae > Rhineura > Rhineura floridana. Next base: position 43,246,455 of record NC_084490.1, on the reverse strand, counting down.
TATCTACTGACTCGTCCTGTCCTAATGTCCTGATGGCCCGGTTTAGCCTACATTTTGCCAGGGTGCAACAATTATCGAACCACCCACGTGTCTTTAGGGGGATTGGTTTAGAGGTAACCAGTAGAGGCTTTAACATCCGGACTAGGGTATCATAGAGATTAAAAGGATCCTTAGAGGACAGGAGACGGTCTCTCATGTCCAACATTTGAGGAGAATTTAAAAGGGAGTTGATGGACTCACTTTGCCACTCCAGCGAATCCTTCTATCTCCCTGGGGCAATAGGGAATCGGAAGGGATAAGGGCACAAGGAGTGAGGTTAAGGGGGAAGGAAAAAGCAGCATAGGCATGTGGTCACTCTCTGGTCTTGAAATAACCTCAAAGGAATTTATAAAGGAGGTAAGGTTGTAGGAGAGGACCATATAATCAATTGTACTCCTGCCCCTCGGGCCCAAAACGTGTAAACATTAGACTCGGGGAACAGGTCGGAGCCATTACAAATAAAAAAGTGAAATTTGAAAATTAATGTAAAAAATGAGAGCCCTGCAGAATTTATAGATGAATCTATAGAATTCCTGCAGGGGGAGAGAGAAAGATCGTCCAGGGAGAGCCCCAGTTTGCTGCCAATAGCTGAATTGTTAGAGCCTATCCTGGCATTAAAGTCACCGGCTAATAATATTAAGGGGTCTTGAAATTGATGAAACAGGGATGACACTGCTTGATCTAATTCCCGCCAGATAGAGAGACGCTCGTTGCCAGACTTTACACTCATTGGGGGGACATAAACATTGATTACTATTAATTCAGGGGAGTCAGGCCAGGAGACTTTTATGATGAGAAAGTTATTAGACGGTATCGTCACAATCTCAGAGGCCATTGGATTCCAATCCACCGAAACTAGCGTAGCTAGACCTCCCTGGGGTCTGCCCCCCTTGGTGGAGCTAATAGCAGGGGAAGAATAGGCAATATAACCAGAGAGGGAAGGAAAGGTAGGGGAAGTAATCCAAGATTCCTGAATACAAATGATCTGAAAGCGTTTACAAAATTCCATAAAGCCATAACCCGCCAGCTTAGAAAGCCAACCCGCCACATTCCAAGAGGCTACGGTAAGGAGGGGAGGAGCAGATCTTGTGTCAGACACTGTGCGTCATGTCGGGATAAGCTCCTCCTGGTGAATCAGGGCCTCACAGTGTGACACAGGATTATAAACATTCGGCCCAGTCTGCAGAAGGGAGGAGGAGGATGGCAGCTGGTCTGAAATAACCCCCTTAGAGGGTGAACCTAATTCAAAGTCCTCCAGAAATCTGGAAGGCGGCCTTTTGCCTTGGAGGACTATAAGTAGGTTTTGTAAATTGTTTATAATATCCCGTTGGGCATTTTCAGACAATGTTGGAAAACTATTTACCTGCTCCTCCACCCCTTCACAGGAAAAAACAAAGGATTCATCCTCTAGGTCACCGGTGCAAGCCCTCTCAGGGGGTTGTAACTGAGGCTCACACGGGGACGAAGAGGCAGGAGAAACACTTATCTCGTCCACGACAATAAAACTGTCATTAGATAAGTCTAGTCCAAGGCGGTCAGACTCATTTAGAGATCTAGAAGGTAGTAGATCCATGTCCTCCTTTGAGGTGTCAGTTCCAGTAACTGGGGCGGAGAGTCGCAACAGATTCAAGGACGGGCTAGATTTGAGAGTTACCAACACAGGGGACTGGGGATCCTTTGGGAGTGGTAGAGCCCTTGCGGAAGAAACTGGCTGGTGTCGAAAGGAACACAGGGGGCGGGGTTTCGCCTGGTTTAAAAAATGTCTTTGTGCATGGATTCCACGCCTAAGTAAGGAGGACCGTCTAGCCAGTATGAGACTAGACGACACCTGGTGTTTAAAGGTGAGAAGGACTGACAGTTTTGTATCGAAACTAGGCAAAAATTCCGCCTTTACAATATCCTCTGATTTGATGAATGTCAGGTTCAGGGAATGTAGAATTTTATAAATGTACCCTTTCTTGTTAGCATTAAAGGATCTGGAGCAGGCGATGGGTAGATTTAATAGAGCAATCGAGTTCTGATTATATTTCAAAGACCAAAAGTTCACATCCTCAGAAGGGTGTGGGCCCTTAAAGAGGCCATCCATGGGAGCCCGCCATTCAGGACTCGAGTTTACTACAACTGGCTCATGGGCCATGGAAAGGGAAATTTGGGGATGGCAAAACAGATTGTCTTGAGGTTTATGCGAAGAGTCTTGGAGAGGGAAAGGTCGAGTGGAGTTTTCCTTTGCCCTTCCGGTATTTAACGATGTTTCTAGTAGTTTAAAAAGCTTCCGAAAATCCATCTTCTTACCTTAGAATGTTTATATCCTTTAATGTTTTTGGATTTTTTAACATTCAGGGCCGATTTGGATTTCTGTTTACGTTTGCATTTGTTACCACGAGGAGGGGTTGAACTTGATCTGATATTGGTGAAATTTTCAGGCTTAATGATTGAAACTATTTTAAAAAATTCCTCCGTGAGGGTCCTTAATAAGCCATTAGTCTCTGAGATAAAGTTTTTGATACATACTATTTCCCTCAAAGCAATTGTCAGTTGAGTGTTTAGGCGTAGGTAATCAGACTGAAGCTGGGTCTGTCTCACATTGTCACTTTCCGACTCCATTGTCTCTGGCGTATAATGAAGAAAAGATAACGGACCCTGTGAACGTTGAAGATTCAGGACTTCAGGATTATCTGTAGCCAAGACAGAAACCCCCGACGGGATCCCTGAACGCAAATTTAACGGATTTGATGGAAGCTCAGCCTGAGCTAGCTCCTGTGCAAGGTTTCAGTTGACTGGTGGGGACAACTCCACATTTGTGTGGATATCTCTGAGATCTAGTGACCAGTCTAGCTCAGCACCAGGAGGGAAGGCTGACAAAATGGAATTAGAAATGCAGACTGGCTCCTTTAAATTTAAAACTGCATCTCGATTGTGGGAGCAAGGAGCTTTCTTCTCGGCGTTAAATGAAGTGAAGAATTGGGTGATTTTAAGTTGTTTCTCGTCTCCATAAAAATCTTCTGAAGCCTCTTCAAGCTGAATAACATGGTCTCGACACATCTTCCTTGTAAGCACCATGATTTATAGAAGAGAGGCAAGGCTTTCCACCAGGGTGTCTTATCATGCCTTAGGCCATAAATCTTAATACCCTTAATGAGAGGGAGTAGAGTATAGAAAATAAAACAAAATGGTAACAAAAAGAGCAGGTTCAAAACAGGCGACCGACCTTCATAGATAGAGGGTAACAGTTGGTAAACTGAATTCAGCACAGAGCAGCGTTAATGAGTTGCAACCAGCTCGGCAGCCATCGAATTTTTAAACAAAAAATGTAGAGTTGTGTTATTAAAGTGCACTAAAGCACTCTGTTGTCCTGCTGCAGCAAATCCACTTGAAAAAACAGTGGGTCTTTGCAGATAGGAGTGACGGGAAATGCACTGAAAAGTGTGGGATGAACGAATGACTGACAAGAAGATGTATCACCACCACACAAGCAAATCGGGATGAATTCAGGATGACTGCTCCTTCTGGTATAACCTCCCTACAAACAGATCAGAACAAATGTCCAGTGAAGACCCGACATAGTCTAATCTCTATGTATGTTTTGTGCAAGCGAATCAGGATGGATGCTCAATAAACAGGTCATTTGGAGGAGCCCCCAACTCAACTCCTTTTTATTTATTTTATTGTATTTACAGTGTTTGTAAACCACCCAGAAATATCCCAGTTCACAATAATAAATTACACTAAAATGCCATTCATTACATTTTTTTAAAAAAATACCACACACACAAAATTAAAAGAAGAGCACTTTCTAAATTTACCATAACCTCAAAACCAGTTCAGACAGTATAATGGATGACTCAATTTCAGTGTTTAAAATATAGTTTCCTTTTCCATCAGATCTGAAGGGGGGGGAAATCATTTCATTTAAAATGCCCGAGAGAATAAAAATGTCTTAATTGTTCCATCTGGGAACTCTCTAGCTATGATGATGATGACTTGCAGAGGGTGTTCTTGGTGGCTGAGTTGTAAAACTTATTTGGGACTCCGGGGGGAAAAGTGATGTAAGGACTTCCTGCCTGACATTTGATGGCCTGGATTAAATTTACATGGTGGGATACCTTTAATTTTGCTGTTCTTAATATTCAGTGGACCTGCAATCTGTTTTCTTCTTGTTTTTTTAAAACTTTGTGCTATTACTCACTGTATTCCCTTGGGATGGAGCATGTTAGAAATATAATACAAGCAATAACCAAAGGATGTGGCAGGAGCTTTTTGCTAATTTGTGGTCATATTGTGTCCTCTGATCCATAATCTCTGAGTCCCATGGAGGTGTTCTTTAAAAAATGAACTTCTTAGATCTCCTGCGTTCCTATCCCTTGAGCACGAGAGAGAAATGGCTTTTTGGCAGCAAATGCAAGCAATTAAAACTTTCATTATGTGCTTAGCTCTGCTCTCATTCAACAATCAAATAACAGATAAATATTAATGGGAAGAACTCACACAGCTGGCTCATTTGGAACAAAGAACTCCAGGCACTAAAACACGAATGAGGAACTTGTGGCCCTCCAGATGTTGTGGGACTCCAACCTACATTGGCTCCAGCCAGCATGGCCAATGGTCAGGGCAGATAGGAGTTGTAGTCCTGCAGCAACTAGAGGGCTACAGGGTCCCTATCCCTGCACTAAAATATGGACCAGGGAACCAGATCTTGGAAACACTCACCACAGACTGTCCCAGGGCCCAGATGTTGATGAAAACATGACCTATGTGGGCCTCTAAGTAGAAGAAAGAGGGCCACAGGATTCTGAGTAGTTCTACACATTATGCAGAACGATGTGATCACATTGAGGTACCAGAACTCTGGAGCAATGGCATGTCATACTGCAGCTATGCATATGGGTTAATATTTTAGAATACTTCCCAAAGTAAAAAGCTCCTTGTATGTAGTAAATAACATATCAAGGAAAAGGGGTATACTAACCTTTTGTCCCTGGTCTGCTAGTTCATTCAATGCAAGATGTTAGTGGTTTTAAATGTGGGAATTGAAAGGGGAGACAGCATTTATCAGACTGCCCTTCCAGAAGCCTGAAAGTGTTTGAAAAATTTGTCCCTCTCACTACCACTGCCAAAGTTATGAAGGTGGGCATAGGAGTGAACTATAGTGGATAGAAAATGCGTATGCAGCCAAAGACCTCTGCTGAGTAGATTGTACTGACGCGAGACAGAGGGAAACATGACGTGACTAGAGGGCGCATGGGGAAAGAGAGATCATGCTCTGGCTCTGCTGGGGCTCCGCCTCTCCCACCCTGCACATACTAAGGAGTTTCCCATGGATAGCATAGAATGAAAAAATAGGATCCTTCACCTGCAGTGTAAAGTGGTAAAGTCCAGATTTCTACCAGCTAAATCAACCTTTGTGTGATTCTGCGTAATGTGCAGTGGGGCTGACTTGCTTCTTTGAGGGGGAGATTAGAGAACTGCACACTGTATACAAAACATCACACCCGCATCTCTAGGGTGAGGGTATCGCTTACACACAGGCAAACAAACAAACAAAAATGATGAAATTATTAACCAAAAAAAGAGGGCACCGATTTGCACATTTCCATATGCTGATTTATATATGTTTTAGACAACTTTAGACATAATTATTGTAATTTAAGCAGAAATACAAACAATCCATTTTGCTGTATTGGAGAAGACTGGGATGATGTGACCCATCTGCCTGCCTGGTCTGCTGTCCAGGTGCGAATTGTTGATGGGCAACTTTAAGGCCTCTGCTGCTCTACCTTCTTAGGGTTCTTTATAATTAAACCAGACCTGGATTGCCTAGCCTCTTGAAAGAGAGAAATCCTTCAAATGTAGGAGCTCCCTCTGATTACCCTTAGAGTTTTGTCATCTATGAAATAGGTCACCTGGCTACCTTTCACAACTCACCTCACACAGTGGAGCCACTTCAGCCCTGTCCTGTCTGCCATTCTGCATGACTGGAATTCCAACTTCCATTAACACTCTTCTTTTACAGAAAGGTCCAACATGGCCACCTTGGGTGGTGATCCCTAGGTAGAAGAGATGGCTTCTGAAGAAGGAAGGACTAGCTATGTGGCAGAGGAAAAGACAGTGCAGAGAAGGGCCTTTGCATCTGGACAATGTCCTGCTTCTCTCTCGCCTCCTCTAATGCCTCTTCCAGATCTCTATCATCTTTTAACAAAGTTGTCTCCTTCACAGACCTGGCCTGCAGTCTGAAATTCGCTGCGCTTGAGCCCGGTTCTGCTCCAAGGAAGGTCATAATGGCTGGTAATTGTCTGCCGACAGTAGTACAGAGGCCAAGAATTAGAAAGCCAAACTGCAGGTGTCTGCCCTCCTCATCACATCACACCCTCTCTAAGCTTACCCCACTCCCCTCGCTCTTCTCCATTTCAGGGTTCTCCCGCTCCATTATCTCCTCTCTTCATTCAGCTGCTAATCGCTCTCCCATTCAAAGAGCTGTTTCTCATTTAGGAGCAATTATTGTGTGCATCTGGCCCCCTTATATCCCTCCCTGGGTGAGTGGAGTTGAGAATGGAGCATGCTACATATGAATCTGGGACAGACCACTGTTTATGTGCAAGGTAGAAGGATCTAAAACAGTGGAAGGCCCAAGAGGAAGAATTTCTAAATTGCTTGGTTTTGTTGCCTGCCAGCTACCAGAAACAAGCCAAGCTCTGCAAGAGATCAGCTGCAAGTCAGTGACAGATATGTTGTGTGGTTTTGTTGAAATGATCTGAAATAGTGCCAGTGGCAGAATAGGACAAATTGTCAAGTATTGTGACCTTACCCCAGTCCAGGAACTGAAGAACTGGTGCTGGCCAAAGACATTTTGCTGCTGGAAGGGAAGTCCACATGATAGCATCCCTCTCCAGTTAGGGGCAACACTTTAAAAAGTGTTGTTGCATCTTTCAGATCCCAGTTCCTGCCTCATTCTATCCCCAGCCCGCTTCCTGGTGCCACCTGAAGCAGGTTCCTTCACTCTTCTGCATGGCAGGGCAGACTCTGCAAAGAGTTCTGTACAGTTCCACTAAGTATTCATTTTGCAAGAGATCTATTGCAAGTCAGTTATGGATTCGTGCATCCCAAGATTTTTTGAAACAGTAGAGGAAGGGTGGCCCAAGGTCATAATATTGTAAGATGGTATGGACACCAAAGAACTCACTCTACTGCATGTTAATGGCCATGAGCAAAATGAACACTGCAAGAGGCAAGTTGTTCAGAAAGAATGAAAAGGGCTTAATCTACCTGCCAAGTTCAAAGTAGGTCTGCAAAGCAGCAGAATGGGTGAGACAGGAGTATACAAACTTCAGCAACAGCTTCAATGACAATCAAGCCCTTGCAATGGTAAGAGATCACAGACTCTGATGAGACCACAATCTTCGAGTTCCTACTCAGGTGAGAAGGAGGAAAGTATCAAAAAGTAAATTACGAGGAGGCCCACTTTCTAACTGATATGCACAATGGGGACTAGAAAAGTACTATTTGATTGCGGGGGGAGGAGATTCATAATGTTGGGGACATGCTCTATTTTTAGCTGCCTTTACTTTGTGAGGACACAACTAGATGAGATATGGGAGATCTGTGGTCAGAATCTCTTTTTGTTTTAAAAGTTAAAAACAACCATGATGGAGGATGCTGATTAAGGTTACAGTGCTGGAAAAGAAATGGGGTTAACCTTTTCACCCTGCATCATTTTCCTGATCTAAATTGCTCCCTCTCCAAAACAACAACAACCCCCAAACATTTGCTATTGGGTTTCTGGGGGGGAAATATGGATAACTGTATGATACTGCCTGTATATTTTTCTCTGTAGAGCAAACTGCAGATTTGCAGGAGGGATTTAGACAGAGAAGGCTATGCAGAGGAGCCTCAGACTGAAGGGGTAGGACCACTTTTTTAAAAAACAAACTAGCTGGAGATCTTTATCACAGACCTCCTGCATCTCATCTAGTTTCAGTGTGTGTGTGTGTTTGGAATTTTCTCCTTAATGGAGTCCTTGTCCAGGAAACGACACTGAGGCAGGTTGAAGCTTACAGCTGTTTATTATACTTACAATTGCCAGGAGTCCCTGCTAGCGTGTGCTATGGCGGGAGACTGCCTTCTTCCCCACTTCACGGGTTTTTATAGGTTTGTACAAGGTACAGTCATGTGTCCCAAGGTACCCAATAAGGGGCTCTACCTGTTCCCGCTCCCACCTGGCCGCATGATTCGTCAGGTAATTCTCCATTATTGGGATGTTAAAACGCATGTACCCATCTTTTGTCTGCCCTGCCCTGTCGCAATATCCGTCCCCTTCCTCCTTATCTACATACTAATACCAATCACCCCTGAGGATGGGGTTTTCCACTTCATGTGTGTAACAGAGAGAAGGAGAAAGAGAAAAGGATGGAGACTGCAAGAACAAAGACCGTAAGGAAAGAAAGGAGAGGAACACTGAAATGAAGGAAAGGTGTATTTTTTTAAAAAAAGAAGCATGGCCCACTGCAAAAATAGTCTGTTTGCTTTCCTCTTACACATGTTTGAAAGAGAGCTGGTGATCACATCAAGACTTTTCTGGGATTTATTAGTGTTAACCTCATAATGGCCTGCGGGCAAGCAGCGCACAGCCCTTCAGTCATTAGCTGCATTGGCAATTAAAATAAGGCACTGCTGGATGCAGCTGTGGTCAGGGACTTCTTCAAACATCCTGCAGGAAGTACCTTGACTGTCTATCCAGGAAACAACAGACAACAAAGGCAAAATGGAGAGTTAGTGAGCTACAGTTTTAACACAAAATAACTCTTCATTTCGGAACTCAAGGCAATCCCAGGGTGACCTTTGACCTTTAAGGCCCAGGCAAGCATTGTCAAATCGGCATTATAGCTACTCATGAACACTATTTAAGGAGGGGAGGGTTGTACCTCACACTTCTCAGACTGTGTATGATTATTCATCAGGAGGAGCACTTGTGTTTCTGGCCAGATCATGGGTTTACTTTAAAAGAAAAAAAATGCTTATATCTGAAGTATGCATGTAAAAAGGCATAAATAAGCCCCGTTTGCTTTTTCAAAAGATGAGTGTTTGACCTAACTTGATAACATTGCTAAAGTTATTCTAAACTACATTACACTGTGTCAAAGGAATGACAACAAATATTTAGAAAGGCTGCTTTTTTGCAGTCTGATGTTTAACATATCAAAAACTGGGCTTTTAAGCTTTGCTGAAAATCTTCCCCACTTATTAAAATCTCTTTATTCTGCCCCCATATCTGGAATACCTCTGCTGCTACTACTACCACCACCAAGGAAAGTGTTGCCCCATATCTCCTAGATGCATACATGGGTGGTTAATATGGCTACATAGACTCCTTGAAATGCACTCTGCACATGCTCTGGGGCACATTTCTTGATTATCTTTACATGCATCAGCAGAGATTAGTCTCAGTATTCAAAAACCAGCTCAAAAGCCAAGCCTGGCTTAAACTGACCTCTTGTAATCAACTTGGAAGTATTCAAGGGGGCTGAATCCAACCTTAAATCCCTATTTCTTAACATTTTCTCTAGCAACAAAGGATTGGCTGTAAGTCCAGTTTAGTAAGGAAAGTCTTGGGACAGGATACTATGATGGCTACAAGGTAAGAAGCTTTTTTAAAAAAAAAAATTAAAATGTAGATTTATTTAATTTGTCAAGGATTACTTGGTGTGATAGGGAGTAACAAGGGCGGGATGTGTCTGATTACCAGATACTGGGGACAAAAATGAAAGAGAAAGAGAGAGAGGCCATATCCATAAGTTTTTGTTCCATACAACCATTGAGTGCATGGTGCTCCTTGGAATTCCTGAATGTGTTGGCATCTCACATGAACAGCTAGCTGTAGCCTGCACTGTGAGATGGAGGGGATCTCACATCCAGCCAATCTAGCCCATTCTGTGGTCCTCACCAACCACTGCCATCACATGAAATTCTTTCTTTTTCCTACTTGCCTCCACTAATCATATCTTTAAAACGTACTCAATGCACATTTAAGCACATGGCTTTCCCCAAAGAATCCTGGGAAATGTAGTTTTCCCCTCACAGAGCTACAGTTCTCAGCAGCCTTAAGAAGCTACATTTCCCAGGATTCATGGGTTGGGGGGGCATAATGTGTTTTAAATGTATGGTGTGGCTCTGTATACATGTCACTATCCTAGCCAACTCACTCATTTTACTGGATAATGTAGTAAGGTAATCAGGTATGGGGTGAAAATCAGCATATCAAACCAAGATTTAGCCAACAATGTATTTTGAAAGTCTGCAATTTGAACAGTTATGTGGATATATCTGGGGGAAGGTGGGTACAGAATTTAAAACAGGTAAACTATAAGAGCAATTAGGATATGAAAATAACATGGAAAAACACATTACTCTCAACCTTGTCTAGATTGTTTCCCTTCTTTAGCCAAAATCTGGCAATAAAGGTCATTGGCAGTGCAGTTTCCATCCCTCCTGCTTTTATCTCAGCTTTCTTTCATCCCTGGAGTCTGAGTCCTCTGCAACACTCTTGTCTTCACCCTGTCGTCTTCTTTCTCCCTTCTTCAGTAATACTCTTTAGTTCCTCAACAACTTTATAATAAAGAATGAAACACAAAATTACTGAGCTGTTTCATTCCTTTACATATAATGCATGAAAGAGTCTTGGTTTTGCACATGGCAGCAGCGGACCACAGCCACCTGGCCACATGGGCAAAGAGCCACCACATGCTAGAATTATAGGTGGTTCCCTCCCAGGTGTTTACTGTGGTCTTATGAATTGGCCTTTGTGTACTTGTGCTTTGGTGACCTTCTAAGGCAGTGGCGAGGAACCTGTGGCCCTCCAAATGTTGCTGGACTGCAATTCCCATCATCCTTGACCATTGGCCATGCTGGCTGAGGCTGGTGGGAGCTGGAGTTCAACACTATCAGGAGAGCTGGAGGTTCCCACCACAGCTTTAAGGGAAGATAGTATTTTGTTGCCTTCGGGAATAAGTCAAGGATGTGTCCCTAGTTGAGAGACCAGACCTATTTCCATACTGTCACTATTTTATGGGATTCAGTCATATTTTTTAGAATGATTCTAACTGTAATTGGGTTTACAGTGTTTTAAACTGTTTTTAGAATGCTTTTCTTTTTGTTGTTGTTAAATTGTTTTGTTGATATGTTTGCTGTTCTGGGCTCCTGTGGGATGAAGGGCAGGATAACAACAACAATAAAGTTTGTTTGTTTATTAGATTTATATCCTGCCCTTCCTCCCAGTAGGAGCCCAGAATAATAATAATACCACCAGCAAATTTAGGTTGTGAAATTCAAGTGGATTGGCAGTCTTTACAACAGAGTCTACTCTTCTTCCTCCCCCCACCCCCAATCAATCTTTTTTCTGGTAAGGAAAGTGATGGGGAAATACACTGGAAAACATGCTTGATGTGATGTCGTATAACCTCTGCACAAACAAATCAGTAAACAGCAGGCTTTGGGTAACCTCTGCACAAACTTTGCAAAAAGAAACTAGGATGAATCCTCAGTAAACAGGTCACCGGAAAGAGGCCCAGGATGGGACATAACATCCAGGGGAGTCTCTAAACCATGTAGGGTCCAAGCCTTTCAAGACTTTAAAAGGCTAAAACCAGCCTCTTGAATTGAGAAGGAAAGCCAATAAAAGACGATGCTAGAGAAATGTGCACTTGGCAATAGGAAGAAATCCATGTCTTTCTGTAGCAGCTGGAGTTTTTTGTGTGCTCTGAGGTGTTGGACGTCCCAGAGATGAAAGAGAAAGGGGCCACAGACTCTAAGGCAGAGGTAGCCAACATGGTACCTTCATGATGTTGCTGGATTTGTGCCCATAAGCCAGAGACAGCATGGCTAACAGTTAGGGTTGATGGCAGTTATAGGCCAACATCTGGAGGATACCATGTTGGCTACCCTTCTGTGTAGTGGTGCTTGTGCTTGTCCATGTGCAGACCCGGGTCATGTTCCAATGTGCCTAAATTTCTAGTGTTCCTTAAGTCTGTAGTGAAGTTTAATGGCTGGTTTATATTGCTGCTTCTCTTGCCCTAGATTTGATATTCTCTATGAAATGTGGTAGGGAAAAAATAACCCACAAGTGAATGTAATTAAATAAGAGAAAAATGGCAAATGAATTAAAGAACTTTAATAGAAGCTGATGTGTTGTTCTTTCCCTCCATCATGGCACCATGCTTTTTGCTCCAAGATTGTTATTTTTGGGCCCTTAAAACAGAATGGTATAAATAGCGCTTTTATTATTTTTCTGGGTTTAAGTGAATCATTGATTTTACTTGGACAGAATCTGATATGACGTGGCAGCTACTCAAATAAAACCATGGAACCCAGATCACAGAGACAGAGGGCTGTAAAGGCACCCAGTGATCACTGTCCAATAACGATGTGGTTCTTCAAACCCCATCTGCTGAGAGATCCACTGATGTCATCTCTGAAGGCCTATGTCCTGGTCTAGCATGGATGATACACATGTAGATGGCTAGATGCCCCCTAGGCAGGGCACCCTCCTGCATGTGATTTGCATGCGCAAAAGAAGCTAAGTGGAGAAAGAGTATCTTATATCCATGCAGTGGGATATACATGGCATCCTTCACTGTATATAGTCTGCCACACAGATTAGATGGCTGGTACTATTAGCTGGCTTGGAGAAACCCCAAGGTTTGCAGAAGTAAAAAGGGTTTGCAGAAGAAAAAATCTTGTGTGTGTGTGTGACCCCCAAAACAATCCAGTGAGGACTGAGCATGTTGGCTGGTTGGTGGGGAATGAGTGGAAAAGTAGGGTGGGAGAATGGAATGGAGTATTCTGGAAAAGGGCATGGGTTGCTGGAATTCTGGACATGGCAACATTTTGTTGCAGTTTCTACTTGCCTTTCATCTAAACAGAAAGTCTTCCAGAGACACTGCTTCCTTAGGCGCTGTTTACCACCACCAAGCAAACCACAACATACAGAAAATCCAAAACACACATAAAAGAGGGTGATATATTTTATTTTTTTGGCAAGGAGAGAGTTTTTTGCTTCCTGTCTCCGTACTGGTGGGTGTCCAAATGAGAGATGCAGCTCTTGGCCAACTCTTCGCTTACTGTAATGCTCATGGCCCAAATGGAATTGCCATTAGACGAGAGTCTCTCCAAGCCGAGGGCCAGCCAGCGCTCTCTGAGTGAAGCAAGTAATAAATATAACATGAACGGCACTGCAAACGCCATTGATCTGAAATCATCCTTGCCCACCAAGTTCATTTATGCTTTTTAATGGATCACTTTCTCTCCATGCAGCTGTCTGAGGGCTCAGAGAGAGAGGAGGAGGCCCTTTTAATAACTGGTTTTCAGAATGTGCCGCTATTGGGGGAAGGGGGAGAGAGATTGCAGGTGGAACAACAAAAGCTGTTGTTTATTCGGCAAATGAAGAAGATGGCGGATAGCTGTCATCTGGGATTGAAAGAGAGAGACTTTAAATATGACTAGAAATTGCTGCACCAAGGGACCTCACTGAATGGCATTTAGACCCTGAGAGGTAGTGGCTTTTTAAAGAATCTATGCCAGGAAGACACTTTAAAAACCCACTAACTCAGGTTCTAAATGCCATTCAGTGCTGTTTATACTGAGACTCTTCTGTTTATGTGATTTTCCTTGCACAGCCCCCCCTCCCTGTTTTGCTTAGCCCTTAGCTTAGTTCTGGAACCTGATTTTAGGGTCAGAGTTCAGCTCTGTGATTGATTTATTTAAAATATTTCTTAACTACCCATCAGTACTCCAGGGTGGTGTGGAAGAGTGTGAAAAAAGTTCATGCAACCTTAGGCACTGTTTACCACCACCAAGCAAACCGCAACATACAGAAAATCCAAAACACACATAAAAGAGGGTGATATATATATATATATATATATATATATTTGGCAAGGATTTGAAAAGTCAGCAACAAATAGCAGCAAACCAACCAGCCACAGGCTAAAAACTTAAAACCACGGGATAGGAAAAACAGTTCTGAATAAAATTCCACCTAAAATGCCTTAGCACTAAAAATAAAAATATAAACAGATTAGCATAAAATCTGTACATCTAGATGCAGATTTAGACATCTTTACTTTCATTTAAGTAGAAATAAAGTACTCACCATTGTGGGGGAGACTGTGATCAGCTGTCCTCTGTGCCTGCTCAGTCTGCTGTCCAGATGCTGTCCTTGTTCAAGGGCCTTGCTTGTCCTCCCTTCTTACAGTTATTTAAACTGAACTTGGACTAGACAGCCCTTGAAATAGAAGATGCCTTTAAATAGAGGATTGTCCTGCATAAAGTAGGCCACATGGCCACCTGAGAAAAACAGTACTATTGGTGCTAGGCATGTCTTCTTGGTGAGGGTATTCTAAAGTCAGGGCACCACCACAAAAAGGCCCTCTCCTTTGTAACTACATAATGTACCTCTTTTAAAAGAGGTGGTTGATGAAGATCTTAAATCACACGCAGGTTGGCATGGGATGAGGTGTTTCCTCAGATACTTGGAGCCCAAGCTGTTTTATAAGCACCAGGACCTTAAATTGGCCTTGGAAGTGAATAGGCAGCCAATATAATTATTTCAAAATAGGAGTAATATGGACCAACTTGACTGTACCTGTTAAAATTCTGGCTGCCATGTTCTGAACCTTCCAGGTCATCTATAAGGGGAAGCTCTATATATAATGTACTACAATATAATGCACTACAAATTCCAGTGAAGAAAGGAGTAACTTTGGGCATATGCAGAGTGCTTTCCCCTCATTGTTGAGTTGCTGTAAAAATTCAAGGGATAGATTCAAGGGAAAGCTTCCATTTCACAGAGCATGGCTGCCAAATAGGCTTGTACTCCAGCACACATCATACATTTATTAACTGAATCTTGTTGGAGGCTACTGCCACTGGGACTGGGACTTCTAACTTTGATTACTGGCCCTGATCCTGTGGTTATAACACCAGCCTGACTTTCTGGACAGGCATTTAGCAGGTGAGGCTTTTTCTGACATGGAGCCAAAGTGCTCAGCAAAGCTTTACTTGTTTTATTTCTGCATGCAGGCTGTTGTTAAAGAGCAAAAAAGAACATATCTCTTTTCACTCTTTTTCTTGTTTTTCAAGTGAAAATGTTGGCATGTAAACAAAACGTTGAAATGAACATGTTCTCTGAGGCTCACCGACAATTTGAGATGTTGGTAAGTATATATGATCTGTAACATATTTTTGCCTCTTCCATAGCAACCTCTACTCTGGACAAGAGGCTACTGTAAGGACAGAATATGGAGAAACCGATTGGTTCCCAATCGGAAAGGGTGTGAGACAGGGGTGTATTTTACCACCCTATTTGTTTAATCTATATGCAGAATATATCATATGGAAAACGGGATTGGACCAAGATGGAGGAGGTATGAAAATTGGAGGGAGAAATATCAATAATTTAAGATATGCAGACGATACCATACTACTAGCAGAAACCAGTAATGATTTGAAACTAATGCTGATGAAAGTTAGAGGAAAGCACAAAAGCAGAACTACAGCTGAACATCAAAAAGACTAAAGTAATGACAACAGAAGATTTATGTAACTTTAAAGTTGACAAGGAGGACATTGAACTTGTCAAGAATTATCAATACCTTGGTACAGTCATTAACCAAAATGGAGAAAATAGCCAAGAAATTAGAAGAAGGCTAGGACTAGGGAGGGCAGCTATGAGAGAGAACTAGAAAAGGTCTTCAGATACAAAGATGTATCTCTGAACGCTAAAGTCAGAATCGTTCAGACCATGGTATTCCCCATCTGTATGTATGGATGTGAAAGTTGGACAGAGAAAAAAGTGGGTAAGAGGAAAATCAACTCATTTGAAATGTGGTGTTGGAGGAGAGCTTTGCGTGTACCATGGCCTGCGAAAAAGACAAATAATTGGGTGTTAGAACAAATTAAACCAGAATTATCACTAGAAGCTAAAATGATGAAACTGAGGTTATCATACTTTGGTCACATTATGAGAAGACATGATTCACCAGAAAAGACAATAGTGCTAGGAAAAACAGAAGGGAGTAGAAAAAGAGGAAGGCCAAACAAGAGATGAATTGATTCCATAAAGGAATCTGAACAGGGTGGTTTATAACAGACTCTATTGGAGGTCGCTGATTCATAGGGTTGCCATAAGTCGAAACTGATTTGAAGGCACATAACAACAACAACCATAGCATTCAGCTTCCTTCATAACATTCACACTTATTTTCAA
Source organism: Rhineura floridana (assembly GCF_030035675.1). Classification (NCBI taxonomy): domain Eukaryota; kingdom Metazoa; phylum Chordata; class Lepidosauria; order Squamata; family Rhineuridae; genus Rhineura; species Rhineura floridana. Next base: position 43,230,164 of record NC_084490.1, on the reverse strand, counting down.
CATTCGGATTTCCTCCCTTTTCCTTTACAGTAGTTAGAATATTCATGAACATTCTCTGACATCAGAGTAACTAAGGCTGGAGATTCTGACAGCCCAAAGACAGAAAAGAGCCCATGTAAAAACAAACAGGTGATACCCAATGTTGTTCAGAGCAGACCCAGTAAAATCAACAAGCTTTCCATTGATTTCAATAGATTTGACTCTGAGTATAACTTAGTCAGACATCACCCTATATATTCATGATCTAAATCCAGAAAAATAAGCTTGTGTAATCAGGTTTGAAATCTGGATGGAGCGTGAACATTTCAAATAATGATAATGATGGTGGTAGTATTTCTTATTATATTAGCAAATCAACTAATTCCTGGTTTCTCAGCTCATCTGTGCCACTAGGCTATATCTATATTTGAGAAGCAATATGTTCAGGTTCTATAGAAGAGGGGTGTTTTGAACTCTGGGCTTCACAATAATGTGTATTGGACTTATTTTTCATATGAAAAGATAAAGCTAAGTAAGGGTTTAAGCTAATAATGGCTGTAGACCCACATTCATGCTAGTGACAGGAGTGGGAAAGGAGAAATCAGCAATACAAATGTACTATAAATGTGCATTGCTCTTTAGCGGGTATTATAAGCCTCTCTCAAATGAACAGGTACCTGCCCCAACGAGCTTACAATGTGAATTAAATATTCATTTTTAATTATTACTAGGATTATGGTTATTAACATATTTATCTCAACTTCCTCTGAAGACCTCGGGGTGGTATATGTAGCCCCTCCCTTCCTGCTTTTATCTTCCTAACAATTCTGTGAGATAGCTTAGGTTGAGCGATATTGACTCCTCCAAGGTCACCTAGCAAACTTTGTGGCTGAGTGGGAATCTGAACCCAGATCCGCACCTCTCCTCCTGTCTAACATGCCACTATTGCACCCTCTTGCATATGTCTCTTTAGAATATTTTTCGCCACTTTCAAAACAGGACGCAGTTATCTTTGGATAAATGGGAAGCTATCTTTGGAAACACACAGGTTTTACACATGTGAGGTTCATTCTCATTCCCATTGACTCAAAGCGAAGCTGAAGCCTTCCTGTCTCTTCATAAATCAGAATCTCTTCTTCTTCTTGATGGCCTGATTGACAGGAGTGAAGACATCCGGGATGGGTAGCTGGTTGCCATGGAAATAAGCAAAGAGGGTCAGAGAGAGGTCTGAGATGTTTCAGTCTTCCTGTAATATCCTTAATTGCTCATTTATTTAGTGCAATTAGTCCCAGGTGCTTGTTCTTGTTGGTATGACCCCAGGCAAAGCACCGTTTGCAACCTTGCTGTGCTATTCCAAGATGTTCCATTGATTTCCCCCCCAACCCTCACTTAAAGATGTCTGCTGAGTGAGTGATAATATAAGCATCAAATTTTATGGCCAGGGTATGCATTCTTCTGCTAAGTATAGAACTCTGCATATTGAGGCTGATACAAAGACCAGAATACAATGTTGATCAAAGATTCAAAAATTTTTATGTAAAGATCTTCTGAAAGAGACTTTGCACCAGATATCTCCACTGTCAGAGGTAACAGGTGAACAGGGCCTTTTCTGTGGTGATATCCAAAGTGGTGGCATCAGGACAGGACTTTGGGGCATAGGTCCAGGGCCCCACTCAGCAGAATGAACAGGAGGGCCAGCGGTGTCACTAGCGGGAGTGCGGGGGGGTGCAGACCTCCGGCGCGCGCCCTCCCAGGTGCATGGACGGGGGTGGCTGGCCTTGTGTGTGCACGTGCGTGCGTGCGCACTCACCGCACTCCAGGCTGACGGTGGAAGGCCCATCCCGGCTTCACCGCCAGCGAGTGGGCGCCTGCTTTCGGTCTCGCCCGCCCGCCCGCCTCCGAGGAGGAGTTGGCTGCTCCGACGCTGACCCGGAGTGCTTCTCGGCTCCTTTGCCAGGCAACGGCGTGGGGCGGGGCGGCTCTGGGTGTCACCCCCCCCTCATGGTGTCACCCGGGTGCGGTCCGCACCCTCCGCACCCCGGCAGTGACACCCCTGAGGAGGGCCCACCAAACGCAGCAGGGCTGGCTTACCATATTTTGAAGTACATGAAGTAATACACATTATCATCTAAAGCCCCACCCAAGACCATTACATTCTGAGTCTAAAATGACTTAAACTGTACCAGGGGGCAACCAGGCTTTGGAATTCCCTCCCCAGTCGCATTCTTCAATCATCTACATGGCTATTTTTTATGGTTCTAATAAAACCTTTTAAAAATTTGCTCTGGTGTTGGGAGTCACCGATTGGTTAGCTGCTTGCTGCAGGAGTATTATTATTATTATTATTAGCTACTTTGGCTACCTATGCAGTAGAAAGAATGTCTTTAAATAAATAAAATGAAAAGCATGTGATTTAAACAGGAAAATCACTTGTGAAAGAGGTTCTTCTGGGAGCCCCCAATAAGTACATAGTTTGTTGAAACAAATATGGTCATAAATAGAATGCTTGACTCTGCTTCTGTTACATTTACAGTAGCCCGACACACAGTTCAGGGGGTGATGGTTTTCTGAAATAACTGGGTGACCTTGGGCCAGTCACCACCTCTTAGCCTAACCTACCTCACAGGGTTGTTGTAAGGATAAAAAAATAAGTAGGGTCAAATCAGTGGAGGTTGGTCCATTAGGGCAAATGGGGCACTACCCCAGCAACTTTAGTCTGCCCTTAGCCAGCCTCCACCTCCCTGGCTTCTTACTTACATCCAGCCCAGGGGGTGGCACTGCCTGTCTGAGAGCCAGTGTGGCATAGTGGTTGGAATGTTGGACCTTAATTGGTATTTTGAGACATGTTTGGCTCATTGGGAGTGGTAGGGTGGTAGGGTGGAAGGTTGGGCGGCCAACAATAGACGGGGCTAAAGTCAATGATGGGCGGAGTCAACTGTTCTAGTTTGGTCCCTGTTCTCCTCCCTGCTGAGTTCTGGAAGGGGAACACTGAGACTGAAGAGGAGGAGTCCGGACCTGGGTTGGTTGTAAATCTGAAGCCAGGCAGGTGGGGGCTGGCAGAGGGCGGTCTGAGGTTGACGGACCAGCCTCCATTGGGTGCTTCTTATTCCTTTTTTTTTTTTTTCAATAATTTTTATTCAGATTTTCATAAAACATACAAGACAAAATCATAAAACATTCAAAGACAAAAAACAAAATCAAAAATAGTTAAACAAAAAGAAAAAAAGAAAAAAAAAAACAAAAATAAAAAATAAAGAGTAAAATATTGACTTCCCATTTGTCAAAGATCAAATCAGTTATAAGTCTATAATATATAACAATCCTGTCTCTTAAATCATATTATAAAATCACTTTCCTCCAGTAGTTATCTTACTTAATCATCAAATCTCATAAACATTACTTTATTCTTTCCACAAAAAGTCAAAGAGAGGTTTCAATTCTTTAAGAAATATATCTATCAATTTTTTTTTCCAGATAAGCATATCGATTAATCCATCTCATTACTAATTATGATAATCTTGTTGTCATAACCATAGTCAAAATAAACATTTCAATTAATCCATCACATCAGAATCTGTTAGGTTCAGTAATTTCAGTAGCCATTGTTCTATTATCCCTATTAGTTCCATTTTCCATCTTCCATCTTCAGTAGTCTTGTTAAGTCCAGTAATTTCAGTATCCAATCTTCCATTATCAGTATTCCATAATAATCTTGCTGTCAAAGCCATAGTCATATAGTAAGAGTCTGATGGGAATTACCTCTATCCCAAATATTTTCTTGCCATCCATTCTAAATAGGTTGCTGAAATACTGCTGTAAAATCATATCTCTGTTCTTTTTTTCAAAATACACTGGGTCATCTCTTGAAAGTTTTTCCATTGTCACATGGCTGCAGTTAATTCCATAGATTTTCTCTATATTGGGCTCCATCACATCATTCCAGTCCAGAAGATTATCCATGCCATTGATAACTTTATCTCTAGAATCTTCATTAATTTCTTCAGAGATAACATTGAGTTCCAAACAATAGATTTTATTTCTAAAGTCCATAGACTCCAAATCTTGTTCCTGTTCCACGTTTGTTCCAATCTCCGGGATCTCCTCTCTCACAGGGACCCCTATTCCAGTCTCCAGGGTCTCCTCTCTCACAGGGACCCCTGTTCCAGTCTCCAGGGTCTCCTCTCTCACAAGGACCCCTATGTCTTTAATCTCCTGTGTCTCCAAACAATAAATTTTGTTTCTAAAGTCCATAGACTCCAAATCTTTTTCCTGTTCCACGTTTGTTCCAATCTCCGGGGTCTCCTCTCTCACAGGGACCCCTTCCAGGGTCACCTCTCTCACAGGGACCCCTATATCTTTAATCTCCTGCTTCATTTTACTCAATTCAATTTTCAGCTCCTTACAACCCTGTCGCAGGTTTTGTTTCGTTATCTCAATCTCATCCATTATTTTCTGAAACATAATTATTTCCAGCTTCTCAGCCACTTTCTTAATTGCCATTTTAAAAGAAAAATATAGGAAAACCACTTCTTATTTCAGCAACAATTGGGTTAATACTCCAAACTTGGTGACATCACAGTATAAACAGAGCAGACAGCCTTATCTCTCCATGCTTAAGTAAACAAAATGCAGTTCCCAGGATCGAAACAATTAATGGCGGTCGTCAGAAAACAGATTCGTCAAAATAAAATAGACCAAAAAGAGAGTAGTCTCAGACAATATAATATTCTTCAAAATAAAAATCTGGAATAGAAATCCCTCTTCTGTGTATATCTTTAGAATGCAAATCCAGGACAGCTTTTTGCAACAAAAACAGAGATAAGCTATTAATTAGTGAGTAGCAGAGAGAAGTTATGGCTCCCCAGTGAGATGTCAAAAACCGATCAATCTGGCAAATCTCTTTTAAACAGCAACAATTTAAGTCAAGTAAAAGAAAAATATAGAAAGAAGGGTGCTTGCCTGTTAGTGCGTTCTCTCTTAGAAGATAAGATGAACGTTCGCTTTTCCAGATAGAGCTTGTTGTTAAAAATCCGTCCCACCTTCGTCGGCTGGACCTCGTCCCATAAATTAATGAGATCTGGTCGTCCCAACAAAAATAGGCTTTGAGGTTAATCTCTTCGTTTCTCCCTACCCGGGAGAAGTTTAATCAGTCAAAAAAAAGAAAAAATCTGACTGATATATCTGAATAAGCTTCTTTTGAGGCAGGAGCCCGTCTCAAAAGCAGGCACAGGCTAAGTCACCCTTCCCGGAAGTGGTGCTTCTTATTCCTAAACCACCTCTACTGCTCCTTGAGATATGGCTACAGTGGCTACAGAGTATGTGGCAGTGGTGTTCAATATGGGTGGCTTTTCTAGAACTCCCCTAATGATATATTGCTATTCTAAGCACAACAAGGAATGTGGGAGAAACTTTTTGCTGCAACTCTGAAACAGTTTCTTTGGTACCCCCATGTGCCCGCTCCTGCCCTCTTTCACTGAAGTATGATAGGAGGAAAGGTGTTTCTCAGGTCTTGTGCTCTGTTTCCTTCCTCAGCAACAATTCTGGGGGCTATACAATCTAAAAAGAGGCTGAGGGCTCCTGGCATTGATCAACTAAGTCCAGAGGCTGCATACTCTGAATTTTAATTTGCTGTCCATTTTTTTTCAGGCTGCCAAAATGATCCCAGGGCTTTTGTTTTCAGTAACTGGAGATATTCTCCTTGCAGCTCCTTCAAAAGTCTCAAAGGCCCACTTTGGATCATACTAACAGCTTGTATGTTGTTTGCTTTAAGTGAGATGGTGAAAATCTAATGTTAGACAAATATACGATAGGGCTTCTGATAGGTTTCCCTTGCTTTTTGCTTTCAAACCCTTATTAAAAAGGGGGGGGTCAGGGAAAGACTTGTCAAGTGGAAAGGAACCAGAAAGATGGATGGGCGCTCAGCCATGCAGCGAAATTATGTAAACAAACTGAAGTAAATATCTGAAAAGTGTCTATGGTAAGTTGAGCATAGGCGAGGAAAGGAGGCCTTTAAACATCTGGTTTTCAGACCATGAAGTTACAAATGCTACTCAGTGCCCATATGAAGAACCAGAGTCTATGCAAAGCAGGAACCTGGGACTTGTGTTTACAAACGTGGTGCTACGTCACATGCTTTAACTCAGCCTTCACCAGCCTGGTGCCCTACAGCTCCCATCAGCCCTAGCCAGCACTTGTAGTCCAAACCATCTGGAGGGCACCAGGTTGGCAAAGGGTGCTTTATTTCATTGGTCGTCAGCTGGTGGTCTGGGACCCATTACCAAGCCATGGCCTGGTCTAAGGAAGGTTGCAACAGCAGCGTACAAATATATGGTGGTAATTTAAGAAAAGGGTCCCCAAATGCATATTTGAGTTAAAGGTGGGTCCCGGGTCTGAAAAAGCTAAAGACTACTCTGTCTTATGCTGTGTACATACCATATATTTAAAGCAAGAATCCTGGAAACTGTACTTTGTTAAGGGTGCTGGGAATTGTAGCTATGTGAGGGGTAAACTACAGTTCCCAGGATTATTTGGGAGAAAATGCGCCTTAAATGTATGGCGTGCATGCAGCCTAACTCATCTATTGAACCTATTGCAAAAGGTACTGCCTGACAGAACTGATATGGTATATGGACTACATTGTAACATTGCAAATATAAGATCTTAAGATGTAGGGTTCATCATGCAAAACTGAAATTTGGAGAATTTGAATAAGGATTGTGCTTTCTTAAATGCATTTCAACCATTTCAAACCTACAATCGTTAACATAAATTGCATCCCTTTTCATAATTCAAAGAAGAAAAATAGCTGTTCCTCAGATGTTAAAATTTGCACAAGAGTAGATGCTGTGCCTTAGTAGGCAGCCTCTCAAGCACTTCTCATGCTTCTGCAAAGTGAATGCATAAGTGGGAGAACAGTTTTGGATTTCGTTTTCACTTTTCTCATGCAATGCTCTAGTATGTGTTCTAAAACAGTCCTTCGTGAAGACATCTTCTGAATGTCGGAGGGCATCCATTGTGCCCCATTCTGGTGCTGTGATTAAAGAAAATATGTTGCTAAGTTTGAAAAACTTCGTATGAGAGGTTAACCTAGGCTGTTCCCTTTTTATTTGATGACAACTGCCACGGAGACAGCCTTCTCACTCCCACTAAGACTTTCCTCTTCTCCCAGGCATTTTAGAATGTGTTTTTAAATTGCTTTTTAAAAATGTGTTTTTAAATTTGTATATTTGTTTTTAATGTTTTAAATTGTTGTAAACCGCCCAGACAGCTTTGGCTATGGAGCGGTATACAAATGCAATAAATAAATAAATAAATAAACTATCCTCCACCATGAGCCTTTATTTTGTGATCTTATCTTTGTTTGTGAATTGCTCTTACTTTTACTGGTGCCAGTTTTGCAACGGCCCCAAAGGAGAACAGGACTGGACCTTAGAGGCAAAACAGTTAAAGGAAAATGCATTGGGTTTGAGTGGATTTTATAGCCCTCATTGTTCACCCTGAAAGCTTCTAAGAGCAATCAGGGACTGCCTACCAAATTGATCGTTTTCATTCCCCGGATATTTCCTTTCCCAATTTCTTCCTCCTTCTCTTTCATCTATATATTTCCCAACTCTGACACTACCAAAGAGCAATAGATCTTGGCACATTAAACCTCTCTGCATGTAGCTCTCCCCTACAAAGCAACTTCCCAGCAAGCTTTAATTGGCTACCCATTGATATATATAAATCCCCTTGGAGTCTTACTTAACGCTTCAGTGAAAGATATGGGGAATGAGGGTGACTTGTTAGGGTGCCTGAGCAAGGCTTACCAAGAAATGGGTTTCCTGTACAGCAGCACTCCCCAATCTGGGGTCTTCCCAATGTTGCTGAACGACAACTCCCATCAGCCTTAGTCAGCATGACTAATGGTCAGGGATGATGAGACCTGTAGTCCAACAATATCCAGAAGGCACCAGATGGGTGAAGGCTGCAATACAGGAAGGGTGAGAGGTGTGGCTACTCCTGCTACAGCAGAGGTGGGGAAACATTTTCAGCTTGAGGGTCATATTACCTTCTAGGCAACCTTCTAGGGCCAACAAGCTAGTAGCAGGTGGGGCCTAGGGATGGAAGGATCTGTCCATTTCAGTTCTTTCAGTTTCCTAATCTTAAATTCAGTTCTCCACATTTTTGCAGCGATGTAGCAATTGTTTTCAAAACAATTCTCATGAAAATTCACCAGCTTTGTAGTGCAAATTTCCCTGCCCCTTTTTATATGCAGGTGTGAGCAATGTACACATTTTTGCCAGGAATTTCCCCTAATGTAATGCATTTTTGTATGATATTTTCACTAATATGTTCATTTTTATGCACACTTTCCCCTAACATTTGCATTTTTTAAAACAATGGTTGGAGAACAGCATTGCAAACTTTGGAGAAGTGTGAATTTCAAAAATGGCTGTATTTTGGTTTGTATATTGTTTCAGAAAGTGCCATTTTGATAGATTTATCTTTAAATGTGAACTGAATTGAATTTCTCCCTCATTCCTTGTGGGGTCTGTGTTGAAAGTTGGTGGAGCAATGAATGTTAATTGTACCTTTGTACAGTTCTCTAATTTCTATCCATTCTCTCACACCCCTCTCTATCCTCCATCCAGGCAAGCAAAAAGAATCAACAGAGTTCAAAGATGCATCCCAGCCTGGCAAAACTCAAAGAGAATATGAAGCAAGTCTGGTGAAGGGTGTGCCTGAAGAGACAGAGTATGGCTCGAGACAGGGCCAGCTCCAGGAATGCCGGGGCCCTTGGGCATCAGCTTGCCCTGGCCCCCCCACACTCCCCTACCTTCCTGTCTGCTGTCTTTTACCATTGCCCTTAACGAAGGTGGCGGCCGCGGTTTCCCTAAGGGGATGACGCTTCCACCACCATCTTTGTTGATTGCACTCGTGTGTGCTATGCACGCGCATATCTGCCATCAACTAAGATGGCGGCAGGGGCTTCAGTACCTTAGGGAAACCGCGGCCACCATCTTCGTTAAGGGCAATGGTAAAAGACAGCAGACAGGTAGGTGGGAGGGCGTGGGGGGGCATGGATCGGAGAAGGGGAGTGGAGGAGCGGCTGAGGGGGCCCTGCCCTGTAGCTCCAGGGGCCGTCAGGCTAGTGCCCCACCTGGCTGCCCTTTAGAACCGGCCCTGGCTCGAGAGCAGGTATGGCCTGGGGAGCAAGGGTGGCTGGTGGCTGTATGTCAGTGGGGCAGTGGAATCTGCTCAGAGTTTTAGTCCAAACTTTCAAGGAGTTGCTTCAGCAACTTGGACAGCTCCTTGAAAGCTTGGACTAAAGCCTGGAGCGGATTCCACTGCCCCCCTGACATGGAGCCACCAGCCGCCACTGCTGGGGAGAGTCCCAAGGGCCAGCTAGAGAGGCTTGACGGTTCACATTTGGCCCCTGGGCCTGAGGTTCCCCACCCCCATGCTACAAGAGCATTAATTCTTCTGGAGACTGAATAGCTCCTGATTCTGCTCAATGATGGAGAGCCAATTCTGCTAAGTCTCAGTTTGGACTGAGTACTGCTCCATAGCATCAGCTGCTTGCTGAGCACAGCAAGCCAAAGAGGACTGTGACTGTTGAGTAAGATTGTGGTCATGTCAGGACCCATCCTAACTTAGGCAACAAACCTTACTGGTTTCAAGATAAAGTTTGATGCATCTATGGTAATACATAATAGTGTTTTTAGTTCTTTCTGTGCACAGTCAGTGTAATCCTCACAACTCTAATGTATGGCAGTATTATGATCTCCCAGCTAGAGATGGGGAGTTGAGCCTGTTGTTTATCTAAGGCTGCCTAGTGATTTCAAGGCTGAGCTGAGCTTCGACTGAGGCCCTTTGGATATACAGCTCATGCCTTTAATTACTGCAAACATAGGAAGCTGCCTTGTTTACCAAGTCAGACCATTGGTCCATCTAGCTCAGTATTGTCTACACTGTCTGGCAGCAGCTCTACAGGGTTTTAGGCAGCAGGCGCCTTTTCCCAGCTCTACCTAGAGATGCTGGGGAATAAACCTGGGACCTTTTGCATGCCAAGTAGGTGCTTCATCAGTCAGCCACAGCCCCTTCTACTGTGGAAAAGGTAGGATTCACTTTTGTAACCCACTAGGGCCAGGAAGACTCAGCTCCTTTGAAGAAGTGCTACAGCTAAAGTTAGTTTTTTAAGGAGCATAACGCTGTGTCTTGTGTTATGTTTCTCTCAAGAAGTCTTGGCAATGGCCACGTTTGCCTGGATTGTTCGTTTGGAACACTTGCTTGGATCCTCTATACATATATGCTCTGCAAGCACCTTTCTGCAGTGCACCCTGTTCTTTGTGTGAGGTGGCCTGGGGTCTGGGTTGTGCAGGTTGATCCAAAGCTGGCGTGACTATTAGGCAGAGCGAAGCAGCCACCTCAGGGGCCAGAGTTAGGAGGTAGGGAAGAGCAGTGAGATGTTGAGGGACAGAGCTGTTTGTGTCACACGTGTGTGACACGGCCTGGCCTGCTGCCTCCAGGTAGAGTGCAGGACAGGTAAAGCGTTGTGGGGCAGAAAACTTTTCAAAACATAAAACTTTCCATTACATAGATTCATTAGTAACAATGAATGGATGCCAATTGCAAATACAATATTAGGCAAGCATGGCAGTTTCAAAGTTTTTCGTTTTGGTGACTAAATGCAAGTAAAACATGTTAAATTAGAATACCCTCTAGGGCAGGTGTGGGGAACTTTTGGCCCTCCAGATGTTGCTGAACAACAACTCCAATTAGCTCCAGGCAGCATGGCCAATAGCCAGGGATGATGGGAATTATAGTTGAGAAACATCTGGAGGACCAAATGTTTCCCACATCTCCTCTAGGGCATAAAAATGGTGATTCAATTTTTCAAATGCAAATTACCCTGTGCAAAGTATCTTAAAAAATACTGGTTCAAAATTTTCTGGAAAACCCACAATACTGTGTCTCATCACCAGTACTGACGTAAGAATCGAATGCCAGTCCAGTCAGCGTCTGCACATAGAATGTGTTGGAGGGAGCATCAATTTGTCTTTTGCCTCAGGCAATAAAATGTCCTGGCCCGGCCCTGGGTAGATCTGTAGGACTGGGAGGATACGCCAGCAGTCTTTGGGTCACTTCCTACTGATTCCGTATCTCCCCCTCCCCTCATTTTTTAGTTCACGGTTTATAAATGTAGAATCTAGCTCCTTGAGTATTCCAGTTTTCATTCAAAACAAAATCATGTTTCTAGTTCTCGTGATCATAGTGAGAAAAACAATGCAAATATATTGGCTGTGGTTGTTAAAAACTCACAACTTTAAATTCATTATGTGAAAAAATGTCCCACTGAAATCTCGCACTGGCAATAAGGAACTTTTGGTGGAGTTGGGAACCAATCTAAAAGTCATAATTAGGGACATTTGATGTTCGTGAATTACAATACAAACTGCTCTGATTTGCAACGAATGTGCAGATTGGAACACAGCTATCCATTGGATTCCATGCCTCTCTGAATGTTCTTGACAGTATCAAAATACGTTCAGAAGTATGTATTTTGAGAAAAGATATGTTCAGAAATAAATCTTTTGAGAAAAAATGCATTGCGTTGACTGAAACAAAGCCATTGCACTTACAGAACGACTTCCGATTGTGCAGCAGAATTTTCCTTCATCTCCTCCCCCTGCCCTGTGCCTCCTGAAGCCCTCCCAAATCTGCTCTGGAGGGTAGGGGGAACCCCCAGAGAAGATATGGTGGGTACCAGGGAGACAAACGGGAGGAGAAGTTCCCTTGAATGAGCAGGAGTTGTTGCATGAGTGCAGTGACTTCACTGGATACAACCCTTTATTTATTTATTAATTATTTTGCATATTTTTAAGTCTGTTTTTCAGGACAAAGTCAATGTAACACATTATAAAACAACGGATTGCAAATATCAGGATTTCAAGGCAAAATCATTAAACGTACCTGTAATTAATAAACTCTTTAAAAACAGTGTTCAAACAATACAACCCCTTCCATAGGGTTGGCATATTCCAGTTCCACAAATCCGGGCTGGTTAATTTGCATATTATGCAAATATTTGCATATTATGCAAATATTTGCATATTAATATTTGGATTGTCCAGTTGATTTGTTTTTGTGCCTAGGAATCACCACCAAAAACTGGGGAAAGATGTGAGAAATCTTTTTTTTAAAAGCAACATTTTCAGCCTTAAATGCCTAGACTCTAGTTTCCAACACTATGGAGTATTTATTGATTGATTAAGAGAATTTATATCCTGCCTTTTTGCTGTTAAAAAGAGAGCTCAGCACAGCTTACAAATATAATAAAAACAATAAAAATACACAATCAATATAAAAACATAATAAAAACACAAAATAGCAACAAAAGTCAGGGCAGCAGCACGGTTAACCATTACATATACAATATATTTCAGAGATGTGGTGGGTGGAGAAAAACAAGCCAAAATGTTAGGAAAAGGAGTCTTTCACGCCACATGCTCAGTTCTAAATACTGTTGCAGCAAGTTTTACAAGTTCCTCCAGTATTCCACTGGTGCAGGCACTCAGACATTCAAAGTACTGTATGTTTCTTAGGTTTTATAAAAGCAAAGCTTTGCTTAACTCAAAATTTCTTCTCCCTTTGATAACCACATCTACACAGGTTCCACCTCCATACTCAAAACGAAACTGAGCCTGGAAGTGTACAACAACCCCACACATACCTTGCCAGGATGTCTGTCTTATCGACTATTCTCCTGCTCCCCCCCACACACCGGGCATCATGAAAGACCCAGTCCTGGGCTCAGAAAGAAAATAAATATCTGGTCCTCTTCAAAGTATTGATAAGCCTCTTGTTTTAATTGAAATAATAATTATAAATTCTTGTTCTTATCACTAATGGGAGTTAATTATCTTGCATATGCTGCTGTTGCTTCTATGGCTGTAACGGAGTGAGGTTAAAGATAAGTGAAATGCAAATAGGAAAAAAAACACAGAAGGCAGTAACACTTTCCTAAATGTAATACCATACCAACCACAACAAGATTCCTATGAGTAAGGCAAAAAACTAAGCATCTCACAACCAGTCAGGATTCCTAACCAAAAATATGATAAATGAAGAAATATGTATATAAGCATGACTATCAAATATATTTATTATTTACACAAACTGTAAAGATATTTATAGTGCAATCCTAAGTTTATTTATTCAGAAGCAAGTCCCAGCATATTCAGTGGGGCTTACTCAAACAGGGACAGAACTGCAACCTCAAGTGATGAGCAACTTCATTCACACAACCCAAAATTCCGAATCATGCCACTTTACGCTGTTTTGCAACTGTTTATACTTGTTTTATGGTTATTGGATTTTAAATGGCTTTATTTCTTGTTGTGAAATGCCTTGGTTTCCAACCCTACCTCACAGGGGTGTTGGAAAGACTCCATACACGCACATGCACACACTGCAGATGTATAAATACATACAGCCCATATAATAGTTTATTGTTAAACCAGTTGGTCATTGCAGAAAAATCAGTATTAGTTTTAAAAAAATCAGTATTACTTTCGTACAGAATAAGAACTGTAATACCTAAGTAAGCCCTGCCTACTTGCTTTAAAATAGGACTGGAGACAGAAAGAGTTAGAACACAAACATAATTCTTTTTTACATTCACTCCAAAGTCCCACTGATTTTCAGCACATTCATAACCATGTCTACTCAAAGTAAGTCCTATTGAATTAAATGGGATTTACTTTGGGCATATGGGATTAGCATTGCTTTTACAAAAAGCAACTATTGGGAAGGTTTTCAAAACACTGCCCAAGCTCTGACTCCTGCACACAAGAGGAAAAAAAACTGAAATGTATATACTTACCCAATTTATGAGATTTTCAGATAAACGGGGGGGGGGGTGTGTGAAACCACCATTTTGTTTTCTAGACACTGCCTCAGGTCAATGAAACTGAAACACAATCCCTGATTGGCTGCAATGCTGAACGGGCGGGGTTAAAGCTACAAAGTGCTATAGTACAGTACTGTTTAAAGAAAGATTTAACAGTCGAGGGGGGTGGCTGACGTTTTTATGTATATCTCGAGAACCGGACCACCTAGAAACTTAATTTTTTTTAAAAATTAAAGCTGAGAATCCGGGCCACGTAAGGGGCTAGCCGGGCGCCGGGTGGCATGCATAGAATCCGGGTAGAACCTGGCTATCCGGGCAATATGGCAACCCTACCCTTCCACCAATAATAAAAAGTAGTTTAAAAGCCAGCAGCAGACTTAATTTTAAAAAATCATCTCAATTGAAGGCTATTTGTAAACGGAAGGTCATTTCTAGTTCAAAAATGAATCAGCCTATTTCCTATCTGGGTCACTTCACATGTGCTCACCCAGAAGCCTGTCTGTATCCTGTTTCTATATTTATTTATTTTAAATATGTTGCATATGATTTTTTAAAAAAATGAATTTTAAATTTTATTACATTAATATCCTGCCTTTCTTCCAAGGTCCTAAAGGCAGCATACATGGCCTTTCCCCCTCTCAACAATCCTGTTAAGTAAGGTTGGCTACCAAATAAGGTCTGTCCCAGGATGACCCAGCGAGTATTATGACTCAGTGGGGATTTGAATTTGGGTCTTCCCAATTCGCTAAAAACTCCAAAAACAGTGCAATGAGACCTGAGTGTCCTTAGTGACCCTGGAATGTTGTGTGTGTGTGCGCGTGTGTGCATGTGTGTGGAAAACCAGGTGGGAGGGGAATTGAGACTATCCTGAATAACAGTGCTTTCTATTGCAACATTTTGTTGCAGGTCCTACTTGTAAACTTGGCTTCAAGATCTGCAAGGGGCTAATAAATATCTGATTCCTACCGACTGCTGACCATCGTTGCTTCTGACTGGCCTCTTGGACCTCATTGTGCTGTAGCTAGCATCTTCCTAGGAAGCTGCAATAATAATAATAATAAAGACTGAGCAAGTGTGTAAAAGCACATTTAAACATATTTCAGAGCTTGGAAAAGTTACTTTTTTGAACTACAACTCCCATCAGCCCTAGGCAACATGGCCACTGGATTAGGCTGATGGGAGCTGTAATTCAAAAAAGTAACTTTTCCAAGCTCTATGACCAGTCTGTTTAATGATGACTCATTAAGGCCCAAGGGTTTGTTCTTAGTCCCCCCCCCTTCCTGGAGTTTTGTAGAACCACTGGAAATCTAGAGAAGGGGAAAGGAATTGAGATATTTCTCTCTATATAAAAATGTAAACTCCTAACCTATCATGCTGCAGTTCACTTGGCCACAGACAGGTGGTGCTGCAAACTGTAGCCTGACCAATCCGCACTGGGCTCAAGGCTAGGGAATGGAAGGAAGGAAGAAAGGTAGGAAGAAAGCAAGATGGGGGGAGGAGGAAGGAAGCAAGGCAGGGGAGGGAGAAGGAAGACGGCCTAGGTGTCAGTGGCAGCCTTGGTGCTCAGGTGGTCAGGAGGCCAGTAAATTGCGTAGGCATTATGGCCTGGGTATGCTGCCCAGTGGTGCCACTTCATGAGGGGGCAGCGGTGTGGGGTGGCAGGAGCCTACAGCATACCCAAACAAGTGAGGCAAGCAGGCCTGGGGCACGAACAGGCACATGCCAGCCAATGACTGCAGGCATTGGGTATTGTGCAGACGCTTGGCAAGGGTGCCTGGGGGAGTGGGAGTGCCTCAGGGGAAGCCTGGGGGAAGTAGGGCTGCTGGGGGTGGTAGGGCTGCCTAGGGACTACCTGAGGGGGTGCCTGGAGGAAGGGCTGCCTGGGGTGTGGGGGATGCGTGGGTGTATGGGGGTGCCTCCGGGGGGGTTGGCATGCAAAGCATGCAGGAACGAAGCCCCTAGTCTTACAAAACATTTTGCTTATCAGAATGGTATTTTTTTAAAGTAATGTTTCAAAAGAATATTGTCTGTATTGTCAAAAAAGAGGAAATGCACCACCAAAAAGGACAAAAAGAGTCCAGAGTTGCGTAACCTTTGCATATGCTAATTTATAGTATAGATGCAAATTTAGGAGTCATTACTATAATTTAAACAGAAATATAATACATCTCACCACAGTGGGGGGATCTCTGACCAGATGACCTGTGTGCCTGCCCAATTTGCTGTCTAGGTACTTCATTGTGGACGGGCAACTTCAAGGTCCTTGCTTATTCTCTCCTTGTTACGGCTCTTCATCTTGAAAACAGACTTGGCCTGGATAGCCTTTCAAAATGGAAATAAAGGGTTGTTCTCTTTAAAATATGACACATGGCCACCCTGACATGAAATAACTGACAACCTTCACTTTGCTCAGTTTTCTGAAGCCTGTGAAGAAAGTTAAGATATAGAAGGAGAAGCTGTGGAACTTTCAGACACAGATTCTGAGGAGAGAGAGAGAGAGAGAGAAAAAAAATAGGGAGCTATGCTAGGTATTGTCAAGAACATATATTCATTTATGATTGAAATGCCATTGTACAAGTTCAGACTATCAAGTTTTCTCTCCACCTACTATGATACCCAGGAGGCATCCACATCAGCCTCGTTCTCGTTTGCCTCATTCAGGTTTTCCAGAGTGAGTAGTCTTTTTTTTTATTAAATGTACCTCACTTTGGGCTCATTATCAAGGAAGGGTGGTCTGAAAGTATTCTTAAATAAAATCCATGATGCTATGTTAGCTACAGATTCTCCTGAAATAGTTGGAGCTCTGTTCCAAGAATTGATTCTCTCTCTCTTAAATAAAATAAAATAAAATTGCCCTACAATAAGTAATCGACAGTTCAAAATGTATTTCAGCAGCTGCAAAGTATGAAATAACCTGCAATTTCATACTCTGCAGTTGCCAGGGTGTATTTTGAACTGTCGATTACCTGTCATAGGGCAATTCAATTTCTGCGGGGTATTTTTAATCTAAAGAACAAACCCCTTCTTGGCTCCTAAATTGATGGAAGACAGATATTGAAGAATAAATGAATGCACCATAAAGCAGGTAGCAGTATGAAATAGTCACGGGGGAAGGCCTCCATGGAATAATTTTGGGATTAGAATTGGAGCATGTCCATATTTTTACCTGGCAGGTATGCTATGATTAATTTTTAGCTGAAGAATCGGGCATAATTGGATGTAACTTCAATCACCATTGGCAGGGCATTCCATTCATTGGGAAGAAGAGTATGACCAGACTCTGCGTTCCAGGCCAAACACAAGTTCTCTAACAATGCTGCATGCAAAAATTTTAAGAGACCAGTACCCTGCCTCCGTGAGAGAAGTCTACGGTTTCTTAAGAAGAAACAGTTTCGAGCAGATTTCTGCAAAACGAGTAGCTGTTAAAACTGGCCAGGCCATTTCTCTTCTTCATCAGAGATTCTAGGCTGGGTTCATACTAGGATGCTTAGTAACTCAATCTCTGCAAATTCTGATATGAACTGACCTGATCTTCACCTCTCCTGGACTTATGTAAGAATCAGAGTGTAGGTGTCCATTGGATTTCACACTTCTCCATATGTTGCAACAGTTTTCAGCTCAAAAAAGTATCAAAATACATATTTTGAAATAAAATACATTTAGAAATGCTTATACTGGAAGACAGTATGTTGGAAAATAAATATTTAAATGTGAATTTTCATATGGATTAAAACAAATTCACAAAATAATGGAGAAACAGGATTACTGCAAAAGTGACACTGACTGAAAATAACAGTGATTTGTCCATCTCTAAGATTCTGGACTTAGACTGCAATCCAATACGTACTTACCTAGGAGTAAGTCCCACTGAACCCAATAAAGTTTACTTCTGAGTAGGGATATACTGGACTGCAGCCTTGGGCTGCAATCTTACATTCATTTATGAGGGAATAAATCCCATTGTACGTAAAAGGATCTTTTTAAAAAAATATTTTTATTTGTTTAGAAAACAGCAAAATATACAGAAATACAAGAACAAAAACCTTCCCCCCACGGATGAGTGCCATCATGAAATCATATACCTCAGAGCCTACTAAAGATCACCTATCAAATAAAAGTATCATGCCTCATCTCCCCATGAGTGGCAGATGCCCTATACCTTTGTTTTCTTGTAGCAGCATAATTAATAAACTTTAACAAAATTGAGTAACACGTGCCTGATATTTTGTGTGACCTGCTTTCTCCAAAGACATTACAAAGCAATCCAAGTCATGGGAAGCTGGCGGCAGGATTGGCAGCAGAAGAGGAGCCGGCAGGAAGGTCTGCGGCATCCACTTGCCTTTTGGGAGTCGCCGGGCCAGCTGAATGTCAGCTCAGGTGGGAGCCATGCACAGGAGCTGGAAGGTAAAAGCTAGCTCCCACAAATACTCCTACTGGGGAGTAAGCACTCCCTACTGATCAGCATTAAAATAATTTTATTCCACTGGCCTATTGCCCTGCAGAAATATTGCCTGGATTTGGACCCACAGGAGCACTTCGAAGGGGAGTTGGATGCTGTGGCTTCCCCCTCTCTGCTCCTCCACCACGCCCCTGGTTTGGGGCCTTCTGCCGGGCTGGATGTCCCTGGTAGATCTCCGGCTGAGCCGGCATGGTTCCAGTGGCGCTGTGGCTCAGCTGGGACGAGGGGCTTCTGCTGGCAGAGCATAGCGATGCCAGGAGCCTGCTGGCTCAGCCTGGGATCTGCCACATTCAACTCTCCCCAGCCCAGCACAAATACAAGTTGGACTGCACCATTAGTTAACTTTTCCATAAGAGCTAGGTCCCAGAGTTTCTGAAGCCATATTTCCATCAAATCAACATACAAGGATCTCCAAAACCGAGCAATTGCCAAATAGGAAGCAGTCATAAAATGTGTGATTAAGGATAGGCGAGAATTCTGCTGAATTCGGATTTAGCACCAGATTTTTCAATGGTCCTGTTTGCTCTGAACTTTTGCAGCTTTCCCCCAACACAGGAATTCCCCAATAAATATTACCTCAATATATTGTTCTTTTATTGATTTTACACACAGCACAGCAGCACAGCTTTCTTTCCCTCTCTGCCAGCCCCCCTCCACTTGAATAATCCAAGCTCCAAGTGTGGAGGAAGAAAACCAATAATAAACTATAATAGCAGAGGAGGAGGAGGAGGGGCAGTGAAGCCGCTGAATAACTTCCGCCCAGTTTCTAATTTACCATTCTTAGGCAAGGTAATTGAGCGAGTGGTGGCCAGACAGTTACAGACACACTTGGAGGAAACGGATTATTTAGATCCATTCCAATCGGGTTTCAGGACTGGACATGGAACTGAAACAGCCTTGGTCGCTCTGGTGGATGATATGAGGAGGGCGTTGGATAGGGGAGAATATACCTTCCTCGTCCTCCTAGATCTCTCAGCGGCTTTTGATACCGTTGACCATGGTATCCTGTTGGATCGCCTAGGGGGATTAGGAATAGGGGGCACTGTTTTACAGTGGTTCCATTCCTATCTCTCAGATAGGCACCAACGGGTAGCTTTGGGAGATGAGGTATCAGACCCTTGGCCTCTTAATTGTGGGGTGCCACAGGGCTCTATCCTCTCTCCCATGCTGTTTAACATCTATGTGAAACTGCTGGGGGCCATCATCAGGAGTTTTGGGCTGAAGTGTCACCAATATGCGTATGACACTCAGCTCTATCTCTCATTTAAGTCCTCACCAGAGTTGGCTGTGGATACCATGTCCAAGTGCCTGGAATCCATAAGTGGATGGATGGGAGAGAACAGGCTGAAACTGAATCCCGACAAGACCGAGGTGTTGCTTGTGGGAGACAGAGGAAGGCTGGGTATTGTGGACCTGATGCTTAATGGGGTGAGATTACCCCTGAAGGACCAGGTCCGCAGCCTCGGGGTCATTCTTGACTCCAGGCTGTCCATGGAGGCTCAGGTCTCGGCGGTGAGTCGGGCAGCTTGGTATCAGTTACATCTGATACGGAGGCTGCGACCCTACCTTCCTGTTCATCTGCTCCCACGGGTGATACATGCCCTGGTCTCCTCTCGCTTAGACTACTGTAATGCGCTCTACGTGGGGTTACCCTTGAACATGGTCCGGAAGTTACAGCTGGTACAGAATGTGTCGGCACACTTGATTAAGCACAGCCGTCGCCGTGACCATATCACGCCAGTGTTAATAGATCTTCACTGGTTACCAGTTGTTTACTGGGCCCAATTCAACGTGTTGGTGCTGACCTTTAAAACCCTATACGGTTTTGGCCCAGTCTATGTGAAGGAGCGCCTACAGAATCACCAATTATGCCGCCTGACAAGATCAGCCTCACAAGACCTTCTCTCGGTCCCACCAGTTAAAACAGCTAGGCTGGTGCGGACCAGAGAGAGGGCATTTTCAATTGTGGCCCCCACCCTCTGGAATTCCCTTCCTTTTGATCTCTGACATGCTCCCTCCCTGATGGGTTTTCACCAAGCCTTAAAAACCTGGCTATTCAGGCGGGCCTATGGGATTGGGGAGGATTAATTTTATAAGGTTTTAAATAGAAATTGGTTTTAAATTGATTATGATTGTGTTTGCTTGTATTTTATTTTGTATTATGTACTGCTCTCTATTATTGTAAGTCGCCTAGAGTGTCCACTAACCTGGACAGATAGGCAACCAACAAATAAAATTTATTATTATTATTATTATTATTTTCTTCAAAATATCAATATTTCCTTCAAAATATTGATATTTCCCTTTCAAAATATTGAAACTTCCTTCCAAAATATCAATATTTTCGGGAAGAAAAAAATCAGACCAGTAAAAGCAATGGATAGCGGACAAAGAACGAACTTGAATCAATACTGCCTGTTAGGTCAATGGAATAGTTTTGAAGCAACACCAGCTCATGGATCTTACCCCTATGTGTGATAAGATGCTTATGATCTGGGTCTTGAGCTTCATTGTCATAAACAGACAATTTGGGTCCCAAATGATAGTTTGATTTGTTATTAGCTCAGCCTCAGAGAAAAATTTGTTCCAAAACTGCTGCACCTTAGAGAAAGTCTGCCACATGTGGTATAAAGAGCCATGTTCTCTGCAGTCCTTCCAGCAAGGAGAAGCACTGGGTAACTGCAGTCCTGCTTAACAATGCAGGATTCATGTACCATCGATGGCAAGTTTTCAAAGCTTTCTCTTGTATCCTAGCCAATGTGGAGGAGAAAGGAGCTTTAGCAGTGATTGCATTCCAGTGGACATCATCAATTAGTCATTCAAAATTCCATTCCAAATGTGCTTGAAGAGCAGTGAGCGGCTTAGCTGACTATTTTTATTTATTTATTTATATTTATTTATATAGATATAAAAATATATTTTATAAATATATTTATATATATATATCCCGCCCTTCCTCCCATAGGAGCCCAGGGTGGTACACTTAAGACAAGATGCCATAGATCCCAGACAGAATGCCTTTGTCCAGTCAGTCCACAATATAGATTAAGTTCTCATGCAGAAGGTCCGATGTCATCATGGGTGGGGTAGCATCTGCTAACTTAATAGGATTTCTGAGTAGACATGCATAGGATTGTCTGTTACATTAGTTGAATGTAGGTCCCACAGAAATCAATAGGACAAGGTAGTCCTGCTATCATGGCTTACTTGATTTTGATGGGAATTAAGGCTGGTTATCTTTGACTGCAATTTTGTACACACTTACTGAAAGCAAGGCTGCAATCCTAATCTCACTGAGAGTAAGCCCCATTTAATCGACTGGCCGCATATGTGTTCCAGTCATGACAAAGAAGCAAAGTTTCTAGATATTCTAAATGACTATTCCCTAGACCAGTTGGTCATGGAACCGACCAGAGGGACGGCAACCCTGGACTTAATCCTCAGTGGGGACCGGGACCTGGTGCGAGATGTAAGTGCTGTTGAACCGATTGGGAGCAGTGACCACAGTGCTATTAAATTAAACATACATGTAACTGGCCAATTGCCAAGAAAATCCAACACGGTCACATTTGACTTCAAAAGAGGAAACTTCACAAAAATGAGGGGATTGGTAAAAAGAAAGCTGAAAAACAAAGTCCAGAGGGTCACATCACTCGAAAATGCTTGGAAGTTGTTTAAAAACACTATATTAGAAGCTCAACTGGAGTGCATACCGCAGATCAGAAAAGGTACCGCCAGGGCCAAGAAGATGCCAGCATGGTTAACGAGCAAAGTCAAGGAAGCTCTTAGAGGCAAAAAGTCTTCCTTCAGAAAATGGAAGTCTTGTCCGAATGAAGAAAATAAAAAAGAACACAATCTCTGGCAAAAGAAATGCAAGAAGACAATAAGGGATGCTAAAAAAGAATTTGAGGAGCACATTGCTAAGAACATAAAAACCAACAACAAAAAATTCTATCAATACATTCAAAGCAGGAGACCATCTAGGGAGGCGATTGGACCCTTGGATGATAAGGGAGTCAAAGGTGTACTAAAGAACAATAAGGAGATTGCAGAGAAGCTAAATGAATTCTTTGCATCTGTCTTCACAGTGGAAGATATAGGGCAGATCCCTGAACCTGAACTAACATTTGCAGGAAGGGATTCTGAGGAACTGAGACAAATAGTGTTAACGAGAGAGGAAGTTCTAGGCTTAATGGACAATATAAAAACTGACAAATCACCGGGCCCGGATGGCATCCACCCGAGAGTTCTCAAAGAACTCAAATGTGAAATTGCTGATCTGCTAACTAAAATATGTAACTTGTCCCACGGGTCCTCCTCCGTGCCTGAGGACTGGAAAGTGGCAAATGTAATGCCAATCTTCAAAAAGGGATCCAGAGGGGATCCCGGAAATTACAGGCCAGTTAGCTTAACTTCTGTCCCTGGAAAACTGGTAGAAAGTATTATTAAAGCTAGATTAACTAAGCACATAGAAGAACAAGCCTTGCTGAAGCAGAGCCAGCATGGCTTCTGCAAGGGAAAGTCCTGTCTCAGTAACCTATTAGAATTCTTTGAGAGTGTCAACAAGCATATAGATAGAGGTGATCCAGTGGACATAGTGTACTTAGACTTTCAAAAAGCGTTTGACGAGGTACCTCACCAAAGACTTCTGAGGAAGCTTAGCAGTCATGGAATAAGAGGATAGGTCCTCTTGTGGATAAGGAATTGGTTAAGAAGCAGAAAGCAGAGAGTAGGAATAAACGGACAGTTCTCCCAATGGAGGGCTGTAGAAAGTGGAGTCCCTCAAGGATCGGTATTGGGACCTGTACTTTTCAACTTGTTCATTAATGACCTAGAATTAGGAGTGAGCAGTGAAGTGGCCAAGTTTGCTGACGACGCTAAATTGTTCAGGGTTGTTAAAACAAAAAGGGATTGTGAAGAGCTCCAAAAAGATCTCTCCAAACTGAGTGAATGGGCAGAAAAATGGCAAATGCAATTCAATATAAACAAGTGTAAAATTATGCATATTGGAGCAAAAAATCTTAATTTCACATATACGCTCATGGGGTCTGAACTGGCGGTGACCGACCAGGAGAGAGACCTCGGGGTTGTAGTGGACAGCACGATGAAAATGTCGACCCAGTGTGCGGCAGCTGTGAAAAAGGCAAATTCCATGCTAGCAATAATTAGGAAAGGTATTGAAAATAAAACAGTCGATATCATAATGCCGTTGTATAAATCTATGGTGCGGCCGCATTTGGAATACTGTGTACAGTTCTGGTCGCCTCATCTCAAAAAGGATATTATAGAGTTGGAAAAGGTTCAGAAGAGGGCAACCAGAATGATCAAGGGGATGGAGCGACTCCCTTACGAGGAAAGGTTGCAGCATTTGGGGCTTTTTAGTTTAGAGAAAAGGCGGGTCAGAGGAGACATGATAGAAGTGTATAAAATTATGCATGGCATTGAGAAAGTGGATAGAGAAAAGTTCTTCTCCCTCTCTCATAATACTAGAAGTGGACATTCAAAGAAGCTGAATGTTGGAAGATTCAGGACAGACAAAAGGAAGTACTTCTTTACTCAGCGCATAGTTAAACTATGGAATTTGCTCCCACAAGATGCAGTAATGGCCACCAGCTTGGACGGCTTTAAAAGAAGATTAGACAAATTCATGGAGGACAGGGCTATCAATGGCTACTAGCCGTGATGGCTGTGCTGTGCCACCCTAGTCAGAGGCAGCATGCTTCTGAAAACCAGTTGCGGGAAGCCTCAGGAGGGGAGAGTGTTCTTGCACTCGGGTCCCGCTTGCGGGCTTCCCCCAGGCACCTGGTTGGCCACTGTGAGAACAGGATGCTGGACTAGATGGGCCACTGGCCTGATCCAGCAGGCTCTTCTTATGTTCTTATGTTCTTAATCGTAGTAAGGTTTACCTCTGAGTAGACATGCATAGAATTGCTCTGTTAGTCTGGATTGAGACCGTTGAATATCTTCATCATCTGTTTGGTAGAAGAGTGATTCCCTTGCTCCCTGTTCTGAATAGCTGATTATGGTATTTAGAGCAATTTATCAAGGCTGTATCTGTGCACCCCATTTCATTCTCCATCCAGACAGAGATCCAGGCTTCTGCACAGCCTAACTAGATCTTAGAGGATGCTAAATAACCAACTCCACTGTTCAATCTAAACACTATGATTTGTTTCCATAACACTATAGCAGTGTCCATTTTTTGAGTTTCTTCTTTACAAACATGATTATTTTTTTTCTTTAACAAAGTGGTCTACGTACTATTGTAAAGCCCAAATAAAGAAAATGTTCCTTTCTGTTTGCACAACAGTTGCTTTCTATTTTCAGTGTGCATTCTATTTTATTTTTTTGTATTTTGCCAACTGGCAAGAAGAAGCAGTTAAGCCAGGCAACAGCTCCATCTTGCAGGTCAGTTCCTAGCATTGGATATGTTTGCAATTATTGTTTCAGTGTTGAAATTAATAACTTCTGCACCTCAGGCCGGCTCCCAATTCTGCACCCCATTCAAGAACTGGCAGCAAGGTGACTTAAGAATTCCAGCATCTTACTGCACATGTATAAAGCCCCTGCTTGGAAACTATTGTATAGGAAATCTGCTGGCCACTTCTGTCCATCCAATGTCCTGTGGGCTGTATCCATTAGTCACACTCAGAGCAGACCCATTACATAGGAACATAGACAGCTGCCTTCTACTGAGTCAGACCATACTGGCCTGTCTAGCTCAGTACTGCCTCCACTGATGGGCAGTGGCTCTCCAGGGTTTTTAGGCTGGAGTCTCTCCCAGCTGTACTTGCAGACGCTGGGGCCTGAACTCGGGACCTTCTGCCTGAAAGGCAAATGCTATGAGCTATGGCTTGTCCTCAGTCACGACTAACATAGGACGATTAATTTCAATAGGTCTACTCTGACTTTAATTAAGTTGGATAGAGCACCCAGAAGTGCTCACTGTGCTATATTGTGTTAGGCTGCCAGCGCAGGAAAAGGTTAAGCTAGGAGGCTACTATTGAGCCTCACCTGCTGCCCTTACTAAGCCTCTGCACTTTCATTAGCCTTACTCAGTAGTGGCTGCTGCTGGTAGGGCACAAATGGGGTGTCATTGCTCACTTGACTTCCCAATGCCGTGTGTTGCTGCCAGTTACAGAGGGGGAGGGGCAAGGCAGCGGAGAGCCAAATCCATACCATGCCCAGCTCTTCTGCCTTGCCCCTCCCACTCTTAGTAACCAGCAGTGATGGGTGGTGTTGGGAAGCCAGGAGAGTGATGCTGTCCTGCCAGTACTGCCCTGCCGGCTGCTAGTCTACTTAGTTATTCCATACTTAAAAGAAAACAGTATATAATTTAACATTATTTGAATTACTGCCAATGTATTATATCAGGGACAAGGAATCTATGGCCCTCCAGATGATGTCTGACTCTAGCTCCCATCATCCCTGACCACTGGCCACACTGGCTGAGGCTGATGGGAACTGGAGTCCAACAACAGCTGGAGGGCCATATCCAAATCCTATATCATCCTATCTTTGATGCCCATTTTGTGTCCCATTCCAAGTTAAGCCCAGGGCAGGTGCCGCTATAGCCCTACCCAAGTGGCACTGCTGAAATGTTAATCAGAGTAATCAATTAGAAAAGCTTTCAATCAAATGAAAGGGCATCTCTGATCAATTGTTCAACACATTAAAATATTTGTAATTTAGATGCTTATAAAATGGCAGGGGCCATCTGAGAAGAAGGGGGCTTCACTCTCACATGGGAGGAAACCCGTCCTCTAAGATGGCAGCTGTTGTGGAAGACCTATGTGCCACCTATACATAAAAAGGTGTTTTTCCCCTTCAAAAACATTGCTTTAGTAATATTGGAACTTATGCAGATTTAGGGTGTGATCATACGGTCCCTGGGAGGGTGCCGCATGGGAGCTGGAATCCATCAACATCTGGAGGCAGTGGAGGCCCTACCCCAGCAACCTCAGCCAGCCGGTCCCCACCAGCCTGCCTTCTCACTTAAACAACTAGCGCAGGAGTTGGCCCTGGCTGTCAGCTTCCGCCTCCTTTCGTCTATTGCCCTTGTAATACCAGGGAGGAGGATGGGGATAAAACTAGAATTAGCTGGTCATGTCTGTCATTGGGTCTGGCTCCGCCTACTATTTGGGCTCCCTGCCTTCTGCCCCACCAGTCCTAATGGACGCCAACCACCACTGTCTGGAGGACCACAGGTTCCCCAACCCTGTATGTCAGGATCTTTGATGCCCATTTTATGTTTTTACATCCCTAGTCTAGAAGCTGGTGACAGAATGAGACGTCTGTTGATCATTAGGGAATGCTCTTAATTTGGGTCAATCCCTGGAGCAAGCCAGTATCAAAAGGTGGCCTTCAAGTCCTGTTCTTCCCTTGAAAGCTGGCACTTCATCTCAGCCAGTGTGTCTGCATAGATTCAACAGGGTCAAAAGCGCTATGTCTTGTTGTCTTGGCCATCTCTTTTAAGTGGATTATGTACTGGGCCCAGGGGTATGTTTCCAATTCTTCTCCAGGAAATGCGGAGTTCATGCCCTCAACCCTCGCGTGAAGGCAAGACCGGCAGCCAAAGGCGAGGGCATCGCCTCTTCCCTCTCGGAAGGCTTCCCCCCCACCCCAGCAGCCGATTAGTGGAAATGTCAACAGCAAGAGTAAAGAAAAATGAGCAAACAATGAAACAAAGATGATAAAACAGCCCAACTAATGACTGGGCACCAAGGGGGGCTTTGAAGATTTATTATACCCAGACGTGAAGAGCTCTGACTTAGCAGATACATTAAGCCTGGGATGCGTTCAGCGTAATCCCTTTGACATGAGTTTTTGCGAGTGATCAAAGACTACTAGATTATCCTGATGGGTCTTGTCCAGCCGTGTGGGAGCATTGCATACCCACACTTGTCTGCTTATATATGGCTCCCTCCATATGGCAACAGCCAAATTATCATTATAAAACACATAATGATGTGTGGAATTATAAAATATGGGATAGAAATGTATATGTGTAGGAGAGAGATGGTCAACATGGTGCCCTCCAGATGTTGCTGGACTCCAGCTCCCATCAAACCCAGCCAACATGGTCCATGGCAAGTGATGATGTCAGAGGTTCACAACATCAGAGGTTCAGAGAGGCCTGGGCCACTTCCAGCCTTTGAGGTCTCTAGCCATAATAAAAAAATTAAAAATGATGGCAAATGAAAACCATATAAGGCACCAATAAAAGAGTAAGGCATAATTTGCTTTTTTAATAAATAAATAAATAAATGCCTTTTAAAAGCCTTTTTCTGCATAAATGCACTATTTTGCATCTCTAAGCTAAGTATGTATGTCACATTTTGGTTCAATATATGTTAAAAACTGGTGAAACCCATCAAATGCCAACAATTAACAAGTGTCCAAATCTGAAGCCCACTTTGACCTTGAGGCCCAGCCTCCCACCAATTGATCCTGCCCCTGATGTAGGCTAACTAAAAGCCATTCAAATTCATCACACAAAGAGAGCTTTGGAGATTTCTACTGTGTCTTTGCAGCTATCTTTATTTACAAATGCATATGCTCCAATAGCGCCTATTTATCAGGTACAATTTATTGGAGACCCTGTTTTCTGTTTATTAGTCCCCGATAAACCACTGTCTCTGTTTTATCCCCAAGGTAATGCCGGCTCCAGGTTTGAGGGGGCCCTGGGCAAAGTTTCCTCTGTTGGGACCCCTTTTCAGTCAATGGGCCCTGTGGGCATACCCAATAGTTGTGGTCCTGCTGGAAAATTGGGTCTAGCCACTCTTTTCATTTCCTACAATGCCACAGCAATGTGGTGACAGATGCAATATGGGTAGAAGTGTGCACTAATGGCCATTCCAAATTCTCCACTCTATTTGTGGACACAAAAATTTTGGGGTAGGGGACCAATGGGAGGATCACAGAATTTCTCCAGGGGAAGGATATATTCTCCAAACGTTTCTCATGAGTGGGTCTCACCATTAGCACAATGGTTTATGGGCTGATGATGTTTGGATCCAGCAGGTCCTCAGGATATTGGTGGTATGGAGATCTACTGGGAGAACCTACTCCTCCTGCTCCTTTCTCTAAGGACACCCCAGGTTCCAAGTCTGGGCATAGTTGAACCCATGCACTGTGGTCCAAAGTTGGACCCACGCCTTATGGGTGCTGTTTGTAAAGAAAAAGATGTAGGGAAATCCCAAGCACAGGATTCAAACACACATTTAAAGTAGCATCAGGTTTGACATTAAGGTGTTGCCTAGTGCTCTACCTCCCATTTTACACACTGCAGTTACTATTATTACTGGGGGCAGAGCCCCCCTGCTCGCTTTGCTCACCAATCGCCATCCCCAAACACACAGACACACACCCCATGCACCCCCAAATACACCCAAACACACCTCTGGCACTCCCAAACACACACACCCTTGGCACCTCAGCACACATGGACACACATACATAGGCATCCCCAAACACACACACACGGGTTGTCAGGTCAGAAGCATTCCAAACCCTGACATTTCAGGGGCGGGCCCTAGAGATGTCATATGGTAGGTCCTAGTGATGTCACAAGGGCGGGCCTGAGTGATATCACGGCACAGACCCAAGTGATGTCATTAAGCACAATACATTAAGCATCAACCACAGTTGCTTGGAGCATACAATTCAAACAAAAACAATTCTCTGATTTGAAATTAAGAAATCTTAGCTAAAAGATGGAGCCTGTATAGGGAACATTTAATCTAGCCTACTTGCTTCTGGCAAGAAGGATTTAAGAAGGAAGCCTCCACTGTCATCTGTGTGTGTTGATGGTAGTCCTGGGTGTGCAGGGCACGCAGCGCACACAGCAGCAAAAACAGGAGAGAGGTAGGTGGAACAGGCAGGAGCCGTGCGCCTGGGGCAGGCTGGTGCCCAAGGGCCCAGTCATGCCTGGCGCCAGCCCTGCTGTGATTGGAAATTAAGATAGAAATCTTAGCTAAAAGATACAGCCTGCGTAAGGAATATTTAATCTAGCCTACTTGATTCTAGCAAGAAAGATTTAAGTGCCTGCAGGCCAGGCCAGTCACCAGAAGGCCACTGCAGGAAGAAAGGAGCCTACTGTTGTGGAGATGTTAGATAGGAGCACTCAGGAGTAAAGATGGATGCCCCTGAAGGCTGCAATTCTAAACACACTTACTAAGCCCCATAGAACTCAATAGGACTTACTTCTGAGTAGATATCGTCTGGATTGTGCTGTTGGTAAAGCTTGACTAGGGATCCTGTGCAAAGATATCCATATCCAAACAAGGTTGGCAACCCCCTGCCTGAAACGCCCTGCCCGTACCTTTTAACATGGCTGCTCCAAAACGTCTTTACAGATTTGACCCTTCACTTCAGAAAGAGGTTTGAGAAATGAGTAAGAGTAAGAAGATTCTCTACCCTTTTCTGTCTACCTTGTGGGCTGCTATAGACTCACTTTGACAGCCAACCCAATTCCAGTGGGTAATAATCGTCAGAGAGAAAAGACACATGGTTTGGTCTACCTTCACAGGCAGCAGCTTGGAAACAACAACAATTGCAGCCACACTTCCCAGTATGTGAATTCTCTTTTACCACTATAGTGCAAGAAACAAACCATCGTGCAACCAACAAGGTGCATCATCAGTGGGTTTAAGGGGGTGAGCTGATCACGTGGAACCACTGTTGTTGCTTCTATGGATGTAAGGGAGTAAGGTTAAAGGTAAATGAAATGCAAATATAAAAACAAAAACAAAAGACAATGATGATTTCCTAAATGGAATACCATACAAACAACAACAACAAAAATCCTATGAGTAAGGCAGAAAACTCAGCATCCCACAAACAGTCAGGATTCCTAACCAAATCCTGGCAGCCAGTCAGCCAAGGTCACAGAAATCCCCATGCAGCACAACCTGACCCGGGCACTGCATTTAGTGCAGAATGCTGTGGCACAATTGCTGACATGAGTGAAACCCTTTCAGCACATAATACCTCTGCTCTGAAATCAGCACTGGTTGCCAATTTGCTACCAGGCCAAGTTCAAGGTGTGCTTTCCATGCTACGGGTGTTACATAGCACTTGTTCTGCTCTTTTAAGAAATCAGTCCTTCAGTGTGGCAATACCTATGCTTTGGAACTCCCTGCCTATTGACATTAGGCAGACACCTTCATTGTACTCTTTCCAGCACCTGCTAAAAAATGTTTGTTTAGACAAGCCTACCCAGGCATGTAGAAACTATTGTGCTTTTTATCTCTTTTTCACTCATTGTCGGTTCTATTATTTTGAATGTTTTTAAATACCTGTCTTGAACTGTTTTTGCCAATAATTTTATTGTTTTAATTCCTTCTGTAAACTGCTTTGAGTTTTTTTTACAATAAAGCAGTATATAAATGTTGTAAATAAAATACATAAATACATTTTGGAGTCACTGTGGCCTTTGGGCCTCTTTCCACTTTTAAGAACAAAGGAATCTGCCTTATACCGACTCAGGCCATTTGGTACCATCTAGTTCAGCCCTGGTGACATGGACTAGCATTGGCTCTCCAGGATTCCAGGCTATAGCCTTTTCCAGAAATTGAATTTTAGACCTTTGCATGCAAAGCATATGCCCTACCTACCACTGAGCTACAGCCCTTCTCCTGTTTTAAAAAAGTATCTTTTAAAATTGTTATTTTCCATTCACTAATGAACACACGTCATACCTAGGGCAGATGCACACCATTCATTCAAAGCACATTTAACACACATTTGAAGCACATGAAACACCACAGAATCATGGGAACTGTAGTTTGTTAAGGGTGGTGGGAACTATAACTGTGAGGGGGAAACTACACTTCCCAGGATTCTTTAGGGGAAGTCATGTGCTTTAAATGAAGAAATATTTATATAAGCATGACTGTCAAAGACGCTTACTATTTACACAACTTGTAAAGATATCTGTAGTGCAATCCTATGTTTGTTTACTCAGAAGCAAGTCCCAATCTATTAAATGGGGCTTATTCAAACAGGGAAGCATGCACAGAACTTCAATCTCAAGTGATAAGAAACTTCACTCACCCATCCCAAAATTCAGAATCATGCCAGTTTAAGCTGTTTTGCAACTGTTTATACTTGTTTTTATGGTTACTGGATTTTAAAGGGATTTATTTCTTGTTGTGACCTGCCTTGGTTTCCAATCACCAACCCTACCTCACAGGGTTGTTGGGAAGACTCCATATATACACACACACTGCAGACAAAATATTGTAGATACACCCCATACTCTGCAGATACACCCCATATAATAGTTTATTGTCAAAACCAGTTGGTCATTGCAGATTATTTTTTTAAAAGAAATAAAACCAGTATTAGTTTTCTACATAATAAAAGCACTGATACCTATGTAAGGCCTGCCTCATTGCTTTAAAAAATAGGATTGGTGGGGAAGAGACAGATTTACAACACGAAGACAATTCTTTGCTATGTTCACTCAAAAGTCCCATTAATTTACAGCACAATCTAATCACGTCTACTCAAAAGTAAGTCCTATTGAATTCAATTAGTTTTACTCCGGGTATTTGGGATTATCACTGCAGCTTTACTCCCAGAAAAGCAAGTGTTGGATTAAAGCTTCATATTGGGAAGGTTTACAAAAAACTGCCCTCTTCAACAGTTGAGGAAAATTTAAATTTGTTTGACTCCTGCACACAAGAGAAAAAAAGACTTTTGGTATTGCTGAAAGCTATATACTTACTCAATCTATTAGTTTTTAGGGAAAAACAACATTTTTTTACCATTGCAATGGAATCTAGGTACTGCCTGGAGGCCCAGAAATCCCTCATCAATCACAACCCTGACTTCACATATTGACTACAAACCTGAAAGGGCAGGATTAGAGCATCATGAAAGGGCAGGATTAGAGCATTTCATGGAAGTTGCAAGGGGGGCGGCGACTGACATTTTGGGGTATATCTCATGAACCAGACCACCTAGAAAATTCCTTTAAAAAAAAATGAAAGCGGAGAGTCTGGAGATTAAGCTGACTCACCCGGACAGGACAGCAAAAATCCAGAGTCTCAGGGTGAAAACCGGACATCTAGCAACCCTAGTACTGTCTGGAGGTCAACACTTGTTGGCTACAAACCTGAAAGGGTGGGGTTAGAGCACCAGCTATGAGCTCCATTAACAGATGTTGTGGGGGTGGGGCGGCTGACATTTTGGTGTATATCTCGAGAACCAGACCACCTAGAAACTTAATGTTTTTAAAATTAAAGCTGAGAGTCTGGAGATTAAGGTGACTTACCTAGAGACCGGGAGAGGACCACAAAAATCCGGAGTCTCCAGGCAAAAACTGGACACTTGGCAACCCTAACACAAACACACACACACACACACACAGAGGAACTCTCTCTCATACACACTCCCCCTCGCCATCTCCTGCTCCAGGCACCAACACTTCCCACCCCAACCTGCTTGCCTCAACTGTTGGGCCACTGCTGCTGCTGCCACCACCCATGCATAACCTCCTCCAGTGCCACCATGGTCTCTTGGTGCTGCTGCTGTGGCCTACACAGTCTCCTCTGCATCACAGTCTCTAGAGCCGCCTCCTCCTCACTGCCGTTGTGGCCTGTGCGGCCACCTCCTACATTACCACTGCCATGGCCTATTCAACCTGCTCTGGCGCTGACATCAGGCCAGCCTACGGGGTCTCCTTGTCTGCCACTGCCGCCTCCTCTACCACCATCATGCTCTATGCAGCTTCTTCTGGCGGCACAGCAGGCTCCTCCTCTGCCACCTCTGTGGCCTTGTCTGTTGCTGCCACTGAGGCCTGCGTAGCCTTCTCCACCACTGCAGCGAGCGAGGCCATTTTCGGTGCTGCCACTGGGTAGCACGCCAGCTCACCCAGCAGTCTTTGCCGCCTTGTCCCACCCTCAACATCACACTGCATGATGTCATGACGGCGTGATGGCATGAGGGCTTCCATTTTTATTGTATAGGAAGATAGTGATGATGATTTAAATTTATATCCCACCCTTCCTCCCAGAAGGAACCCAGGGAGGCAAACAAAAACACTAAAAGCACTCTAAAACATCTTAAAGACAAAAGCCTTTAAAACATATTAAAACAAAATATCTTTAAAAAAAACAGGTTCAAAAAGTCATAAAAAGCAAATCCAACACCGTTGCATAGGATAAGGTCTCTACTTAAAAGTCTTGTTGTAAGAGGAAGTTGCAGGAATATGTTTGAATGGTTGAACGATTACATTTTCCTAGGATATCTTTCACCCAAAGAGTAAAACCCTCTTGGCTTTCAAGCCAGTGGAGAAAGTATAGATGGAATAGACTCAGAGCCCAGCGGTATGTAACTGTGGTGGAGATGGTGGGGAAGAAAATGGCTGTTACAAGTGGAACCCTCCTTTAATCTGTCTGATGTTGGGAGACATGCAAATATATAGGTTGAACAAGTGTAGGCAAAGTACGACAGAAAGTATCCATACAGTGCTAACTCTCCTTCCCAAAACCCCGTTCAGCTGACAGCAGGGCCAGCCCTACCATTAGGATGAGCGAGGCAGCCAACAGAGGCTGGGGTGGTGTCAGAAGTGGTGATGAGGTACTGCAGCACAGCGCTGTGTGTGCCAAATGGCCTGTCCTATGCCCCCTAAGTTAGCCTGCTGCACTCAGGTGCAATGGAGAATGCAGTCCCATTGCCAGAGGTGAAGAAAAAAAATCACCTGCCGATCTGTCATTTTGTCTGTATGGCAGCAAAATGTCTTGAGACAGCCCGGACTCAGAGCACAGCAAAATCCCATCTATTTTCCCAAACCATTGTCCTAGGAGGCACTGACTATCTGGTCAGGCCAGGCCAGGTCAACCCAAGCTAGGTCAGGCCAAGCTTTTCAGCCACCCTCATCTCTCCCTCCAAGATGAGTGTGGCTCGCACACTGCTTGGGAATAAAAGCTTGCCTGATGAAGTTAATTGCCCATTAATCAAGCTTCCACTGCCCCCATCAGCCAGCGGTTCCACACCATGCTCCAGAGACAAGGGAATGTCTCTGCATAGCATGATGGAAAAGTGTGGTCGCAACAATAAGTCTGTGATTTTTAAGACTGAGTCAATACGTCTCTCTCTGGTGATTGATTGATTTCTCAGCCTTTCTTGATTTCTTAGGGCAGATCGCAATTCAAAAGCTGAAAATAAGATGCTGTGGGCATGACATCACAAGACCTCCTGGAAACAGGTGTCTGTGATCTTCCTATTGGTTTGGCTTTTAACACCATGTCCTCCAGTTGCCCTATGTTCCAGGGGAAGTCCATCATAAATCACTGTCCCTATTTTATCTTTTGGATGCCTTTCAAACACTTTTTTAAATGCAGTAGTGTTTCTTTTGCTGTGTTACTAAATTGACAATTAAAAAGAAAACTCTTACTATCAGCAGAGCCTGTGCCAGGTTTGATTGGGCACTTGGGCACCAGCCTGTCCCGGGCCCACAGCACTGTAGTCCAAACATCCCCTACCAATACAGGTGGAACAGGGCTTAAATAGGCCATCCTGCCCCACCTATCTCTTATATCAGTGTGCATGCCTTGTGAGCACATGCCTGCACTCACCCAAGATAGTGGTGAGGGCATTAACCCCTTAGCAATGCCCCGCTGCCATCTTGGTTGATGGCAGACATGTGCACACAGTGCGCAGGATGTGTGCACTAACACAGTAATGCACCTGCATGAGGGGTGTGGGTGGGAGCTCCTGCCTGTATGGGGAGGTGCCTGGGAGCTCCTGATCCATGAGCCACTGCAACTTCGGGTTGCATGACCAGATGCTGCTGCAGATCACAGCGTGGGAGCTCCGCCCTCTCACCCTATGGAGGGGCCCCTTAGGGTCTCCCCTGGCTGCAGGGGCCCTCAGCCAAAGCACAATTTGGACACATGCTGGTGGCAGGCCTGACTTTCAGTTTACTAACATATCCTGATTTGGAAGCCAGATTTCATGCCAGGCCCTTGCAGAGCAAATTAATATCCATAGTTAGGGTTGCCAACTTCTCAACCAGCCCTGCCTCTAACAGAGACTTCTGAAGGAAAGAGGGATGGGAGGGTGGGATGATACGCCAAAGTAAAATGGAATCTCACCTTCCCTGAGAAGTCTTTGTTAGAGGCACAGGTATTAGGGCTGGCTGAAAAGTTGGCAACCCTGGCTATCGACTGCCATTTACTCTGCAATAGCCTGGCACGAAATCTGGCTTTTGAATCAGGATGTGTTATTAAACCCCTGCTATAAATGTTAAATACATGCACAGAACAGAGCTTGATCTACAGCAATTAGCAGCTGGTAACATTTACTTTCAAAATGTAGAAAGCTTTCCTTGCTAACTGCAGCAGATCAAGCACAGTAGTAAAGGCTGATAAAAACGTTGGCAACCATATGTCCAGGAGGCAGAGACAGGCTTTAAAGAATTTGTAATAATAGAACTTGGGAGCTGAGGTGGGGAAAAATGATGACCAAGCGAGCCTTTTTGTAAGAATAAGTTTGTAACAATACGCAAGAGAGTCCATATTTGCATCTGTGAAATGTTGGACAAAAAATGTAACAGCCAGAATTAAGCATACATAAATTTCTACCAATTTAATTTTGTTTGTTTATTTTAGCCAATAATTTTACCTTGCCTTTCGTCCCAAGTGGCCCCCCCAAGGCACCTAATAATAACTAAGGACCCTTTCAGACTTTTTTGGGGGGGGATGTCATTGACACAATAGTAGTGCATTCATGGTGGATTGCAGAACAACTGTGAAAGCATCACTCCGCTTTCTTAGTTGTTCTGCGATGCTCCCCAATGTTACCACATTATTGCCATCTGGGGGGACACTCTTGCACTATAGCACAACAAAAGTGGGACACCCCCTCCCCAGAACATTTGTGGTATAAAACATTACAGGATTTTAATAGGAATACAGGATATGCACTGACTGGAAACGAAGCAATATGACCACCCCAAAACACTTGGAAGCACTGGCAGTATTAAAAATGGGATTGCGTGGGACCACAGTAATAGCATCATGAGCAAAAATCATAATGAATGCACAGTTAAAAGGACACGTGAGGGGCCCTAACACACGATAAAACTCAAGGTACGAAACACTAACCATATTTTTAAAAAATGTTTTGTTCTGTTTCACTGTGAAATTTCCCCATTACACTGTTATATACTCTGAGCCTCTAGCAAAGACATTTTTTAAAAAACCATGAAGTAAATAAAATGCCAGCAAGCTGCCCAGTTTAATGCTTTTGAAGCAGCATACAAAGCTCAAGAAGTAAGTTTTTTTTTCTTTTAAAGAGGTGTTTTCCTGTTTAAATTTGCTTGTTGTTTCCCTGTGTGCTGCTCTGCTGTCCACCTTTACTCACCTAGTTTCCATTGCCTGTTGTGGGGGCTTATTAGGGATGGGGGAGAAATTTGTTCAGCTTGCATTTTAATATGAACCTACCTAATTTGCACTTCTCAAACCAATGGGCAAACTGAAACACAGCTATCCTTTGAAATTTGCACTTCTCTGATTTTTGTGATGCAGTTATCCAACCAAAAAATATGCACAAGAAAGAGATATGAGGGGAAAGTGTGCACAAAAATGTGAATGTTAGTGAAAAGGATGTTTAAAAAAGCATTCCATTGGGGAAAATTCCTTGCAAAAATGCATATATTAAGAGAAAAAGCACACAAAAATTAGTACAAATTTTCATGCAGACTGAAACTGATGTGGAAATGGGACAAACTGAACCTAAGACTAAAAAAACAAGAAACCAAGAGAAACAGAAATGGACAGATTCATCCCTCCCTAGTGCTAATGGTGGGTGTCCACAGAGTGAAGCCTGCAGCAGTCACCCACAGTAGGGGGAAATGTCAAATAAATCCCCCAGACCAACACAGACACCTAATCTGCATTAACAATTTGAGTCATGCCAATAAATCCAAACCCGGTCTGAATCTTTTAGCTGTCTAGAGAAGAGTCTGTCTCTGCCAGAGCTTGGAAAAGTTACTTTTTTGAACTACAACTCCCATCAGCCCAATCCAGTGGCCATGCTGGCTGGGGCTGATGGGAGTTGTAGTTCAAAAAAGTAACTTTTCCAAGCTCTGCAGAGGAAGTTAGATGGGGTTTTGCTCCCACTGATGGCAGCTCTGTTAGAAAAACAGAGCAACAGGCTTGGGGAGATGGACGGCGAACAAGAATGTCTCACATGCCTGTATGAAGGCCTGTCAACCTCAAAGCGCCCCATGTTACCCCCTGTCTGCACTTGGTACCCTTTGCTTCCTTCTTGGCTGTTTGCACACCATGCCTTTGAAACACATTTAAAGCACATTCCTCCCCCAAGAATTCTGGGAACTGCAATTTACCTCTCACGGAGCTATAGTTCCCAGCACCTTAACAAACTACGATCCCAGGATTCTTTGGGAGGGGCAAATGTGCTTTAAATGTGCTTTAAAGGTATAGTGTGCATGCAGGAGGAGGGAAGCATAATCAGAAGCCATCAGTATTTGAGGGTTGGATGAGACCAGCTGCCTGTGTGGGATTTATTATAGCCTGAATAGAATACAGCGTGACTGCTGGGTCTTCCGCCAAGGGGCTGTGCATTAGCGAAGGAGACTCGGTTTTCAAGCAGCTGCTAATTGAGCAATCTGCCACACTAATGGGAGAACTAATGAGGGAGACTGTTCTGGGGCAGGGCCTCCTTCCTGTGCAGGCCGAGGGGAGGCCACAGCAACACTTTGTATGGGCCTGTCAGGAGTCCGAAGAAGTTCCATTAATTTTCCTACCGTAACCTTTAGACACTACAGCCCTAGGGATGTGGGTTGCCTTTAGAAAGCGTGTGGGATCAATTTGTGGGGGGGGGAGAGAGAGAGGGGCCGGAGAGAGGTTTCTGCTGGTCAGGAAGACAACAGCCAATTTGCACAACTGTTTTTTGTTAAGGGACAGTCGGCCCAAGTTAATGGCTTCAGTGGACTTGGGTGAATCACACCAGCTAAAGGGAACTTGGATCTGGCATGTGCCCAGATCATGACTCACAATGGCCTATGTGATTGCTCCCCCCCAAAAAAACAGGACAAAACAGGATATTACAAGTAGGAACTATGCAAGTTAGCAGAGCAATGGTAGGTAGATACTGACCAAGATATAGGGGTGAAATTGTGAATAAGTTGGTTTCAAGAGGGGAGGGACTCCAGGGGGCAGTTAACACTGTTAGGGCTTAATCCTATCTGGAAGACCTTCTGTGTAATCCCAGGTGTGTGCGTATATGACTGTAGGCAGATGCTGTGGTTACTTGGAGGTGAGGGATAGACGCAGTTTATGATCTGAGACACTTTCTCACTGATTACTGCATGACTTCATTTGTTCTAGGGGCAAAGCCTGGCCCAAATTAAACCTTTTGAGAAAGGTTGTTCTCATAAACAGTGGGGAAAAAGAGATAACATGCCCGGTTTTGAATTTTGAGTGCGCTAGTAGAGAGAGATGGGCTTGGCCAGTGGAAAATTATGCCATTAGGCAAAGTGAGAGGGCAGATTTAGAGTGCCACAAATGGAGCCCTGTAAGAAAAAGTTGCAGCATGGAGTGATTGTGTTTAGATTTCCAACCAACCCATTCCATCTCCCCTCCCCTCCACAGTCGTTAGTCAGCATTTCATAGCCAATGAGCTTGTTCAGTTCTCATCGGGCTGTTTTTTGGGTTCCCTACTTTGGGTTTTTTTCCTGACAGTTCTGTTGTACTTGTTGTACCCTAAATCTGCAGGTATCTTTCTCTTGTGCATGGGTGGTGATGTTTGGCTACATATGCAATGGCACTCATATGCAATGAACATCAGAAATAGAAGGAATGATGATGAATTCTGGCTAAAGAGTGGGTAACAGATGGATCTGATCTACAGAGCACAAAGCACTGGGACATTTTCCTGTACAAGCCTCAGTGAAATGAATGGGCACCAAAGTGTTCATTAACTTATTTT
The DNA here is from genome assembly GCF_030035675.1 of Rhineura floridana. Lineage (NCBI taxonomy): Eukaryota > Metazoa > Chordata > Lepidosauria > Squamata > Rhineuridae > Rhineura > Rhineura floridana. Next base: position 43,190,868 of record NC_084490.1, on the reverse strand, counting down.
GTTTTGTTATCACCTTCAAGATTTTTCACCTCAGGACCCCAAATGCGCTGGGTAGGTCAGGCCTGGGTTTGGCTCTAGGAGACCTGGATCCACCCAGATCCGTTGTGAATTAATTTGTGCCATCTTGCAATCAATCCCATTTCCCCATCTGTAAAATAGGTATAAACAATGCCTTGTCTCATGTCCATAGTTGTGGAGAAGAATATACAGCAACAACAAAAAAGATTGTAAGGCACATTGCTGAAAGTGTTAAAGAAAAGATACACAGGGGCAACAGTCAAATCTCAAATGGTTATCTCCACTTTGGAAGCCAGAGGGGGAGGGAAAATTCCTGCTCCAGAAGAATGCTTCTGGCCTCAAAACAGTTGGAATCTGGCCTGGGTTTGCCTTTCTTCCCCACGGGAGAGTAAATGGGATGTTCTACTCTCCTTACATTAACCAAATTGTGACTGATCCTTTTCGGAGATCTCACTCATATTGCAACTGGGGGCTCTGTTCTCTCTTCCTCCCTTGGGCTATGGAACAAGCTCTTACATAATTTAATTCAATTGGGCACTGTGGTCCCTGCCAACAAAACTGACAGATGGTGAGACCTTTGATCTCCCACTCCTCTAAGGCTGATCTTTGACTTTTTATAAAAGAAGTGTTTTTCCAGGACTGTTCAAAAGGCCACAGAGAACATCCAAGCCTCAGTGTTTCCCAAACTTCTTCTAGCCCCCCCCTCCACAAATTAGGACTGAATTGTTACTGAATTAAAATGGGAGGCACACTTTGCTCTTGCACCTGAAAAGGTTGATGTAGAGCAGCCTTTCCCAACCAGTGTGCCTCCAGATGTTGTTGGACCACAACTCCCATCAGCCTCAGCCAGCATTGCCAATGGTCAGGAAAGATGGGAGTTGTGGTCCAACAACATCTGGAGGCACACTGGTTGGGAAAGGCTGATGTAGAGCATATAAGGAATACCCATCCTCAGAGTAGCCCACACATCCTCTAGTTAGTGTAAGTCACTGTCCTGGCGCACTTTCTCTGATGCGACCAGGGCTGGTGATTCTGCTGTATTTCATATCAGAAGCAACTGAATGATCCAGTAAGACCAATGCAGACCCAGCAAAATTACCTCCCTCTGGTGAAGTCTGATTAGAAGGATATAAGGCTAGAGCTGTGAATCAGATAGATGTAGTGGACAGCCTCTTCAGCTTCATGGGTGGGTGTTTTGCACTCACAAGAACCATTAATTATTATTTCTCATGGCATACTAACAGTTGTCTCAGCACACACAGCATGGGAATTACTGGATCATATACAGAACATTGGAGCATGAATCTAGACATCCATGTAAACATTTCAATGCAATATGTATGAATTAAAAACACAGACCTTGCTTTTGCAGTTTGGGATCTGCCATACCATCTCAACTTTCCCCCCACAGCGAGAGCCAGTGTGGTGTAGTGGTTAAGGTGTTGGACTACGACCTGGGAGACCAGGGTTTGAATCCCCACACAGCCATGAAGCTCACTGGGTGACCTTGGGCCAGTCACTGCCTCTCAGCCTCAGAGGAAGGCAATGGTAAACCCCCTCTGAATACCGCTTACCATGAAAACCCTATTCATAGGGCCGCCGTAAGTCGGAATCGACTTGATGGCAATCCATCTCCATTTTTTCATGAATGTACGACTTTCTAGTCCTCATGATAGTGAGAATATATTTGTAGTCTAGCAGAAAGAAACACATTCTGTTGGTACTGATCACCATGGTCATGAAAATGGCTCCTATTATTGGGGATCTTTTGCTTAACTTCTAGCTTAATTAAAGAGAGCTTAGGAAGTTTAGCAGGCTGATGCATCTGAATCTAAGACCATATTCATGTTACAAGTTACTTTCTGTAGGGATGGGCAAGAAATTAGATTCAGTTTGCATTTAAAGCTGAATTTATCAAATTTCCACTTTCTGAAATAATATGAGAACCAAAACACAGCCATCCTTCAAAATTCACACTTATCTGAAATTTGTGATGTGGTTCACCAATCATCCAGTGTTTATAAAAATACACATATTAAGAGGAAATGTGTATAAAAATGTGTATTATATTAGGATAACTTGCTTGCAAAAATGTGTACATGAGTTAAAACTGCTTACAAAAATGTATATATTAGGAGAAATTTGCACTAAAATGCTGAAGAATTTTCATGAGGATTTTTAAAAAAAAAGTTTGCAAATTGTGACAGAAATGTGTAGAAATAAATTTATAATTAGAAAAATGAGAAACTGAGAGAATTGAAACTGACAGATCCTTCCATCCTTATTTCATAGAAACATTCAGTTCACACAGACAAAAGATCCATCAAGGTCTGCTCTCTGCTGAGTATGCTGAACCATCTTCTCAGCCACTTCCTTTAGAACAACATAAGCAAACTCAGACAACTAGAGATCTTCAGATTGGTGTTTGCCGAGCAAATTGTTCCTGGTCACTCACGCAACAGAGCGAAGCGAGGGGAAAGCAAAAGATCCCTCATCATAGCAGCTATATTCATGACTATAGTGACCACTGCAACTAGCAGAGGTGATCACATGATGGGTGACAGTGCATAGGACAGAGTCTTACATGCATTGATCTTTACATATATGCAATGATCTGTTCATGCGAGTAGCCCATGTTTTAAGTGCAAGCTGTGGTGAACATAGGCCCACAGGAGCAGGAGAAAGAAACCGTGGCTTGAAACGACAGGGGAAGTTTAAGGTTAAAGGATAAATATCAAGGGAAGAGGAAGTAAAGCAATAAAGTATATTGGCTTGGGATGCGGCAGTATCAGTCTTCCTTGGAAGGTTTTATCAGGGCTGATCCAACACAATATGTAATACTGGTGGTTGCAGAATTATGGGGCCACCAAGTGAATTGAGAAATCATAAAAGGAAAAGCCCCTGTCCCAAAACCTTGGGAGAATGAGGTCTAAGGCATGGGGGCAATTGTCTTCCTCTTCTTGGTTTCCTGATTGCAATCCCCTTTCTACTTCCATATCATTAAGGTCAATACAGGACCAGCCCTACCATTAAGCAAAGTGAGGCAACTGCCTCAAGTGGCAAATGCTGATACAGAGTGTGGGGAGTGGTGGTGAGGCACTGGAGGACAGAGTTACATGTGACACAAAGCCTGCCCTGTGTCTCCTAAGCTAGCATGCCACCCTTAGGTGCGGTGGAAAATGCTGTCCCATGTTCAGCATTGCCAGCCCAGTTGGTTATGTATGTGGAACTGAGGGAGGGCGCCTTCTTGTTCTTTGCCTCAGGAAGCAAAATGTCTTGAGCCAGCCCTGAGTATACATTCATTAGTATGAGAGCAGGAAAAAGTGACTGACAAGAAGCTTGTTCATATGTTACACTGAAAACAGGTACAGGTTGTCTCTACACATGTACAAGCATTTGTGCAAAAGGGTGTACACTTGTTGATTTGTGCAGCTCAACTGTTGTGTTCATAGATACACCGATTGTACACTTGTTAATGTTACATGTGTGAATAACTGTACAACTGCACAGCTCAACTATTTATGTACGCAGGCACACATATTGTACAGTCATTGAAAGTAATGTGTGAACACCCCAATGAGAAAAACCTTAAAGGAGAGGGGGAACACAATTCCTCATCCCATACTCTGCCGTCTCTTTGAGGAGGAAATAATCCCATCCAACCCCTGTATGCAAGAAAAGGTAAAGTGATTAATTTTCACCCAGGACAGCAAAATAGTATAAGATAGCTATTGGTTTTTGTAGAAATGATGGCCAGGCCTGTATTGGGGTAGATTTTAGTACAGGATTGCCAGGATTGGGAGACAGGGGTTGGATTCTTTGACCCCTGGCTGTCCCTTCCTATCCTTATCTTCTACCATGATTGGTGAGCTGAAGTGCAAAATATTGCTGCTCTCTTGGAAGACCAAAGAATGGTTTGAACTGTGAACTGAGAGTGGCCTTTCTTCACCCGAGGCAATTTGTGGAGGGCCTCATGGAAGCATTTACTGCCAGCACAGCGTGGAGGAGGTTTTGCATGGGGAATGTCTCCTATTCCATGCTATAAATGTTGCCTCTTTCCCGCCGGGTGTTTCTCCCACATTTTTCCTATTTTCATGCTCATTTCTCTTTACGCGCCTCCAGTGACCCAGCACAAGCCGTAAACTTTCATCTCCGCTGGTACAAGGCTGGAGGAATTGGCTGCAGAGCAGGGGCAGATGTTCATTGCTGGTTGTGCGATGGTGCAGGCTGCAGATCACAGCCCCGTTCCCTTGCTTAGGCTGAATCAATGGGGAAGAAACACTGCTGCCCATGTATGTTTTTGATGTTGTTTGGGTTCTTAATGAAAATTAGATGCAGAAAGCTTTTGGAAACTGGAATACAAGCGGAGGTCCACCCTCTGAGACCCCTAACAGTACATGAGCTGAAAGGCACTGAATGAAGGCACATGATGCAGGAACCTTGCCGGAGCTAAGAAGATTTGGGTCTGGTCAGTGCCTGGTTTGGAGACTGTCAGAGGAAAGGCTATAGCTCAGTGGGCGAACATTTCTTTTGCATGCAGAAGGTCCTGGGTTCAACCTCTGACATCTCCAGGTAGGGCTGGGAATGTCCCCTGTCTGAAACCCTGAAGTCAGTCAGGGTTATGATACTGACCTAGATATACCAATGGTCTGACTCATTTTTTAAATTTATTATTACATTTGTACCCCGCCTTTCTTGTCATGATAGAAACCCAAGGCGGCTTACATATGGTTCCCAGGCTGTCTCCCATCCAGGCACTTATGGGACCTGACCCTGCTTAGCTTCAGCAGGGTGCTGGCCTCATGTGCCTTCAGGCCATAGCCTGGGACCAAGTCAGCTTTCTATGTTCCTATGTCTCGGAATCCTTTGCATGCTAGCCTTGAGTTCCATGGAAGAAGGTGGGACATCAGTAGTCATACTGTCTTTCCTGGGTGGAACGAGGGGCAGCCCTGCCATGGGGAAGGTCAGACAGCATCTTTTGGGAGTCATAATGTCTTTTAGGGTAGACAAGTTGGGGACAGACAGGGTTTTGCAAGTGCCAACAGTCAGCTGATCTTCGATGCTTGTTGCAAAGCACTGCCTCTTTGCCCATGCAATTTGATTTCAAGCCATGCAGGCAAAGGAAAATGGGACATCTGACATCATTGTGATGTCAAGTGATTGACAGGAGACCCACAGGATGGTGTGGAGTGGGAGAGAGAAGGATTCGGCATGTCGGGTGGATCCAGTTCCCCACCTTTGAGATAAACCACAGAGCACAGGAAACTGCCTTAGACCGAGTCAGGCCATTGTCCCATCTAGCTCAGTATTGTCTATAATGTCTGGCAGTGGCTGTCCAGGATTTCACACGGGATATTCCCAGCCCCACCTGGAGATGCCAGGGATTGAACCTGAGACCGTCTACACATGCTCTTTCACAGAGACCCTTCCCAGTTCACCGTGGAGTTCTCCACAAAATGCCCATTTCATGCCCTTGTCTCATAGTGCTCTTGTGCTCTGAGCCACAATCGTCAGAGTGGTTTGACAGGCAGTCCCTCTTCCCAGAGAACTATGGGAGCTGAAGCTCTGTGAGGGGAAGAGGGGTCTCCTAACAACTCTCAGCACCCTTCACAAACTACACTTCTCAGGATTCTTTGGGGCAAGCTATGCTAGTTGAAAGTGGAATAAGAGTAGAATAAATGTATGGTGTGAATGTGGCCACACAGATGTGTTTATATGTACATGCTACCATAGTATATGAATTTTTGTACACATTACTGCACTGCAAAATTTGGATAACTGCTAATTTTGAAGGATGCCTGTGTTTCGGTTTGCATATTTCAGAAAGTGGGAATTAGATAAGTTCACCTTTAAATGTGAACTGAATCAAATTTCTTCCCCACCCCTAGTTGTGACCCATGTCAATTAACAGAAGGGGGATGCCACAGGCATCAAAATGTCTTGGGCCAGCCCTGGTCAGAAAAAGGCAGCATGGTGTCAAAGTCCCTGGCAAGATCTTGGACTCTCTGGCTCTGTGTAGTCTACATGACCGACTTCACAGATGAAAAATGGCAAACAAGAGCCTTACACTTCATGTGCTGAGACACTGCTTTGAGTAACAGGGCAATGGGTTTGCCATGGGACACTGGTAATCAATGCTGTGAAGGAAGGAGAAAGTCAGTTTGGCTGGGGATGGGGGGGCACAGGAAACCAAGGAACAGGAGGTGCTACATTCTGCGAATGTGCTAGGGAGATGCAGAGTGCATGGGTTGAGAGACAGGGCAGCTAAGTGTGTGCTGTTGGTAAGGAAGGGGTGCAAAGAGGTGAGCAGGACTGGATTTCACATTGATTCAAAATAGCCTGCCAGATCTTTGGCTGCATGTTCCGAGCATATTATGCCTTAAACTCCTATTTTTCTCAGATTGCTTTTCAATATAGTTGTTATCCATCCCGAGTCCTTATAGGCTGGAGGGTGCGTTTTTTACTATCATTATCATTATTTAAAGTCTAAATGAAGAAATATATCCAGACAAAGTGGCAGGCAGAGTTTGGTTTCTTCTGCTGTGTAAGCTGCATGGGTTTGGTGTTTCATTGCCCCCAGCCCCTTTCCCACCTCTAGCCTTGTTGCTCCGACCTAGACAGAACCCCCTGTGGCGTTGACCTTTTCACATCTAGAAGGGGATGTTGGGTAGGGGGAGGAAGGGGAGACAGGACGATGGAAGTGCCCCCCTGCTGCTCTTTCTTATAAGGGGGACATTTCCTGCATGGATGGGCTTTTAAGCAGAAAAGAGGGACTAAAATTGTCTTGATATCTCTGATGGCAGCTGGTCTGTGGTCTTAAAGAAAAGAGAGGGGGGATGGGGCGAGAGGTCGTATATGCTATGGGTCTTTTGCAACAATAGATTAGTTGTCCTGTATCATGAAAGCCAAAAGAAAAAAGAGAGAGGCTGGAACAGAATGGCAAAGAGAAGTTAAAATCCATTCCACTGTCTTCATTATAGAGTGTCAAATGGTTTGACACTAAGGCAGCTTAGTTAGCTATATTTTATATCTATATCATAAAACTCAAGAATGGCAAAGAGGGAGAGAGCCTGCTGCTTTTGCAGAATCCCGAAACCGTATGCATTGCAAAACATTCATAGTATGTTCTCCCCCCAACCACCTCATGCGGTCACCATATGAGTACGGAAGTTCTGCTTTCAGTATATTTGTTCCCCAGTGATTTGGAATGGAGATTTTATTGCTACTAATAACTATTATGATTACAACACAGCAAAACTAGCCCCCCGTTTGTCCCCCCCAACTAGCAGCCAATGCATGTCTATTTATAGAACTGAAACAGGACTTCAGTAAAAAATGCAAACTGCATTGGATACATCCCTCTCTTTCGAGAGACATGTGGATCCTTGCAAACTGGTGAATTCATTTACATTTAGGTCCACTATAGATCGCCGGTGGCAAAAGTCCTCTATGTTTCCCTACACAAACTAACATCACTCCACTACCATTTCTTTAATTAGCAGAATGATATTGTGGTCGCCTTATCAGAATAATGGCTCCTCTAGCCCAGTATTCCCAGCATTTAAGGCAGAGATTCCTTTGACCTTTTAGGGTGAACAATGGCACTAATTTATAATAGTGTTACTTCATCTGGGAGGTGGGAATGCTTGCCCACAAATAGGTCTGTTCAGAGAGAAGCCTACTTCCTGCTTGAAATGGACGGTTGGGTGCTTGTTTACTCAGGGGCAGACCCTCTCACTTGTCATATTAAGTACTGTAGATTTAATGGCAAATAAGCTTCCTTGCCTTCCATTTCAAGCAGGAAGTAGTTGAAGGGAGGGGGGAAGGGAAGAGCACAAATCCAAGAGACTTATTTGCATAATGCACCAAACCATAGTTTGGGATTATGTCTGAATTCAGCCACTGCCAATTCTCCACTTTGCGTTAAATCTAATCTTAAACACAGCTGAGCTTTTACCAGGCTTTTCTCTTTTTTCATGCTTGCAGAATAATTAGATAAATACATATTGAAATATATATATATATATATTTGATAATATCTAAATATGCATTTTTGTATGGACTTTTTAAAAAAATGGAGATTAATGCAGAAGTGGAACTGAATGGACTAATGAAATCAGTTTGTTCATCCCTACATTCTAACGAACTCCATGTTATGATATTATGGCAAGAGGAAGGGGTCAAAGGGCTGACAAACACCTACTCAGCACCACAGTCCTTTTCGAATTCACACACCTGTGTGGTACCTGTGTGGTGGCGGCGGCGGTGGCAGCAGTGGCGTCGGCGGCGTCGGCGTCGGCGTCTTCATTATCTGCCCTTCACTCAAAGGTCCTAGGGCAGGTTGCAACCATTTTAAACACATAATTAAAAACAGTTAAAAACAACCTAAAAACATCACAGAATATGGGGGGAGGGTTCCTAAAAATATACATCTCAGATGTCGAAGGCCAGGGTAAAAAGCTGCGTCTTTAGCATTTGCCGAAAGTTGTACAATGAAGTTGCCAGATGCATTTTGGTTGGGAGGGAGTTCCACAGAGAAAGCTCCCTCTTGCCCCCCCAAACTTCTGAGGGTGACTGAAGTACCAAAAGGGGCCCCACTGATGATCTCAACACCCAAGGAGGTGCTCTTTCAAATATTTGGGATCTAAGCCATTTACAGCTTTAAACACTAACGTGTGAGGACATTTAACTGTGCCCAGAATCAAACTGGCAACCAATGCAGTTGTTTTAAATCAGGGGTTATATGAGTTCTTAAGGGAACCTCAGCCAGTAATCTGGCTGCTTCATTTTGGACCAATTGAAGTTTCTGAGTTGTCTTCAAGGGCAGCCCCACATAGAGTGCATTGCAATAATCTAGTCTGGAAATTACCAGAGCATGCAGCATTGTGGCCAAGTGTTCTCTGTCCAAAGGGGGCAGCTAAAGCTAGAAATAGGCACTCCTAGCCACTGAGGCCACCTGAACCTCCAGTGACAGTATTGGATCAGGGAGTACCCACAGGCTGCGGACCTGCTCATTCAAGGAAAGAGCAAGCCCATCCAAAACAGAATGTCTTTCCACCTCCTGGACATGAGAACTCTGGACACATAACACCTCTCTCTTGTCAGGATTCAGGCTCAATTTAATGGCCCACATCCAGTCCATCACCACCTCCAAGCACAGGTTCAACACCTGGCTTCTTCTCCTGATTCAGATAGAATAGAGAGATAGAGCTGGGTGTCATCTGCATATTGATGGCACCTCACTCCAAATCTCCTGACAACAGCTCCCTGTGGCTTCATATAGATGATGTTAAATAGCATGGGGAACAAGATGGAACCCTGTGGACCACCACAGGATAATTCCCATGGTGCTGAACAGTAGTCTCCCATACTTCTTATAAGCGGCTCTAGAGGTATGAGCAGAACCAGTGAAGCACAGTGCCCCCAATCTCCACCTCCTCGAGACGTTCCAGAAGGATACCGTGGTCAACAGTATCAAAAGATGTTGTGAGATGAAGGAGAATGAGCAGGGTCGCATTCCCCCTATTTCTCTCCTGGCAAATGTCATCAACCAGGGCGACCAAGGCAGTTTCAGTGCTCTAGCCAGGCCTGAAGCCAGACTGGAGTGGATCTAAGTACTCCTTAAAAAGGCAGGAGAACCTAATAACAGATTGGTTCCTATTTTGCCCCTATTTTTGCTTTTTTTTACTTTTTAAAAAAATGTTTCAGTAGTGTGTGCACATAGGAACAAAGGAAGTCAGACCATTGGCCCATTTAGCTCAGTACACATGTGCACTGGAGTTGCTATTATGGTCCTGCCAAGTCTCTACAACAGCCTTTCCCAACCAGTATGCTTCCAGATGTTGCTGGACCACAACTCCCATCTTCCTGACCATTGGCAATGCTGGCTGAGGCTGATGGGAGTTGTGGTCCAACAACATCTGGAGGCACACTGGTTGGGAAAGGCTGCTCTACAAATTAAACTCAGAACTAAGGACAGATGCATTTGAGCTCTATTATGCACATGGGCTGATGTCAAGAATCATCTACAGCAAGGATGGGGAACCTCTATATACGTAGCTGGACTACAGTTCTCATCATTCTTCAGACCATTGGCTATGTTGGCTGGGGCCAATAGAAGTTAGAATACAGCCACACCTGCAGGACCCCACATTTCCCCACTTCTGATCTAGAGAACCACCTGCCATATAGTACAATTCTGTTCCTCCACTCCTAAGTATAAGACCCTTTTTACTTTAACATTATGTAAGCAGAATTAGGGTGTGACTTGGGGTGCTTCCAGACTGCCAGGATTTTGTGGGAGGTATTCAGCAGGGAGCTGGCCTTATGTGCCTTCAGACCACAGCCTGGGACTTTTAGTGCAACAAATCTACAGCAGAACAAAACAAAAATCGCAGACCTTTTGCAGTGATGGGGAAATACATTGAAAAGTGTGGGATGAATGACTAATAGGAAGATGTGTAAAAACACACTGCAAACAAATCAGAACAAATCAGAACCTCTCTCAAAGCTTTGTGCAAGCAAATCAGGATGAATGCTCAGTAAGCAGGTGATCTGGAGAGGCCCTAAGTCTATTCTTCTTTGGTTGTCCAACTACTGAAGGCCATTACAAGTCTTCAGCCCTAGCCCCTGCACAACTACCTAGCAAAGGACCAAGGACCAAACAAGGTGTGATGGAAAGGGAATCTGTGATCAGGATCTCCTGTGCTGTTTTTTCTTTTAAAATGACTAGCAGCTGTGCAGGCCTCAAAAATGGACTGAGTCTATAGTGCTGTCTGAGGGAGGCTTAACCCTTCCCTCCTTGCACATTATTTCCAATGTAAGTTTCCCTCTGCAGCTATTTACCCCAGAAGGGAAAGCACAGTGGTACCTATATGATATGTTTTCCTCATAAGGCAAGTAATAATTGCATGGGGGTGATTTAAACTGGGGAAAAGATTTTTAAAAGCCTCCAGGATTTCCTAATCCCAGATCTGCTGCGTCACATCTTGTTTGGCCTTAAATTTTGCTGAATGCATTTGGGCTGCAGTTGTTCTACAACAAGTGATCCTCCGTGGCGCAGGGAGGTAAGCGGCGGTAACACAGCTGAAGCTCTGCTCATGGCCGGAGTTCGATTCCAATGGAAGGAGGAAGTCGAATCTCCGGTAAAAGGGGTTGAGGTCCACTCAGCCTTCTATCCATCCGTGGTCGGTAAAACGAGTACCTGGCATACGCTGGGGGGTAAAGAAAGGCCGGGGAAGGAACTGGCAATCCCACCCCATATAAACGGTCTGCCTAGTAAACATCGTAAGACGTCACCATAAGAGTCGGAAATGACTCGCACTACAAGTGCGGGGACACCTTTACCTTTTTGTTCTACAACAAGAACAATCCTATCCCTTGTGAGATTAAACATTGCATTAAACATTCTTAAAGATTTTTAAAAACAACTGTTCTGAGTATTTTACTATCATTCACTGATTTTGGAACCTGTACATGGTAGACTGTTGCCAAGTACAACAAACAGCAGGCATAGAATGTGTAGAAAAGATTCCTGTATGGTGAAATGGGGGAGGGCAGTGGTATTGGAATAGGGGCACCACGAGTTGTACAAAAGTGTCCCAGTTTGCATCCATGAAATTTTGGAGAGCATGAAGCACACTGGCTGAGGAATGCTATGATAAACCATGGATTATCGTGACGGGAATAAGCCTAGCCTTTCCCAGGCTTACATGATCTCTCCCCCTTTGGCATGGCCACAAGGAGGAGTTCAGAAACCTTTGCTTCCATTTTTTATTTACTGCATCTTGCTTCATAAACCATAGTTCAGGAAGGTGGCTTGTTTCAACATACCACAGTTAAAATTAACCTCAGTTTAGGGCTCAGATATTATGCTAAACTGTGGTTAATTGAAGTCAGAATCAAAAATTGCTGATCTCCTCCCTCACAGCTACACTGGGGGAGAAGAGGGAAGTGCATTACTCTGGGGAGAGGATAAACTATCATGTTTTTATGATACTTTCATGTGTTTATCATGATATGCAAATGCAGCCAATGTTTTAACAGTGCTCTGTAGAGTCCTACTTCGATAACAATATCCTGTTTGGTATAGTGAATTATATCTGTTTGTCAGTCTAACATAAGAACATAAGAAGAGCCTGCTGGATCAGGCCAGTGGCCCATCTAGTCCAGCATCCTGTTCTCACAGTGGCCAACCAGGTCTACATATATATATATTATCTCTTGCAATTTTTTGAAGCCAGCATCAAGCTTAAAAAAATCACTGTGTGAAAAGAAATTCAAATAAAAACTTGCATACATATCTACACTTGCAATTAGCAAAATTCAAAACTAAGGCATGTCTTTATTTCTCCAGTCAACGATCCTTGCTGTTCTGCCACTGTGACCAGCAAACAGTGGAACATAGGAAGCTGTCTTATACTGAGACAGACTGTTGGTGCATCTGGTTCAGTAATCGGCAGTGACTGGCAGTGGCTGTCCAGGATTTCAGACACGGGTCTCTCCTAGCCTCCTGAACCTGGGACTTTCTGCAATGCAAAGCAGATGTTTTACCACTGAGCTATGGTGCTCCCCATGAGTGGTATGGTGACTGTGCATTCTTGTTCAGTCAACCCCTCTGTGTCATAATCTGCAGGGATGCCCACTCTGAAGAAGGAGTGATGGCCCAAGCAAGGGGAGATCAGTAGTTCCTGGTTAATAGGGCAAGGCAAGAGTCAGCACTTTGAAGGGAGTTCAAGGTGTGGGTTCAGAACTACGGACAGTGCTGTTGTAGCTAAGGCCAAACATCCAAGGTGTCTTAGCAAGATCCTTGAGCAACTGGCAGAGTTACATAGCTGGGCTAGCTATTGACTGGAAGCCACATCCCCTGAGTGCTGCCTCCTGGTCAGTTATAGGGCTGGTGATATCTTTTGTAGCTGTTGTTTGTTGTTATGTGCCTTCAAGTCAATTACGACTTATGGCGACCCTATGAATCAGTGACCTCCAACAGATTGTTAACAGGAACTCGGAGATATGAACATAGAACACCGATTCTGGCCCGCTTGCACTGGCTGCCTATACGCTTCCAGGCTCAATTCAAAGTGCTGGTTTTGACTTGTAAAGCCTTACACGGCTTGGGACCACAATACCTGATGGAGTACCTCTCCCGATATGAACCTACTCGTACACTACGTTCAACATCAAAGGCTCTCCTTCGGGGACCCACCCAGAGAGAAGCCCGGAAGGTGACAACAAGGAAACGGGCTTTCTCTGTGGTGGCCCCCGAATTATGGAATTCTCTCCCTGATGAGGTACGCCTGGCGCCAACATTGTTATCCTTTTGGCGCCAGGTAAAAACCTTCTTGTTCTCCCAGGCATTTTAACATTTTAATATCTACTTTTAACACCTACATCTGTCACTCACAATCTTAATTTTAGTAATTTTAACATTAACATCTTAAACAGCTTAATATTTTAACTGATTTAATACGTTTTTATACTTAACATTTTAGGATTGTGTCTGTCGTTGTCCATGTGTTTAACTATGTTTAGTTATTTTGTTATATTGTTTCAATGTGTTTGATATATGTTTTTAATTGTATACTGGATGTTTTTATGCTGTAAACCGCCCAGAGAGCTTCAGCTATTGGGCGGTATAGAAATATAATAAATAAATAAATAAAACAGCATCTGCCATGAACCACCCTGTTCAGATCTTGTAAGTTCAGGTCTGTGGCTTCCTTTATGGAATCAATCCATCACTTGTTTGGCCTTCCTCTTTTTCTACTCCCTTCTGTTTTTCCCAGCATTATTGTCTTTTCTAGTGAATCATGCCTTCTCATGATGTGTCCAAAGTAGGATAACCTCAGTTTCATCATTTTAGCTTCTAGTGACAATTCTGGTTTAATTTGTTCTAACACCCAATTATTTGTCTTTTTCACAGTCCATGGTATCCGCAAAGCTCTCCTCCAACACCACATTTCAAAAGAGTTTATTTTTCTCTTATCCGCCTTTTTCACTGTCCAACCTTCACATCCATACATAGAGATGGGGAATACCATGGTCTGAATGATCCTGACATTGGTGTTCAGTGATACATCATTGCATTTGAGGTTCTTTTCTAGTTCTCTCACAGCTGCCCTCCCCAGTCCTAGCCTTCTTCTGATTTCTTGACTATTGTCTCCATTTTGGTTAATGACTGTGTGAAGGTATTGATAATCCTTGACAAGTTCAATGTCCTCATTGTCAACTTTAAAGTTACATAAATCTTCTGTTGTCATTACTTTAGTCTTTTTGACGTTCAGCTGTAGTCCTGCTTTTGTGCTTTCCTCTTTAACTTTCATCAGCATTCGTTTCAAATCATTACTGGTTTCTGCTAAGAGTATGGTATCGTCTGCATATCTTAAATTATTGATGTGTCTCCCTCCAATTTTCACACCTCCTTCATCTTGGTCCAATCCCGCTTTCTGTATGATATGTTCTGCATATAGATTAAACAAATAGGGTGATAAAATACACCCCTGTCTCACACCCTTTCCAATTGGGAACCAATTGGTTTCTCCATATTCTGTCCTTACAGTAGCATCTTGTCCAGAGTATAGGTTGTGCATCAGGACAATCAGATGCTGTTTGGTCCTTCAAAATAAAGAGGTTTCCAGCTCTCTTGGTTGCACGAGGCATTTATGGACTAGCCATCAGAGTCTGATGGCAGAGATGTCACCTAGAAGCTCAGGGAAGAGGAGGCAGGCTCTGGTGCCAACAGACCCACAAGAGATAGATTAGGATATGGATCCATCTGCTCCATGGATTTAGTTGCTGGTAGGCTCTGCCTGCAAGGAATCCTGCTCCGGGATCATGACACTCTGAAAGTGCCAAAAGAGAGCAGGTGAATATTTTGGACTACTCTAGTGCTAGTTCTTACTGTTGAAGATCTCCAGTGATCTGTCCCCATCTCCTCCTACACCTTCTTGTTCCAGCCTATCAGCCTGCATTGTCTCATTTTTGATGTTCTCCTGCCATCTTGCTCCTTAGGCCTGAAGAGTCTCCTTCTCTGAGTTTGCCAAGCCGCTTTCCTTTCCTTCATCTATCTTAAAGACACCACAGATTCAGCGATGCCTTCCCTTATTCTAAAAGATCATCTCACTCCTTATATACCCAACCAGTTACTATGCTTTGCAGGAGAAGGCATCCTGCAGATACCATTTCATCAGGAGGCTTGTAGGGGAAGGGCTGTAGCTCAGTGGTTAGAGCATCTGTTTTGCATGCAGAAGTCCCAGGTTCAATCCCTGGCATCTCCAGGTAGGGCTGGGAGAGGCTCCTGCCTGAAACCACAGACAGCTGCTGCCAGTCGGTGTGGACAATACTGAGCTAGATGGACTGTTGGTTTGCCTCAGTTTAAGTCAGCTTCCCAAGTTCTTGTGTTCCACACAATGTCAAAATCAGGACTTTAGTGTGACTGCGCCTACCCTTTGGAACTCCCTCCTGTTATAGATCACACAAAAATAATACCTATTAACTTTTCAGTATTTGTTGAAAACTTTCCTCTTCCAGCAAACCTTCTAAGTGGAGATTTTTATTCCAGTCAGTATCTGAAAGTGAGTTTATATGTTTGCTTTAATTCTTTTTACACATGTATTGGTATTTAATTGTTTTAAACATATGCATTGTTTTAACTGTTTAAATGTTTTAACTGTTTTTAAATAAGAAATTGTTGTATATATGTTTTATTGTATTGTGAAGCTTTACAGGAAGCAGTTCATAAATGAAATAAATTGTTATTGTTATTAAGAACATAAGAACATAAGAAGAGCCTGCTGGATCAGGCCAGTGGCCCATCTAGTCCAGCATCCTGTTCTCACAGTGGCCTACCAGGTGCCTGGGGGAAGCCCGCAAGCAGGACCCGAGTGCAAGAACACTCTCCCCTCCTGAGGCTTCCCGCAACTGGTTTTCAGAAGCATGCTGCCTCTGACTAGGGTGGCAGAGCACAGCCATCATGGCTAGTAGCCATTGATAGCCCTGTCCTCCATGAATTTGTCTAATCTTCTTTTAAAGCCATCCAAGCTGGTGGCCATTACTGCATCTTGTGGGAGCAAATTCCATAGTTTAACTATGCGCTGAGTAAAGAAGTATTCCTTTTGTCTGTCCTGAATCTTCCAACATTCAGCTTCTTTGAATGTCCACGAGTTCTAGTATTATGAGAGAGGGAGAAGAACTTTTCTCTATCCACTTTCTCAATGCCATGCATAATTTTATACACTTCTATCATGTCTCCTCTGACCCACCTTTTCTCTAAACTAAAAAGCCCCAAATGCTGCAATTATTAGTCCTAGCTTTGCCTTTCTTGCAAATGCAAACAGGCACTTGACTTCTCTGCCAATAGAGATTTCCTTTTGGGGCTAATATCAGCTTGGGAGGAGATTTTTTCCATCAGGACCAAGATATGGGAGGAAAGGATTAAAGGAAACTTCCTGCATGGGCCACAGTTCCATTCATGATCAGCCATCTGCTAGTGGCTGCTACTTATGATTTTAAAAAGAACTGTGCAATTCCAAGTCAGAGGGCACTTTGCAGTCAAAGTCAAACCTCCAAAAGTCTCTGCAGGAGGTTTTAGGGAAACTGCCATTGCTTATTTTACAAAGCTCTCCCAGTTGTTCACGACATGGCCCAAACTACAGATGGAAGTGAATTCCAATTGGACCTCATTTTAATACCTAATTCATAGTTCCTGGATTTATATACAGAATTAGAACTAAAGATGTGAAGGCCTGGGAAAAACAATAGAAATATTAAGGAGAAATGGTTCCCCCTCCATTTTTCCATTTCCCTTCCAAATTTTTCCAGGAGAAAAATGGAAAAATTGAGAAACAACTGGGAAAAAACACAGCCCCCCCCTTTTCCCAGTTTTCCCCAGGCTTTCACATCTCTAATTGGAACACAATTATCAAGCAGATTGCATACTGAGTTTTGTTCAAAAATGCATTAAAATGTACACAAAACATGCATTTTAGGGGGCATGCACAGGAAAGCATACAAAATGCCTTTTTGTGGGGTGATGCATACAAAATGCATATTTTACGGGAAAATGCATAGGAAAATGTGTGTATTCTAGGAAATGTGTACAATTTAAATGCAAAATGATCATGAGTTTTGTTTAAAAATATATGCAGAAAATGGGATGGAATGGCCTGATAACTGAACACATGCAAAGCAAAACTGGTGTGGAGTGGAAATATACTGTTCTGTCCATCACTAACTCCTCTCAGCCCACTGGGCAGCAGCTTCCAGGCTTCAGATCCTAGCCACAAAGCAGCTTGATCTGGGCTGAATGCATGCCTCTTGTAAAAACCCACAAGGTGGATATGTACATCAAGTCAGGAAAGATCAAACTTCAAGGTGTTCAAATCTGGAGGACCACCTCCTCCTCTGATTGCCCTGGGGCCAAAGAAAGCTGTCCCCGGCGTAAAGGAAAACTCCCTGGATGGTGCAAGGCTGCCCTTCTGCAAATGCGTAACAATGAATCATTTAAAACTGAAGTCTATTAACTCTGCTGGGAACGTATCCCTCCAGTTTATAGATGTGGGCACTGTGTGGGTATTTTGACACAGTAAAAAAGCATGCTGTTCCCTTTCCCTTTCTGTCTTCTAGCCTGCTTAGCTTAAATATGCAGAAACAATTGACTCCCCCAATACATTCTTTCAGTTAATCGTATGTGAAACTGTGTCCCTCCAAGCAGCCATTCCCAGTGATTTCCAAAAGGAGAAAGAAAGTGTGTGCATGTGTGGAAACAGCTATAGATACCGTGTGCTTTCTATGGCAGACTATACTGCATCCTTTGCATCTGAGAACTGCCCACCCCCAAAAAGACAGAACGAGCTGAAAAAGAAGAAAAACAGCTGCACACTTGTCACTGCAATGCTTGTGCTAGAAGCCCCAGTGTTTGGTGCCAAGAAGAATCAACCACTGCCATGGGGGAGCTAAAGCAGATCCTTGTTGGCCTATTCTGTACAAGCAGATCTGTAATCTGTTCCATGCACCAGCCATTAGTGGATTCTGTGAATCTTTTGTCATTTGTGCCTTTCAAAGGGTGCCGCTGTTGAGTCACACACTGGGAAAGATAACCATCTACAAACAGCCACATTGTGTCAAATGTCAGCTTGCCTCATCTGTGAAATGGAGATAATCTTTGGCTCCTGTACAGGGCAATTAAAATCATGATAGACTGAAGGACTGGTAAATGGAGACCAATGTATTCATTACCATTCCCATGTGCTGTTTGGAGCCAGGTTCAGTGCCAGCACCCAGTATCCTCGGGCAGGTGTAGAGGAATCAGCACCCTTGAAAGGCCCACTGCTAACACCTGCCGTGAGCCGTCCCTTGCTTTTTAAACCCAGCCTGGCAGTCTGAACTGTCCTGGGTACAGCCCTGTAGCCAGCCTTCCTTGTTAGATGGGGCAGTCACTTTTCTAGGTGGGGCATTTTATCAGGGGGAGGCGCATAGCAAAGCAAATCCCCCCCACTCACTGGTGCAGATGATGTGAGGGCCAAGCCATGGGAATGGAAAGACAGTGACCTTCCCCCTCACTCATCCTCCATGCACAGAGTGTGTTAACTTACATAATGGGCTATGTAAAGGTCATGTTAACAGAAAATTTAGTATGAATACCAGAAATTAAATGACTGGTATATTTCTTGTTTCATAAGAAAAAAGGATGTGAAAGATATAGAGAACAAGGGGATAGCAAAAGGTATTAACTTCTCCTTGAAGGCTGCTCCTTCTAGTCTTGTTCCTGACTTTTCTATTTTCTTTCATGCTGGACAATCAAGGGAAAACTTTTTAACTATTTGCTATATAAAGGACTAACTAAACAGTTGAAAACTAATTGTGGAAAGCAATTGGATTTTTTTTACTGGTTGCTTTGCTGGATTTCTTGCCCAGAAACCCTACAAAATGCCTCATGGTATGCTGCATACGTTGGGAAAATCAGAAATTAGGCCTGAGTTACAGCCTAGGTAGCCAGCCAGCTAGCTGTTTCATCTTTTTCCATCATGTACTCATGAACAAGAACAAAAAATAGCCATTATGGCTATTAGCATAGTGAGTGCTTTAAAACAGTAAAAGGCAACTTAGGGTAGATATTTTTTTTCCAGATCACTTTAAGTTATCTATTTATTTCACCCTTAGCAATAAGCACCCAATCCTGCTCTACTCATTATAATAACTGCAGAATAAACAAACTCTTAATGTCTTGCTGCAGGCAAACAAACATGCTTCTTTATTGCTGGCTGGGTAGAGAACACAACAGAAACTGAAAAGCAGAGCAAAGGCAAGTTTAAGGGGTGGAGTCTAACTCTAGCCCATAATACAAAGTTCTAATATTTAACGCTTCAAGGGTCATGATACTATACAGGCTGTTTTTTTTCAAGATCAGTTTAGTAATTATAGGGTGATTGTGATCATGAATAATCCACCCTCAGTCAGGGAAAGTCTTGGGTGAGTAGACATTTGAGGGTTGTTCCAGATGAGGTTTTTGTTTTGCACTCACCTTGCCTCATTCACAGGAATTTTTCAGAGGGTCCTGTTCCTAAATTACTCCTGTTCTTAAAACAAGCTGTTGTTGTCTAAATGAAGGCTGTTATTGTCTGTCATGTCACAAATTAAAAAGACAATTTTCCAAAAAAATCTGGGGGGAAGCACAGCTTGGGGGGGCAGTGTACCCATTGCCCCTCTCTGGCTACAGGGCTGCTTGGGTAGCAGACTCCAGATGCCATTTTGATTTTCCACAATACATCTGATGTATCATTACTTTGGGGCACTGTGAGAAATAAAAATGGTGGTTTGAGGCAGCCAGCTAGCACTGCTCAGAGCATTTTTAGGGCTCTGCCACTGCTGCCAGGTTAGCCTGCTAGGGTGCACTGGCAGAGGAGAGGGCCCACCAGAGGGCACTTTGCCCATGCCCCTATCAAACCTGGAGTTGTTTCTGGCTGGGGCCACCATCAAGGTCAGCATCACTGGGCACCTGCCAAGGCCCATACCAGCAAAAGGGGCCCACTGCCAGTCCTGCAGTCCTGTGGCCTTGTCTCTACTCCTTGCTGTCACTGCCTGCTCACATGTCCCATCGTAAGTTTCCTGAACAATATAATGGCAAATTTCTGGCCCCTAGCAGTTCCTGAGCAAGCAGATCTTGAGGCCCCATCAGTTGTGAGGAATTCACTCTGTACACCACCACTCCCATCACCAGTTGGGTCCAGAACATGAACAAAACCCCTATATTGCAAGGAAGCACGACTAGATGCAATAAACTGATTGATTTTGCTGAAGCAAATCTAATCTAGAGGAGAAAAGCTCAGTTCAACTCACCACAATGGAGCAAATGAATCCAGCCTTATCACACAGGAACAGCCAGCTGGGAGAGGAAATGAGGACCAAGGGAGGACAGCCAGGTATCAATAGCAGTGAGAGTGCCTGGAAACACATTCCATGCAGTGGCTGTTAACAGAGGTCATTGCCCAGGTCCTAAATCACATAAATCACGGCATCTCCTAGGTTGCAGCTGTTGATGGCCAGGTGAAAGTCAGGATGTTGGAGCCATTCTGGGGATGGAGTGGAGGCCTCTCTCACCAGAGCTACTCAAATATTAGCACAGACTGCTTTCCTGACTTGTCAAAGGGCCTTCGTTTACCCCAAGAAAAGCAACAGGGGGAGCAGCATAGACAAATATGCCAAGTGTGCTCCTTTAATGCCATTCCTTAAAAACAACACAAAAAATCCCCATTCATGTGAAAGCATGCAGTGTCACACCTATTGTTTGCAAGACATGAAGGTGCCTTGCTAAAAAGCACACAGGCCTTGATGTACAGGAGCAGCAGAAGGCTGTGCCTACACTGTTGACCTACAAACAAGCAGCATGTTTGCACATGGGGTCTGGGTTGCACATGGTCTGTACCCCCTCACTATAGACTATATTCTCCTTTTGCACACCTGGTATTACAAGCCTGTGTGCTGTAAGAAAACCTGTTTCTTCTGCATGTGGATTGCAGTCTCTGGTCATCTCCAGTTAAGGAGATAGAAACTGCCTATCCTTGATCACTGCCTATACTTGGGGAGTATATCATAATCTTTGGGGCTACTTTGAGATGTGAAGGTACTGAATATTGTTAATTGACCGGTTGGTTAAGCTGTATAACCCATTTTGATGTATTTTAAATGAACTGTTAATTGTTGAATTAATTCTTAATTTTTTAGCATTATGTTGCAGTGATACAACTTTTTTAATATACATTATGATTGTATACTGTTATTGTAGACTTCATTTTTTTGTGAACAGCTTTGTGCACAAATGTATTTATGGAAAATAAATATATTTCATTATGACTATACATTTCACTATAATTTAGACAGCAATATAACCCAACTCACCATTGTGGAGGAGTATGTGACCAGGTGACGTGCATGCTTGCTCAGTCTGCTCTCCAGGTGCGAACTGTTGACTGGGCATCTTTAAGGCTCTTGCTGCTCTCTCTTCTTGGGGTTCTTTAGGACATCTTCAAACAGAATAGGGGTCACCAACTTTTTTGGACCAGTGGGCACATTTCAATTTTTTGAAAGAGTGCTGAGAACACCAATTACAAAATGGCTGCCATGGGGGCATGCCATAACACAACATGGCTGCCATGGGGGGCACTGCATAATATAATAATAATTAGAGAAAGTGCAGTCATTGCTGCTTCTTCATCCACCCTCTCTGGACAACCTCATGTTTAACCTGAGAAATGAGCTATGTTGTGCTGTGCTGGTGCTGACTGTGGAGATACAGCTATTAAAGGCACAAGAACTCTGTTTTCCCAATGATAACCCCAGGCTGCCATCCTGCACCCACTTAACTGGGAATAAGTCCCATTGAACGCAAATAGACTTAGTTCATACCACTGTACTGTAAGTTAACTATATACAGTGAATTCTTGAGCGCCTGGGCATCAGCTCCTGCATACATGCCTAGGTCTCCTTGCAAAGTTTTCACATTTTGCATTTTCCATCTGGAGAAGGGATTCTTTAACATTCACCCACATTTATTGTGTAGTAGTATTTGCAGAAAATAATTTCTAGGGAGTACCTATCTTAGAGATCCTCCGTGGCGCAGAGTGGTAAGCGGCGGTAACGCAGCCGAAGCTCTGCTCATGGCCGGAGTTCGATTCCAACGAAAGGAGGAAGTTGAATCTCTGATAAAAGGGGTCGAGGTCCACTCAGCCTTCCATCCATCTGTGGTCGGTAAAATGAGTACCCGGCATATGCTGGGGGGTGAAGAAAGGCCGGGGACGGAACTGGCAATCCCACCCCATATATATGGTCTGCCTAGTAAACGTCACAAGACGTCACCCTAAGAGTCAGAAACGACTCACACTACAAGTACGGGGACACCTTTACCTTTTTACCTATCTTAGATGAACCTACCACAGGAAAGATGCATCCTGGTTGCTAGGAAAAAAAGAAAGTGCAAACTATGGTGATTCCAAGGAATTTCTATTGTCTGGTGTCCAAACAACTCACCAATCAATCACTGCTCTGACTTCATTCATTGGCTAAATACACTGATAGGTGAGAGTAGCCAGGTTCTCATTTCACAGATATTGTTCAAAAGGGTACCTGCACATTTTGTTTCATAACTTTCTTTCTAGGAGAGCTAGAGACTTTTTGTTTTTTAAAGGAAGCTCAGTGTTCAATTAAGTCCTACTCTGAGTAGACCCGCTGAAATTAATGAACCTACATTAGTCATGTCTATTAACTTTGATGGGTCTATTCTGCAGCTTCTCCTATTCTGCAACCACACAGAAGCATAAGACTGCAGAATAGGTTATAGGCCTTTTAAACACTGCTTGCAGTTTTTCCAAGGGGATGGAGCCCCTGGCAGGAACACCTTGCCAGCTTTCTTAAACCCTCAGATGACTCTGATCCCTGCTTGAGGCAGCATCTTCCTTACGCCAGCCAACAAGGCCCACTGGGAACTGCCCAGGGTCCTGATTGTCTTTCTCATGGACTGGAAGAGGCCCTGTTAATCAGTACCGTTTCCCCTACAAGACCAAGCTCCAGCAGTATACTTCTCCTTTTAGCTTTTATGGCTAATATGTGGTTGTGTTTTTCCACACTGGCATCCTGCTCCTCTTTGCGTTAGCTTCAATGTCTAGTCCTCACTAGAATTCTCCCTTAACAGGTCCCCCATCTCCACTCTGTCTGCATTTTTATCTATGCTACCACTTTCTGCCCTGTCACTTTCTATTTTTGCCAGTATGTCAGACACCTCCCATCAACCCCAGAGAGCATGGCTGTGATGACTGGGACTAATGGGAGTTCTAGTATGAAAAATCTGGGGGATACCAGGTTGGCAAAGGTTGCTCTATTCTGCCACACAACAATGCTCTATACCAGGAATAGGGAAACTTTGGTCCTCTACATATTGCTGGACTCTCAACTCCCGTCAGCCTCAGCCATCATGGCCAGTGGTCAGAGGTGATGAAGGTATAGTCCAGCAACATCTGGAAGGCCAAAGGTTTCCTACCCCTGCTCTATGCCCAGGTAAGCCTCTACTTCTCCAGGGCTTCATTTAAGGCAGGACCCAGCTGCAGAATCTATTTTCATTGCAAGGACTCCATTTTGGATTAAAGATGAGAATGTCTCTGCACATGTCTAGATGTATTTGCCCCATGAGCAACTACAGTCTGTCCTCATGACCTTCGGACTAGTGGAAAGGTTCCCAAGTCAGCAAAGAGAGCCTCAACATCTCTATAAGCTAACCCATAACCTTTTCTATTCCATCAAGCCACTTCTTTCATCTAGATCTAGACTCACGACCTGTTCCTTATTTCAAGGAACAGTTCGTTAATATTACCAGTTAGGGCAACCGAAATGATGAAGGGGCTGGAGCAAAACCTCTTTGAAGAAAGGTTACAACATTTGGGGCTTTTTAGTTTAGGGGGAAAGGCAAGTAAGCGGAGCATATAAAAGTATGCATGATGCAGAGAAAGTGGGTAGGGAGAGGGTTTTTTCCTTCTCTCATATTATTTCAGCTGAGGGTCATCCAATGAAGTTGAATGGTGGGAGATTCAGGACAGACACAAGGAGGTCTTTCACAAAGCACGTATCTAAACTATGGAATTCACATCTACGAGATGTGGTGATGGCCACTAATTTGGACAGCTTTAAAGGGGATTGGACAAATTTATGAAGGAAAGGGCTATCAATGACTACTAGTAATGACAGTTATATATGTAATATTAGAGGCAGGATGGGTCTGAATACCAGTTGCTGGAGAGCACAGTAGGGAGAGTGCTGTCACACCCATGTCTTCAGCCACTGGGGGTGAAAGGATCTGTCACTTTCAGTGCTCTCAATTTCTCATTTTTCAAATCTTAAATTTAGCTCTCCAGGTTTCTGCAGCGATCTGTGATTTAAAAAAAAAAATCCATATGAAAATTCTTCAGCATTTTAGTACAAATTCCTCCTAATAAACACATTTTAACTTAAGTACACATTTTTACAAGCAATTTCTAATATAACACATTTTTGTATGTGATTTTCACAAATATATTCATTTTATACAGTTTCCCCTCATACATGCCTTTTTCTAAACCCTGTTTGGTTAGAGAATTGCATTGCAAAATTCAGATAATTGTGAATTTTGAAGCATGGCTGTGTTAATTCTTATATTGTTTCAGAAAGTGTGAATTTGATAAATTCAGCTTTAAATGCAAACTGAATTTAATCCATCCCCAGCTCTGTTGCCCACATACTGTAAGGTCCCCAGGTCATGGGTCATGACGACACCTTCAACTCATTTTCCAGTCCCTGAGCAATCTTCTACCCCAATTCTACCTAACCTCCATTGAGTCCATAATGCTACTGTACAACCCTCCTGAGCAGGAACTGCATGATTACTGTATAGCACCTAGCACAATGTTAGTAGTGAATGTTTTTGCCATAGCATTGGCTGGTTCAAATTGATGTGTGAAAATTAGCCACTCCCTCCCTCTTATTTATTTTATTATTTACTTTTTTATGTTATTTGCAGGGAACTCTACAGAAGAACAGTTCTCTGGGCAGCTCACAGAATAAAACTAACCAATTAAAAATACCACAGTAAATAAAAATACAATAAGGCAACAGATACCTGTTACAGATAACAGATGCCAGGCCCAGCCTCCAAGAGGTCTTCTGTACCTTTAAAAATTGTGCAGGGGGAAGGGAGAATTCCACCTTGTGGTTTTTCCCATTACAGTGTTGCAAGGACACCTGCACTTGGCTGACTTTCTCTTCTCCTAAAGATACAGGATCAGTCTCAGGCCCTGAACCTGGCAACCCTACTGGGTAACACTATGTCAAATAAGTTCAAAAACAAGTCAAAGAGATTGGAAAGTAGAGAATTAAACAACAAAATTTATTTTTATTTATTATTTGATTTATATCCCACCCTTCCTCCCAGCAGGAGCCCAGGGTGGCACTCATAATCATAATCATAATAATAGAGCTAAAATAACATCAAAAGGGGCAACAGAATTTAAAAACCTTTGGAAATTGGGATGGTCGTTTTCTGGCACCAACAAGACACTGAAGTAGGCAACTCGTGGAACTTTCTAGGGAGGGTATCCTGCAGACACTTTCACTTGTAAGCAATTGCCATACCTCACTTGGTGGGTATACCCAGAGAAGGGCCTTAGATGAAGATTTCAGGGTCCGGCTGGGTACATGTGGGAAGGGGTGATACTTCAAGTACCAAGATCTCAAGGGTTTTAAAGGTCAGAATCACTGCAGACCTTGGAAAAGTTACTTTTTTGAATTACAGCTCCCAACAGGCCAATCCAGTGGCCATGCTGGCTGGGGCTGATAGGAGTTGTAGTTCAAAAAAGTAACTTTTCCAAGCTCTGATGAATCAGCACTTTGAATTGAGCCCAGAAATGGAGCTGAAGCCACTGAAGATGATAAAGTGCTGGTGTAACACTGTTGTAATAATGCCCAGTCCCAGTTATCATTCTTGGCCTTTCTTGTCTCAGTTCACAATCTGCTTTTCACTTTTCCTCAAGTCTCCTTTTCCTTTGACTACTCTTCTTAGACCATTGCCTACTCTGTACCCTTCCTTCAGTCACTTTGCCTCTGGGCTTTGATACAGCTAAAGGGCAGTTTCCCACCTGGGATCTTTTTTCAGTGTTCAGCCTGCTCCACAAAGGTACTGTCTCTTGAGTATGTATTAGATTTTAATCCCAACCATACTAACCATCCTCTTTCTCTAAAGAAGTCCGTTTTGATGTATTCTGACAGTTTTATTCTCTCAGCACATGGAGTGCTTATGAACATTCCATGCCATCGCAACAGCTCAGCCATTCAGAAGCTTGATTCTCACAGGTACAATAACAGTAAAGACCGTTGCCAAGTTGGGATTCCATTGTCCTGTCACAGCTGTGCAGAATATGGATCACCTTCCTGCTTCTCCTCTGTTCTCCCGGTGTCTTATTAAAATCTTTTTTGCAGGGATGACTGGACCTAAGCATTCCTTTTATCCCCCTTGGCTTTCTAAAATAACATCGCATCAGCGGACACAAAGAAAGCTCAGGGGGTTTATTAAAATTGGACAAAGGAACAGTCATTTACTGATGGCTGCATTTACTTCCTGTATGGAAGAATTATCTTGGGTGTTTCTGAAGGGTGACAGGAGCTCTGCATGTGGAAAATGAGGTGACATGTGGATGCATATTCTGTGGTAGCTGATGTGCTACCTGTATCAGTATTGCCATTTGTCCATCTGGACTAGCAGCACTATGCTTTTTCAGATTGATACAGTCCCTGTGTAGGTTGTGGGTGTCCAGCATGCTGGACCTTGCATCTAGAAATGTCTTTAACCATAACATCCTGCCAGTTTAGTTCCCTTCATCAGTCACATCCACACCATACATTTAAAGCACATTTAATGCATATTTCAAGCATGTCTCTCCCCCCCCCCCAAGAATCCTGGACACTGTAGTTTACCCTTTACAGAGCTATAATTCTCAGCACTCTTAACAAACTACAGTTCCCATGATGCTTTGGGGGAAAGCCATATGCCTTAAATGTGTGTTAAATGTGTTTTCAAAGTATGGTGTGGATGTGAGCATTGTAAATCGAAACACAGCCCCAGACTGAACCTCTCTATCATCAGCTAGAGGACTTTTACTGCACATTTTCATTGGAGGTGCTTATTTTAATGTTTTGATGGAATTCTTTTATTGTGTATTTTAATTATGTGTGCTTATTTTTTGTGTGTAATTAGTTTGGCACTTGTAAACCACTTAGATGCCATTTTGGCAATTTAGCAGTATATAAATTAATTAGATAATGATGATGATGGTGAAGAGTGGTTCCATTCTCCTCCCAAACCATTTCTGTTGGCTTTTCCAAGGAACTCAGGGCGATAGCAGTAAACCATAGTTGGGACTTCCTGCAGTAATTCAACACCAAACTACCTCTGGCCATGTGTGAGCCACAGAGTGAGCAGGAGAGCATCCAGCAGTGGCTTTTTCAGTAACACCACTGTAAAGGCACCCACTAGCTTTATGGCTAGTCATCCCGCAACCACGGCGATGTCCCTGCTGAAAATAGCAAAGATAAAATAGAAGCTCAGCTATCTCTGAGAAGCAAATGTGTAGGGAATGGAAGGAGCCAGCCAAGCCCAGCTTGAAAGCCATAAATTAACCTCATGAGCTTCCCTAATGGGACTGTGATTTATCTCCTGCCTTCTGTCTGAACTAATTGAGTTCATACTATCAGGTGATTCATGCCACAGAGAAGGGTTCCAGAGAAAATGGGTCCTCCAAGAGCAGATTCCCCCCCCTTTTCATGAAAGGCCCCAAGTTTTTTTCTCCCCTTTCCTTTATTAGCCGGGGAGCCATAATGCTTTTAAAGCCAAGAAGCCTTTGAAAAGGAGCATTTAACCCAGAATCAAATCAATCACTGACAAGGGTCAAATTTCAGCCCTGATGAGAGGACAGCCCAGGTTCCACTGAAGGAAATGTACCCCCTGCTTCCCTCCTTCTGGCACCGAATGTGGCCCTGAAGGTGATGAAATTATTAAGAGTTAAAAGATTTCTGTGAATCTTAAAAACTTGCATACATGTCCAAGTTAGCCCAATCAAATATATGGTTTCACCTACTTTTTTAATCTTAAAGATCAAAAGGCATTTTGGGCCAGGGTGGTGGAACAAGAAGATGCACTGCATTTCAGATGCATACACCAGAGAGAATTTTGTGCAAATGAGGTTAACAAAAAAAAATGCCTCTAGTGCAGATCATCATAGGAGGCTTATAGGTGCTTTGTAATATTCTGATCCCCCCCAACTGATTGACAAAGATACAGGTTGAGCACAGGTGGAGGCCCAGCTAAAACACTCCAGTGGACAGCCAAAGTCCACTGGTCCACTGGCAGGAGAGTATTTTCAGTATTTCCTAGCCAATCAGAAGACCAGCTATTGGGAGCAATCAATTGGCCAATCTTCGTGCCCCTCCACACTAGTGATTGTTCTCTCCCCTGATGTATTCTGCAACGTCATTGATGCAATAATAGTGCATTAGTGGTGTTCAGGAGAATGTCCATCAAAAGAAATGATAACAACTCCAATTAAAATTAATTGAGAACCTGTCTATAAGTTAAAATATGAGCACTTGCATTTAATGCTTGAGGAGCTGTTTTGGTCCTGTGCATATGGACACACAGCTTTGTTCTATCATGGTTCTATCATGGTGTTCAGTTAGGGTGAACATTCCATGACATCACAGCATCTCAGCTAAGGGAGAAGAGTGGTTCACAGACAGCAGATGATCTTTGGCTAACTTGTAGAGATGGTAGAATTCCAGATGCATTGTGTGAATGAACTGGCTTAGTAGAGGAGAGTGGGTGATGTGCAGTTCCCCAAGACATGACATTAGAACAAAATAATGTTCTGACTATCAAGAAGCATTTTTACACACGAAAGTGAAATGTAAGAAGAACAAAGGGGGCACAGTAGACCAAGAGATGATTTAGTCAAATGGGAATCACAGGAAAAGGTGGGGTTGAAGGGAAAGGAAGGAAATGGAGCTATTGGCATGGAGAGTACCCATGAACTAAACTAAAAACCTGAAGCCAAAGATGTAGCTGGATAGTGTCATTATATGGGTTAGTCCAGGGGTTGCCAACATGGTGCCCATGAGCACACATGTGCCCACAAAGATGTTCCCTGGCACCTTTAGTGTTTCCACCCCCTGCCCCTCCTTCCACTGAAATTAAGTTTGGGAGAAGCATTCTATTAATAGCCAACATAATAGGTTGTGGTGTGTGCTTGGTTGTGGTGGTGGTGGGCATTGTCCAGTTTCTCTAGTTTGCAAATGTGCCCACAGGCCCCAAAAGGTTGTTGGCCCCTAGTTTAGCCACTAGGTGGCATTTGTGTCTGGGTGGAGTCAGGAGTTTCTTGTTGCTGTTCTGTTCTTGCTGGAGAGAGACAATAAAGTTCTGGCTTCCTGACTGCCATATCCTCGAAGCCTTCCATGACAAGTCCCAATTAAAGTTCAGCCTCCCTGTTGCCACCCACTGCTTTTTGATCTTTGTTGTCCACCTAGAGTCATATTGCTGTAGAGATGGTAGAAACCACAGTGCGCCAAATTCCCATGTTGAGCTCTAGACTGTAGACAAAATATGTAAGTGTATTCTTCCTTGGCAACCTCCCTCTTTGCCACGTCATTCCTGCCAACAGTGCACACCCCTCCTGTCTCTAGGCCAGGGGTGGGGAACCTCAGTCCAGGAGACTCTGATCATTCTTGAACACTGATCATTCTTCTTGCTTGTCTGGATTAAGGATAGAGAAGGGTGTGTGAGCATGTGTAGAAACTCACCTACTGTATAAAGCTAAAATTGACATTTGCTGCTCTGTCCACTTTTGCCATTGACTCCATCCATCACTGGCACATGGCCCTTGGAAGGTTGCCTAGAAAGGACTGTGGCCCTCAGGCTGAAAAAGGTTCCCCATCTTTGTTCTAGCCCTTCCCTGTCATTTTGCACCAGTTTCTCCTTAGAGCCTCCTTTCTTTCCGCTCCCACATGTTCACCACCTATTGGTTTCTTGGAATTTGCCTTTCAGGCCACTGCCTGCTTTGCTCCACTTTTTTAAGGCACCCTGTCTTCCTCTTCCTTCCATACCTGATAGCCCCTCCTCATCTGAAATGCTGTGAAACTTCTTTCTCACTCCACTAACAACTCTGCACCCTTCTTTCAGCTTCCCTGTCTCTGAGCTTCCTGTTCTTTAACTTCTCTACGTCTCAGGTCCTCTTTGCACTCCTCATTTTGCCCCTGTGTGAGATTTTCATCCCAGCCAAACAGACAATCTTCCCATTCCCTCACAGAAGCTGGACTATAATGTCTAGTTTCCTGAGCAACTGTACATGTCACACTGTCCACATAAGATCTAGCAATCCATGCCACAATTCACAGCAATTCACAGCCACAATGTGAAGAAAAAGCAATATAATATAGATGCTGATAGTCCTGAAAAACTCAACACCCAAGGGGGCATTTTAATGAATGCCCTTTCCTTCATTTGTTACAAATTTGCTCCTCCTCCCCTGGCTCTAGACATGCACTTATTTAAATTAATTTATTTAACCATTTTTATCACATCTTCCCAAAGGCTCAAGGCACCATGGAATCCAGGGATCCCAGAGCTGGCAAATCTGTAAAACAAAACCTTCTCTTGCTGGCATCCCTATGTTGTGCATGTAAGTGTGTTTGTATGTTCGGGGCAATGGCAGTAAGGAAGCTTCTTTGCGCAACCACATGCACCTGCAAGAGGCTTATAGATAATCATTTATGATGTTTGCCTAAACAATCATAAGGGGAAATCTGGCCAAGTAATGACTTGGCTTTCAGGATGGATCATGTGTCCTTACGGAGTCTGCAGAGGCTTCCTTGTCATCTGTGCAGCTCTTTGCCAGCCCAAGGCATATTGTGCGTTACGTTTAAATATTCAAGGGCACATACCCTTCTTGCTAATTACCATGGGGCACCATCCACCACAATGTTCTCTTGCACTTTCCTTGCTTAAATGAACGGGTGCCCTCCAAATTAATTTCAATGAAGAACACAGGAGAACTTCATGGTAGATTGTCAGATCTGCCTGCCTCCCGTTCTGCTACTCTTAATGAGGCGCAAAATCTGCTGAATGAGGCAGCTGCTTACCTGTGTCTTATGGCATAGAGAGCCACCTTCTATGGTTTTGTAACCAAGCTCTTCAGAACAGTTGGAGGAGGAGGCGTGTGCCGAGTTTCCAAAGCACCAATTGTTACTGGAAAATCCGCACTTCATAAAGGGTTCTCAAGCCTTCAACACCTACTCAAAGGGGGGGGGAGGGAACCCTTCATGAAATCATCTCCCTGCCTTCTGTGGGACTGCAAGTGGCCCCCTGAGCTAAGCACATGGCTAATGAAGAATTTTTATTAGGATCTCCAACTCTCCAAACACACTGCTAACCACTAAAGCAAATAAACTGACCATAATCACCAGGTTATTCTTTCCCAGAAGGAGGAGGAGGAGGAGAATCCCTCTTGCTAAAAACTAGCCTTTAAAAAAATCAGGTTAGTTGTATCCAATTTAAAAATGACAAGAATGGGGAAGTGGGGGTGGGGAGAATGGAAATTTAGCTTCCAAGCTACCAGGATGAGATATGGGCACATTGGGTTGCATCCAGATTTAGGATTCCCCCCACCCCATTAGAGGGGCTTTGTGGAGCAGCGGAGCCATGGCAGAAGCTGATGATGGCACAGAAGCACAATTAGGCTCAGTCTCTGTGTCAGCTCCAGGCTAGCACAACAGTTAGGTCCGGATCAGGCACACAGCTGAGCGCTGCAAAGGCTTAAGGGGATGGTGAGAGGAGAGACATCTGAGGACAGGAAGTAGGCAGGGTGGAAGGAGGGCAGAGAATGAGAAAATAAATCATAATTACTTTGATCATATGTAGAACATTTTAAGGTAGTGTTTGGATGATTTTATTGTTGTATTGTTTTATTGTAGATATGTCGAGTTTTTATGTACACTGCTTAGAAATGCAAATGACTAAGCAATATATAAATGTCTCAAATAAACAACTGTTCTGAGCATTGGTTGGGATGGATGATTCCTGTGGGTCCCCTTTCCAGCCTCTGATTTTGAATCCTGTGCCTTGGAATGAGGAACTCTCTGCTGGTCAAATGAGTCTTTTGTTAACCAAATAGATTGGCCAGGTAAGATAATGGGCCGATCAGTTGCCTAGCAACAGTGAATGGGCCAGGGAGACCCTTTTGTCATTGAAACTCTTCAGGAGAGGATCCCCCCCCCTCCTGGAGCCCAGCAGAGACTGGTAGTTTGTGTTGTGTCTAGAGAATTGCTGGGAACTGGAAGGCAGGCAGAGAGAGACTAGCTCTCTGCACCATGGCATTTGGGGTGCCTCCTGCAACCCAGATGGAAAAGCTGGATATTGGACTGCTGATGCATTGAACCCCTCCATCCTTGAGCTCAGGTTGGAATGTGTGTAAATAAATAAACCATATTTCATAAAAACACCGCAGTCTCCGCTGACCTTCTTCCCAAACCAAACCCTGGAGGAGCGCAGGGACCCCTGAAATCTCACCACTCAGAGATTGGGGGAGATGTGCAACACAACTAAACATCATTTGGCTTAACTGTGGTTTGTTCAATGAGCCATGCACTGGTGATAAAACAAACTATTGTGAAAGAATGGTTTAATGTGACATGTGAATTGGGCCTAAGAGTTAAATAGCAGAGTGACCAGCGTATATAGAATATGCCCTGAGCACAAATGTAGCTGTTGATGGGTGTGAGCTACTGACAACATATATTAACTTTGCTGAGGCATCTGTACTGGCTGTCGATATAATAACTAGCCCAATTTAAGGTGGTGTTGGTTTTATAAAGCCCTAACCGCTTAGGACCAGTTTACATGAAGGATTATCTTGTGCCATGTACTGCTGCCTGATCTCTATGCTCATTAAAGGAGATGTACCAAATGATGTCTGCTCTATAGCCATCAGGAACAGAGCATTTTGTGCAACAGTGCCTATGTGAGGAGATGCTGCCTGAGGCATGCACCTACTCTGTCCTCCCCCACTGCATTTAGGAGGAGGGGGCAGCCAGGAGAGATGGAGCAAGGGGCAGCACACAACAAAGAGTAACTGACCTTGAAGGCTGAAGACAGTAGGACACTGTAGCATAAACAAGGCAAGTGAGGAATTTACTCTACTGATAAGAATGGAAATGGAAATGGACTGCCTTCAAGTTGATTCCGACTTATGGTGACCCTATGAACAGGGTTCTCATGGTATTCAGAGGTGGTTTTACCATTGCCTTCCTCTGAGCTAAGAAACAGTGACTGGCCCAAGGTCACCCAGTGTGCTTCATGGCTGTGTGGGGATTCGAAACCTGGTCTCCTAGGTCCAACACCTTAACCACTACACCACACTGGCTCTCAATAGGGGATCAGAATAGTGAGGGGTTCTGTAACTAAAAAGGGGCAAACAAACATAATACTTGACAAGTGTGGTGCCCTATGATGAGAAGAGTCCTGGACTTTCTCCTGGAGGAATAAATGACTCACCAGAAGCCCTCAGTGAATGATATAAGGTTTTGGGGCTCTAAGGGCACATTGAGCCTAAACAAACTCCTGACACTGAAGGGAAAGCAGTGAGTAATCTCACAACCAATTTTATGGTACTCCCACCCCATGCATATTAAACAAACTGCCTCTGTTTTATTCGTTAGAGACTTGCCTAAAAGTTCCTTGTGTAGCCAAGCTTTTCCCTGAAGCGTGGCCAGCTTTTGCATTATTGGTTTATTTGACTGTTATTTTTAATGTTCTGAATTTTTATATTGTCTTCTGTGATTTGATCGTTCACTGCTTAGAGAGAATTTGGTTTTGATTGAGGGGTACACAAATTTACAGATAAACTAAGGCATCCCACAGTCCTCAGTCTGCCATTTCAACCACAGCAGCTGCCATGCTTTGTTTTGAACTGTTGACAGCATATTGTAGGATGATTAGGTTTTTCTAGTATATTTTTAAGCAAAAGAACAATTGCCCTTTTCTGGCTTTTAAACCAGCTGAGGCCTACTGCAGAGTAAATGAATATGGCATACCACAGGATATGAAAAGCCTTTCAGAAAATGTGTTGCTGGCTTCAAAAAGTGATCCTCAGTATGAAAATGGGAGTGTTACAAGCATGTTCTGGTTTTCATCTGAGAAAGGTTGGATGGTGTAGAGTAATGATAGGGTTTGAAGTAATGCACATTCCATTAGGGATGTACAAGAACTCCAGTGGAAATGGGAACAAAAATTGCAGATGTCCCAAGTCCAGAATACAACTGGTATTCACTGTTGTTTTCAGTCCGCTGCCTGTGGCAAACATGGGTCAGAATGGAAATTGGTGCCTTCTTACTGTTGGGTTCTCCAGTGGCTGGTAGACCAATTAGAGACTTAGTAAATTAGCAGAGTTTAGCATAATGTAGCTTGCTCAGGGTTTTGTGCTGCATGGGTGTGATTTTCCCTGAGAGAAAGCAAGCTTTTACCTGGCTTTAAATGACTCAGACTTGGTTTCAAAATAAGAAAATACTACTTTATTGATACATACTGGATAGGAGAGTTGCTACTTCTATCTAGCTAATTAAGTTGGAGGCTGCGGACAGCTGATATAGTGCAGTGGAGAGGAGAGCCTGGCTGGGAGTCCAGAGTCTGCAAGTTCAAATCCCCGCTCATGTTTCCTGGTGTCAAGGGCCAGCTAAAGATCACCCACACAGTGAGTGGCTCAGGGGTTACGTGCCCTGCCACCTGTGCAGCTGTGGGCAAGCTGCATAGTCCCAAGGAGCCCAGTTGCCCCCCAGCTGGCAGTTGCGGACAAGGAAGGGGCTGGCTTGTGCAGTTGTGGCAAGCTGAGCAGGCCCTAGCCAGCTGGGGAGGCCTAGCCTCAGAGGGATGCAATGGTAAACCCCCTCTGAATACCGCTTACCATGAAATCCCTATTCATAGGGTCACCATAAGTCGGGATCGACTTGAAGGCAGTCCATTTTCCATTTCCAAGTTGGAGGCTGCAGTGACCATGCTTGGACATTGGCCCTCATGCTAAAGGAGAGGAGACAAAGAGAACATGGCTCCCTCTCCTCCAGTGGTCAGCAGTGAAGAGAGAAACAGGAAGGTGAGTCAGAGGTAGGAATAGCTCCCTGAGACACATCAGTTTACACACTGAAGACTGACAGAAAAGATGAGCACAAGTCAGTGGCAGCCTAGCCAGCTATGAGGGCAATCTCTCTCCCCATGCAAAGAGGATCAAATGGGAGTTTTTCTTGTCACACTTCTAATATTTACTACCCTACACTCCACTCCCTACACCAGGAATGGGCCCTCCAGATGTTGTTGGTCTCCAACTCCCATCATCCCTGGCCATTGACCATGCTGGCTGAGGTTGATAGGAGTTGGAGTCCAGCAACATCTGGAGGGTTACAGGTTTTTTCTCCCTGCTATACACTATATAAGAAATAAAAGTAAATCCTGCATCACGAGGAAAAAACTGTTCTGCTTTCTGACTATATTATCCAAATTAAGCAAATGCACACATTTCCATCATTTATGTGTCTTACTAGAAAAGGAAGTGGACAAGGAGCTATACATGGCATTTATGCCCTATTCCAAGGGTGGGGAACCCTTGAGCCTCCATATGTTGCTGAACTACAATTCCCATCAGCCCCAACAAGCATGGCCAATGGCCTGGGATTATGAAAGTTGTAGTTCAGCAACCTCTGCGAGGCCAAAGGTTCCCCATACCTGTCCTATCCTCTGGCTACAGGAAATTCTGCTTGGACTTCTTCATCTCTTCTAAGATTTCACAAAGTTTTGGCTACAAACTCTGAAGCATATCTCATTAGGTATATGAGCTAGAAACCTTCCTTCCTCCCTTTTCTTTTTAAAGATGGTGCAGTCCCTAGAATAATTGCTCTGGGAAGGGGTTTAAGAGACATTTTACTCTGGATGAAAAATGTCAAACATTTGCTTCTCCATAACTTTCACTGCCTGAAGTGGGATCAATACTTGAATTTGGGGGGGAAAGGTGTGAGCTTAATGAAACCCACAAGCCCCAAACCTGACTCTGTTCCCAATTTGAGTCAAATCATATTCTCCCAGTAGCCTTCTAAAAACAATAGATAAGGCAGCTGTCACAAGCTGAGATATCTTGGGTGATCACAAGAGAAAACGCCTTCTTAGTGGTAGTACTTCGTGCATTGGCAACCTCACAATTGGACTACTGTAATGCCTCTATGTGGAGCTTCCCTTGGGATTGGTCCGGAAGCTGCAGCTCGTTCAGAATGCTATGGCCAAGTTGTTGAGAGGAGCACTTGGATGTGCAAACACAGCTTGGAAAAGTTACTTTTTTAAACTACAACTCCCATCAGCCCCAGCCAGCATGGCCACTGGATTGGGCTGATGGGAGTTGTAGTTCCAAAAAGTAACTTTTCCAAGCTCTGATATTACACCTGTGGTGATAGTACTGTACTGCACTGGCTGCCAGTAAGCTATTGAGCCATGTTTATTGTCTTGTTAATATATAAATCCCTGAACAATTTGGGACCAGATTACTTGAAAGGCCACCTGCTCCTGTATAGACCAGTAAGATCTGTTAGATCATCTGGAGAAACTCATGGTACTGCACTCTACAGAATATAATGGGGAAGTGATCCCAAAACAGGCATTTTCCACTATTGTGCCTGTACAATGGAATGCCTTTCTCTCTGCCATATGTGATGCATCATCCACCAGTTGCTTCAGATATCTTAGAAAGAGATATCTTTTTACAGGCTTTCCCGGGCCCATAAGACCAAACCCTGATTTTTATCAGACCTAATTCCTGATTTTATTTGTTTTTATATGCTTTTATCTTACTGTTTTATGGGGGACAAGGTTGTTTTGTTTTAATTATATTGTTTGTTGTTTTTATGTTGTAGACTGCTTAGGGATTTTTAAATATTAACTAGTTTATAAATGCTTTTAGATAAATAAATAAAGCAAGGATCAGGTCCAGATGGCTCTGGGGGTCAGCAGTGGGGCCCTGCTGAGATGTGGGCAGAGCTTGGAAAAGTTATGTTTTGAACTACAACTCCCATCAGCCCAATCCAGTGGCCATGCTGGCTGGGGCTGATGGGAGTTGTAGTTTTAAAAAAGTAACTTTTCCAAGCTCTAGATGTGGGCCCTGGCAGGTGCCTGCTTATGCCAGTCCCTGATACCAGCTCTGATCCCAGCCTAACCCATCTCATATAGGTTTTTGGAGTTCTACAGAGACTATACATTGTTAATAATAACGATACATGTTTATGCCAATGGAGGAAGCACAACCCTGTTTAGTCACTTTTAAATGCTTGACTTCACAATGTTGAATTCAGTATTCGAGGGAGTGCAAAAGCGGTCAGATAGACAGATGGACTGATAGATTCCAAGAGCTTCAAAGGAGCTTTTTGCCATTTTCAGCACCTTTCTCTAGAAAACAGCTGATGCACTCTGAAAATTTATGTCCTTGTCCAGGAACCTTAATGAACATACCCACGACAGCCAAAACATCCCCCCTCACCATGACCACATTTGTTCTTTTGACCTTGAAGCACACTGCGTTTCTGAGCATTAATCAGAGTGTCTTCTCATCTGCAAGGAGATGGGTTGAAGATGCATTTACCAGAACCACATTGCCACGTGATAATGCATCCAACTCTACTCAGGGTGGACTTGCCATTTCTCCAAGGCTCTGACCACCATCTCTGTGAAAGGATAGGTTGGGGATCTTGTGGGTTTTCTGGAAATCCAGCACAAGAATAATATGGGGGGGGGGAGAGAGGGGCAATGCAGAGCTGGAAAAAGCTGTCCCTCCAGGACAGGTGCTGTTGGACTCCAAATCCCATTAGTCCCAGTTAGCATGGCCAATGGTCAGGAATCATGGGAACTGGAGTCATCATCTGGAGGGCCACCGGTTCTTCATCCCTGCTCCAAGGACAGCTGAGTAAGTCTGTTTTAATATGAGTCACTTCAACTCTTCAGTCTGTTCTGAACTGTTGTCGCATTCATTTGCAATCTTTTAAATCTGCACCCAAATGTAAACGTATATAGTATTTGAATTTAATGAATTTTATCTCAAAAATATACATTCAATGTACTTCACTAAATACACATTTCTAAATGTATTATCTTTCACAGTGTACCTGTGTAAATGTCTTTCCCCCCTCAAAACACACATTTAAACTGTTGTTTTTTAGCTGAGAACCATGCTGACCATTTGGGAACATTAAAAACCAATAGATAGCTAATTTCTGAATTGCACATTAGTTCAGAAGGTGTGGATCAGGTCAGTTTGTATTGGAATTTGTAAAGATCAAATTCTGCATGCATCTCTACCTGATACCCCAAAGCTGCATGGGACCTGCACTGACCTCTGCTCCCAGTAATGACAGATTGGGATCAGGGAAGGATGAATTTGTCAATTTCAGTTTCTTCCAGATTCTGATTTTTTTTCCATCTTAAATTCACTTTGCCACATTTCCGCATCAGTTTGTGATCCCCTTTCACACCTCCTGAAAAAGCTTTCACAAAAAATTGTCAGCATTGTAGTATACATTTCTCCTAATATACATATTTTGTATGCCCTTTTTGTCCAGTGGATACATTTGTGCAAGGAATTTCCCCTAATAAAATGCATTTTGTATGTTATTTTCACTAATATATGAATTTTAATGCACACTCCCCCAAGGTGCACATTTTTATATCCATTTTGTTGTTGGAGAGCTACATTAGAACATTCATAGAAGTGTGAATTTCAAAGGAAAGTTGTGTTTCAGTCACATATTGTTTTGGGAAAGGCAACTTACAGTACATGCTTTGCATTAACATGTGAATTGAATGGGATTTCTCTTCCTCCCCCCCCCCGTAAACTGGAATTTAGCAAGCTAAACCGTGCCAGCAAACGCACAACTCTCAAAGCACTTTAAAAAATGCTCCTCAAGACACCCCCCCCCAAATCAGCTGACTGTTGGGTTTTGGAAAGCCCTTGCAAAGTGCTTTACAATGGGCTCCGTAAGGCCTGGCAGTCAGCAGATTGTTGGGTCTTGCAAAGCCCCTTGCACAGAGCTTTTCATGTGACTCCAGCCAGCTGATTGGCTGTGCCTGCTAACCCCTATTGGCAGAGCCAAGACTTTACCTGCCCCTCCACATGGTAGCAAATAGAACATCAGGTATAGGCCAGGTGGCCATGACTTGGCCAAAATGGCCTCACAGGCCAAACAGGGAGGCCTGCAGTAGGGGAAAATACTACTATCTGAACAAGCTCTTAGTTCATCAACCAAGTCTTCACATCATAATAGCTGATGTGCTAGCACAGAGAAAAGAAGCCAGAAATCAGCATTTTCACCAAGAGAGAACTAGTAGCACACTGTTAACCCTGGCCACATACACTTTAAGCCAGCTGTTCCCAACCTGGTACCCTCCAGATGTTGTGGACTACAACTCCCATCCCATCCTTGACTATTGGACATGCTTGCTGGAGCTGATGGAAGTTGCCCAAAATATCTGGAGGGCACCAGACTGAGGATGGCTGTTTTAGGCCAATGTTCAGTTACAGTCACAGTATGTCTGCCTGAGGCCAGGACCGCAGTGTTTGAATAATGCCCTCCATTAATCTTCTCCAATGAGCAAGAGGCACAAGTGATGTTTTCCCCAGTGCCTCAACAAAGTGAAAACTAATGATCTCCATTAATAAGCCAGCAGGGTAAAAACCAAGCAACAACACAAATGTGGAGTAATCACAGAAAACAAGCTTGGGCAGGCACATGAAGAGGGAAAAAAGAGTAATTTTAAACTGCTGCTTTGATTCACTTCCTGCTACCAGTGATGCTTACAAAGAATCAAAGAAAGCTCCTAAAGCTGCACATCATTTTGTGTGTGTGCTTCTTTCTTTGTGGGAACTCTGGACCTAGATCCATTAGACTACTGGCCAGTATAACTGAAATGATCTAGAAATGCCTTTTTCCACCTGTGTTTCAGTACACAGCAGTAGGTCATATCATAATCCATGCTTCTCCTCACATCAGCTTGCCTGTGTCCTTAAAGTTCCATGGGAGGCTCTTCTCATTGTCCCACCCCTGAGGAAGGTACATTATGTGGTAACACGGGATAGGGCCTTCTCAGTAGTTGCACCCTGATTATGGAATGTCCTCCCCTGGAAGTGTGACTGTTGCCAACACTTTTGTTGTTACGGTGCTAGGTAAAGACTTACCTGTTTGCCTTTACCTGCTTACCTGTTGGATATCAGTGCTAATATGCTCCTGCGATTAAGGAGGCTGTGGATGACTCCAAATGTTTTTATGGACTGTAACTTTGAGGACTTCTTATATTTCACTCACTCTTTTAATACTATCGGAATTGCTTTTGTCTTAATTGTTTGTACCCCACTCTGAATGAAGAAGATGCAAAAAGTGTTATAAATAAATAATCTATGAATGAGTAACTTGACTCCCAGCAATGATTCTTGGAAACAATGCAGCATCAGGAACCACAGTGTGAGCTTCTTGCACTGGCATCTTTCCTTTCTTTCTCCTCCAACATCTCCAATGAGCCAGGGGAGCTAAACAGAACCTCCATGTTCAATTGCAGTGTATTTCAGCCTTTCTCTTATTGGGAGGCCCACAATGCATGTTACCTTTCTGTCCTGCTTGTAGCCTTCCAAGATGCATCTGGCTGATCTCACCATTGGAAACAGAATGGTGGTCCAGATGGGCCCTTGGTCTCACCCAGCCAATCTCTCCTTACTTTCTTATCCATTCTTTCAGATCTACATCTCTTGTTAAGATTCCTGTGCACATTGTTTGTCATGACCCTGGGGTCAGACTCCTCCAGGTAACTTGGAGGAAGAGATCAGGAAAGGAAATTGCCCCCAATGCTGACCATGTCTCGCTATCACCTTCCTGGCCTGAGGAGGTCCTGCTACTGTCCTCTAAATTGAAGGACTCAACCCCAGAAGCCCCTGTAGAACCGTGGTTTCTCCCATGCTGTCAGAGCCAATGGCTGCTGAAGCAGGCAAGATCCCTTTAACTGCTCCAGATGGAGATGGAGCTAACCAATCAGACTAAGCTGAAGTCCTATTTAGGCCTTAGTTTTTTTTCTGTTGCTGAAGTAACATTTGAGGTTGCTTGGATGAATCTCCAGTCTGAGCTTCATAGGGAGCTATCCAAGGTGCTACCTAGAATTTGAACTTTTGCCCCTGCATTGCTGGAAACAGAACTTTGCTTTGCCATGCCTTGCCTTGTTGGAAACTAACTTTGCCTTCCTTTGCTTACCTGGCTAGGACCGCAAGACTTTCCTTGAACCCCCTGCTTAGGCTGGAACCCCATCTGACTGACACCCCCACCTAGGATAGAGCTGCTGTGGACAGGAACTTGCAAGGTAAAGCTAGCCCTTTGTCACACTCCACCTTGCACTTGAAGTTTCTTGGAGAGCCTCCTCCCATGCAAGGCCTACTCCTTCAGCCTGAGAGTGCTGGAACTGATGATGAGCCATCCTTTCAGTGCAGTTTAATGCACAGCCAGAGAAAATAAAGGGCAGCGGGGGCTGGAAGGAGAGGATGCTCCTGAGGTCGAATGGGGTGGTTGCCATGGGGACAGTGTTTCTGAGTGGCAGCTCAGGCTGTTTTTCTCTTTTGCTCCATTTCCCTTTTTCTCCCCTTCTTGGTGTCTTTAGGGGACCAAATTCTTCATCGGTGCCAAGAAACACAGCCTGGAGGGCTCTTGTAACCGAATCTGCCGCATGTAGCGTGTTGGAGACAGCACTCTTTCAAAGGCCAGAGCTGGGGCTGATGGGAAAGAACAAGGTGTTTAGCTTAGGGGCATTTGTGTTCCAATGGGGAATTAATCTATTCATATTGATTAGAGAGTTAGTGGTGCCAAGCTGATGAAGGGGAAAGGGTGGCAGAGGAGGGGAAATGCGCCTGGACAGATGGACAGGAGGAAGGACGAGGAGAGCACCCGTCTGATGGAGGAAAAGGAAGAAGGAGCTAAGGTTACAAATCATCAGATTTCCATGAAAATGGCAACAATGTCTAGCATGCACAAAATAAAATCAATTCCACCTTGCATGGGAGTAATTCGGTTTCAAGGTAATTTCTCCAGAAAGTGGCTGGGAGGGCTGGAGGGCACAGGAGGAATGATAATCTTGCTAATAATCTTCTTTCCTTCCTTTCGAGAGGCTGTTTGCACTGTTTGAGGGCTTTTTGAGCAAAGGATTGGCCCCTGATTTTATGAGCATGCAATTCCATTTCAAGGTCATTTCTCTAGAAAGTAGCAGTGAGACTGGGTAGTGGTGGTGACACAAAAGCAATAATCTTCATCCTAGTATTCTTTCCATCCTTTGGAGAGGCTGTTTTCACTGGTTGGTTTTTTAATTTTTATGCACAGGATCTTCCCCAATTTTAAGAGCAGGGTTCTGCAGTACGTTTGCATCCAGGTAACCAATGCAAATGTTAATGCAACCCTATTCCAAAGTAAGATTTCTCCCGTCCACCCCTCAGTAAAACCTAGGGAATACAAGAAAGCCCTCTGAAAAAAAATATTGTCTCCTTAAAAATCCAATTACCTTGGTCTAGAGTCCCCATTACTTAGCATTATCTACCCATCATGTTTCAAACACTCACCCTACACACAGAGGGTAGATTTTCCCCCCTTCCTCCTGGTTCTGTCTACCAGAAATAGGTTAGATATTTCTCCCAGGTCTCTCATTTTACTTCCACTTTCCTGGGTTGCTGAAAACTGCCAATGGCCCATCTGTGTGTGTGGACATGTCAGACCTGTCATGTCTCATGTGTCGTAATAAATTAGAGCTGTGTCCAAGTCCACATGGCCATACCTGTCGGTCATATCCACTTCCCCTATCAATCCCTCATTCCACAGGGATTAAGAAAGGGGGTTATTATCTATTCAAACTTGTCATCTACTGAACATCACGTATGATCCTTACTCCTCCTCAGTATCTTCGAGATTCCTCTTTGAGATTGTTCAGCAGAGGTTACTTATAACCCTATACACCAAGAGCAGCCAATGTGGTGTCTTTCAGAAGTTGATGGACTGCAACTCCTATCAGCCCCAGCCAGCATGGCCAATGATCATGGGTGATGTAGTCCAATAACATCCAGAGGCACCACATTAGCTCCCCCTGCTCTATACACCTACCTGGGAGGGCTACAGGTTCCTTATCCCTGACCTGTCCAGATAGTCAATATTGCTGAGTCCAGTTGAAGTTGCAGCCAGATATATTATGCATTCTGTTTAGCATTCTTTACTTTTTAAAAGATAACAGCTTCCTTCT
This sequence comes from Rhineura floridana, assembly GCF_030035675.1. Taxonomy (NCBI): domain Eukaryota; kingdom Metazoa; phylum Chordata; class Lepidosauria; order Squamata; family Rhineuridae; genus Rhineura; species Rhineura floridana. The sequence goes on along the minus strand of NC_084490.1, from coordinate 43,147,463 downwards.
TTGTTTGTTTATTAACAGCAACAGCCTGAAAAATAGTTCCATGGCTGGTGAGGATTGCTTCAGAGCAATCTGCAGTAGAAGGGATAATGCTTGTCCTTACCAAAACCATCTGCACGCAACGGTGGAGGCAGCAGGTAGCTCAATAAGCATTTTGTAAGCACACAGTTGCTGGCTGGCTAGCAGCCTCCAGGCTGTGTATGGGCTGCTGATGTCAATGGGAGTGGCTAACTAATCAGCAATCACGTGGAGCCTTACCAATAAGGGTGTGCTTCCCCCTTGACTCTGTCCATAACAGCAGCTTGTGATGCCAGCTAGCAAAACTAGACTATCACGGTTTCTTAACACCCTCTGTTTCAGAAGCCAGGGCAGGGAAAGCTACTGCAGAAAAATGAAAACAGCATATGGCAGAAAGAGATGTGCCTTTGTAATAGTAGAGGGGTAGAGGGCAGGCCCATACACAGAGAACAGGGGGATCACACAAGAGTTTCCCTGTTTGCATTGGTGAAATGTTGGGAGGTGCATGCGCCAGCAAATGGCTGACTGGAGCAGGTGGGAAAAATGTGAAAAGGCCAGATCTCTTCTGAGGCCTTAAACAACTGGAAAGCCTCTGCTAAATTGTAACCAAGGTCACCTGTGGCTGGTACTTGAATGAAGGAGGGAACCTGAAAGTGTAATGGGCGATGACCTCGGATATTGTCTATTGTATGGGGGAATGAGACTTTTGGGATGTTGCTTTTAACCCAGAGAGGGCTTGGGAGATACTTTCAGGCTGGTGGAGGGTGAAGGTGTGGCCCAGAGGGAAAGGGACTGTCATGCACACCCTGGACGATTCCTCCTCAGAGGAGGACCTGGAGCCCCCAGAAACCAAGAGCACCCAGGAGCAGCCTATGCTAACACTGGCAGGGAAGACTGCCAGGGTTCTCACCCAGCAGATGGAGAACTCCATCTCTGAATGAGAAACAGAACTACCCCCAAGTCCCTGGGAGTGACAGTGCCTCAAGAGATAGGCCAGGACCCTCACGCTCAAGAGAAACACCCATTGACAGAAAAGGACTCTTCATGAGTAGGGCCCTCCTCATGAGGCAGACTTCTTCCAGAAGACTCTAAGGAGCTACAGTTGAGCCCTGGTCGGGGTTCTGGCAGCTCCTGCTTAAAAGCCTCAACATCAGGGTGAGAGAGCTGCTGGAACATGTCTGCCTTGCTAAAGGACTCCTTGCCCTTCTTCTGCTGAACCCCGTTGTGTGAGGAGGTTGTGGATTGTCTTTGGACTAGGGATGGAAAGATCTGTCAGTTTCGGTTCTCTCACTTTCTCATTTTTCCATTCTTAAATTCAGTTCACATTACTGCAGCAAAATAAATGTGTGATTAAAAAAAAATCCTTATGAAAATTTTTCAGCATTTTAGTGCGAATTTCTCCTAATAAACAATGTTTTTGTAGGCAGTTTTGATTAATGTATGCATTTCTGCAAGCAATTTCTTGTCATATAATGCATTTTTGTATGTTATTTTCACTCCTATATTCATTCCTATGCACTTTCTCCTAACACATGCAGTTTTGTAAATAGTGTTTGGTTGGCGAACTGCATTGCAAAATCCGAATAAGTGCAAATTTCAAAGGATGGATGTGTTTCTGAGCTCTTACTGTTTCGGAAAGTGCCAAATTGATAGATTTGGCTTGAAATGTGAACTGAATCAAATTCCTCACCCATCCCTGCTTTGGACCCCACTTTTCCCTTTGCCTGGACTGTTGCTATCAGGTTGCCCAGACCTAGAACAACTCATAAACCCTGCTGTAACACTCATTCTGCGTTGCCTGAAAGAGGACAGGGACACTGGTATGTTTGTGCATCATGCAGAGAAAGTGTTGACATTTTGGGGTGTATTGCTTGATAAAGTGCTTTCTGTCTTCTTGGGGATTAGGTGCACTTATTTTGGAAGAAGCCCCGTTGAATCCAGTGAGACTTACTTCCAGGTAAAGACAGATAGGACCACGCTGCATATGTCCACCAGTATGATGAGTATGGGTGGGTATGGGCAATGTTTGAGCTGATGGGGATGCTGCACATGCAGATTCCCCCTCTTGCTTGTGGGTGGAGTCAACATCAATCCTCAGAGAGCCAGAAGGGAACTTATGATGTAGCATTCATCCTGATGCCACTTCCATAAGCAAAAGGGGGAGGAGGAGAAAGAATAAAAAAGTAAATAAGCAATGCAGGGCATGTGAGAATGACAAAGAAATTTCATCCATATGCGTTACATCACACAATAGGGGTCAAAATAAAATTTCCACCCATTTGAATTACAATACGCAATATGGAAAAAGGAGTAAGTAGTTGAAACAAGGGATTGGGGATATTAAAAACCAAGCGATAGAAATTATTGATCAGTAAGGTATTAGAGATCTATCCCCTTCACAAGGAGGAATGCACTGAAGGGGTGGGGAGGCACCAATCATGTTCTTTGGTTGCAACAAATCTAATAAAGATAAACCATTTTTCATAGAAAGTATCATTTTTTGTGCGGTCTCTTCATTGGCCTTTACTGCATTTATACTCGCTCTGCCATTAAGTGGGGATGGAGGCTTGAAGAAACCTGAGGAGGATGAAGATCTTTCTGGCCACTTATTTTTACGTGCACTGGCACCAAAGTCAGCCTCCCAAAGGCAAGTCAGCTAATGGGGGAACCGGCTGGCCATACCTTTTCCTCATTTTTTCTTCTCATCATCACTGAGCTGTCTTCTCTCAGTCTTTCAGTGCCTCTCCCATTCCCTTAACATATAAAGCGGAGGGGGGGGAGGAACCTGCGGCCTTCCAGCTGCTGTTGGACTCCAACTCCCATCACCCCCAGGCAGGTGGCCAGCCTGGGGCCACAGATTCCCCACCCCTGGTCAGGTTTGATGAGAGTTGTAGTCCAGCAACTTCTGGAGGGCCACAGGCTTCCAGCATCCCTGAGTGAAAGCAACCAGAGGTGGCCAAGGTTCTTGCCAGTGGCTGTGCCATGTGGGACCCCCAGAGAGCCAGACTCAGGAGCATCTCCAGTTTGCTTCTCTTGTGCCTGTGGTCTGAGAATGGGGCCCTGACAAAGCTGTGTCACAATGCATGGGATAAAACAGGGTGGAGGAATCTTTTTCAGCTAAAGGGCCACATTTCCTCATGGACAATCTTCTGGGGCCACATGCTGGGGGGAGGGGTCAGAGGCAAAAATGCACAGAACAATGGCTGTGACTCTTGCTGGTGTACAGTAAGTTATGTTCCAGCCATGCGAAACTTAGAGATTTCTCAACATTATTATCATGTATTAATTTAGATACCATTTACATCCCCAAAATGGTGCATACACACCTCTCCATCCAGGCAAAAAAAGAGCCATTGTCACAGTTAGGCACTCAGGGAGAGAGCAGAGCAGAGCCAGTGAGGGGTGTGACCCAGGGATAGATTGTGGCAGAGATAGAGAGGCCAAGGTCCAGTCAGAGAAGTCCAGAGGGCCACATTTGGCCCCCAGGGTCTGAAATTCCTCACCTGTGGGATAAAACCTTAAAAACAGATAACCAAAAGATGAATCAAATTGCCAAGGTGACCAGCTCTGAGATGGAAGGTTTTTCCATGGAGACACTGCAAGGCAAGACCCTCAGTTCAGTTGTACAAAAGTAATAGGCCCAAGGTCTGGATGGCTAAGAAATGGGAAGAGAAAGATCCTGATCCACAGCAAACCTGAGAGCAAGGGATTGCAACCTAACTGAGCCCATATGGTGTGCTGGTTAGAGGGTTGGACTAGGACCTGGAAAGCCAGGGTTCAGATCCTCACTCAGCCATGGAGCTCATTGGGTGACCAAGGGTCAGTCGCTGTCTGTTCGCCTAACCTACCTCACAGGGTTGTTGTGAGGATAAAATGGGGTGGGGGAGAGAAGCATGTATGCCACCTTGAGGGGCTTGGAGGAAAGGTAGGATAGAAGTAAATAAATAATAAACTCCACCAGCGACAGCCACCCATTGTCAATAGGTGGTTGTCTCATGGGGCTGGAAGTGTTGTCTGCAAACTCAGTGGCACCTCTTTAGTTGAGGTTGCTGGGTTTTGTTTTTTGTTGGAAGTCAGCAAGATAATTAAATATTTAGAGTTTCAGTTAATTTGAAAATAGCTGGGAAAGCACTCAGCCATCAGATGAGGGATATTAAGGCCCTCTGTTCCATCATCAGAAATGTCATAGGATTGTAATAAGGAGGTAATATGATAAACTTTAGTACAAACACTTAATTGCTTGGGAGAAAATTGTAAGGGCTCATATACCATGGTGGAGGATGCTTTCCAAACCCCGACGTGAGACTCCAGAGGGGGACAATGAAAATACAAACCAACTGGCCTGCCCTCCCTCCCTCCCTCCCTCCCTTCCTTCCTTCCTTCCTTAATAGTCAGGAGGCTGTTCCTTGTTCCTTCGAGCTTAAAATTCCTTTCCTACCAAGCTGGATCTGGCTAGAATCATTCACACCTTTCTAACTCCTTGACTTGTGTAAAGTGCTTTGTGAGGGCTGCCTTTGAAGGACATTCAGAGGAGGCAAGTGGTACAGGATAGAGCACCTCATCTCTCAGCATGGGGGGTGCATTATGTTGAGACTGTGGTGGCATGTGAGGTGCTCTCTGATCAGTGCTTTCTTCCCAAAGAGCGGGGGGGGGGCTGCTTACCAAGGTGCCCTCTAGTGGAGCTTCCTCCTACCTTGATGGGCTTGAGCATTGCTCTTAAATGACTGCTGGGTGGTTGGAAGCCATTTCCCCCCCCCCCCAATAATGCATTGGGGTACTGTAGAAAATGAAAATGGCAGTACCCAGCTGCCCAGAGCTTTTTGAAAAGGGGGACTCAGGGTAGGTGTCTGACAGGGAGCCTGCCTAAGACAGCGGCCTGGGATATGTGATACATTGACAGTTAATAAAATAACATTGCATAGGCTTGTATCCAACTAAGTTCCACCCAGAGTTAGGGATGGGGAGAAATTCGATTCCGTTTGCATTTAAAGCCAAATATAACATAAAAAAATGCATTTATATGGTGAAAATGGCTTGCAAAAAGGGGTACATTATTCAAAACTCCATACAAAAATGTGTTTATTGGAAGAAACTCGCAGTAAAATGTGAAGAATTTTCATGAGGATTTTTTAAAATTGCAAATTGCTTCAGAAATGTGGTGAACCAAATTGAATATTTGAAGAATGAGAAACTGAGATAAGTGAAAATGGCAGATAATTCAATTCCTACTGAGAGTAGATCCACTGAAATTAATGGACCTAAGGTAGTTGTGCCTGTTAATTTGAATAGGTCCACTTTGAGTATGATTAGCAGCAGATACAACCAATAATGTCATGCTTTCTCTTCAGTGTTAAATAATGAAGCCTGTTTTTCTGATGGAGATGAAAAGCCAGATATCACCCCTTGCTCAGAGGCTTAGTGGGAGCTGCCAGCCAGTGGGCCAGAAAGTAGCACTGTTGCAGTTTCTCACTGGTCCTGTGCCTGAGAAAAATCAAAGACTGTAATATTAGACTGCAGCAGCTGGCAGTTTTGGGATTTTGGGTTGTTTTTTGGGGGGGGGTTGCAACACATGTCTGAACAGGAGCAATCTACCTGAGCAGTGTGAACTTTGAATTTCAGCATCAATAAAGGGCCATGAAAAAATCTTTACTTTCCCCAAGGTTAGTTCCAAGGGAAGTGGTGGAGGGCTTAGAAATTGCTAAGCACCTGACTCTTTCAGAAAATGCCTTCTCATATTTGAGCCCTCTGTTTTAAAATTTGTCCACAACGCTCTACTCCAAACACCATCATTCCAGGAGCTGAGATCAGCACTAACATAAAGCAGCGTCTTTTTGGTTGTGGCCCTGAAGTTGTGAAATATACTTCCATGACAAGTTCCACCCATTTGTGTTCTTCCTTGGTCTGGTTTTGGCTATATTAAAACATTTTAACTCTGCTCAGTATGTGTGATTTAACTGAAAATGTGTTTTTTTCTGTTGCTTTTTAAAAATGATTTTGTTTTAACTGATTGATTCTGGGAGCTATCCAAACCCAAGATCCACTGGGATGGGCAGAGCTTGGAACAGGCAGATCTCTGGCTGAGCCTGGTCTCACCTGCGTCTCAGCCAGCTGAAGTACTGGCTCAGCTGAAGATACGCTGGTGTAAGTCCTCCATCCCAGCTCAGCTGAAGCTGACTGAGCTGAGGCTGTGCATTCTGCGGGAGTAGCAGGGGTGTGGTGGGGATGGGGCAAGGGGAGACTTACCCCTGTTCCAAACTCCTTTCAGCTTGGTCATATGGCCTATCATCTCACCGGACGTTACACGGGTTAAAAGGGTGATGTAAGTCAAACTCTGTTTTAAAGGGTTGTTTTCCCTCTGCCAGGCTCACATCAGCCAGCAGCAGCCCAGCTCCTGACTGGAGTTTGGAATAGGGGTAACTTACACTGGCATAGGTTCTGACAGCTTCCTATACTTTGGATTGCTTTGCCAAGCATTTTATCATTTTTAAATTATGTCTCTGTACAAAGTATACAAGCTATATACTGAAGAATTCCAAGGGTTAAAAAAAGATACCGTATATTGAATAGTTCATAGAGTAAGAAAAAGGAAGGGGAGAGAGAAAAGGAAAATATAAGTCATCAAATGTTCAATAATTTTATATGCATTACATTTTAAAATTCTTTTATTATATGCAGTGCCGGTTGGTGGCTTCATGTCAGTGGGGCAGTGGAAACCTCTCCAGGTTTTAGTCCGAATTTTCAAGGAGCTGTCAAGGTGCCGAAGCCTGAACTTCTCCTTGAAAGTTTGGACTAAAACCAAGAGTGGATTTCACTGCCCCACTGACAAAGAGCCATTAGCGGCCACTGCTCTTGTACAAATACCCCTTGTTTGTGTAAACAGGAGGGACAGAAATATGACAAATCAATAAACCACAGTCAAGGCCCTGTGGTGCCATCAGGACAGGGCTCTGGGGCAGAAGTCCAGGACCCCACTCAGCAGAATGACCCTGAAGGCTGCTAAATGCAGCAGAGCTGGCTTATCACATTTTGAAGTAGTTCACATTGCCATCTAAAGAGGGGAGAGGCCTTCAGATTATTAAGTCCAGAGATGCCCCCTTCACAACACCATTAAGAGTCTAAAACTACCTTAACTGCACCACTGGAAGCCCTGTCTCTTAAAATATGAAGGAGTTCAGAGAGATTACAATGATGCATATAATGTAAAAAAAGAAGCAGACACAGATGAATAAAAGACACAGCTGTGGTGGCTCAGCACATCTCCTTCCGTGTCCACCTCAGCACGCTCTCTTGTCAAAAGGAAAGGAAGTGGCTGCTTTATGGGATAGTCCTGAACAGCCATCTCTGAACTTCAGACTTAGGGTGCACCTGGGAACTGGATGCGGCCCCTTGACATCATAGGGCTGTGCCCCACATATGTTGCCCTGACCTGCTCACATTTACAGGCCCTCCTGTCTTCCTCCACATTTGCACATTTCCCCCCTCCCGCACCACAAAGCCCTTCTTAAGCTAAGGAGAGGGACCGGGAAAGGGAAATAAACCTGATTTAAGGGCAGGGAACCTCAAAAGGCCATTGACCCAAAGTGTAGGATGATGAATGAGCAGCAGGGTGACTGTGTCAATGAATCTTGCTATCCAGACACCAGCGGTTTCTGGGGGTGCCCCGGCAGCAGGAGGTGAGCACGCCAATCAACCCAGCTGTCCAAAGAAAGGATGGTGGCCTGTGATTTAACTATGCTTCGAGTTAACGAGTCCAGGGATGGGATTCCCATCCGCAAACAGGAATCTGAGCCATTTCCTGGCAGCCAGCCTGAGGAGAACTCGGGAGCAGGGCTTTCTGATTGATCCTAGCAATTTTGCAACAGCCTTGCAGTAACAGATGGGAAATCAGTTCGGGGCCAGCAAAACCTCTGCCTACACAGGTTGTTGGACAAGTAAAAGGTGTGGACTTAACCCTAAGTTATTGTTTTGAGTCTAGGTTTGAGGATGCATTTGACTCATACTGGGGCTTGAGTTGATCCCTACATTGGGGTCTGGAAGGAATTATCCCAAGCAGGATTGACTGGCCAATAACTGTGATGTTGCTCCCTCTCCTCCTGCATGACACATCTAGAGCAATTTGCTCTGAAAACACATCCCGTGGTGCACTTGGCTTCCTGCTTTTTGTGACTCAAGGTAGACTTGGACTGCATAGATATGCCTTTGGACGGATTGCTGGTTCTGGGTTTGGTTTGGATGGTGTTTGGGTGTTTTCCAGTTCTGTGATTTCTATCAGTCCACAATAGCAGCAAGAAGACTGGGAGAGGACTTTTGCTGTCTCTGTTTTGCTCATGACCAGTGTCAAGGTTGGCATAGTTGGGCACACTCTATCTAGGGATTCACTGACAAGAGCTCCACCTGGACCTGTTTCTTCTGCTCATCATGGCAACCTGCTTGTTCACCTGCCTCTTAATCTGGACCAGACTAAGGGTGGGGGATACATTAGTTCAATTTGCATTTTAATATGAACTGACCTAATATATACTTCCCAAAGCGAAATGGAGCTCTTTCAAAATTCACACTTTTCTGAATTTTGTGATGCAGTCCTTTAATCAAAAATGTGTACAAAGATCATCCTTGACCACTGGCTATGCTGACTGGGGCTGATGGGAGTTGGGGTCCAACCACATCTGGAGGGATATAGGTTCCTAACCCTTAGCCTATAAAGATCCCCCACAGAGCTGGCCCCACCATCAGGGAGAGTCAGGTGGGCCACCAAAGCAGTTACTTTGGGTGTCATGGGAAAGCAGTAAATTGTCAAGTTATGGGCAGAGCAATCCCATCTTTCAGGATAGGGAAGATCCACAGCACAGCCACTTCCACTTCCAGAGCATTGCTGGCTCATCCTCACCAAGGGAAAAGGGAGGGGTGTCTTTTTCCACCCCTTTTTCCATTTTTTTCTTTTAAAATTTCCCTCCAACTGGCTGTAATGGGAGGGAATTCAAGTACGCCAGCTCCAGCCTGTGTATTTTATAACCACTAGCCTGTTTGGAGGAATGTTGAAGGAATGAGGAGGCTTTGGATCCTGCAGAGTCACAGCTTCCTCCAACAGGCAGGGATGCAGTCATCTGGGGACACAGGGACCCTTACATTTTGGAGAACTAAGTCCCAGCAGGGTCCCTATGTCTCCAGCATATCAGCATGAAAGGGTAGCCACTGAGAAGAGTCTTCTAACATACTTCCTTGTTTCCTGCTGATTGGAGCTAATCAGAGTGAAGACTCTTCTCAGTAGCTAACACTCTCCCTTTCCATGCTTATTGGCTCCTAGGGATATCTGTTGTTGTGGGAGAAGGCATTAACAAGGATCTTATTCTTAACCCAGCAACAAAAAAGGGGGGGCATGGCTATGACTAACATGAAGGAACCCTGCACTTCTGAATTTGTCACTACACTACTGCTAACATGCCCCCAGAATGCCCAGCTCTTGGCTCCTAAACATGCAGAGAGCTGCCAGCAGGTCAGCCATGGTAGCAGAGCTTTTTGTCATCACGCCTCTCTGTGGACTTTCCTCTCTGCCTGTGCAGAGAAAGTTCTGCAGTATCTTATGGCCCTTCAGCTGTCCTCTCCAGGAGGTTAGGAATGCTCCTTTAAGTGATTATTATTTTGTTGCTACTGCCAGGGATGGAGAGAGACGCTTTTGGGTTTTTCTGTGTCAGAGGGTGCTATGCACCATTACTTGGAGGGGGAGTGCCAGTGGCTGCTTTGCCTCTGACAGCAAACTGTATTGGGCCTGCACTTAGGGATGGCTGCTAAAGCATGATTCCATGGGACCAGGGTCAACCCAGGGAAGGCCCTGCCTGGAGCCCCCAGCTGCCTCACCTCTTGAAAAGAGGGGACTCTAAGAAAGTACCTCCCTGAGGTGTGACCCCTAGCATATCAAAAATAAAGAAGTGTCCTTTGGCACCCTAAAAATCAAACAAGATATATGAGACCAAGGCTGTTGTACAGGTACTAGCCAGCATCTTAAATTGGTAATCCTGTGCACATTTCCCCATAGAGGTATTACAAGAAATTAGTTACGGCTGTCCACCTTAATTCTGTTTGCATACTTATCCCCAGGAGTGTAGACATACAGGGTCTCAGAGGGTCTTAGATCTTTTACTTTTTTGGGAGCATGATCCCAAAAGGGTCCCTATGTCTCCAACATCCTATGAGCCAATCAGCATGAAAGGGGAGTGTGCTAGTCACTGAGAAGAGTCTCCTAACATGCTTCCTTGTCCTCTCCTGCTGATTGGAGCCAGAGTGAAAGGAGGTGAGTCAGCCATTGAGAAGGCTCATCTCAGCAGCTAACACTTTCCTCTTTCATACTTACTGGCTCCTAGGGATATCTGTGGTAGTGGAAGAAGGTGTTAACAAGGATCTCATTCTCAACCCAGCAGCAAAAAAGGGGTGGGAGTGGCTGTGACTAACATGAAGGGACCCTGCATTTCTGAATTTGCTGCTATACTACTGCTTATCCCATCTGCTGCATGGGTATGGCAAGAGTTTGAGGGGGCTTGAAAGTGATGTGTACATTTTAGTCAGAGTGTTACAAACAATACGCCCCAGTCCCTTTTAGGGATTCTGGTAGCTTGGATCCGCTCCCAATACTCACCCAATAGAGCTTAAGAACGAACAAAACAAGATGGAGGATAGAGTATATTTATTTCTAACACGTGCACGTGGAGAAGGGCCAAGCCAGTTCTGACAGACTCTGCTGGGTTGGCCTTTTTATAAGCTTTATTTTACTAATTATGCATGCATCAATCTCATCATATCTACATCATAACTACATCATTAATCCATGCCCATTTCCTCCTGGTAACCATATTAGGAGATTGTTTTTCACACTTGTTATGTTCATATTGACCTTGTATCTCTGCAAGATAGTTTGCAACATAGTCTGGGCACAGGTGCATTTGCAACTAAAAGCCTGTGAGAACAACATAGTTATCTATTTTGCAGACACAGCTTTAAACAAACAATGATTCTTCAATTCAGCAAATTAGCATTTCTCCTTCCACACACACAAGTAAATTAACCACCAGCATTTTAGCACAAGCAAGGTGATTCCCAGTTCATTTCTACGATGAATTCAAAACAGGCCTAATATTTCTTTTTACTTTAACCATGCAAAGAAAGCTAATTAAACAAAATATGTTATTAATTCAGACAAGTAGAATTCAGTGTCACAATTCCCCCCTTAGAAGCTTTTTGATATTTATATCATATAGCTTCTTCATTCTGGATCACTTGTTGATACATAATTCTGCCATACATCTGCATACTACTTTTAGTTACTGCATTATCTATGATGCTGCGAATACCATTCATGATTACAGGCATTAGGCAAGGTAAAAGCATACATCCCATTAAAATCAAAAGAACCAATACAATCATTGTCTTCATTCCTCCAAACCAATTGAACCAACTTCCCCAGGCTCCAAGATTTATTCCTTTCCAAGTTTGCACTGGAACATAAGCAAGCTTTTTGATTTTATTAGCAATGTCTTTTACTATATTGCCGTTGTCATCAATTTTCACACAACATTCTGTCAAATTAAGGAGTCCGCAGACACCTCCTTCTTTGGCTAACAAATAATCCAAGGCCAGTCGGTTTTGAAGTATCGCTTCTCTCATTTGAGTTGATTGATCAGCAAGCAAGGTTAAAGCTTCAGCTGTTTGATTGGTTATTATCTCTATTACCGCCTGAAGTCTAATAAGGCGATTCAAAATATATATTGGGCCACGGTATCCCGCTGAACCATCTTGTGCCCATGAAGCAGGATCATAATGTTCAATGATCCTTTCTGGAGGCCAAGTGTCCCTCCAACCATTATCTTGGCCTTTTGTCAAAGAAAGATCAAGTGCCCTTTTCTTTCTTTCAGACTGTTCTTCATCAAACACTGGGACTAAAGGATTTAAGTTTCCACCTTTTATGGTATACATTGGCTGTATGATTCCAACATAACAAATGCCAGTCCAATTTAAGGGGAGGATTGCATAAGCTTTCTGATCACAAATCCAATAGTGTCCTTTCAGTGCAGGCATAGTAGTATTGTGTAAAATTGGAGACTTTTTATTATAAGGAATGTAGTATGTATCCTTTGCACCGAGAGGGCCTGTGACAATGCGGTATCCTTGTCCCAAAACAAAATTACACTTCCATAATTGGGATTCATTTCTGTATGTACATCTAGTATCATTATTAGTTTGGTTCCATACTGTCCAATAATTCTGAAATCCCATAATAACAGTTCCATTAAGGTGTTTCCATAGCCAACCTTGATCTTTTAAGATGGTAGGAATCGTTAGATTCCTTTCTTGGCAGTCACTCAATTGAACATCTGTGTAAGGATCTGAACATTTAGACCTGCATGAACTCCGATTACGTGCACCAGGAATGCATGAGCACCATGTTCCATTTTCGAGTTGGATGTGTGTATTATTCCATTGAGAAACAAATTTAGTACAGTTTGTAACTGGACAATTACCAATAGAACAATACTCTCGCCATCCCAACGTCCAATTACATTTACTGGCTCCAACATATTTGCCTCTTGAAATATTCTGTTGGAGACAATATTTGCCCAAACTTGATTTGTACAACTCCCATTCATGTGGCTCTGTCCAGGTGCTCAGATTAACATGTACTTCACTTTTATTACTTAAAAGCCAGTAGGGTGCAAGGGGAAATCCTATCCATGGCCATTTTAAAAATCCTTTTGGACTTCCACAAATCCAACAATTTGTGAGGTTAAACCCTTTGGCTACCTCCTGAGCGAGTTCAACAAACACATTTTCCCTTTTTTCCTTCTGGAATGAGCTCCTTTGACCTCTACATATTCCCGCTTCTTGAGTAGAAAAAGGAGTTGGGAGGCAGATATATACCACAAATAAAGAAGTGAAACACAAAATAGTACCAAGGATAGGCTTAAAGCCCAGAGAATTAATATCTGCTGAGTTTCTTCCCATTTTAACACGAGATACAACTTAGGCCACAAATCTAGTACACAAATCTAATACCACTGTTTGGAATTCTGTGATTCACCCAAGTCCGAACCACTGTATGCCACTGATATTGTCTATCAAGACGTGAACCAGTTAAAGGTGGTCGTTTCTGAATTACTACTACAGGAACTCAAAGATACCTTTGATAGTTCCTTTCATTTCTTGCAGCTATTATTGCAATTAATGGGGAAGGTGGAACACTTCCTCCCATTGACTTAAGGGCCTTGATCAAGGACGTAGCGACCTGCCCTTACACGCCACACTCATCGCCTGTGTGTGAGTTTTGTCTCTATAATGGGATGATAATAATACTGTCTAGGATCTTTTGGTATATCGGCAATCAATGGAACATGGGGCAAAATAACTTTTACTCTTGTACGTCCCCAAGTTTGATCAGATTCAAATCTCCAATCTACAGTGTATGCTTCCGGTGGCTTTGTTGGTGGAGACCCTCCCATTTACCACCTTAGGCGTCCAGTTCTGAGATTAATATCGGGTGGAAAAACAGAATTCAGAAAGGTTCGAGCAATGTTATATAGATGTTGTTTTCTGTATCTATAAATTGGATTACTATTATTGGAACTTTTCTCCAATCTCAGTCTTTCTGTTTCTTCAACTTGAGCTTCAAGTTGAAACCCGGTATGGTTTCCGATAACCACTTTTCTTCAGGCGTCTGATCCTTCGCCTCTCCAGGTGGGGAGTCCTTGGCTACTCCCTTCTCTGGTTCCTCAGTAATGACAGGCTCTGCTTTCTTTATCCTACTGGCATGGACCCACCGCTTATGGCCTACGAGCTTTACTGCCGATTCGGTAATCAAAATGATCTGCTCCGGGGGTCCCCACGTAGGCTGCAAAGGCTGTTGCTTCCACTTCCGAACTCGTACCCAATCTCCTGGTTGGTATTGGTGAATGGCCACATCCAAGGGTAACCTCTGAAACTCACGATTATGCCTGTGAATAGAAGACAAGACACCCTGCAAGGCAGTAACATATTCTAATAATTGTCTGTTTCCCAATTCCCCATTAATCTCTGTCTGGGGCCCAGGCTCAATGGGAGGTCTGCCAAACAGTGACTCAAAGGGAGTCAGTTTTGTTTTTCCCCTGGGAGTATTTCTCATAATAGTTAAAGCCAATGGCAATGTTGTTATCCAATTCAATTTAGTCTCTTGACAAAGCTTGGTCAATAAAGTCTTAACCGTCCGGTTAGCACGTTCGACTTGACCGGATGATTGTGGTCTCCACGGGGTATGGAGGTTCCACTTGAATCCCAAGGCCACACTTACAGCACAAATTATTTTACTCACAAAATGTGGGCCTTGGTCTGACTCAAATGTCTCTGGCATAGAATATCTTGGAAAAATTTCCTTCAACAGTATCTTCGCTACTGTAATTGCTGTTGCTGCTCGCATGGGAAAGTTCTCTATCCATCCTGTCAATTGATCTATTATAACTAGCAGGTACTTATACCCTGCACATCTTGGTAATTCTGCAAAGTCTATTTGTAATCGCTGGAAAGGATAGTAGGCCCATGGTCTTCCTCCCATCGCTGGTGGTGGCTTTGGGGCAGGATTAGTTGCTGCGCAAATAGTACATCCATATACTGCCCGCTTTGTTTCTTCATACAATCCTGGTGCAACTATTTGTCTAATTAAAAGATCCCCTAAAGCATTGCCTCCAAGATGAGTCTGTTTATGAGTCTCTAGTACAAGAGCTCGAAGCACTGCCTTTGGGACAAAAATTAATCCAGTAGGTAATTGCCACCAACCATTGGATAACTTCTGAGCCCCATACTTTATTGCAGCATCTTCTTCTTTCTTAGAATATTGAGGGATCAACTCTCTCCATGGGATCATGATGCTCATTAAATTCTTCTCCAACGGCTGTCCACTCAATGCTGCTTCCTTTGCTGCCTCATCCGCTTGATGATTCCCCTTTCGCCTAGCTGAATCTGATTCTTTTCCATGGGCTTTCACATGAATAACAGCTACCTTTTTTGGCAGTTGAACACATTCCAAAAATTCCTTTATCATCTGTTGATGCTCAATCCTGTGTCCATCACTTTTGATAAAGCCTCTTTCCTTCCACAACATAGCGAAGGCATGTGCAGTTTGGAATACATACTTAGAATCAGTGTATATATTTCCTTCTTGTTGATTCAATTCTTTCAGAGCCTCTATGGCTGCGGCCAATTCCGCCATCTGGGCTGAATAGGTAGGTGGCAATTTAACACTCTTTATAGGCTTCAGGTCCTCACACACAGCGCAGCCTGCATACCGCTGTCCATCTATTACCTTCGAACTTCCATCCACATATAAATGTCGTCCTGCTATTGGCTGATCAGTCAAATCTATCCGAGGTTTCAATGAACATTCTAATGTCTGGATACAATCATGTATTAGTTCTTCCGGTTGGGGCAGTAGTGTTGCTGGATTCAAAGTATTACAAGCTTTCAGATGTAAGCCTTGTCGTCCTAGCAGCTGTTGTTCATACTGGGTAAGCCTACTTGGGCTAAGGACCTTAGCTGCCTTTTCTCCCAGGATCCTTTTCAAATCATGAGGTCCTAATACTTCTACAGGAGCTCCCATCATGATCTTTTCAGCTTTCTTCAAAAGAATTCCTGTAGCTGCCACAATTCGCAAACATGCTGGCCATCCCCTTGCTACAGGATCCAGTTGAGACGAGTAGTAACCCACTGGTAGATGGTCAGGGCCCCACTGCTGTGTCAAAACTCCACTCGCAGTTCCCTTGTTTTCTGAAACATAAAGTCTATATGGTTTAAGCCCATCTGGTAAGGCTAAAGCTGGTGCTTTCTGCAAAGCTTGTTTGATATCTTCAAAAGCTTGGTGACATTCTTTAGTCCATTTCCAATCTATTTCCTTCTTCAATAACTCATACAAAGGAGTGGCATAGCTACTGTAGTTTGGTATCCACTGTCGGCAAAAGCCAGCCAAACCCAAGAACGATCGTAGCTCCCTAACATTTGTTGGTGGTGGTAAACCACAAATCGCTGTCCGCCTTTCAGTTGATAACATTCGTCCCTCCTGTGATAGTTGGTATCCTAGGTACGCTACTTGCTTCTGGTTCCATTGTACCTTATCCTTGGACACTCGATATCCACAGGCATACAAATGATTCAATAAACTCACAGCATCTTGTTCATTGCTCCTCTTATCTGGGCTACAGATCAAAAGATCATCCACATAGACTAGCAACACTGACTTTGGTTGTCTTTGATACCATGGTCCTAAATCTTTTTGTAAAGCCTTTGTAAATTCTGATGGGGAACTGATAAACCCTTGAGGCAACACAGACCAGGTTAGCTGACACTGTCGATGATCAACTGGATCTTCCCATTGGAATGCAAAAAGGTCTTGACTATCTTCATGAAGAGGTATTGAAAAGAATGAATCCTTTAAATCAATAACAGTAAACCGGGTAGTATCGCCAGGTACATGAGCCAACAGAGTATGTGGGTTTGGCACTACTGGAACATCTTCTAAAACTTTTTCATTGATAGTTCGCAAGTCTTGCACCATCCTATACTGTCCTGGGCGGCCTTCCTTGGGAACTCCAAATATGGGGGTATTATGAGGACTAGTAGTTTGATGTAACCATTGGTAATGGATAAAGTCCGTTACTAGTTCCTTCAAACTCAAGCGTACTTCTAGCTTCAAAGGAAATTGACGTACTGGAGTTGGGCCTACCCCAGGCTTCAATCTGACCTTTACTGGTTCAGCATTGACCGCATGAGCAGGATTATTCTTTCTGGCCCAAATATCAGGATGGATTTCCTCTGGAGGCTCCCACTGTTGCTTCTCTTTAACTTCTAGCTCCCCCCTTAAGGTCATTTGGAGAGCGCATTCTTGTTGCTTTGGTATCATTACTTCCAAGGTTTTTCCTTTAAATATGATTTGGGCTTGAAGTTTTGCTACAAGATCTCTTCCAAATATTGCAATAGGGCAATCATCCGAAACCAAAAACTGATGTGTAAAATATTGTTGCTTATCTTCTCTTCCTGGAAGGTGTACCTGGATGGGTTGGGACAAAGGGACTCGACAACGGTGTCCTTCTATTCCCATTACATCTTTGGTTTCTTTAGTGAGGGTCAAGGGTAGACGGGACATTGCTCGTGGAATCATAGAGAAGGCCGCTCCTGTATCTACTAGTCCTTGGATCGCCGAATTATTCAGGGTAAGGGACACATATGGTTCTTCCCGCGAGCCGCCCTCATATCCCGTCCATCTTCATTCTGATTCCTCCTGTTCCCCTTTGGCAGCCATCATCCGCTCATAGGGTGGATTCGGGCCTTCCCGTCCATTTTGGCGAGGTCTAGGTACCTCCTTATTTCTACAGTCTTTTGCCCAATGGCCTTTCTTCAAACACCTCGCACACTGGTCCTTCTCCAGTCTCCTCCGTGGCCCTCTTGGCTTATCCATTTGGTTTACACTAACTACTGCCGCAATCAAGTCGCACTGCTTTTCAAGCATGCTACATTGCTTCTTCATCAACTTTTCTCCTTCCTTCTTAGTCAATTCATCCCTATTCACATAAACCTTAAACGCGATGTCCATTATTTGTCCCAGTCTCATACCCATCACCCCTTCCACCTTCTGCAACGTCTTCCGAATGTCTGAAGAACTTTGGCCAATAAACAAGGAAATTAAAAGCCGTTGATTTTCATCCGCCTCTGGATTAAGAGTGGTAAATCTTCGCATGGCTGTGGTAAGGCGATTAAGAAAAGAAGAGGGAGTTTCCTCTTTCTCTTGATGGATTTCATATATCTTTGCCACATTCATTGGCTTAGGAATAGCATGCTTAAGTCCATGTAGAATCAATCTTTTGTATCTAGTAATCTCAGGGGCTCCTATTCCTGGAGTTTGAATCCATCTACGAGGTTCTTGTGTTGGTAAAACATGTACTGGGGCTAAACCAGGTGCATTACCTCCTTGTCTCTGCTCTTCCAATGCAAGAGCTATGGCCTGAGAAAGTACTAGTGACTTTTCTTCTGAACTAAGAAGGGTATTCATCAATGTCTGAATATCAGCCCAAGTAGGGTGGTGGCTAGCAAAAATAGTCTCCCATAGTTGGCAATGTTTATCTTGGTCTTCTCTCAGGCCTGGCGTCTGATTTTTCCAGTTATATAAATCAGAAGTGGTAAAGGGCACATGTACATAAGCAACTTGTCTCTGGCCATCCAACATCTCTCGCATTGGTGCCATAAGGTGAGAGGCATCGGCCAAAATATCTTCTGGTGCAAGACTATTTCTGCCTTCATCTCTTCTTATGGGAGTGGAGCTATATGTACGCCCGCTCCGCAAGGTATGTCCATCCATTCCTTGGTTCTCCCTCCTAACTTCCTCAATCATCTGGAGACGTGGGTCAATCATTTGGGGCGAGGCTCCTAAATTCTGGCTTTGTCGCACAGAATAAGCATAACGATCCAAAATATCATATTCTTGTCGTATTCGCCTTAAGGATTGACTTAAATCCTGGAACGTCACTGCAGTTCCAGACGAAGTTCCAGCAATAGGTGATTGACTTAAATCCTGTTCCATTGCTGTACTTCCAGAGGAAGGGGTTCCAAAACTGGCGGACTGGGTCTGCTGAACAATAGACTGTTGATACGTTGGGGGCTGTACTTGAACTGATGGCACAGCCTGAACTGACGATTCAGCCTGAGCCTGGGTAGGTGGCTCAATTTGGGCTGGTGGCAATTGGACCGCCTGTGGTGGCTGAATTCCCTGTGGTGGCACTAGTAATACTGGTGGTGCTGGCAAAGGAATGGCCGGAGGTGGGGCCGTAGGCGAAACCAGCCATTCTTCTTCTTCTGCCTGAAGAACTGGGGGTTTTATTTCCAATTTATTTCCCTTATTAATTTGGCATTGAGCCAAAGCCATTTCCAGCGCACACTCTGAAGGTGGGTCTAGGCAGATGATTCTCCACCCCCTAGCATACCACCACGATGTTAACTCATCTGGCAGCATGTCAAAAAGGGTGGCTTCCAACTGCCGAGCCCTTGTAATGTTAAACGTTCCTCCCAGTGGCCAATCAATACCCAGCTCCACCCATGCTTCATTACAAAACATTGACAACTGCTCTTCATTTGGGACCGGCCCTCCAGAAGAGACAACACTTTTCTTAAACTCAGAGAAATTTTGCAAAATACATTCAAGGGGGGTCATTTTCCAATCACCCTTTTTCTTTTGACTCTTTCGAGACCCTTTCTTAACTTTCCTCTGTTCTGTCCTTTCCATCTTGTCCTGTTTTGAAGCACCCTGCCCCATGTTCCCTGTCCAGTCCTATCTGCCCTTTGCAGATGATGTATGACTTTGGGGGGTAGCCTCTCTGTCTACCTGGGGGGATGTCTGAGACAAAACAACAGACAGATAACGTTCCGATGCACCCTTCCCCTCCCGTGTCCAAATGACACCCGGGTAGCCTCTCTGTCTGGGTAGCCTCTCTGTCTACCAGGGGAGATGCCTAAGACGGAACAACGGACAAATAACGTACAACACTCACTTCCCGGTTTTCGCGGCCCTTCTCCTCGCGGAGGTAGGGAAACGCGCTACTCACGGTCCTCACTCGCTTCAGGGTAAACCTCTGAGGATAAGCCCTGTCTCATGCACACACTTTCACACACCACTCTCTTCACACTTAAGCCCAATGAGCTCTTACCCCTTTCGAAGAGACGTTGGAACGTTGAAACCCCCTGCTCTTCTCCAATCCTCTCCAACCTTGTTTCGATTTAAAAGGGAGTCATCATGGCAATACCTCGTCGCCCCAATCCGCTCCCACAGGCTTGGGCAGGCTGAATATAGCCTGGAGCGCTCTTCCCAACCCCTGCAGGGACCACGTCCAAGGCAAAGAGGAATGCCAACAAAATGAGTCCCGGCGGAGTCGCCAAATTGTTACAAACAATACGCCCCAGTCCCTTTTAGGGATTCTGGTAGCTTGGATCCACTCCCAATACTCACCCAATAGAGCTTAAGAACGAACAAAACAAGATGGAGGATAGAGTATATTTATTTCTAACACGTGCACGTGGAGAAGGGCCAAGCCAGTTCTGACAGACTCTGCTGGGTTGGCCTTTTTATAAGCTTTATTTTACTAATTATGCATGCATCAATCTCATCATATCTACATCATAACTACATCATTAATCCATGCCCATTTCCTCCTGGTAACCATATTAGGAGATTGTTTTTCACACTTGTTATGTTCATATTGACCTTGTATCTCTGCAACATAGTTTGCAACATAGTCTGGGCACAGGTGCATTTGCAACTAAAAGCCTGTGAGAACAACATAGTTATCTATTTTGCAGACACAGCTTTAAACAAACAATGATTCTTCAATTCAGCAAATTAGCATTTCTCCTTCCACACACACAAGTAAATTAACCATCAGCATTTTAGCACAAGCAAGGTGATTCCCAGTTCATTTCTATGATGAATTCAAAACAGGCCTAATATTTCTTTTTACTTTAACCATGCAAAGAAAGCTAATTAAACAAAATATGTTATTAATTCAGACAAGTAGAATTCAGTGTCACAAGAGTACAGTTAGATACCTTTCTATTGCCTGTAAGATAGTTGTATTTGCTCCCATGGCTGCTAAACTCAAGGACTAATTTTGTTAACACTGAACTGTTACATAGTGCCTATCAGGGATGGGGGAGAAATTTGATTCCATTTGCATTTTAAGCCAAATCTATCAAATTCACACTTTCTGAAACAATCTGAGAACCGAAATACAGCCATCCTTCAAAATTTGCACTTATTTGAATTTTGTGATGCAATTTGCCAACCAAGCAATGTTTACAAAATTGCATGTATTAGGGAGTGTGCATAGAAATTGATATATGAGTGAAAATAACATACCAAAATGCACCGTGTGATGGGAAATTGCTTGAAAAAATGTGTACATAAATCGAAACTGCCTACGAAAATGTGTTTATTAGGAAAAATTCACACTAAAATGCTGGAGAATTTTCATGTGGCTTTTGAAAAAAAATGCACATTGTTGCAGAAATGTGGAGAACTGAATTTAAGATTGAAAAAAAATGAGAAACTGAGAGAACTGAAACTGATGGATTTTTCCCATCCTTAGTGCCTGCTTCTGAGTTCCTGTGGTGTCTGGGCTGTACCACTCCATATACCCTCTGTTAGGCAAACAATAAGGACAACAGTAGAGCAGTAAATGATATTCCAGAGTGGGGAGATAAGGCAATATGAGCAGAGATGACAAAGGTTACTATAGGCTGAAGAGTTCAGCACAGGGCTTTGGGTAAAAGCTGAACAGACCATTGGTCTTAACAGGACAAGGGCCAACACCAGACGGCAGCCAGGTCTACTCCTTAGGGCAGGAGGGTAACACTCCCATTCTGCAATCTGCGGCACCGTTGACTCCTGACCCTGCCGCAGATCACAGAGAGCAAGCTCCCAGGCTTCCCCCTATACAGACCAGGCCCTGCAACACCTGTACGCTTGCCCCACCTACCTTTCCTGTTGTCTTGAATGCTGTGTGTACTGCTCACACATACCCGCCATCAACTAAGATGGTGGCAGAGGCTTCCCTAAGAGGCTGATGCCCCTGCCGCCATCTTGGTTGATGGCAGGCATGTGTGCAAGTAGTGCAGCATTCAAGACAATGGGAAAGGTAGGTGGGGTATGCGGGTGAGCGCTGTGGGCCTGGGGCAGGCTGGTGCCCAAGGGCTCAGTCATGCCTGGTGCCAGCACTGGGTGGGACTCATTCTGGGTTGCAACCTGACAGCAGCACTGCCACTATATAAATATAAACCATCCTGTAAACATCCAGACTAGATAACTATAATACACTCTTTGTGGGACTGCCTTTAAAGGTCTGGAAGCTGCATTTGGTATAGAATGCAGCTGCTCAGTTGCTTGTTGGGGCTAGGCAACCAGACATATAACACTGATTCTGTACTAGTTTCATTGATTGCCAGTGCACTTCTGGGCCCAATTTAAGATACTGGTGATTATCTTTAATGCCTTGGGACCTTCAGATTGCCTGGACCTGTAAGAACCTATGCACCCCTAAGAACAGCCACAGAGGCCCTGTTCATCGCCAGTTGGTAAGGTCCATTAGGATGGCAAGCACAAAAGATGGAGCTTTTTCTGTGGTGGCCCCCTCTCTATGGAATGCCCTTCCTCATGAGGTATGCCTAACTCCTTCCCTGACATTTTTTAAAACAGGCCTGAAAGACCTAGATGTTTCAGTCTGCTTTTAATTGATGCATTAGATTTTGCAGTTATAATTTTAACTGTTTTGGTGTGGAAATCTTCTACAGGCTGTTGTTTTAGCTAATTGTATTTTATATAAGCACTACTGTTTTATGACTTGTAAACCACCTTGAGAACGTTTTTAACCATTAAAGGCAGTATATAAACATATGTTAAAGAAATAATGGCTTAAAAATTAAGAAGTGGGTCTCCAAATCTATGTTTGGGCTAAAGATCGCTCCCAGCTGGGTCTGAATAGGTTGAAGACTGCTGGAGTAGATCACTGCATTCCAAACATCTCTCTGCATCCATGAATACTTTTCTTTTGCAAAGTTGGAAGCAAAACATCAATGGCACTGCATTTATTACTACTACTACTACTACTGAAGAAATTAAGCACTGAGGGGTAAAAGATTCCCCTTCTCTGCCACCCCCTCGCCATTTCTGCCCTGTAAATGCTAACACAAGGCTGCTTGCATGCACCTCTCTTTTTCTCTTTTGTTTTCCCTATATCCACAGCAACCCAGTGTTTGAAGTTCATTTCCTTTGAACAACAGAAATCCTGTTCTATCAACAACATAAGCGGATCAATCGGCTCCTAAAGCCCTGGCCGGTGAGAAGAAAGGCTGCCGGGCCCTTTGCATGTGGAATCAATCAATATTTTAAGCAGAAAAATATTGATAATGCAATCCACAAGCATTTGCAGACATATTTATGTGCCTTATTATATTCGCCACAAGGAACTTGATCTTTTTCTAATACCCTCCCCAAACCTACAGTTGTTTATCCTTCAGTGCATAATCTGAATTTCTTTAGAAAACATTCCCCCCTCACTCTCACACACACACACACAATCCCACGTGCACATCCATTTTTACATCTTTCTCTAATTCAGTTCTGTTCGCTGTCTTCCCTCCTCTTCTAACGGATCACATTTCGTGGACATTGTTGCATTTGGTTGCGCCGGTTCCTTGTAAAAAATCAAAGCCGTGTTACGTCGGCTGCCCCTTGGCCTGTCATTCTTCAGAATGAGACATCCCGTTGAAAGGACACTTTGTATGAAAAGAAAGGAAGATAGGAAACCTTTAACCAAAAAAGATTAACAAGTGAAATGGGAGGTGGCGGGGCAACATTAGGAGAAATTATAGGGTTGCGAATCAAGGGCTGTAATGGAAACCAGAGCAGGATCCTTTGACATTAATGGAAATCAGACTTTGTGTAGAGTTTGGAGGGGGGGGGAAGGGTGGAAACATGTTCTAGCCCATTTACCTTGTACAAAGTTAAGGGGATCAGGATGCCAATAGCTGGCAAGTTTTTTTGTTCTTTGCATTTTTACTAGTTTGTAATACAATCCATACCAGACTGAAAGCGTGTAGTACTTCTAAACATGGCTGCAACATAGCATCACTTACTCCCTGCATCTTAAAAATATTGTTTTTAGAAGTCATCCAACATGGGCAGTGTTAAGTTGTACATAACTTAAAAGAGTAGTAACAGCACACTGCCAGCCACCACTTACCCATGCCCTGACATCAAATCTGCTTTATATAGCAGCTACGTAGCTGTCACTTTACTCTCATGCATCAGCTGTTACAAAGATGCCACAGTCTCTTCCTTGTAGCGCCCTGTTATCAACTTCTAGCAAAACTGGAAAAGTCTCTTCCGGGGTCAGTTTGTGAAGCGATTCCAAGAGCACTTATATGTAGAAACCACACTCAGCTGAATCTATGTGACTTTTCTTGGACAGATCCACGAGGGAGAATCTGATCAGATGAGGTCACGTATTCATGTGCCCACCCTAGCTCATATATAAAGTGACAGTGGAGGTGAGGTGAAATGCATCACCATTACCCAAAAAGGACACAGATTTGCCTACAATTTGCATATGCTCATTTATACATACAGATGCAACTTTTAAAATAATTACTAAAATTTTAATATAGAAATACAATGCATCTCCCCGTGGTGGGGACCAGGGGGCCTGCATGCTTGCTCAGTCTGCTGTCCAAGTGCTCACTGCTGATAGGCAAATTCATGGCCCCAGCAAGTCTCCCTTCTTCAGATTCTTTATCTTTAAAGCAGACTTGGATCAGACAGCCCTTCAAATAGAGCAGTACTGGGGGACCTCCAGCCTGCACGCAGGCCAAATTGTCCTGGAAGAATGTTTCCCCAAAACCACACCGATGTCACTCCGATGGGTGGGTGACATCAACTGATGGGCAGGGTGGAGATGGAGTTCAATTCTGTGTTCCCACAGGGAAGTGGCAGCCAAAGCATTAGGATTTAACTTCCTACTCATCAGCTGATGAGAGGAGGGTTAAATCCTGCTCAGACTCCTGCAGACAGAAGAACTGAAGTCTCTGTTCATCAGGTTGGACTTCCTAGCCATATTTCAATAAGGCATGCACAGGAAAACTTCCTAGGGGATTGTGCTCCATATTAATTAGCCAAGGGGGTGGTGGTCTTGGTGGTGCAAAGCAGCGTGAAGTGCCAGCTGCCTTGAGCAATCTGTTGGGAGGTTCTCCTGCACAATCCCCATTGGAAGGAGGAAACAGAAAGCAAATCATCCATTTGATAGTTCAGGCCCATCAAACTCAGGTGGGATCTCTTCTGCACAGGAATGGACAGCATGAGTACTAGAAAGGTGTAGCAGCTAACACATAAAGATAATTTAATGTGGATTTCCGGAAATGAACAGGAACTTTATCTAAATGCATTGAAGTTCAAATATGTATTCCAAAGGGTGTAAATCATCTTGAAATTGGGACTGCTGAACAATGACATTTTTAGCAGATTAAGTGTGCTGCTTTTAACTCATTAACCAGCAAATTAATCAACCTACTAAATTGCTGTAGATAATTAATGCATCTCTCTCTCTCTCTCCACATAATCCACCGTATATCCTTTCTTGCTTGTAGCCAATCAGTTAATATGTTAACTTTGTTCTAATAGCAAATGCAGCCCAAGGCTCTGGTCCTGTGCACAATTACAAGCTGTACTGAACTCAGTGGGCCTTACTTCCGAGTAAACACGCACAGGTTCACACAACTGCAGTGCAATCCTAGGCATGACTAGTTGGAAAAAAAGTCCCACTGTGTTCCAAAGGGCTTACTCGAAAGTATTTTGGAATGCAACACCAAAAAGGCTATTTTTGAACTGGAAAAGGTTCCAAAAAGGGCAACTAAATGATGAAGGGATGGGAAAGGGTACAATATTTGGGACTCTTTGGTTTAGAATAAAGGCAAGTAAGGAGGGACATGATGGAGGTTTATAAAATTATGCATGGTGTGGAGAAACTGGATAGGGGAAAATTTCCCCCTCCCTCTCTCAGAAACCTAGAAGCCTGGGTCATTCAATGAAGGTGAACAGTGGGAGTTTCAGGACAGATGGGGATAGGGTTGCCAGGTTCAGGGCCTGATCCTGTATCTTTAGGAGAAGAGAAAGTTGGCCAAGTGCTGGTATTCTTGCAACTCTGTAATAGGAAAAACCACAAGGTGGAATTCTCCCTCCCCCCCGCACAACTTTTAAAGATACAGAAGACCTTTTGGTTGCCAGGCCTAGCCTCCAGGAGGTCTTCTGTATCTTTAAAGGTTGTGCAGGGGGAAGGGAGAATTCTACCTTGTGGTTTTTCCCATTACAGTGTTGCAAGAACACCTGCACTTGGCTGACTTTCTCTTCTCCTAAAGATACAGGATCAGTCCCAGGCCCTGAACCTGGCAACCCTAGATGGGATGGACAAGTCTGCCAACTTCAGTTCTTCTCAGATTCTCATCTTCCAGCTTTAAATTCAGTTCTCCATTTCTGCTGCAATTTGTGATTTAAAAAAAAACCCTCAGGAAAATTCATCAACATTTGGGAGCAAATTTCTTCCAATAAAAACACTTTTGTCTGAAGTTTTGACAAAAATACACTTTTTTCTTTTCTTTTTTGCAAACAGTTTTCCCCAGTGCAATTGTTTTTGTATGTTATGGAACCTGCTCCCAAAAGATGTAGTTATGGCCACCAACTTGGATGGCTTTGAAAGGGGATTAGACAAATTCATGGATAAGGCTATAATGACTAACAGAGAAGACGGCTATGTAGTACTTCCAGAGGTTTTTTTTGGGGGGGGGGATCTATGCTACCAACATTAAGAAACAAAAAAACCATGTTGGTGGACAGCATAACATCAACAATAAAATAATGTTCAGATTAGACAGAGGCAGTTGTCTCTGAACATCAGTTGCTGTGTATCATAAGTGGAGAAAATGCAATAGCAGTCAGCTTCTACTTGTGAGCTTCCCATAGGCATCTGGCTGGCCACTATGAGAACAGGATGCTGAACTAGATGGGCATTTGGCCTACTCCAGCAGGGCTCGTGTTCATATGGACTTAAGTCTTAAACTTAATGGATTACACAGCAGACCAAATAATTGATCAATGTTTCACCTTTAATTAAAATCCAGATAAATGCCAAATACGCAGTATAGCTATGGGGAAATGGTTTTGACTAGGGGCTGCCTGTAAACTTGCATGTTTACAGAGAATCCAGGGGTTTCATTCGGTCCACTCATGCCCTCAATGCAGGACTTTGAGGCAGAAGTCGGGGGGCCCACGCAGCAGGATGAGCAGGAGGGACCCCAAATGCAACAGGGCTGGCTTATCACATTTTGAAGCGAGTGAAATGATATGCATTGTAATCTAAAGAGCCCACCACCACCGCCAAAGACTATTTGGAATAGGGGAAGCAATGCACTCGGACACCTCCCCCCAATGCAGAGTCTAAAATTACTTAACTGCATCACTGGCTGGGCCTCTCAATGTGGGACAGTATCCAAGCATATATCCCCCTGCCCACCGCCACGTTGTATAGGGTAGAAGTCACAGCCCATTACCACAGTTTGCTTTTGCGAGTTCTAAAACTTCCTTCCCAGGGAACTTGAGCTGGCCCACTTTTTTCTTTTCTTTTCTTTTTTCACAAACTTTAGCCAGAAGATTAGCCAAGCAAGCCCCCCTCCTCTTGGAGAAAGCCTTTGGTTTGCTGGAGTGAAGTTAGGTCATTTGTATTCTTTAAAAGGTTTTATGGACCGACTGATCTTAACTGTTAGTTGTTTCTTGTTTAAATGGATTTGATTGTCTTAGTAGTTTTAACTGTTTTTTAATTGCTTTTCTTTTAATATGATGCAAGCCAAGGCAGCAGCCTTCTTGGGGGATGAGTGGCAAGCAGAGCAATCCAAAGCCCCAGCTGGGAGCAGTGAAGCAGAACTAGGAATGAGGGAGCCATTCGCTTTTGTTTCACATTTTTTGAATCCATTCACGAATTATAATACAATTATCCTTGGAAAGTTGCCCTTCTCTGAATATTTGTGATGCAGTTCTCCAACCAAGCAATGTGTTCAAAACTGCATAGATTATGGGAAAGTGTGTGTAAAAATACACACTTGTAACAGGTATGGGGAGCTTCTGACCTTCCAGATGTTGCTGCACAACAACTCTCATCATCCCAGGCCATTAGCCATGCTTGCTGGGGCTGATGGGAGTTGTAGTTCAGCAACATCTGGAGGCCAAAGGTTCCCCACCCAACATACAAAAATGCATTAGTGGAAACTGTTTGCAAAACTGTGTATATTAGCCAAATTTGGATATAAAAATTTTATATTAGGGGAGATTTACACTATAATGTTGATGAATTTTCATAAGGATTTTTTAAAAAAAATTTAAAAATGCTGTGGGAATGGGGAGAACTGAATTTAAGACTGGAAAAATGAGAAACTGAGAGAAACTGAAACTGACAGGTGCATCCATCCCTAGGTGGAACAAACTGGCAGATTGACAATTGCATCTGAAGCTCTGCCACTTGCACCAGCCAAGGCAGAAGGTGGGGGTAGTTATTTTTAATGTTTTCCTGCACCAGCCCCAGGCTAGCACAACAGAGGGGCCTGAACAGGATTGGCTTTGGATCCCAGTAGATCCACTGCTGGTTCTTCCTGATAATGGCCTGTTTCAGATGCTTACACGGATTACTACCATTGGGAACAATGCCAGCAGTACCTTTCCAATTGCCCACGCTTTTAGTGGTGGAGCCCTGCAGAGGGATACCTCCGCCTGTTTCTAACCCTCTCCAGCAGCCCAGATTGGGGTTTCGGATGTCACTTGCACTAAATCAAATCCCCAGTTCAGGGTGTTGTTGTTGTTATTACTGTTTTAATCACAGATGAGAACCCAATATCAGTATTGAGGTTTTTAAGGGAAAAACCAGGAAAATAGGAATTGAAAACCCTCTAAAATAGGGATGGAAAGATCTTTAAATTTCAGTTCTCCCAGTTTCTCATTTTTCAAATCTTAAATTCAGTTCTCCACATTTCTACACCAATTTGCATTTTTTTTAAAAAAATAAGAAAAATCTTCACAAAAATTCTCCAGCATTTTTGTGTGAATTTCTCCTGAGAAACACATTTTTGTAGGCAGTTTTGACTAATGTACACATTTTTGCAAGCCATTTCTTGTCATATGATGTGTTTTTGTATTTTATTTTTACTCATATATTCATCTGATGTACACTTTCCCCCTAACACAGCCTTTCCCAACTAGTGGGCCACCAGATGTTGTTGGACCACAATTCCCATCTTTCCTGACCATTGGCAATGCTGGCTGAGGCTGATGGGAGTTGTGGTCCAACAACATCCGGAGACACACTGGTTGGGAAAGGCTGCCCTAACATATGCATTTTTGTAAACATTGGTTGGCAAACTGCATTGCAAAGTTCAAATAAGTGTGAATTTCAAAGGATGGCTGCATTTTGGCTCTCAAATTGTTTCAGAAATTGCGAATTTGATAGACGTGGCTTGAACTGTGAGCTGAATCAAATTTCTTGTCCATCCCTACTGTAAAACAGTCTTAAAAGGGAGCTTTCCATTCAGAGAGACAGACTGCAAAGCTGTCGCAGTCGGGCAAGGCAGGGTGGGTCGGCACTGCTTACCTGGCTTCCGAACACCAGGGTTGCTGCTGGTTACCACACGGAAGAGAGGGAAAGGTGAGGCAGAAAGAGGTTAGTGTCTCATGAGCGCAGCAGCAGAGCCAATCCAATGTTCCTACCACTGTGCCTATGCCAACCTCCCCTGCTCCTCCTCTTGGCAACTGGCAGCAACTGTGGCCCAGGGAATGCAGATAAGCAGCATAGCCCTACTCATCCTGACCCACCAGCTGCCCCTGCTGCAGAGGGACCATCTGAAACTTCACCGCCCTGATTGTCTGGGAAAGCCCTACTGATTGGGGTAAGGTACTGAAACTTTCTCTTTAAAACCATCTTTTTCCGTTGTAATGTGTTCTTTGCCGAATTGTACATTTATGCTGATTTTTGTGTTGGATTATATTTTGCCTGAGTTCTTCTAAGTAATTGTCTCTTGTGTTCTCTTAAAATGTAATGTCAGTACAGTATTTGTTGGACCCACAAATAGAGATATACTCTCTTCATGAGAAGCTTCACATTGCCTAATTACCTAAACAATTTAAGGTTAATCTAAATCCCTGTTCTTCAGCCTTGAGTCCTCAGCTGTTGTTTGATTACAACTCCCATCATCCCTGGCCATTGGTTAAGCTGGCTGGGGTTGATGGGAGTTGTAGTCTGTGATGTTCCTGTATTAATGTATATATGGTAAGTGCTGTTTGTATAATAATAATAATAATAAAATTTAATTTATGTGTCGCCTATCTGGCCGATGGCCACTTTAGGCGACGTACATGTAAACAGTTAAAACACAATGTGATAAAATACATTAATACAATATATAAACAATACAGCAGCAACAACAATATTAGTGCAGGGTAAGAGGCATTTCAGTTATAAAAGTTAACCCTCCCCGGAAATCCCAAAGGCCTGTTGAAAGAGCCAGGTCTTTAAGGCTTTACGAAATACATTTAGGGAAGAGGCGTGCCGTAGATCTTGTGGGAGGGAGTTCCAAAGGGTGGGGGCCGCCACTGAGAATGCCCTCTCTCTAGTTCCCACCAATCTAGCTGTTTTTGTCGGCGGGATTGAGAGAAGGCCCTGTGTGGCTGATCTTGTCGGGCGGCATAATTGGTGGCGTTGAAGGCGCTCCTTTAGATAAACTGGGCCGAGACCGTATAGGGATTTAAAGGTTAATACCAACACCTTGAATTGGGCCTGGAAGACAACTGGAAGCCAGTGTAGATCGAACAACACTGGTGTGATGGGATCCCGGCGGCGACTATTCGTAAGTAGTCGAGCCGCCGCGTTTTGTATAAGTTGTAGTTTCCGGACCGTATTCAAGGGTAATCCCACGTAGAGCGCATTACAGTAATCCAATCGAGAGGTGACCAGGGCATGTACTACCAGTGGGAGCTGATGAACAGGAAGGTAGGGTTGCAGACTTCGTATGAGGTGTAGTTGATACCAGGCTGCCCGGCTCACTGCCGAAATCTGAGCCTCCATGGACAGCCTGGAATCAAGCACAACCCCAAGGCTGTGGACCTGGTCCTTCAGGGGTAGACTCACCCCATTGAACTTCAGGTCAACATCTCCCAACCTTCTCTTGTCCCCCACAAGTAGCACCTCGGTCTTATTGGGGTTCAACTTCAGCTTGTTCCTTCCCATCCATCCACTCACGGATTCCAGGCACTTGGACAAGGTCTCCACAGCCAACTTTGGTGAAGATTTAAACGAGAGATAGAGCTGAGTGTCATCCGCATATTGGTGACACTGCAGCCCAAATCTCCTAATGATTGTCCCCAGCAGCTTCATATAAATGTTAAATAGCATGGGAGAGAGGATAGAGCCTTGTGGCACACCACAATTGAGAGGCCAAGGGTCTGAAACCTCCTCCCCCAATGCTACCTGTTGGTACCTATCGGAGAGAAAGGAACGGAACCACTGTAATACAGTGCCTCCAATTCCCAATCCCTCCAGGCACTGTAAAAGGATACTGTGGTCGACAGTATCAAAAGCCGCTGAGAGATCGAGGAGGACAAGAAAGGTGAATTCTCCCCTATCTAGTGCCCTCCTTATATCATCTACCAGAGCGACCAAGGCTGTTTCAGTTCCGTGACCAGTCCTGAAACCCGATTGGTATGGATCCAAGTAATCCGTTTCATCCAAGTGTGTCGACAACTGGTTGGTATAGAAGATACATGGTAAGTGGAATGAAAGAGGAGGGGGGAGTAAATGAGCAGTAGAATGCTGGATGATTGGCTGAGTGGATGGCTGAGAGTATAAATGGAAGGATGACAGTTGAATCTGGGTGGACGTTAGTGGGTTGTTTTGGTGGAGTTGGGAGGTGGGTGTGAGTTGGTGTATGTCAGGAGTGTGGAGAAAGAGGGAGGTGGAGTTCGGATTAGTAATAAGTCAAATATCACAGTAATAGATGAAACCATAAGCTTGTAGATCATTATCAAAGTTATCTTGTTATTAATGTTATTTAATAAATACTATTTTGGTTTACCGAAGGCCTGATCCTTGGCTGGGGTTTCACAGACCAGAAGGGAGGGTAAGGTAATAACCAAGGCTGAAGGGAAACAGTAACAAATGGTGGCAGCAGTGAAGAGGAGAAGATAACACTATAAGTATGCAGAGCAACCCCGAGTTATGAGTTATCTGAATTGATACAAGGGGGTTGGGAGCAGCATAGGCACGCAGTCACGAATGTAACCGGATAGAGAGACTCAGGCAAGGTCTCTGGGAACATTGGTTGTAGAACGTGACTGGTGGTGCTGCCTAGCAGAGGGATCTATTGAGATCTGTGCTAGAGCGGAGAGAGAAACCATAAAAAAGGACAGTCCGGACTGGTGGAGTCCCTGGTGGTGCCTAGTGAAAGGCAGTAGCCACAAGCAGGTAGGAACCTGACAGGGAGAGCCAGGGAAGGGCGTCACATAGTCCGACAACATCTCGGGACCCAAAGTTGAAGAACAGTGACTTAAATTCTGGGGCTATGAAGATTTCTCTGTAAGAAGTGAAGAGTGACTTTCGAACAACCATTTCTGACTGGACAATTTTGTCTCATTACATTTTTAACATCTCTCTGAATCCATGAGGGCTAATACCTTTGTTTTAAAATATGAGGTTGCCAGGTCCTGTTCTCCTTTTCTCAGCTGTGTCTTTGTGCTTCCACATGGAAAAAGAAATATGTTCAAACAGAAAAGAAACAGGCATTGCTTCCCACAATACCTTTTCCTCCAAGGAGCTTAAGTTAGTGTACAGGGTCCTCACTATCCCTGTTTTATCTTCACAACAACCCTGTAAGGTAGGTTAGGCTGAGAGATTGTAACATTGGGCTCACTAAGTGAGCTTTATGGTTAAGTGAGAGTTTGAACCCAGACCTCCCTCATCCCAGCTAGATATCGCAGTTGAAATGTGATGTCATTGTTCAGAATTCCATTCATCGACCAGATGAACAGGTAATCCCATTTTAAACAGAAAATAACCTTGCCTGTTCAAGCCAAGTGAGTGGCTGCACTATAAGCTATCAAAAAGTCAGGCCCAGCATCAGTGCATGATATTCTTGGGCAGCTGCCATTGACCCAGCAGGGCCCACCACTGACACCTGCCCTGTGGCACCCTTTTAAAAAGCACTGGACAGCTAGTAGAGCCAGTGTGATGTAATGGGTAAGATGTTGGATTATGACCTGGGAGACCAGGGTTCAAATCCCCACTCAGCCATGAAGTTCACTAGGTGACCTTGGGCCAGTTATTGTCTCTCAGCTTAATCTACCTCACAGGGTGGTTGTGAGGGTAAATTAGTAGGGGGAAAACATGTATGCAAGGGATGGAAAGATCTGTCAATTTTCAGTTTCTCATTTTTCCAATCTTAAATTCAGTTCTCCACATTTCTGTAGCAACTGGCTTTTTTAAAAAAAATCCTAATGAAAATTTTACTGCATTTTAGTGTAAATTTCTCCTAAGAAACACATTTTTGTAGGCAGTTTTGGCTGATGTACACCTTTTTGCAAGCAATTTCTCATCGTATAATGCATTTTGTATGTTATTTTCACTCGTAGATTCAATTTAATCCACACATTCCCCTAACATATGCATTTTGAAAACATTGTTTGGTTGGCGAACTGCACTGCAAAATTCAAATAAGTGCAAATTTTGAAGGATGACTGTGTTTTGGTTCTCGTATTGGTTTGGAAAGTGTGGATTTGGTAGATTTGGCTTGAAATGCTAACTGCATTGAATTTCTCACCCATCTCTAATGTACACCCCCTTGAGCTCCTTCAAGGAAAGGTGGGATATAAATAAATAAATAGTAGGCACTATATAAATTTTCCACAATGCCCTGGAATGGCACCACGTTGAAGGCATTGTGGGAAGTTAAAATGGTTCCAAGCCACCCAACACTCCCACTGTCCACCACCAAGGCCCATTGGGTAGGGAAAAGGCCATCAGAAGGCAGATTGCCAAGGGTCTTCTCGAACCTGGAGCCAGCCCTGCAAATATAGTCACAGGCTCTCATTTTCTCCCCATCTACTAGAGTGGAGAACATCTAGTGCTAATTTGTGCCACCATTGCGGTCTAGGATTGGGCCAAACCCATCTTAAAGAAAATAATTTTGATATGTTTTTAAGTGATTATTGAGAGGAGCTCAGTTTTGATTGTCGAAATGCCAGGAAGTTGATCCTTTTCTGTAAAGTTCATCCTCACTAACCTGGGGCTGTTGCTGAGGAATTATCATTATTGTTAATCATTAATCATTAATGACCTAGAATTAGGAGTGAGCAGTGAGGTGGCCAAGTTTGCTGACGACACTAAATTGTTCAGGGTTGTTAAAACAAAAAGGGATTGCGAAGAGCTCCAAAAAGACCTCTCCAAACTGAGTGAATGGGCGGAAAAATGGCAAATGCAATTCAATATAAACAAGTGTAAAATTATGCATATTGGAGCAAAAAATCTGAATTTCACATATACGCTCATGGGGTCTGGACTGGCGGTGACCGACCAGGAGAGAGACCTCAGGGTTGTAGTGGACAGCACGATGAAAATGTCGACCCAGTGTGCGGCAGCTGTGAAAAAGGCAAATTCCATGCTAGCGATAATTAGGAAAGGTATTGAAAATAAAACAGCCGATATCATAATGCCGTTGTATAAATCTATGGTGCGGCCGCATTTGGAATACTGTGTACAGTTCTGGTCGCCTCATCTCAAAAAGGATATTATAGAGTTGGAAAAGGTTCAGAAGAGGGCAACCAGAATGATCAAGGGGATGGAGCGACTCCCTTACGAGGAAAGGTTGCAGCATTTGGGGCTTTTTAGTTTAGAGAAAAGGCGGGTCAGAGGAGACATGATAGAAGTGTATAAAATTATGCATGGCATTGAGAAAGTGGATAGAGAAAAGTTCTTCTCCCTCTCTCATAATACTAGAACTCGTGGACATTCAAAGAAGCTGAATGTTGGAAGATTCAGGACAGACAAAAGGAAGTACTTCTTTACTCAGCGCAT
The DNA here is from genome assembly GCF_030035675.1 of Rhineura floridana. Taxonomy (NCBI): domain Eukaryota; kingdom Metazoa; phylum Chordata; class Lepidosauria; order Squamata; family Rhineuridae; genus Rhineura; species Rhineura floridana. The sequence goes on along the minus strand of NC_084490.1, from coordinate 43,112,754 downwards.
AGTTAAACTATGGAATTTGCTCCCACAAGATGCAGTAATGGCCACCAGCTTGGACGGCTTTAAAAGAAGATTAGACAAATTCATGGAGGACAGGGCTATCAATGGCTACTAGCCGTGATGACTGTGCTCTGCCACCCTAGTCACCCTAGAGGCAGCATGCTTCTGAAAACCAGTTGCGGGAAGCCTCAGGAGGGGAGAGTGTTCTTGCACTTGGGTCCTGCTTGCGGGCTTCCCCCAGGCACCTGGTTGGCCACTGTGAGAACAGGATGCTGGACTAGATGGGCCACTGGCCTGATCCAGCAGGCTCTTCTTATGTTCTTATGTTCTTATTGTTCCCTTTAGACAATGAGAGATATTTCAATCGGATCCTAATCTCAAGGAGGATGCTTTTTGTGCATTCCTGTCAAAGTGTGTTTCTGTGCTTTTTAATAGGGAATTGGTTGGCAAATGATCACAATGTGGAACCGTGCTTCTCGAAACCCAGCCAGACAACTCTTCCGTTTGGGCTTGTCTTTACATCGGCTAGAAATAAATGAGTGGTTTTCAAAAGTTCAGTGGCTTGGGAAGCGGTTCCAGATGAGAGGCTGCCAATATGGCAGAAGTTCACAAATATCTGTGCGTGTGCTTGGCTTCCCAATTTTTATGCTCTTAAGTGCTGACAACAGATTTGTCGTTTCTGTTTTTTATTTGAACTGGTTTCACCTAAAACATCTTTACCTCCACCACCCTCCCCATGGGTTTGGACCTAGGAGACCTGGATTCAAGTTATAGCTCTGACACAGATTAATGGTGTGGTCATGGCCAAATCATTATCTCCATTGCCTCAGTACTACATCTGTAAAATAGGAAAACAACACCAACTTCACAGGTATCAACCTAACTCCTACATTGAGCTGCCTTCATTTCCTCTTTCAAAACCCTACAGAGCTAGATGGGTCTGGTTGCTAGAGTGTTAGAAGAATGTGGAAGTTTTGGATTGATGGTCTACGTTTCATGTGAACTCTCTCCCCCTTAACCAAGCAAACACAAGAATGAGTTTAACAGGGTGAATGTAGCCTTCTTTGGGCAGTGTGCTTCTCCAGAGAGACTTCTGTGTTACCTCAGTCCCATATCTCTAAAATGGGTATAACAGTGGGAAAAACTAAGATAAATCACCCTTTATCAATGGATGGGAAGATCCTCCGTGGCGCAGAGTAGTAAGCAGCGGTAATGCAGCCAAAGCTCTGCTCACGGCCAGAGTTTGATTCCAGTGGAAGGAGGAAGTCGAAACTCCGGTAAAAGGGGTCGAGGTCCACTCAGCCTTCCATCCATCTGTGGTCAGGGATGGAACTGGCAATCCCACCCCATATATACGGTCTGCCTAGTAAACATCACAAGACATCACCCTAAGAGTTTGAAACGACTCGCACTACAAGTGCGGGGACACCTTTACCTTTATCAATGGATGGAATATTGCCATGGGGCTAGATGGCACTTAGAGAACATGGAAGTTCCTGCTAGATATGAGCCCTAGGTATTAGATGAACTAAAGCTGTGGTTTCCAAGCTGTATTTTGAGGATCAGAAGGATTTTTCAATGAAAAAGATCAGGAATGGCAGGCAAGCTGCCTGAAACAGTTTGTCCTCTCTAAATGCTATTCCCCCTGTAATGCACATCTGGAGGGAATAGGGTGCTAGGTCTCCAGTTTTCACTTGGGGACCCTGGTTTTTGGGGGTCCTCTCCAGGTATCTGGATAAGTCACCTTAATCTCTGGATTCTTGGCTTTCATTTTAAAAAAAGTTTCTAGGTGGTCTGGTTCAAAAGATATAAACCAAAATGTCAGCCACCCCTTGCAACTTCTGTTCGTACCAACTGCTTTAATCCCTGCCCTTTCAGGTTTTTAGCCAATAAGTGAAGTCAGGGTTGTGATTGACAAAATTTGTTGACTCCCCCTGGCAATACGTAAGCCCCATTTCAAGTTCTGAGAAGAATTTCCTTTTCCTGCTTGTCTCACGTCAGGAATTCAGTAAATATATAGCTTTCAGCATAAAGAGTACTTTCTCGGTACTGGATTAGAACTTGCTTCTGAGTAAACATGCATAGGATTGCACTACAACAGAAGATTACAGCAGGATCTTGGTGGGCATACACAGTAAACAATTTTAGTGATAATTATAATAAAACTGTGCATGCAGGTTTTTTAAAATTAATAAATCCTATTGAACTCAAAAAGTATGCAAATGATCAAACCCACCCTCCCTTCTCCTCCCTGCTATCCCCTCCCTCCCTTCTCCTCCCTGCTATCCCCTCCCTCTTGCCCCTTCCCCCTTCCTTTGCCCCTCCTTCTCCTTCTCCCTCCTCCTCCTCCCCTTCCTCCTCCCCATGGTCAGTTTTACCTATCTTAAGCATGATTGCATGGGAGTAAATACCACAGAACTCTGTAAGCATGCAAATGATCAAAACTGCCCTACCCTCCTTTTTCCTTTGCCCCCCTCCAATCCACTCCTTCCCCTTCTGCTTCCCCCTCCCCCCCTCTTCTCCCATGGTCAGTTTTACCTATCCTAACCATGACTGCACAGGAGTAAATCGCATTGAACTCAATAAGCAATCAAATGATCAGACCTGCCTTTCCCCTCCTTCCCCTCTCCTTTCCCTTCCTCCTCCCTACTTCCTCCCTTCTCCTCTTCCTTCTTTCTCCTCCCCTGCTCACTCCAGCCCTCCCTCCCTCCTTCCCCCTGTCAGTTTTACCTATCCTAAGCATGATTGCACGGGAGTAAATCCCATTGAACTCAATAAACACGCAAATGATCAAATCTGTCCTCCCCTCCCCATCCTTCCTGCTCCCCTTCCCCTCCTCCCCTCCCTCCTCCTCCTCCTCCTCCACTTCCCATCCCCTGTGGTCAGTTTCACCTATCCTAAGCATGATTGCAGGGGAGTAAATCCCACTGAACTCAATAAGCATGCAAATGATCAATCCATTCTCAGCAAACTTGTATAGGATCCCATTTCTTACCTCCCGGATTAGAAAGCAGAGAAATTCACTAATAGGCAAAAAACCTTGTGGTTTAAGAACGTACCTATAGCCCACAGATATTTCTATTAAACATTAAAAAGCAGGGAAATTGGGCAGCTATAGTGAATGCACCAGGGGAGCAGAAGACCTGACCTCCTCTCTGAGATTTTGTACTGCCCTACAAATTGGTCAAAATGCAAACACAATATGGGTTGGTCTTTCACAGTCCAATCCACTTCCTGTGTAGCTTGGAAAAATTTGGTAACATAGTAGCAAGTGGATTGGACTGTGAAAGACCAAACCAAATTGTGTTCCCATGATTCTGTGATGTGATTCATGTGTGATTCATGTGCTTCAAATGTATGTTGAATGATATATGGTGTGGATCTGCCCTAGTATGCTGTGCATCATTAGTGAACTGAAAAAAACAATTTAAAAAAATACTTTTTTAAACAGGGCTGTAGGTCAGTGGTAGGGCACATGCTTTGCATGCAAAAGTCCAAACTTTATTCTTTGGAAGAGACTATTGCCTGGAATCCTGAAGAGCCAATGCTAGTCCATTAGGGTTGCCAGGTTCCTGGCCTGAGACTGATCCTGTATCTTTAGGAGAAGAGAACATCAGCCAAGTGCAGGTGTTTTTGCAACACTGTAATGAGAAAAACCACAAGGTGGAATTCTCCCTCCCCCCTGCAAAACCTTTAAAGATACAGAAGACCTCTTGGAGGCCAGGCCTGGCAACCAAGAGGTCTTCTGTATCTTTAAAACTGACTTTCTCTTCTCCTAAAGATACAGGATCAGTCTCAGGCCATGAACCTGGCAACCCTATTTAAGTCCATGTCATCAGTAGTGAGCTAGATGGTATCACATTACCTGACTTGGTTTAAGGCAGATTCCTGTGTGCCTAAAAGAGGAAAGAGACCCAAGGGCCACAGTGACTCCAAATTGTGTTTATGTATTTTATTTACAACACTTATATACATCTTTATTGTACAAAACCTCAAAGAGGTTTATAGAAGGAATTAAAACAATAAAATTATTGGCAAAACCAGTTAAAGACAGGTATTTAAAAAAATTCAAAATAATAAAACCAACAAGTGAAAAAGAGATAAAAAACATAATAGCTTCTACACGCCTGGGTAGGTTTGCCTAAATAAAAATGTTTTTAGCAGGTGCCAAAATGAGTACAATGAAGGACCTGCCTAATGTAAATAGGCAGGGAGTTCCAAAGCACAGGCACTGCCACACTTAAGGATCGATTTCTTACAAGAGAACAACAAGTACTATGCTGAACCTGTAACATGGAAAGCACACCTTGAATTTGGCCTGGTAGCAAATCGGCAACCAGTGCAGGGGCTCATCCAAACGGAGCGGGATAAACCACGTTTTCCATATCCGGTTCGTCATCTGACAGTCCTCACTTTGCCTGTTTGTTCGCTCTTTCCCAATAAAAAAAATGCTTTTTTGTGCCCACACACGCAGCGAGAGGACCCGTACTTCTTCTCGCTTTTTCCCAGCTCCGCCCATAACACTCCCCCCTATCAGCCAATTGGTCCGCAAAAATATGATGTATGCTCCTCTCCCCCTTTGCAACAAAGCACAACAAGGCGCATGTGCTTGCACGTACGAGTGCAAAAGTTTGAATTTCCTGATGGTTTGATAGTAGTGGCTGTAATGGAGTTCCTTGTCGCTCACCACTCTGGAGCAGCGCCGGCCGGAGTGTGTGTCTCCAGGTGCCCCTGACCATCCAGGGGGATTGTGGGCACTGCAAGAGATCAGCGCTTGTAATCGCCGGGCAAATCCCCCCGTAACCCTTGGGCTCATTCACTGCAGAGTTCAGCCCCGGACCGTTATGCGGCTCGGCGGTAGGAATGCTGTCCCTGAGGGAAGCAAACAGCACCCCCATGGGTGGCCGCTCTTGGCTCGGGCAGGCAATGTGGGCAAACAGCCCTGCGTGCTGCTGTCTCAATCTGCACTGAAGCGACCAGCACAGGCTTTGCGGTGTTCCTTCTGATAAAAGAAACATGCAGACCACTTATATGCCTATAATTCCTGTATTTTTGTTTGTTTGTATTTGCGATATTTTGCAAAACCGACTGTATGCTTTTCTTTTTTTTTTTTCAATAATTTTTATTCAGATTTTCATAAAACATACAAGACGAAATCATAAAACATTCAAAGACAAAAAACAAAATCAAAAATAGTTAAACAAAAAAAAAAAAAGAAAAAAAAAATAAAAAATAAAGAGTAAAATATTGACTTCCCATTTGTCAAAGATCAAATCAGTTATAAGTCTATAATATATAACAATCCTGTCTCTTAAGTCATATTATAAAATCACTTTCCTCCAGTAGTTATCTTACTTAATCATCAAATCTCATAAACATTACTTTATTCTTTCCACAAAAAGTCAAAGAGAGGTTTCAATTCTTTAAGAAATATATCTATCAATTTTTTTTCCAGATAAGCATATCGATTAATCCATCTCATTACTAATTATGATAATCTTATTGTCATAACCATAGTCAAAATAAACATTTCAATTAATCCATCACATCAGAATCTGTTAGATTCAGTAATTTCAGTAGCCATTGTTCTATTATCCCTATTAGTTCCATTTTCCATCTTCCATCTTCAGTAGTCTTGTTAAGTCCAGTAATTTCAGTATCCAATCTTCCATTATCAGTATTCCATAATAATCTTGCTGTCAAAGCCATAGTCATATAGTAAGAGTCTGATGGGAATTACCTCTATCCCAAATATTTTCTTGCCATCCATTCTGAATAGGTTGCTGAAATACTGCTGTAAAATCATATCTCTGTTCTTTTTTTCAAAATACACTGGGTCATCTCTTGAAAGTTTTTCCATTGTCACATGGCTGCAGTTAATTCCATAGATTTTCTCTATATTGGGCTCCACCACATCATTCCAGTCCAGAAGATTATCCATGCCATTGATAACTTTATCTCTAGAATCTTCATTAATTTCTTCAGAGATAACATTGAGTTCCAAACAATAGATTTTATTTCTAAAGTCCATAGACTCCAAATCTTGTTCCTGTTCCACGTTTGTTCCAATCTCCGGGATCTCCTCTCTCACAGGGACCCCTGTTCCAGTCTCCAGGGTCTCCTCTCTCACAGGGACCCCTGTTCCAGTCTCCAGGGTCTCCTCTCTCACAAGGACCCCTATGTCTTTAATCTCCTGTGTCTCCAAACAATAGATTTTGTTTCTAAAGTCCATAGACTCCAAATCTTTTTCCTGTTCCACGTTTGTTCCAATCTGCGGGGTCTCCTCTCTCACAGGGACCCCTTCCAGGGTCACCTCTCTCACAGGGACCCCTATATCTTTAATCTCCTGCTTCATTTTACTCAATTCAATTTTCAGCTCCTTACAACCCTGTCGCAGGTTTTGTTTCGTTATCTCAATCTCATCCATTATTTTCTGAAACATAGTTATTTCCAGATTCTCAGCCACTTTCTTAATTGCCATTTTAAAAGAAAAATACAGGAAAACCACTTCTTATTTCAGCAACAATTGGGTTAATACTCCAAACTTGGTGACATCACAGTATAAACAGAGCAGACAGCCTTATCTCTCCATGCTTAAGTAAACAAAATGCAGTTCCCAGGATCGAAACAATTAATGGCGGTCGTCAGGAAACAGATTCGTCAAAATAAAATAGACCAAAAAGAGAGTAGTCTCAGACAATATAATATTCTTCAAAATAAAAATCTGGAATAGAAATCCCTCTTCTGTGTATATCTTTAGAATGCAAATCCAGGACAGCTTTTTGCAACAAAAACAGAGATAAGCTATTAATTAGTGAGTAGCAGAGAGAAGTTATGGCTCCCCAGTGAGATGTCAAAAACCGATCAATCTGGCAAATCTCTTTTAAACAGCAACAATTTAAGTCAAGTAAAAGAAAAATATAGAAAGAAGGGTGCTTGCCTGTTAGTGCGTTCTCTCTTAGAAGATAAGATGAACGTTCGCTTTATCAGATAGAGCTTGTTGTTGAAAATCCGTCCCACCTTCGTCGGCTGGACCTCGTCCCATAAATTAATGAGATCTGGTCGTCCCAACAAAAATAGGCTTTGAGGTTAATCTCTTCGTTTCTCCCTACCCGGGAGAAGTTTAATCAGTCAAAAAAAAAAAAAAATCTGACTGATATATCTGAATAAGCTTCTTTTGAGGCAGGAGCCCGTCTCAAAAGCAGGCACAGGCTAAGTCACCCTTCCCGGAAGTCCGACTGTATGCTTTTCTACCTTAAACGTTTCTGGAGATACACATGATTGCAATTCCACTTATTTCTCCTGAACAGCAAGTAACAATGTGTCATGTCTAGGAAGGTAGACCACCAGTCTCTATGGTTGCGGGTGGCTGAGACGCTCTAGGAAACCACTTACATGCCTATAATTCCTGTGGGATTTTTGCTTGTATTTGCGATATTTCGCAAAAGCAACTGTATGCTTTTCAGCTCAGCTGGACTGTGGAGAACCTGCAGGCTGTGGTTGAAATTGACAAGACTCAAACAGAGTAGCCTTGCAGGCAGGAAAGCGAAATTGACAAAGGGTGCCTGAGTGTCTGTAATCTAAGAGGAAAGCCTCTATTTCTCTTCTCCCCCCCTCTCCCTCCACTCTGGATGCCTGGAAGCAAAGACCAATATGTTCAAGAAGGGCATTTGATGCGGGGGGTGAGGGGTAGGAGGTGGAGGTTAGGCAAAGATAAATATTTTCTCCCTTGAAAAAGTTTACAAACAACCACAATTGCAGATCTCACCCTGAGCAGCTGCCCAGTTTGCAGGCTAGCTAAAAAGTAACAGCTGTTGCTGCTTCTGCGCAAATGCGCTTTTTTGCATCTGTGCAGTAGAAGTTGCAGGCCCCCCCCCCCAACACCACACCATTGCTCTGATAGGTTCCTTTTTCCCAGGCTTTCCCCGGACATTCGCGCACATGCACAACAGTGGAAATACGTGATTGGCTGAGAATGAGGGAAGGGATATGGGCAACCGCCCAAGAACCGCCCATCAAACGCCCACAGCTGTAAAGTCCGCGGTATTGCATCCGAGCACCTGAAGGTACAGCGGATGATTCCCAGTTTAAAAAAGCAAATCGCATGATTTGCGGTATTGCAGGAGCGGATTTAACAGCACGAAAATGCGCAAAAGCGTATGGCGTCATATGGATGACCGAAAAATAATGAAAACACAAAGCAATCATGTCACACATTTTACAGTCGTCTGGATGAGCCCCAGATTTCAGAGCAGAGGTATTATGTGCTGATAGGGTCTCAATCTTGTCAGCAATCGTGCCACAGCATTCTGCACTAACTGCAGCCCCTGGGTCAGGTTGTGCTGCATGGGGATTTCTGTGACCTTGGCTGACTGGCTGCCAGGATCTTTTTAGTTTTGGTTAGGAACCCTGACTGGTTGTGGGATGCTGAGTTTTCTGTCTTATAGGAATGGGGTTGTGGTTGGTATGGTATTGCATTTAGGAGTCATCACTGTCTTTCCTTTTTCTTTTTCTGTTTGCATTTCATTTACCACCTCTGACCTTACTCCCTTACATCCATAGAAGCAACAACAGTGGTACCATGTGGTCAGCTCAACCGCCTTAAACCCACTGATGATGCACCTTGTTATTTGCATAATGGTTTGTTTCTTGTCCAATAGTGTTAAAAGAATTCACATACTGGGAAGTGTGGCTGCAATTGCTGCTTTTCCCAATCTATTGCCTGGTAAACCAAACCATGTGTGTTTTCTATCTGTCAGTTATTACTCACTGGAATTGGGTTGGCTGTCAAAGTGAGTTTATAGCAGCCCAGAGTAGGCAGGAAAGAGTAGGGAATCTTATTAGCTCTTATTCATTTCTCAAACCTGTCTCTGCAATGAAGGGTCAAGTCTTTAAAGAAATTTGGAGTAGCTACGTTAAAAGGCAGACAAGGCATTCAAGGGAGGGGGTTGCCAACCCTGCTTTGACATTGATATGGTTGCAGAGGATCCCTAGTCAAGCCTTACCAACAGCACAATCTTAACAATCAGAAGCAAGTCTTGTTGAGTTTTATGGGGTTAGTCCCTTAGCAAGTGTGTTTAGATTTGCAGCCTTCAGGGGCATCCGTCTTACTCCTGAATGCTCCCATGTAACATCTCCACTACACTAGGCTTTCGTCCTACAATGGCCTTCTGGTGACGTGACTGGACTGGACTGAATTAGGTAGACTGAATTAGGTAGACTGGCCTGGCCAGAATTAGGTAGACTAGATTAAATGTTCCTTACCCAGGCTCTCTAAGCAGGTGAGAAGGAATGACCCTGTCACTTCAGCTGGACCTGGTAACACCAACCAACCAACCATACATCCAACACAGACACAGACTTTTAAGATTTCTATCTTAATTTCCAATCAGAGAAATTTTTGTTTGAGTGTTATGCTCCAATAAACTGTGGTTGATGCTTAATGTATCATGCTTAATGACATCACTAGGGCCTGCCCCCATGACATCACTAAAGCTCATCCTTTTGACATCACTAGGGCCTCCCTGCCCTGAATTCTCAGGGTTTGGGATGCTTCTGACCTGGCACCCCTAGCAGGGAAATGTTTAAGCATGTTCTAGTGCACTCTCTCAGTTCACATGGGGTGACACTAAATTCCAACATGCCTTGTTATGTATGCAACCTTAAGACCCTCAAATCAAAACATACGCTACAAAAAATATCACACAGTTTGAAAAAATAATACTAGATAGTGGTCGCTCTGGTAAAGGAATAGTTTCTAACCTATATAAAATATTACTAGAAATTGATATGGGAAAACTGACAGGTCTGAAAAACCAATGGGAAAAAGATCTGGGATATCAACTAGAAATATCTGAATGGTCTTCAATCTTTCATTCTAAACACAACAAAACAATTTCTGCAGCACATAAAGAAACTATGCTGAAAACAATTCACAGATGGTATTATACACCAGTACAACTCTCTCATGTATCTTCATCAACATCCCCCTTATGTTGGAGAGGATGCAATCAGAAAGGAACATACTTCCATCTATGGTGGAGCTGCCCACAGATCAAAAAATTTTGGACTTCAGTACATACCGAACTTAACAACATTACGAAAGAAAAGATACACTTAACACCGGAACTATTTTTATTATCTTTATTCAAAGATGAAAACAAAACATTAAAATCAAAACATCTGCTGTGTAAACTACTCATAGCAGCAAGACTAACAATATTACAACACTGGAAAAATCAAGATGGACTAAACTTGCAGATCTGGTTCAACAAAATCTGGACGATAGCTATACTGCACAAAATCACACTGCATCTTTGATTTCTAAGAGGTGCTGCAAAACCGGAATTGTTCACGTCAGTATGGTGGAATTATATGGAATACACCTCACAACGAGATCTACATAACCAGCTTTCTTCATCTGCAAAAACTATCTGGTTTTCATAAACAAATAATAATACCCTTACAATTTTAAACCATCTCATGTTAATATTGTATTTAATTTTTATTCACTACAATAATCACCTGTATATCAATACTTACCAACATACTTTCCATAAATAGCACATAAACCGAATCAAAACAGGAATTGGCTCTAAAGTGGGGGGAGGGGGGAGGGAATTAAAGTTAAGTTGATGTATTTTTGTATCATTACATTATCCATGTTAAATTACTATGAAATCAATAAAAACAATTAAAAAAATGTTGTAAATAAAATACATAAATATAGATATATATATATATAAAAAAAAATGTATGCAACCTTAAAGTAACCCAAAGGAGCTTAACTGCCACAGGAAGCTTCAAACAGAAAACAGGAAGTAAAACTGCAAACTTGGGTAGGATTTAAAGGAACAGTACATCACAGCCTAGTTAGGTCTCACACAAACTGAGGCTGTGATTTAAAACAAGTGGCTCTCCAACATTTCCCCTTTCTCAAAGACCACTTGAAAATTTCTGAGAATCTTGACAGATGTCTTAATAAACTTTTTCCTCTGCTGCAGATCAAAACACATATGTCATATATTGATAATTTTTTTCTAGTGCTAGCATCATCATCAAAACGAGAGCCTTGTTATGAAAACCATGGGCCCTAAATGAGGGTCTTGTCAGCCTATTCAGTAATCTGGTCCTGATCAAATTGACCTTGATTCCTATCATCAGAAAAAATAAATTAAATACAGGGCCAATTGCAGATGTTCTTGTCTGTTTCACAGCCTGTTTTGCAGACTCTCCACAGACCACACTGAAAGGAGCTCGTGGACCACGAATTGTGTAGATCTGTCCTTAATTTCACAAGTAGCCACCTATTTCTTTTATATAGCAACCAAGAGTTGAACTTCCTGCCCTGTGCTCCTCCCCCCCCACCCTTTCATAGGTGATGTTCATATTATGTGCTGCACCAGAATTCTATGAGTAATTATAATCTTTGGTCATGGTCTTATTTATGCATTGTTATTAATAACTTTCCACTAATGGGGAGGCATCTTTGGCAGTTAAGTAATTACTGCTTGCTTTTTAGTAAAATCAATGGAAAGTTTGGTTATGAGCAAATGAGCATAGAGTATTTAACTTGATCTACTGCTAGAGGGTGGGGCACAGTACTCACTCACAGTGCCATGCCTTTGAGATGATTAGATAACAAAATTCCAAGGAAGCCTGAGGCAGGGATGTGTGTGTGTGAGGGAGTGCAAGTTTGCAGCTAACTCCTTTCAGAAGGATGTGTCTTACTAGTTATTCTCATAGTTGAATGCCTGCATATGTGTAGCTTAGAAAGGGAAAATCTAGATTAAATGGGGGGAAATACGGGCTGGCATTTTGATGCCATTGTGTGGCCGCTGCAAAAAACTTGCACACATGAGGAGCACCAATCCCTCAATAAGCACCCACCTGGAATTACCTCCTTTCTTTTGAAGAAGCATAGTTCCAGCATGTGTAACTTCAACATTCCTCTCCTCTTCTCCACTCTTCCACTTCCCTCTTTCTGATTCCTCATCAAGCCCATGCCTCTCCCTCAGCATTTTGCTTTATCTCTGCATGGTGAGAAGAGACATGTCACCTCCAGCCTGACCTGATTTATTGCTGCTGAGGCCTCCTGCAAAGACTTACATAGACACTGCAGCATTGATGCTTCTATCTCACACATATGTTTTGAAATGTACAAATAAATTGATGATCATGTGTATTGATATTATTATTACTTCTAATTGTCTCCGATATATTTTTTAAATTGTTATACATGTTTATTTGATATGTTATGATGAGCCACCTTGGAAACAATTTTGTGAGAAAGTGGCATACAAATAATTTGATTATGATGTGTAGTGAGTTACTTTTCGGGTGGTTGAGCCTATTGCTGTATTGCTTGTGTGTTTCAGCTCATAGTCAACTCCAGCTTAATGGCACACTTAGGCTGTGTGTGTGTCTAAAGTTCTTTAGTTTGCACAACAAACTTTTTGGCCTATATATATATATATTTAAAAAATCTTAAAATATTGGCGCAATAACATATAAATGAAAAAATAGCTCATTTATTTTAAAAATTAATATGCTGCTGAAATGGCATGCTGAGATGCATTGTCACTCACCTTCCCTGTGGCTGTCATGCCTATGGAATGTTTGCAGAAGTATTATCCTCTGAAAAAGTGCTGTATCCCCAGAAGTGTGGGAAGTCAGTTGCAGTTCCATATGTGGCCCACTCAGATAGTGCTAAAAACAGCCAGTCTGGAAGCACCCTTGATGTTCAACTTGTAGGAGGAATTTCATTGCTGGTTATGTTTTCTGAGCCCCTCAAGCAATAGATTCCTGTGGATTTGTCCGCTGATTAGTTTGTGGTCAACCTCAGGTTCTTTACCTGGCACAAAAACCCAGCTGTTGAAATGAGCTCCAGATGGACCCAGCAGCTCTTGCATTGGTTTGCTTTGTCTTTTAAACATGGCAGTACCCATTAAAAGGAGAGTTTGCCCATCGTAAAAGTGAGCCTTTGTCAATACTCTTTTCAGCTTTTGCCTCCAATGTTATTCATATCCAGAGCTGACTCTGGGAAATGAATAGACATGATGAACTTAAGCCGACTGATTTAAATGGAGCTACTCTCAGTATTGCCTAATTGGACACAGCCTGCTGTTTTGTTTGTAATTGGTCTGAACTCTTGCAAAACAAAAGGCACTCATTCAACAGAGGAGCTGAGGTCTTGCAAGAAGCTCCAGTCTAATCCAACTGCTGAGCAGGGTTCAGCAGGGTTTTTTTGTTTTTGCTACTTGAATTAGCCAATAATACATCTTGGGAAACTATAGGAAAGTTCAGTCATATCACCTGTAGAGTAACTTTCTTTAAAGTAGGGGCAAGGAACTTTTTTCAGCTCAAGAGCTGCAATCCCTTCTGGGCAAACTTCTGGGGGCCACATGCCAATGGCGGCCAGCGCCAGAGGCAAAAGAAGGAATAGCAACAAATGTAAATTTTACCTTTGTTTTATTTATTTATTTATTTATCATTTGATTTATATCCCGCCCTTCCTCCCGGCAGGAGCCCAGGATGGCACAGCAGCTTGTTTCTATACACATACACATCCCTCTCTCTTCCACCTAGGCAAGCAAAAGGCATGATCAGAGTTCAAGGACACATGAAAATACCATGTGACAGGACAGTTCTGCACATTTCTTCATTAGTTTGCAATTCTTTTTAAAAAAGTCTTTAGGAAAATTACTCCGCATTTTGTGCGAATTTCCCCTAATACACACGTTTTTGCAGAACAATTTTCCTGTAATATAGCGCATTTTTGTATGCTATTTTCATAAATAGATGCATTTTTATGCACACTTTACCCTTATTTATTTATTTATTTATTTGCTATTTGATTTATATCCCACCCTTCCTCCCATAGGAGCCCAGGGCAGCATATGAATTTTTAGTATATGTATTTTTGTATATATTACATGGCTGGAGACCTGCATTTCAAAATTCAGAGAAGTGCAAATTTTGAAGGATGGTTGCATTTCAGTTCACACATTGTTCCGGAAAGTCTGGATTTATTTATTTATTTATTTATTATACTTGTATACCGCCCCATAGCCAAAGCTCTCTGGGCAGTTTACAGTAACTAAAAACAAATACAATTTAAAATACATATTTTTAAAAAACAATTTAAAACACAATTTAAAAATTTAAAACAATATAAAACACATGCTAAAATGCCTGGGAGAAGAGGAAAGTCTTGACCTGGCGCCGAAAAGATAACAGTGTTGGCGCCAGGTGCACCTCATCAGAAAGATCATTCCATAATTTGGGGGCCACCACTGAGAAGGCCCTCTCCCTTGCTGTCATTTTCCAAGCTTCCCTTGGAGTAGGCACCCGGAGGAGGGCCGTTGATCTTGAACGTAGTGTACGGGTGGGTTCGTATCGGGAGAGGCGTTCCATCAGGTATTGTGGTCCCAAGCCGTGAATTAAGTAAGCTTGCTTTTAAATTTGAACTGAATCAGATTTCTCTCCCGTCCCTAACTATGAGCTGAAACCATTTATCCAAGAGGCTTGTATACTGTATAGTTACTACAGGGAGCAGCAGTTTTCATTTACCTTTGCTGGCTACCAGTCTGCCTTGCAGATGCAACCCAGCTGATTGAGTGTCTTGTGCTTCCTTTTCCATGTTCCTGGACTGTGTTGCCAGTAGTTCGGTGTGTGTATATATACGCATGTTTGTGCATGCACAAGCCACAGACACCCCGGTGGGCAAGTTGTCATGCAGCATCATTGACAAAGCGCCGCTGTACCAAAAAGCAAAGAAATATATCTGTTTGAAAGCCCTGGAGGGAGCATCGCTGTACATAAAAGAAAGATGGGGGAGAGCCTCACAAGCCAAGCTGAAAAGGAGGCTCCTGCATTTGATCCGGTCAAAAAGAGAAATTCCATTGCAAAGCGGGAATCAGTCACAGCATTCCAAAGGCAGCGGGTGATCATGGTCCAAGACTGGAGCTTTTAGCTAACTTGATGCCCTTGAAGGGTGGGGTAGGGGGAAATAGGGGAAATTACACAATCCTGGACTCAGGGTAACATGGGAATGAAGCCGTTTCCAGGCTGACTTTGTATGCCCAATGATAAGGACATTTTATGTTATTTAGCTATTCCTCTGAACTTTTCCCCTGTTCTGGCCTTCGGCTCCAAGAGCAGCCCAGCTGGTTTCAGCTGCAACAAGCTATGGCAATTAAGCGGAAAAGCAATAAAAATACAACATCTCTCCAATTTACAAACCAAAACAATATACAAAAGAAACCACAATATTTCTGAGGGCAGGCTAGCTCTTCAAAACAATCTAACCAGTTGAAAGCTAGCAGGAGTTGAAAGCCTGGCAGAACAGATGTGTCTCCCACAGATGCCTGAAGCAAAGGGTCCCAAAATTAGGCCCCATCAGCACTACGCATGCATTTAAAGCAGCATCATATCACTTTAAAATGGTCAGGGCTTCCCCCACAGAATCCTGGGAGCTGTAGTTTGTTAAGGGTGCTAAGAGTTCTTTGGAGCTGTCTGGAACTGTGGCACAGAAATCTGAGGTTCTCACACGATGGCCAAAGTCAGTTTTCAAAAATCAGATGCTACCTCAGTGTATGTTGGGCAATCCTAGGCAACAGCAGCATTAATTTTTGCTACATTTTTATTGCACCGTTCCTCCAAACAATTAGAGGTAGAAGCATCGCTCCGTCCAACAGTTCTGGGAAATAGGTTTGCCTGAGAGAGTGTGTGTGTGTTGTGTGTGTGTGTGTGTGAGAGAGAGATTTCAAAGAGGAAAAGGGTTAAACTCCTATTGTTGTTTCTTTGCTCTTGACTGCCCCCACAAACTGCTTTTTGACAAATGGTTGTTGGGCTCTGATACACACTTTTGTGCATAATGCACAGTTCCAAAATGAACATACACAGAGGTTTGCTGCACATTCCAGGAAGTACAGATGTGGCAGGGAAGCTGGGGATGTGTGCAGGAGAGACTTGAAATCTGTTCAGCTCCACAGGTTCACTCTGTCCCCTAATCTTCCTTGGCCTGGGGTGTGTGTGTCTCCTGAGCACTTCAGTTTCTACATAGCAATCCCATATTCTGAGCTATAGAACTTTTAGAATCTATAGCATCTCTTTGCTAAACAGATGCCACTCTCTGAGCTCCCTCCCACCCCCTGCAGCTCTCTTGCCCACCTCCTTCGCACCTAAAGAGGCACGTTTGATCTAAGCCAGCAACCTCCAAGTCATATTCCAAAGAGGCATGACCATGTGGGACGCACATGTATGTGGGGGAGCTTAGGAGCAACTGCAAGAGCTGCTTCTTAAAACATTTTAGGCTGGGTTTCATTCTTTTCAGGACTGTAGTGAGGAACTTGGTATTATTTATTTATTTAGTGCACTTGTATACCGCCCCATAGCCGAAGCTCTCTGGGAGGTTTACAACAATTAAAAACATTAAAAACAAAGATACAAATTTAAAAACACATTTTAAAAAAGCAATTAAAAAACACATGATAAAATGCCTGGGAGAAGAGGAGGAGGAAGAAAGTTATGTACTCCATTTAGAAGTATCATTTCTATTGTTAATCATTTGACATAAAAGGTAAGCAATAAAAGTTAAGCTAACAATCTGAAGTAACACAAGACAGACTTTGGCCATGTGCCTAACCTGCCTTCTGTTTAAACAGCAATACAGCATGGAAAACTATCACTAAACAAGCTGTCTGAGCCCAGAATTATGCAGCTTCTGGCCGTTATGTGCAGGAGGGATGCAACACTGCCTGCTTTCAGAAATCACAGGGCTAGGAGATGCCTGGGTGCCATCTACTTCATCCCTATCTCTTCCATGTATTATTAAATAAAGATGGACTGAATTTGTAAAAAGAGAAAAAAGGAAGAATGCCGGGTCTCATCTTACTGGATGCCAAATTCTCAGACCTGGAAGACTAACCTCCAACCCCAGATTCGTGGGAGCCAGTTGTGATTATTCTCCATGTGGTGAGGCAAAGGTACTTTGCACTTGCTCAGAGGTTCTTTTCCATTTTTTCCCCTGAGGATAAGTAGGAGCTGGAGCACCAATTACAGATGTGCCATTTCCTCACTCCACCCCATGTTTGATTACACATTTGGTTATTTTATGTGTTTATTTAAGGCATTTATATATACTGCATCATGAGAACTTCTAAACAGTGTACATAAAAATAAACCATACAGAGAATAACAACCCCCCCAATAATCATAAAACCAAACACTAATTTGCAATGAGTGCTGGAGGAAAAGCAGCATATAAATTTAAATCATAAATAAAATAAAGTCTTTACCATGCACCTGAAGTTCAGCAAGGAAATTATAACGTTGGCAACACCAAATGAATCCCCTGGTCTGAGAGCTCAAAGTTCAACCCTTTGTCTGTCACTAAGAGTTTCCTTTCCCAGTTCTTAAGAGAAGGATGTGGGCCATCTTTACATGTATTACCCTGAAATGTCTTTGACAGTTTTATTTTCAAGTCAAAAGTGGATCGGGGAGCAGACAACTGAAAGAAGAAGACCGTCATGTGGAGAGGAGATCTCTTTCTGCATCACCAGCTCACTGCAGAGTGGGACAAGGCAGAAGGGGTGTGATTTAGCATTAATTCTGGGGAGGGGTGGATTAAGAGGCCTGCTGGGCTGGCCTGGGCCAGAGGTGGGCCAGAGGTTCCCCATGCCTGGCTTGATTCTTCCCTTAAGGTATATAGCAAAACCAGACAAATGAACAAACAAACAAAAGGGTCCCCAAATATGAGTACCAAAAGGCAAAGTAGCAGGAACCGCAATGGAAATGAATTATCAAAAATAATTATTGTAAGAACATGAACAACAGTACATATGAACCTATGTAAGTAAGTGTTATAGAGCACAAAATTGCAAAATGCAAATACAAATTCTCAACAAAGTAGTTCTCCAAACAATTCAAATAATGAACTGACTAGATCTCCAGGATTGTGTCTCATTTCATACTTCTTCAGTATTTGAATAGAGAATAATTCATGGATGGCAGTCACAAATTCCCTTTAGTGCCTCAATTTCTTCTTTCTTACGTTCAGGAAATTATTTCTGTTAATCTCCTGTTATTCTTTTGTCAGCAGTTAATCATCAGAGTTCAACCTGAAAATTGTGACTTGAAAGACTGCAATCCAGAAATGAAGAAATTCTGAGTCCTGGGCAAGGACCATTAATTAATACCATTAATTTCAACGATTCTACTCTGAGTAGGATTTAGCTGAATACAACACTTTCCCTCAACAGTCTGGGGCCAGGATATCTGAAGGACCACCTCATCTCATGTCTTTCCACCTGTGTGCTCGGGTCACCATTTAAGGCAGGGATGGGGAACTTGTGGCCCTCCACTAGTAGTTGGACTCCAGCTCTCACCAGCCTCAGCAATACCCAGCTCTAAGGCTCTACTCTGTACCCCCCTGCCTTAAAAAATAAGGTGGGTGGGCCCAAGAGACAGGGCCTTCTCGGCTATGGCACCCCAATGATGAAACCATCCCAAAGTGGGACCTGCTAAGAAAACCTGGGCTATTCAGAAAGGCTTTGGGGTAAATTAGCATTGGGCTGCTGTTAGATATGGGTGATAGTTATTGTTTTGATGAGGTGTTCTTTCTTTTTTCGTTGTTAACACTGCTTGATTGAAGAGTTTTTATCTGGTTTTTAATATTGTTCTTTATTAGCTTCTTAAACATTTTTGTTTTCAAGTTTCCTAATAAGCTGCCTTGGGGGCAGACAGCCTAAGATATTTTGCTGACTGAGGTGGTGCAGCAAATGAACTCCCTTTGCCCCTGCTCCCATCAAGGTGCATAATATCCAACCAAAACCAGCCAAGTTATTTTAGCACCTGAGGCAGGAAATCCCCCAAACACTTTTCTCTCTCTCTGGCAGTAAAAATGCAACAATAATATGTTCATGAACTAACAACTGCTGCCTTTTCATGACCTCCAACACTGGCTGCCTGAGGTCACCACCTCTCTCTACCTAACGATAGGGCTGGCTTTGCTTGGGGGTTACTTTGGAATGAAATTTCAGGATACTAAATACTGTAAATAAATATATTTCAGGAATGAGTAGAAGGACTGCAGTTACTTGGTTATGAGGGGAATGAACTCTGCACATGCTCAAGAGCCAATATCTTTCACACATTCCAAAGCTAAGTCCTGGCACTGAAAATAGATTTCGGTCCCCATGTATTTCTCTCTAGTCTTTGACCCCATCATAACTTTAAAAAAAAAATGCAACCTGTATAATCAGCAGCATTCATTGATCTAATCTGTTAATTGATTAAAATATTGCAACCCTAATTGGAAGCCATTCTAATATTATGAAGGGGAAATTATGAAATATACCACAGTTCTGCAGGGATGGGCACCATCCCTCATCTCTCACATCCATTAAGGTCCATCTGCACAGGTTGAGAGGCAATATCTTTCTTATTTTAGACATTCAAAAGCTAAGTCCTGACACTGAAAATAGGTCTTGATGTTCATGTATTCACTTTTAGTGTTTGTTCATTTCATAATTATTATTTTTTAATCTGAAGTCTGAAAAATTGGCAACATCTTTTTAGTTTATCAAAAGGTTTTTAATGAATTAACCTAACCAGTTAATTGATTAAGCGCTGCAGCCCTAATTGGAAGCCATTCTAATATTATGAAGGGAGGCAGAAGAATTATGAAATACACCACAGTTCTGCAGGGGGGGATTGGCAGTGCCCCTCATCTCCCAATACCATTAATGCCCTTTTGTAGTTGCTAATTAGAGCAGGCAGACCTATCAAAAAAGATAATGACAGCAGAACAAACCAACGACCCTGCAAGCTTCAGTGGGTCGATAGTTCCTGTTTTTGAGAGAAAACCCAGTTTGAAGCAATCAATAGAACAAAGCCCTTATTCCAGATAAAATGGTTAATTTTGGCAAGAAAGCAGGCAAAAGCTGCCCATGGCAATGCCCCCCCACTTCACAACTGTTGTGCACCAATGAGAAAAAGAGATCTATTACCCATGGATGATCAGCCCACATACGCACTCCCCAAGGTTTTTTCTCCCCTTTGCTTTCTCCTTTATTGGAGTAAAGGCTGAAAGACTATATACCACTTTGCTGGCAGCAAGGCCCAGGCAATAATGAGGGTTATAAAAAGTGATTTTTATGATCAGCATCTGAAAAAACACACCCACCCTTGATGCTACTGCAGTCGGTTTGGACCACCTCATTACTGCGAAGAAACTGGCTGGATGGAGAGAGTTGAGAGGAAAGACCATCAAATAAAGGTTGAGGAGGGCACAGGGAGGAGGGTCTGATTTTGTGACAGGGCGAGGGATAAAAAAGGACAAAGAACAGAGATTCTGGGAAGGAGAAGAAGAGTCCAACCACATCTTGCAAAATACTCAAGTAGGGCTTGGAGAGTTATTTGTATACATCATTGGTTGTTGAGCCAACCTTTGGCTCCTCTGTTGCCACCTGACTCTCCATAAGTACTCCCTACCATTTATCTCAGGTAGGGGTGGTCAGACGTCTTACTTTACAGGGGACAGTCATCTGTTTGAAGGTGTCCTCTGTTTGAAAGTCTGTCTGGTCCAAGTCTGGTTCAAAGAGTTCTGGCTTCAGTTGTCCATGCTCTGGTAACCTCCAAATTAGATTACTGCAATGCACTCTACGTGGGGCTGCCTTTGAAGATGGTTCGGAAACTGCAGCTTGTGCAAAATGCAGCGGCCAGATTGGTAACAGGGACCAGACGGTCCGAACATATAAAACCGATTCTGGCCCACTTGCACTGGCTGCCTGTATGTTTCCGAGCTCGATTCAAGGTGCTGGTTTTGACCTATAAAGCCTTACATGGCTTGGGACCACAATACCTGATGGAACGCCTCTCCCGTTACAAACCCACCCGTACACTACGCTCAAGATCAAAGGCCCTCTTCCGGGTGCCTACTCCAAGGGAAGCTCAGAGGATGGCAACAAGGGAGAGGGCCTTCTCAGTGGTGGCCCCCAAATTATGGAATGATCTTTCTGATGAGGTGCACCTGGCACCAACACTGTTATCTTTTCAGCGCCAGGTCAAGACTTTCCTCTTCTCCCAGGCATTTTAGCATGTGTTTCATACTGTTTAAATTTTTAAATTGTGTTTTAAATTGTTTTTATAAGATCTGTTTTAAATTGTATTTGTTTTAATGTTTTTAGTTACTGTAAGCCGCCCAGAGAGCTTCGGCTATGGGGTGGTATACAAGTATAATATAATAAATAAATAAACAAATAAAGATAATGATAGGGCTGGCTCTACCATTAAGCAGAGTGAGGTGCCTGCCTCAAGCCGCAGGTACTGGGGTAGTGATGTGTCAGAGGACAGAACGGCATGTGCCCTGCATCTCCTAAAGGAACATGCCGCCCTTAGGTGTGCAGTGAGGGATGACACCCTGTTGCCAGTGTTGAAATAAGATTCACCTCCTGGTCCTCTTGGATCCGGACACAGAATTGGGGGAGGGCTCCATCTTGTACTTTGCCTCAGGCAGCAGAATGTCTTGGACACGCCCTGGACAAAGAACTCTAGCAAAGCAATCCTATTTATAGGAAGCTGCCCTGCATAAGCTGCCCCTATTCCAAACTCCTGTTCAGGAGCCTCTAGGAGGGACTACCGCCAGCTGAACCAGCAGGTGGATGAGGGCCCAAGTTTGGAGGATAGGGTCCAAGCTGAACAGGGTTAGCAATAGGTGTAAGTCTATCCTTGCTCTGCCCTGCCCCTTTTTAGAGACTTACATGGTGTAAATTATGCCGGTTTAAGGTCCACAGGCCAAGCCCCAGCTGAGCTGGTGTAAAGGATGTACACTGGGGTATCTCCGGCTCAGCTCGGGTGAGGGACTTACACTGCTGTAGCCCTGCTATAGTTCCAGCTCAGCCGAGAAAACCCAAGATCTGGCAAATTCAAACTCTCATTCCAGTGGATATTGGGCTTGCATTGCACTGTAGGAAGGGAGCACAAAGGGCCTTGAAGTTCCCATCAACAGTTAGCACTTGGACAGGAGATGAATCACCTGGTCACAATCTTCCCCGCAAAGGTGAGTTATACTTCTATGTAAATTGCAGTAATGATTTCTAAATTTGCATCTATACATGCAGACTAGTGTATGCATATGTTATGCAGATCTGTATCATTTTTTTGCCCTCTTCCTTGGTGATCTGTAAGCAGCCACCCTAGCCTTAGACCTTTCTTCATCCAAGCTTTTCCCATTACCAGCTGTTCACAATCAGTACAGCTCTCTAACCACAGTTAAAAGAAAAGCAAGCTTTGCTGCAGTAGATATAGCAACAGTCGAAGTCACAGCAGCTGCAAAGACAGGTCTGGCTCACGGCATTTTGCCAAGGCATTTTGCCTTAAGGTGAAGAACAAGATGGAGTCCCCACCGTCTTTCCATATATACAGAAGCTGACTAGACTGGCAGTAGAATCTTATTTCAATGCTGGCAAGAGGAGAGTGTCTCCACTGCACCTGCAGGTTAGTTTTTTGGGGGGAGCAGGGCAGGCCACAAGGCATGCACAGCTCTGTCCTCCAATAGAAGGATGCAGCCTGGAGCTTCAGAAGGAATAGTAAGGATGGGAGAGAAATTCTGTTTGGTTTGCATTTAAAGGTGAGTCTACCTGACTCACACTTCCTGGAGCAATATGTGAACTGAAAAGCAGTTGTTCTTAGGAATTTAACATACAAAATGCATTATATTCGGGGGAATTGCTTGCAAAAATGTGTACACTAGGCAAAATTGTATATAAAAATGTGTATATTAGGAGAAATCACACTAATATGCTGATGAATTTTCATGAAGTCTTAAAAAAAATATTCACAAACTTGTGCAAATGTAGAGAACCAAAATTGAGAGATTTACCCATCCTAAGAAATAGGCAGGGGGCTGCCATCACTCATGCCTGAGCCACTTGTTTCACCATACCTAATGGTAGGGCTAGCCCTGGGCAAAAGATCTGTTCAAGCTGGTCTGATGGTGTCCATCCTTTTGTGTGTGTGTGTAATTTTTATTAACATTTTTTGTTTTCTAGAAAAGAAGCATGTGATACAACAATAAAACCAAAGAAGAGCCAATAACTGTTACATATATCAAGTACAGGAAATAATTTCGCTTGTATTCTAGTTATAATGTCCAAACCTGAGAGCCTTTGGTCCCCTTCAATTCTTTATCTCAAACATAAAAAACAACTACAGAAGAGAAGAAGAAAAAGCGCGGAAACATTAAAACCCAGGAAGCCTCATAGGTAAGTATTCTAGTAACAGAACCTTAATTGTATGTCAACAAATCATTCATACAGTGGCACATCATGGAAACTGGGCTGCTATACAGTTCACAAAATCACCTATATTGGAACAGGTTTGTCATTTCACTTAATATCTGACATCTGGTGTCCATCCTTCTGAGGCCTGATTCCCCCTATTCTCAGGATGCACAGTGACCACTTGAAATCTAATTGAAAGTTGAATAGAACTCCGTCTCCCCCAGATTGGTTGCCCATAATCTGCTAAAAGCATGATCTCGTTCATAGTGGCACCTGCAACACAGCCTGCTCACCGTTACGTTGGCTGCTGAAATGTGATGAATGCAGAATTTGGGTTAAATGCTGCAGCTCCACCACTTCCAAATCTGGATCTGACTATTCTGACAGCCATTCCCAAATCCTCTCTGTTTCTTCTCACAATGCAGGTTTACAGGAACAAGCATAAGGTCTTCTTGCTGTGTCTGCAACTGAATTATCTTTTAACCAGGTTTTTCTATCTTAAAGGCTTCTAGTGCCTTTTAAATTATTTACATTACTGTTATCTCCTGTTGCTGGTTTTGTTTTGGTTTTATGCTGTTTTTAGGCATCATATTTGTATTTTACATCTTTCTTATTTTTAATTTTTTTACAGATGACCTTGGTTATTGGGTGGCATATAAATATTGTACATAAGTAAGTTACTGTTTGGTACAAAACCACCAATGATGTTGCAGTATTCTTTTTCATGCCAAGCCATTCTTATTTCTTATGAGCAAAACCAACCCAAACCCATCCTTGTATTTTTGGGACTAACACACATACTCCATGGTTGCATATGTACACTGCTTAGAGATTTATGTAAGCCTTTTATTATATTAGAGAGCCAGTGTAATGTAGTGGTGAAGGTGTTGGACTATGACCTGGGAGACCAGGGTTTGAATCCCCACACAGCCATGAAGCTCACTGGGTGACCTTGGGCCAGTCACTGCCTCTTAGCCTCAGAGGAAGGCAATGGTAAACCACCTCAGAATACCGCTTACCATGAAAACTCTATTCATAGGGTCACCATAAGTCGGAATCAACTTGAAGGCAGTCCATTTCATTTTTCATTATATTAAGCAGTACATTTTTTAAACTATAAAATCAATGGTGCAGTGTGACATCAAGCATGTGCAAAAGCATTGGGTGGTATACTGAAACTAAGGAAATGTAAAACTGAATACAAGTAGCATAGGGATGGAGAAGACATTTGATTCGGTTTGTATTAAAAGCAAACTTTCCAAAGCTATATGTAACCGAAACATAGCCATCCTTTGAAATTCACACTTCTTCAAATTTTGCAGCACAGTTCTCCAGCTAAGTAATATGTTCAAAATGCATATGCTGAGGTAAAGTGTGCATAAAAACGAATATGTTAGTGAAAATAACATACAAAAATGCAACATTTTAGGGAAATTTACTTTGCAGAAATGTGTATAATGGACAAAACTGCACACAAAATGTGCATAGTAGGAGACATTCACACAAAAATGCTGCTGAACTTTAATGAGGTCTTTTTAAAAAATACTTTTTTAAAAGTGATATGGAAATGTGGAGAACTGAATTTAAGAGTGGAAAAATGACAGAGAGGAATGGGAACTGACAGATTTGCCCATCCCTACTTGTGCTTCCTAGCAACAGCTGTTCAGAGATGTACTGCCTCCACTTTGCAGCTCAGTAGAGGATGGCATGTGCCGCAAGAAGCAATGCACATTTCTAGACTGGGATGCTTGGAAGTTCTGAAACAGCCACATTCAGTGCTCAGATTAGAGTCAAAATACCAGAGGATGCCGTTCATCTTGTAAACCAACCTTTTATTTCCACATTCTTCCAAATGTTATAGGTATACCTAGAAGAAACAATTTGGGGGATGTTGCTGAGCATATCAGTGTTTAAAAACAGCTGTCTCATTTCCTCCATCCTCAGCCCCAGGTTCAGAGAGTGTTTTCCAAGAAAGCAGAATGCTTTCTGAGTAAACATTCAAACTAGCATTCATTATTAAAGCTACAATTAAAGCCATAAAATGTCTGATGAGCAACTGGAGAGCCTGTTCAAGCCGAGTCATGTTCCAATGTTCTGTGCTACACCCAGGATCTCTTCTCTCCAGAAATGCTTTGTTGAGAGATGGAGGAGTCCCGGAGGTCTGAAATGTCTGTCCTTAAACAAGTGGGCAATTTAGCCATTCAAGGCTGAGGGATCGGAACTGAGAAGGGAGTGCCTTTCATGAACTAAAGAGACAAGGCAGGACAGACAAGATTCAGTTAGCTGCGAGTCTGCGCATAGAGGGATAATTTTTGTAGAGTCAGACAATTAGATCCTTGTTTCTGTTATTATTGATCTTACAGAGGGGTCAGAAAGGAGTTGTCTGAGATCAGGAACGTGAAAACATCTTTCAAAATCCTGGCAGTAAAATGAAGAGGTTTAAAAAACAAGACTGGTCTTACCATGAAACAACAACGAAGCCGTTGCTTCAGGCAACAGATTCCAGAAGGAGACCCCTTTACCTGCCTTCATGCTCAGTGTGCATCATTTAAATGAAGCAGCGCCACTTCTGAGCATGGTGGGGTTGTAATTTCAACCTTTTCTGCTTATATGCAAAAAATATTCCTATGTTGTCCTGCATGTTTCTTAGATATATTTTACCAGTATTTGTTTATAACAGCTTTCTTGCAAGTCGTGGAGAAAGAACATGCTGGAGGCAGGGAATCAAAATGACATTCCCCTTCCACTAATTGACAAGGGTGGGGCACTGCATAAGGCATCCCCATGAATGGGTTGTGCAAGTGCCATTTTCAGTGGGGGGTAGGTTACAGGGCTGGAGCAGGAGAAAATGTGTCTTATGGCCCAGGCAGATTTGCCTGTCTTCAGTTCCACCGGGTTTAATGGTACCCAAAATCTGCCATCTGAAGTGGACATTTAATGCCACCTCCTAGCTCTGCTATGACATGCTCCAAGACTGGGGAAAGGATGGCACAGAAAACAATAGCTCCAAGTAGTTCATGTGAGTACAGTCTGGATGACCTCTGAGGTCCCACTTCCAGCACTTGGATTTATCACCCCCTTGGTGAATGCATACTCATCTGGTCAGTTTCTCCCCTGTCTGCCCTCCCACTCTTCACCATAGGTGCAAGGAAACTTTCTCAGACAAAGGGCCACATTCCTTTCTGGGCAACAGTCTGGGGGCCACATGCCAGTGGTAGGTGCGGCCAGAGGCAAAAGTGGACGGAGCAACAGATGTGAATTTTACCTTTGTACATTAGGCTAGTTTCTACATGCATTCACACACCCCTCTCTGTCCTCCATCCAGGAAAGCAAGAGGCATTATTGGAGTTCAAGAGCACCGTCCAGACCTGCAAAAACACTCAAGGAGGGTGCAAAGCAGGTCTGGCAAGGGGTGTGGCCTGGAAACAGTCTCAAGGGCCAGACACAGAGGCCTGGAGGGCCGCATTTGGCCCAAGGAACCTGAAGTTCCCCACTTTTGCTTTCCAGTCGGATGTCAATGCCGCCTGACATGAAGGAGAAAGAGGACGAAGAAGGGGTGGGATCTCTCTGACTCTTTTGAAGTGACTTTTTACAAGCTCACTGGGTGTGCGGAACCTGACCCTTTCCCAACCTTTAGACGGAATTAAAGACAAAGCAGCCGCTGCCAGCTTTTAAAATAAATGAAATGAAGGGAAATATAACAACCAAATTATTTCCTCTGTGTTTTGTTAAGTTCTTGCTGGGAGGATGAAAGGGGGAGGTGCCCTAATGTCTTAGTTGTGCGTGTGTGTGTTTCAAAGCCACCCAGCCAGTGGGAGGAGAGCATCGATCGTTTTCATAATAAAAAAAGGGGGCTGAACTTCCCAGTTACAGAAAGCAGGTGCTGCTGTCCCGGCTCTCTCCGTCACTCACTAGTATAGGGGCCACCGCCGCTTTTGCACCTCCCTCACTAACGTGAGCCACAGACACGCACGCAGGCAAGACAGCAGAGGAGCACCGGGAAGGGGATGTGGAATAAGCCTCCCACCTCGCCCACTCCGATTGCCGGCGTCTTTCCCCCCTTTGCCTCTCGCCGGCTCTGACGATCATGGAGAAGAAGGCGAAGAGGGGGGCGTTCCTCCTGGGCTGGCTGCTGCTGCTGCTGCTTTCCGGGGTGAGTGGATTCGCCCTCCGGAGCAACTGGGGGAAGAGACGGGACTCGGGTGTGTGTCTGTAACCAGCGGACATCCACCCCATTTTAGGGGACAGAAAGAGCTAAGGGATGAGTAGAAGAGGATATCGGCTGCTCCTCCTCTGGAGAAAGTGCGGACGGGAGGGAGTGATCGGATCTGGCACCCATAGGCGCTCGGGAGATGTGCTTTTTTGGGGGGGTAGTGGGGTGTCCAGTCTGGGGTGCAGAGATGGGATGAGGGTGGCGCGTCTCTTTTGGGACGACTGGACTCTAGGAGATGCTCTGCTACTGGGGTGTCAGGGTTTTTTGGGGGGGGGAATGAACCTTCCGGGAAAGAAATAGAGGCGCAGATCAATAGATCAGCCGTGGGGAGGGGGTGTTTAAGCAAAGAAGGCTCGAAACGAACTTTTGTGGGCGCCGCTTGCGACAACCGGTTTAGGCTGCTGTCCTCTACGCGCTTTCCTGGGAGTCAGGCTGCAGTCCTAACCCCCATTTAGGTGGAAGTAATCCCCATCGGGCTCACGCTGAGTAGGCATGAGCTGCGCTCTTTCAGCCTCACTGAAGTCGAGCAGGTTTACTTCGGAGTAGACGCGGATATACGGTCTCACTGGACTGATAACCAGTGAGTGTGTTTCTCCCCCAGATGCGTAAGAGACATGGCTTAGAAATGGTGGGTGGGCCCAAGAGGGCATCCATCAGGCTCACTGGCCCCACCCTAACCACACCTCACACCGGCTGGGAACACAGTACCCCCACAAAGAGCAGAGATCTCAGACCAGTGGAGGAGAGAGTTGGGGGGAGGAAAAGGAGTCGGGTGAGGGAGGAGAAAAGGAAGAAGAAAAAAATGAGTCTTCTCCTTCCAAAAATGTCTCTGTGCGGCTGCGGTCTCTCAAACATACTGTGCGTAATTATATGTATTGCATTGTATTGCATTAAAACCCTTCTCGGGGACATTTGGAATTGTTCTGTTGAGCGCAGGGGGCGCGGTAGGGAAGAAACAGCGGCGTCGGGGACGCATTGGCGGGGAAAGAGTTGGGTGTATGGCGGTCTCGCCTTTCATGATACTCCAAAGGAAACTGGGACTAGATTCGAGTTGGGCTGACAAAACGAGGGAGGATTTTTGCATGCTTTGAAGTGGCTTCCGAGAAATCACAGCCGCCGTCTAGGAATCTCTGCGTTAATCCTGTCGCTAAACTCTAATGATGAAAAATGACAATGGTACTGACGACGACGAAATAATCGTGGTATTATCCAGAGACAGGAGCCGCAAAAGAGTCCTGTACCCAAACTGAAAGTGGATATCAGATTCTCACACACCCTTCCATCCGGGAGCTGTCAGTGGCATTTTAGCCGCACAACAACCTTGTGAAGTAGGGGAGACTGAGATTTGCTCGAAGATCGCCACCTTAAAAAAAAAAAAGTAGCTCCAGGCTTGATTTTATATTGAGATCACAATTCTTGGAGTGGGGTGGGTGGGTTAACCCTTGCTCCCCATCCTGTTTTCGTAATCAGCTGCCCTTCCTTCTCTTGGGGTGCGTGTAGTTATGCTGAGGCTAGGTGGCCATTTGTCAAGGATGCTGTAGATTCCTGCATTAGGTTGGACTAGATGATCTCCAAGGTACCTTCAAACTGTAAAACTCTGATCCGATGATTCTCACTCCCTCTAGTCGAAACGCTGTTTGCCGCAGGAGGCAAAGCATAGAGGTGCACCTATGGTGCCTGTGCTATTTCACTCCACAGGGAAAACAGTTTGGGGGAAAGGAGTTCAGCAGAAAAAGTTAGCCCCAACTCCCCCGCTGCCAAGATCCCGACCCAAGACCCCCTGCTCCCCACGGTGGCTGTGACTGTTAAAAAAAAAATATGGGGGGGAGATCCTATGTCCGGATCTCCTGTGTTACAGCAGTGTTTTTAGTCTGTAGGCAGGGCGCTAACTCTGTCGGAGAACTGCGCCAGAGTTGCTGAGAACGGAGAGTACTGAGCAAGCTTATGTGTATGCGTTTGAATCTTTGCTAAAGATTCCACCTTCCCTGCAAATTAGTCAGAGACTTTAAGCTTTAAAATAAGAAGTAACTATTTTATTCTGGAAGTACATGCTTGATAGGAAAGAGTCCTATATCTAGCTAACTAGCTAAGTTGGAGCAGCAAACACTGATCCCAGTGCTTGCCCTCATGCTTGGAAGAGAGGGAGAGACAAAGAAAAATGTCTGCCCCCCTCTCTAGAGAAAGAAGAAAGACTGGGAAGGAGGGAAGGAACTGGGATCAACATCCTCTGCATATCAGACTCTAGCAGGAAGGAAGAGACAGCAGGAGATCAAAGGACAGGTATAGCCTAGCAACCAAGAGATCTCCTCTCTAGCTACCCTTTTTAACCCCATGCAGCCTCAACCCAAGTTGGAGTTGAACCACATATATTCCAACAAACTCTCCTCCAACGCCAAAACACTTACATTAGAAAACATTTTTTCCTTGAAGCTTAGAACAGTCAGTTCTGTGTGCAGCCCCCTTTGGTGCGGCCCTCCCAAAATGCAGTCACCTGCTGTCCCATACAGGGCAGGAGAGGAGGAGGAAGAAAGATCACAGCAGGGAGGGGGAGGAAGAGCTGAGTTTGGGGTGTGGGGAGGATTTAGGATGAGTAGCCAGGAGGGGGAAAGGCTGGCTGGTTTTCCGGCTTGCCTGGAGTGCTATGGAGCATAGGAGGCTGCCTTAGACCCAGTCAGTTCTACATTGGCCCACATCTAGCTCAGTATTGTCTACACTAACTGGCAGCGGCTCTTCAGGATTTCAAGATGGGTCTCTCGCACCCCTGCCTGGAGGTGATTAACCTTCTGCATGCAAAGGAGATGCTCTACCACTACCCCTTCCGTTCACTATAGTGGTTAACTTTCAAGAAAGAGAGGGAGGCAGCCTGAAGCAGATGCTTCTCTTTAACCTCCTGTCTGTGTTTCTCTATGGGCTTCAAATCTTTGTCCACAACTCAATGATGGCTAGTGCCTCCATGTCAGTGGGGCAGTGGAATCTGCTCTGGATTTTAGCCTGAACTTTCAAAGAGCTGTCCTAAGCGCCTTGAGGAGGTCCTTGTCTAAAACCCAGAGTGGATTCCATTGTCCCACTGACATGGAGCCGACAGACACCACTGCCATTAATTTTAGGTATACAGGATGGGGATATAGTAATTCAGTGGAGAGAGAACTTTGCATATGTTTTGTTACCTCACTGATTTCTGGACAGGAAACAGTTACTGTGTAAGGTTAAGCCTTGGATCAGATTAACCTTGCCAAAAAAGGAAACACTGGATGGCTGCTGCAGTAAAGGACTGATAATTTACAGGCTGACATCCTGAGCTGTGAGGGTGATGGGCATTCAGGGTTAGGCAACTGAATGGGAGAGGCGGATGACAGGACTGTAAGATATAGTTTGGCCCCATGGCAGAGGCTGAAAGAGTGGCTGTGGGGGCATCCTGGCAGAGGTGCCCTAAACATCCTCCTTAACATTGTGCCTACTGTGCTTAATTTGAAACAGGACCCAACTCCGAGAGAGATAGAGAGATAGACTGCCTTCAAGTCAATTCCGACTTATGGCGACCCTATGAATAGGGTTTTCATGGTAAGCGGTATTCAGAGGAGGTTTACCATTGCCTTCCTCCGAGGCTGAGAGGCAGTGACTGGCCTAAGGTCACCCAGTGAGCTTCATGGCTGTGTGGGGATTCAAACCCTGGTCTCCCAGGTCATAGTCCAACACCTTAACCACTACACCACACTGGCCCTGATCCTTCTTCTTCCCTGAAATGTGTGAAAAAGCATACATCAGTGTGCCTTTGAGCATGTGAAGAGAAATAAGAGATTTACACATGCTGTTGCTTAATCCCAACCAGTCCTCAACAGGGATTGGAGGAAGGGCTTCCAATGAACATGAATAAAAGGAAGGAAGGAAGGAAGGAAGGAAGGAAGATATGAGTGGTCAAAGCATATGACACCTTACAGACCAAGCCGGGGGGGGGGGGAGGGGAGGAGAAGAAGAAAGATTTCTGCCCCAAAGAACTTACAGTCTAGTGGAGGGAGATCAGAGGGAATGGAGGCATGGAAGAGGCAAGGGGAACAAGGAATGAAGATGCAGAAAAGCAGTTGGCATGTACTTTTGAGACTTGGGATAGAGATTTGGCAAGAGTTATGCAAGGGCTTTATGGAAAAGGTGTTTTGGCTCCCCCCCCTTTTTTTTTTCCTTAGGAGGATGCAGTTGAAGAAAGAGAGAGAGAGGTGGCACTATGTAGGTTTTCTAGGAGAGAGTCCTAAGCATAAAATATTCAAAGGCAGAAGGTGTGGGTGGTATTGTATGCTAGTCCTACTCCGAGTAAACCCACTGAAGTTAATAGACATGACTAACTTAGGTTTCATTAATTTCAATGGGTCTACTCTGAACATGACTTAGCTGAAGTTGAATACAACCCTGTGGCTTCCTATCTTACTTAAACCCTGGGATTTCAGAGTGTTTTTTTTGTAATGAGTTAAGCATTGTCTGCAGTTTCTCTGCATCTTCTCCTCAGGCACAGTCTCTGATTGTGGACAGCTAAGTACAATCCATTCCTTTCAGTGCTGTCTAGCAGTTGGAGTTGCCACCATGCCCTTTATAAGTTGGAATGGGGGGGCAGGCAGGGGGAGGACACCTCCTGTAGCAAAGTCAGTCAGACATCTCTATCCTTTTTCTTAAGGGGAAAGTGACTCACCATCATTGAGAAATATTATCAAAAGAAAAGGTTACAAAACCCAGAGAGAAAGATCCCAGGATTCAAATATCTCTAAGCATCAAGAATATATGCAATTAAAAAAAAAATCCACAACATGTTTATTCCCAAGTAAGCTTTGCTGAATTCAAGAGAGGGTGGTGGTGAAGTCTAACATGCATAATTTCTGAGAAACGCCCTCATGCCAGAGGGGGGTCTAGATGATACATGCTGAAAAAGGAAGCACAGAGCAAAAATGACAGGATGGCTGTTGTTGCATCATCTGTTGTTGTTTTTCTTCAAAATGATGGGGAGTTTTTGAGCTACACAACACCCTTCTTCACAGCGTTCTACTGCTCCACAAGCAGAGCAAGAAAAAAACAACATGGCATGTTCAGGATTCTGAGGGTTTCTGGCTTATGGGCTCCTCCAGATGACCTGTTTATCGGGCATCCATCCTGATTTGTTTGTGCAAAGGTTACACAAAGGTTAAACTATGCCTGGTCTTCACTGAACATTTGTTCTGATTTGTTTGCAGGGAGGTTATACGAGAGTGAGCATTTGCTCTCCATTCATCCTAATTTGCTTGCAGGATGTTTATACATCTTCCCATTAATCATTCTTTTATCCCATGCTTTTCAGAGTGTTCCCCCGTTGCTTTCCTAACCACAAAAAAACTGTTTGTTTGTTTTTAAGTGGAATTGCTGTGCTAGGGCAATGGAGGGCTGTAATCTACTTTAAATCTGCAAACCTAAATTTCCCAGTATGCACTTGAATCCCTCCCACAAAATAGGGACAGTCTGGAGGCACCCAGTGAGAGCCTAGCAGTTATAAGGGGTGGGCAAGAGAGAAAGGAACTGCACCCCAAAGGCAACATCTCCCGCACACTAATTTGATAGCCAGCAATGTCCCTAACTTTATGAGAAGGGCCATAGCCCAGTGGTAGATCACATGCTTTTTCTGCAGAAGGTTCCCCCAGGTTCAGTCTCAGGTGTCTCCGGTTAAAAGGGATCAGCTGGCAGCTCATGGGAAAGGCCCTTGACTGAGACCCTGGAGAGCTTTTGCCCATCACAGTAGAGGAGACAATATCGGGTTTGGGGCAGAATTAGTCTGTCTGACCTGGTATTAGGCAACTTCCTACAGCACTGCTTTCCTGCCTATGGTCCTGTTTGCAAAGCCTGCCAAATTATATGTGTCATCTCAAGCTAGCCTATCTTTTCTAAGAAGAAAACAAGGATTGCAAAAAGAAAAGAAAAGGTAGTTTGTTTCAAACTATTCATGATGCTCTATGGGACAGACATGTGTGGCCTTTTGCAGAAGAGAATAAAAGCATGGGATGTTATTGTTTTTCCTCTAACAGCATTTATCTGGAGGATCTGGTGTTAGTGGTGTAATATTCTAGTGCCACATAGCACAGGGGATCACAATACCAGTAAGACAGACTGACTGGGGTGGGTGGGAATGGCTTGCTCTACAGGATTGGGCTTGTTCAGATGTTACACTGAGCATAGGTACAAACGGCATCTACACATAACACAAGCATTTGTGTGAAGGAGTGTATACTTGTTGACTTGTACAGTTCAGCCATTGCGTACACACAGGTATACCAACTGCAGACTCATAGAGCAGTACAGGTGAATCACTTTGCAAGTGTACAGTACAGCTTCAGCTATTTATGTACACAGGTACACAGACTGTACATTCATTGAATGTAACCCTATTGTGTTCTGGTTGTTTTTCTAGAGGTGCTGGGTGAGATGTGTGCTCCAGCCTCAAAGAGGGGCAGTTAGGGATGGGGGAGAATATCCGCTAAATGGGAGTTAGTACCGGATTCTAATGGAATTCGACAGTCTGCTATCTTTTCGGGCTGGCACTGATTTCTTGTGGCAGGCTGCAGCTCTAATTGGTATGGATTTTTTGAGGTGGACTGTGACTGTAATTGTCTGATTTCTTTTTTAAAAAATTCCTGATTTTACGTAATTATCTTCGTTATTTCCTCTAAGGATGCATTTGTAACAGTGTGCAGGTATGCTAAATAGGAAAAAATAAACTACATGGAGCACTGTGATAATTTACATAAGCATTTAAGTTAAAAATCACGTAATTTTTTTTGCAACCAAACCCCCCCCCCGGCAGATTGAAGCGGCAAGTGCCAAAGCAAGTGGGAACGAAAAGAGGGTGCATCAGGATCAAACAACAGACTATTGAAATACAAGCAAATTGGAACGAGGCAGCAAACCCCTTCCCTAAGGGCAGTACACAGTTTAGAAAGGATGGAAGCATGGGTGGGGAACCTTTTTGGTCCAGTGGGCCAGATCATTATTTGTCCCCATCCCTGTGGGTCAACTTTGACAGGTGAGTGGGACAACCCACCTGTCAATCACCTGTCATCATTATGACATCAGATGATTGTCAGTAGGGATGTCCCACCCACCTGGGAATGTCCCTTGCCCAGCACTTCCCCGGCATCCAACAACTTAACCACCCACATCTCTACCTGCCCCACACCTGATGTCACATATATGAGATGTTGAACAGATAGGCGTGGTTTGGAAGACATTGCCATGTAGGCCAAACTTGGCCAATGGGCCAAATGGTCCCTACCCTTAAACCAAAGGATGCAAATCATAATACTTGAAAATAAATTCCACTAAAATCAATGGGACTTATTTCTGAATAAGCATGATTAGAACAAAATAAGAGAAACATTTAGATGTGCACACACACACACAGAAGAGAAAAGCAAAAGAGTTCATGAAATATGGAGGGGGTAGTGCTGAAGTGGGAGGGGAAAACCTTAACGTATAAATTGCCTTATAGCAAGTCAGTCTGTTGCTCCATCTGACCCACCACTGTTGACTGACAGTGGCTTTCCAGGATCTCAGGCCAGAATCGAAGCTAGCCCTGTTGCCTACTTATTGGAGAATGCTGGGATCAAATCTGGGAACTTCTGCAGGCCAAGCATGCACTTTATCACTATATTATGATATTTCCCCCATTTTGTTCTTTTATCCTCATGTCAACCCTGTGAGATAGGTGAGGTGGAGATATAGCAACTGTCCCAAGGTCACCCAGTGAGCTACATGGCAGTTCCCAGTGTTGTCCAGTGCAACATCTGCTGCAACTTCTTGGGAATGGTTTCAGTTGATGCGGCCTGATGACATGGACAAGGTGCTTGTGACAATGCGGCCAGCAATGTATCCTCTCAACCTTTGCCCTTCTTGGTTTATTAAAGCTTGCCATGGAGGTTTGACCGAGTGGATCTAGGGTGTGGTCAATGCATCATTGTGGGAGGGAGTGGTTCCAGCTGCCCTGAAAGAGGCAGTGATCTGACCATTCCTGAAAAAGTCCACCCTGGACCCATTGGTATGTGACAACTACCGCCTAGTTGCAAATACCCCCTTCTTAGGGAAGGTGATTGAGAGGGTTGTGGTGCAGCAATTGCAAGTACTCTTGGATGAAACAGATTATCCTGACCCACTCCAGTCTGGGTTCAGGCCTGGCTATGGGACTGAATCAACCTTGGTCATCCTGATGGATGACCTTTATCAGGAGAAGGACAGGGGGAGTGTGACCCTGTTATGCTTACATGATCTCTCGGTGGCTTTTGATGGTATCCTTCTGGGCTGACTTGGTGAGATGGGTATTGGAGACACTGTTTTACAGTGGTTCCGACCCTATCTTTAGGATTGTTTTCAGAAAATAGCATTGGGGGATTGTCTTTCGGCCCCCTTGCAGTTGTGCTGTGGGGTGCCGCAGGGTACCATCTTGTCCCCCATGCTGTTTAGCATCTATATGAAGCCCTTGGGATCTGTCATCAGGAGATTTGGGGGCAAGGTGTCAGCAGTACGCTGACAATATCCAGCTCTATTACTCTGCAACTTCTGAATTGGGAGAGGCCATGCAATTCCTGGACTGCTGCCTGGACTCAGTGGTGGGCTGGAGAAGGGCCAATAAACTGAGTCTGAATCCTAGCAAGACGGAGACTCTGTGGGTTGGTGGTTCCCGAGTTTGGATAATTGGTCAGTTGTCTGCTTTGGATGGGGTTGTACTCCCTCTGAGAGAGCAGGTCCGGAGTCTGGGGGTGCTCCTGGATCCATCTTTGTCGCTAGAGGCCCAGGTGACCTCAGTGGCTAGGAGTACCTTTTATCAGCTTTGGTTGGTAAGACAGCTGCAGCTGTTTCTGGACTGGGATAGCCTGACCACTGTTGTCCATGGGCTGGTAACCTCCAGGCTGGATTACTGTAATGCGCTCTATATGGGGCTACCTTTGAGGTTCACCCAGAAGCTGCAGCTGGTGCAAATGCGGCGGTGAGACTGCTCACTGGGGCAGGGTATCGCCAACATGTCACCCTGCTGCTGAAAGAATTGCACTGGCTACCTATTAGCTACCGGACTAAGATCAAGGTTCTAGTTTTGGTGTACAAAGCCCTATACAGCTTGGGACCAGGATACCTGAAAGACCATCTTATCCCTTATATACCCAGTCAATCACTCCACTCTGCAGGTGAGAGCCTCCTGCAGATACCATCTTATCAGGAGGTCCCTTCCCACAACATAGGAAATGGACCTTTAGTGTAGTGGCACGTACCCTTTGGAATTCCTTCCCCTTAAATATTAGACAGGTGCTATCTCGGTTATCTTTTCAGCACCTACTGAAGACCTTCCTCTTTTAAGAAGCCTTTTAAGTTGAGACCTATCCCAGTCTGTGTCTGTGTTGGAATTGCTTTTTAATATGTTTTTAAACCATTTCTTTTCTTTTTTTAAAAAAAGATGTTTTTAAAGCTTTTTAAAACATGTTTTTAAAAACATTTTAAAGTCTGTTTTTATGATGTTTTAAAGTGTTTTTAGTGCTTTTGTTTGCCGCCCCGGGCTCCTGCTGGGAGGAAGGGCAGGATATAGATCAAATAATCAATAATCAATCAATCAATCAATCAATAAACTGACCCAAGGTCACCTAGTCAGCTACATGGCTGGATAGAGATTTGATCTTGGATCTTCTAGTCTGGCACTCTAACCTCTGTGCTGCATTTCAAGCTCAGTCTGCTCACCTTCTTCCTAAGCCATGCTCCACCTTTTATCATTTCTATACCACATAAAATGAGCTTTGGTTGATAACATCAATGCTGCATCCCGCAACAGAGACTGCTTCAGGCACCCCCTGACACTTTGGATTAATTTACGGCACCTTAGAGGCTAATTGATGTATTGTGGCCAGAGCTATCACTGGCAACAGCTTCCCTTCATCTGATGCACAAACTGAGAGGGTGCTGGATGTATAATTCACAGGGCTTGCGGTACAGTGGAGATGAAATTATTAGTGGGATGAGACCCAAAGATAGAAGGGAGACAGAAGTGCATCTCATTAACTAGAGTGCTAAACATTACAGATGCATTACTTAAAAATTCTCTGGGAGTGGCGGGGAGGAACTAAGATGTCCACTTATGCATCACCAGAAAAAGAGGACACAGATTTGCATATGCTATATATAGATAAAATTTGCGTTTGCTATGTATAGATGAAAACTTAGATTACTGTAATTGAAATCTATTCATCTCGCCATCCTGGGGAAAGGCTGAGACCAGGTGACCTGTGTGTTTGTTCAGTCTGCTGTCTAAGTAGACTGACAGCCAGTGTGGTGTAATGGTTAAGAGTGTTGGACAATGACCTGGGAGACCAGGGTTTGAACCCTCACTCAGCCATGAAGCTTGTTGGGTGATCCTGGGCCAGCCATGTCAGGATTCAGAGACCTCACACCATAAAAAATGAGAAAAAATGTATTACATTATAATAGACAGGGTAATGAAAACATAAATGGTAAACCATTATATTTTGCATATATACATAGGCAAAGATGCAATGAAAAACAACTAAATAATACATACTTCTTGCAAAAAGCTGCAGTTGCATTATCAAATACCTTATAATTTCTTAATTAGCGTCAGGGATGTAGTCATCTGGGGACTCGGGGGGGGGTCTTAGAACCTTTACTTTTTTCAGAGCAGGGTCCCAGCAGGCTCCCTCTGACTCCAGCATCATAAGAGCTAATTAGCATGAAAGGGGAGCATATTAGCCACAGAGAAGAGTCTTCTAACATGCTTCCTTGTCCTGTACTGCTGCTTGGAGCTACTCACAGTGAAAGGAGGTGAGTCAGCCACTAAGACTCTTCTCAGTAGCTAACACTCTTCCCTTTCATGCAGATTGGCTCCTAGGGATGTCTGTTGTGCGGGAGAAGGCATTAACAAGGATCTCATTCAGAACCCAGCAGGAGAAAAAAAGGATGGGAGGGAGCGTGGCTGTGGCTATCATGAAGCGACCCTGCATTTCTGAATTTGCCGCTACACTACTGATTAACGTATAAGAAACTGAAGACTTTTATAGAAACACGAGAAGAGTTACAGAGATTAGAACTTAGTTAATGGAAGTACAACGTAGCTTGTAATGAAAAATTAATACTGGTATTCTAAACGAAACGTAATCCTACATGCATTATTGTATTGTATACCTTTAAATGAAAACACCTTATGATTTCTTACTTAGCATATATGAAATTGAAGGCTTCTAATGTAAAGGAACACAAGAACATGACACAAAATAGCACTTAGTAAATGGAAGCAGCAAAGTAACCTTGAATACGGCGTCCCTTCTCTACAGCTGTAATGAAGTAACTGCCAAGTTTCGATAATTTTTTTAACTGCCCTTCACACTGCTGCTGCTTTTTTATCTTCTGACATCCACTTTCAAAAATTATCTTCATTGTTGAAGTTACTTTTTTTTTTGCTTGGCCAATAATACTAAAAAAGTAGTTGTTAAAATGGTCTTCAGATTAGATGGATAGGCCATTGCCCCCCCCTCCCCCATGTGTTGTAATTCGGGTTGCCAGGTCCATGGCCTGAGACTGATCCTGTATCTTTAGGAGAAGAGAAAGTCAGCCAAGTGCAGGTGTTCTTGCAATGTTGTAATGGGAAAAACCACAAGGTGGAATTCTCCCTCCCCCCTCCACAATTTTTAAAGATACAGAAGACCTTTCGGAGGCCGGGCCTGGCAACCAAGAGGTCTTCTGTATCTTTAAAAGTTGTGGAGGGGGGAGGGAGAATTCCACCTTGTGGTTTTTCCCATTACAGAGTTGCAAGAACACCTGCACTTGGCTGACTTTCTCTTCTCCTAAAGATACAGGAATCAGTCTCAGGCCCTGAACCTGGCAACCCTACTCTGTGGCGATATATGGAGTGGTGGGAAAGTAGTGAGGAGGGGATTAGCGGAGATTATTCCTGGTGTTTGAGTGGGTGGGTTTTGTATTAAAGGGTTTTTTTGAAGCCAAAGCGATTTCAATTAAAATAAAACATCTTAGTTATCTCCAATATATTTAGAGACCCCCCTCTTAATGTTAGGCCCTAAGCCATGGCTTACTTGGCTTGTTCCTAAAACCAGCACTGCTCACAGGGTTGTTGTGAGGATAAAATGGAGAGGGGGGAGAGCCATGTACATTACACCACTTGGAGTTCCTTGGAGGGAAGGTGGTATATAAATGTGATTAATAAAATAGGTAGGAACTGTTGGGGTTGTACTCAGTGCTCGTCCTACTCAGAGTAAACCCACTGAACTTAATAAAAAATGGGTTTTATTCAGTTCAGTCCTGTTCATGTCTATTAACTTCTCTGAATCTACTCTGAGTAGGGCTGGCATTGAACTTAGGGTCATTCATTTCAGTGGGTCTCCTCTGAGTCGGTTAGCTGACTACAGCCTTTGATGGGCAACTTCAAGGCTCCTGCTTGCTCCCCTTTCTTAATGGTTTTCATCTTGGCTTCTACTGGGAGGAAGGGTGGGATATAAATAAATAAATAAATCTTTAAGCTGGACTCCTTCAAACAGAAGTCTGTCCTCTGTCAGCCCTGACTGCCCTCTGTAAAGCAGGACATACGGCCACAACACAAATTTGCCATGGGAGCGCAAATGGGAGAAACCTCCTAAATCCTTATCCTCAGCATGAGAAATACAATCAAGTTGGGGAATGTATCCCAGCTCTGCAGGCGTTCGTTCCAACTGTCCTTGTGAATTTTTGTTGTTCAAGTAGAACGACCCTAAGGTCGGAAATCGCACGTCTACGGGAAAAAAACAATAAGTTATGAATACTTCCCTCCCTGTGTTTAAGAGATCTTGAAAGGGAAGGGAAATCACAGTAGGCTCTCATCTAGAATAGCAGTTCAACTCTTCACATGGTAGACTGAAGGGGGAAGGGAAAGAAAATAAATAAATGAATCAATCTACAGGGAGTTAGTTATGGCCCTATGAACACCTTCTGCTTTACATATGGGGGGCAAAAATTAAAGCTCCCCAAACCATCCCAAATTGCAGCTGTTATTGGTACTTATTGTTTAGAGAGTCCATGTAATAATTTGCTATTTGTTGTATAATCTGTATTCACTGTCACCACAACCCAGTGAGGCTGGCTACTGTTTATGCCCACTTTACAGATGGGAGAAGTGAGGCTGAGAGGAGGTTGCTTATCCAAGGCTTCACAGTGAATCAGTGGCAGCGGTAGGACTTAGCTGCCTTTTTAAGTAGACCAACAGAGAAAGGGAAAGGGGGGAGGTGTTTATTGTGCTAAAGATTATTCCACTATATTTGTGGCTTATGATCAGGTAACTTCCTAGGGCTTGTCTGCTTGGTGGCTCTTGAAAAAATGCAACTATGACCATGAAAATTGCAGCGGATACATATTATTCAGGGAGGGAGATACAGAGCGGGGAGACAGTTATGTCATCAGAGGAGATGGGTGTGCAACAGGGTGCTGGTTGCCCCCAAGCTGTCTCCCCACCCAAGTAGTCTGGATAGCCGGGGTGATAACCCCCCTGGGTTGAAAATGCTGCTTATGAGTGCCAGGTCGGTGAATGGTAAAACAACAGCCATTCAGGATCTGATACTGGATGAGCACACCGACCTGGCTTGTATTACAGAGACCTGGTTGGATGAAGATGGGGGGGTTAATCTCTCTCAGCTTTGTCCACCAGGATTCTCTGTACAGCAGCAGGCAAGACCTGGGGGGGCGGGGAGGTGGAGTTGCAGTGGTCTATCATAATACCATTCCCCTGACCAGGTGCCCTATCCCACAGTCTTCAGGGTTCGAGTGTGTGTATCTGAAGTTGGGCGGCCGGGACAGAATAGGGATTCTGTTGGTGTACCGCCCACCCCGCTGCTCAACAGTGTCCCTTCCTGAGCTAGCCGGGGTGGTCTCGGGGTTGGTGTTGGAATCACCTAGGTTCGTTGTACTGGGGGACTTCAACATCCATGCCGAGACCGCTCTGGCGGGAGTGGCTCAGGATTTCATGGCCTCCATGACAACCATGGGTCTGTCCCAAGTAATATCTGGTTCCACTCGTGCTGCTGGCCACACTCTGGACCTTTTGTTCTGTGCTGGATGGGATGATGGTGATCTTGGTGTGGAGGAACTCTCTGTAGTTCTGTTGTCATGGACAGATCACTACCTGGTTGGGTTTAGACTCACTGGGACTCAAAACCTCTGCAGGGGTGGGGGACCAATTAGGATGGTCCGCCCCAGGAGGCTGATGGATCCAGATGGTTTCCTGAGAGCTCTTGGGGTTTTTCCTGTCACCTCGGCAGGCGATTCTGTTGAAGCTCTGGCTGACCTCTGAAATGGGGAAATGGCCAGGGCGGTGGACATGATCGCTCCTGAGCGTCCCCTCTCACGGAATGGAGCCAAACCAGCTCCTTGGTTTACCAGGGAGCTGATGATGATGAAACAAATGAGACGGAGACTAGAGCGACATTGGCGGAAGACTCAGAGCGAGTCTGACCGAACACGGGCTAGAGCCTATCTGAAGGCCTACTCCATGGCAGTGCGGGCAGCAAAGAAATTATTCTTTTCAGCCACCATTGTGTCTGCGGGGAGCCGACCAGCAGAGCTGTTTCAAGTGGTCAGGGGTCTCCTACATTCTGGCCCCCGAGAGGATAATATAGACCACTCATCAGCCCGCTGTCAAGAATTTGCACGGCACTTCGCAGACAAAATCGTTCAGATTCATTCCGACTTGGATGCTATAGTTGATACTGGCTCAGTGGATGTAACTTTGGCTCCTGCTTGTCCAATAATAATGGATTCTTTTCAGCTTGTACAACCCGAGGATGTGGACAGGATCCTTGGAGAGGTGAGGCCCACCACATGTCTGTTAGACCCTTGCCCTTCCTGGCTTATTAAAAGTGCCAGAGGTGGCCTAGCCAAGTGGGTGAAGGAAGTGGCCAATGCCCCCCTACAACAAGGCAGAGTTCCAATGTGCCTAAAGGAGGCAGTTGTAAGGCCTTTGTTGAAAAAGCCCTCCCTGGACCCCTCTATTCTGGATAATTATCGACCAGTGTCTAATATCCCATTCCTGGGCAAGGTAATAGAGCTTGTGGTGGCCTCCCAACTACAGGGATTCCTGGATGAAATGGATTATCTAGATCCATTTCAGTCTGGTTTCAGACCTGGTTATGGGACGGAGACGGCTTTGGTCTCCTTGGTAGATGACCTATGCAGAGAACTGGACAGGGGGAGTGTGTCCCTGTTGGTTCTGTTGGACCTCTCAGCGGCTTTCAATACCATCGACCATGGTAACCTTCTGGGTCGCCTTACCGGGATGGGACTTGGGGGCACCGTTTTACGATGGCTCCGTTCCTTCCTGGAGGGTCGAACCCAGAAGGTGGTGCTGGGGGATTCCTGTTCGACTCCTTGGCCGTTGGCCTGTGGGGTCCCTCAGGGTTCAGTTCTGTCCCCATGCTATTTAATA
The DNA here is from genome assembly GCF_030035675.1 of Rhineura floridana. NCBI lineage: Eukaryota > Metazoa > Chordata > Lepidosauria > Squamata > Rhineuridae > Rhineura > Rhineura floridana. The sequence goes on along the minus strand of NC_084490.1, from coordinate 43,069,799 downwards.
TCTACACGAAACCGCTGGGAGAGGTTGTCCGGAGATTTGGGGTTCGGTGCCACCAGTATGCAGATGACACCCAACTCTACTTCTCCTTTCCACCTAATTCCAAGGAAACTGTCTCAGTTCTAAACCAGTGTCTGACAGCAGTGGTGGACTGGATGAGGGTGAACAAGCTGAAGCTTAATCCAGACAAGACAGAGGTGCTCCTAGTCAGTCGAAAGGTGGATCAGGGAATAGGGGTTCAGCCTGTGCTGGATGGGGTTACACTCCCCCTGAAGACGCAGGTTTGCAGTTTGGGTGTGCTCCTGGACTCAGCCTTAAACCTGGAGGCCCAGGTTTCTGCGGTGGCCAGGAATGCTTTTGCACAGTTAAGATTAGTGCGCCAACTGTGCCCATTCCTGGAGTCGTCTGATCTGGCTATGGTGACGCATGCCTTAGTTACATCCTGCTTAGACTACTGTAACGCGCTCTACATGTGGCTGCCTTTGAAGACTGTTCGGAAACTTCAGCTGGTGCAACCAGCTGCAGCCAGAATGTTAACTGGGGTTGGTTACAGGGACCATACAACTCCCCTGCTGCAACAGCTCCACTGGCTGCCAGTCTGTTTCCGGACACAATTCAAAGTGCTGGTTTAGACCTATAAAGCCCTATATGGCTTAGGTCCAGGCTATCTGTCAGACCGCATCTCCCTATATGAACCTGCCCGGGCCCTGAGATCTTCAGGAGAGACCCTTCTCACGATCCCAACACCTTCACAAGTGCGACTGGTGGGGACATGAGATAGGGCCTTTTCGGTGGCTGCCCCTAGGCTCTGGAACTCCCTCCCTAGGGAGGCAAGAATGGCCTCCTCTGTGCAGTCTTTCCACCGACAGCTAAAGACTTTTTTCTTCTGGCAGGCCTTTGGAACTGAAGGTTTTAAGGGTAGTGACTGAAGAGGATGCTGTATGTTATTGTTTTGCCTGTATGCTCCTAAACTGGGTTGCAGTATTTTAAGAGTAATTGGTTTTAACATCTTAATAGTTTAATCCTGTTTTAATGCTGATTTTATATGTTTATATGTTTTATATTTTTATAGGTTCTTAATGATGTGTACTTGTTTTTATCTGGAAGCCGCCTTGAGTTCCAGTTTGGAAAAAGGGCGGGGAATAAATAAAGATAATAATAATAATAATAATTCAGCCCCCACACATAGATGCTGGTTCACACAAGTGGCACCTCCCTGTGTGAGCATGGTTTAGCTGTGGCCTGCTAGCTGCCCTGTGTGGTCCTCCCAACAAGTATGAATCGGCCATCCGTGTTCTCTGATCCTTTCTTATTTGCTTTTTGCAATCCACATGACTTCCCTCAAGGTTGCAGTTATGTGCACCTGCAAGGATAGTTTTCTTCCCTCAAGTTGCACTTTCATTGATATTACATTTGCTTTATGGACTGAATATAATAAGATCCTATGGAATGATTTATTACAGTATGATTAGCCATCATGAGACACAACTCTTCCTTCCCGTCTGCTGTTCTGTGCCTAAATTGATTTGTGATGTGCCTTACATTTTATTTTTTTTTAATTATTTGGAAGCAATGAGAGCTGGTGTACAGTGGAGCATGGAGAAGTAAGACCCCATCTGCACTATGCTTTTAAAGTAGCATCATACTATTTCAAACAGTCGTGGCTTCCCTCTAAGCATCCTGGGAACTGTAGTTTGTTAAAGGTGCTGAGAGTTGTTAGGAGACCCCTATTCCTCACACAAAGGTACAAATTTCAGAGGTCCCTGAGAAGAGAGATTGAGTGTTATACCATGCTGGAAATGGTTGCTGTGTGAGGAGGGGTCTCCTAGCAACTCTCAGCACCACAAACTACAGTTCCCAGGATGCTTTGGGGGAAGCCATGACTACGCTTAAAGTGGTGTAATACTGTTTTAAATGCAGAGCTTGGAAAAGTAACTTTTCCAAGCTCTGTTTAAATGTACAGTGCAGACATGGCCTATACCTTGCCTTCAAGGTGGGAAGGGGGCATCATCTGCTGTTCTGTCTCAGGCAGCCAAATGTCTTGGGCCAGTCCTCTTGAGACAATGACCAAAAAAGCCTCCATAAAATTAAAGGTTCTTTTCCCAGTTCATTGTATTTCTTTGAAGAGAGAGAGAGATCAGTCAAAACATGAGTCCAAGTTAAAAAACAATTAAAGGCTCAGCAAAGGTGTCTCTCTCTTTCTCTCTCTTGCCTTGTTTTGTTCCACCTGTCAGAATGCTTTATGGGGTTAATACCTATGGCTTTGTCAACAGGAGTAGTGTTAATAGCAAGCACATTTGGACGAGGCCTAATGCCTAACATGTGCGCTCCCCCAAGAGTGATAATCTGTGGGGAGGGGAGGTACTGGGCTCTTAGGAAAACCCAAAGCTGGAGCACAGGCAGGATGCAGTCTTGTTTTTAAAAACCTGGTTGTGAAGTGGAAGTTACATTTGACACAAGAGGCCATGCTAGTTTCTTCCTTACATTTCCTGCTTGAGATAACCTTCCTGTTTACAAAGTCTGTTGGACTTTCAGGACTTAATTTCAGCCAGTGCAGAGCACTGGAACCTATTTTCAACACTAGAGCTCAGCCCTGGAAAACACGAAGCAGCCTTTCTATCTATCTATCTATCTATCTATCTATCTATCTATCTATCTATCTATCTATCTATCTATCTATCTATCTATCTATCTATCTATCTATCTATCTATCTATCTATCTATCTATCTATCTATCTATCTATCTATCTATAAGAGATCTGTTTTAGGAATGAGGAATCTGGTGCTCTCCAGGTGTTGTTGGACTCCACCTCCCATCAACCCTAACCACCACAACCAACGGTCAGGGATGATGGGAGTTGTAGTTAGGGATGGGCAAATCTGTCAGCTTTGGTTTCTCATTCTTCAGGTCTTAAATTCAGTTCTCCACATTTCCACATCAATGTGAGATTTTTAATTTTTTTTAAGAAGTCCTCATGAAAATTCATTAACATTTTTGTGCAAATTTCTTCTAATATACACGTTTGTACAGCAATTTCCCCTATTATAATGCTTTTTGGTATGTTATTTTCACTAATATATGCATTTTTATGCACAGCTTACTTCAGTATATGCATTTTTGTACATATTATTTGACTGGAAAACTGTGCTGCAAAATTCAGAGAAGTGCATATTTCTAAGGATGGCTATGTTTCAGTTCGCCTATTGTTTTGGAAAGTGTGACTTTGGTAGGTTCATCTTTAAATGTAAACTGAATTTAATATTTCTCCCATCCCTAGTTGTTGTCCAACAATATTTGGTGGGCACCAGGCTCCCTACCATTGATCTTGTTGGCCTATTGAGATCCAAGATGGGTAACAGAATCACTTTTTAAAAAAATCAAGGCAAAATTAACAAAAAAAGTAACAAATGCATAACAAGGAGAGTAGCTTCTGAGCATATGCTGTGTGTCTCTTCCCTCATCACTAAGTAACAACAACTTGTCTCCCCATATGCACACACACCTTGGTGAAGATGTGCAAACTGAGACTGCCTGACACCACCCTGTACTCAATATGACCTTTTATGTCATCAGTCCTCAGTTGATTGAGCAAGGTTAGGCTGGCCATCCGTCTGTGTGCTACAGGCGGGCTGTGGCTTAGTTGTAGAACACATGTTTTGCATGCAGAAGGCCCCAGGCTCAATCCTCAGTACTTCCAGTTTAAAAAGTCTTTCTTAAATAGCACTGTTGGAAGAGACCTCTGTCTGAAACACAGGAAAGCTGGTGACAAAGTAGAACAGCCTTCCCCAACATGTTACCCTCCTGATGTTTGCTGGACTACAACTCCTAGCATCCCCAGCCATTGGCCATGCTGCCTGAGACTGATGGGTGTTGTAGTCCAAACATCTGGAGGGCAACAAGTTGGGGAAGGCTGGAGTGGCTTAGATGGAGCATCAGCCTAACTCAAGATAAGACACCTTTATATATTGACACACCTGGGATTAGGAGCAGGACTTCAAGGGCAGAGGATATGACATCCAGACAGGCACAAACGACATTTTAGAAAGTAAGCATTGTAAAGCTCCGATAGAGGACTGGGGGAGAGGTGACTGCAGCCTGATGATTATGTTTTTATTGGCTGAAGAGGGAATGTGTTTGCTATTACTGATACTCCATGTTTATCTTCCTTTAGCAGCATGGTGGGTACTTAGCACAATGTGTATAATGGGGCACACAGCTAGCAAGGTCTATAGCAATATTCGTCTTAGTGCCCCTCTACCATTCTGGTGGTGTTGTTGTTTTGCAAGTGTAGCATGCCATTGATGCAACAATCAGAGAAGAATAGGCAGTTATTCTGCTTTGGGATCCCACCCCCTTGATTAGCACCCTCTCATTAGCTTGCTGCAGGAGCACACAAAATAAAACATTTTATTTTCATTAATGGAGACTTGACAGAATGTCACAGGCATTGGGTGTGATGTCACAGATACTGTCCAGTAGGTGCCTGTGATACGTGACCATCCATATTCCAGATACCAGCCACAAGAGCAATGATGGTTTATTTCGTTTCACCAATAAAAGTTTCACTTTACTAGTATAAAATACTGCAGCCTCTGACATGGTAGTGCTTATAGTAATGAAATCCATAAGCCCCAGCCCCTGATTGCCCCAGAGTTTTAGTTGAATCTTGCCCACCTGTATCCTTCTAAAACCAATAGCTGGGGGGAGGGGCTTCCTGCTTCCTCCAAACTCAAGCCCTGGGGATAAGCACTGCTTGAGGAAAGACTTCCAGGTTTTGCTCAACAAATGAGTAATGACGACAGAGATTTCAGGAAAAGAACTTTCACTGCAGTTTGAGAAATCAATTAACTGTCAGTTTTAACACATGGCGAATAACTAGCCAATTCCATACCATCTGAAAGTCATGCCTGATTCATGTGTTCCAGCTGTGGCTGGATGCAGGAATCATCATAGTCATTCCCCAAACTGTGAGCATGTAAAGAGGCACTTTGGTGTGCTGTGAGATGCCTGTTAGCAAGCTGTGGGGGGGGCACTACTTAAATAACTGAAGGCCCCCATGAGCCCAGATCACTGTTTTCACTGATGATGAGGTTGCCCATTGCATCTCTAGCATGATTCTCTGTTCTGACCTTGCCAGCTTACCATCACTCTCCACTGTGGGTAGGTCTTAAATCTCTGCTCTGGGTGTGATTGAATCATTCAAGCACTCTTGATGCAGAATCAGCAGGATAATCTGTCTTCAGAGGGGCCTGCCCATTGTGGCTCTGTATGAGCCACTGATTGGGTTTGCCTTTTTCCAGTCAAGAGGTATGTCTGGATCATTGGCATCAATCTGACAAGGCCCTCTGGTTCCTCCTCCTCATATCCAAGCAGCTGATAAATCCAGTTGCTTCTCCCTCCTGTTTGCTTTTGCTAAATGCCTGTGCGGTTTGGTCATCTTTTATAGACTTCCCTTTCATGCCCTGCTGCTATTTCTTCTGCCTTCAGATGGTTCAGGAAGTCTTAGCTAGCTAACATGCATCTTGGTTTCCTATTATGTTATGTTTAGGACAGGCCTTAAATGGGCCCCGTTATGTTCTTCATCAGTTTCAAGAAAGGTTGTTCTTCACATTTTGGAGTTTTAGCCTCCTCCTCAGAATCCTTCTGGAGGACAAAAAAAGTGGAAGGGCTGTTGCCTCCATCCATGCCCTGCTTTGGGGCTTCTCAGAAGCATCTGGCAGCCATTGTTAAAAACAGGAGTGGACTAGATATAGACCCTTGGCTTGATCCAACAGAATTCTCATCATTGTTGCCAAGAACCTCTGGGTTTTCTGATGAGTTTTTTTCTAGTTTTCTTTCTGTTATTATTAAACTGCCTGGTTAAAGTTTCAATGCATTATTTTCTGAAGCATTCATGCAGCCTTGTAAACTAGACCACAAAAATTTCTGGCCTGCCCATTTTTTTTTTTACTCGGCCTGTTGCCTGTGTCTTCATGTTCACCTCAGAGGAGGAAAGAATTCTTCCTCCATGGCCAGAATGGAAACAAATGGGGCAGTGCATGGCCCCCCAATCCAGTTTGGTGCTCAATCCAGCACAGAATGATCCAGAGCTGATCTGACTCAGATCCAGGCCCTGAACCCTAATTAAACGGCGGTCGGGGAAAGGGGGGGGGAGAAGGAGAACACGTGATCTGGGGTTGCCTCAACCCACTCCGGCCAAATCCTGGATCGACCTGAATCGGCCCAATCAGTTCAGGGTTTGGCTGCAGTTGTTGCACAGCCTTAGAAACTAGGGCTATTTTGTCTTCTCAGGCTAGAAAAAAAAATCCTGATGCAGAATCCTGATGCTGATTGTGGAGGAATGGGCTTTCCTTCCTCCACAGCAAGTATGGAAATGGAGCAGGGCAGTGATGGAGGAGGAATGGAGTGATCTGTCCTTCTTCTGGCAGCCTGTTCACTCGCCTACAGGGAATTCCCGGCTGTGCTGATGTACCACTGCCACCTGTGTCTTCTAAGTTAGTCAACGTTTGTTGCTATATAATGGGTGCGAAAACTTTTTCAGCCCAAGGGCTGCATTCCCTTGTGGACAGCCTTCCAAGGACCACATGCCAGTGGGGGGTGGGGGGTCAGAGGCAAATGTGGGTGGAATAACTATAGGGTAATTTCTACACACACCCCTCTTTATCCTCCATCCAGAGAAGCAAGAAGCATTAGAGTTCAAAGCTACCTTCTGGCCAGGCAGAAATGCTTCAGGTGCAATGCCTGGGGACAGTTCCAATGGCCAGAAAAAGGGGCTTGGAGGGCCGCATTCAGCCCTCAGGCCTGAGACGTTCCCCGTCCATGCTATATAGGAAGGCAAGCGGCTGTAGAAAAAAAAAAAGGCAACAAGCCAATGCGTACTAAACTGAAAAGCACCTACTCTCCTCCCAGAAGAATTTACTTCACTCTGTTGCTGATTTTACCTCTGCAACACCCTAGAGGCTGCAGCCTAACCACACAACCCCTTGGATATATTGCTGTCTTGCTAAGAAAGAGTAATAATTATTTGTAAACTAACTGCTATTCCCAAGAGGCAGAAGATGCATCTGAATCCTCCTGGCACCAGATTATAAAGCACTTTGAAGTATATATTTTCAATTATTGGGCTTCTGGATACCTAGGAAGATAATGTCCCTTCTCATGTTATGCACTGCTCCGGAAGAACTGTGGGAAGACAGGTCTTATATATTCAGTAAATATATTAATAGCATCATCTAGCTTTATAACTAGACAATTTGCTTTGGAGATGGTTCATAAATCCTTATCTTAGGCTGCTATCCAAACTCCATGTATCTGGGTGCAAGCCTCATTGAATTCAATAGCATTTACTTCTGAGTAGTCAGGACTGTGCTATTAGTAGAACTGTTAGTATCCTTTTTCAAAGCTTATCTTGGCCTATTCAGTATTAAACTTTTCGACCTAGTGGATCAGCCCTGCCCCTTGCAATTTGCAAGTAAAGCTAAACTAATTTTTGTGTTATTATTACTATACATCAAGTTTTAAATATCCAAATGTCTAATTAAAATTATTTAGATACTTTAAAAAATTAAACGTCTCACTGATAAATCTGAAGGCTGTAAAACAGCTGCAGGGAACCTTTGGCCCTCCTGATGTTGCTGACTTGCAGCTCCCATTATTCCTGGCCATTAGCCATGCTTGCTGGGGTTTCTGAGATTGGTAGTTCAGCAACATCTGCGGGCCAAAAGTTCTCTACATCTGCTGTGAAAGCTTGCTGGATTCAATACGCATTGGGAGGGATGTGGACAAATGTGTCCATTTCAGTTTCTCATTTTTCCAGTCTTAAGTTCAGTTTGCCACACGTCTGCAGTTTGTTTGGGTTAAAAAAAATCCTCATGGAAATTCATCAGCATTTTAATATGCATTTCTCCTATAGACATTTTTGTATGCAGTTTTGGCTGATCTACACATTTTTGCAAGCACTTTTCTTTAACGTAACTTATTTTTATATTGTTTTCAAAAATATATGCATGTTCGTGCATATTTTCTCCCAATATACACATTTTTGTACACATTTTTTTGGTTGGAGAACAGCACCACAAAGTTTGACGAAGTGTGGATTTCGATGGATAACTGTGTTTCAGTTCCCTACTGTTTCAGGAAGTGTGAATTAACTAGGTTCACATTAAAATGTGGTAGTCGAAACAAAAGGAGACAAGCTCTGGTGCTGTGTAGATGATTTATTACGTGCTCTACACATTTTGGAGAATATATCTCTTTCCTCAGGAGCCTTGTGTTTCCTTCACTCTGCCAAAATATCAGTCAGAACCATGACACGTGTAACAATCCTTTACCAAAGCCCCCCACAAAACATAGTTATCAGGGTGTCAGACTCTCATACCATTAAAATGTGAACAGAATCAAATGTCTCTCCCACCTCTACTTGTTGGATAAAGTGCCTTCATCCTCCGGATAAAGTGCCTCTGGATGCAACATGAAAAGCCTATTGAAATAAAATGTCCAACATCTATAACGGGTAAAACTGGGGGGGGGGGGGAGATCATATAAGAATATATAATAAGTTCAAATTCAAGATTTTTTTAAAAAAAACCTTGCATTTTCACTAGATTTGTTTCATCAGTACTCAAAATTTCGTCTTAAGATATAAGATTACAAGTGTGAATGTATTGCAGTTTGAGAAGTTTTAACTCACGGTTGCTTGTTTCAACACATGGCATGCCTGACAGATTCATGTGTTCAAGCTGTGGCTGGATCCAGGATTTATTACAGTAATTTCCCACACTGGATGTAGTGACATGCTGATGTGTCACAAGATAACTTTTAGTGTGCTGCCAGAAATAAACTGCTTAAGGCTCCCATCATCCTAAAGCATCCAAGACGAGTTTGCTCATTATATCTCTGGAATGATTCCTTGCTCTGACCTTGCTAGTTTCCCATCAGCCTCTGTTGTGGGTAGGTCCGTGCATTGGGTGTAGTCATTACTCCTGATGTAGATGCCGCAGAATGAGCTGTCTGTTGTATCTCTGTATGAGTTATTGCCTTGAGTTTGCTGCTTTCCATTCAGGAGATCAGTGCCCAGATCAGTGACATGCAGAAATGCTGGGGATAGGTAGGTAATTCTTAAACTGCATAATTGCAATGAAAGCCAGAGCAAGCACCAGTTTTTCTGCTGCAGAGTGGGTTCAACTTTCCCCTACCTTCACTCTTCCTCAAATGACAGGTGCAAAGCCTCTGCTATGATGCAGGTTGCCCCTGTTTGTCAAAGAGGCATAGGGCTGTCCATTTTCTGCATGTTTATCTGATCAAATGTGTGTTTAGCACTGTATTGCTGTTTTGTAATAAATATCTAAAAGAGCCACTCAAAATTGGTGCAAGAAGAGGGGAGGGAGTTGTCTTTGTGACTGATATAAGAGCCAGCTAATTAGGACTGCGCACAGCCTCTTTGGCTGTGTAAAACAGAAGAGCAGGTTTCCACCAAATTCAATCTAGATAAGGGGAGAGAAGATTGTACATCTGCCCCACCTGCAGTGAGTGCTATGTCATAGTGAGAGCTCACTGCTACCGATAGGTAGATGTGGATCAATCTTACCTCTTGAACACTCTTTTGGGGAGTAAGCACGATGTGTCTCCCCAGTTTTAATTTAGGAAAAAAGTGTACTGCTGCAATCAGTAATCTGGAAAAAAACTGAATTGAGTGTAATTTGCCAGTGCACCTTGCAAATTATGCCAAGTCCATGGTGGGCCACTGACAGACCTCACAGTCCATGTGCAGATGCTTCTGACGCTGGGTCACTAGTGTAGAACCTGGTTGGTGTCTTGTTTAGAAAGAAAGAAAGAAAGAAAGAAAGAAAGAAAGAAAGAAAGAAAGAAAGAAAGAAAGAAAGAAAGAAAGAAAGAAAAGCAGCTGGTGGAGTGATGATTTGAATGGCAAAGTGGTGGGATGGGAGGGATTCCCCTACTGCAGCTCCTTCATTCTAAGCTGCTCTTTCCTTGAGCTGCTTCTCCGTCCTCCACCTTGGATGGGATTCCAAATGCAGGCAAACATGCATTTTGAACCCAATTGGGGAGAAAGCAGCTAGGGGGAGTGGAGAAGCTGAGGGTGGGAAAAGGTTAAGCACAAACTGTTGTGGTGCTAAATTAGTTAAGCAGAGAATAACAGCGATCTGAAATGCGAGTGTGCCAGCGTGTCTGCGCTTTTACCTAAGAAAGCAGGCTTTTACCCTGCATTAGGATCACTGAGACTTAAGACTTAGTAAAATAAGAAAAGCTACTTCATTTATAGAAATACATAGTAGATAGAAAGGCATTCCTAGCTCTAATTAACTAAGTTGGAGGTGCAATGCCCAGGCGTGGGAGTTGGCTAGGAGAGAGAGAGCAGAGACAAAGGTGTCTCCTCTCTCCCGGACAGTTGGAGAAGAAAAGAGAGGGCGGAAGGAGGAGGGGCAGATAAGCTTCCTTAAGACGTATCAGAGGAGGGGCAGATAAGCTTCCTTAAGACTATCAGTCTAGCAACGGAAGTAAGTAAGCCAGAGCATCACAGGTAAAGGTAATCAAGCCTATCCATCTGGAGGACCCTAACTCTATCTCCCGTCTGGAACATAAACAAAAGAACAAAACAGAAGTTGCTCTTGCCCCACTTCCAACACAAACAACACATATGCTGCTTTTATTTCTTCAATCTCCTCTCTTGAAGAGGATTTAAAAAAAAACACAACCATCCCAGAGCTAGAGTGCTTCTGGACTGTTGCTATTTTTGGGTAGGATTCAATTTCACATCAGAAAATCTGGGTTACATTATTTATTTATTTATTTATTTATTTATTATTAACATTGATTTGGGGCCCATCCGTACCTAACTGCAAAACCTGCGTTTTCCATATTCGATTGGTGGCCTCGAGATCCATGCATATCCTGTTTGTCGACGGATTATTGTGAAAACCCGATTATCAAGCATCCATACACGTGGGTTTTGGTTTTTTTTGCTTTAGCATTGGCCGCTCCCCTAAGTCCACCCCTTTTCAGTGATTGGTCCATAACGGTTGTTTGCTTTTTGCACGTTTTTTTGGAAGAGCGCAGAAACGTATATCTTTTTTTTATTTGCCGCACATGCTCAGGTTTGTGGATGTGCTATAGGGTGGGAAGTTGACAAGGGGCTTGGCATTTGATGGAGGAACACCCATGGACCAGCTATTGCAGGAAAGTCTGCGGCATTGCATCCTAGCCCATAGACGTTAGTGCGATTGATTATCAGTTTAAGAAAGTTTATCGGTTTTCTGGGGGTATTTCTAATGCAGATGCAATGCGCATATGGACAACAGTGAATTAATGAGGACACAAAGCTGTAACACTGCAGATTATACAGTCTTATGGACGGGTCCTTCATGCTCTTGCACAACAAACCCGCTTCCTGCTGGAAAGTGATGGGACAATGCACCAGAAAGAATGGGATCACAATTGCTTGATGATGCGACGTCATGTAGCCTCCCCACAAACAAATCACAGTGAATGGTCAGATCACAATGAATGCTCAACAGAGTGTCTGGAAGTGACTTTGGTGTTCTCATAAGCCTATTTGTGCATGAAGTCTGGTTAGCTCTGTAAGATCCCCCAATTAGAATGCCTTTTCACTCTAAATGGAAATATCCTCAAAGCAGGAGTGGCTGGTGTGCTGTGGTGTGGGACAGAGTGGTCCTCCTGACACTGGCGCTGCTGTCACCCTGCCTCACCCCCAAACTGTCCAGGTAAGTGGCATCGAAGCCGGTGTGAGGAAGACAGCTTCATGGTACTGCCTACCACACCGGCTATTCCTGCCACAAAGGTATTCTGTATTGGTTGCCCACATCATCTAAGCAGCTGGTAGCTAGGCTGGCTGACCAGATTTTATGTGTGATGCTTTGGGAGAGCGTTATTAAGAAGAACCGTTTCTTTGCTTCCCCAAAAGTTTTATGCCAGTAATATTTAGTAGGCAAGTGCATCTTCGCTCCAGGCAGTTACAATGGATTGTGTTTTTGAACTCAGTTGTCTTCTAAAGCTTAATTTCTTGTCAAGGCTGTAGCTATATTATCATCTTTTTTTTTAATGCTTTGTTTGCCGCCCTGGGCTCCTACTGGGAGGAAGGGCAGGATACAAATTAAATAATAATAATAATAAAATCTTCCCAGTCGTATCCTTTAGACTGTAAGCCTGTGTGCAGGGAGTCTCTTGTTTGTCATTTTTATTAATATTTTGTAAGCCACTCTGGGAGCCTTTTTGGCTGAGTGGGGTAAAAATGGCTTTAAATAAATAAATAAATAAAAATCCTCTCAATGACGACTTGATATATTCCCTATGTGCCTTTTTGAGAGAAAAGAAACAGGGGGGCTGACCTGTTGTAGGAGATAAAAATGTTCTATTAGGCAGAGATGAGTTCAGATTGCTGCTCTGCCTTGTATTCTATGGTTAGATTTACAGCAAATGATTCTCTCCCACACTCAATTCTTCATCTGTAAAATGGGGATATTATATGAACTACATTGCAGGGCCATTGGGAGCATGAATGAAATCGCTGCACAGTATTTTACTTATTAATTTTAAAACTTTCTGTTAGATATACTCAAGGTGATGTACAGCCCATAAGGTTTTAAAATCACTGTGGGCGCTTCCAGACTGTCACTATTTATGGGTGGGATTCAACTGCATAACAGTAAATTCAGATTGTACAATTAAAGTTAATTTGGAGCTCATATAACAAACCCACTTCCTAAAAAATTGAACGTTTTGCAATAAGGAAAGTGGTGGGGAAATGGACTGGAAACTGTGTTAACATTTTCTTGATGCAACATCATCTAACCTCCCTGTAAACTAATAAGAATAAATGCTCAATTAATAGCCAACATCGTCTAACCTCCCTGCAAACAAATCAGGATGAATGCTTCATAAAACAGGTTGTCTGGGAGTGTCCCATTTCACCTGGTCTTGATTAAGTGCATCAGTGTTTGGGCTGCCTGATGTCTCCTAGTTCAGCAAGGAAACTATACCATAACGATCTTATTTGCCTTCCAATGGCAACAAGCATATATGTATATGGGCTGATCTACATGGGAACATTTCTTTGTAGGAAATACACTTCTTTTACCTTCGCTTTCATTTACATCAAACGTTAGCTGCTAATTGCTTTTTCCCATTCACACAAGTAGACATTCCTGTGGGGAGGATTAGTCTCACATTTTCTTGTGGCCCCTGTGATGTTCCTGTAAGTTAGCATCTGTAAATATGGTAAGTGCGGGTCTGTTAGGTGATGTATGGTAATTGACTGAGAGAGAAAGGGGGAGTACATGGGTGAGAAGCTGAAGTATGATGGATGATGATTGGCTGAGTGGCTGGCTGGCTGAAGGTATAAATGGAGGTTTGTGAGTGATGAGGGGGGAAGAAGTTGAGTTGGTTGGAGTGAGGTCGTTTGGTGAGGGTTGGTTGGCAGAGTTCTGAGGGAGGTTTGGATTATATCTGGCTGATATTTAGAAAGTATATAAATGAACAGAAACATAAAGAGTGACACTAAATGAAACCATACGCTTGTTAAACAATCCTAAGTAATCTTGTTATTTCCTGGTATTAGTAAATAAATACTTATTTGGTTTACCAAAGGCCTGATCCTTGGCTGGGGGAATATACAGACCAGAAGGGAGGGCAAGGTAATTACCAAGGCTGAACAGAAACTGTATCTAATGGTGGCAGCGGTGAAGGGAGATATTGTAATAAGTCAAGTATCCAGAGCAACCCAGAGTTGTATGCTTTATATATAAAGATACAAGGGGGTTGGGAACAGCATAGGCACACAGTCACAAAGTAACAAGCTATAGAGAGACTTAGGCAAAGTCTCTGGGAGTATTGGTTACAGGAAGTGACTGGTGGTGCTGCCTAGCAGTGGGATCTAGTGAGATCTGTGCTAGAGTGGAGTGAGAAACCATATAAAAGACGGTCCTGACTGGTGGTGTCCCTGGTGGTGCCTAGTGGGAACCTGACAGGGAGAACCAGGGAAGGACATCACAGCCCCACCCTCTAATTATACATTTCCACTCCCTCTAGTTGCTAGGTGACCAAGTATGCTCAGTCTATTCTATAGCTGCAGAATGTTCCTTTAAAAAAACCCAGAAGTGCAAATATCTGTGCTTTCCCTGTTAAGATACAGCTGAAATACAAATCTTTGTGTGAGCAGTTAAATGCTTTTGTACACAGGTTAGGGGGGAAAGAAAATAAAGGCACCATTTGCAGCAACATAAAAAAGGCCAGGAGAATGGAGGAGAGCAACCGGAAGTTGTTTGTCAGCCTACAGGAAATAAAATGAATAAAAGGAGGAGAAGGGAGTAGGCGTGGAGAGGGGAATGATTGACACACCCACCTAAAAGCATCAGAGCAAAGCATATGCAAGCAATAGAGAAAGGGGGTGAAGATGTTTTTTCCTCCCTTTTTGGATTATCAGTGGATTGGGTTAGTACGGATTTACAGGAGGGAAATTGTGTGATAGCTTCTGTTTGCCGATAACGTCATTTGAACCATGCAAATTTAAAGGAGATGTGAGTAGCAGCAAACACACAGTAAACCATCGTGTAGATGAGCCCTATTTGTGTTTATGTATCCAATCTCAGGAGGTGAGTAACCCCTACCCCCTTACATTCTGCTTCCATCTTTCCACAGGGTACAGCATGGGCCAAGGAAGCTTGCCCCTCCGAGAAGTTCACTGCCAGTGGAGAATGCTGCAAAGCCTGTAATATTGGAGAAGGGGTCGCCCAGCCCTGTGGGATAAACCAAACTGTCTGTGAACCATGCCTGGACAGTAAGTAATGCAAGAGCATCATTCCCCATCCCTGGAGAATGTGCAGAACATCATGCTTTAGAATCATAATACAAAAGGTGGACCAAGAGGCATTGCAGGTTCTGGATTAGGGTTCTGAGAAGAAAGCAGGAAGGTGCATTTTACCAAGTCAGACCAATGGTCTATCCAGCTCAGTATTGTTGACTGACACTGATTGGCAGTGACTCTCCAGGGTTTCAGACAGGAGGCTTTACCAGCCCTACCTGAAGGAGATGCTGGGGACTGAACCTGAGAACCTCTGCATGCAAAGCAGATGCTGTACCACTGAGCTATAGCTCTTCCCTACTCCTCTATCTGTCTTGAACCCTGAACTGCTGCATCACTTTTTCAGATTTTCTTTTTTAGGTAGAGAGTAAGGAGAGGGGATAGGGACAGCAAAAGGCAGCTTAAAATGTGAATACTTTTACCTTAATAGCTCACATGGCAATTCACAGAGTTAAAGATTTTAGACTTTGCAGTAGCTTCACTTTAAACACTGCATTGTTTTGGACTGATTTAACAATAGCGACATGAACCCTTTCCTCTAAACGAGGAGTAGCCAACATGGCACCCTCCAGATGTTGCTGGACTCCAACTCCCGTCAGCCCTAACAAGCATGGCCAGTGGCCATGGAAGATGGGAGTTGCAGTCCAACAACAACATCTGGACTCGGGAGACCACTTCTAATGGTCAAGCACCCAAAGAGAAGATGGCCAAAGAGCATGGTGGGGATCCTTTTTCCTATGAAGGGCTGTTGGGAAAAGTCAGTTGGAGGCTGCTGCAGTTGATGGTGGGCAAAGCAAGAGCCAAAAGTGGGTGAAGTTTGTAGTGTTGCAGCAGGATTGTATAAAGCCCTTTCCCACCCCGCCCCCTCTCTCTATGCCGCCCTATCTCTGCAGGCTGCATAAAGTTAGGCAGAGGGCTGTAGGCGGCCCATGGGCCAAAGGTTTTACACTCCAGGTATAGATCCAGGGCCAGATTATGACATGTTGAGCTCCTAAGCAGGGCCAGCACCAAAGGACAGCCAGGTCAGGCCCTGGCCAAGGGCCCCTCGTACAGGTGGGAGAGTAGTGCTGTCCTGCGATCCACGGCAGAGTCCCTGCCGCAGATCACAGGGAGGGAGCTTCTAGGCCGCCCGCCTGTTTGCTTGCTCCACCTACCTCTTTCTCTTTGGGCAGATGGGTAGGAAGAAGTGCGCACAGCAATAGGTGACCAGAGAGAGGTAGGTAGAACAGGCAGAAGCCACATGCCTGGCCCTGGTGCTGGCCCTGCCCCTAAGCTATGCCGAGGGGCCCTATAGCGTTATCAAAAGAATGTGTATTACTCTTAACAGAAGGGACAATGAAAATAGAAATAATAAAAGTTTTATATATGCATATATATGAGAGTATAGGCGAGGATGCAACTAAAAACCTAACAATTTAACTAAAACACATATCTTGCAATAAGCCTATTTGCATATGACATACCTTCAAATGAAAATACCTTATGATTTCTTCCTTAGCATATATGAAAACGTTTAATGTACAGCAACACAAGAGCAGTTACCTGGCCTAATAAAATTTTGATATAAACTATAGTTATTTCTGCACAGATTTCTAAACACAATTTGACAAATAATTGTGTCACCATTAAGTATATTTTTGCCATATCGTAACAATAATGTCTGTTTGACTGGGTTTTTTAGCCAATAAAGTAAAACTTAAAATTTAATCATGTTTTTGTATGAGAGGCTCCTCATAATCTGAGGCCTTAAGCCGTAGCTTACTTAGTTTGTGCATAAATCCAGCATTGTTCAGATTGTTGGCCAGGTGCTAAAATATGCCTACCAGTCTCAGGTCTGGTCATCTGTATTTGTGCTTTCAAATGTCTGCTTCTCTGGTAGATAAGTTCTGGTAAACAAAATTTCTGATGGATATTTGGTCACCTGGTTATTGGTGCTGGCCTCTGGTAAATGTGTCATATAATGTTCCTATGTCTGTATTTGGGAGACCATCCTGAGATGTTAGCATAGTCCAATGTGTGTTGTGTTCTTACTAGACCCCCCAAACCTGCATCTGTCAAATTTAGGATAATCAGCGCATGTTCAGTTGAGGGTGTTTTCTTAGCACAGGATAAATCTGTAGTTGACTATCTACTTTGATTTTCTTGTTAATCAAGAAGATGATGTTCCATCACTTGTGAGAAAATCCTTTTGAGTGGTGTTTATGTTCAAAGAATGTCTTCTGGGTAACTGTTAAGAATTATTTCAGTGAATGGGCTGCTTCACCCTCGTCTTATCTGAGATGTGATGTAACTCTGTCTGGCCTTGGACCAAAGAGCCTTGAGTTCAAATCCCGACTCAGCTATGAAGCCCATTGGGTGGCCTTGGACAAGTCATATACTTTCCACCATCATCATCCTTTGAACGACCCCAAAATGCGGTTGTGATCTCCTTGGATAGACTGGAGTGTAGGATACAAATAAATAAGAATAAGTAAATATTGAAAGCCTCTTCTTCTAGATTAAATCTGGTTTATAAAAACAACCCAAAAAAGATGCCATCAACCAGGGGACCAAGGACCACTGAGAGGTTGCATCTCTTGTCTCCCGGGCAAAACATCATGGCAAGAGGAAGACTGGCCTGACCTTGTCCATCAACCAGAGAAGGAGCAGCTGCAGGGAGCTTGCTTCCCCACTCCTTACGAGGAAGATATATCTGCTCTGACTTCCTGAATTTGCTTTTTTTCCTCTTCCCTCCTCATTCCTTTTTTCCTTTTGTGTCTATTAGATTATGAGCCTGCCGATAGGGACTGTTTCTCGGTACAGCACTTAGAAATAAATAAACTAATAAATAAACAAATTGATCAATCAATTAATAACTGACAGGCTTCAGAGGCTCTTCAAGATCAGGAAGTTCCATAGTTGTCCCTGTCCTTTTGAGTTGGTCCTTTACTTCCTTTTGAGGGGTCCTATGGAATTGGGGTTTATAGTCAGCTGAAAGAACAGGCCCATGACTGGCCCCTACAGTGCGGATGTGTCCCTCCTCACTTGCTAGTAGCTCCCTTCCTTCAACAGCTCCACTTGGGGGCAGCACTAAAAATTATATTTCTAACCCCCAAATTGACTGATCTTTGGAGGCTCATGGCCAGGTGTGCAAACTGAGCAACTGATCATGTTAGGAATATAGGAGCTGCCTTGCACTGAGCCAGACCATTGATCTACCTGGCTACACTGACTGGCAATGGCTCTCCAAGGTTTCAGGCCAGGTAGGGTTACCATCATTTTGTCATTTCAAAAAGAGTACATTTGGCTTTGATAAGTGAAAAGTAAGAGTATGCTGTTGCACCATCTCAAAAAGAGTACATGTACTCTTAAAAGAGTACGGTTGGTAACCCTAAGGCCAGGAGTCTTTCCCACTCCTACGCAGAGTTGCCAGGGATTGAACTTGGGACCTTGTGCATGCAAAGTAGATGCTCTGCCAATGACAGCTGCTTTGTTTATTTGGAGTGGCCAATCCGAATGTTCTCGAGGCTGAATAGGAACAGAGCCTGCTATGGGAGGAAGCTGCAGCTGAGCTCCTTCTGCAATCCCAGGGTGTCTGGACAAGCAGACAGTGACTTCTCAGGCCCTCAGAAGCACCAGGTGCCTACAGTCTGTTCTGCTCCTCACAGCACTGGTTAAAAATAAACTAAAAATAACCTTCCCATGCAAAATCAATGGCTGCTACTTAACCTCAGCAGAGAATGGCAGCAGAGATGCTGGGTATCGAATACCAGGCTGATAATCTGACCTTGGAAGAGTTGCTGTATTGGCATTTGGCAGGGCAAAAAGGAAGGAAAGAAAAGGGAAGAAGCTACTGTGCTTTTAAAATTATGATTAAAAGAAGAAAGTCCACAAACTTTCATTGCGGCCCAAGCTGCCATCCAGGCTCTGGGCTTGCTGGGGAGTCTTGCTCGGGGCTGAGTAATTCACCTGCATCTTGCATGCAACCTACTCTGTCTGCAGTCATTTGTTTTAATGTTTCTTTTATGCATATAAGCGTGCTGGCAGAAATGCATGCGAAGCCAAGATGGCAGCAGGGCCGCTGGGGATTCCGGCTGAAAGCTGACTCCGGATAGGGGAAATCAATAAAGAGAAATAAGCACACGGCCATGAGAAATGAAACCAACTTCCAGATGAGTCAGTTCTCTAAACATCCACCCAGGCCAGCAATTGCATCTCATCAGGACTGCTTAAATATACCTCCAGCGTCTTATCCTGTGTCCCATCCCAACTACCAATAGAAACGAGGGAGAAATTTATTATACGCACTTCCTGACCCATCAGGGATGGGCAACCTCAGCCAGGGGCCAAATGCAGCCTCAGTACACCTCTCAGTCTGGCCCTTGGGACCCTTCCATGCCACACCCCTCACCAGCCCAGCTTTTCCTGGCTGGAATGCGTCCTTGAGGTCTGATAATGCTTCTTGCTTGTCTGGGTGGAGGATAGAGAGGGGAGGGTGGTGTGGTGTAGAGCCTACTGTACAAAGGTAAAAACTCACATTTATTGTTCCACCCAGTTTGCCTTTGGCTCTGACTACCACTCGCCCTTGGCCCTTGGAAGGTTATCTAGAAGGGAATGCGGCCCTTGGGCCCGAAAAGGTTCCACGTCCTACAATACACAAACCAAAATGTAGTTATCCTTCTATATTCTTACTTCTCTGAACGTTATTACCACCGGCAGGTGGAGGAGACAACTATGCAGGCACATCTTTAGGTGAAAGAAGAAAACACAACTATATATATATATATATAATTATTATCATTATTTTTACCCCGCCCTTTTTCCAAAACTGGAACTCACGGCGGCTTCCAGATAAAAGAACACATATAATTAAAAACATACAAAAGTCTAGATTAAAACAGAATTAAACTATTTACAGTATTAAAACCATTCATACATACAGTTAAAATAATTCAAACTCAGTTTAAAATAATACAATTAGACAATAGCAATGCAGCACCCTTCAAGCCCTGTCCTTAACTATATGTGTCAAGAGCAGTATTTTATTATGTACTTTAGCTTCTTCCTCCCTTGTTTTATCCTCACAACAGCTCTCTGAGGTAGGCCAGGCTAAGAGACAGTGACTAGAGGCTAAGTCGACAGGGCTGGCCCTCTCATTTGGCAGAGTGTGGTAGTCACCTCACATGGTGAATATTAGTGGGTGGACATCATTGATAAGGTCTTGGAGGAGAGAGCTGTCTGTGACCTGCAGCCTGCTGTCCAACCAATCCAGTTGGCTCCTATACATGGGATTTGGGGTGAGGGAGAGGGCCATTTTGTCCTTTGTCTCAGGCAGACACAGTCTTGGCTTGGCTTTATAGTCAGTGGCAGCTGGTGGCTCCCATGTCAGTGGACCAGTGGAATCCGCTGTGGGTTTTCATCCAAATGAGCTCAGCTCCTTGAAAGTTCAGATTAAAACCTGGAGCAGATTGACCTGCCCCACCAACATAGGAGCCAACAGCTGCCACTACTTATAGTGAGCTTCAAGACTGAGTTGGAATTTAATGTCAGTCTCCTTGCCCTTAGTACAGTGTTATTTCAGGCCAAGGGCCACTTTCCCTTCCGGGGGCCACATTACAGTGGTGGGTGGGATCAGAGGCAAAAATGGGAGGAGCAATGAATGTAAATTTTACCTTTCTGCAATAGGCTAGTTTGTACACATTCTCACAGGAAGAGGCATGATCAGAGTTCAAGGGCCCATCCCAGCCAAAAACACTCAAGGAGGATGGGGAAGAGCCATAGCTCAGTGGCGGAGCATCTGCTTTGCATGCAGAAGGTCCCAGGTTCAATCCCCAGCATTTCCTGGGAGATACTAGTTTGGAGAGACTATCAGCCTGAAACCCTGGAGAGTTGCTGCCAGCCAGTGTAGACAATACTGAGCTAGATGGACCAGTAGTCTGACTCAGTGTAACACAGCTGCCTATGTTGCTCTGCAAAACAGGGCCAATGACAGATGTGGCCTGGGGGAAGGAAGTATGGCTAGGGAGGGTGTGTGGCCTAGGCAGAGTCCCAAGGGCCATACAGAGAGGCCTGGAGGGCTGCATTTAGCCCCTGGGCCTGAAGTTCCCCACCGCTGCCTTGGTTCATTACTAATCACTCATGAAGAAGAGGCAAAGCTTTGTACTCTCCTGTCTCACTGGGCAAGGACTAGATATAATGGGCTTTAAGTTACAGGAGGACGGATTTTGGATGAACATTAGGAGAAATGCCTTCATGATAAGAACAGTTCAAAAATAGAACCCATGATCTGGTGGTGTGTTGGGCTCTCCCTTGCTGGGAGCCCTCAAGCAGGGGCTGGACAGCTACCTCTTGTGTATATGCCCTGGCTCTAGATTTCCTGCATCAAGCAGGGAGTTGAACTAGATGGCCGCCTAGGCCCCCTTCCACTCTGTGATTTTATACATCACAGTGTGGAGTGTCAGCAGCACCAGTAGAGAACACGTGCCAAGAAAACCCAACGAGTAACAAATTGCCACCAAGGTATTTTGGTATAAACAGGGATGTAAAACAGGCATCGTTTTCTGTTCTGCCTCATGTCCAACATATGCAGCGCAGTTTCCTGCAGTTTGGGTTCTGCAGTAACAGTGTTATTAGGCTCCCTGTTTGATGTGGCCAAATGTAGCAACATAATTACTTACTTTGTCATTACCTGATTAGACCTCATTCATTACATTGGGGCCATGTGTGTGCGTGATCAGTAACATATCATTTCGATCCTGAAAAAAAGTAACAGCAGAGAATTGCAGACTGAAAAAAGGGATGACAGCCAATGCCAACTGCATTCCCTTGCCTGATTTCTGTTCCTGCTTGCAGACGGGCACATGAACTGACAATTTCCAATCCCATTTCCCATCTCGATGGAATTCTCTGGTATCCCTAACTACAGATGCCTCTTTGTGCTCAAATCTAGCAGATGAAATGTGCACAGAGACACAGGGCTCTACATGAGGGGTCTCCTGGAATGGATTTGCACGGGAATGACAGGTGGCAATGATGGTGGTGAAGTGACTGCATCCAGTCATGGAGTCACACACATGCCTAACTTCAGAGGTATAGCCAGGCCTGCCTGGCTTGTGTTCTGGGGGGAGACACACTCCCTCCCCTACCCCAACCTCAAATTCCAGGATGTTACTGAATGAAAACATTTCCTCTCTCATCTGGGATCTCTGTTTGGGCAGATGGGTAGGAAGAAGGCTTGCAACTAGCAGATTTACAATTTGTCTACCGCATTGGAACTACCGCACTGTGGGTGTGTATCTCACACCACTAAGCTGCATGTGGGTGGTTGTGGGCATAAACACATGTGCTCCTGTTTTCTGTTACTGTGCACATATCTGACCTTGTGACATCCTTGTGCATCTCTGCTGCTCCCAAGCTCTTTCCACCGCAGGGCTGAAAACCCAAAGAAAGAAAAAGCCAAAGGTAAATAAATGATTCTGAGGTTTTCCCTGTGTGAGGTCAAAATGATAAGGGGGGAGGGGGTTAGAAGGAGCACAGAAAGCAAAGGAAGCTATGTTGGGCCATAAGGGGGAGGAAATCCCAAATCCATGGTCAGGCAAAACCTTTATTGGGACTAATCCCCGCCTCCAAATAATAATCACTAAACAGTGAGCTAGCTTTTGAGTCCTCCAGAACTCTTCATTAGGCTGGATATTAAGCAAAGCAGGGTCAGGGGAGAGAGAGAGACTGAGAGAGAGAGAGAGAGTACAGTTTAGAAATAGGCTCCTGAAGGGTAGAAGACAAGGGCCTAGATGGATTTCAAAGAAGCCTGTTTCTATCATTGGCTGGCATCATTAGTATGGCACACCGGTTGTAAGCTAGTAAGTGGAAGGTGTTGACAGGGCCCCCCACAATGCTACTATGGTGGCCTCACTAAGGACAACTTGCCCATGCCTTCCCTCTCCAATCTGGAGCCAGACCTAGTTACGGAATTTCTAGAAGAGGTGGGGACTTAATTTAACTGAGGTTTGGCTTCAGAACCCATTTTGAATGCCAGATCCTGGCCCTTCAAAGTTCATGAAGAAAGTATGTCTCTGAGCATAGGCAGACTGCATTCCCCTCATCATGAAGTAGCCACACACGCAAGAACATACGGAAAGCCCTGCTGGGTCAGGCCAAAGGCCCATCTAGTCCAGCATCCTGTCTTTGCAGTGGCCAACCAGATGCCTCTGGGAAGCCCACAAGCAGGGCCAGAGTGCAACAGCACATGCCTCACTTGTGATCCCCAGCAACTTTTATTTAGAGGCACACAACTCAGGGATTTAGGGCAAGAGAGTGCTGCTTTCCAGCAGGGTTCTTCAGCTCCACAACTGCCTTGCATTGAATGGGAGAGTGGGAAGTGGAATTCTGGACTCTCTATGTGCTGACGTTTGCTAGCTTTTTGTGCCCCATCCTGAGGGTTGGCAATGCCCTACCGAGGGCAGCAGGAGGGTTTATTATATATCCTTCTCCCCTTGACATCCATCATCACACTGAGTCGGGCCTGATGCACCACCTGAGCAACTTCTGTCTTACTCCACGCCACCCTGAAAAGGTGCCCATGGGGCCCATCCATTATCCTCCCCCAAGCACGCTGCCTTCTTCCCCTCCACTGCACCTGTCTAATGGGCCCCATCAATAATTCAGCCTGATGGAAGGATTTACCCAGGTTAATGGGAGCTGTTTGCTCCAACCGCTGAGCTGACGCTGGATGTAAAACCATGGTTCTTCCAGAGAGCTGAGCAAGGAGGGGTTTAGCAGCTGTTTAGAGTTCTTGTGCCAAGTCAGTGAGAGGGGTAGTAGGCAGGGACAAAATAATGCCAGTGGTATTTTAATAAATTTAGTATCAAACTTATCCTAGAACCAGGCCATAGTCCTTACTCAGAGCAATCATACTAATAGCAGACTCAGTTCTCTGAGTACTAGAACATAAGAAAGACCCTGCTGGATCAGACCCATCTAGACCATCATGCTGTCCTCACAGTGGCCAACCAAATGCCTATGGGAAGCCCACAAGCAAGACGAGAGTGCAACAGCACTGTCCCCACTTGCAATTCCAAGCAACTGGGGGGGAGAGTCTGGTGTAGTGGTTAGAGTGTTAGACTAGGACCTGGGAGATCAGGGTTCAATGCCCACACAGCCCTGAAGCCCACTGGGTGACCTTGGCCCCGTCACTCCCCCTTAGCCTAACCTACCTCACAGGGTTGTTGTGAAGTTAAACGGAAAGGGGGAGAGGTGCGTATGCCACCTTGAGCTCCTTGGAGGAAAGGTGGGACATAAATGTGATAAATAAATAAGTAAAATAAGCTGACAGTGGAGGTAGTAAAACATAGCCACCATGGCTCGTAGTAGCCACTGATTGCCTTATCCTCCATGATACTGAATCTTCTGTAGTCAAAGCAGCACAATCCATGCACAAGAGGAAGGTATCAGCAGTCTGGGGGGAACTGGGATTTTGCAGAAACAATATAAAAACACCCCACAAGAAAATCAGGATGAAAGCTGATTGAATGCAAACAAACCAGGCTGAATGCTCAATAAAGACAGGACATGGTCTAACCACCACCATGTAAGCTTTATGCAAGCAAATCAGGATGGATGCTGAATAAACAGGTTGTCTGGAGGAGCAGAAAACCAAAAGGTGGCGTGCTTCCAATCCCAGTCTCTCTTATGCCAAGCATTCAATGCTCAGACAAAAAACGATCTCGTCTCTCCTGCCTTGGAGTGGGCTCTAGGTGGAAGGGGTCTCTGTCACATTAGAAGAATAACAGGGAGGCAGTGTGGTGTAGTGGTTAAGGTGTTGGACTATGACCTGGGAGACCAGGGTCCAAATCCCCACATAGCCATGAAGCTCACTGGGTGACCTTGGGCCAGTCACTGCCTCTCAGCCTCATGAAAACCGTATTCACAGGGTCGCCATAAGTCAGAATCGACTTGAAGGCAGTATATTTACACATTTAGGGAGGCCTTTCCTTTGAGGTCCTAATTATTCCCAGAGGAGAGCAAGATATCCAACAAAGCGGCCTCTCCACTCAACCAGATCTCAGGGACCTCTTTTAACGCCAACTCCCCTCAGGCCCAGCCAACCTAGCCAGTGGACAGGGATAGTGGGAGCTGTCATCGAACAACCTCTGAAGAGCCACAAGTTCGCCACCCCTGATTTGCTGTATGCTTCCTAAAATGAATTCCACATAAATCTGCCTGGTCTTCTGACACGAGTCAGCACCGCAGGTTTCCCTGCTTCAGGTGGTGGGGACCCTAGGGTCAGCGGAAGACCTTTTGCTGGCTGAGGCAAACACTGGGGGACAGAACAGTGTTTCCTGGCATCGGAGGACAGCAAGCTAGCAAGACAGGTATATGCAGCTCAGTCCGTCAACATCCCCTGTCTCCCTGGCAGCAGCATCTCACTGACTAATGCAGGTGTAGGGAACTGTGGGTCTGAGGGCCAGACGCAGCCCCTGGGTCGGGGTAGCCAATGGGGTTGGACTACAACTCCCATTAACCCCAACCAGCAAGACTGATGATCAGGGATCGTGGAAGCTGTAGTCCAGCAACATCTGGAAGGCCCCACATTGGCTCCCCCTGCCCAGGGGCCTTCCAATCCAGCCTGTGGTGTCCCTTCCTCACCTCACCTCTCCCCTGCAGCAATTAGGTTTGGGGGGGGAAGTCTATTGGAGCCAACAGAAAGCTTATTTCAAGCCTAATTCAAAATGGAGGGGCATTTTTAAGGAGAGTTGCAGCTGAGGAGGGAAGAGTAAACCCTCCCATCACTGAGTGCTTCATCATCCAAGTACTGTTCAAGGCCAGACCTCCATAGCTTTAGCAGTTGCTTGGCATGGTCCAAAGGCACATGGTGCTGCAGCCTTGTTTAAGCTGAGCAGGGCTCAGTGGAGGCTGGACCATTAAGGCACTGTTCTTCAACCCTGGGTCCCCAGATGTTGTTGGACTACAACTGTCATCATCCTTGGCCATTGGCTAAGCTGGCTGGGGTTGATGGGAGTTGTAGTCCAACAACATCTGAGAACCAAAGACTGAGGAACAGTGCAGTAAGGTGAATGGGGCACTGCCCCACCAACTTCAGCCTGTCGTCAGCCAGCTCCACCATTCTGCCTTCTTCCTTCCATCCTGACCAGGAGGTGGCCCTGGCAGTCGGCCTCCTCCTCCTTAGCCTCAGTGTTGTCACTGTAGATCTCAGCAAGGAGGAGGACGGGGCCAAAGCTAGAATGGGTTGGCTCTGCTTGTCATTGAGTCTGGTTCCACCTACTGATGTTCTCTCTGCCTTCCGCCCTACCAGTCTCGGTAGGCACCAGCCACCATTGTCTGGGATGAAAGATTGCCTAGGAACTGTACCTGTGCCATGTAAGAAAGAAAGTGGGATATAATAAATCAAAATGCCTTCAGACTGTTCTTAGGGTGCACTGATATACATACAGTAAACACGGCTCACGTAGAAGGGGATGTCTCATTTACAAGAACAATAAAAGATGACGGAAGACCTTGTGGTAGGGGAGACCGATGATCTAACCCAGGGTGGGTGGCAGTTACATAGACTGTAATTTCTTTGATAGGTGGTCCCCCCCACTCATAATCAGGGTTCTGATTGATTACCCTGTTGGAGACATGGGGGCAGGAAGGAATCTCCCCCACGCCCATGCCCCCCGATCTCCAAGGGCTAAAGATTTTGGCCTGCTTCCTTTCGGATTTGTTACTGAATGTAGCGTGGCTCATTTGCTTGAGCCATCTGGAGCCATTTGCTCTTTTGGCACCCTTCTTCAGCACATCTCTGTGTCCTACCTTGACCTGAGTCTTGGACTAGGTTGCCTTTAGCTGCCTAATCTAACCAACCTTGGAGGAACATACAAAGCTCCCCCCCCTTTTTTTTAAAGGAAACTTTTGTCTTGCTCAACTCAAAAGAGAGTTCCCAGAGCCACATATAGTGTGTCAGACCATAGGCACAGCTAGCCCAGCGTTGCCTACTCTTGTGAGCAGTGGATTGCCAAGAATCTCAGATGGGGGTCTTTCCCAGTATCTGCTACCTGATCATTTAACTGGAGATAGCAGGAATTAAACCTCCAGAGCCTTCTGCATACAAAGCAGATGCTCTGCCAGTGAGCTGCAGCCCTTCCCCTCCTTTAACTGGAAATAGCAAGGATTGAACCTGAGATCCTCTGCTCTACCACTGAGCTAGGGGCCCTTCCCTAAGAAGACTGAAGTCTTTCATAACATTTCTTTTTCAGTGCTCACGTCTCATCTCATTTCAAACACCCCTCCTATTTAACCCAAATGTTTCTTCCTTCAATTTGGACTTATTAGTTCTTTCCCCCCAACTAGAGTTGCAAGGGAGATTTCGGGGGGGGGTGACCAAGAGGGCAGTGACAAAGGCCACTGTTTCATTGATAGTGACAGCAAAGGGCAAGTTTAAATGAGAGCGTGGCGTGTTTTGATGGAGGCATTCAATCTGAAGAGTGACTTTTTGCATCCTGCCATTCAGCAGGAAAATGGCTATTTCCCAAGAATGTCCTCAAGAGATCACACAGCTAATTAAAGATTAATATGGTGCGCTGGGTGGGAGGGGTGGTGGAGCTGGACTGCTGTGAAAGCACAGAGGAAGAACTCAGTGGTGGATTAGGGTAGTAATATACCTCACAAGGACTCAACTTGAAACTGGAGAAAAATCAGAATTCAGTTTGCATTTATAAACGGGTCCACCTAATTTGCACTTTGTAAAACCAACATGCGAATCAAAACACACCCACCCTTCAAAATTCACACTTCTCCAAATGTTACAGTGCAGTTCTCCAGCCAGGTAGTATGTACAAAAATGCACATGCCAGGGTAAAATGTGCATAAAAATGCATATATTGGTGAAAACAGCATACAAGAACACATTACAAAAGGGAAGCCTGCTGTGCAAAAATGTTCATATTAGGCAAAATTATGTATGACTGTGTACATATTAGTATAAATGTGCATTAACGGCTGCTGATTTTCATGAGGACTTTTTTACAGCTTGGTAAGCGGTCATCTCCATTTACTTAAAAACTAACATGCAGGTATGCAAACTTTTATGTTGCACAAGCCCCTTTAATACCAGTCCAGCTGAAGAGTTTTGTGTGACCCCCAAAGTTGCACATTTCCCACAAAGAGAAAATGATCCATTAAAAATCATCTTAAAGTGCAACCCTGTACAGGTTTTCTCAGAAGTAAATCACAATGAATTCAATTAGACTTACTCCCAGTAAATGTGTATAGAATTTCAGCCTTTGTGCTTTACCTTAGAGAAACCAACTGAAACTAAGGACACCTTCAGATGATCTGTTTATCAGCATTCATCCTGATTTGCTTGCTCAAAGCTTATGCAGCGGTGGGACTATGGCCACATCTGCACCATACATTTAAAGCACTATGATACCACTTTAAACACTCATGGCTTCCCCCAAAGAATCTTGGGAACTGTAGTTTGTTAAGGGTGCTGAGAGTTGTTAGGAGACCCCTATCCCTCTCAGAGAGCTATAATTTTCAGAGTGGTTTAATAATCAGTCCCATTTCCCAGGGAACTCTGGGAATTGTAGCTCTTTGAGGGGAATAACATACCTCAGCACCCTCAACTGCAGTTACCAGGATTCTTTAGAATAACTGTTAAAGTGATATAATAGTAATTTCAATGTATGGTGTGTGGATGCAGCCTTTGTCCATGCTTTACTGAGTATTCATCCTGTTTTGCTTGTGGGGTGAGTACATGTCTTCCTATTAATCATTCATTCATCCCACTTTTGAATGCATTTCCCTGTCACTTTACAAAACCACAAAAAGTCTGTTGTTTTTTAAGTGGATTTGTTGTGCTAAGGGGATGTAGCACTTTGTTATTATGTGCAAACCTAAATTTCCAGTATGTGCTTGAACCCATCCTGCAAAATACTGACAGTCTGGAGGCAGCCTAATATTCTAACATGGTTACATGAGGGGTCAGCACTCATCTTCCTGCACCACTTTTAAACAAATACTTATTCTTCAGACACCATTCGGGAACAATGGTGAGGGCGATCTCGATGAGAAAAATAGGCAAGGAAGTTTGGGAAGTGGGACAGGGCAGAGAAAGATTGATTTACATATAGGATTTAATTCCCTACAGAGTGTAGCTGAAACCAAAGAAGCAGGAATGGAGAGTAGGGTCAATGGAAAGTCAGCAATTTTGGCATCATTGTCAAATGTTTATATTGGACACCACAATCCTAATCCTTTCCCACAACTAAGTGATGGAAAAAGATGTTTAATCAAACATGGCTTCCCATTCTCCACTGTGAAACAGAAATGGCAGCAATGTATGGTTGCCAAATCAACATTTATTTACTTACAGTATTTATAGGTTGCTCTGTAGCAAAGTTTTCAGGGTGACTCACAACAAGAAATTAAATAATATAAAACTTAGTAATAATTGAGACAGCAATAAAAGTATAAATGCTACTACTAGGGTTCTGCCTCGTGTGCTTTGAGTTGAGTGCCAACCCCTTCCCCTCCCCTTGCTCCATGTCCCCAGGACACCTCCCCTTGCCCTTGCCCATGTCACCAAGGCACCTCCCCCTCCCTCCTCCCTCTGTCCGGTCTCACCTTCCTTCCTTCCTCGCCCCCACCACACAGACTGGAGGAAAGGAAGACCTCATGGTAATGATGCTGAAGCCTTCCATGAAATGGCTGTGTAGATCACACAGGGTGCTGCATGTCCCTCACCTTCTTTGACCTTTCTTCCCCCCCCCCCCACTGGTGTTGAGCCCAGTCTGTTTGCTATGCATTTGGACACCTCTTAAGATATTGTATTTTGCATTATCATTCCTGAGATCAAGGAACAGGTTGTTGTCTCTGCTTAGGTACAATGGAACATCATTTTGAATCAAGATGACGGACTGAACCTTTCGAAAGTGCAGTGATTGTTTAGTTTCTTAGACTTTTTGATCAGCGCCAGGTACAAGGCTGCTAGTATTACATCTATATCTCTGGAGATCTCTAGATCTACACATACATACATACATACACAAAAACACAGACAGTAAAAACTGCTTAAAGTTAAAATGGATTTCAAAGTCTGGGAAAAGAAAAGGTCTTTGCCTAGTGCCAAAATGTCACCAAAGTAGGTGTCAGTGAAGTGACCTTCTCTGACAAGGGCATTCCACAGCTGGGGCACCACCACAGGAAAGACCCTCTTCCTTATAGCCTTCCTCCCTCTCTTGACCATACGTCACTCAGGCACTAGAGGCATTTGGAGAAAGGCCTCTATAGAAAATCTCAAGGTCTGTGTAGGTACATGTGGAGAAAGGTGATCCTTCAGTTATGGAGCAGGATTCTACTGAGTTGCAATGTTGGCACTATGATGAAATCAAGACAAATTATGTCCACAGCATTCCCACAATCCACTCCACTAGTAACACTATATATAAAAAAGATAAGATTAACCGGGCAGCATCCTGTCCCCACAGTGGCCAGCCAGGTGCCTATGGGAAGCCCGCAAGCAGGACCTGAGTGCAGCAGCACTCTCTCCTGACTCTGATTCTCATCTGACTCTGAAGACTTGTACTCAGGCTACCTACATGTTTCTGATTGACTCCTCCTTATTGAACTCCAGTCCTGAGCCCTGGCTGCTTGCTCTACTTTTGCAGAGTGCCTTGTCTCATCCTGAGCGTTAGTATTCCTGACATGGTCCTGACAGGTCTGGCCAGCTCATCTTCACAGGGGCCCTTTGGGGGCATGAACTTGGCAATTCTATTATCCAGGTACTACTCTTTCCAGTCTCAGCTCCCTCCCTCCCTCCCTCCCTCCCTCCCTCCCTCTCCAGTACACATGAAACTGGATATGGTCTGCGCCCTGCTTTCCATATAGACAGGCTCACTGGAGCCAAAGCGAAATTGAAATAAACTATTTTAACTTGAAGTCGGTGTGTTTGCATAGGCTCCTTCTGCTGATTTAACTCCCCCATTAAATCATAATATATTGCCTCTTTAGGCAATGCAGTGCACTTTGTAATACTCACTGGTGTGTGATTCATCCTATGAGATCTTTGTGAAGGAGTCAGGTTAATTTTATTGTTATGAGGTGATTATAACTACGCAGCCATGAACAGGGAGTGAATTTTGCCTTCAGGCATAGTTATGCAAACTCTAAACAGTCTTTCCCCCCTCTTTCAGGAGTCACATTGGGATGCCTTAATTTGAGGAGGAAATGACGGTGGGGGACCATGATTAGAAGAGCTGGGGGTTATTGCTACACTTGCTTTACCAAAAGGCCTTGCAGCCAGAGTAGGCAAGTTATTTGAATCTATGGTTGCAACTGAGCCTGTTTTATCCATCTGGGTGCACACACACACTCTATCCCTACATTCTAGGCCAGTGATGGGGAACCGGTGGCTCTCCAGATGTTGCTGAACTACAACTCCCATCAGCCCCAGCAAGCAGGGCCAATCGGAATAACAACGGGGGGGGGCACAGATGACAATAGAGATGACAGTGTGAGAGGGGTTGGGGGGGGAAGGAATTGAACCTTTTGCTCCTTGTCATGATTCTGATCTAGATCCACATCCTCCGCCTACCCATCTACTGTGTCTATTTAGCAAATACAATGGAAGCAGGCATTTGCTGATTGTGTATTTAGCAACAGCACTATCAGAAGACTCCCGGCAATTTATGCTGAGCTTGCAGAGAAGATTTCAGAAACAATCTGTGCAATTGCAACTTTTCATAATCCAACTAAAGGTGCCAGCAACTCCTAACAACTTCAATGACTGTCCTATCTACTTCTGATATTATTCATGGCATAGGTGACTGTTCACTGTTTCTCAGGTTCCATTTGTAGGAATAGGTGACAATGCATACATCCAATCCAGTCCAGCAACATCTGCAGGGATATAAATTGTAATTGTTGTTTTTTAATAATGTTGTAATTGCTGTTTTTCTTTAATAATGTTATTTGTTATTTAATTTTTGTAAATTGTATTGCCTTCGTTGATGTATTTTTATACGTGCCTATTTTTTTGTAAGCCGCCTTGAGGGCCTTTTGGCCAAAAGGCAGGGTAGAAATAAATTTAACAACAGCAATAACAACAACAACAATGTGTAATTTAGACCTTTCATAGGTTATAAAAGTATGCATGATGTGGAGAAGCAGATTTCCCCCCTCCCTGTCTTACATTATACCATATCTCAAGATCAATACAAGAAAATTGATTGGCAGTACATTCAGGATTCTTTAAAGGACCCTCATACAATAGCAGACCAATCCAAATTGTAGGAAGCCAGGATAATTTATGTCAGCCTAAATTAAGCTGGAGTAAATTACCCCTGTTCCAAACCCTGTTCAGGAGCTGGGCTACTGCCAGCTGAGTCGGCCTCAGAGCCTGGGAAAGAGAAAACAAGCCCTTAAAAGTCTCCCCATGCCTTGTCCCACTTCTGCCACACCCCTGGAATGCTGCTTTCTGGGAATTTACCCAGACTTGGCAGAGCTGGCTTCGGCTGAGCTCCAGTTGAGCTGGAAAGGGAAACTTCAGCTGGCTGAGGCCCAGGTAAGCCCAGGCTTATCCAGAGATCCACTTATTAAAAAACACCCCCTCATCCTGGTGATTCTTGGGTTTGGATTGCACCATAAATAATTAACATATGGCATTCACTGCTTCAGGATCTGATAGTGGTTACTCGCATTGACAGCTTTAAGTGGGTTTTAGACACATTTGTAGAGTGTAGGCCTATCAGTGGCTATTAGCCATGAGATTTAAATAGAACCTCCATGTTCAGAGACAGTATACCTCTGAAATTCCCAGTCTTTTATAGCCTCCTTACCTCCCTGGTGGTGAGAACTGAGTTTCCTTCAAAGTCACTTCCAGGATGACAACTGAGGACTGGGGGGCGGGGGGATGTCAGGTATATACTGTGTTCTGGCAACATTTGAATGCTGGATGCTTGGAGTTCTTTTTTAAAAAGCAATTTAAAAACAAATGCTAAAATGCCTTGGAGAAGAGGAAAGTCTTGACCTGGTGCTGAAAAGATAACAGTGTTGGCGCCAGGTGCACCTTGTCAGGGAGATCATTCCATAATTTGGGGGCCACCACTGAGAAGGCCCTCTCCCTTGTTGCCAGACTCCCAGCTTCCCTCGGAGTAGGCACCCGGAGGCAGGGCCTCTGAGAGGAATTTTATCAGGGGGTACAAAGTTTCTTTTGGGCCCCTTACCTTCTCCATTAGTCGTTCTGTTTTTATCCACTACGGTTTTATGCCATGAGCTGTAGCCTGTAAGGTCAAAAAGGGTATGGAAGACGAGAGAGGGGTGGAGTGAAGCGCTCTGTTAATTTTCTGCATTTAAGGCCTTATGCTCTTATACTCCCTCCACGATAAATATAAATAAATATAAATAAAATAAAAGAGGATCAGAGATAAGAAAGCACATTTAATTTGAACATCTTTGTTTATGCTACAATACAGATAAGGAGAATTTACATTGAAACAAGGTAGATAAACTTACTATTTACTTTAAAAAGAGAGAGATTTCCTGGCCTTTTTTTGTAAAAAATTTCAAATCACAGCATGAAAATTAATTGTTCTGGCGATGTTTGATTCAATACTTAGCCTGGCCAAATCCACAAGACGTTCCTGAGACATTGTAGACTTTAAATAATTTTAATTAGCTTAAGTTTGCTAAATGACCTCTCTCCAGAAGCTACTGTTGCTGGAATTGTTAATAGTATTCTTAAGCTAACACAAACATTTGGAAACAGGTCTCCAAGTCTGTAACAAGTTCAACAGATCTAATGGCTTTAACTGTGCATTTACAAAATTTGCTTTATGTACTGAGGGTAAATGTTGCATTTCTTTTCCAAAATCATCACCATTAAGGTCAGCAGGATATTACTCTGATAAAGATAAAGCTTTTCTCTCCACATCACTTTTGGCCATGGTGAGATATTTCCACAAGAAATCAAATGTTTCTGCCAACTGCTTAACAGCATTGAAGCGGACAGTTAATCCTGCTATAACATTGTCTACCAAAACGTAAAACACACACTTTCTGAAGTAGGCCTCTTCTGGAGTATCATCTGTGTCATTCATTTCTTCCAAGTTAGCATCAGGTGTGCTGCCATCATGTGGCCTTGCCCTCTTGCGCCTAACTCCATCACATCTACGGGAGAGTTTTATTTCTATATTTAGGTTTGACGCAACCAATTTGGCTTCATTCCACATGCATTTCCAGTTCTTTCGAAGTTTTGTCAGCTCTATGAGGAGAGTTTCTATGTTTGCTACTTCATCATCCAGTGTGGCATCTCTAGCGTGGATGACCTTGTTGCAAATATCTCTGCCAGCTAATATTTTGTACCACACGGCTGACATTAACACACAGGCAAAAGATGTCACATATAATAAAACTCGGACTTCATTTCTTGGTTTGGCCATCAAATTTAGTTCTAGGAGGTCTTCCAGTGCTAATTTAATGCCAGGCAAGTGAGCTGCAAAAGGCTTTACACATTCAACATGATCTGACCATCTTGTTTCAGACATACCATGAAGAGAACAACCAATACGGTTTTGTAGTAATTCCCACTGCTTAGCACTGGAACTGAACAGGGGGTACACAGTTTGAATTGTTCTGAAAAAGGTTATTGCTTCAGGTATGCATTCAGCAGCATCATTTCCACATAAGTTGAGTGTGTGACAACCGCAAGGTGAAAAAGTTGCTGTTGAGCATTGTTCTTGTATTTTTGCTTGTGCGCCATTGTATTTTCCGGCCATATTTGCCCCATTATCATAGCCTTGAGCTCTACAATCACGGAGAGGAATAGCATGTTCTTTCAATGTATCAGTTATCAACTGAGCAATTTCTTCCCCTCTTTTGTTGCTACAATCTGCAAACTTGAGAAATCTTTCTTGAATCTCATACTGCGTTTCTTTTAAAAGTACGTATCTCAAAAGAAATGTTTGTTCAATATGGGAAGAATCTGGTGTGGAATCTACTATTATTGCAAAGTACTTTGCAGATTGCCTCTCAAGCAAAATGTGTTGTTTCACAAGATTCGAGCATTCTGCAATAAATTCATTTTGTGAGTCAGGGGACAGATAATGAACTTGAAGCCGCTCACTCCTTTTCTGTGACTCCTCTATACTTAGCACATGTTCCTGAAGGATGGGGTCCCACCTGGAGAGCAGTTCCATGAGTCCTAAAAAGTTTCCATTGTTTGAATCACCAATTCGATGGGATGAACCAGTCAATGCTAGACCACGTTCTCCCAAGAAGAGTACAACATCGATGATGAGCTTTAAAAGGTTGTACCATTTCACAGCTTCAGTTTTGATTGACGCTTCGAAGATGATGTCAACTCCTGTCTCAGACAGCAGGCGCCTTTCTAGTTCTCGCCAAGCTAGGTAACATTCTCTGTGACTATTGCCTTTTTCATGTTTTGGGATCCTGTAGGAAAGTTTCCGCCACTTCCCATTAGAATCCCAGCCTTCAGCAGATACCAGTGCAGACTTAGATGCAGAAGTGCTAGTCTTGACTGTCTTGTGCCAAAATAATCGACATGCAAAGCAATATAAAGCTTGTTTCTGTTGACTCCAGACAAGCCAGTCTCTTACATGTAGTTCTCCATTAGTGCTTTGAAATTTCAGTATGCTTTCTGGGAACACTTGATTGCAGGTGTCTTTTGGGAATGTTTTAGGCAGAGGGATGTGACCATTCATAACATACTTTTCTATTTCCTTTTGAGATGGAAACTCAGTTGTGATACATCCAGTGTCAAGGCCTACATTATGATTACTCCTCTAATCTTCCAAATTCACTTCCACATGTGTCTGTATGTCTGTTTCTTTCTGTTTTCCATTTTCATTTTCTGCATCTGCCCCTTCATCAAAATACTGTGCATGATTACCCAAATCAACTGCTCCTTGTTTGGGGATGAGGTTTCCAACAGTTTCTTCTTGCTCCAATTCTGTAGGTGAGTTCAATGAAAAATGTTTTGAAGCCGCACTTAATCCAAATTGAAAGAGCGTTTCTTGACCCCTTTTTTCATTTTCCTCTCGTTCTTTCTTGTCTTTTCTTTTCTGGGCTCCTGATTTGTGAGAATACATTTTGGAGAGATGATTTTCTCATCGTGATAGGGTTTAAAGGTTCACACTGCTTACCTTATATGAGCCCTCAAACCGCATTTTTCCTTTCATACTAAAGGGGAAGGGTTAATCTAGCTTCCTAATGACTATGCCCTCTTAAGGTCAAAGTATCTCTTCCTCTTGTTACCTTGGCCACCGAGCATGCTCAGTTTCTTCCAGAGTAAGTTTCATAAAAAATGAAAAAAATCCTCAAGTTTGATTATTTTTATTTTCAGAATCCAACAGAAATACAAATATTTGTTTGAACAATGTTATGCTTTTTTGCACAAGTTGGGGGGAAAGAAAAAAAAGCACCATTTGTAGCAGGCTTGCAGAATGGGAGCCAGCAGGAAATGACATAACAAAGAGAGGAAAAGGGAGCTCCCCTCCTTTGGCTCCTGGGCCCCCTTTTTGACCCCGGGCCCAGGTAAGATGTACCCCCTACACCCCCCCCATGGGCCCTGCCCGGAGGAGGGCCTTTGATGTTGAGTGTAGTGTACAGGTGGGTTCGTGTTGGGAGAGACATTCCATCAGGTATTGTGGTCCTAAGCCGTGTAAGGCTTTATAGGTTAAAACCAGCACCTTGAATCGAGCTCAGAAACATATAGGCAGCCAATGCAAGCAGGCCAGAATTGGTTTTATATGTTCGAACTGTCTGGTCCCTGTTACCAATCTGGCCACTGCATTTTGCACAAGCTGCAGTTTCCGAACCGTCTTCAAAGGCAGCCCCACATAGAGTGCATTGCAGTATTCTAACTTAGAGGTTACCAGAGCATGGACAACTGAAGCCAGGTTATTTCTATCCAGATAGGGGCATAGCTGGGCGACCAACTGAAGATGGTAGAAGGCACTCCGTGCTACCGAGGCTACTTGAGCCTCAAGTGACAGAGATGGTTCTAGGAGAATCCCTAAGCTACGAACCTGCTCCTTCAAGGGGAGTGCAACCCCATCCAGGACAGGTTGGACATCCACCATCCGGTCAGAAGAACCACCCACTAGCAGCATCTCAGTCTTGTCTGGATTGAGCCTCAGTTTATTAGCCCTCATCCAGTCCATTGTTGCAGCCAGGCACCGGTTCAGCACATTGACAGCCTCACCTGAAGAAGATGAAAAGGAGAAATAGAGCTGTGTGTCATCAGCATACTGATGACAAGGCTCTCCAAAGCTCCGGATGACCACACCCAATTATTTCATGTAGATGTTGAATAGCATGGGGGACAGAACTGACCCCTGCAGAACCCCATACTGGAGAATCCAGGGTGCCAAGCAATGTTCCCCAAGCACCACCTTCTGGAGCCGACCTGCCAAGTAGGAGCGGAACCACTGCCATGCAGTCCCTCCCACTTCCAACTCAGCCAGTCTTCCCAGAAGGATATCATGGTCAATGGTATCGAAAGTCGCTGAGAGATCAAGAAGAATCAACAGTCACACTCCCCCTGTCTCTCTCCTGACAGAAGTCATCATACAGGGCGACCAAGGCTGTTTCCGCGCCAAAACCAGGCCTCAAATCCGTCGGAATCCAGATAATCGGATTATCTGGATCCAGATAATTGGTCTCATCCAAGAGTGTCTGGAGCTGGCCTTTTGAGATGTCAAAATTAATTTACCAAATGCATGCAGTTAAGGCAAGGAAGAAAGGGAAGACAAAATTTTGCATTAGGCTGGTTGTCTTTTATTAATTTTTGTAAACAGTGGTGCAATATTGGTTTGAATAAGTCCAGATGCTTTGCAGTAATTTGATATATATTTTTTTGGATCAACTCAGTCCTTATTCTTTCATGTTCTGCTTGCATTGTGACTTTTTTCTTTTCAATTTATCATGTTGAAATTCCCCCTCTGCTTTTGTTGATTTCAAGTATGTGTATGTACGTGCATCTCCCTTTCCAGAGAGGTTCTCCTGGTGCTCACTCTGTTACCCTTTAGGCACCAGGCAAAAATGTTCTGTTTTCCAAGGTCTTTTTGGTGTTTTACAGCAGGGGCAGGGAACATTTTTCAGCCCAAGGGCCACATTCTCTAGTGTGAAACCTTCTGGGGGCCACATGCCAGTGATGGGTGGAGAATAGATGTGACTTTTATCTTCTTTTTTAAAAGATACATTTTTATTTCGTTTTTGACACACAAGTATCAACACAATATAAATTGTCCCGTAGGATGTTTATTTGTATATTTCTTTTTATGTATTTAATCAAAAACGTAATAACATATTAAAAATAAGGAAATAAAGGAGAAAAATGCAATTGAATGAGAATTAAAAATAAACAGACATTCACACAAGATACAAATTTGAATTGCTGCATTCATAATCCCTGGGAAGAATTATTATTATTGAGATTAGAGGGTAGTAATATGTCCTTTTTAAAAGATTTGTTTTATTTGTAAGCATCAGGATGTCGTTCTCAGGGTCTTATGGTATTCTCACCTGAAGCTGAAGAATTACTAAGAATTCCAAATAGTGGTGTATTTCACTGGAGGCATTTAAACATTCTTGGCATCATTTACATATAAAATAATGTTTTGCCACATGGTTGAAAACAAATCTTTTTTTGTTTCTCCTCTGCTGTGCCTTAATTTTTGAGTTAGTTTTCAGCAATAGCTTTGACTGTCCCATAAATCCTTATTTAACCCCTCTAAATGTTTCCATTTTCTTGCAATAACCATCCTAACAAGAAACAAAATTAAGAGCCTCAGCCATGTTACATTTTTAAAGTACATCCCATTTCATATCAAAAAGTGTGACCTGTACAGAAAAAGTGTGACCTGACCTGGAGAGAGTCCCGAGGGCAGATAGAAAGCCTTGGGGGCTGCATTTGGCTCCCAGGCCTGTGGTTTTCCACCCCACTTTTCCAGCATAATTCTGTGCATGTCTACTCAGTTAAATTAAATGGGGCTTAATCCTGTACACGCTGTTGGATGTTGTATCTGGCGCAAGCAGATGCCCAGGATGCAGAACAGTATAGTGACAGGCTAGATGCCAGTTGAAGCAATGAGCCAGACAAGTAATAAGTTTTAAGAGTTACTTTACTGACAATATATCACAAGCTCTCTCTATACAAACTCCTCGACCCCCACACCGACTGGCCAGATCTGCTAAGTCTTATAGATAAGGCCAGCTGGTTGCCTTGGATACTTGTCCTTGAGATCTGCACGGACTCTGTGCTTCTTGGCCTTGTAACTCTGCTGTGGAAAAATACATTCAGGCACTCTTTCTTTGCCAACACCCCCCACCTATTTTTCCATAGCATAAACCTTTATCATTTACATTACATCTTTCATGTTTCTTCTAACTTTTGTTATCACAATTACAGTTACATTTCTTGCAGTCACTTAAATTACATTTCTCCACATGATACATTTCTTTTCTTCAGTTTACATCAGCATCATTTGTAATACAGTTACTCCATTGCAATCTCAGCATCATTTTCATTATATTTCTTTCAGCAATTATTTTTCATGATTCCCATCATCCCACTTTTTCCAGTTACTGAAGTCTATATGCTTAATGGAATTTATTTTAAATCTAACAGGTGGAATACCTTTGGTTGTTCTCTCTGATCTGCGTGGTTGTATTTCTGCCTTAGTGTCTGTGTCTGTGTCAGGCGATTCCTCAGTTTCTCTCTCAGAGCTAGAACTTGATTCACTACTGCTGCCTGTTTCTTCTTGTTTTATTGGTACTGTATCTGCCTGTTCTTGTTCACTACTAACTTCAGTGTTTCCCAACTCCACATATGTTTTCTCTTCCCAATCCTGCTCTATTGCTTGCACGCTTCTGCTTAACACCACAGACCTTTGTTTTGGCATCCAAATTCTGTAATACGTGTTTTCAAATCCCAGCATGTACCCTTTGTCTGCTCTCCTTTGCAGCTTCCCTGTCCTTTTATTTTTGGGAACATGTACCCAGCATTCTGCTCCAAACCTAATCAAATGTTTTAATCTGGGTTTTCTGTCATACAATTTCTGATAAGGAGACATTCCAGTGGCCTTATGGAATATTCTGTTTTGAATGTAAGCTGAATACAGAACACACTCTCCCCAGAAACCTTGTGTTAAAGAGGAGTCACATAGCATTGATCTTATTGAGTCCTGAAGCAACCTGTTCCAGCGTTCAGCTAACCCGTTCTGATGAGGACTATAAGGGGCTGTTAACTCCTGTTTTATTCCTCTTTTATCCAAGTATTCAGTAAAAGAGTGTCCTAAGAACTCTCCTCCTTGATCTGATCTTATTCTCTGTATTTTGACACCAAACTGCACTTCAATTTTTGTAATAAATCTTTTCAGTTTCTCTGCAGCTTCACTTTTAGCTTTTAGTAAATAAACAGTGCAGAATTTTGAAAAATCATCAACTATTGTCAGGAAATATCTTGCACCCCCCTGAGTAGGTTGAAATGGCCCCACTAAGTCCACGTGTATTAATTGATAAGGTGCATTTGTACTGGGCATGGCTTCTTTGTTCTTTGCAACCACAACTGCCCTAGTTTGTTTACACACGTGGCAGTCTACATATTTTTCACAGTTTCTCAATGTCACATCATTACTGTTCTCTGTTGTTTTCACCACATTTTCATATCCTATATGGCCTAGTTTTCTGTGCCATAAATGAACACAATTATTATGGGGTTTCTTATTAGCACACATGAGTACATGATTTGTTTGTTTCACATGTAAGAAGAACAATGAGTTCCTCACTATTCCTTTCATGAATATTTTTCCTCCTCTCATTACATGCACTGAACCCCTTTTGAACATTACATTGAACCCCATTTCATTGAGTTTCGACACAGCCATAATGTTGCATTCAATATCAGGAACAAACAGCACATCAGTCATAATGGTATTGAAACCTGCTAATTTCACTGTTCCCCTACTTTTGATCTGTTTCTTAGATCCATCAGCCATTATTACATGATCCTCTACGTCACAAAATGTATGAAACATGGATTTATCTTTGATTATACTATTTGTTGCCCCACTGTCAATTGCCCATAAATCTTTACAGTTATTTCCCTGCTCATTGTTAATACATTGCTTATTCTTACTAGCATAGATCACCTGCACACATGGTTTTCTTCCTCTTTCTCTTCTTCTTGCTTCACAATTCCTTTGTAGATGTTGCCTGGAACCACAAAAATAACATGCCTTTTGTCCATACAGTCTCTCTTGTGCAGCTTTGTTGTTCTGTTTTTCCACGTGTTTAGACTCAGTCCTTTCTTGCTTTGCCATTTCTTGCCTTCTTTGAAATTCTTGTAAAAGTTTTCCTTCTATGTAATCCATATTGAGATTTGCATTGTCCATTGCTTCCAAAGAGCTCACCAGACTATCATAACATGAATCTAGTGAAGATAATGTGATATACACTTTTTGCGTTTGAGAATGTTCAATTTCACGTTCTGACAACTCAGTAAACAGTCTGTTTATTTCCAACAAATGCTCTAACATGGTTGTATCTCCAGATAAGCGCATCTGATACAATCTTCTGGCAAGATATATTTTAGAACTGGCAGTCTTTTTCACATGAATATTTCTTAAAGTTTCCCAGGTTTCCTTAGCTGTTGTTGCATCACGCACGTGCAGTAATTGAGAATCATCAATAGCAAGAACAATTAACGCCTTTGCCCTCTCATCCAGCCTTCTCCAATCCGCTGGAATAGGCACCCCGGCGGGTGGGTCTTCTGCGATAGCTTTCCACAGGTCTTCTTTCACTAGAAAAGCCTACATTCTCTGTTTCCAAGTGCCATAATTTTTCCCTGTCAGCCTTTCCAAGGGAATCCCGGCCGATAACGTAATAGACATACTTTCACTTTTCACAGTTCACCGCCTTTGTAATTAGAGCTTCTCACCTCTGTCCTTCAGTCAGTTATTCCCACGGCTCTCTCACAGCTTTCAGCTCAGCTTTTGGTTTCTCCGTCTTTCTGCTGTTTTACTCGCTGGTCTGCAGTTCTGGCTTTTCTCTGCCGCTTTTCTGCAATCCTCAGCACCAGGTAACCATCAGCACCAGGTAACCATCCTCTGCTACCACTTGTTGGATGTTGTATCTGGCGCAAGCAGATGCCCAGGATGCAGAACAGTATAGTGACAGGCTAGATGCCAGTTGAAGCAATGAGCCAGACAAGTAATAAGTTTTAAGAGTTACTTTACTGACAATATATCACAAGCTCTCTCTATACAAACTCCTCGACCCCCACACCGACTGGCCAGATCTGCTAAGTCTTATAGATAAGGCCAGCTGGTTGCCTTGGATACTTGTCCTTGAGATCTGCACGGACTCTGTGCTTCTTGGCCTTGTAACTCTGCTGTGGAAAAATACTCTCAGGAACCCTTTACTTGCCAACATATGCATATATGGGAGCAAGTCCCACTGAAGTCACCTGAGGCTTAGTTATGATAAACATGTATAGGATTATACCGGTAAGAGCTATCATTTCAATTATGCAATTTTACTTATTCTTTAATAAATGTTTTAAGGGATTCTGACCCTCCCTAAAATGCTGAAAGTTGAGGTTTGTAGACACATTTTGGTGCATTAGGGGGAAAAAATCAAAACAAGAAACAGTGTCATAATATTTGGACCAAATCTAAATCACAAAGTCGTGAGCTCACTTTCAAGTGTCTCAGGACACTTCCCCAGATCTGATGTTAAAAATAAAAATAAAATAAATGTTGCTGGTACAGGTCATGGTAGAAGCCCCATCTCTGAAATATGTTGCAGTCTTTAGATGGTGGCTCAGGAATCTCTCTGCAGACTCGAGGCACAATCCAAATCCAAGATAGGCTGGGATGAGCAAGTTAGGATCTAGCAGATCTCTTGCTGAGCTGGCTGGTTCCCAGCTCAGCCAGACTACACTGGCGCAACTTGCTTAGCCGGAGATACGCAGGCTTAATTTGCTCATCCTAGCTCAGCCGGGTGAGCTGAGACTAGCATATCTCTCAAAAATTGGCATTCTGGGGGCAGGACTGGGCGGGGAGGGGAGTTTATGCTGGATCCCAGCTCTGTTCAATCATATGACCTGGCAACCTGCCTGAAATTATACCGGCAAAAAGGGTTGTTTGAGTCAAACTCTGTTTTACAGGCTTGTTTTACTTCTGCCAAGCTTTGGCCTGCTCAGCTGGCAGTAGCCTCACTCCTGAACGGGATATGGCTCTGGCATACTTTGGGCTGGCTTAACTTAAGCCAACTTTCATGTCTCAGAATTGCTCTGTAGGTTATTTTGGGCTGTGTAGCCAACAAAGTCCTACTGATAGTAGACCTATTGAAATGAATAGGTCGAAGTTAGTCATTTCAATGTGTTTACTCTAAGCAGGACCAACATGTTATACAACCCGTTGTGCCCAGTGTGAAAGGTCAATGGTTGTGTACCAAAGCATGGTGGGGCAAAGAAGCATTGACACCACACACGTCCTTTGAGAAGATCAAAGCAGACAGTTATTCCAATCTGTCTGTAGCTCTAATTGAAACTCAGCGTGTGCTGAGATGCTTATTGGGCTCTGGGGGCCTAGGCTGGTTTTGCCTTGGGACCAAAATAGAGCCTTTGCTGAAGCCGCTTCCCCTTAGCTTCCTGCTAAAGAGAGTCAACATGGCCACCCCACTCTTCCCTGCAGCCATACACAGGTAGGGATGGGGGAGAAAGTCAGATTCCTTAGGATTTAAATGCAAACCTACCTAATTCTCACTTTCTGAAACAAAATGCAGACCAAATTATAGTCATCTTTCAAAATTTGCACTTCCCTAAATGTTGTGATGCAGTTCTCCAACCAAATAATGTGTATAAAAATGTGCATATTCGGGGAAAGTGTGCATAAAAGTGCATATATTAGTGAAAATAACATATATAAAATATATTAAGGAACATTGCTTGCAAAAATGTGTATAATAGGCAAAAATACTTACAAAAGTGCATGTTAGGAGAAATTTGCACTAAAATGCTGATGAATTTTCATGAGGACTTTTAAGTGTACGTGTGACTTATGTGTGAATGTAAGACTGGAAAAAGAGAAATGAAGAGAAACCAAAATCAAGAGATTTGTCTGTCCCTATGCTCTGGTCAGTGGACTGTCAGTTTATTGAGGGACTGTCACTCACTTCTGTTCTTTCCTTCTGATGCATTCCAGGTGTCACCTATTCAGACACCGTGAGCATCACAGAGCCCTGCAAGCCCTGCAAGGAGTGTGTGGGGCTGGAAGGCATGTCAGCTCCCTGCGTGGAAT
Organism: Rhineura floridana; assembly: GCF_030035675.1. Classification (NCBI taxonomy): domain Eukaryota; kingdom Metazoa; phylum Chordata; class Lepidosauria; order Squamata; family Rhineuridae; genus Rhineura; species Rhineura floridana. The sequence goes on along the minus strand of NC_084490.1, from coordinate 43,025,665 downwards.
CAGACAACACCGTCTGCAGATGTATCTATGGCTACTACCGGGATGAGAGGAGCAACGAGTGCAAAAAGTGCAGAATTTGCGAAGTGGGCTTTGGCCTCGTGTACGCCTGCGGGGAGAGTCAGAACACCTGGTGTGAGAAATGCCCCCTTGGGACTTACTCTGACGAAGCTAACCACGTTGACCCCTGTTTGCCTTGCACCATGTGTGAAGAGGACGAGGTCACCAGTGAGGAGTGTACCGCAACATCAGATGCTAAGTGCAGAGGTAATGGTTGTAACAGGCTAAAACTGGGCTGGCTGGCGCTGGTGAATTCTAACTGCTGAACAATAAGGGTCAGTCATATAATGTTGTTACATGCTCCCCACTTTCCTGAGCGGTGAAAAGTTTTAAGGGCAGCACTACTATTCTTTGGCTTTCTTTTAGAGGTGAGATCACTGGAGACTTCTAGGCATTTTGAAATATTTTGGTGAGGAGCGGCCGGTGGGGAGGAGGAGCAGCTAGCAGGGACAAGCGGGAGTGCTGACCTGGCCTCCTGGCACTGGTGCTGCTCTTGCTTACTGTGAAGGAGAGGAAGATGGCATGGAGGTGGGGAGGTTGGTGCTGTGCAGGTGCCCCGGGAAAACCAATCTGTGCATTCACTCTACGTGTGGAGGCCTCATGCTTGTAGGTAGGCCTTGTGATTCTCCACGAACTCTGAACTCAGCTATTATTTATGTAAAAAATATTTTCTCCTGGGAGAAAGGAGAGGCAAGCCAACAGCTTCCTAGTCTTGCCAGTAATCAATGTCTCCTTGAAAATTCAGCCTTTGATTCATGCTTTGAATGGATAAACAAATCAGAGGGTGAAGCAAATTGCAAAGTTGTATAACTGTGTGCAAAGGCGTAGAGCTGGTGGGTGGGAGGAGGCTGTGATTACAGACTTTCCCCTTGCAATTTTTATTCTTCAACATGTTCATGGAGCCAGCACAGCAGATAGTCACCCACATTGCAACATTATCAGTCCCCCAATGGTCTCTTCTTCTTGGGCTCCTCTGTGCCTGTACACATTTCTCTTCTTGGGCTCCTCTGTTCGCTTGCATCAGGATTGTTCTGCCTTCCCCTGGTAGCAGTAGCTTAAGTCTACAATCTTATACACCAAGGGTGGCTAACTTTGGGTCAGCGGGCCAGATTTGGCATGCTAAGCCACAAAAAGTGGCCCACCAGGCCTTGCAACTTTATCTCACAATACAATCAGACAATTAAGCTCTGGACTGTATCCAATATTAGTCCCACTCAGAGGGAACCATGGAAGTTAATTAACACAACTAACTTAGGTCCATTTATTTTGATGGGTCTGCTCTGAGTAGAACTTAGTTGGCTGCAACCCTCTCTGTTTGGTAGAGAGTGGTCTGTAAAAAGCAGACAGAGCATTTTTTTTCTCCTGATCGAAGGATAGAAGATCTCTCTGGAGGCCTTTAGAGAGGATCCTAGAGTGGTTTAACAGTCAATCCCCAGGGAACCATGGGAATTATAGCTCTGTGAGGGGAATAAGAGTCTCCTAAGAACTCTTAGCACCCCTTTCAACAAACTAAAGTTTCCAAGATTCTTTGGGGGAAACCATGACTGTTTAAAGTGGTATGATATTGCTTGAAATGTATGGTGCCTCTGTCATTACCCATTACCCACAGCTCTGCCCTCGCGGAGAGAGGACTGGCTGGGGCTGAGGAACAGGAGGATTGGCTGATCAACTGCTGCCACACCACATAGCCCCAGCATCTGTTGCCTGATGCAGCTGCTTCACTTTGGCTATGAGTAGAGATGGGCTGGCCCTGAATTCGAGTTACCAGGTCTCCGGTTTTTGGCCAGACTCTCTGGTTTTTGGGGGGCCCTCCGGCTCTCCAGCTAGCACCCCTTAATCTCTTTCTGTAATACATTTAATTTTTTTTATATATGTAAACTTTGGGGGGGGACAGAAAAATTTAAGGGGGTAGCCCCCTGACTACAGGTCTAAGTGAAACATCTGGACAAAGATCGTGATAAGGAGCATCACAGTGAAGTTGGTACCAATTTTAGCATTTAAATCATTGGAAACAGAGCACAAATCTGTTCCCACATGGTAAATAACTTGGGATTTTCACCATGCCTTTTTGAACATGAGTGGAAAATGGCTGGGGTTGAAAGGTGATGTATGTGTGTGCAGGGCTGGCCCCAGGCGTGCCTGGGCCCCTGGGTACCAGCCTGCCCTGGGCCCCTCCACTCCCTCTCTGCGGTCCGCGGAACTTAAGAGCCACCCGCCATCCCCCCGCTTCACCTATCTTTCCGTTGTTTTTTGCGGCAGCGCACGTTTGTCATCAATCAAGATGGCGGCTGAGGTTTCCCTAAGGGGCTGAAGACTCTGCTGCCATCTTTGTTGGTGGCAGCAACACGTGGGTGTAGCACGCATGCGTGCCATCAGCCAAGATGGTGGCAGAGGCTTCAGCCCCTTAAGGAAACCTCAGCTGCCATGTTTATTGATGGCAAATCTGCGTGCCGCAAAAAACAACGGAAAAGTAGGTAAAGTGGGGGGGATAGTGGGAGGATGGTAGTCCGCGGATGCTTCCACTGATCGTGGAAGGAGAGCGGAGGGCTCCCCGTAGCTCCAGGGGCCCTTGGGCCAGCGCCCTACCTGGCTGCCCCTTAGAACCGGCCCTGTGTGTGTGTATGTACACCCTGCTAACGCCCAGAATTCCCTTGCCAGTGGGTGGAATAAATGCAAAGTCACATCCCCTGACAATGAGTAAGCACTGTTGTGATCTAACAGGGCTGCAGGTGGGAAAAAGTTGAGGATGCACAGGCTGCAGAGTGGAAAGAACAGCCATTCTGTTAGGCATGGCCAAATTCCATAAAGCTAAGCAGGGATGAATCAGGTCAGCAGTTGGATGGGAAGCCTTAAAGGAGGGAGAAAGAGTGGGATATAAATCTAATAAATAAACAAACAAAAGGAGTGTGGGGGAAGAGCATTGCCTGCTTGTATAGGGTTGCTTGATTCAGTCTCTTGAAATAAACCAAATTCAAAGGGCCAGAGTACAGATAATTGCCACAAATACCCATAATGTTATGTGGGCAAAATGTGTCAGGCTGCAACAAATAGTTATTATTTTCATCTTTCGGAAACAAAAATCACATATACACAGCTGTTTGAGAGAAGAGTGTTCCAAAACAGGTTTTCAAAGAGTTTTTGCAGAACTGTGGGCGGCGGGAAGGGGGCAGTGACCTGCACAAAATTTGGCCCTGAGAGACAGTGACTTGCCCAAGGCTGCAAAGCAAACTCTATGGCAGAGCAGGGATTTGAATTTCAGTGTTCAAATGGCAGGCAGAAAAGCAAGTCGGCCAGAGGAGCAGAGTAGTTCATACTTGGCCGTATTTGGTAGTTGACATGCTTTGCATTTCGTATTTAGCAGTACTGATAGCTTGATTGTCCGTTTATTCCATTTATCAGCCACCCAAAAACAAGAGTTCTCTGGGAGACATTCAAAGTAAAAACAAATTTAAAATCCCATTTACAATACAACAAAATAAAGAAGCAGCAAACGAGACTAGTATCAAATGACAACAAATCACTTTTGCTGGAATTGGAAAGCTCCCGCAAAAGGGAGATGGAGACTTTTGATGATGGTCACACCTCTTTAGATTTCTTACTCCATTGATAAGTTTTCTCATTTTCTCAGCAGTTGTTCACCCACGATGGAGGCCAACTATAACCCCGATAAATTCCAGCACCACCACTGATGCCAACACAGCTGCTGAACATGGTACTTTTGCTCTTTATTTATTATATTTAAGTCCCAACTTACCTCCAAGGAGCTCAGGTTGGTATGCATACCACCCCCTCCCCTTCCTCATTTTATCTTCACAACAATTCTGTGAGGTAGGCTAAGTGGAGAGTGATTTGCCCAGGATCACCCAGTGAGTTTCATGGCAATGTGGGAATTTGAACCCTGGTCTCCCAGGTCCTACTCTGCCACTGTAACCACCATGCCACACTGGCTCTTCCCACTTCCTTCTTCTGACCCAGAAGAACCAGTTAATCCTTTGCTGAGTTGGTACAACTCCCAGAATGGAAGGAAACTGCTGGGAATGTTAACCGTGTGAAATGGTTAAGATCACTAAAGTGGAATTTTCAGCACACTCTGAAAGCTACAATTACCAAAGTTTTTGAGGTGGGGTGGGTGAAACACTGTAGAAGTTAAAGAAGCTAAAAGTCATGGCTCTATGTTTAGGTTTTTATATATTCAGTGGAATGCGGTTGTGGGTACCAACAAAGCCAGTGATAGCATTAGCAGCCAGCAAAGCAATTATTTCCGTGCCTTCCCCCTCTCACACTCCTGCCTCTCTCTCAAACATGCACTGCACACATAACTTAGTTACCTTATTTATTTAGCTCTCTTTAAATTCTTTACATCTCCTTTACTCAGAGCTTGGAAGTAACTAGTTACAAGTAACGAATTACTTGTAATTTATTACTTTTTTGAGTAATGAGTGGGTAACTTCATTACATTTTGCTGGTAATAGAATGAGTAGCAGCTTCATTACTTTTGAGGAGTAATTGTAATGTTTCCAGCATCACTTTTGCGCATTACTTGGGGGGGAGCAGGGGAAGTCTTCTGCTCCTCTGACTTGTGAATAAAAATCATGTGCTTCAAATTGGGCTTCTGTGCAGTGTTGTTCTTCCTTCATGCGCTGTGGGTGCTTAGGAGGCGACGAGGGAGGAGGTGGAGAGCAAGACGGGGTGGAGAAAACAATTGTTTAAAAATTGACAGGAGTGGAACGAGAAAAGAGCTGGAGGCAATATATATATATACAAAAAATATGTGTGTTGGGGTATCATCATTGCTGGGGGTGGGGTGAGGGGATGTGAGATTCTGTTATGCCATTCTGTTAATCTTATGGGAAAAAATTCTACTACCCTCTGTGTGTGTGCGCTTATTTTTAATGTTGTTTTAGGCTACTTAGATGTGCAGCAGCCAAGGCCAGCACCTTGTAGGCATTTTTTTAAAAAAAGTAACTAAAATGTAATTGTAGCAACTACTTTTGAGTAAAAGTAAAGTAATCAGTTACTTTCAGAGCAATTGTAATTGTAACGGTAATTACTACTTTTTGTGGGCCATGTAACTGTAACTGTAATTTATTACTTTTTAAAAGTAATCTTCCATAAACATGGCTATATTAGTGAAAAACACCTAGACAAATGCAGTATATTAGATGCAATTGATTGCAAAAATGTGTATATTCTGCAAAATTAGATACAAAAATGTGCATATTAGGAGAAATCCTCACTAAAATGCTGACACATATTTTGAAGATTTTTTAAAAAACTGATGTGGACATGTGGCAGACTGAATACTGAAAAAGTTAGAAACAGAGAGAACCCCAAATGGACAGATCCATCCATCCTTACCTCGTGGGCTCTACCCCTGCACGACAGCAAGCTGGTCGATGAAGGAGGGTTCATGGAGAAGGTCTGAGTCCTTATCCCAGTGCAATGGCAGGTTGATCAGCAGAAGCACTTTGAATGAGGAAGCAACAGACACTAGCGATGGCACACCAAATCCCCCAGAAGTGCAACATTTAGTGTGGAATGAGTGACCTGCAGCTCTTTTACATAAGAGAAAGATATTTGGATATGCAAATTGCAAACAAAAAATGCAGAAATATATGTTGCATGTAGTGGTGTGTGTGTGTGTGTGTGTGTGTGTGTGTGTGTTTCTTACTGGCCTTCCCTCTTGCCATAAATTATTATGACTGTTTTATTTGAATATAGCAACATCAGTATAAATGGGACTTTGTAGAGCAACATAAGCAAAAGATGGGTCACAACCCCAAGGAGCTTGTAGTGTACATTGAGACAAGGGTGAGGTTTTGGGGTGAAAAATAAAACAAAGGAAAGGGAAGAAGGAGACAAAGGTAGCAAGAAATGGATGTGACCAAGTGCAACAATGGCTTCTGGCTCATTTTTGCCTGTAATTCCCTTTACAGTAATCTGCTTTGTGAATTTCAATGTCAAATATTCTCCAAACAGTCTCCTCAAGCATTTGATATCCCTGTTGGTCGCACAATGATTTTTGATTCCAATATTTGATGTTTGACAGTTGATACTTGGCCATATTTGGTAGTTGACATGCTTTGCATCTCATATTTAGCAGTACTGATAGTTTGATTGTCCGTTTATTCCATTTATCAGCCACCCAAAAACAAGAGTTCTCTGGGAGACATTCAAAGTAAAAACAAATTTAAAATCCCATTTACAATACAACAAAATAAAGAAGCAGCAAACGAGACTAGTATCAAATGACAACAAATCACTTTTGCTGGAATTGGAAAGCTCCCGCAAAAGGGAGATGGAGACTTTTGATGATGGTCACACCTCTTTAGATTTCTTACTCCATTGATAAGTTTTCTCATTTTCTCAGCAGTTGTTCACCCACGATGGAGGCCAACTATAACCCCGATAAATTCCAGCACCACCACTGATGCCAACACAGCTGCTGAACATGGTACTTTTGCTCTTTATTTATTATATTTAAGTCCCAACTTACCTCCAAGGAGCTCAGGTTGGTATGCATACCACCCCCCCTTCCTCATTTTATCTTCACAACAATTCTGTGAGGTAGGCTAAGTGGAGAGTGATTTGCCCAGGATCACCCAGTGAGTTTCATGGCAATGTGGGAATTTGAACCCTGGTCTCCCAGGTCCTACTCTGCCACTGTAACCACCATGCCACACTGGCTCTTCCCACTTCCTTCTTCTGACCCAGAAGAACCAGTTAATCCTTTGCTGAGTTGGTACAACTCCCAGAATGGAAGGAAACTGCTGGGAATGTTAACCGTGTGAAATGGTTAAGATCACTAAAGCGGAATTTTCAGCACACTCTGAAAGCTACAATTACCAAGGTTTTTGAGGTGGGGTGGGTGAAACACTGTAGAAGTTAAAGAAGCTAAAAGTCATGGCTCTATGTTCAGGTTTTTATATATACAGTGGAATGCGGTTGCGGGTACCAAGAAAGCCAGTGATGTAATAAATAAATAAATAAATAAAATGTGCTGTGCTGATCTTGTTTTAGCAGGGAGGAAACAACAATATTAAGACAGTTGATATAGTTCAGATAGTCACTTTAAATGTGTATGATTTACTTTGCTATTTTAGTGAAATTTCCTATTGTAAATCATTTTCTTTTGCTTCTGTTTCTGTGAATATATGATGTACAGCAACACTTTGCAACACTAAAAACGTTCCAAAAACAATTGTGGAATAATGGCACTGACTATTCTGCAGAATAGTCGCCAGTGGAAATTAGGACGTGTCTCAGTTTGCACAAGATAAAACATTGGGAGGTGAAATATATTCTAGCAAATTCTAGGTGAGCTCTATGTTTTTAATTGACCATGTCCACCTTTCCTTAAGTGGAGTGGTTAAAGCATAGCAGGTTGAAAACTTGCATCGTGGGCTGGCCAAGTTTATTTTTTTCCAACAGCTAGAGTCATTGCTTAGGTAGCAACATATTGTAATCAGTCTGATATTACATCAAACTGCAGGTCCAGATTCCACTGTTAACGCACCGAAAATAGAAATAGAACATAACCTCCAGTTTGAAACACAAAAGGCTATCTTCACTATCATATGACATTGACCAATAAAAAGGCTTTGAAATTAATAAAAATAAATTTGACACAGATTTCTAGGATGAATAAGGAGATAATTTTTTTTTTGTTAGATTCTGTGTAGAAACAGTAGTAACACAGGAAAGAAGCAAAGTAAGAAGAACATCAACAAACATACAAAAATGTAATTCTCCATCTTTGGAGATGGCTGGTGTTGCCACCACTCACCATATGCTCAGAGGCACGTTACCAAATTCTTCCAAGCTACACAAGAAGTGGAATGGACTGTGACAGACCAATCCAAATTGTGTTTGCATTTTTTCAGATTTGTAGGGCAGTCCAATATCTCAGAGAGGAGGTCAGGTCTCCTGCTCCCCTGGTGCATTCACTATAGCTGCCCAATTTCCCTGCATTTTAAAGTTTGATAGAAGTATCTGTTGGCAGTAGGTATGTTCTTAAACGGCATGTTTTTTTTTGCCTGTTAGTGAATTTCTCTGCTTTTTAATCCGGGGGGGGGGGTTGAAAAGAAATGGGATCCTGTGCAAGTTTGCTGAGAATGGATTGATCATTTGCATGCTTATTCAGTTCAATGGGATTTATTCCCCTGTAATTCTTAGGATAGGTGAAACTGACCATGGGGGGATGGAGAGAGGAGGAGGAGAAAGGACAGGGGTAGGGGAGGAGAAAGGGCAGAGGGGAGGAGGATGGGAGCAGGCAGGAGGGGTAGGGGAGGAAGAGGGCAGGTTTGATAATTTGCATGCTTAGTGAGTTCAGTGGGATTTATGGCCATGCAATCATGCTTAGGATAGGTAGAACTGACCATGAGGGAGGGAGGGAGGGAGGGAGGAGAGGGGAGTGGAAGGAGGGGAAAGGAGGGATTGGAAGGAGGGATTGGAAGGGGGGATTGGAAGGGAAGGAGCAAAAGGGAGGTGATGGGAGGGAGGGGAGGGCAGGTTTATCATTTGCATGTTATTGACGAGGAAGAAGGAAGAGGGGATGGGAGGAAGGAGGAAGGGAGAAGAGAGGGGAAGGAGGGGAAATGCAGGTCTTATCATTTGCATGCTTATTGTGTTAAGTGGGATTTACTCCTGTGCAATCATGCTTAATCCCTGCTGCAGGGATGAGACTGTGCTGGGACCATCAAGGGGCAAGCATTTCCACCCGCCTTGCCCCACCCCTCTGCCTGGGCCTTGTCGGGAGGAGCTGCAGACTGAGATGTGCTGCTGCAGGGATGATACTGTGCTGGGACCATCAAGGGGCATGCTTTTCCACCTGCCTTGCCCTCCACCCCTGCTCTTAGTGACATTTTTCTGGGGACTGCCCTTTACCAGGAAGATGAATGCTTTTGGTTTGCTGCTCCTGTTTTTTTAGAGATGTTACGACTTTGTTATTTGATTTTTTTTTTTTTGTAAATTGTATTGGTGTGGTTTTTTTGTATTTTGTATTTGTATTTTTATTTGTGTGTAAGCCGCCTTGGGGGCCTATTTGGCCGAAAGGTGACCTAGAAATAAAACATAACATAACATAACATGCTTAAGATAGGTAAAATTGACCAGGGGGAGGGGAGAGGCGGAAGGGAGTGGAGAGGGGAGGGGGAGGAGGAGGAGGAGGAGGGGGAAGGGGAAGGAGGGGATTGGAAGGGGATAGAGAAGGGGGAGGGAGGGGCAAAGGAAGGGGGATGAAAGGGGCAAGAGGGAAGGGATAGGAGGGAGTAGGAGGGGAGTGCAGGTTTGATTATTTGCATGCTTGAGTTCAATGGTATTTATTCCTGTGCAATCATGCTTAGGATAGGTGAAACTGACCTGGGGGAGGGGCAGGGAGGGAGGAAGAGGGAGGGGAGGGAAAGGGGAGGAGATTGGGTGGATGGACACTGGGCAGACGGAAAGCCCCTTTCCTTTCCAAAAGGAAAACTTTGTGAACAGTATCATCCTTTTTCAGCATTTCCCCCACCTTTTTATTCTACAGCAGGCACATGTAGTCTCCCACCCAAATTTAAACCAAAGTTGTCCCTGGCCACATCCACACCATACCTTTATTCCACTTTACACAGTCATGGCTTCTCCCAAAGAATCCTGGGAAGTGTAGTTAGTGAAGGGTGCTGAGAGTTGCTAGGAGATGCCATGTTCCCCTCATAGAGCTTCAATCTCCAGAAGAGTGGCTGAGTGTTAAACCACTCTGGCCAGTGCCACTGGAGCTCTATCAGGGGAACAGGAGTCTCCTCTCAGCACCTTTCACAAGCTGCACTTCTCAGGATTCTTTGGGGGAAGCCATGACTGTCTCAAGTGAAATCAAAGTCTGGTGTGGGTGTGGCCCCCTGATTAGGCAAACCTGATTAGGCAAGCCCAGCAGCTGTGAGTCTGGTTCTTACTGAGCATGCCCTTGCTTATCATTGACTTCAGTGCTAAATTTCTTGAATTAATTAAAAATCAGCTAGGTATTTTTTTAACTTTTAAACTGCAGAAGATGAAGGTCAGAGTGTGGGGCAAGGTCAGTAATAGGATTACAGATACGCTGTGAACATGGGTGATTTTTAATAAATTTCAACGGATTATGAGAACTCTGACAGAAAAAGTCCCAAAGGGATCTGTTTTTTTCCGCTCTCTTTTTACAATTTGAACTCTTGATTTTCTCTGTTTTGTGTATCGCCATGAAAACATAGAGGGTTGTTAAGCAAGCTTTCTGACTTCAGGACTATAAGTTTTGTAAGGTTTTGTTTTGAAATGAGCTTATGGGAAGCATCAGAATGGCATGGGGGTGTTTTCAATTTAACATTGCGGAATGCGAAATATCCCTGCTGGCTAAATAATATTTCACTGTATTGCCATGTGAGTTCGATGGTATGCAAATTATAATACAATAAAATACAATAAAAGAAATAAAAGAAGCAATAAAATACAATTAAAAACCCTTCAGTGTCAAGCCTAGCAAATTGCAGTTGCTGCAAGAGGCAGAGAAAAGTTTAAGTGGTCCACCAAGACCCTCAGCAATTTTTAAGTGGTCTACGGGGGAAAAGAAGTTTGGGAACCACTGACCTTTTAATATTATTATAAACATAAAAATGTTTCCACTTCAGTCACTTGTCCACAGGGGTAGAAAAATAAAGTACTTCCAAATGATGTAGAAAAGTAACATTTGGTACACACATAGTACAAGACGTCTTAAATGTAAATGTACTGCCTCCAAGTTGATTCCGACTTATGGCGACCCTATGAATAGGGTTTTCATGAGGCTGAGAGGCAGTGACTGGCCCAAGGTCACCCAGTGAGCTTCATGGCTGTGTGGGGATTCGAACCCTGGTCTCCCAGGAAATTCTAGAATTAGACATCTGTTCATCTTTCCCTCAAAACAAGGGTGTGTAAGCCCAAACTGTTTTGCTCGTACACATCACCCAGAAAGCTGAAAGTTGGTACGTGAGCACCCAAACACAACCTGATTTCTAGGAAAAAAATCAGTAAAAGAGTCTTGTGGCATATTCTGGACTAACATGTTTATTATGGCATACTCTTTCATGGACTCAAACCCACTTTATCAGAGGCCTGAAGTGAAATTGTAATTGGCTGGTATATAAAAAGGAGAAAATAGTAAGGTGGGAGCTGAATGGCACTGAGATGCAAAAATTACAGGCAGTGATAATCAAAGCTTAGATATATGTTAAATAGGCACACCTTTAACCTTTTACAGTAGCAGTTTGGTGATAATTCCTGAGATAATTGCATTAACAGCTGTCATTTTGCAGGGAAACTGGCATCAAGCTAATTAACACATATAGCATCCCAGTGAGGGGGAAAAACCCTTTATCTTAATTTAACCCACAAGTTTTGGCACTGAACATCTTGATGAAGAACATAGGAAGCTGCCTTATACCAAGTCAGACCATTGGTCCATCTGGCACAGTATCATCTACACTGACTGGCAACAGCTGTCCAGGGTTTCAGGAGGGGAAATTCCCAGCCCTGCGTGGACTGGAGATGCTGGGGATTGAACCTGGAACCTTCTGCATTCAAGGCAAATGCTCTACCACTGAGTTACAGCCCTTCCCCATAGGGGACATGAAGTGATCTAATTTGGGAAAATAATCCGAAAGATTACGATATCCTCACACTAGCTAGAAAGCTCTGTGTGCACATTTGCGCATGTCTTTAATATGCCAAAGGCTGGACTTTCTCCTGTCTGTGGTGTCACCACCACCACCGCTGTGCACATAGGCATACATGCAAAGGAGTCATTTCCAATAACACACACAAAGTTAACTATAATTCTGAAATGAAGCCTAGCATCACGTCAGTTACTCATTTGCCCCTTTGCTTCCTCGTCTTTGCAGATTTTCAGCCGGAGAGTCCCCAAAGCCCCTTTCCATTCACAAATGATCTGGATACCTTGGATGATTTTGGTAGCACCGTGGCCGCTACAACAACCACGGTCATGAGCAGCTCCCAGCCTGTCGTCCGAAGCGGCACAGCAGACAACCTCATTCCCGTGTACTGCTCCATTTTGGCAGCCGTGGTGGTGGGGTTGGTGGCGTACATTGCTTTCAAGAGGTAAGCCTGTTCCTGAGACTCAGAAAGGAGGAGAGCTTCCGTGCAGAAGAGGGGTGGTCTCAGCATCCAGTCAGGGTCACTCCCAAAGACCAATTCTGCTCACAGCCCTGGGCTTACCTCAATCTTGCAAGTTGCTTCCACCATCTCCTCTTTACCCTTCTTCGGCCCCAAAGCCATCCTTCCCTTGAAAGTGAGGCTATGGACCCACTTGCAGTTATACTGGTTTCATTGTGTCTCCATCTGTGTTGTGAACACAGAGCGTCAGTGAAGCGTGGCTCCTTTTTACTCAAAATCTGAGTTCTTTGAGATTGGATGTATTTTCCCTTCAAGCCAGCTTCACGCCGAGTTCAAAACTGTTTGATCAGCCAACCTGTTGTGATTCTGAGATGCATCCAAATGGAAACACTTTGCAGTGGGCAGTCCTAAAAGCTTTGCCATCAGCAGTAGGGCTGGGTGTATTCCAATCAAACAATAAAGATGTGTACAGCTGGGTACAGATTCGTTTCAAACTGCACCCAGACAAAACAGTCTTGCTAGTGTGTACGTAGCCTCACTTTGGGTCAAGGGGAAGGCAGAGGCAGCTTTGGGTGTTCTCTGGTCCTGGTGGAGCTGTTGGGAACTGGTGTGTAGTGGTGAACCCAGCATCCCCAGTGAGAAAAAGATGCTTTGTGTGCAGTTCCCATCTTCCCAAACAGAAATGTGTGCAGAGACTGTCACTTTCTTGCTGGGGACCACAAGTCCCAGTTCAGTCCTCAGCAGGAAAAGATCCTTCACTAGATCCTAAGTCGCCTCTGCCTTTCTCATGCCCAAAAGTAAGGGTTTTTTTGACTGGGAGAGAGCATAGGACAAAGAGAAGGAGGTGGCAGCAACAGCAGTGGCGGTGGAAGCAGGCACTTATGTGTTTGCTCAAAATGTTCATAAAACTCTTGAGCCTTTGTGAGTGTTCTCTTGGAATGCTCACAATGGTTCAATCCCTTTTGGAGCAAGCAGGGTGGTGCTCCTGCATCCTTGATGTGCAGCTGCAGAGTACACAAACCTTTTCTCCTTCCTCTTCAAGCTGTTTGTGTGGTTTTTGGCATTCTCTATTTGAATCTTTGTAAAGAAAAGAAAAGCCCAACAACTGCCATATGGGGGAAGCAGTCTCTGGGCTTGCCAACATACCACTATCATCAAAACTTCAGTGGGTGTCAGTTGGAGACGGTTGCTAATGCTCAGACCTGGAATTTCTCTTCTATGTTGTTGCATTTCCAGAAATTAGGCCCTTCAAAATTAGAGCGTGAGCTAGAATGCGCAGGGGGTGCCTCCAGACATGGACATTGGAGCAACACCCAATCTGTGCTGATCAGCTATAAGTTGTAAGTGGAACAGCAACTCTGCCTCTGGAGTTCAAAATATTCTGTTGCCTGGTGGGCAGTTCCCCTTTCTCCAGCTCAAAATGTGGTACATATGTATAGGGGGGGTGATCTGCATTTGGACCATAGTATTCAGGGAAAGGATTAAATACTACATCTCCTCTCATTAGACTCCTGATCATGATATTCCCCCATACCAGGGAGGTGGAGAGAGAAACAGCTGTAAAGACAATACTATTTGGAAAGATAAGGGTTAAAGTGATAGAACTGATTCCTAGACGAGGGGAGAAAGTGCGAAAGAGATCATAGAGAAGGTCTAGAACAGTCTACACAGGCCATAATTAGACAAGCTATGTACTGAACAACTGTACAATGTATCACCTACTTCTGGGGAAACTGCACAGCTGTTCCATTGTGTAAAAAAAAGTTGGATCTTCTGAGCTCTGCAGAAGCTGATCAGGAAAACATGGAGCAGGAAGTTTTGTTCACAGTGTCATTCAAATGCTCCATAAAAAGTGAGTGAACAAAACCTGGCTATTCCACAGCAAATGCCCACTGTGTATAGTTAAGTGCTACCAGAATATGTAGTGCTGGCCACCAGCTTGGACAGCTTCAAAAGGAGATTAGATACATTGATGGGGGATAAGGCTACTTGTTGTGATGGCTATATTACCTTGAGTATCAGATGCAGCATATCTCCAGATACCAGTTGCTGGGGAAACACATGTGCGGAGAGTGTTGTTGCACTGGAGTCCTGCATGCAGGCTTCCTATGGGCATCTGGTTGGCCAGGGTGAGAACAGGATGCTGGACCAGATGGGCCTGTGGTGTGATCCAGCTAGGCTCTTCTTATGTTAGTATTGTGGAGGCAGCCAGGGTGTGTATAGCCGAAGAGATATGGTGCAAAGAAACATGTCTTGAACCTGAGGTAAACTATAAGCATGAACCCTCTGTATGTATTCCTGCTCTATAGTTTGGGCTCATAGAACAGACAGATCAGCTGTCTGCCAACTACTGTCATCTCCTGGCCTAGCTTAAAACTGTGAACATTGTTGTAAAATGCTGTACAGTAGGGCCCCGCTTTACGGTGCTTCGCTTTACAGCAATTCGCTAATGCGGCGGTCTCAATTAGATGCAATTAGACTAAAGCCCCACTCATATGGCACTTGTTCCACTTTTACGGCGGTTTTCGGGCATCGCTCGCCATTCTATTCAATGTGTTCCGCTTTACAATGGTTTTCGCTTTACAGCAGGGGTCCGGAACGTAATCCACCGTATGAGTGAGGCTCATCTAGTCCAACATCCAGTTCTCACAGTTGCCAACCAGATGCCTATAGGAAGCTTGCAAGCAGGACCCAAGCATAAGAGCACTATCCTCACTTGTGATTCCCAGCAACTGAAACAGAGAGGCGTACTGCCTCCAACAGTGGAGGTAGAACAAAGATGGCTACTAGCCACAACTATCCAAAGAAAAGAAAAGAAAGGGTTTCTGCCACCACAAATGGTAGCACTCCATTCCAAATATTTTGAAGATTTTTTTGGCTCCCGTTTTGTTTTTGTTTTTTGTGAGGGGAGAATTACACCCTCTTCCAAATTCAAGCAGAAAGTTCTCACTGGAGAACCCATTAACTTACCATGACATATCCTAATTCTTTCTCCCCTCTCTTAAATGTCTCTCCTACATCTGAAATTCAGGTTATAACCTCTTCCACGCAGACTAGGATCTGTGTTTCAGTTAATCTGTAAGGTACCGTGATAATGATGGAGGAGAAATTCAATTCAGTTTGTTTTTAAAGGTGAAGCTACCTTTTAAAAAAAATCTTTCAAAAACAGTAGGTGAACTGAAACACAGCCGTCCTTCAAAAGTTGCACTCCTCTGAATTTTGCAGTGCAGGTCTCCAACTAAGCAATGTGTACAAAAATCCATATACTAGGATAAAGTGTGCACAAAAAATGCATGTATTAGCAAAAAGAACACACAAAAATGCATCATATTAGAGGAACTTGTTTTGCAAAAATGTTTGTTAGAAAAAAGTCACACTAAAATGTTGATGAATTTTTGTGAGGTCTTTTTTTTAAATGCTGATTGATGTGGAAATGTGGAATAGGGCTGTATTTGCCCTGAGACAAATCAGGACTGTTTGGAGGCTTTTGGCCCTCAGCCAGCTTCAGATATGGGTCAAGTACAGAATCCCAGAGTGATCCAGGGCTATCAGGGAGCGGGGCATGGGGGTGGAGGTGAGTGACAAAATCCAGCGCTAGGCGCCAGCCTCTGGAGGGAGGAGGCTGTGGAACAGCTGCCAGAGGTACCGGCCTCTTATGTGGCTTTGAGAGTCCACTCCAACAACGTTCTCCCTTCGAAGCCAGTGCGTGAAGGAAGAGGCCAGTGCTGGGCAGGCTAAGGCCTGGCCTTAACTACACCCTGCTCAGGTTCTCGCGGGATTGCCCAAGCTCACTAGTGATCCTGCAAGAGCAAGCATGGATGGGAGGAGGAATCTCTCATTGGTCCAGGGGCCATGTTCCACAGTAAAATGCGCCCTGCGTCAGACACAAAGTGGTTCTTGTGCTGTTTGCATCCGCCTGTTCTCGGGGGGGGGGGAAGGAGACATAGCATCTCCTTCCCCCCCCTTCACAACCATATTTTTTAATTCAAAAAAACCCTTACACCCATCCCTGAATAACTTCAGGGACGGTTCCAGGGTAGGGTGGGTGGTCCCATCTTCAAGACAGGGCCTTGGCCCTCCTTGGGGCCCACAGATCGAGGTCACGGGGTGGATGACGAGGGCTGTGCGCTGCCCTAATGTGGAGAACTGAATTTAAGATTGGGAGAAAATTAGAAACTGACATTGACAGATCCTAGTGAGCTTGTCTGATAAATAAAGTCCTCTTTCTGAAAGCACAGATGCATATTCCTTGCTGCTACAGGAAGTGTCTCTGCCTTAATCCTCCAAACCTAAGCCTGATTCAAGTGTGGGTAGAAGTGATAAGTCTTTCATAGTAGAACATTCCACGTGCAGCTTGACTTGCGTTGGACAATGGTCAGATCGAAAAGAAATGGCAGGTGATTGTTTTTCTCCACGGCATGAAAAACTTCCCCATGAGATGTCTGCAGTTCAAGCTGTTCTTTAATGGCACAAGAACAGGCTAGCCCTAGCCTCCCTCTCCATGTCCAATTTGCAACCCAACTTAAACAATCAGTGCATTGAGCTACAGGACCACCATCAGGAAATGGCATCCTTGGGCAGTGCCCAAGAGCCATACTTCAGCAGGGGGTCTACTTTCCTCCAGTGTGCATTGGCCCTTCTTCTCCTACTGATGTTGTTGCCTGTTCACTGTCCTCTCCAAGCATGCAGCTGGGACAGCATGGGGAAGAAGCAGAAACATAAGGACACAAGAAGCTGCCTTATGCCAAGTGAGACCATTGATCCATCAAGCTCAGTATTGTCTACACTGGCTGGCAGAGATTCTCCGGGTTTCAGGCAGGAGTCTCTCTCAGCCCTACCTGGAGATGCAGGGGATTTAACCTGAGACCTGCTGCATGCAAGGTAGATGCTCCACCACTGAGCTACCTTGCCTTGCCCTCTCCTTCTAGGCAGCGACACAGACTGGGCCCAGAGGGAGAGGACAAGCAAATGGAAAGTGGCAAGAAAGTGGACCACTCAGGGAAGGGGGACCAACTGAGAATATCTTGCCAAAGGGCCCACCTAGGGATGGGACAATCTGTCAGTTTCGGTTTCTCTCAGATTCTCATTTTTTCCAATTTCAAATACAGTTCTCCATATTTCTGCATAAGTTCAAGACAGGCAGACAGACAGGTAGGTAGATCTTGTGAAAATTCATCAGCATTTTAGCATTTTTCTATGCAATTTTGCCTACTGTGCATGTTTTTGCAAGCAATTTCTCCACATAATGCATGTTTTGGATGTTTTTTTCAGCAATATGTGCAATTATGCACACTTTCCTCTAACATATGCATTTGTGTGCACATTATTTGGTTGGAGTACTGCATCCCAAAATTTGGAGAAGGGTGAATTTCGCAGGATGGCCGTGAGTCAGTTTGCATATTGTTTCGGGAAGTGCAAATTAGGTAGGTTCACCTTTACATGCAAACTAAATTGAATTTCTCCCTCATTCTTAGGTCCATCAGTATCTAGAGCTGGAGTACATCAGTGCTAACTTTCAGATTTGTAGGTAGGCCTGAAATGGCTTTAACCATTTTGGGGGTTGCAACAGACTGCTGATCTGCTTGTCATCTGAAACCCATGCTCAGAGGGCGACTTCTTGGTCTCTTGGTTCAGCACAATAGTGTTCGGCTCTTGGCCTGCAAGTGCCCTAGGGAGATAAATGCAAGTGCTTTTCCTTCCAGACAAGGACAAGTAGCCAGCCTTCTGGACTTGCACAATCTCTGTTGTCGATGAGCTGCATTGATGATCAAGGAGCCGGTGTAGATGAATACATCCTCATGCCTGGACTAGTGAAATGGTCCCTGCCATGAGATCTGTCTGGGCAAGCCCTGAGAAGATTGGGCTCGCCACACCCAAAGCATTGTGATCTGGAGGAAGGAATCTACCATCGGCAGTCATGCCAAGTTTGTGGTGTACCTTGAGCTGGGAAAGGAGGCGTGAGCATCTGAGGCTCAGCTGTTAAATGCTTTTCACCTCTAGGTGGAACAGCTGCAAGCAGAATAAGCAAGGAGCCAACAACCGCCCCGTCAACCAGACGCCTTCGCCGGAAGGAGAGAAACTTCACAGTGACAGCGGCATCTCAGTCGACAGCCAAAGCCTCCATGATCAACAGCCGCAGACCCAGACAGCATCAATGCAAGGCAAGGGTCTGCTGAAGCTGAATAGGGACAAAAGCAAAGGGAGGCTAGCAAGGCTCAGGAAGAAGGGGAAGCAGTTGCCACCAAAATGTAGCACTGGGTTTAGTCGAACTTCCTGTTACAAGAAGCATCCATCCAGTAGATCCCTTCCCCTGAAATCCAGCCCCACAGTTTACCCCAAGCAGAGAGCCAAGCATGTTCAGGCTGTCTTACCTATAAAGCAGTGTAAAATGATACAAGCTGGTGAACCAAACAAGACACAAGGGGCAACAATAAAAGGGGAGGAGGCCAACCCTTTTGTCCCAACATCCCAGAGACTCCATAGAGGCCAATCTAAATTTTGGGGAATTACTTTTTTATTTCCACACTTGGGGAGCATTATAGGACAGGGCTACTTGAGGCTGGCCTTGGGAATCCAGTTTTGGACCTAGAACTTAAGGTTGTATCATGTGTTAGTCCTACTCAGAGTAGACCCATTGAAATTGATGGACATGACTAACTTGGATACATTAATTTCAGTGGGTCTACTCTCAATAAGACTTAGTTGGAGACAACCCTTATATATGCGGACAGCAAAATACACCATAAATATTCACAGACCGAATGTCTACTTACCTACCTATCTATACACACAGAGACAGACAGACGTGTGTGTGTATTCCACAGAGTCCCAACATACTCATATTAGGGTGTATGTTTTTGAAATCAAAGTATTTGGGTTCTGGAATTGAAATTATAGGTTCTGTAAATTTAGATGTTTGCAAAACAAATAGAAATTCTAATCCCCAAACAACAAAGGCGTATCCCTCTAACTTCTTCCTCTTGAAATCAAGATTATTTTTCACTCCAGATGGATGGATTTCTGCATAGATAGCAGCAGGGCCGGTTCTAACGTTACGCAAATATTTGTAGTCGTTAGAACAATGTTTGAGTGGCTGGGGGGACGACGACTTTTATTCAAATATCAAAAAGAGCTGAGATGAAATTGTGCCATAATTCTTTTACAAATTTATAATGTCCACTAAAACATTTTTTAAATAAGCAAGAGTACTAAACCTGTATCTATGCCATAGTCACTTCATTATAAATAGAGTATGTTGCATATGAATTATAATTCAGTAATTTGAAATGATCTGTTTATAGTGCTGGATGCATTTCAGCTGTAATCTTTTTCCTGGGACTATAAAGTGTGCATATACTCCTGGGTTAATATTGATTTTCCTTTTTTGGCTTAGGCACTTTTATTCAACGTGTGTTGCCTGCCATTGTATGTTGCCACCACCAACTACGACCCACTTTCTATCATAATCCCCACTCCATATTTCACCCCCACCACTGCCACAAGACACTTTGCTGGGGCCAGCGCCATCTGTTGGCACTGTCGGGCACCTTATGAGACCCATCCCCCGAGGGGGACACTGCTGGTCCCATGAGCTTCCCAGCCCTTCTGCTTCACCTTCAAACTATTACTACCTCTCCTGCCCTCTCCAGATGAGCAAGCAGCGAGAGGAGCTGGGAAAAAGAGCAGGAACTTTTTCACCGCCTTGTCTTCCCTCCGTCTCTCTCCTTCTTTCTTTCTGGGAGATGGTGTGAATAGGCTGAGGGAGAGGCAAGTGAATGGGGAACAGTAGCAGTGAAGAAGAGACGGTGGGTCACTCAAGGAGGGAACAAGAACGTAGGACTCTGCCTGAAACGGAGCCAGACCATTGGTTTGCCTACCTCAGTACTGTCTACACTGACTGACAGTGGATCTCCAGGACTTCAGGCATGGAGACTTTCCCAGCCATACCTTAAGACACCAGGGATTGAGGGAGGGGATTGAGAGCATCCTGCCCATGCCAACTGCTAAACCTGAGTGTAAAACCAAGCTGGGGGTGGGGGATGGACAGATGAGTCATCTCAGCCCAGACAAGGCATCACGTGGGCCCTGAGCAGATGTCTGAGGACTGTAGACCATAGCTCGGTGTTAGATTATCTGCTTTGCATGCAGAAGGTCCCAAATTCGCTCCCTGGCATCTCCAGGACTGGGAATGTCTCCAGTTTGAAATCCCGACAGCTACTGCCAGTCAATGCAGACCATACTGAGCTAGATGGACCAATGGCTTGACTTGGTACAAGGCAGCTTCCTATGTAGGTGCTGATAGTCCAGTCCAAGCCCACTTGCCTCTGGCTAGGGCAGGCCCGCTTCCTTGTGGTCAGGCCCAGGCCTGCTTGGTTTCTGAGGTGGGGCTAAACTATACCATTCCCTGGACTGAAAGTTGATTTCATCCCTTTATAACCCTTTTGTACTTCCCCCCACCCCCTCCCCCACCTGTTTCCTCAATACAGGCCTTAAAGGAGACGGGAACCTTTACACCAGCCTGCCAGCCAACAAGCAGGAGGAGGTTGAAAAGCTGCTGAACGGTTCCACTGAGGAGACATGGCGCCACTTGGCCGGGGAGCTGGGCTACAAGGAGGACCACATAGACTCCTTCACGCAAGAGGAATACCCTGTCCGTGCACTGCTCTCCGACTGGTCCAGCAAAGACAGCGCCACCATGGATGCCCTTTATTCCGCCTTGCGTAAAATCCAGAGGGGGGACATTGTGGAAAGCCTCTACAGTGAATCCACTGCCAGCTCACCCGTCTGAAGCAAGAGAGACAGGGTAGAGGTGCTGTGGGTTAGTCCCTCTGCCATTCCCCACCCCGCATTTTCCTCACTGATGCCCCTTGGGAGAAAACACATGAAGGGGAAATGGAGTCTGTTCTCCCCATTACCACCATAGTTTCTGGGGAGCGTCAGAGCAATCCTGTATGCCCTGACTTGGTTGTGGTTTTCCCTCCACCCTTCTTCTTCTTCCTCCTCCTAGTATTTCCACTCAATACCTCTTGCCAATAGCAGACAGTCAGATGCTAAACAGATGTGGAGGAAGGTAACTGGAACAAATGCCATTTGTGTGTGCGTGTTTGGGTTTTTGAATATATCCTGGATTGACAGCATTTTGCTGGTTCGGCAGAACTCGTGTCCAGTCAGTGCTGCTGGGTGGCCTCTCTCTTTCAGGTGCCTCTGAATTTTAAATGCCCATCTCATGCCCCCTGCATCCCATGTGAATTCTCTTTCCGCACATGCACTCATTGACCTTCAGCCATGGACTCTTCCCTATTAGGTGCCATGTTCTCCCAAGCCAAGAAATAAAAAGGCAGCCCGGTTGAATGTGTTGCGTGGCTGATGGACTTGGAGAAGGCAGATGGAGGCTGACTATTGGGGTCTCTGGAGCAAGAGGATATACATGATCTGAAGAGGACACTATGAGGACTTTATTCTGAGAGAGGATCTCGGGGAGGAGAGGAAGGATGCAATTTCGGGCTTGTCAAAACTGACACTGTGAAGATCAAATCATGAAGTAGATGGATGGAGCCTAAAGGGAAACCCATCCACATTTCCATCCATGCACTAACGTCAAGCCTGCCTTGGGTCCCTGGTCTCTCTCCCTTGCTCAAGATGCATTCCTTGCAGCTCAGTAAAGCCGTATTGAACCTAGTTCTGTCACTCTCTTCCTGGGTTTGATCAAAGCTAGCTGAGTCCTAAACTGGACAGCACTAGTTTAAAAGAGGTTATAAGCCATACTTAGTGGAGAGTAGAGCTGGCCAAAGCAAACAAAGCAACAGCGCAAATAGCATTCATGGATGAGTGTGAATTATTAACCACTGTGATCCAGAAACCAGGCCAGATGCCACCTCCTGTGCTATCCCAGATGTTGTGTTGGTGAGACAGGATAAAAAGCTATGCTCTGCATTCTTTCTCAGACTAGTGAACCAATCACTGTGGGTTATTAAAGCCATTACCTCTGTTGCATTAAAAAGGGGGTGAGCAAAGTAACCCCCTGGGTGGCCTTAAGACATAAGGTGGAGAGAGGGGTGCTCGTGGTTCTACACTAAAGACTTACGAGCAATCCTCAGAGCTTGATTTGGGTTGGCTGCTAAACCTTTAAGGATTACTGTTCTACCCCCCATTTTCATAAATATTAGAGGGGTCCGAAAAGTAACACAAGGGGAGAGGTCTCCATAAGCTAAGAGAAACAATCAGAAGTCCTTGGGGCCTCCTTGATATATATTACAAGACCTGTATAGGCCTGATGAAGAACTTGAGGTGTTGGAAAGTTTGTAGCATTATGAACAATTTACTTAAAGGAGATCATTTCACTGCTCCTGTTTGTCTCTCTGAACTGGAACTATGCAGATAAGAGATCCTACCACAAGCATGCTTGCACGCACGCACGCGCACACACACTGCAGCTTTAGGAAGTGATGGAAGCCAATCCAGATGAAAGCTATTTGCCAGCCTCAGCTGCCAAGATGACTTGGGTGTGATTTAGGGTATATGCCTGGCAGCCCTCTGAGAAAAGTTGCTACTCCAATTAAAATGCATTTACTCCTCTCAGAAATTGCTTGGATGCTTTGCCTGAACAGGAACTTCCCAATTTGCCTTGAAAATCTGCTTTAGGCAAAATTGGGTGGCAATTCAAGGAGTGATGCCCAAAAACATAGTGAGGAAAAGGGATTTTTTTTCATTTTTTAAAAATCGTCAGACAACTGAGATTAACCCTCCCATTTACAAGATGCTAGTTTCTACCAAATGACCAGAATCTCAAAGTGTGAGGTGGTAGAAGAAGAAGCCAGAAGAAGTGGCAGCCAAGTGTGAAATGGAATCCTGAGTTGCTTAGAACGGACTACCCAAGAAAACATGAAACTCCCTCATTCTGCGACAAACCATTGGTCCATCTATTGCAATATTGTTTACTCTGACAGGCAGCAGCCCCCCCCCAACGATTCAGACAGAGCTCTTTCCAGCTCTGCTACCTGGGATTATTTTTTGGATGTAATCATAGGGAATTGAACCTGGGATCTTCTACATGCAGGGCCACTGCTCTACCATTGAGCTCATCCTCATTATAGCCTTGGTCAGAAGGTCTTTTGGGTATACAGTTTGGTGGCCATTTAACCACCACCACCCAGGACACCCTTTCCTCTTCCTTTGGTGGAGAAATGTGCTCTGTTTTGCAGTGACTACCCAAAAGAAGAACAATGATCATGCAAAATGTTCGAGCTTCTTTCGAACGGGCATGACTGTTGAGCAGCTCTGTCCCTTGAGGCACATCTCAGCCAAGTTGCCCCTTTTTTGTGGGAATATCACCATATCTTCGTGCTTGTAGAAAGAAGGCAAGATAGAAGTGCCAGAGAAATTCAGATCACTCCAAACAACAGCGTGTAGAGTCTCCCCCGTTTCCATTGGGTCTGTTTCTGCACACAACACAAAACACAGCCTCTTGGGCTTCCTATTTGTGGCCAACTTTGACCATAGGTTTAACACAGGCAGCACAATGCTGGTAGCTGTAACTCCTTGCCAGAGTGTGCACGCAACTCTGTAGTAGCTGTTATCAGTGAATATAACAATAGTACATTGGAGAGTATTCAACCACTATTAGTGAGAGAATAGCAGCACATATTCAGTGGTGGCTGGTGCTCGTTGAGATTGGTGGGGTGGAAGGCAGGAAGTCCAACAGTAGGTAGAGGCAGAACCAATGACAAACAAAGCCAACAAATTCTAGTTTATCCCCATTCTCTTCCCTGCTGAGTTCTGCAGGGGCCACACTGAAGCTGAGGAGGAGGAAGCTGACAGCCAGTGTAGGCAGTTGGTGGCTGGCTGAGGGCAGACAGAGGCTGGTGGGACAGTGCCCTAATAGACCAGCCTCCTCTTCATATATTCAAACCAAACAGGTGTAAAACAGCTTTGATGTTAAACCCTTTAAAATACCAATGGGCAGAAGCATTGGTTTCCAATCCCAGAAAGCTTCAGTAGAAACATCCCCCACCTCCAGATTCCTCTGTACCTTCTGGTCTACATTCTAGAATGCAAAAAAATGGCATTCCAGTCCAGTTGCAAGATCTCAATGTACATGCACAAAAGGCCTCCAACTTGCCGTGATCTGGATGAAGTCAGCAGTTGCATGGCATCTCTGCAGATGGGTATAGAGGCTCAGAGGATGCCTCAGAGCCACATTAGGCCTCAATGAGCATCTGAAGAATCCCTGATACCCCGTGTTGCCAGTAAGATTGCCTGTGCAACGCAGTGAGACCTTAATGTGCACAGAAGCCTAGAATTGTCTCAGGGACTGATCAGAAATTAACAGAAGCTGTGGACTAGCCAAGAGATTCTCGTAAGTCCTGGTTTCATTTTGGGACCCATTCCACCCCAGCTAGAAGAACAGTATGTTCCAGCATAGGCTCTGTTAATAGCAAACTTTGGTAGCATTCCCAGTGGACACAGCTAGTCCCCCTGATTAACACATGTGGTAACATACGAGCATGGAACTGCCAGAAGAACAGTACGTGCCAGCAAATAAATCAGAACAAATGCCCAATAAAGAGCCAACATCACTGAGCCTCTGCACAAGTTCTGAGCAAGCAAATCTGGATGAATACTGAATTAAACAGGACATCTGGAGAAGCCTGAAGTTTAACCAGTAGCAAGTTACTGAACAACTTTTTGTTGTTGTTGACAGAGGCTACCCGCTGTCGTAACCTGTGACAGATGCAAGTGGATATTTTATTGGATGTGAACTCATGAAACTGAACATTCTGAAACAGATCCAGCCACATGCTCAGGCCACCCTATCCTTAAAGACATGTCATGATGAAGATACTACCATCCTCTTACCTCAGTAATATACTGCAGCATTCCATCACTTTAGCACGGTCCTTAATAATGGTAATGGAAGCAAAACTCCCTCTACATAACTGTACAGGACTTCTTTGTTGTTAGGCAGAGATGAGCAGAGCCACTGGGTTCCCTAAATCATGCTGAGAAGCCCATTATTTCTTATCTTGTACATCATCAAGTGAGCCAAAAGTGCCAAAGAAGTATATCCAGGTCTAGCCAGAAGTTCAGCCGAGATACACATTGGCTGGAGGTTTTAAAGGTGGGAGCCACTTTTCTATGACTCAGCATACCTTTCCCCAGGTAGTGCAATGAGGAGGAATTTGGTCTGAGAGCCTTGCATTACATACAGCAGGAGGGAGGACCCTCCCGATGTTGCTGAACTACAAATCCCATCAGCCCAAGCAGGCATGACTAATGGCCAGGGATGATGGGAGTTGTCATTCAGCAACATCTGGAGGGCTAAAAATCCTGCACTCCTGCTGAACAGGGTGTGATCATGAAGACACTGCCTATAGTAAAACACCTATGGTGGCATACCAAAATAGATAGCATACAACATCTTAACAGGAGCCCATCTAGTCCAGCTTCCCATTTCCCGCAGTGAGCTACCAGATGCCTCTGGGAAACCCACAAGCAGGGCATGAAGGCACCAGCTCTCTTCTGCTGTTGCTCCTTAGCAGCTGGTATTCAGTGGCATACTGGCTCTGAACCTGGAGATAGCCATCGGGACCAGCAGCCATCACCATTTTTCTGCCTATAAAGAATCCCCAATACATTTTGAATCGTGTCCTGTTTTCCAGGGTAATTCTAGGCTACATTTGGGATACTGTATAGAGTTCTGGTCGCCTCACCTCAAAATGAATAATGTAGAGTTAGAAAAGGTTCATAAAAGGGCAGTCAGAATGATCATGGGGATGGAGCAACTCCCGTATGAGAAAAGGCTGCAGCATTTGGGGCTTTTCGGTTTAGAGAAAAGGCAAGTCAGAGGCAACATAACAAAAGTGTATAAAATTATGCATGGTGTGGGAAAAGCGGACAGAGAAAAGTTTTTTCATCCTCATAAGACTAGAACTCATGCACATTCAATGAAGCTGAATGTTGGAAGATTCAGGACAGACAAAAGAAAATACTTCTTCACGCAGTGCATAGTTGAACTCTGGAATTTGCTCCTACAGGAGGCAGTGATGGCCACCAATTTAAAAGATTAGACAAATTTATGGAGGATAAGGCTATCAATGCCTATGCTCTGCCTCCATAGTGCTTCTGAATAACAGTTGCTGAAAACCACAGGAGGGGAAAGTGCTCTTGTGCTCAGGGCCTTCTTGCGGGCTTCCCATGGGCATCTGACTGGCCACTGTGAGAACAGAATGCTGGGCCACTAGATGGGCCACTGGTCTGATCCAGCAGGCTCTTCTTATGTTCTTAACTGAAAGAGTTCAAAAACAAAATAAAACCCACTTTCTGTGTACTCAATTTCAACATGTCCCTCAGGGCCAAACTAGGCATTATAAAGTGGCAGTAAGCTGCCATTGTTCCATGTCTCTTCCTTGTAACACCTGTTATAGGGCACCACGTCATTTGATAGGACATAGGAAGTCACCTTAAATCATGCCACATTCTTTGTTCGTTTGGCCAGGACTGTCCCTGCTCTGGTTAGTGGCATCTCTCAAGCACAGGGTGTGTTTTCCATCACTTGCTGCCTGATCCTTGAGATGTCATGGACAACACAAAAACATAAGCAGAGCCTGGCTGCTGGATCAGCCCAAAGGCCCATTTTGTCCAGCATTCTGTTCTCATAATAGCCAAGCAGATGCCTTACCACCGAACTATGGTGCCTTGTGGTAATGTCATCATCCTGCATGTTTCCCTGCCTTTGCCTCACATCATTGGCTGGTGTGGCCAGGGCAACAGACAGCAGCATGATGACATGTCACGAGTCGTTGCATGACAATACAAGGAGGCCAGGCAAAGAGGCAGCTGTTCCATGGTAGATGCAAAAAAACACCGGACTGAATGAAAAGTATTCATTAATAATAAAGACTTTGCAGAATATCAATTTGGTGTACCATAGCTGGGTATTTCTGTAGACAGTATTTATTCCTACAGCCAGGGTAGATCAATCAGTGCTGGAGTACAAAACCAAATGTTTTTTTCCATCCTAGAAGTCAACAGGTGGCAAATTCTGAAGCTAAGAACCACCCATGGAGAGAAGAGGAGAGACAGGAGGAGATGGGGGGGTCGTGGTGGAATCTACAAAACGTGGTTGCAGAATGGCCAATTATATTGAATACATTGATTTAACAAGGACAGACAGAGTGCACTTCTATATCAAAGCCATGCTTAGTCTTAAAAGATATTTCGATGAAAGAAAGACAGAAACACATTGGAAAGTTACATTTCCCCATAAAACTTTGTTGGCATATTTCTAAATTTGATGAAGAATTTCATAGTGAAGAAGAAAGCAAGAAAGGAAGAAAGAATTATTTTAAAAGAAAAATAGCCAAAGTTACTACCTTTAAAAAAATTGCTGCCTTTTATATTTTTCATTTCTTTATTGCAACGCATGGGATTTTAATTTTTTTAAAGCTGTTATTACCCTGTCCCATGGTTTGCCAGTAATGCAAACAACAGTTTATTAGAACATTGTTACTGCTAATAAATATTTCTGTAATAGAAGCATTGGATTGGTCAGTAGGTTTCACTGTGATTGTCCGAAGGCCCATTCCCCTTGCTTTTCAGTTTGCATGGATGGATGACTCCAGGGGGATGATGGGGGTGGGGGAGAAAGTGAATGCACCTGTGTGATTTTAGATGATTTTGTAGTGGCTGTGTGGACAACTGTAACTGTGTACTGTTCAGATGTGAATAAATATGCATACCTATGTGTTCATTGCATCTTGGATGTATTCCAGTGATCGGGTGTAGGAGGAGGTAGATTATTTTCAGCCTGGACTGGTCTCAGTCTGGCCTTTTCTAGCCACATCTGTGACTCTCCAAACGGCTTAAAATTTCGCATCCCTCCCCTCCCCTCGTTGTACAAAACTGACAACCCAAAAATGCTTCTAAGTTCTGTAGCCCCTCCAAGTTTACTTTGCAATCAAAATAAACAAATGGAGCAGATTTAGGTAAACATAGTTAATGTGCATACATCTGTTCCAGACAGCCCAGTTCAGACACAGATGTTTGCTTTTAGGGATAAATGACCTGGACCCCTTTGCTTGCATTGACTAATATAATATGTTCAAGCACATTTACGCTAACTGATGAGCCAGTGTAAGATTTCCCAGGACTGGCATGTGACTGGCTAGAGGTGGGTCACTTCTAAGGGCAGCTCCTTTGCAGTTTCATACAATAGCACAATTGCGATTTTATGCTTTGCATCTGTCTTCTTCATCCAAAGTGCTTGGCATAATCTCTGAAGCGCTTCCAGCACCTGGGTGGTCTCTTGTCTCTCATCCACTTGCTGGTCAGGTCCAAATCTGCTTAGTTTCAGAGGCTGAACTGCAACAGGTGGTTTATCCAGATCCAGTGCTAGAAGTAATTTCTCCCAAAACAAAGAACCTGCTATGGGGCATGACATGTCCTCCCTTGTGCATATGAATGGTGTACTCATCTCTTCAACTGGTAGTGCCATGTGTCCAACAGGAGGATCATCATAACAGGTGCCAAATCATCTTCATCCCCAAATTCTTTGGGGAAAGGCTATAGCTCAGTGGTAGAGCATCTGCTTTGTATGAGGTAAGTCCCAATTTCAATCCCCACCATCTCCAGGTTGAGCTGGGAGAGATTCCCTGCCTGAAACCATGGAGAGCTGCTGCCAGTCAGTGCAGACAGTACTGAGCTAGATTGATCAATGGTCTGATTCAGTATAAGGCAGCTTCTTATGTTTCTTGCCTGATGCGTCAAATAAAAAAGGGAGATGTCAGAACTCAAAGGCAGCCTGTAAGTAGTGTCGTTGTTATGTGCCTTCAAATCGATTACAACTTATGGCGACCCTATGAATCAGCGACCTGCAATAGCATCTGTCATGGACCACCCTGTTCAGATCTTGTAACTTCAGGTCTGTGGCTTCCTTTATGGAATCAATCCATCTCTTGTTTGGCCTTCCTCTTTTTCTACTCCTTTCTGTTTTTCCCAGCATTATTGTCTTTTCTAGTGAATCATGTCTTCTCATGATGTGTCCAGAGTATGATAACCTCAGTTTCATCATTTTAACTTCTAGTGACAGTTCTGGTTTATTTTGTTCTAACAGCAATTATTTGTCTTTTTCGCAGTCCACGGTATCTGCACAGCGCTCCTCCAACACCACATTTCAAATGAGTTACTTTTCTCTTATCCGCCTTTTTCACTGTCCAACTTTCACATCCATACACAGAGATCGGGAATACCATGGTCTGAATTATCCTGACTTTACTGTTCAGTGATACATCTTTGCATATGAGGACCTTTTCTAGTTCTCTCATAGCTTCCCTCCCTGGTCCAAGCCTTCTTCTGATTTCTTGACTATTGTCTCCATTTTGGCTAATGACTGTGCCAAGGTATTGATAATCCTTGACAAGTTCAATGTCCTCACTGTTAACTTTAAAGTTACATAAATGAAGGAGGTGTGAAAATTGGAGGGAGAAATATCAATAATTTAAGATATGCAGACAATACCATACTACTAGCAGAAACCAGTAATAATTTGAAACGAATGCTGTTGAAAGTTAAAGAGGAAAGCGCAAAAGCAGGACTACAGCTGAACGTCAAAGTAGTGTCATACCCACACCATACATTTAAAGCACATTTAAAGCACATGGCTTCCCCCAAAGAATCCTGTGAACAGTAGTTGGTTAAGAGTGCCGGGAATGGTAGCTCTGTGAGAGGTAAACTGCAATCTCTAGGATTGTTTGGAGGAAGTCGTGTGCTTTAAATCTGCTTTAAATATATGGTGTGGATGTGATCTATGAATGGACAGTCAGACTATTTCTAGTCCATTATCAATTTCACATGTGTTCATTCATCCTGTTTTCACTTTCATCTGTGATTAAGAAGAGGAGAAAAGAAATCTGCACAAAAAGTATGTTCAAATATTATTTAAATATGCATGTTATCACAAATTATTATTTAAATACACATTTTATCTCAATGTACACATTTCTAAAACCACTTCATACTAAATACAATTTTTGAGCAGACTTTCATATATTTTTTGAGCCAAGAACTATATCACCACATTCAGAGAAGTGCAAAATCCAAAGAATAATTCTGTTCCAATCTGCACGTTAAGCCAGGAGGTGCAGATTGGGTCACTTTGCATTTGAATTCATTGAAACTGAATTTCTTAAACATTTGTGCCTGATTCAGACGAAAGGCTGCATTGCTTTATGATCAACTTTCCAGAGGCTCCATATCAACAGTTGGTGGGCCAGCGGCAAAAGTGGGTGGAGCAACAGAGATGACTCTTGCTTTTGTGTACAGAAGGCAACATTCCAATCATGCAAACATCAGAGGTTCATAGGCATCTCTCCATTCAGGCAAGCAAGATGCAGTACTGTGCTTCAAGAACACTTCCAGCTGGGCTTTGTTCCACCCAATGTTGCAGAACTACAGCTTCCATCAGACTAGGGATGGAAAGATTTGTTAATTTTGGTTCTCTCCATTACTCATATTTCCAATCTTAAATTCAGTTCTCCTTATTTCTTCAACCATTTGTGATTTTTTTTAAAAAAAAATCCTCAGGAAAATTTTCCAGCATTTTAGTGTGAAATATCTCCTAATAAACACATTTTTGTAGGCAGTTTTGATTAATGTACATAGTTTTGCAAGCCATTTCTTGTCATATAATGCATTTTTGCATGTTCTTGTCATCCATATATTCATTTTCATGCACACTTTCCCTTAACACATGCATTTTTGTAAACATTGGTTGGCGAACTGCATTGCAAAGTTCAAATAAGTGCAAATCCCGAAGGATGGCTGTGTTTTGGTTCTCATAGTGTTTTATAAAGTGTAAATTTGATAAATTCAGCTTGAAATGTGAACTGAATGGAAATTCTCACCTATCCCTACATCAGACCTAGCAAGCATACCAATGGCCAGGGATGATTAGAGTTATAGTTCAGCAACATCGGAAGGGTCAAAGGTTCCCCAAACCTGAGCTCGGCAAAATCATTCAGAGAGGGTACGGAAGAAGACCAATGAGGAAAGTGATCTAAGAAGAAGGGGTGTGGCCTGGGGAGAGTGTGCTGCCTGGGAAGAGTCCTGAGGGCTGAACAGAGAGGCCTGGAGAGCCACATTTAGTCTGCAGGGCTGAGGTCTCCCCTCCCTGTTGTATGCCATACTTTGTGGCTTTCTCCTAAGCCTAAATGTGAGGGGAATTGACAATGGTAACTTGCTGACTGTAACAAGAGAATGGCCCTCTGTACATGCTCAGAGGTGTCACTGTCATTCAAAATTCACTGAGCCCTGATATTAAAACAAGCTGGGTATATGTCTCTGTGCACATTTATATGCCTAAATATTATCCTCCTGCTATCCAGAAAAAGAACACAACATGCCAAGCTAGTGGGGAAGGGAACCAACCCTCCAACACCAGCCTGAGTTGTGATTGTGAATGATGTTAAGCAAGTACTTATATTAACCCATTTCCTCTTAAGCCCCAAACCTCCCACAGGAAGGGAATATAAACAGTAAGAACTGGCAATGACCATGAGAGGAGGTGGAGAAGCAGCTCACCAGATGTTCCTTGTTTTACGGGGGAGTTTTGTTTTACATCTTGTTTACACGCTAAGAGATAGCGAAGGCCATTTAATTCGGGGTTATTATCTTGACTGAACAATTTACAAGCAGATCTGAAACGGAAAGTCTTTCATAATCGCAGACGTGGGGAAGGACTTGTCGTGCTTGCACTCAGAGAGCCCTCTGCACAGGCTCAGAGGCACTTTATCCTCTATTATTTCCCATGTTCTTTGGACTCAATTGCCAGGAAAACATGCCCATCTTTACTGACAAGCTAGTGTGGTGTAGCAGTCAGAGTGCCAAAACGAGGATCAGGTTCAAATCTGCATTCACTCATGAAGCTCTTATTAGGTAATCTTGGGCCTGTCCCTCAGCCTAACCCAGCCTTTTCCAACCAGTGTGCCTCCAGATGTTGTTGGACCACAATTCCCATCTTTCCTGACCATTGGCAATGCTGGCTGAGGCTGATGGGAGTTGTGGTCCAACAACATCTGGAGGCACACTGGTTAGGAAAGGCTGGCCTAATCACAGGATTGCTATAAGATTAAAATGGGAAGGGGCAGAGAGATCCATGCACGTCACCTAGAGCACCTTGGAGGAAAAAGGTAGGATATGAATATAGATATAAATAAATCTGGTATAAAACTTCTAGAAGGCAGAGACTCTCATCTATACAACATCTGACACACTGGTGGCAATACCAAAACCCAGTGTTTAAACACCCCCAGAAATTCCAAAAGAGCTTATGTGGTCTCTGTCTCTCCCTGCCCCCCCCCGTACCCTCTCATCGTTCATCAAACTACATATGGTCTTTCAGGTGTCCTGGTCCCAAGCTGCACAGGGCTTTGTACACCAAAACCAGCACCTTGAACTTGGCCCAGTAGCTAATGGGCAGCACAACTTGACTACTTTTACTGGGGGGTGGGAACAGCTGTGGTTGCACAATCTGTAATGTGGTCTTGGCCTGACTCAGTGCCCCCTGCCAAATATCTATGCCACCTCCACCCTGGCTCCTATTTGCCCTTGAAGGTGATGCTTGATGCAGACCTTCTGAAACATCAGTGATGAGACACACATCTCTGCAACTCTCACAAGCTGCTCAAGGAGGGGAAGAGGAAGGGGAAGGCAACCTCACTGCAGTCATCTGCCCGCACTGTGCCCTATGGTGGTTGCTGAAAACATTGTTCATTCTGCCTCCCCCACCTATTTTTGTGCCAATACCCTCTTGCTGCATAGACCAAAGTCACAATATTAGGAAGCTATCTTAGACCACGTCAGACCATTGGTTCATCTAGCTCAGTGTTGTCTAGCAGGAGCTCTCCAGGTTTCAGACAGGGGACATTCCCGGCCCTACCTGGAGATGGCAGGATCAAACCTGGGACCTGCTGCATGGAAAGTAGATGCGGTACCACTGAACTACAGCCCTTCCCCAAATATTTTAAATATGGATGAAATAATTTAGAAGGGAGTGCCTCAGAACCCATACAGGTAAGCGCTCTTTTGCTCATCACTGCGTACATGATAACTTGCTGCTTTATTTTCAGACTGTTTCCTAATATTCCTTACCTTGCATTTTCTTTTCTCTAGCAGTACATACTGTACATCACTGCATTTCTATCTAGCCTAGTGCAGGGGTGGGGAATCTGAGGCCCGGGGTCCAAATGTGGCCCTCCACAGCTCTCTGTCTGGCCCCTGGTATGCTCCCAGGGACACTCCCCTCTCCCCAAGCCACATACCTCACTGACACTACTTCGCGCGCGCCCCCGTTTTTTTGCCTGGCTGGAACGTGTGCTTGAACTCTGATCATGCCTCTTGCTTGCCTGGAAGGAGGATAGAGAGGGGTGTGTGAGGGTGTGTAGAAAGTAGCCTATTGTACAAAGGGAAAATTTATATTTGTTGCTCCGCCCATTTTTGCCTCTGGCCCCGCCCACCACTGGCATGTGGGTCCCCAGAAGGAGGCCCAGAAGCTAATGTGACCTTCAGGCTGAAAAAGATTTCCCACTCCTGCCCTAGGAGTATATATTCTTTGAGGAAAGTGTGTGCATGTGCTTCTCTTTTTCCTTCTTTGCTTTATGGGCCCCTCCAGGTGCCCTTTTTATTGTGCATGGTGGCATCAGGGCCCTTAGAGGCAATCCCACTTTCAGCACTGTTTGCAAAAGTTTTGGGGCTGTCATACTGCTGTGACTCCAGTCAGTGTACGCCCCACAACGTCCTGCTGAAATCCTGTAACTTTTTGTACCACAAATACTCTGGGGGCTTTTGTCGCCCTCGAGACGGCAGTAGTGCAGTAACATCGGAGAAGCATCGCAGAACAACTAACAAAGCGGAATGAGGTGTGGACGGACCAGCATTAATGCGCTATGACTGCGTCAATGACATGTTGCAGAATACAGCCCTGCAAAAAGAAAGCCACCAGTCTGGAGGGGCTCTGTGCATGTGTGTGTATTACACATGGAGAGATATAGATACACAGACCAAAGAATGACGAACAGGAGGAGTGCATCCTCCAAGATGGGAGACAGAAGAGCAGGAGCAAAACAGGAATGGGGGGTTGAAATTAATGAACTTAAGTTAGCTGTGTCTATTAATTTAAATACCCTGAGTAGGACTAGCTCTGAATACCACTCCGTCTGAGAACTGAAACGCAGCTATCCTTTGAAATTTGCACTTATCTGAATTTTGCAATGTAGTTCTCCAACCAACCAATGTTCACAAAAAAATGCATTATAATAGGGGAAAGTGTGCATAAAAATCAATGCATGAGTGAAAATAACATGCAAAAATGGATTTTACTTGCTTGCAAAAATGTGTACATTAGTAGGGCTGTGTACAGCATTCTCCTCCACTCTGTGGCTCTGATCCAGGAGGCATCAGGTCAATGTGCCCTGGATTGACCTGGGGACCACTCCCCCCTGCCCTGCCCTGGTTCCAGTCTTGAATAATTTTGGGGGCAGGGCTAATGTTGAAGTACATTTCAAAACCCTAATTAAACATATAGTTAAGAGAGGGGTGGGGGAAGGAGACCTCCCTCCCGATCAAGACGTTACTTCTGCAGGGTGCTGTTATGCTTACCCCCCACCGCTAGGATCAGCAGAGGCGTTGAACCTGGGGTGGGGGAAGGCATTGCAATACCTTGCAGAATCAAGCCCTTCACCAAATACCTGTTGGTGATGCTCCACAAACGGCTTTTCTAAAGGAAAGGGCCTTCCGTAGTATAATCCATATGCTGCACAATTGGACAGATGACATGCTGGGTGGAGGGGGCAATTCTGTACAGGTGATGTTCAGCCAATGACTTTCCTTTAGGAAAGCTGCTTGCAGAGCATCACTCACAGCATGCAGAACTGCCTCTCAGCATGGGAATCGATGTGCGGGGGGGAGGACTCAGGCAGGCAGGAAGCTGCACCTCCCTTCTCCCGGATCTGAGGTAGGCCTTGGCCTTTTTGCAGGGTTTTCCCACCCTGCCTGGCTTTCCTTCTTTGCTGATGCCCCACCCCCTGATAGCCACGGATTGCCCTAGGTCATCCAACCCAATCCATAGCAATCTGTGGCTGTCTGTACCCGACTCGTACTACGCCCAACTCACTCCGAATGCCTTGACCAAATCCAGTGCATAGCCCTTTACATCAGTCAGAACTGCATACGAAAGTGTGTTGATTAGGAGAAATTCACACTAAAATGCTGAGGAATTTTCATGAGGATGTTTTTAAAACAAATTTGCAAATTGCTGCAGAAATGTGGACAACTGGATTTAAGACTGGAAAAATAATAAATGGAGAGAACCAAAACAGACAGCTCTTTCCATCCCTAGGACCAGGTGGCCTTGCAGGCAAGAGATGGGCTGCATAATATGACCTCCATGGAAACTGGATCAATGTCTTATTGTGGGAGGCAAAAACATGAACAGTAGAGGCAGAAAAGGAGCATGGAGTTAATATCAGCTTTGGAAAGGGAAGGAGAGTAAAAGGGGTATGGTGGGACTTAGCCACACCCCCTTTGGCAGTTTTATAGGTTCCTTGGGAAAAGGAGAATAAACAGGTCCTTAATCTTACATCTGCTGCAATTGGATTCATAATAAGTAATCAGATCCGGTGGGTCACCCATTATTAGACAGTGGAGAGAATTTCAGGAAATGACATGGCATGAGAAAGAGAATCCCATCCTAGGCTATAGCCCCCCCCCCTTTTTATAAAAGGAACAGGCTTTTTACACAGATATCAAATTTTATTTTCTGAAATAAAATGATCTGCTAAAATCTTGCCATCAGAAATTGCTTCCTCTCCTGTTGTCACACCACCCCTCTCTTTAAGACCTGGATTCCACATTGCACAGCCCTCAAACCACATCCTAGGCTCTGCCCTGGTACCAGAATTATTTTAATTTCAAGGGATCCTAGTCGGGGTTACAATTAGAGGGAGAAGGAAAGCAGCTGAGGGTGAGCTTCAAGAGGACAATGGCTGGTGGGAAAGTGTGAAGCACTGCCTGCTGCAAACCATCCTCTCCTGAGGGCAGTGGAGATGGTCAACATCAGACGAATGCTACCTGCAGCTACAGTGTAATATGTAGCCTGGTTCTCAAAACCCCTGCTCTCCATTCTTATGGCTCTTTTTGGTTTAAACCAGTTTGGACCAGCCAGCCCATTAAACAGAAGACTCCTTCAACTAGAGCAGGGGTGAGGAACCTCTGGCCTGTGGGGAAAAATTTTCCCCAAACAAAGCCCACCTGTCCCACGCTTGATGTCATGTGTAGAGCAGGTAGAGATGCAGCTGCTGTCCCTGAAGAAAGCAGGATTGAACCCCCACCCCATGCATCAGCACATGATGCACAAGAAGTTAAATCCTTCAGGCTGAGTCTCTCCCCGTACACACACACCCTCACAGGCCAACTTTGACAAGTGAGTGGTATCACACACCTATCAATCACCAGATGTCATTATGACATCAGATGATTGAGAGATGGGTGGTCCCGCTCACCTGTCAAAGTTGGCCTACAGTGTGTAGGGGGAAGGTAGAGGACTGGCCTGCCGGGCTGAAAAGATTCATCACTGCTGAATTCAGGATTGTCCTCTGTAAAGCAGCGCACGGGGCTACCCCACCCATCCCATGAAAAGCTTTCCTTGCTGATTTCTGCAGATGGGGAGGGACAAAGCTCAATGGTGAAGCATCTGCTTTGCATGCAGAAGGTCTTTGGTTATTGAGCCAGCATCTCCAGGTAAGGTTGGGAAGTACTCCTGAGTGAAACCCTGGAGAGGTACTGCCAGTCAGTGTGTAGACAAAACTGACCTAGACAGACCAATGGTCTGACTCAATATAGGGCAGTTTCTTATGTCCCTAAAGCTTCCATTAAAGGCAGATATGCAGACCAGGCCATTTCTCACCACCCCCCTTGTCAGTTGACATACTGATCTCCACTGTATGGGCCACAGTCTGCCTGAAGCAGCTACAGTCTCCAAGTGCTTTGCTCCTGCACCTTGGCAGCCGCTTGATATCGTGTAGCCCCCATTGTACAGAGAGATCCCATGCACCACCCATGCATGGAAGTGTTCAAGACCCAAGTGTTGGCTGCAGCCTGTACTGAAGCAATGACACCTTCTCCACCCAAAGCTGCATTCATTCTGCCACAGTGGAATGCACTAGTTCTGTGCTATCTGTACTACACCTGAAAGTAGTTCCTATAATTGCTGGGGGAACTAAAGGTGAATAAAGTTCATTTTAGGGTTGAACAATTGGTAGTTCATCTTCACATCTGGCCTGGCAACCAAGAGGTCTTCTCTATCTTTAAAAGTTGTGCAGGGGAGAGGGAGAATCCCACCTTGTCGTTTTTCCCATTACAGAGTTGCAAGCACACCTGCACTTGGCTGACTTTCTCTTCTCCTAAAGATACAGGATCGGTCTCAGGCCAAGAACCTGGCAACCCTACTCCTGCCCCTTCCTCAAGCAGGCCCAGACTCTAAGCTTTCTTTTTTTAAAAAAATAAGTCAATCAGACGTTTATAAAGAAAGTTAGAAAGCAAAACATGGAGGCAATGTCCTAAGGCTTATCGGGCAGATTTGGGCCACATTCACATCATACATTTATGCCATTATTATGCCACTTTAAACAGTCACAGCTTCCCCAAAGAATCTTGGGAAGTGTAGTGAAGGGTGCTGAGAGTTGTTAGGAGGCTGCTGTTCTCACAGAGTTACAATTCTCAGAGTGGTTTAACACTGTCAGTCCCTCTTCCCAGAACTCTGAGAATTGTAGTTCTGTAACAACTTGCAGCGAGAAGCCCCTCCTATGATGGGGGCAGTATTCTTCAGCATATCAGTTCCTAAAAACCACAGAAGGGGAAAGTACTGCTGCACTCAGGACCTGCTTGCAGGCTTCCCATGTAATAGACATCTAGTTGGCTACTGTAAGAACGGGATGCTAGATAAGATAGGCCACTGGCCTGATCCAGCAGATTCTTCTAATGTTCTTAAGTACAGGTACAGGAACAAAGCAAATGATGCCGTGTGCCTTTAATATTTGTGTGACTGGCACATGTTCAACAAGGTAACCTTTTTTAGTATGGAAAGACAATTTCAGGGAAAGCTTCACCTGTTCACATTCTATCTGCCAGACATTTTATTTCTTGAGCGTGTCCCCTAATTTACTTTTTCACCACAGCAGTGTGCAACATTCTGAATGCTGAAATTAGTTTGCCAAAGATAAACTTTTTATGTTCTAAAAAGTTAATTTGGATGAACTTGAACTAGTTCCGTTCTGCTAGTTCCTTTTTGGATAGGATGACCTTGCCCTAGTTCCTTTCAAGCATTGTTCTGCAGGCGCAGCAAGGCAGCAGTCTCTGCATACAGTCTCATCCCCATTATACAAGCCACAGACCTTACCAAAATCCATAGGCTCTGGAGTGTTGATATCATTGGAACTGACACAGCCTTTAAGCTGGCCTCAGCAAAGGCTATAGTGGATCTACTTTAGATCTTCAGAAAGAGTTCCAGAACTGAATGAGTTCTGCTAAGGGAAGCATAACGCTTAACAGAATTTCAAAACGATGATAAATGTTAAGGGAATGCTTAGTAGAACAGAACCATTTGGTTTTGTTCATATTTGTTTATTTATTTTAAGCTTTTTAAAAAAACAACCGCTGCTCAAGCCACAAAGAGCAGTTTACAAAGCTCAGTAGTAAAATGGTGCGTTTGAGCTTACAATTTAAGAAATATGGCATGAAAGGAAATAAGATGAGGTTGGAGGAGGAAAGAACAAGCTCAGGCATTATTTCCTAAAGTTTTTATAACGATCAGCTGGAATGGAAACAGTTCAGGTATTCTGATGGAATGGTTGCTGCCAGGTGACAGTTAAGAGGGGGCGTAAGGCAGATATATTACTGACTAGCCTGGCTTGCCTTCCCTCACTTGGGGCCTTGATGAAATGGCTGCTACTGGGTGGTGTTTCAATTTATATATCAGTGTCAAGGTTCTAGCCCTCACTCCCCCACTCATGACTATATCTCCTAGTTCATGCCCCCTTTCACTCCTTCCTTTCTGCATTCTACACACAGGGCTGGTCCTACCATTAGACAGAGTGAGACAATTGCCTCAGGCTGCTGTGGGCTGCGGCAGGAACCAGAATGTAGCATACTGTACATGTGTGCCATCAACCAAGATGGCAGCAGGGGCATCAGCCCCTTAGAGAAGTCTCAGCCACCATCTTGGTTGATGGCAGCCCTGCATGTGCAGTGCACACAGCAGTAAGAGACTGGAGAGAGGTAGGTAGAACAGGCAGGAGCCATGTGCCCGGGCAGGCTGGTGGCCAAGGGCCCAGTAATGCCTGGCGCTGGCCCTGGTGCATACAAATGCATACATTAGTGAAAATAACATTCAAAAATGCATTATATTAGAAAAAATTGCTTTGCAAAAATGTATATATTAGGCAAAATTGCATACACCAATGTGTATATTAGGGGAAATTCACACTAAAACGTTGATGGATTTTTGTGAGATTTTGTTTTTTAAAAAATGACAAAATGCTGCAGAAATGTGAACGGTCTTTCAGTTTGGGACAATGAGAAACGAAGAGAACCAAAGAAGCCAGTTCCATCCACTCCTGGGTGTCCCCTTGGCCATAACTCAATGGCAGAGCATCCATTTTGTATGCAGAAGGTCCCAGGTTCAGTTCCCAGCATCTCTAGGGAGAGACCCCTGCCTGAAACCCTGGAAAGCTGCTGCAAGTCAGTGTAGACAGTCCTGAGCTAGATGGACCAATGGTCTGACTCAGTATAAGGCAGCCTCCTATGTTCCTGTGTTCCATGTCTTTCACCGCAGGCAGCAAAATGTCTTGGGCTGCCCCTGCTGCCCGCACATAGGATCACAGAATCATAGAATAGCGGAGTTGGAAGGGGCCTGTAAGGCCAGCGAGTCCAACTCCCTGCTCAATGCAGGAATCCAACTTAAAGCATCATCATCTTCTCTTGGGGTTCTTACCCTTCTGCTCTATATAACGAGGAAAAAGCAGAACTGCTCAACGCCTATTTTGCCTCTGTTTTCTCCCAAAAAGGGAACAGTGTGCAACCTTGCATTGGTAGCAATCTCAGTAAGGGGTCGGGACTGCAGTTCGAGATTGATAAGGAGATAGTCAGGAAATACCTAGTTAACCTAAATGAGTTCAAATCTCCAGGGCCTGATGAACTGCATCCCAGAGTATTGAAGAAACTTGCGGATGTACTCTCGGAACCTCTTGCCATCATCTTTGAGAAATCCTGGAGAACGGGAGAGGTGCCGGAGGATTGGAGACGGGCAAACGTCGTCCCGCTCTTTTAAAAAGGGTAAAAAAAAAAATCCGGGGAATTACAGGCCGGTCAGTCTGACTTCAATACCGGGAAAGATATTAGAACGGATAATAAAAGAGTCCATTGGCAACTATCTAGATGACAATGCTGTGATTAGAAGGAGCCAGGATGGGTTTGTCAAGAAAAAATCCTGTCTAACTAATCTCATCTCTTTTTTTGATCGGGTCACTAGCTTAGTAGATGGTGGAAATGCTGTAGATGTCATCTATCTAGATTTCAGCAAGGCATTTGACAAAGTCCCCCACGACCTTTTGATTAGCAAACTAGTCAAATGCGGACTAGATGGAAATACTGTCAGGTGGATTCACAACTGGTTGGAAAACCGTACTCAAAGAGTGGTCATCGGTGGCTCTGCTTCGGACTGGAAGGAGGTCTCGAGTGGAGTGCCACAGGGTTCTGTCCTGGGGCCGATACTCTTCAACATTTTTATCAATGTCTTAGATGATGGGGTGGAGGAAAGCCTTATGAAGTTTGCGGATGATACGAAACTGGGAGGGATAGCTAACACAATGGAAGACAGGAATAAAATCCAAAGGGACCTGGATAGACTAGAAAATTGGGCTGAAATTAATAAAATGACATTCAATAAAGACAAATGCAGGATTCTGCATTTAGGCCACAAAAACAAAATGCACGGGTACAGGATGGGAAATACCCGGCTTAGCAGTAGTGCGTGTGAGAAGGACCTTGGAATTGTAGTGGATCGCAAGTTGAACATGACCCAGCAGTGTGATGCTGCGGCAAAAAAGGCAAACGCGGTTTGGGGCTGCATAAACAGAGCTATAGTTTGCAGGTCGAGGGAAGTAATAGTCCCACTATATTCTGCATTGGTCAGGCCTCATCTGGAATACTGCATTCAGTTCTGGGCGCCTCATTTTAAGAAAGATATAGACAAGTTAGAGCGGGTTCAGAAGAGGGCGACAAGGATGATAGCCGGTATGGAGAACAAGTCTTATGAGGAAAGGTTGAAGGAACGTGGCATGTTCAGTCTGGTGAAGAGAAGGCTGAGGGGTGATATGATTGCACTCTTTAAGTACCTGAAGGGCTGTCACATAGAGGAGGGTACAGATTTGTTCTCTGCTGCCCCAGAGGGTAGGACTAGGTCTAATGGTTTTAAGTTGCAGGAGCGTAGATTCAGATTGGATATTAGAAGGAACTTCTTGACAGTAAGGGCGGTTCGGCAATGGAACCGACTGCCTAGGGAGGTGGTGGGATCCCCTTCGCTGGATGTCTTCAAGCAGAGGCTGGACAGCTATCTGCGGGAGATGCTCTAGCTGTGGATTTCCTGCTGTGAGCAGGGGGCTGGACTCGATGGCCTACAAGGCCCCTTCCAACTCTATGATTCTATGATTCTATGATATGCTTGGAACAACCTTTCTCTTTTTTCAGGTCCCTCCTCTGCATCCTCGTTTTTCAGTGCCGTAGCCATGCCTGTGTTTCCTTTGTCTTCCCCACCTCCTCCTCCCCCCCCACATGCGCACACACAGCAACCCTAACCTGCTCCTCCACTCCTGACGTCTCTAATGCAGACTGCAAGCTCTCAGGGACAGAGATCCTGCTGAGTGCTCAAGCAGTGCTTACTACTCCATCTGGTTATCATGTCTACTTATATGACCTATGAGGCTTTGATGTTCTGGCGAGCATTGTATCCTCCCAAGGGGACTCGTGGGGATGGCCATAGCTCAGTGCCAGAGCATCTGCTTTGCATGCAGAAGGTCCCAGGCTCAATCTCCAGGAAGGGCTGGGAGGGTCCCCTGCCTGAAACCTGGAGAGCCACTGCCAGTCAGTGTAGACAGTACGGAGCTAGATGGACCAATGGTCTGATTCAGGATGAGGCAGCCTCCTATGTTCCTTCGCTGATGCATCCTGTAAAAAAGGGAGATGTCAGAACTCAAAGCCAGCATGTCAGGAGGGTCACATCCACACCATACATTTAAAGTGTGGTGTAGTGGTTAGAGTGTTGAACTACATCCAGGGAGACCAGGGTTCGAATCCCCACACAGCCATGAAGCTTCCTGGGTGACCTTGGGCCAGTCACTGCCTCTCAGCCTCAGAGGAAGGCAATGGTAAACCCTCGCTTACCATGAAAACCTTATTCATAGGGTCACCATAAGTCGGGATCGACTTGAAGGCAGCCCATTCCCATTCCCAAAGTGCATGGCTTCCCCCAAAGAATCCTGGGAACTGTAGTTTGTTAAGGGTGCTGAGAATTGTAGCTCTATGAGAGGTAATCTACAGTTCCCAGGGTTCCGTCCTCAGCATTTGCAGGTATGACCAGGAGACACCCCAATCTGAAATCCCGGCAAACTGCTGCTGCCAGTCAGACGGTCCCAGGTTCAATTCCTGGCATCTCTAGGTGGGACTAGGGATTTCCCCTTTCTGAATTCTTGGACAGCCACTGCCATACTGAGCTAAATAGACCAATGGTCTGACTCAGTACGCGGCAGTTTCCTGTGCTCCTGTGGGGATGTGCAAAGGGAGAAACAGAGGCTTGAAGAAAGAGGTAATGACAGAAAACCATGGACTGTAAATAGGGCAAGACCGTATTATCCCAGAAGGTTACTGGCAACTGAACAGGAAGGATTCACCTCCTGACGCCCCCTCCCACTTTCTGTATTTATTCCTTGGAGGGAAGGGGGAGGAAGAGATGAGAAAGGAAGGGATGCAAGCCCTGCGCATCAGAAGCTGGAGAGAGCCGCCTGCTTGCCACCCCATGCCCCGAGGCGCAATCTGTCTGCCACATGTGGAAGGGAGCATACATTCCACAATAATGCAAAGCAGGTCACTTGCAAAGCCCACAGAGGCGGGGGCATGTCGGCTGCATGCTAGACCAGAGTTAAACTCTGCTCCCCAAAGACCTGGCTTGGTGTCTTTATAAACATGGGGGCCGCTTAGAGCAAGGAAGTCTTGATGTGGTGGACAATGTCAGGACACAGCAAGGTGGGCCCTTGTCACTCTTCGCCTAAGTTGTGGTCAACCCTGGCTCAAATTAAACTTAATGACTGGCGGTTAAGTCCGGCTACGATTTGGTCTGAAACCTGCTTTTAAATACCAGGCTTCCTTGCTCAAATGCAGGAAGTCAAGAGTTTCTCTGAGCAGATGCAGAGTAGAAGCTGAAAACAGATTAGGAGGAAATGAATTTTCACCACATTTTCCTAACTTGAGCGCACTGCACATGGGAAAATAAAAATTCATGTTCTCCAGATTTGAATTTCAAATAACTTAACCAAAGAAACGTATTAACGAGATACAAACAAGAATAACATATAAGCAGGGGTAAAATCATTACTTAATTAACTGATTAGATCAGTGGTTCCCAACCTTCCCGCCCCCCCCCCATGGACCATTTGAAAATTGCTGATGGTCTTTGCAGACCATTCACTGATTTTTTTGCCTGTCTTAATGTGCTGGGCTAGATGCTGTTTCATTTTTAATGGTATTTTTACTGCTTCTTTTATTGCTTATAATGTATTTTATTGTATTACAGTTTGCATTCCATAGAATTCAAATTGTAAGACAATCAAGTACAATTTAAGAAATAAAGGAAGCAATAAAAATACAATTAAAAATCAATATATGTATTTAATGT
Source organism: Rhineura floridana (assembly GCF_030035675.1). Classification (NCBI taxonomy): domain Eukaryota; kingdom Metazoa; phylum Chordata; class Lepidosauria; order Squamata; family Rhineuridae; genus Rhineura; species Rhineura floridana. The sequence continues at coordinate 42,981,504 of NC_084490.1, read as the reverse complement.
GAACACGCCACGGACCACCTGAAGCTCACGGACCACTAGTGGTCCACAGACCACAGTTTGGGAACCTCTGGGTTAGATTAATCAGTTTAAAAACTTTGATTGACTATAAAGGCACCCCTGATTTAGCTGACATTTTTTAAAAAATCAATTATTTTGAATATAGTTTCTTGTAAAAACTGAAGAATACCTCTTCTAAGCTGGTGCCTGTTGTGATATAGATGTACGCAGCATATAAATTCATAGCTCCCATTCATGAGGTTTGCCTGCGTCTCTTTACAGCTTTTCCTGAGGTTCATTGTTTTCCACACAATCAATGTGCAGTGCTTACAGAGAGAATCCAGATGTCTCTCCTCAAAGATGGATGTCTGTCACATTTTCTCAGTATTCACAATGACTCTGAAATAATTTTTCCATAAACTAGCATGCCAAATGTGACCATGAACACGTTGTGAGATGGAATGGACATGAGTGCGATGGGTACCTCTGGGATCCAGACTGTGACATCACCAGTGACAAGTGACTAGGGAAGGGGGAATCTCTCAGTTTCGGTTTCTCTCCGTTTCTCATATTTCCAGTCTTAAGTTCAGGTCCTCACATTACCACATCAGTTTGCAATTCTTTTTTTAAAAAAATCTCCTAATATATATATATTTGTATGCCCTTTTGCCTAATATACATATTTTTGCAAGCAATCTCCCCTAATATAATTAATTTTTGTCTGATGTTTTTGTATGTTATTGTTACTGTAGTATATGCATTTCTATACACATTACTTGGCTGGAGAACTACATTACAAAATTTGGTGAAGTGCAAATTTTGAAGGATGGGTGTGTTTTGGCTCTCATCTTCTTTCAAAAAGTGCAAATCAGGTAAATTCACCTTTAAATGTGAATAGAATCTGTTTTTCCCCCACCTGCAAGGTGACACAACTCTAACCCCCTTTCACATGCTATAATTGCTATCAGGGCCGGTTCTAAAGGGTGGCCAGGTGGGGCACTGGCCCGAGGGCCCTGGAGCTACAGGCGCCCGTGAGGGGCCCTCCACTCCCCTTCCATGAGCCGCCCAAGCCGCCCACCACCACCCCGCTTCACCTACCTTTCTCTCTGCTGTTTTTTGCAGTGCGCGCAGGGTTGCCATCAATCAAGATGGTGGCTGAGGTTTCCGTAACGGGCTGAAACCTCTGCTGCCATCTTGGTTGATGGCAGCAATGCACGCACTGCGTGCCATCAACCAACATGGCAGCAGAGGCTTCAGCCCCTTACAGAAACCTCGGCTGCCATCTTGATTGATGGCAACCCCGCGTGTGCAGTGTGCGCAGCTGCAAAAAACAGCAGAGAAAGGTAGGTGAAGCGGGGGATGGCGGACGGCTCGGAAGCTCCTGTCCTGCGATCCGCGGTGTGGCTCCTGCCACGGATCACAAAAGGGGAGCAGAGGGGCCCAGGGCAGGCTGATGCCCAAGGGCCCCACCATGCCTGGAGCCAGCCATGATTGCTATCAGGGCCGGTTCTAAAGGGTGGCCAGCCCTGGAGCTACAGGCCCTGGGGCCCTGATTGCTATCATAAACAAGTGTAAAATTATGCATATTGGAGCAAAAAATCTTAATTTCACATATACGCTCATGGAGTCTGAACTGGCGGTGACCGACCAGGAGAGAGACCTCGGGGTTGTAGTGGACAGCACAATGAAAATGTCGACCCAGTGTGCGGCAGCTGTGAAAAAGGCAAATTCCATGCTAGCGATAATTAGGAAAGGTATTGAAAATAAAACAGCCGATATCATCATGCCGTTGTATAAATCTATGGTGTGGCCGCATTTGGAATACTGTGTACAGTTCTGGTCGCCTCATCTCAAAAAGGATATTATAGAGTTGGAAAAGGTTCAGAAGAGGGCAACCAGAATGATCAAGGGGATGGAGTGACTCCCTTACAAGGAAAGGTTGCAGCATTTGGGGCTTTTTAGTTTAGAGAAAAGGGGGGTCAGAGGAGACATGATAGAAGTGTATAAAATTATGCATGGCATTGAGAAAGTGGATAGAGAAAAGTTCTTCTCCCTCTCTCATAATACTAGAACTCGTGGACATTCAAAGAAGCTGAATGTTGGAAGATTCAGGACAGACAAAAGGAAGTACTTCTTTACTCAGCGCATAGTTAAACTATGGAATTTGCCCCACAAGATGCAGTAATGGCCACCAGCTTGGATGGCTTTAAAAGAAGATTAGACAAATTCATGGAGGACAGGGCTATCAATGGCTACTAGCCGTGATGGCTGTGCTCTGCCACCCTAGTCAGAGGCAGCATGCTTCTGAAAACCAGTTGCCGGAAGCCTCAGGAGGGGAGAGTGTTCTTGCACTCGGGTCCTGCTTGCGGGCTTACCCCAGGCACCTGGTTGGCCACTGTGAGAACAGGATGCTGGACTAGATGGGCCACTGGGCTGATCCAGCAGGCTCTTCTTATGTTCTTATGTTCCTATGAATTAGAACGAGGCTTTTTTCCTTGAGCATCTGGAATAAGATATAAACCCCCGAAGATGCACAAGTGAAGTCAGAGCTAGTGTAGCACAGTGATTAGAGCCATGGTAGCCAACATGGTGATCTCCAGATTTTTGGACAACAAGTTCCATCAGCTCCAGCCAGCATGGCCAATAGGCAGGAATGATGGGAATTGTTGCCCATAACATCTGGAGGGCACCACCTTGGCTGCTTCTGGATTAGAGAATATAACAGCATATGTGTTTATTGTGGCATAGTGGTTAGAGCATCAGACTAGGACTGGGAATCAGGGCTGGCATCAAGCTTGAGTGGGCCATTGGTCCAGTAATGCCAATGGGTCCTTGGCACTAACTGCCCCCCCCCACAAACCATCAGGCATTGGTGGCAGTCATTTCTTCGCCCTGGATGGCCTTACCCAGTGGTAGCGGCACTGCTGAATTGGAGCTGGGGGCCTCTCAGATATAACTGGCATCAGGTGGCCTGATGTGCAATGTCAGGAAATATAACATGCATTGTTGGAAATATAACATGGCAGCTATCTGGCTGCTACTCAGACAGGGTAGCTGCCAGTCCCTCTCCAGGATGCCTGGGGCTCAGTTACTACCTCCCAGGCCTGTTGGGAAAATCGAAGTTCAAATCCCCACTCAGTCATGGAGCTCAGTGAAGCTCACTCTTTCTCAGCCTAACCTATGCTGAGTAAAAATGGAACAGTTTACTCTGCCTTAAGTTCCTTAGAGGAAAGGTGAGATGTATGTGTATTAAAAAAGAAGAAACAGATAAGTAAGATTTGGAACAATATGGCTGGATTAATTTTGATCACATACAGAAGGATTAGGTATTCAGATGTGCCTATTGCTAATCCTGCCACCATTTGGAGGGCTGGTTCACACAGAGCTTTAGTGTGGGTCTGGTGCTATTCACAATCCCTTTTAATTTGCATGGATCACATGATGTTGCACACAATCAGCAGCTGGATCGCAGTTTTCTCCTTTAAATCTGTAGTATATCAATGCTCTTTTAATCCGAAAGGGAAGGTAAAAACAACTTCAGTTCATATCTCTGAGTGCTTGTTGACTCTTTACTCCGATGCTTTAGGTGGGTATGTCAATAGTTCCCCTCTCCACGCCCACTCCCTCCTCCACCCTTCTTTCATTTCATTTCCTGTTTGGCTGCTGGCTCCCGTTCTGCAAGCCTACTGCAAATGTGCTTTATTTTTATTTCTCCCCTAATTTGTGCACAAAAGCATAACACTGTTCAAGCAAATATTTGCATTCCAGCTGGATTGTAGCAGGGAAAATACAAATAATCGCACTTTATGAAACTCTGGAACAAACTGAGCATGCTCAGTTGCCAAGGTAACTAGAGGAAGTGAAATTTTGACCTTAAGAGGGCATGGTCATTAGGAAGCTGCTTGATTAATCCTTTCCCTTCAGTGTGAATGAAAAGCACTGGGTTTGCAGCTTGCTTTGAGCCCCCTATGTGGACTGTGCAAACAGAAAATGGAGGTAAAAGCAGCATCTTTAATACGATGTTTTGCTCCCATGTGGATAAGCCCTTACTCTAATATAGTCACAATGGCAGGGATGGGGAACCTGAGGCCTTGGGGACAAATGTGGCCCTCCAAGCTTCTCTATTTGGCCCTTGAGACTCTCCAGGCCACACCCCTCACCAGCCCTGCCCTGCACTCTCCTCAGGGGTTTTTACTAGCCTGAATGTGTCACAGACCAGTGACAATTTTGCCTCTTGCTTGCCTGAAGAGAGGATAGAGAGATGTGGCATGTGAAAAAAAACTCTGTCTTTTGCATGGCTGGTATATGCCCACCTGCCCAAAGGTAAAACTCACATCCATTCCTCTGCCCCCTTTTGCCTCCGAACTCGCCCACCACTGGTATGTGGACCCCGGAAGCTTACCCATGAAGGAATGTGGCCCTGGGTGAGAAAAAGGTTCCTCAGCCCAGCCATCAGTCAACACACATGCCAACCCCACGCTTGTGTATGGAGGACAGCCATTTTGACATGTGTCCCTGAAAAATATCAAAAATGGCAGGACTGGCCGTACAACTCCCATCCTCCTCAACCTCTCCAGTCTTATGCTCTGCGCACAACCCTAATTACTTGTTGCCTCATTACACAAACACCCTGAAAGGCCTCTTGTCAGAACACACAAAAGTAGCACCCAGTGCCAACAGGCGTAGGTGTACATGTTTTCAAACCAGCTCTCCCTCCCTCCCTCCCTTCTGCTAGGGAACAGAGAGCAAAGTGGATTCCAGACAGCCTGCAGATAGCCACACACAGCTCTCCCCTTGTTCCTTTTTATCTCTCCCTTCTCAGCAACCCCCCCCATGCTTTCACTCAGCGTGTCTTACTGAGTCACACTCCATTTTTATCAAGCCCCTCTGGGCATTTGGCATGAACTCTGCAAGGAGTGGTTTACCACGCTGGCATTTACAAGGGATGCCAGGCAAGGCTTTGCTGCGCTGGAAGAAGGTTCAGCCCTCTCCTCTCCGAAAGGCATTCCTTCCATATCCCCTTTTCTGCTTGGTCTCCGGCTCTTTCAGGGATGGGGAGAGATAGCATAAGGGGGAGGAGGTTTGCTCTTCTATTCCTAAGTTAGTTGCACTGTTATTTGGGCTGGGATGACTTCCTAGTCTAATGCCCTACGTCCACAGGAGGGGCAGAGGGGCAAGCTGAGAAGGGGCAACTAGATTGCAATGACCCTTGTCAATTAAAATGTGCCTCCGTTCTCACTTTATGAGACTGAAGTTCCTTGATCTTATTCCTAGTTCCTTATTTAATAGAAAGTCCCATGAGCGGCCTGGAGTGTATATGCTCTTACACCCCAAATAGGCATGAGGCTACCTAGCAGCAGGCAGCGTGGGGGGTCTCAGATGCTTATGTGACCTCCCAACCACTGAGCCATTACTGCTTACCAGAAGGGAGGGGTGGGGCAGTGGGCAGGTTGGTACCAGTGCAAAGGCACCAGTGGCAGGGCCAGTTCTAAAGGGCAGCCAGGTGGGGCACTGGTCCGATGGCCCCTGGAGCTACAGGGGCCCCCTCAGCCACCCCTCTGCTCCCCTTCTGTGATCCGTGGGCCCCCCATGCCCCCCACACCGCCCCACGCCTCCACTTACCTTTCTGCTGTCTTTTACCATTGCCCTTAATGAAGATGGCAGTGGCGGTTTCCCTAAGGTACTGCAGCCCCTGCCGCCATCTTAGTTGATGGCAGAGATGTGTGCGCGTAGCACTCACACATGCCATCAACAAAGATGGCGGAGGAGGCGTCATCCCCTTAGGGAAACCGCAGCCGCCATCTTCCTTAAGGGCAATAGTAAAAGACAGCAGACAGGTAGGTGGGGGGCAGGGGGGGCGCATGTGTGCATGCACGCTCACATGCGCATGCATGCACACACACGCTGGGGCCCAGGGCAAGCTGATGCCCAAGGGCCCTGGCATTCCTGGAGCCGGCCCTGACCAGTGGAGCCAATCTGGTGCTCCTGCAGGTATGTTTGCATTATGCTGACCTCCCCACTGTGACGCCCCTCCTCCTCCTGCTAAGCAGCAGTGACTCATTTGTTGGGAGGTTAGGTAAGTGCCACCTCCCCACTATGCCGTCTGTAGGGTTGTGCTAAAATTCTGCCCAATTCAAATTTTCTACTGAATTTTCCATTAATTCATTTATTCTCTATCATTGCAGACTGGATTTTTATGTAGCGATTTTCCTTGGCTATTTTTCTAAAAGAAATCCACCTTTAAATATCGATATTGAGAACAAAAATTTTTATCGATACTTCCTTTCAAAATATCAATATTTCAATTAAAATTATCTATATTAATATCAATATTTGTTTTGCGGGGGGGAAACGGACTGGTAAAAAGACCAGCTAGTAGACAAAGAATGAACTGGAATCAATGTTAGGTCAACAGAATGCTTTTAAACTGACACTGAGCAACAGATCCCGTCCCTAGCCATCTGCTATCGAGGCTACCCCACATCATTCAGCTCCATGACAGGGTGGTCATGGGTTTTACTTTACAGTCCCCCATTTGAAGGGCTCTCTGGTCCAAGTCCAGTTTAAAGTTTAAGAACTCCTCAAAAGGGGCCTTGAAATTGCCTGTCAGCAGTTAGCTGCATCTGGACAGTGGACTGAACAAGGACGCAGGTCACCTGGTCTGAGTCTTCCCCACTATGGGTGAGATGTATTGCATCTTTAAACAAGTGATAGTAATGATGACTAAACATGCATCTATATAGTTTAGCATATGCAAATTTTATGCAAACCTGTGTCCTCCTTCATGATGCACCAGCATTATCTGTTGTCATCAGCAATGTGCTGGTGTGACATGCTGTAATAATACCTGATGACCTCAGGCCACACTTACAAAAAGGAACTTAATCCCTAAATAGCCCACCTCACGTGACACATCCAGACCCAACGGGATACTGTCCCTACAAGACACTTGAGCATTGTGTCATAGCTTCTTAGAACTTGGAAACTTGAAGAGGCAACTTTTTCCAGGTTGGGGCCAATTTGGAATGAAAGCCTTTTTTAGAGTTGGAATGGGTGTTCCCATTTGTCTTTTCATTCACAATTCTGCTGGGATATAACCACCAGCTATCTGGGTTGTCAATCTATTTCTTCTGCAGCAGTTGCAGAATAAGATTTTGTTCTTTATGTCATTTCCAGTACCAGGCCTCTGGGCAGCCTATTTGACTTGCTCAGGGCATTTGGTTAGAGAGCTTGAAGTCACTGGTGGGTAAGGTCTAGGATTCTTGTTCGTCCAGTGGTGGCTGGTGCCCATTGGCACTGGTAGGGCGGAAGGCAGGGAGCCCAACAGAAGGCAGAGACAGAGCGATGATAGGCAGAGCCACAGCAAAGGCAGGCACAGGTGGCCGATTCTGTTTTTGCCCCCCCCTCCTTGCTGCATTCTGCAAGGATAAAAATGAGATTAAGGAAGCAAACAGCCAGGGCCAGCCTCCAAACTGGTTATAAGTAAGAAAGCAGATGGGAGTGGGGGAATGAAGACTGAGATTGGTGGGGCAGTGCCCTGCTTGCCCTAATCGACCACCCTCCACTGTTTTCCTCATAGATTGTGGTACAACAGAGGAGCAGCTGGTGGGGAGAGACAGCAGTGAAGGCACAGCCTCCTGGCAGTGACATCACTACTAGGTAACCAGGGTGATGAGTGGGCAGGGCAGGGCGGTTTGGGGGCTAAGCTGGAAAATGCTTTGATTCCTGCCACTTTCGGGAGAAGGTGTTCTAGTGCTGTCCCATGGCCATTGTTGAAGTCCAGTCCAGTCAGCTTCTGTTGTCCTTCACCTCAGGAAGCAAAATGTCTTGGAGTTCCCCTGGGAGTTCCCCTAGAATTTCTTGACTGGGAAATTTAATCCAGTAGATGGGGACAAACAGAAAACAATGGGGACAAAAGGAAGCCACAGACCTGAACGTACAAGATCTGAACAGGGTGATTTACAACAGATGCTATTGGAGGTCGCTGATTAATAAGGTCACCATAAGTCATAATCGACTTGAAGGCACATAACAACAACAACACGGGGACAGCTGTGAAGATGTTTTGAACAATCAGCTGAAGTGTGTCCCAGCCCTAGTTTAGTTTCATACAATATTTGGGGAAGGTCCATTCTGGTGCAATTTCTCATTTACACATGAGGCAGTTGGTAGACTTTTCATCGACACAGGGACAGTGGCGGTTCTTGTGGGGATGGCTGCTAGTCCAAGTGATTAGCAGCAGTCAAGGTGGATCACCTTCACTGCAGGGGTCACCAAACCAGTGCCTGTGATTGACTGTGTCCCTGCCAGTTCGAGGTATGAGGGAGAAATTTGATTCAGTTTGCATTTAAAGCCAAATTTATCACATTTGCACTTTCCAAAATGTTATGAGAACCAAAACACAGCCATCCTTCACAATCTGCACTTCTCCAAATTTTGCAATGCAGTTCTCCAACCAACCAACCTTTGTAAAAATAAATGTATGTGGGGAAAGTGTACATAAAAATGAATATATGCATGAAAATATCATAAAGATGCATTATAGTAGGATAATTTGCTTACAAAAATGTGAACATTAGTCAAAGCTGCCTACAAAAATTTGTTTATTTGGACAAATACTAAAATGCTGGAGAATTTTCATGATTTAAAAAAAAATCACATATTGCTGCAGAAATGTGGAGAAACTGAATTTCAGATTGGTAAAATGAAAAACTGAGAGAACGAAATTTGACAGATCCTTTTACTTCTACCAGTACCTCCTATGGCCCCTGTGAAAGGTAATAGTAAATATCCCCTCAAAATCCACAATGCATGACAGACTGTTTGCTCTTCCTGCTCAGTTCCTGTTTGTACTGGTTCAGCCTCTCCTACATTGAACAAGCCCCCTTAAACATGCCTATGCTTCACTGGATGCCAGAACTGGAGGTCCACCCTCCTTTCTGTTCTGCACCATCTTCTGTTCCTGTCTCTTTTCCTGCTCTCTTTGATGTGGCAGCTATTTTGTGTTATTCCACAACTACCATTTTGTGACTGGTGTCCATGGCAGTCTCTCAAAATTCCACATATGTACTTATGAAGAGCCCTGCTGGATCAGGCCAGTGGCCCATCTAGGCCAGCATCCTGTTCTCACAGTGGCCAACCAGATGCCTCTGGGAATCCCTGCAAGCAGGACCTGAGTGCAACAATGCTCTCCCCACCTGTGATTATTGCCTCTGACAGTGGAGATATAACCAGGGCTGGTTCTAAAGGGCGGCCAGGTGGGGCACTGGCCCAATGGCCCCTGGAGCTATAGGGGGCCCCTCAGTCGCCCCTCCGCTCCCCTTCCGTGATCCGTGGCCCCCCACCTACTTGTCTGCTGTCTTTTACTATTGCCCTTAACGAAGATGGCAGCCGTGGTTTCCCTAACGTACTGAAGCCCCTGCCACCATCTTTGTTGATGGCAGAGATGCGTGTGCGTAGCACGCACGTGTGCCATCAATAAAGATGGTGGCAGAGGCATCATCCCCTTAGGGAAACTGCGGCCACCATCTTCGTTAAGGGCAATGGTAAAAGACAGCAGACAGGTAGGTGGGGGGCCACATGCATGAGCACGCACACACACACATACACACTGGAGCCCAGAGCAAGCTGATGCCCAAGGGCCCCGGCATTCCTGGAGCCGGCCCTGGATATAACATAGCCATTTGGGGCTAGTAGCCATCAATAGCCTTATCCCCTGTGAATTTGTCTAATCCTGTTTTAAAGGCCTTCCAAATTGGTGGCCATCACTATGTCTGGTGGGACCTAATTCCATAGTTTAGCTATGTGCTGTGTGAAGTACTGTCTGTCTGGGATCTCAGTGTGCCCCCTGGCCCAAATAGGTTAGCAACTCCTGCTCTGTAGCATATGAGAGTAGACTGGAGGTCATGCCTGTAGCACCCACTGCCAATGCTTATAGCTATCACTTCCTAGAGGTACAACTTGTGACAGGTTCAGTGTTATGATGAAAGCTGCAAGTGCCCTAAGAAAGCCTTTGTGTCTGTGATGTGTCATTTGCGAAATGTGGTTAATGCAAGACAGAAACCGGAAAAGAACTGTTTTTGAGTCAGAATGCACAATCTGGCCAAAGGAAGTTTTACATATGAATGACAGGTGCAGCAAACAAAATGAAAACTGATGTAAGCGTCACATTTAATATGCAAGAAGGCAGTTTAAGAATGCCAGCCATAAATTCAGAACATTACACTGGATTGAAAACCAAACACATTTAGGAGCCCCCATGGCAAATCTAGCATGAATGAGCATTTTCAGAAGTGCCTTCCCGCCCCCTCCAACCCCATTCCATCTTGACTCCACCCGACACTATCCTTTGTGACAGAAATAGGAGTTCTGTTTCTGGCATTCTTCACAGCTTGGATGAATTGCTTTAAAGCTGAGCAATACTGTTCAGCAAGTGAAACTGGCAATCCCTCTCTTTCATGACCTTTAATTTTTTCCTCTGTTTCAGTTGTGGGAAAAAGGAAAGGGATTATTTGTTTAGTCCAGAGGATATATGTTTGTGTGCATAAGTGTGTGTGTGTGTGTGTGTGTATCTATATATCCCAACTTGGTTTCTTTCCAAATGGCATCAGTGACCTACAGAATCCTTCTGGCTTGGCAGGAGGTGAAAACCCGGAAATGGAAGATTTTATTTCTGGCTTTTTGCAATGAGAAAGTGCCTTACACTAGTGCAGTGTGGGATTTTTATTCCCAGCACAAATTAAAAGAGTGGCCTGAAAAGGAGGTGCAAATGTATCCAGTGTGTGGTTCCTGTTGCAGATCTCTGTCCCTTTGCAACATTGGCTCCTTGCAGAGAGAAAGCTCACGATGAGGCAAAGTTTTCACATCAAAACGTTACTGGGCCATAAAGTCCCTGTGCCAGAAATGCAATTCACGGTTGGAAGGCTTGTATTTGCATACAGGTCTGCTGTACCCCATATGAAGCATGTTGTAAGATTTATGTAAATCTCTCTACAAACACAATGTTATCCATGAAGGTTTTGGCTTACCGCTGTAGTTCCCATGTCCTAAAACAGGGATGGGGAACCTGTGGCCCTCCAGATATTGCTGGACTACAACTAGGAATGAGCAAACCTGACAATTCCAGTTTATCTCAAGCTGCATAAAATCCCAAATAATCTTGAGAACCATAGTTTATTAAGGGCGCTGGAACTGTAGCTCTATGAGGAGTAAATGACAATTCCCAGGTTTCTTTGGGGGGAAGACATGGCCTTTAAATGTATGGTGTGTATGCAGCCATAGTTTCTCATTTTTCCAGTCTTAAATTTAGTTCTCCAGAATTCCCTACCAGTTTGCGTTGTTGTTTTTTACAAAAGTCTTTCTGAAAAATTCATAACTGTAGTGTGAATTTCTCCTTATATACATATTTTTGTATGAAATTTTGCCTAATATATCCATTTTGGAGGGGAAATTCCTCTAATATAATGCATTCTTGTTTGTTATTGTCACTAATATACGTATTATATATATGTGCATTCTTGTACATCTTCTTTGGCTGGAGAACTACACTACATTTGCAGAAGTGCAAATTTCGAAGGACAGCTGCATTTCGGTCCATGTATTGTTTTGGAAATTAGGTAGGTTTGTCTTTAAATGTAAACTGAATTGAATTTCTTCCCAGTCCCTAACTGCAGCACACATCATCCCAATCCTGACCAGTGCAGGCCGGCGGCTCCGATGACATTGGGACAGTGAATCCACTCTGAGTTTTAGTCCAAACTTTCAAGGAGCTTTCCAAGGTGCAGCACCTCAGAGTAGGGGGCCAGGAAGAGGGAGGGAAAATCTCAACATTATACACTTGTTACTATTTTGACATTTGATCAGATCTGCAACTTGTTTTTATATGCATCGGAACAAAATATGGCACACCCTTTCAACTTCAGAGCTGCAAATTAGTGCATTTGTACAGAAAAAGAAAAAGGCTAGAAAAGTATCAAATTATGTCTCGCTCTTCCCCCCCCCCATATGTTGTCATTTTTTAATTTTTATTTTGAGGCTAGGGGCTTCAAAAGCTGGAAGTGGCCCAGGCCTCTCTGGACCTCTGAGAGGACCTGGCTGGAAAAATACTACACAGGCATCCCAACAGAGCTGCAAGGTTCATCCCTGTGAAATATGAGAAAGCAATAAGGGAGAAAAGAGTATCTTTAAGCATGTGCAAAGCCTTCTTTTGGGGATGGAATTTTCTGAAAATTTTCATATCAAGCTCATCTGCACAGATTTATTTCTAATTCCTGTCTCATTCCTTAATCTCAAGGAGAAGCAAGTTCACCCCGTTCCGCTAAAAACAGTCCTCACATATTATACGCATTATTACATACACAGACATTCCAGGCTTCCTAAAGTAATCAGCGTATTAACAGATACATAGAACAAAGCATCTAAGTGTATATAAATATGTACCTATTAATAAGCTTAAAATTATGCTGCAGAAATATAGTACAGCATGGGGCATGGCTCTTTTATAAGTATTCTATGTACAATGTATTTTAAAAGGCATATAGGTTTTTGCATATACTTTTGCATAATATTAGTCATTTTTGTTTTGTTTTGTTTTTTAAACAAATGCACGAGCCACTCAGACTTAAGCAGGTGTTTGATGCAAGAGGTAGCCTGATGTGAACAAAGCAAGACTGAAGGTAGCCTGATATGAACAAAGCAGGACTGAATCAGAAACTGCAAATTCCATCTAGAAATCAATTTAAAACAGATTCTTTCTCTGTCCCTGCCCTCCTTCATTACAGGCCCCATTTATAAACCAGAAACTGTGACTTTCCAACATGGTTGGGCCTCACAATGGATGTCCCCCTTTTATAGAAGCCATTACACATATCTGCCTCTGCCTCTCTCTTCCACAGTAATTTAAAAACAGTGCCACCCATTGCATCCTAACACATCAAGGGCAACATATACTGGTGTGCTTCACAAGAGCCCCACCTTGAGTGATTCATCAAAATTTAAGCTCTTCCAACAGAGCTTAAATTATATACCCTACAGGTAAGAAAAATAGCTGAAGGTATGTTATATTATGCTAATACCACTTCATACAACCAGCAAACCCACAGAAGGTATCACACCCATGTACCATGATTCTAAAGAACACCACACACACCCTTCAGGTTTAATTTCCTTTGCAGGGGGAAGAGCAGCAAATCACACAAAGCGAGACACACCTCCCCCCAAAAGAAACACCAATACTTGAGCATTATCAGGGCCAGCCCTAGGAAAAATAGTGCCCTAATGGGGAGTGCCTTCAGCACCCCTCCATGGTCAGCTTTGCAGGACCACCCAGAGAGTTTATGGGGCCTGGTGCAGGTGTGGTGTTGGGGGCCCTGCTGCTGCCTCCTACAAGGACCCATGTATGTACATACAAAGCTGGGGGCCACATGTGAGAATTACTGCATATACTGACTACATGTGAGAATTCTTGCCTGCAGCTCCTCCTTTCCCTGGGATCAAGAAGAATGATAGATCTGCTTCATTTTTTTCTTACTTGGGATAAGGGAATACAGATTGGTTTGTGCTTCTCCTGAGTACCTCCTCCAAATTCCAAACCCCTTCTGACAGAGCTTCTTTCTGATTCCTGGGGCTCAGTCTCACTGGTTTTGATACTGGCCTTCTCCCCTGCTCACTCAGGAAGGATTCCCCCCTTAAGGCCTAGCCTCACACCACTCCAGTGCGTCTCCCTGTGGTATCTGCCACAGAAAGTTACTCTCCAGTGGCACTTTGTCTGGAAGTTTTAGGTGGTGATCACTCACTCACTCACTCTTTGAACTCTTTCCCCAGTGGGCCTGGAGTTCTCTCTGTGACAATAACAGGCCGCTTACTCTGCCAAAGAAAAAAAATCCCCTGTTCTGTCTCTCCTTACAACAAACTCTGTAAGCAAGGCTACTTAGCCTGGGCCAATAATAAGCCTGCTTGTCCAATCTTATCTCTGTTGCTGCCCAGACATAAAGAAAGATTTTACCTTACCATGATTGGTTTAAAAGACTTCCTTACAGTTAGGCTACAGGCCTATTGAATACGCATGCCCCTCCCTTCCAGCCTCCTAAGGATACATTTTACAGTTAGCTTAAGCCTCAAATTAGTATTGATTTTCATACACAATATAAAATATTTACTTCATCATGGCTGAGCAGAGGTCCCATTATGTCACAATTACATGTTGAGATTCAGTGTCATCTTACATTCTGTTATACCATTTCCTCTTCTTATGAAAACTAAACACAAAATACTAAGAATTCTGGTGAACAATGTGTCAGGGCAGGGGCCAATGTTATACACAAGAACTGAGCCGGGGGGGGCTTTGCTTTGTGGAGGCCTGGGGAAATGGCCCCAGATTCCCCCCCCCCCAGCAGCCCTGCAGATTTGCAGAGTAACCAAGCTGCATGGCTTGTGCAGGATTGCAAAACATTGCAGTGTAACAGGCCCTGCTACTGCCAGGCTTTTTTCCAGGAATGTCTTTGAAAAGGACGCAGAGCAAGCTACCTCTTTTTTTGCTGCTCTGCTTTCAGTGCACTCCTGCGCCAGTTCTAGCATTCCAGTGATGTGATGTGGGTGGCTCTCAAAGGATGACTCTCATGGAGTTGTAGTCCCCATGGAGTTGTAGGCCTATATTTGTTATTATGTTCAGCACACAGTGGCAATACATCCTTTAGTAGCATAGGATTCCTGTACTCAAAGCACAGAACATCCCAGGCTGTGTACACACTACACATTTAAAACACCCCTAACTGTAGAATTTCCCCTCAAGAATCCTGGGAATTGTAGTTTACCTCTCACAGAGCTACAATCCCCAGCAACCTTAACAAACTACAGTTCCCAGGATTCTTGGGGGGGGAATTCTACATTTAGGGGTGGGAAATTCTACTGTTCCCAGAATTAGGAGCAATTTGCACTAAAATGATAAAGAATTTTCATGAGAATTTAAAAAAAATAGCAAATTACTGAAGAAATGTGGAGAACTGAATTTAAAATTGGAAAAATGAGAAATGGAGAGAACCAAATTTGACAGTTCCTTCCATCCCGATGAGCAGGATAATGAGGGCAACAACACTCTCCTGCTCATGTTATCCAGCAACTGGAAACTGGATAGCTCTCTTGAGTTATCATGGTGAAATATCCATTGATAAAATGCCCTCCATAAATCCATCTAGAAAGAAAGACAATATTTGGTTTCCCCCCCATATCCTACCAGGGCAATACATCAGAGCCAAAGCAGCCTCTAAAAGTCAACAAGTATACCCTTAAGTCTCAGACTCTTCAATTAAAATTGCCCCTCAGTTTAACCAATAAAATCTTTTGGTCATTAATCTACTAATTAAGCTAATTAAAGTTTGCAGTCCTTTGATTTTTGCTCACGTTCACAGCCTGATTGATTAAAGTATCCTGAAGTCACAAATGAATTTCCTCCCCAAGGCAGATTGGCTAATGATGCTGGGAATGGCATAAGCAAGGGACTGAAAATGGTTGCAGATGAGTATTGAAAGCAGTAGACTTGAACATGCTTACGTACAGAGAGGCAGTGTGGTGTGTGGTAGCTAGAGGCTTGGCCTGGTGAAGCCCAGGTTGCAATTCCCACATTGCCACTCCACTCTGGCACACTGAATAATCAAACGTTAGCATTGGAAGGGACCTTTTAGTTTAACATTCTGCTCACTGCAGGATCTACAGTAGAGGATGCAACTATTTGTCCCTGAGGGTTGGCTGCCCACCTTCTGCTGAAATGCCTCCAGTGATGGAGAGCCCACCAGCTCCTGAGGCAGTCTGTTCCACTGTTAGTGGGAGGTTTCTCCAAATATTTAGGCAAAATCTGCAATTTCTACCCATTGGTTCTATTTCTGCCCTTCGGAGAACAGAGAACAAATCTGCTCCATCTTCTGTGTGACAACCCTTCAGATATTTGGATCACATCCATGCCATACATGTCAAGCACATGGCTTCCACCCCCCACAAAAGAATCCTGGGAATTGTAGCTGACCCCTCACAGAGCTAAACCTCCCAGCACCCTTAACAAACTGCGGCCCCCAGGATTTTTGGGGGGAAGCATGTGTTTGAAATGTTTGGTGTGGATGTGACCTTGAAGACAGTCCTCATGTCTCTCTTTCATTCTTCTCTTCTCTAAGCTAAACATACCCAGCTGTTCCAGTCATTCCTCACAGGCCTTGGTTCCATCTTGGTTGCCCAGGGATGACCTTGGGCCAGACACTGTCTCTAGCCTAATCAATCTTTCCAATAGTTGGGTGGAACGGGGGGAGAATCATGCACACTGCCTTGAACCTTTTGCAGAAAGGGTAGAGAAAATGTAATTAATAAGAATAGTTTAGAGGGGGTGGCTAACCTGTGCTCCTGCAGATGTTGTTGAGACTCCAGTTCCCATCAGCCCCAGCCAGCATGGCCAATGGCCTGAGAAGATGAGAGCTATAGTTCATCTACATGTGGAGGCCCACCGATTAGCCACCCCTGGAGGAAATACTGCTGACTGGGATTACATCTACACCTCACTGTAGTTTACACCTCACAGACCTACAGTTCCCAACACCCTTAACAAATGAGAGTTCCTAGGATTCTTTGGGGGAAGCCATGTGCTTTAAATGTATCTCATGGATGTGACCTGGGACCAATGGGGCTTACTTCTAAATAGCTGTTAGGAATGCCAGAAGCTAATCTGAGCTGTACTGCTAGCAAATCTCTAGGATGGCTGCCAATCATTCACCCCCTGTCCGCTCCCGTTCTAGCTGCACCTGTAGAAGAACCTTTAAAAAGCCAGATTTGTGAGTGTGCAAAGTTTGTTATTGAGGGGGCAATGTGTCGGCTGAAGGGTGAGCCATTGGCTTGGAGCACACAAGGCAAGCAGCTGTTGAGACTGAGGAAATATGTTTAAAAACTCCTTATAACAGCAGGGACGAATCAGCACCTTTCTGTGTGCCACCTGACCATGACTTGGCATATCTGTGAACTGTTGGAGCCAGTGGAAAGTTTACAGCGCAATCCTGTTCTACATCCCCTCAAGTTCAATGGGGCTTCCTCCCAGATAAGCGAGTACAGGCTTTCAGCCATATAAAAGCTGCTAACACCCTTGCTTGATGGGAGAGCAAGGCCACATTCACACCATACATTTATTCCAGTATTGAAAAATGGAAATGGACTGCGTTCAAGTCTTTTCATGGTAAGCAGTATTCAGAGGTGCTTTACCATTGCCTTCCTCTGTTACCATTGCCTTCCTCTATTCCACTATAAATAGTCATGACTTCTCCCAAGGAATTCTGGGAAGTGTAGCTTATTAAGGGTCCTGAGAGTTTTTAGGAGACTCCTATTTTCCTCACAGAGGTACAATTCTCTGAATGGTTTAACAGTCAATCCCTCTTCCCAGAGAACTCTGGGGACTGCAGGCATGTGGGGGGAACAAGGGTCTCCTAACAACTCTCAGCATCCTTCACAAACTACGCTTCCCTCTTTGGGTAAAACCATGACCATTTAAAGTGAAATAACAGTGGAATGTGGCCCAAGAAGTGAAGTTGCTTTGGAATGCTGCCAACTGGGCCCAAATCATTGGCACCTGACACCAGCAGGCAAGCCCGAAAAGTACGGGACTTTGTTTTCATGAGAACAAACATGCCGGTACATGCAAAGTTGCCAATTCGTATGCATTTTCCCACAGTCCTCTTGACGGATGGTGCCACCTCAACAGAAGCGCATAGTTGGAAACGCCAGCTTTAAGCAGACTTTTCTCCAAACAACTCTTAATCCTAAGAAGAAACAGTGAGAGCAGCAAACAAGTTGACTGGGATTTAATTCGTTGTTCCCATCAGGTTAATAAAAGCTCCCTGCTCCACCTCCCCCAAAAGGCAGGTGTGTGTGTGTGTGTGCGCGCACGCACACATGCACACATCTGTTTTTAAGCCTCTGGAAACACAAACGTGTAACAGCCTCTCTGTTGGCTCTCCATCACCACCACCGCCAACACCCTGGGATGAATCTTTTCATGATTACTTTGTTTTTCTTTGTGCGGTTTTCTAGCTGGAAGGGGATTCTTCCGTCTCTGAATTGCTTCCAAAGCTTGCTTTCAGATAAGGAAAACCCAAGACATTTAGGGAACATAGGAAGCTGCCTTATATTGAGTCAGAGATCACTGGTCCGTCAAGCTTAGTATTGCCAGCACTGACTGGCAGCAGCTCTCCAAGGTTTCAGGTCTACCTGGAGATGCCGGGGATTTAACCTGGGATCTTCTTCACGCAAAGCAGATACTCTACCTAGAGGTAGAGGTGCTAGAGGTGGAAAATTCAAATAGGACCATCTCCATTCTATTGACTAACATGGGGGAACAATCTGGCAGGAAGTTCTCCTGCACAAGCCTCATTGAAATGAACTGAAGCTGCCCCAGAGTGCTGCTGGTAGCTTGTGGCCCGTGGATAAGGAGGCCACTTATGCATTATCAAAAAGAGAGGACAAAAAGAGGTAACCAATACACATCAACTTGGATATGCTAATTTTTAGGTATAGATGCACATTTTAAAACAATTCCTATGGTTTAAATAGAAATGCAATCCATCACTGCAGTTTTATCAAAATAAACATGACCAATAACTGTCAAAAACAGGTTTATTCAAAGGTGGACTGTATTCACGAAGTTTTCAAATAGCAAATATCTCACCCATGTATCTCAATGATCTTCCTCCTCTCTTCCCTCTGTTTTGTCAGCCCACTAGTTTACTTTTTGTATCTTCAAAAAAAGAAAAGAAATACAGCCCATCTCACCCTCAGCAGGGTAGACTGTGCCCAGGTGACCTGCAAGCCTGGCTGCCTGCTCAATCTGCTGCCCAGGGGAATTTCAAGCCTCCTTTTTAGGGGTTCTTTATCTTGAGCCCTTCAAACAGAGGAGCCCTTCAAATAGAGGACTGTTCTCTGCAAAGTAGGACACATGGTCACCCTTCTCATGGGTGAGATTGGTCTGCCCCCCCGCCCGCTCTGCAGCTCTGAATGACACTGAAAAATCAGTCGCCCTAATGCAGTGGTGCAGTTAGGTAACTAGATACTGGACTTCATACTCTGTGTGTGCGTGTGTGCTTTTTAGATGGCCCTGTAAATGACTTCACTTACCTCACAAGGTGCTAAATCAGCCCTACTGCTTTTGAGGGCCCCTCTGCTCATTCTGCTGAACAGGTCGGGGTCCTGGAAATCTGCCCCAAAGTCCGGCTCTGATGGCACCACAGGTCTAACATCTCTCAGCTGCCAGGACCAAACTGTTTAGGCTGCAGCGAGATGCCTCAGTGCCATTCTGGAGAATGTCCAGGAGAGAAAATGAAGGCCTTGTAAAGAGTTTAAACAAATGAAATTCCTTTTCGTTAATCCCAGTTGTGTAATCTGTTTGCAATTATTCAGTAGTGAGAGCCAGCATGTTGCAGTGGTTAGAGTGCTGGACTTGGACCTGGGAGACCAGGGTTCAAATCCCCGCTTGGCCATGAAACTCACCTGGTGACCTTTGGCCAGTCATTGTCTCTTAGCCTAACCAACCTCACAAGGTTGTTGTGAGGATAAAAGGAGGAGTGGGGGAGAACTGCGTATGCCATCTTGAGCTCCTAGGAGGAATGGTGGAATATAAACAAAATAAATAAATGGAATGTGCCACATGCTCAGAGGCAACTTGTTATTACTTCACACATTCTGAGGTGTTGGAAATAGCTCGGGGAAAGAGTACTGACCTTCCTAACAGAAATTATAGACAGGGCTTCTCACAGGGCTTCTGCAACTTCAGAGTCCCTCCGCATCCCTTCTGCTACAAGGCAATCAATGGCCCTCTCTGCATGTTCTGGCACACAATGGGTGCAAGCAGGAAACACCTCTCCCCACCTGGCAATCCCCTTAATCACACTCATTAATTGCCTTTGGAAGAGGAAGTGGGGGGGAAGCTTGGAAAGAGCAGCGAAGGCATTATTTGGAGCCTGTGCAGCTCCAAGGGCCTAAGGTGGGTGGCACCACAAGGTAAACAGGTTTGGTTGACAACAAACAAGACTGGGCGGGTATTTGATTAACAGTATGCCCATCTTGCATGCAAGAGAAAGAAATGAAAGATTTAGATTTATTTATTTTACTAAGTGAAGTAAATATATGTAGGCAGCAGGAGTGAAGCCAACATGTGGACAATTAAAGGCAGCTCCCATAGCACAGCCAAAATTTCTCAGCAGACATTTTCCCCCAAGAAAGTTTCTGAGATTTTTATTTTTCCAGTCTCTCTCCCCCACAGCCACCCACCCACATACATACCCCAAAGCCCCAGAATGATGTGAGCTTCAGGGCACTGCAGACAATGCAAAATGGCGGCCAGGCTGCCAACCCAGTCGCTTGCCCTGTTAAAAAAAAAAACTTTGGGGGGGAAAAAGAGAGAAAGGAACTGCTGCTACGGCTGCTAATGAATTCAGTGGGCGAAATCCATCTAAGTCATATTCAGGGTAGATGAGAGGAGGCTGGTCATTCCATTAGGGTGACTGGGGCACCATCCCACTAGTCTCGGTCTGGCCTCAGCCTGCCTGCCTTCCTTACAACTAAGGATGGGGGAGAAAATTGATTTGGTTCACATTTAAAGCCAAATGTGGCAAATTTGCACTTTCCAAAACAACATGAGAACTGTAACACGGTCCTCCTTCAAAATTCACACTTATCTGAATGTTGCATAGGGGCTTCTGGATTTCACAATCCTGCCCCCGTCACCATTTGCCAATTGCCATGGGACATCTGTTATGGAAGACGCCTGTGCGTGAATTTGTTTTATGTGGGGAAATCAGTGCATGACAATCAACACACAATCTTGTCAGAAAAAGGCTTTGATCCAATGGCATGGGTACCACGACGATTGGAAGTCCTTTATCTGCTGCAGCCTTCATCCGCCTTCACAGCCGTTGTAACATACACATTGTTCTGCCATTGAGGACTTTCTTGGATCGTTCTTTGTCTGGTTCCTCTCCCTTGACCTTACCGCCATGCGTGACCCTGTTGGGAGTACATGACTCCTGACGGCATCGCTCACAGGGTTCATTGGAACACGCAAGCCCACTCACCGCTACAAGGTGATGATCCACAGGCGTCTTCCATAACAAAAGTCCCATGGCGATTGGCAAATAGCGACGGGGGCAGGACTGTGAAATCCAGAAGCCCCTAGTCATGGTCCAGTACATCAGCAGTGGATACAGATTCAGACGGATCCATTGTTAAAGACTTTTTTGGAAGACAATCTTACTCGGTCACGAGTGATCGCCAAGAGAAGACAGAAATGCAAACATTACGGGGAAATGTGCATAGAAATGACTGTATGAGTGAAAATAACATACAAAAATACATTATTCCAGCAGACATTGCTTGAAAAGGAACTGCATACAAATAGCGGGAGAAATTCACACTAAAATGCTGAAGAATTTTCATGAGGATTTTTTTATTGAAAAAAATCCCCAATTGCTGCAGAAGTGAATTTAAGAAACCAAGAGAACCAAGACGGACAGAACTTTCCATCCATACTCACCAGCCGAGGGGTAGTGCTGCCTGCCAGCTTCTTAGTCTTGACCCTGTAGAGCGCAGCAGGGAGGAGGAGGGGATAAAGCTAGAATTAGTTGGTTCCATCTGTCATTGGTTCTGGCTCCACCTATCATCGGCCTCACTGCCTTCCACCCTTCCAATAGGCACCACCACTGGAATAGACCCAATGAAAGCAGTGGCCTTCAGTTACTTAAGTACATTTATTTCAATGGTTCGGTTCGGTTCTGAATACCTACCGTTGGCTACATCATGCAGTGAAATGATCTCCCCTCCTCTCAATTTCTCTGCCCCCAACCAAGGTGGAGGATTTCAAGAGGCAATGTGCATACAGTTTTAGCTGCTCCACGTGGCATGAAATTCCCATATAGTAAATAGTGGGAGTGACTCTGTGCTCTCAGTCACAGAGCCCTCTTTTTTTGGGGGGGCAGCATTCAGCAACTGCCCTAACTGCTGGAGTAACACCTGAAAGCTAGAGTGCTGGTCAGAAAAACAAAAATGCACCTAGATGCTCCATGCAGTCGGGACCACAGTGGAATCCCAGCTGTGTGGAGTGCATGTGCATGTTCAGCTACTGAGGGGTAAGCATTCTTTTGCAACAGCCACACTGAGCGCACATGGAGTGGGCAGGACCAGCAGAGGGCATGATGTCAGGGGTGGAGTCCCACTCCTCCTCCACACAATAGACCAGGGGTGGGGAATATCTTTCAGCCTGAAGACTGCATCCCCATTTCCTGGGGGCCACATGCCAGTGGTGGGCAAGGCCAGAAGCAAAAATGGGCGAAGCAACACATGCAAATGTTACCTTTGTACAGTTGGCTAATTTCTACAAATGCACCGCTCTACTTCCTCCATCCAATCAACCAACTGGCATGATCAGAGTTCAAGGACACATTCTAGCCAGGCAAAAACACTCAAGTAGAACAGGGCTGGTGAGGGGTGTGGCCTGAAGGAGGGGGTATGGCTTGGGGAAAGTCCCAAGGGCCAGATTGAGAGGCTTGGAGGGCCCCTGGGCCTGAGGTTCCCCACCCCTGTAATAGACCTTCATGTGGACAACTTATCAATTGAGCTGTTGCTGTTTGAACCTGTCAATCAGATGGTATGATTGAGAGGGCACTTTGAGTCCTTCTTGGAAAGCACAATGGATCACAGGGAAGAATTTGAGGTTTCTTAATTGCCGAGACAGCCACATATTGCTTCTGTTAACCTTTGAAAAGTGGGGAGGGGGAGTGTATACTAACTGGGTTCCTAAAATGTGCTAGTCCTTTAACCTTGAATGTGTCATTCTAACTTCACTCATGCAAAGTTTACACAGATCACTTGCTCCAGTTTCACAAAACCTCCCACCCGAGACCATAATGTGTCAAAGGGCCCCTCTCATCTTGCGCTTCAGATCTATAGCATGGGGAAGTAAAAGCAAAGTTAGAAAGTGATGGTATAGTTAAAGCTCTGTGAATTTCTTACCAGAGCTTCTTTCTCACCTTCAGGGCTCCAGACCTCCATCCCGTCCCCCCATTGCTACTGCGCCCATCATGTTTACCTGGCCTTTGATTCGTCTTGCTCTTAAAGAGGTCTGGGGCAGGCAGGATGAGAAGGGGAGGGCTGTGCTTTTAGCCAGCAGGTGAGATTGGTGTCAAAGAGAAAAAGGCTAACATCTGGAGAGGTCCATTAGCCAAGTCTCCAAGGGTTTGGGGAGGAGGGGAGAAAGACAAAGCACTAAATTCTTCCTATCCTAGGAAGGAGAGCACAGTTCCCTCAGATATAAATGAGGGCTTTTAATTTGAGACAGAGCTGAGGTCCAGAATTTGTGGAGTCATCATTGCTGTTTTTCAATGCCCAAGTCCAGCCTGGGAACTTGTACAACAGTAATAAAAAATAGAGTTGCCTCTGTGCACGCACAGAGTGACTTTAACTCATTGCTGAATAAACAACAGGGCACTACGCATATTTGTTCTGTGCTTTAATTTGATGCTTTTCACCTGTCTCCCATCAGGAGATGGGGAACCATTTTCAGACTGAAAGCCGCGTTCCCTTCTAAGCAACCTTCTGGGGGGCCACATGCCAGTGCGGGGCAGGGCCAGAAGCATCAGTGGGAGGAGCAAGGAATGCAATTTTTACCTTTGAACAGTAGACTTGTTTCTACACATACATTCTCACCCCTCTTTATCCTCCATTCAGGCAAGCAAGAAGCATTATCAGAATTCAACGACACATCCCAGCCCGGAAAAACACACAAGTGAGGTGCACACTGGGGCTGGTGAGGGATGTGGCTGGGGAGAGTCCCAAGGACCAGACAGAGAGGCCTGGAGGGCCATGTACAGTTCCTGGGTTCCCCATCCTACTCTATGACCATAGTTGCGTGCTAACAGGCTATCCAATGCTGGAGTTGACTTTGCAGATAGATATATAAATTAGGAATGCTTGAGGAAGTCGGTCTCTGTGAATTCCAGTGTAAACTGACCAGAGCCACACCTCCTGGACTGATCTGCTTATTGAAGCTCCATTATCTGGTGCCAGTGGTTTTTGCATGTTCCAGATGTTCTGATGTGGGGGGAGGTTGGCTCAAATGACAGATCAAAATATCTTTTAAAATGCATATTTTGAGGAACATATAGGTTCAGATATGAATTTTTGCACATATTTTTTTAAACATTGCAGATCAGTGCACAAACAGGATGGCCTTTTGGGGGGGAGAACTCATGCAAAGGTGACATAAACTGAAAATAGACTGATTTGTCCATCCCTGACACAGATGGCAAATAAACAAAATGCAATGCCATACAGTGCCACAAAAGACTAATACCAATTTGAGCTAAATGAATAGCGTTTTCACCAGATTTCAGTTCTGGGGAGAATTTGCAAGTTTATACTTGGAGGAAACATTTAGGAAACTTTAAGAAAAGCTGTAAGTGATATGATTGCGGAATAGTAGCAACCTAGTGCACACCGAATGTTTTGGACTACACAATTCCCATCAGCCCCAGGTAGCATGACCTGGCTGGCAAAGGCTGTGGCTGTATGGTGTAGTGGTTAGAGGAGTGGGGAACTGGATCCAGCCAGTGGGCTAGATCCTGAGTTCTCTCTCTCTCTCTCTCTCTCTCTCTCTCTCTCTCTCACACACACACACACACACACACACACACACCAGGCCATTTAAACAGGTGGGTGGGGGCACCCACATATTGATTGACCCACAGTAGAATTTTTCCTTTGTCAGCATGAGTCGAGCTGCACCAGCAGAGGAAGGTTATTTTCATTGCTGACATAAATTCAAGCCAGTGATTCAAAGGGGCTTTTTTCCCTTTGCAGTCATGACTCAAGCCTTATCTGTAGAGGAAGTTCCTTTGCATCACTGGTTTGAATTCACCCCTGGTTCCCCACCCCTGGATTTGAGCATCACATTCAGACTGGGCAACCCAGGTTCAAATTCCCAGTCAGCCACAAAGCTCTTACTACAGGTGTGGGGAACCTCTTGCCCTCCAGATATTGTTTATTTATTTTTATTTATTATCTGATTTATATCCCACCCTTTCTCCCAGCAGGAGCCTAGGGCGGCAAACAAAAGCATTAAAAACACTTTAAAACATCATAAAAACAGACCTTAAAATATATTAAAATAAAACAAAACCTTAAACCTTAAAAACCTTTTTTCTTAGAGCTTTAAAGATATCTTTTTTAAAAGGGTTAAAACTACAACTCTCATCAGCCCCAGTAAGCATGGCCAATGGCCAGGTATGATGGGAGTTGTAGTTCAGCAACACCTGGAGGACCAAAGGTTCCTCACATTTGTTCTGCTAGATGTCCAGTCACCATGCAGTGATGCAGTTAGATAATTGTAGATTCTGGGCTTAATGGGCTTACAAGGGGAACCTCTTTAGATGGCTATGTGTATTACTTCACCTACTTCAAAATGTGCTGAGCCAAACAGACTGCATTTGAGGGCATTCCTGCTCATTCTGTGGAGTGGGGCCCCAGACCTCTGCCCTGAAGTCCTGCCTGATGGCACCACAGGTCATCATCTCTCAACCTAACCTATCAGGTGTCAGCACATGGCATCCTTGGGCTACTGCACCCTAATCACCACTGACACCTGTCCTGGACCCCTGCTTTTAACTGTGGTTGGATCCAGGGACTGCAATTTTAATTCCCCACAATACCCTGGAGTAACCTTACATCAGGGGCATTTAAAAATATTTAAATTGTGTCTTCTAGCCACCTGGCACTGATGCAGACCATTATCACCATCGTCAGCTAAGTCACCAAAGAGCACCAAGAAAGGGTAGAGCCTACCAGAAGGCACTTGGCCAAAGGCCCCCTCAGATCTGGAGCTAAGCATGTACCATACCTCACAGGGTTGTCGCAAGGATAACATTGGGTGGGGATGGGGAAAGAACTGTGCATGTTGTCTTGGAGGAAAGACTGGTGGAACTGTCCCAGGACAGCACATGTGCCATCAAATGTCACTGAAATACAATTCATAGGAAATGTGGACAAAACATTGGAGGAATTTTGAAGAAATCCATTTTTAAAAAATATAACACTAGAGAAATGTATTAGGCAGTTGGGGGGCAGGTAACTTTACATCTCCATAGACTGTCGCTGTCCTGCCCAACTTGGTTGGATTCAGACTTACACTGGCGTATTTTTCTCCATTATGTTTAATGTGAAATCTCAGTTTGGAGCATTTCATAGATCGGCTTACAGATTACACAGAACTCTGCATCTCTGCTCAGTATAACTAGGCATGACTGCTGAAGCTCAGATGTTGCCGCAGCAATTATACATGCCCCTTGAAACCCTTTAAATAGGCTTGGGGTGGATGTTCTCTGAATGGAATTGAGCTAGCAATCTGGCACTCCTATGAACAGGTTGAGAAGCTGGCACCATCTGTGAGTGCCTGCATGTGTGCCTCCTCAGACACCGCCTCTGGTTGAGCCTCCAATCCCTCCTCCTTGAGAGGAGGTGGAGCGGCAGCAGCTCGGGTGACGAGGGAGGTAAAGGGGCTGGCTCATTGTCAGACAGCATTTCTTCAGCTGGAACAACAGGGTGGAGCTGTCACTGTCAAAAGTGCTGAAGCCTTCTCCTGTTTCAGCCTGCTCCTGCTGCAACCCACTGGGCCTGTCCCCAGGATCCCAGATTTCCTCCTCCTCCTCATGATCGCTCCAGGGACATTCCACAGGGCCCATGACAGTTACTGGAGTTCACCTAATGCCAATGTGAGGAACCTCAGGCCTGGGAGCTAAATGGGGCTCTCCAGACATCTCTATCAGGCCCTTGGGACTCTCTCCAAGCCATTACTCTTCCTCCTCATGTCACATCCCTTCTTCCACGGCCACACCCATTACTGATCTGCACTATCCTCTATTGTCTTTGCCTGGCTGGAATGTGTCCTTGAACTATGATGATGCCTCTTCCTTGCCTGGCTGAAGGGCCAGGGTGGGTGCAAGTACGAACCTCTGACTTTTGCATGGCTGGAATGTAGCCGATGGTACAAAGGTAAGAGTCACGTCTGTTGCTCCTGCCTACCACTGGCGTGTGGCCCATGGGCTGCAAAAGGCTCCTCATCCACACCCTAAATGGAGGCCAATTTTGAACAAAACTTTGGAGAAATAGGCAATACAACCGAGGGATTTTGAATGGAGAGATGCGAGTTGTGAGAAGAAGATGGAAATTTCTCAGGAAGGGGGTGTTGGTGGTTCAGCCATCTGTTATCAACAAGCGTAGCCGGATATTATGACTGTCACATATGGAAGCTGTAGAAGCCACTTGCAGTCACTCAACAAGATGGTGGTTCATGCGTTCACTCAAATCAGGCATTTCTCAGTCTACTCTCCAGTTGCTCACTGTTGCTAGCCCCTGCTGCTCTCCCTTCTTAGAATTCTTTATCTTTAAACTAGACTTCAACTGGACAGCCCTTCAAATAGAGGATGCCTTCAACTAGAGGGCTGTCCTCTGACAGCCCTTTAAACAGAGGGCTATGCTCTGTAAAATAGGGTGCATTGGAACTGACAGAAGAGCATTGGAAGTTGGTAACTGGAGTTAGCTGGGGCTGGTGGTTCAACCTTGCAAGGGGGGCTGCCCAACTTCCTTTGGGGGTCGGAATCATCTACCTGCAGTAGGAGTGCCTGTTTGCTTCCTCTTATGCTCTGCTTGTGTGTTTGTAAATAAAGCAAATATTACCAAACAGATAAAGCCATGCCAGTAAATCTCCAGTGATTTCTCCCATCCAAAGGGAGAGACAAATCTGGGAGCGCTGCCCCTGGAACATTTCACACACTGGAAAGTGGGAGCATGTAGCCATTTTTATTGATTGATTGCATTTGCACTGAAAGTGGCACAAGCAGCATGAAAGTGGATTTAGATGGGGAGTTTTTGATATGTCTTAGGCCATTGGTCTTCAACTAGTGGGTCAAAGGGACCAATCACCAGATTGCAGCCTGATCTAAGATGCACTACCACCATACACATATCTGGTAAAAAATTGAGAAAGAGTCCGGCCCCTCAAAATGCAAGTTTGGATTAAAAGTAGGTCCCAGGTCATAGAAAGCTGCATGATACTCAGACCATTGGATCAATCTAGCTCAGTACTGTCTACACTGACTGGTAGTAGAGTTTCAGAGTGGGGGCATTCCTAGCTCTACCTGGAGATGCTGGGGACTGAACCTGAGACCTTCTGCATACAATGCAGATTACTGCTGAGCGATTCCCTTTCCCATGAATTATCTGAATTATCTGAAAACACTGAAGACTCAAGGGCACTTAAGAGAGCTTAATGCTGGGGATTTGAACCTGGGTCTCCCATGTCCTCCAAGACTTCTGAGACCCAAGCCCCCCAGCCACTACAACACTAGCTCAGCCAGACATCTTGCTCCTGCTTGGATGCAAATGCTATCCTGTAGCCAGTGAATCCATCCAGGGGCCCTCCAAATAAATTTCACAATCCTCCTCTCCTCCTTTCCCCTCCCCCTCCCCATCGCCACTATCATGCAGGCTTGTAGGAGAAGTGTGCTGGTGATCGTAAGCATGTGGGATGACATGCCTTCCTGCTTGCCAGCTTTATAAACCTGATGGACCTGTGCCAGTACATAATCAAAACGCAGGAACTCACTCTGCAGAACAAAGTATCCGGATCCCTTTTGATCAGCCAAGCACCTGACCTCCACGGGTCAGATGCAAAACCTGCCATTTGTATGTTTTCCTTTGCAGGAAAAGAAAGAAAAGAATTAAGATTGTTCTATTTAGTATCTAACTGCACCCCACAACAAAGGATGAACTTGTGAACCGACAGACTTTGGAAAGCTCTGGCTTGGTCCATAACCCCACCACGTGATGAGTATCCGAGGGCCTGTCTCATTCAGCCTGCTGAAAGGGGGTAGGATGTTACGCTGTGCATTTGGAAAACTGAAAAAGCATAAAGAGATTAATCAGTGTGATTATGGGAACGCTGAATGGTAAAAGGGTTTGAAAGTCTCCTCATCAAATCCGTGCAAATGGGGATGAAGTAAGGAAGAGGATTGGTGGTAGATGAGAGGTCTGCAGAGATGGAGTTCTAACTCCGATGCAAGCTCAGGCAGTGGCCTCAGATGGCAGACCAGGGATGTCTTTAAGGGTGACCAAGTGAGGAGCAGGGATGAGGGAGAAATTTGATTCACTTCACATTTCTTTTCTTTTTTTCATTAATTTTTATTCAAAGTTTCAAAAAACAAAAAAAAACAAAAAAAACAAAAAAAAACAAATTAATAACTAATACAATAAAATAAAATGTTGACTTCCGATTTGTCACAGATCAGTTATAGGTCTATAATATATAACAAACCTGTCTCTTAATATATTACAAAATCACTTTCCTCCAATAGTTATCTTAATTAATCATCAAATCTCATTAACATCACTTTATTCTTTCCGCAAAAAGTCAAAGAGAGGTTTCCACTCCTTGAGAAATATATCCATCGATTTTTCTCCAAATAAACATGTCGATTAATCCATCTCATCAAGTCTGCTAGGTCCAGTAATTTCAATAGCCATTCTTCCATTATCAGTATTAATTCCATCTTCCATCTTCCATCCTTGCATCCATAATAATCTTGCTGTCATAGTCATAGTCATATAATAAGAGTCTGATGGGAATTTCCTTCCTCACAAATATTTCCTTGCCATCAATTCTGAATGTGCTACTGAAATGTTGTTGTAAAGTCATATCTCTGTTCCTCTTTTTTACGAAATGCACTAGCACATCTCTTGAGAGTTTTTCCATTGTCACATATCTGTAATTAATTTTATAAATTTTCTCTATTTCAAGCTCCATCACATCATTCCAGTCCAGAAATTTTTTCGAAACATTGATAGCTTTATCTCTGATATCTTCATCAATTTCTTCAGGGACAACGCTGAATTCCAAACAGTAACCTTTATCTCTAAGGTCCATAAACTCCAAATCTTTTTCCAGTTCCACATTTGATATATCTGTTCCAATCTCCAGGACTTGCATCTTCCCTTTAATTTTTCTTTCTTCTTCTATTGCTTGTCTAGTTATATCTTTGATCTCATCAACCTCCTCTCTCATAAAATCCCCTATTTCTTTCAGCTCCTGCTTCATTTTGCCAAATTCAATTTTCATCTCTTGTTTGCCATGTCTCAGTTCATGTTTCGTTATCTCAATCTCATCCATTATTTTCTGAAACATATTTACATCCAGGGTCTCAGCCACTTTCTTAATTGTCATTTTTAAAACCAAGAAGAAAAAAAACCCTTCAATTTCCAATATAGCACTATTCCCAAGCAAAGAGCAATTTATTTCTTTTTCCAGCAACAAAGGAGTTAATAATCCAAACCTGATGACATCATAATGTAGACAGCACAAACTGCCTTATCTCTTACGTGTCCAAGAATGCAAAACAAATTTAGTTCACAGCATCCAAATAGTTAGTGGCATAAAGAACAAGCAGATTCGTCAAAATTAAGTAGACCAGAAAAAATAGTCCCAGACATATAATACTCAAAAGTTCATATAAATCAAATTTTTTCTCCTCAGATTAGATGTCTCTCATCCGTTTGTATCTTTATAATGCTCAATTCCAGGCCAGCTTTTTGCAATAAAAACAAAGATAAGCTATTTCGATTTCCTTCCGCCTTAATTCCGTGTATAAAAGAGAAAAGTTATAACTCACCCAGGGATTCTTTACTGCTGATTCTTTTAACAAATCTCTTTTACTGCAACAATTTAAGCCAAATGATAAGGATAGACAGAAGAATGCTTGCCTGTTAAAATCTGTTTTTCTTTGAAGAAAAGAAAAACGTCTCGCTTAATCAGTTTGAGCTTGCTTGAAATTCCCTGGCTCCGTCCGACGTTGCTGGCTGGTCCTTCGTTCATAGGCAATCCTAATGAATTCAAGTCCCCCAACAAACACAACGAAGCTTGTGGATGATCTCTTCGTTTCTCCCTTGCCTGGGAGAAAGTTTTTACCAGTCAAAAAAAACCTTTTGACTGGTTTTAAAACTGAAAAAGCTTCCTCTGAGACGAGAGCTCATCTCAGAGGCAGGCACAAGCGAAGCAATCCTTCCCGGAAGTTATTCACTTCACATTTCAATGCCATCTTACCTAATCTGCACTTTCCAAAACAATACAAGATCGAAACACATCCATCCTTTGAAATTCACACTTTTCTGAACTTCGCAATGCAGTTCTCCAGCCAAGGAATGTGTGCAGAAATGCATAAACCAAGGTAAAGTGTGTTTACAAAATGCATATATTGGTGAAAAATATCACGCAAAAACACATATTATGGGAAATGGCTTTGCAAAAATGTGCATATTAGGCAACATTGCATGCAACAATGTGCATATTAGGAGAAGTTCACATCACAACACTGATGAATTTTCATGAGTACTTTTTATTTTTTAAATCGCACACTGATGCGGAAATTCAGAGAACTGAACTTAAGATTGGAAAAAGGAGAAATGGAGAGACGGAAATGGACAGATTCACCTATCTCGAGTGAGGAGACGGACAGATTTGGCCTCAAGGAGAGCCATTCACTGAGAGGTTCTTCTCCACAAACACCATCAAAATCAACAGGAACTAAGGCCGGCCCAAGCCATGTTGCCGTTTGAGGTAAAGCAGCAAAAGGCCCCCCCACCCCCCAAGACTAGCCCTCTTATGAGGCAGAGTGAATCAGCTTGCTATCTCAAGCAGCTAATTTGGAGTGTCCTGAAAGGGCAGCACATGGTTAATTGTTAATTTCATTTTTACTGCCTCACAGGGTTGTTGTGAGGATAAGATGTGGTGAGGGAGAACCAGGTATGATACCTTGAGCTCCTGGGAGGAAAGGGGGGATAGAAACATACTAAATAAATCATTATCATGGTAATTCACACATACA
The DNA here is from genome assembly GCF_030035675.1 of Rhineura floridana. Lineage (NCBI taxonomy): Eukaryota > Metazoa > Chordata > Lepidosauria > Squamata > Rhineuridae > Rhineura > Rhineura floridana. Next base: position 42,949,570 of record NC_084490.1, on the reverse strand, counting down.
TCATCCCCAAATTCACATTACACAGCAAACGCAGCTTTGGGACTATGCCAAGCCTTGCATCATTATGTCCTAGGAAAAACAGACCAGACTTTGCAGCAGCTAGCTGCATGCTGTGACTGTGGTGGGAAATCTCCTTTATAGCGTTTAAAAATACTTTGAAGACTGGCTTCCCTGCTTCCCTTTGCTCAGTTCATATATTTCGGTAAATAAACAGATATTACAAAACTCTGTCACAAACAAAACCCACCACCATTACATCTCTGGGATTCTCCGACCCTGTATGTAGTCCATGTCTCAGCCTGAAGCTTCCTATTGCTCACTGGAAGGTAGGGCAGAGCTTGGAAAAGTTACTTTTTTGAACTACAACTCCCATCAGCCCAATCCAGTGGCCATGCTGGCTAGGGCTGGTGGGAGTTGTAGTTTAAAAAAGTAACTTTTCCAAGCTCGGGGCATGAAGCAGAACATTCAGCGGTGCATTGCCTTAAACCAGAGCAGACTGTTGTGCCCATGTACCCCAGAATTGTCTGGTTTGATTAGCAGCACCTTTCCAGGGGCTCAGACAGAGGTCTTTCCCATTACCTGTTAACTGGAGATGCTGGGGATTGAACTGGGGACCTTCCACATGTGAAGCAGATACTCTGCCACTGAGCTATGGTCCCTTCATTTAATCCTGCCTAAAGACCACCTCTTCTCTTAGGCTCTATCACAATACGATACTAATCACAGAACAGAACAACTAAGAGCTCCCTTTTCATTGTCCAAACTGAGCACCACATTTCAACAGCAAAGCCACATAGAGAGGTGTTCTTTGTGGCTACCTTACAATTGTAGGACTCTCTTATCGGGAGACTCCAATGTCTGAGCCTGAGCACTCCCAGGATTGCTGTAAGATCTTGTTTACGCTGGTCCCCAATAGGATGGGATTAAACCAAGGTGGGCTCCTCCAGGCAACCTGTTTTATTGAGCATTCAACTTGATTTCCTTTCACAAAACTTAGCATGTAGGTTAGACTATATTGTCTTTATTGAACATTCGTTCTGATTTGTTTGTGGTTGTATAGATCTCCTCCAGACTGCTCCAGATACCGCTATATAGATCTCCAGATGACCTGTTTATTGAGCATTCATCCTGATTTGCTTGCACAAAGCTCACTCAGACTACATCTGGTCTATTGAGCATTCACTCTGATTTGTTTGCAGGATAGTAATACAACGCACATTCATCCTGATTTGCTTGTGCAGTGTTTATACATCTTCCCACTAATCATTTGCTCATCCCATGTGTTTTAGTGCATTTCCCCATCACTTTCCTAACCACAAAAAGTCTCTCTGTGTGTTTTTATTTATTTATTTTTATTTATTTGTTAAATTCTTATACTGCCCCACTAGCATAGCTCTCTGGGCAGTGTACAACAGAAAGTGGTTTGTTGCACTAAGGTGACAGAGCACTTTTACCCCATTTTAATTGTGCAAACCTAAAGTCCTGTATGTGCTTCAATCTCTCCCACAAAATACTGACAGTCTGGAGGCGATCTATTTCCACATGCAGCACTTTGGGGGATCATTCATTTTGCTGGGTCTTACCAAGTGATTTCAAGCACTGTTAATCACCTTGAGCCCCCAAAGAAGGTCAGGTTTGAACTCTAATATGATCAATCACCATGTTTCTTGGGAATATAATTTTTTAATTCAAAAAGACTGCTTTCCCACATTACAAGGTGCGTCAACTACATTCTCATTTCAAAAGAAAATAAAAGAAACATGCTAGAAGACAAAATGCATTGTGAGTAGGGATGGAAGAGAATTTCACTTCGTATTTTTAAGTGAACCGACCTAATTCAAATGCACAGATTGCACTGTAATTATCCTTTTGGATGTCGCACTTTTCCAAATTTGGTGATAACTGTTCTTACTTTAAAAAACAAAATACATTTTAAAGATGTGTATTTTATGATAAAGTATATCTGTGTGACAGGGATGCATTTTATCACCCTATTTGTTTAATCTATACGCAGAACATATCATACGGAAAGTGGAATTGGACCAAGATGAAGGAGGTGTGAAAACTGGAGGGAGAAATATCAATAATTTAAGATATGCTGACGATACCATACTACTAGCAGAAACCAGTAATGATTTGAAACGAATGCTGATGAAAGTTAAAGAGGAAAGAGCAAAAGCAGGACTACAGCTGAACATCAAAAAGACTAAACTAATGACAACAGAAGATTTATGTAACTTTAAAGTTGACAATGAGGACATTGAACTTGTCAAGGATTATCAATATCTTGGCACAGTTATTAACCAAATTGGAGACAATAGTTAAGAAATCAGAAGAAGGTTAGGACTGGGGAGGGCAGCTATAAGAGAACTAGAAAAGGTCCTCAAATGCAAAGAGGTATCACTGAACACTAAAGACAAGATCATTCAGACCATAGTATTCCCCATCTCTATGTATGGATGTGAAAGTTGGACAGTGAAAAAAGTGGATAAGAGAAAAATCATTTGAAATATGGTGCTGGTGGAGAGCTTTGCGGATACCATGGACTGCAAAAAAGACAAATAATTGGGTGTTAGAACAAATTAAACCAGAACTGTCACTAGAAGCTAAAATGATGAAACTGAGGTTATCCTACTTTGGACACATCATGAGAAGGCATGATTCACTAGAAAAGACAATAATGCTGGGAAAAACAGAAGGGAGTAGAAAAAGAGGAAGGCCAAACAAGAGATGGATTGATTCCATAAAGGAAGCCACAGACCTGAAGTTACAAGATCTGAACAGGGTGGTTCATGACAGATGCTCTTGGAGGTCACTGATTCATAGGGTCGCCATAAGTCCTCTTTCAACAAGCCTTTTGAGACCTATCCCAGTCTGTGTCTTTGTTAGAAATGCTTGTTAATATGTTTTTTTTAATAATTTGTTTTAACCCTTTTTTTAAAGATGTTTTAAAAGCTTTTTAAAATTGTTTTTAACATTGTTTTGTTTTAATGTATTTTAAGGTCTGTTTTTATGATGTTTTAAAGTGTTTTTAGCATTTCTGTTTGCCACCCTGGGCTCCTGCTGGGAGAAAGGGCGGGATATAAATCAAATAATAAATAAAATAAATAAATAAATAAATAAATAAGTTGTAATTGACTTGAAGGCACGTAACAACAACAACAGAAATACATACACTGAGATAAAAGAAGTATTTAAATAAAGATTTTCATACAGATTTGCTTTTTTAAAAAAAAGGTTTTCACAATCTAATGCGGAAGTGGGACAGAAAGGATTTTTGAATGAACACATCAAAATAATGTGGCCTGGAAACAGACAGGTCCGTCCATCCCTAATTGGGAGCCTCCACTTTGGCCACGCTCTGTGTCGATTGGCTAAACATTGAGGCCTCACCCCCAGGGTATGCATGCTTCCAAGCAAAGCCAAATAGTTTTTGTTTGGGGCGTCTTCTTTTTTTTTGCACTTGATGTGAAAAGGTTGAGACATTTATGATTGAGCCAAGGCTAAAGTTCCTGGGAAATGCTGTTCCAAACCATATGGACTTTGCTTTGGGGGCAGGAGAGAAAGAGAGAAAGCTCTAATTGCTTCATGGGCAGGAGGGAAGGGAGGGGAGTGATGCGGGAGAGGGGGAGAAAAACCCCTTGCCGTGTGTGTGAGGAGCTGGCGAGCTTCTGGTTCTAATTATCTCCATGATTAACTTTCTTCATTTTTATGGGGCAGTTCCTGATATTTTTTCTCTCCTATTTTAAACTGGAGGCCGCAGCAGAATTGGGATATGGGACGAAGGGGGAGTGAGAGGTGCAGGGGGGCACAGTGAGCAGTGGGGAAAATCTGAAGGTAAAATGCAGCAGCGGGAAGCTTCACAGCAAATGGTTTTGCTCAGCCTACTTCTCCAAGTGGAAAGAGGTCCAGAGGTGCAGCATTTACCCAAATTTGGTTTCTTTGGGGAGGGCAGGTCACTGGAGGCTGGTGTTTTGCCTTTCTAGGCGAATATACAGATTGAGCATAGATGGAGGAAACAGCCCAAACATGCTCTCACATCAGATCTCCAGGAGAAAACCAGCATCCAGAGTCCGAACTAACTCCCTGTGTCTTTCTCTGCCTTATTCCACTTGCAATCTATTATTTTCTCCTTAAAATAGGAGACATCCCCCTTTCTAGCCATTCAAATAGACAACTACTGAGAACCATTGGCCAATCTCCCCTAACAATTTTTGCCAATTTTCTATTTGTCAATTTTGCCAGGACAATTAAGGCAGCCATCTGCAATGCTCCTGGCTCCATTAAACCTCTCCTGTCCAATGTTCCAATCTTAAAACAAAATCATTGGTCTGGAAGTTACATGTGTTGTGTGCCATGGTTCATTTCTCCCTGCAGATAGGCAGTGAAGCATAATCACAACCGGAAAAGGTGCACCTTCTAATGAGGAGTCTTTCTGCCAATAACATGTCTACTTAGGAATGAGAGAAAGGCACTCTGTATATGCTTGGAGGCCTCTCCACTATTATTCCACACCTTCAAAGATTGAGTATTGGTCTTTCAAAAATAGGTACCAGACTTAAGCATATTTTGGCAAAACCTGGATCAAGGAAGCTAGGGTCATGGGAGGCTTACAGCCAGGCCCAGTTTGTGGGATCTGTACTTCAAATCAGTTTTAGTGATGAATAAGTTCTGAAATCACAACATTTTAATGCCAGAAGAAAAACTAGGGAGGAAGGGAGCCAAGTGAGGCAGGTCAAGACAGAGGAATACAGAATGGATGGAGATGATTTGACTCAAAGGCTTTAGATAGAGCCCCAGCCAATCAGGGAATCAATAAGGATCTGAGAAAACCTGCAGCCATTGAGGCATATAGCAAAAGTCTCACCCTTATCAGGCTTTCTAAACTGCAGGGTTGGGGGTTCTGTAGCCCTCCAGATGTTTGGGTGCTGGAGTCCAACAGCATCTGGAAAGCCACAGGTCCCCCACTGTGCTTGCTGAGAAGCTGTGTTCCATTTCACCAGATCTACAGCAGAAAGGGGAAATTTTGCATGTTAGTGGTTGGCTGTTTCATATGTTTCAGGCTATGGTCTGAAGGCATGTGAGGCCAGCTCCCTGCTGAAGCTAAGCAGTGTCAGGTCTGGTCAGTGCCTGGATGGCAGACAGCCTGGGAACCATATGTAAGCTACCTTGGGTTTCTATCATGAAAAAAAGGTGGGGGTATAAATGTAATAAATAAATAAATGTGTTCACACTTACCTTGTCAAACATCAGTGAGAGTCTGATTTGCCCTGGATGATCCACGGTTCTGGGGGGTGAGAGGCTCTTTTTATGGTTCAATGGCTTTTTTAAATTGTTCCAACAATAGGAATGATAAAGTAAAATCAAACAGCAACATAAACTGAAGGGGAAAACAGTTAATACCTTATCATTCTGATAACAAATTCCATTTCCCCTGCTAAAGTCATTTAAACCCTTAGAGCGACAGCTGAAAACAAGCAGCTCTGGTCTCACCATTAGGCATAAAGCTGTGCTGAAAATTTTGAGAATTTATTGCTTACCTTTCTTAACCTTACAGGATAGCTGCAGCTTTCTTACATTTTCCTTGCTTTTTTTTAACATAAAAGCTTTTTGCTGCTCATCAGCCTCACTTCCTTGAATGCTTCCGGAGGAAGGCCACGTCATGAGGCACCCACGTCACTCCTAAGCAGTGGTGCCTGGTGCCTCCATGTCAGTGAAGAAGTGGAATCCACTCCATGTTTTAGTCTGAACTTTCAAGGAGCTGTCCAAGATGCTGCAGTGTTGTTTCCTAGTTTCTTGGTGGGGTTGTTGTCTTGCCTGGTTGCGTTCCTCCAAAACATTGGGAAAGGCCCCTGACCAAGTGAGCATGAGGCAAGGCAGCCAGTCTAAGCCACACACTCCAGCAGGCATTGCATGTGCCTTGCATATGTGATGCACCCTGGCAGCACTGCTGCGAGCATTTTTGTGAGCAGACAGCAAGCAGGCACCAGGTGGAGTGGCATCAAGGCAGGGCACAACTGTGGGTGCTTTGTGGCCCGCCTTGTGCCCCCTTAAGCTAGCCTAATACCATTGGGTGAAGTGGAGCGTAGGGATGTCAGAAGGTCTCTTTTTCCATTCTGCCTGTTTATCACAAGCACCACTGTTTCTGGTCCACTGCAGTTTGTCTTCCACCAAAATCTATGGTATTTGTCTTGCTGTGGTGAAATTATGTCACTTACGTAATTTACGTGATTAATTTTGTAAATTACATAAATTACACTATTGTTACATTATTCCACTCTTTTCAATGAAACGGAAACAGAGTACAAACAAAGGAGGGAAACATAATCAATTATATATCATTTGCAGACTGAAAGCCACAACTGCAGTGAATACTGATTGTATTCATTGGTTTGATTTCCATTCTGGACATGGGATGAGTAAGCAAGCACCTACAATTTCTGCTCCTGCATCTGCAATTTCCATTTTGATCAGAATTCTCCAAAGTCCTTTATGGTCAGTGCTGCTCCCTTGCCAGTGTTGAGCTAACACTGAACAGCCAGTCCAGTCAGCTTTTGTTTGTGGGGTTTGGGTGTGCATGCATGCACCATCTTGTCCTTCACATCAGACAACAAAGCATCTTGGGCTGGTCATGCAAACAGGGCAACCTCCTGAATAATTTGACAGATCCCTACATCCCATTCTGTTTTGAGGGGTAGAGCAAACCTGCAATAACTTTGGCCTGACCTTCAGTCAGAGGATGTAGAATAGATGGTAATGAGGGGGATCCTCCATTACATCATCCCTGCAAATAAGTGTTGGAATTAACTGATGTTTCGGTGGGCACAGCATCCAATGGGTGCCTGGAAACAAACTGGCAAAGACCTTTCTTAAGTTTTTCAGAAGGTGTATCTGTTAAACATCAGCCAGAACTGTGGGGGTAGGGGGTCTGAGCCTACCTGAAAGCCCTAGGAATGTTTCTCCTCTAGGCCCAGATGTTTGTGGGCCAGCTGTGCTTATTAAGAGGTGAAGGAAAGGCACTCTGCCCATGTTCAAATTAACTTTTCTTCTGTTATGACTGCATGAGTTGTTCCAGAGCTGAGAACAGGCCTTGCAAACAGATTTGGCATTTCGGGGGCTTTAGTCTTGGGCTCAGATTAAGCCCTGGCCTCAGCAAGCCATAAATTTGCCTCTTGATTTTCAATTAAAGTTTCAACTCAGTTTGATTCTAATTTCCTTCTCTCAGTTTTGGTTTGATCTTTCCATCTGACTCAATAAAAACCTCCCCCAATGAATATCGCATTCACATTTATACTCACAGCCTCCACCACATTCAGCTTCCTTTAAGACACCCTCTCCCCCCATCCCATTCATATGCTGCTCTCTCCCAACAAATCAATCTTCCTATACCCCCTAGTTCACCCAGAGTTTCTTGGCCAGACTAAGCATCCTGATAAGCTCCGTTTACCATTTTTGGCAGCAGATGAGACGGACGGTCTACTCTTTCTATAAATGGAAACGTGTGTATAATCCAGGCAGTCTTCAGAACACCAAGGCAATGATGAAATGGGTTCAGAACATCTTCAGATCCTAGATGGGGTGGGAGAAGAAACCTGCTTCTTCCTAGCCAGACTGGCAGTCATATGCCTGTGGGATCTGTTATTGGTAAATGGTGCAAAGATGTAGCAAAATCCATGTTGCATCCTAAGACTCGCTCTTCCGGTTGGCTGCTCTCACACAAATGCTAGAACAGAGACTAAGAATGGGCAGTTCTGTCTATTTCTGTTTCTCTCCATTTTTCATTTTTCCAGCCTTAAGTTCAGTCATCCACATTCCCACATCATTTGTGATTTCCTTTTTCAAAAGTCCTCATGAAAATCCTTCGGCATTTTAGTGTAGATTTCTCCTAATGTACACATTTTATACACATTTTCCCCATTATATACATTTTTGCAAAGCAATTTCCCCCAATATATTGCCTTTTTATATTATTTCCACAAATATATACATTTATACACCCAGTTTACCCTGGTATATGCATTTTTGAACACATTACATAACTGTGGAACAGTATCGCAAATTTCAGAGAAGTGTAAACTTTGAAGGGTGGCTACTTTTTGGTTTTCATCTTGTTTCGGAAAGCCTGAATGAGGTAAATTCACCTTTCAATGCAAACTAAATCACATTTCTCCCCCATCCCTAACTGAGCCTGCTAAATAGGAACAGCAATTGTCTGAAGTTTGTATAAAATAAGGACCAGCTTTGTATAATTAGTGCAACGCCACAATCAGTGATTTCTTCACCCAAGGCATGAACTAGCTTCCTCCCCTGCCCCACTCCAGAATCAGTTGCATGTTAGGAAGCACTATCAATTTTTAAGAGAACTGCTTCTGACACTCCAAGTTCTCAGATAGATTCATCCTACTTAACGCTGTTCTGTAGAGCTTCCTGGTGTTAATGTCACTAATATTCTCTCTCCCCACCCCCACCCCAGGCAGTATGCTATGGCTGAATACACTTCAGCAGGTAAAGCTGAAGATGCAGAGTGTTAATGACAAACTGCAGGGGTGCACCTCTGCCTGGCCTGCTGTCTCTGCCAAGCCTTTGGGTTGGCTGGTATCTGGCTTTTCAACTACCTTCTTGAAAATGGGGGGGGGATAGTATGGCTGTATGTAGACATACCTCTCTCCAGAGGCAGGTGTGGATTTTTCTGCTATGGGACAAGATCTGCTTCCTGCACCCACACATCCACTATTCTACTGTCACATTTTGTGGCTCTGACTCCACAAAAGGATTTGCATCCTGCCCTGCTTTAGACAGGCTTTTGAGTGGCTTCTATTTGAAACATTTATTCCATGTCTTTTTCAGCCAATATTTTTAAAATGCTTTAAAACTCTGGATGAAGAGGTAGTAGCTTTACAGTTTTTTCAAAAGCCAGCCACTCAGCACTCTGCACAGCCACACATTGAAGTAGGAAGTGGCTTCATGATTGTTACAAAGGTCAGCCAATCAGCACCCTGTACAGCCAGCTTCTCTTGGAAACATGAACAACCAGATGCTCCCGGTCTTGATTCACTTTGGGGGGTACGAGCATCTATTTAAAAGAGGGTGGGAGCAGATCTACAGCTGGCTCCCTGATTGATGCCCCGCTCGCAGCGCAGCTGAAGGATATTTATTCCCCAATGCAAGCGAGGACCCCCTCACAAAATACCAGTTTTGGGTGCTCACAAAGTGGGCTTTTACAGCTGCTTCTACGGCAGCAGGTCTTGGGTTTTCCCAGGCAAAGGTGCAGGCTGTTGGACGCTGGTCCTCAGGTTTATAAGGGCTGTATTCACCCCTTTTAGAGGGCCTGGGAATTCGGAAGCCTAACAAGTTATAATTATTTTGACAGGCTGCTGGACGGGGACGGAGCAGATGCGCATCCTAATAGGCAGCCACAGCATGGTCTTCTGGGCAGCCAGGAGGGCCTTGAAATCGAGCATGGGCTCACAGTTGGGCCTCAGTCGATGGGCTGCAATACAGTGGCTTGGCCGGAGAGGAATGCGTTTGGATAGGCTCCTACCCACTTTGTTCCAGCATAATTCAGTACGGACGGTTTCACAAGTGGTTGTCCTTCCCCCGGGTGGGAATGACCTCAGTTGCTTGAGGCAAGACCCACAGATCGCTGGCAGGTGACGACATGCAGTTTGAGAGGCTACGACAGTCGCTGTTATTTAAGGGCAAGACCCTCAGTTGGCAGGCATGGGACAACATGCAGCTTGAGAGGCTACGACGGCTTCGGTTACATAAGGGCAAGGCCCTCAGTTGGCTGGCATGCGTGACATGCAGCGGAGAGGCTACGACGGCCTCAGTTACTTAAGGGCATGCTCCCACGCAGGGTTTGGCGAAAGAAGGCTAACCGGCAGATTCGGTTGGCTCTTCTTGGGCATGGGGGGTTAGCCATTCCGCATCCCCACATTCAGCATTAGAAGGGTGAACTATACAGGGCCGATGGCGTTCACCTGTCAGATGCAGGTAATGACATATTTGGGAGACCTGCAGAGGTGTCTGCGAGAGGTGCTTCTTGGCAGTGGGGTAAAGGGGGACTAAATAGAGATTTGTCCCCCTTTTGTGGCGAGAAGGTGCGGGAAGGGAAATAGGTAAGGACAGCTAGGTGGCCCCCTTAGGCACCTTTGGAGGTGATTGGCGGTTCTGGAGGCCTGTCTGTCAGGGCTTTATGGCTCGAGGGCAGGATATGGACTGCTTCTGGGGCCAACTTATCCTCATCTACCCAGGGGTTATACGGCCCCGGGTGGGGATGATGTGGGAAGGCCCCCCTACTCACCTACAAGGTATGGCTGGGATAAAGGGTAAGCAGATGGGCTTGCCCTTGCCCCAGCAGCGGCTGGTCACCCGAGAGCTGTGTAGCAAGCTAGTTGCTTATAGACAGTTCCCGCACCTAGGTTTCCCTCTGCAGGTCACTTTAAATTGGGTTTTGTTTGCTGTAATTTAATAAAGTGGCCCTTGTTCAACCCAAGCTGATGTCTCTGTGTCTTATTTCGCCCCTCGACTGCAACAGTCTATCTGCACACAGCCTGCATAAGTTCACATTTCAATAACTGTAAAAATATCATATGCTTTTTGATGCCCGTTTTGTGGCTCTGCCCAAGCTATACCCAGTGCAGCTTATCCACCATCATAACTCAATTTTCCCCTCATGTTTGACACAATACATCAAATTTATTGGGGCCTAGAGACAGTTGTGCAAATCCAGCATTATTTTAGGCGGAAAGAGAGACTTGAGACTCAAGACCATTGCTTGGGAAGAAGGAAAAATGCATTTAGAAGAAGATGATAACTGGTGGCCTAGGCTAAATGCCTCAAAAGTTAAATCTTTCTCATTCGGTTTTGTACTAAGGGAACCAAAATAAAGGTGAGCAATTGTGGAGGGCAAGACTGAGGGCCAGCCCTACCATTAAGTAGCTGATTTTAGATGACATGAAAGGAGAGAAATTAACAGTTCTTTAATTTATTATGGTTGTATTGTAATTATCAGGGAGCAGGAGAGGCACTTATGGAATTTTGTTCACTCAGGTGCCAAAGTAACTAAGCTGGCTTTGGGTTCTATGCATCTTGCTTTGCCTCAAGCAGCAAAATATTTTGTGAGGGCAATTGCAATTATATTCATGTTTTGTTATTTGGAGAGAGTGTTCTGTTTAGTGTTTTCTGTGTGATTGGTCCTGAAGAAATCAATAAAATAGTAAGTTACACCAAAAATGAGTTAAGAAACAAAATGGTAAAAATTATAATGGGGATATAGAAAACCTGCTTCCAGAAAAATTCATAGGTGACTTTCTGGCCTTTTGGGTTGAGGAATAATGGGGTGATGGTTGCTAGATACTAATGCCATCAACTGTGTGACTACTTACAGTAGAGAAAGATCAACTCCTTTGAAATGTGGTGTTGGAGAAGAGCTTTGCGCATACCATGGACCACAAAAAAGACAAATAATTGGGTGTCAGAACAAATTAAACCAGAACTATCACTAGAAGCTAAAATGATGAAACTGAGGTTATCATACTTTGGACACATCATGAGAAGACATGATTCACTAGAAAAGACAATAATGCTGGGGAAAACAGAAGGGAGTAGAAAGAGGAAGACCAAACAAGAGATGGATTGATTCCATAAAGGAAGCCACAGACCTGAATGTACAAGATCTGAACAGGGTAGTTTGTGACATATGCTCTTGGAGGTCGCTGATTCATAGGGTCGCCATAAGTCATAATCGACTTGAAGGCAAATAACAACAATATAGTACTGAGGCTGTAGGTGCATGAATCAGGGGCCCAAGCATTCAAGAGCTCTTTCGCTTTCTCACCCTCCCTCTGCATCAACTGCCATGGCATATGCACAATGACAGTGAGGTGACATTGATCCTCTCAACCCCAACAGCCACATGGGGTGGGAGAGCAGGGCTCTGGACCCATCAGGAGCAGAGAAGGGCATGTCGCTACAGCGTTTCCATTTGGCAAGCGGCGAAGGATTCCGATGGCTTCCATTCCCTTCCTTCCATCAGCAAGGACACCTTTCCTCACCTTGACAATGCTGCTGTAGTAATCTCCAATCTTCCTCTCTACCTTTTGTTTGCAGTGAAAGCAGAGGTGGGGGGGAAGGATCAGGTTACAAAATTACACCCATCTCCTTCCAAACTCTTTTTTCTCTGTGGATATCTGGACATCTTTCTCTGCCAGCTAAGATTTCCTGGCAGACAATGGAGCTTCAGCTTGCAATGGAAAGCTCAGGTTCTCTCTAACAAGGGAGTGTCAGCGCCCTCCTCTCTTTGATCCATTCTGCAGGAGCTGCAGGGAAAGGGCAGCAGGAGCAAGATCAGGAAGATACTTCTGCCTAAGACCAGACTGCGTCAGCCAGAGAAGACGGGATGGGGAAGAGGTTATACAGGTGGAAAGAAGAGACTGTTCATTAACCCATGACACCAGATGGGGAGACATCCGCAAGCCTCAGTATTCTTCTTATAGTTGTGGCTGTTATGTATCATTTTAGCCACCATAGTGTCGGAAGGGATCAATCAATCCGTCTATTTCTGGTCCATGTCAGTTTCTCATGTGTTCATGCCTATGTCCACCCTGGCCTGTTTCTGCCATAAACTGGTGATTTATTTTACAAATTTGTTTCTAAAGATCTTATCTCAAAATGTAACACTTAAATACATATTCTCTTGAAGTAGGCACCTTTCAATATATTTTATCCTGACATGTGCGTTTTAATGCACTTTCGTGTTTTTTGTTGTTGTTTTAGCTCAGAATTGTATCATAGATTTTGGAGAACTGAGAAAGTGGAAAAGGTTCAATCCACAGGTAAGTCTCTGAAGTGCGGGTCAGGTCAGTTTACATTGGGATGCACAGAAATCCAATTCCTCAAGCATCTCTGTAATACTTTCAACAGTTTCTGTAGTGTATAGAATCTATTTCTATAATATATAGTATTCGAGAATCTCTGTAGTCATTTAGAATGCTGAACTAGGACTGGGGAAACCCAGGTTGAAATCCTCACTGAGCCATGATGTTCACTCGCTGGGTGGCCTTGAGTCAGCTGTCTAGTGAAGGTACTATGGGATGCAGGGCAAATCTGTCCATTTCAATTTGTCTGTCATTTTTCCAGTCTTCACTTCACTTCACATTTCCATACCAGTTTACATATTTTAAAAGCTCCTCATCAACATTCATCAGCATTTTGGTGCACATTTCTCCCAATGTACACATGCAATTGTGCCTAATTACAAATTTTTGGAAAGCAATGTTCCCTAATATAGTGCATTTTTGAATTTTACTTTCACTAATGTATTCATTTTTATGCACACTTACTCTAGTAAAGTACGGAGAACTACCCATTTCAAAGGATGGCTGTGTATTAGTTCGTTTATTGTCTCAGAAAGTGTAGATTAGGTAGATTTGCCTTGAAATGCAAACAAAATCAAATTTCTCCCCCATCCCTAGGTGCAGGTATCTTTCTCTTGGGATCTGATGTGTGGTACTGGATCTGTTGCCTTTTAGGAATGCCTATGCCATTTGCTTCCACCTATCCTTTACTTGGATATTTGTAAATAAACCAAATATTACAAAAATGCCATAAGTCTGTAGTGATCTCTCTCCTATAAAAGAAAGCCAAACCCAGGCAATGCTGTCCCTGGAACTTCTTGTTGGTTAGGGAAGTTGGAAGCACCTAATAATATCAAAGTTTATGGTTAGCCCCATTGTGGAGCCAGAAGTGGATAGAAAGTTGGGCTATAAAAGCATTCATTCATGAGTGCTTGACTAGGACCTGGGAGACCAGGATTCAAATCCGCATCCAACCATGAAGCTCACTGGGTGGACTTGGGCTAGTCACAGTCTCTCCGGAGAACCATGTATGTTAGCTTGAGCTCCTTGGAGGAATGGTGGCATATCAATGTAGGAATGATGAATGAATGAGTGAAACAGGGAGGAAGTATAGTTCACCTGTTTTGTCTGCAGCAGGTCTCAGGGTCAGTTCTCGGCATCTCCAGTTAAAAGGACCAAGGAGCAGATGATGGGAAATAAACGTCTTCCGGAGACCCTAGTGAGCTGCTGCCAACCCCCATCATGACAGACCCTACAGGGCTGGATAGACTATTTATTTATTTATATTATTTTATTTATATCCTGCCCTTCCTCCCAACAGGAGCCCAGGGCAGCAAACAAAAGCACTAAAAACACTTTAAAATGTCATAAAAACAGGTTTCAAAATATATTAAAACAAAACATCTTTAAAAACATTTTTTTAAATCTCCCAAGACATCTTTTTTTTAAAAAAAGGTTAAAACATGTTGTTGTTGTTGTTTTAATTTTTAAAAAACATATTAAAAAGCAACTCCAGCACAGAGACAGACTGGGATAAGGTCTCAACTTAAAAGGCTTGTTGAAAAAGGAAGGTCTTCAACAGACTCCGAAAAGATAAGAGAGATGGCACCTGTCTAATATTTAAGGGGATTCCACAGGGTAGGTGCCGCCTCACTAAAGGTCCGTTTCCTATGTTGTATGGAACAGACCTCCTGATAAGATGGTATCTGCAGGAGGCCCTCACCTGAAGAGTGCAGTGATCGACTGGGTATATCAGGGATAAGACGGTCTTTCAGGTATCCTGCTCCCGAGTTGTATAGGGCTTTGTACACCAAGACTAGACCCTTGAACTTGGCCCGGTAGTCTAAGAGTCTAATTTGGTACACGGCAGCATCCTAATAGGGTGTTAGCATAAAATGCATACTAGTGAGAGACAGCAGACAGCAGTTAGGGATAGAGTTGTGCTAGAATTCTGTCCAATTTGGAATTGGTACCAAATTTTCCATTAATTTGCTTAGTCACTATCATTGTGGATCAGATTTTTATGTAGTGATTTTCTGCAGCTATTTTCCAAAACAGTTTTTTTTAAAAAAACTCCATGTCCAAAATATTGATATTAATATTGATATTTTGTCAGTATTTCCTTCAATTTATCGATACTTCCTTTCAAACATCAGTATTTCCTTCCAAAATATTGTTATTTATACCAATATTTTTTTCTGAGGGGGAAAAAACCCAGATCAGTAAAAGCAGCAGCTTGCAGACAAAGAACGAACTCAGATCGATACCATTCTTCTGTTAGGTTGACAGAATGCTTTCAAACTGGCCCTGGCCAACAGACCCCATCCCTAGTTACAGAGCACACTTATTTATTTATTTATTTAATCATTGCATTTATATCCCACTTGTTCTCCAAGGAGCTCAAAGTGGCGTACATGGTTCTCCTCCTCCTAATTTAATCCCCACAACAACCCTATGAGATAGGTTAGGCTGAGAGGCAGTGACTGGCCCAAGGTCACCCAGTGTGCTTCATAGCTGAATGGGGATCTGAACCCTGGTCTCCCAGGTCCTAGTCCAGCACTGTAACCACTATACAACACATGTCCCTACGATATGTCAATTCTGAAACAAACCCTTTCAAGTGAGAAGCAAAAACCTTGGGTCAGCCCTTTAGTATTTTCAATGTTTTACTGTTTACTTATGTCTTAAATTGACCATGATGCGCCACCTTGAGCACCATGGAGGAAAGATGGAGTGTAAATGTATAGTGTGTGTGTGTGTGTGTGTGTGTGTGTGTGTGTGTGTGAGAGAGAGAGAGAGAGAGAGAGAGAGAGAGAAGCTCACTGGGTGATCCAGAGTTCTGTTGCTGTGAGGGGAAAAATTTCTCCATCTACTCTCTCTGCACTAGAATTTGTATACCATATGTTGAGGTGGGGGGCTGTGGGAGAAAACTATTTCATTTGACTGTCCCCTATGTGCTTGCTTGCTGGTCAAGCTCCTATTTCACTCGCCTACTGCCGCCCCCCATTTGCTAAGTTCTCAAAATAACTCCTCTCATCAGTACAGGAAGCCATTATTAGTAACAAAACATTGGTCCAGGAAAGTGGGGAGAAACACTGTCTCTCCAGACAGAGTTATACCCAGCAGGCAGTGTTGGATTAAGCTGTGAAAACATAATATGAGAAAATAGGATTTTAATTAAATATATTGATGAATGAGATTTTAAATCTTCCTGAAATGTTCACAGAAACAGGGAAGGAAAGAAATCTGCAAAAGCAACACGGGATTTTTGACTTCGTTTTGTAAGTGGGGAGGGAGGGGAATGTCCTAAACCTCTTTTTGGAAGCTGCTTTATTTTGAATCAGACTGTTGCTTCATCCACCCCAGTGCTGCCTACATTGAGTGGCAGCAGCTATTCATGGGCTCAGGCCACTGGAGCAGTGGCCTAGCACAGCCATGCAAGCTAGAAATGCCAGTGATTAAACCTGCAATCTTTTAGTTAACAATTTAAAATTTAAGCTGTTTTGTGAACTGCTATTAGCATAGAAGGGGGTGATGGAGATTAGGGATGGAAGGATCTGTCAGTTTCAGCTCTCTCGGTTTTTCATTTTTCCAATCTGAAATTCAAGACTGCAGCAATTTGTGATCTTTTAAAATCTTCATGTAAATTCTTCAGCATCTTAGTGCAAATTTCTCTTAAACATGTTTTTGTACGCAGTTTTGACTAATAAACACATTTTGTCAAGCAATTTCTCATCATATAATGAATTTTTGTATGTTATTTTCACTCATATATTCATTTTTATGCACCTTTCCCCCAATATATGCATTTAAGTTAAATGTAAATGTAGTACTGCCTTCAAGTCGATTCTGACTTATGGCGACCCTGTGAATACGGTTTTCATGAGGCTGAGAGGCAGTGACTGGCCCAAGGTCACCCAGTGAGCTTCATGGCTATGTGGGGATTCGAATCCTGGTCTCCTAGGTCATAGTCCAACACCTTAACCACTACGCCACACTGGAGGGCCACAACCAATACTGGCTCGTATGTTTGCAATTTGGGCTGGTACCTGGCATGGAAGGAAGGAATTAAACTCCTCTTTCCCACACCCCATGCCATGGCACCTCATGCCATTGGGATCATGGCAGATCCCAATGCCCTCCACTTCATGGCTACATTTAACACCAACAAACAAACCTTAAAGAGTCACACATTTCCAGCACCATGCCTCATTTAGAATAAAACCGGAATAAATCTTAAGAGTTTGAAGATACTTTGGAGATCATCCAGTCCAACCCCCTAGTCAATGCAGGAATTTTACAACTATAGCACCCCCCTGACAGATGGCCATGCAGCCTCTGCTTAAATACCTCCTGTGAAGGAGAGCCCACAACCTCTCAGCAGTTCCACGGTTGAACAGTTTGTACTATTAGGAAGTTTCTTCTAATGTTTAGCTGAAATCTGCATCCTTGCTGGTTCAAAGATGTTCTAGCCTTTCTGTCTAGAGCACCAACCCTAAGCTGTGAGTTGAGAATTCCTTAGTTCAAATTGTGTCCCAACCATTATCTCAGATAACATCCACAGAATACATTTAAAGCACATTTAAAGTGCATGGCTTCTCCCAAAGAATCCTGGGAACTATAGTTTATCCCTTGTAGAGCTATAGTGTCCAGCATCCTTAACAAACTACAGGGCCCAGGAGCCTTTGACAGAAGCCACATACTGTAAATGTGCTTTAAATGTATGGTGTGGATGTAACCTTAGGCCCAAATTATAATCTCTCAGTCTGAGCCCCCAAGTTTTTAATATGGAGATAAAAATACTGATATGCTGATACTGATATTCAGCCTACCAAAATCAGTACTTAACATTCCAACTCTGCCTATTCGCTTGTACCTATTCTTGGTAAATAGCAATCCCTATTTTTGTACTTTAGGGAAAAAAATCAGGCATAACTTTTTTAAAAAAGCAAAAGCAAAAACAAAACACAGATAACCTAGCTTTATTTTCAACTCCCCCCACCCACCCCCAGTCTATGGTAAATATTGTTGAATGTGTTTACAATCCTTCTAAAAATACCACCAGATCTATCGCAAAAATCAGCATTCTATTACATGTCCTTCCCCCAGAGTTTGGAAGTAATTTGTAATTCATTACTTCTTTGAGGAATGAGTGGGTAATTCCTTTACATTTTCATGGTAATAGAACTAGGAGTAATTTTATTACTTTTGTGGAGTAATTGTAATGTTTCCAGCATTACTTTGGGGCATTACTTGGATGGGGGGGAAAGCAAGGGAAGTCTTCTGCCCCTCTGATTTGTGGATGAAAATCATATGCCTCGCTTCTGTGCAGCATCGCTCTTCCCTCATGCTCTGTGGGTGGGTAGGAGGCGATGAGGGAGGAGGTGGAGAGTGAGACGGGGTAGAGTGGAGAAAACAATTGTTTTAAAAAATGGATGGTGGTGGTGAAGAATGAAGTAGAGGGCAAAAGGAGCCAGAGGAAAAGAACATGGATAAAGGAAGAGAAGGAGGCAGCAGCAGAATGGTGATAAAGAACTGTGGAGGTGAAAGACAACAACATGTGCGTGTATACTGTGTTTGCACTTGGCACACAAAGTAGCCTCCACCACCTCTCTGGCTACTGTGCTGCATTTGCAGTATTTTAACTTTTTTGCATCTCAGGGGAAAATGTTTGCTTGGGTAAGTGTGCCTTCGTTAGTGGCAGGGCAGGGTCCGGGAGGTGGTTAAGTGAGAGAGATTACGCTTGCTGGCTGACTGTGGGGGTTGCACTTGGTTTGATGTGCAAAGATCTGAGTAGTGGCCTCTGCCTCCCTCCCCACCTCCCTTACCAGCAGAGAGACCACCATTGCTATCTTATGGATAAAAATAATTATTCTACCACCTCTGTATGTGTGTGTTTATTTTTAATGTTGTTTTAATCTACTTAGATGTGCAGCAGCCAAGGCCAGCACCTTGTAGGCGTTTTTAAAAATAAGTAACTAAAATGTAATTATAGTGATTACTTTTGAAAAAAAGTAAACTAATCAGTTACTTTCAGAGCAATTGTAATTGTAACGGTAATTACTACTTTTTTGGGCCATGTGATTGTGACTGTAATTTACTATTTTTAAAAGTAATCTTCCAAGCTCTGCCTTCCCCTCTGCCTTCCCCTCCCTGTCTTTAACAATGTAGCCCCCTAAAGGGGCAAAAAGCTATCAGGAAAGGAAGCCCCCTGCCTTTGCCTGCTATTAGGGGAGGTATAACAGTTTGGAGCCTGAGGCAACCCCTTCCTCACACCCCTCCAGTCCCCTGCATGGGCCACAATCCCCTTGCAAAGTTATCCTTCCTATTGAAACCAATAGAAGAGCACTGTCTGGTCCAAGGCTGGTTTAAAAATAGGAAACCTTCAAAAGGCAGGGCAGAAGGGGCCCTGAAGCCACCCATTGACAGTCAGCACCTGTCTGGATAGCAGACTGAGCAGGCACACAGGGCATCTGGTCACGGGCTTCTCCATGATGGTGAGTTGAATTGCATTCTATTTAAATTACAGTAATTGTTTCTAAATTTGCATCTCTACCTAGAAATTGGCATATGCAAATTTATCCAAATCTGCATCCTCTTTTGCTATCCCATTTTGCCTTTTTTCCTTTCTTTTTTTTACGATATCTAAGTGGCCACCTTACACCTCACCTTGCTTCACGGTAGGGGCCATTTTTGCCTGCAACAGCTTCACGATGCATTCCTATTCATCTGCAGAAGGATCACAAAACTGAGTTGTTATCAGCACTATTATGGAGCCTGAATTCCCTAGTCATGTTTCACTAGACAGCATTACTTCATTTCATTGTACATAGGAAATTTGGGGCTTGTTCTGTGTCTGGGCTCACCAGGGATCCAAACACCTATGGAATAGGTTTTCCATTCAAGCCCCCTTAGGGTTACCAGGTCACAAGCATCCCGAACCCTGAGATTTCAGGGGTGAGCCCTAGTGATATCATGGGGCAGGCCCTTGAGCCAGCTGCATCCCATGGGAGGGCAAGGAAAAAGTTCCTCCTCCTCTCCTCCCTCCCTCCCATTAGATGCAGCCAGTTCTGAAGCTGGCGTGTGTGTGTGACAACAGGCCTAAAACTCCCCGGAGAAGGTAGATTTGGGCCTGTTGATGTGCCCCCCCCGCCTCAGAGCTGGTTGCATTCAACCGGTCAGGCAAGGAGGAATGCAGCCAGCATCAAAGGTAGGAGGCATATTAATGGACCTAAATCTTCCCAGAGAAGGGAGATTTGGGCCTGATGTCATGCCCCCTGGCCAACCAGAAACCGGAGGTTGGGGTGCCTCACTTGGAGACCTGGGGACGACCCCCCAAAAATGGAGTCTTTGGAGGAAACCTGGAGGCCTGGCAATGCTAAGCCCACTCCTGGAACATGTTAATGTAAAGCCAAGAGACTCTCTAAGTATGTGCAGAATGCCTTTCTTTCATATCCAATGCAGGAGGGAAAACCTGAAAAATAGATGAAGAACCCAGGTTGCCAAAGCAAAGGAAATAATTCCCAAGCAGCCTGAAGCCCTGGACCCTGATTTCCCTTGATTTAAATGGTTCCTGGCCTATTTTAGGAGAGGGTGTGCGTACATCATCAAAGTCAGGGTGTAAGGCTGACAAGTCAAACATGTTTGCTTAAAAGGCCCTGCAAACCTAACTGTAGCTCACACTGAGAATCTGTTCTGAGTTTAGAGCTTATATTAAACACCAAAGTCAACCAACTTTCACATGGTTTAGGATTTCTTCACAACACTTTAGCCCTTCACAGGCAGACATGCAGAGAGAATGAAAGGAGGGCTTTTTAAAACATCGGAAATAATTAATTTACAATGGAAGAAAGCTCTTCCCTACTCCCCTCTGCTGTGACAAGTCCAGTGATCAACAGGGGCTAAAATGCACTTAAAAGACTGAACTTGTGTTTATGCTTTAAAAAAAAAGAAGTACGGAATTTCCTGTTTTCAGAGGAAATTTTTTTTCTATCCAAGGGTGAGATGGATCAGATGAAGGCTCACAATGGTGACTCTGATTTTTTAGTACCACAGGTGCTCAAACATGCTGCAACAAACAAAAAAATTGCACATTTATTTTGTTAGGCTTCGTTCCAGCCAGAGCTCATTGCAGCCCAGAGGCCTTGACCTAAGATGTTTGGGTGCCCCTGGCAGAAAACTCCTAATGGTGTTTATCTCAAATCCAATTCTGCAGCCTGTTCCTAACAATGGTGTCCAAATGCTTCCCCTCAGCAGTGCCCCTGGAGCAAGGATCCCTGGGACAGTGACGACTGGTGGCTCCATGTCAGCGGGGCAGTGGAATCTGCTCCAGATTTTAGTTTAAACTTTCAAGGAGCTGTCTAAAGTGCTGCTCACAGTCTTCCCCTCTATAGCGAGATGGATTTTATGTCTATTTAAATTATAGTAATCATTTCCAAATTTGCATCTATTCATATGAATTGGGATGTGAAAATCTTATGCAAATCTGTATCCTCTTCTGTCCTCTTTTTTTGGTGATGCGCAAGTGACCACCTTAATTCCATTGCCTTAGAGAACTACATTTTCCCAGGCTGCCTGGCATCTGGGATGCTGCCACATTAGTTTTGGAGGTGTTGTGGAGGAAGAACCCCGGCTTAGATCCAGACTCATGCCAGAGAAGAACATTGGAAGAAAATGCTGCTTGCTTTGAAATGCCTCCAAGCACCATGAGGTCGCATTCTGAGAAAAGCAATTATGACCTTTGGCGCCTTCGCTACTTTAAAATACATCAGCGGGAGATTTTTGGCAATATAATCTTGACTATATGGAAGAACAGGCCTTTGAACCTTGTTGTGAATTTTCTCCCACTCCCATGAGACCTGAAATGGTGTCCTTGTTCCGCTCACAGATAAGATCTGCTGTACTCAGAAAGCAACATCTAAGATTTTGGAATCCGAGACGTAATGTCAGTGCTGGTAATTTAGTTACTTTATTTTTATACTTTATAAAGTTCATAGCTTTCACCCCCTCTCCTAAATTACTGTTATACCTTTGGGGGAGAATATTGAAAGATATAAAGGACAAGGCCACCGATCTTATAGTCTCACAAAGTCAGGCTGCTGATTGCAATGGCATAATATCTGCGTAATGAAGTCACAATCCGAGGCTCTCCCAGCAGCAAAATCAACAGCAAAATATAACAAGCAATATTGACAGGCAGCAAACATAAATGATAAGCTGAGCTAGAGAATATGCATCAGATATGTGTTCTGAACCACGTAATTCCAAATTCCAGCAACATCACTAGCTCTATCCTTCACTCCTTTTTGTCTGTGATGTGTGTTCTCTATGTGAAGAGACTATATACCGTTGCAACAATGTCCAGGGTGGCAGCCATGTTAGTCTCTTGCAGCAAAAACAAACAGTTTTGTGGCACCTTAAAGACTAACAAATTTATTGTAGCATAAGCTTTCATAGGCTACAGTCCACTTCATCAGATGCATGAAATGTTATCCCAAGTTACATCTCTCTCTCTCTCTCTCTCTCTCAAATTACTAGGGGCTGCCACCCCTGCACGCTTTGCTTGCCCACTCCAAACACCCACTGCCACCAGGCCTTACAAAACTCCCCTTACACTTATCCAAGCCTCCCCTCCCCTACAGGTCGCCAAGGGGCCTCCTTTCCCCCTCTACAGATCACCAAACTACCTCCTCCCCCTCCCCACAAGTCACCAAGCTGCATCCTCTGCCCCCTTTAGTCCCTCTCCCACAAGGAGGAGGGATGCAGAAGGAGGCGAGGCGAGTGATGGTGGCCACTGCAGCCCAGGCAAGACGCAGAAGAACACTCAGGGCAGGCCGGGGTAGCTCATCAATAATGAGCCTGCCTTCCCACTGCTCCCCTCCTCCTTGCCCTCCACCACTGAGGCTAAAATAGTGTTGTCAGTGTGGTGGGTGGTGGCGGCGGCGGCAGCACAGTTGCTGAGGAGCAGCCCGTCTGTTGTTCTTCCACTTTGCCTGGGCCACCTCGCTGCAGTCGCCCAGCTCACCACCCATCTTGCCTGCCTCCACCACAATGGCCCTGCAGCATTTAGAAGGTTGTCATCACATTGTAGTTTGCAGAGCCACAGCATAACAGCTTTAGAAAAATGTTATATGTAATATGTAATGTATATGCTGTTTTTAACTGTTTTTAGCTGTTTTCTTATATTGTGTGCATCACCTTGAGACATAGGCGTGGAAGGCGAAATAATAACAATAATCACATGCAGTGTAATCAAAAAACAATTGTGCTAATTCAGTCCACAAATGATAGCATTATACCTCTTGATTCAGTAGTTTAAAATTGTAGTCTCCGTTTGAAGTCCCTTTGTTCCATTATGGCCAACTTGAAGTCATTTGCGGTGTCCTAGGATGTTGAAATGTTTACCGACTGGTTTTTCAGTATTGCCATTAATGTCAGATTTGAAGGCAGCCCATTTCCATTTCATGGTTTCATGGAGAGCAGTCCACTTCATCAGATGCATGAAGTGTTATCCTGAGTTACAGGTACACAGTCCGCACACAGTTGGGCAAGGGGGATTGTAAACAATGAGGTTAGAGGGAAATGAAATGCAGAAAAGTACAGAAGGTGATAATTCTGTATTTAACTGTAGCAATTTGCAAAACAGTTGATAACACAGACATTCTTGCATTGGGAAGCCAATTAACACATGCAGTATGATAACAATCCATGCAGGGTGGTACCACTGCATCTTTGGATTACTGTAATTCAGTAGTTTCACATTGCAGTCTCCGTTTGAAGATAAAGCAGGATCCCTGATTGTGTGGAGAGTTCCAATTGCATCCATGAATACAAGTCCCCTGCAGGCTTTTCCCACTCAACACCAGAAGGTTGGGAACCAGTTCACAGAGCCAGTCATACATGAGGATGTAGGGAGCAGGACTTGTGTGCACACCCCCGACCTCATACCTGCATTTAAACATTGCAGATTCAAGTAAATGCCTGAACACAGGGATGGTGGGACTTACTCTGGCAAAAATGTATATATTAGACTGTACACCTGTGAAGTGATGATGTTGAAAATAAACATGAAAAAATCAAAATTGGAGCACAGAAATTTTCAAAGTTCAAGCTAGGGAGAATGTGTTTGAGAATTTCTCTCTGTAGATGAATTTCAGCCTATGTAATTGAAAACTTCAAACCAGGATCAAAACTCTTAAAGCGTTCACTTTCAGTTTCAGGATGGAACTGATGTCTTCAAAGACAAAGCATAGCCCCCAAACACCTATAAAGCAGAGCTGGGGGTGTTCAGGCAGAAAAGCAGCAGGTGGGAGATGGGTGCTGAAGGGGGAAGGGCCATAGCGCAGCGGCAGGTCATCTGTTTTGCATGCAGAAGGTCCCAAGTTCAGTCCCCGGTATCTTCAGATAAGGGTGGAAGAGAACCCTGTCTGAAGTCCTGGACAGCTGCTGCCAGTCAGTGAGGGCAATACTGAACTAGATGGATCAATGATCTGACTGGTATAAGGCAGCTTCCTATGTTTCCCCACCCTCCACAGTCACTTTTCTCCTAGTCTGGCTCCAAGGTTAGAAAGCCGCTGGGGGGAAGGGAGATTTTGAAAGTGGAGAAGTTCTGCACCCCTTTCCCACTTACTCACCAATTTCCTGTTTGAAATTGCCCTCTGACCCATGATTTGTGCTTGAAGACACAATCATATACAATTCCACCCTCAGCTCCACTGAGCTCTACGTGCCCTCTAAGCTCACTAACTTGAGCAGGGCCAGCCCTATCATGAAGCAGGTTGGGGCAGCTGCCTCAGTTAGGAGGCAAATCCTGGGGAGCCACAGTGAAGTGTTTATTTATTTATTTATTATATTTCTATACCGCCCAGTAGCCGTAGCTCTCTGGGCGGTGCACAACATAAAAACATCCAATATACAAGTAAAAACATATATCAACAACTTAAAAACAATATACCAAAAGTAGTAGAACATAATTAAACATATAAACAACTACAACACAAGCCTAAAAATATTAAAACGTATTAAATCAGTTAAAAGTATTAAGATGTTAAGATGTTAAGAATTAAAATTACTAAAATATTAAGAGCGTAAGTGCAAATGTAGGTGTTACAATAGATGTTAAAAATGTTAAAATGTTGTTAAAAAGCCTGGGAGAAGAAAAAGGGTTTTACCTGGCGCCGGAAGGACAGCAATGTTGGCGCCAGGCGTACCTCATCAGGGAGAGAGTTCCATAGTTCGGGGGCCACCACAGAGAAAGCCCGTTTTCTTGTTGTCACCTTCCGGGCTTCTCTCTGGGTGGGCCCCCGAAGGAGGCCCTTCGATGTTGAACGCAGAGTACGGGTAGGTTCATATCGGGAGAGGCGTTCCACCAGGTATTGTGGTCCCGAGCCGTGTAAGGCTTTATAAGTCAAAACCAGCACTTTGAATTGAGCCCGGAAGCATACAGGCAGCCAGTGCAAGCGAGCCAGAATCGGAGTTATATGTTCACATCTCCGAGTCCCTGTTAGCAATCTGGCCGCTGCGTTTTGCACGAGCTGCAGCTTCCAAACTGTCTTCAAAGGCAGCCCCACGTAGAGTGCATTGCAGTAGTCCAATTTTGAGGTTACCAGTGCATGGACAACTGAAGAAAGGTTTTCCCTATCCAGATAGGGGCGTAGTTGGGCCACCAACCGAAGTTGATAGAAAGCATTCCGTGCCACCGAGGCTACTTGTGCCTCTAGTGACAGGGATGGTTCTAAAATAACTCCCAAACTACAGACCTGCTCCTTCAGGGGGAGTGCAACCCCGTCCAGAGCAGGTTGAGCTTCTCCCATCTGGTCAGGGGAACCACCCACTAACAGCATCTCAGTCTTATCTGGATTGAGCTTCAATTTATTCGCTCTCATCCAGTCCATTACTGCAGCCAGGCATCGGTTCAGCACCATGACAGCCTCACCTGAAAAGGATGAACAGGAGAAGTAGAGCTGCGTGTCATCAGCATACTGATGGCAACGCACTCCAAAACTCCTGATGACCGCACCCAGCGGCTTCATGTAGATGTTAAAAAGCATGGGGGATAGTACTGACCCCTGTGGAACTCCGTATTGGAGGACCCAGGGTGCCGAGCAAGACTCCCCCAGCACTACCTTCTGGAGACGACCCGCTAAATAGGAGCAGAACCACTGCCATACAGTACCTCCAACTGCCAAATCAGCGAGTCTCCCCAGAAGGATACCATGGTCGATGGTATCAAAAGCCACTGAGAGATCAAGGAGAATCAACAGGGTTACACTCCCCCTGTCTTTCTCCCGACAGAGGTCATCATACCAAGGCCGCCTCAGTGCCAAAACCAGGCCTGAACCCCGATTGAAATGGATCTAGATAATCGGTCTCATCCAAGAGTGCCGGGAGCTGGTCCGCGACCACTCTTTCTAGAACCTTGCCCAGGAATGGAATATTCGCTACCGGCCTGTAATTGTTAAAAATTTCTGGGTCCAAGGAAGATTTTTTCAGAAGTGGTCTCACCACCGCCTCCTTCAGGCAACCAGGGACCACTCCCTCTCGTAATGAGGCATTAATCACCTCCGTGGCCCAGCCGGCGGTTCCAACCCTGCTAGCTTTTATCAGCCAAGAGGGGCAAGGATCTAGTATAGAAGTGGTCGCATGCACCTGTCCAAGCACCTTGTCAACGTCCTCGAGCTGTACCAATTGAAACTCATCCAACAAAACATGACCAGACTGTGCTCCGGATGCCTCATTTAAATCCACTGCTATAACATTGGAGTCCAAGTCCTGACGGATGCAAGAAATTTTGTCCTGGAAGTGCCTGGCAAATTCATTACAACGGGCAGTGTTGGGGGCAGTGCTCTGTGTGTGCACCACAGGGCCTGCCTTGCGACCCCCTAAGCTAGCCCGCTGACCCCAGGTTTCATCTCCTTGTTGACGTATGAATCAATTGCCAGTCCAGACAGCTTCTGTAAGTGGAATGGGGGGCCTGTCATCTTGTCGTTGGCCTCAGGCAGCAACATTTCCTGGACCAGCTCTGTACAGTTCTGCATTTCTGAGATGCAGGGTGGGAATTCGGAGGAAAACTGGAGAGATTTGGGATTAACCGATCCAGTACGTAGGTTAAACTAATTACCCATGTAAATTCCTCTTCTTTGTGGTGGGATCAGGAGACAGGAAAATGTGGCTTTATTACACCTAATTGAATAGAGTACTGGGGCCTTACTTCCCTGTTCCCTGAAGGAAGCTTGAAGACCTTTCCCCCTAGAAAGAAAGAAAGAAAGAAAGAAAGACCCCCATTCTTCTCACCTGGAAAGGGCTCTGGGGGAGGGGAAGCTAATTCACTTTTTTGTCTCCCTCCGTGCAAATTAATTTAAAATAAATTAAAGCTTGTTACAGAAAACAGACTGCACCTGGGTTTTAATGTTTCTTCCTCCAAGTGGCTTGTGCTGTTTTGCATGGTTGGCAGGTTCCTAACAGCCAAAATGCCGAAGATCATAAGTTCTTCATACAATTTCATGATCGGGGATGGAGAGAGTCAGGAAAATCCCCGCAAGGTCTCCCCACCCTCAGATAAGACTCAAAGCCAGTACTGGGAAGAATCACATGAAGCTTGACGCCCCCCCCCCCAAATCTTTGCACTTAGCTTCACCCTGGAACCTCATAATAACATGAGATAAAGGACCTTGCCTGGTGGTGAATGACCAGAGACTGTGGGCCAGGGGACAGCATTTGACAAAGTAGTGCCCATAGGTGCCAGTGTGCTTACCATTACCTCTTATGGTGCCTGAGAAAGCCTCAGCAAATGTCAGCTCAAAAATTCTCAAGGCACAAAAGACTGCTCCTCCTGCTCAGTTCTGTTTGAACTGCCTCAGTTTATCCTACATTTAACCCATCCCCTTAAACATGACCACATTTCATTGGATCCCAGGATTGGATACCCACCCTCCTACCCATTCTGAACAGTGAAGAAGTGCAAAGACCTCTCTGTGAGCGAGTGCAGCAGTGTCTGATATAGGTCTCTGATGGTAGCTGATGGGGCACAAGCTGCACCATTTTGTGGTCCTCCTTATTTTCCTCTGCACTTTTTTGAAATGCCATGCATTTTGTGAGATGCTACACCCCAATCAGCAGCCATTTTAAGTTATGTAATACCCCATGGCAGCCATCTTGTACAATGTCATTACCCCCACAGCAGCCAGCTTGTGACTGGCACCCATAGAATTCTCAAAATTCCAAATGTGCCCACTGGCCCCAAAAGGAGGGCCAGCCCTGATGCAGCTTCAGGCCTCAGAGGCCAGGAACAGAAAGATATAGAACTATGCAACATCTTCCCCTGTGATTGGCAGGCAGTATGAATTCCCTAGATTGGCCAGGTGTGGTATAAATTAGGGATGACCAAAAATGACTTGACATGTCTGCAGAGCTTGGAAAAGTTACTTTTTTGAACTATAACTCCCATCAGCCCAATCCAGTGGCCATGCTGGCTGGGGCTGATGGGAGTTGTAGTTCAAAAAAGTAACTTTTCCAAGCTCTGCATGTCTGTGTGTTCACTTACATGAACTACATTCATTGACCTGGTAGCTCACTCATTTAGTTGTTCCAGGACCTTTTTAGCCCCCTCCGAGTCTGAAAAAAGAATAAATCCATATCCCTTTGGAATGTTCACTGGATGATGGTGGAGTCTTCCAATCTCAGGCTTGGAAATGAACTTTGTGGGCTTGTAAAAGCCCACCTCAAAGGGGTGGCAAGCTTTAAAGCCCTGAAACACTTCTCTAGTTCAAGTTAAAATCCACCAGGCCTTTTCTTTGCCAAAAGTATCCCACAGGAGAGCTGTAGTTCTCTATACCCTGCCATGTTGTTATTCAGCATTTTGGGGCAACGGGAAAAATGGGAGGTCAGAGGAGAAATCGCCTCACTCTTTTCTCCTGATGCATCTTCTTCACTGCAGTTCCCAGCAGGTAAGAAATGTGGGAGGGCAGAACATTCATTCATACATACATTCCTACATGTATATCCCATCTTTCCTTCAAGGAGCTCAAGGTGGGATACATGATTCTTCTCCCTCTCCATTTTATCCTCACAACAACCCGTAAGTTAGGCTGAGAGACTGTGACTGGCTGAAGGTCACCCAGCAAGCTTCATGGCTGAGTGGGGATCTGAACCCTGGACCTAGTCCAACACTCTGCTCACACACACCCCATGCCAGCGTGGCATAGTGGTTAAACACATCATCTGGGAAAAGGATAGGATGGTGGAGTCAGGCCCAGGTAATTTTTCTTCCCCCCCCCCCAATCAGCTCAGAAAATTTACCCAGGTTCTTCCATGTGTTTTCCACATAATTCCAGTAATATGAATTTCCAAGTTAATCTAAGCCTAGGTTGGAGAAGCATGACCATCTGTAGTTCACCTACCAGGATTGTGGCTCCTCTGCTCTGGTCTGATCAAAAGAGTAGTTACCTCTGTCTGCTCAGCTCCAGCAAACGGCTGACCCCCCATGAGACCCCGGATCTTGATTCAGGACATATAGGCTGCTCATGGTCCTGGCCGCAGGCTGCAGGCAGATCTTACTTCTGTCTCTCTATGGCTGTGTCCACACTAGGGCATTCATACGTATGCCAGTTGCTGTGTGTGTGTTTCTGCACCTTTGTCCACACATGAGCGCTTTCAATCTTATGCCCCCCAAATCTTGGTGTTTCCATCTATGCTAGTGGGCGGTGCTTGATGGAATATATTCACGTTGTGTGTTGTTGCCCCTCCCCTTAATTGCTACTTCCTCACCCACCACTAAATGTTCCAGAAAGCTAAGGACCATTGTGGGCATGCGCACAGGCATTTGTTTAGCTGCCCTGGTGCACATTTAAAAAAAATTGTATTATTTTTTGAAAAATACACGTTTTCCAACATACCAGATTTGCACAAAATAGCAGTAAAAAATAAAAATATGTATGTTGCTCTAAGCCAAAGATTTGGTTGCTCACATGATAGGCTACTACTTATTTATCTCTCCTTTTTCTTTCCTGCCTCCTATACCTACAAGGGCAATTTTTATTTTTTATTTTAATTTTAATGCAGCTGTTTTGTACAAGAGCAGTTTTGTGCAAAAGAGCTGTTTTAAAAATAAACATACCAGGAACCTGCCTTCAGCAACTACCAGTGGAAAAGGACAGGCCGCGTTCTTTCCTTTGGGCTGACAGAAACAAATTGGATGTAGGCGGTGTGGTGATAGATGACAAAACATCCCCATATATGTAAAAAAGTCTGCCCACACAATGCACTTCAAGGCATCCACAATCAGGTAACATGCAGTTTTATACTGGATTTTCTTCCCTCATTGAATTATCTGCAGACTGGGAAAATCTGAATTTAGCAGGGGGATAGTGCCACTCGAATGAGGAGAATGTCATGTGGATGCTGCAAAAAAATAAAAATATTAAAAAATAGAGGCATAAGCAGCTTCAAATTCACATTAAACTCCAGTTTGAATGAGCCCTATATCTCACAAAGCAGTCCCATGTGATCCAGGCCAGCAAACAGGTCCTTCAAATCTATGGTGCCTTCATACCAAATGGTTTTCCAGATGCCTAAGCCAGACCAATGTGTGGGAATTGTCCCATTCTCCCTATCTTTGTGTAAAGCAAATATTCAAATATACATCTGTCTATACATGAAGCCACATATGCAAATGAGCAAGCGGGGCTTTGAAACTTTTGTGAAAGATTGAGCTGTTATTTGCCAAACACTTGCACGAGTTATTTACTTATCTGGTGGGAGGCGATGAAGAAAAACAAGCGTAACCCTGCAATCTTTTATTCCCATTCCAAAGTATTAAAATTCAGCAGCAAGATTTGTTAATTCTCACCCTTTCCCACTAAAATAAAATGAATTTACTGGTAGATGCGACACCAAATCTCTCAACAGCTGCCTCTGTGTGTGTGATCAGTTCACTCTGATCTCAGAGAACTATTTGCTTCATGCTGGAGCGTAGCTGAAACCTGTATAATTTTTAAAGTTTTCACACACAAGCTGGTGTATTCTTTAAAAAATAAAAATAAACAAGATACATATGGTCATTATATACATGACTATATCACAATACGGGGGAAAACAGGACATGGGACCTAGATGCAAACATCTGTTTTTGCAGCTAGGACTGGCTGATGAGTGGAGAATGAGAGAATTTTCAGAAAGTCTTAAATTTATTGGTTATCATAACCCTACTGTAATGAAAATTGGCACCAACTGATTTTTATGCACGGTGTACTTGCTAAGCAGGGCCATAGTGAACACAATGCCAGTAAGTGTGTTGCCCCACCTGGAACACTGATCCACCCTAGCACTGAATTTTACAAGAGCACACAGGGATTTTTGTTGGTGACATGACAGATTTCTTTTTAAAAGCAAGAATGGTAAAATTTCAGATTAAAAGGAAAATCTGAGCTGGCTGATGCCAAAGTGCCCCTCAAAAGTGCAGGTGTTCTAAACTCTACCCAATTATAGCACCCACCTCCAACCACCAAAGTTCCCCCACCCCGATTTGGAGCAGATTCTTCAAGATCACAAGCAACCTTTATCAAGATTAAGTGATTCTGAACAGCAACAAAAAACCTGTTAGCAAGCATGATTGTGAGAGCATGGCATAGTCCTTAAAAAGGGTAAGAGTCAACCAAAGGAAGCATTCATTCCTTTATTTAAGGGAGGCGTTGCTGACTGTGGCATCTTAAAGACTAATGAATTTATTGCAACCTTAGCTTTTGTGAAGAGCAGATGTGATTGTGAAGGCTTATGCTACAGTAAGCTTGTTAGTGTTCAAGATGCCACAAGACTTCTTTGGGGGTTTACTATAATTTACAGTAGGGTCCCGCTTTACAGCGCTTCGCTTTACAGCGATTCACTAATGCGGCGGCTTTCAATTAGGAAAAGTCCCCGCATTAAGGTGCTTGTTCTGCTTTTACGGCATTTTTTTAACACCACGCGCCATTTGACATCATTTTCGCGCAACGCACCCCATTATCATCAATGGGTTCCACTTTACAGCGATTTCCGCTTTACGGCGGCAGTCCAGAATGGAACCTGCCGTATAAGCGGGGCCGCCTGTACTAATATGGCTACCTCTTCTGCTCATTAAGAGGGAACTGCTGGTTTACTGTTCTTTTTTTTTTAAATCCCCACTGGAAATATGGCAGTCACAAGTTATCATGGTGTTACAGGCCCAACTTCCAACCTTCCTAGTTGGGTGTCCATGTGTCCTAATATACAGAGGATGGTCCTCAATATGAAGGGCTGTCAGAGGGCAATCCTCTATTTGAAAGGCCAAGTCTGGCTAAAAAAACAAAAAAAGAACAGGATGCTGGACTATAATGCTCTCAATAATAATGGGCTCAAGTTGCAGGAAGCCAGATTTCAACTGAACATCAGGAAAAACATCCTAGCTGTTAGAGTGGTATGACAATGGAACCAATGACCTAGGGAGGTGGTTGGCTCTGCAACACTGGAGACATTCAAGAGGCAGCTGGACAGCCACCTGTTGGGTATGCTTTCAGTTGGATTCCTGCACTGAGCAGGGGGTTTGACTCGATGGCCTTATAGGCTCCTTCCAACTCTACGACTCTATGACTAGATTGGCCATTGGCCTGATCCAGAAGAGTTATTCTGATATATTTTTATTTCAATTATAAGAATGATTTTAAAATTTGCAAATTTATATGTGAATCAGCGTCTGCAAATATTCAAATTGTGTCATCTTTTGTCCTCTTTCATGGTGATATGTACGTGGCCACCCTACTTTCTAGACTTACTTCCTTTCTTCTGGGGGTTCCCAAGGAGGAACTAACATGGTCCCCTCTCCCAGTCAATCTAAACTGTTCCCAAAACAGGATCTGAATATGACCTGGGTACGGACTGGAGGCAAGGAATATGGTGTTTGTCTCTTTATTAAGGGTAACTGACTCAGTACTAGATGAGATGCAAGGGAAGCTACTGCAGAGGAACCAAGGTGTACAATTTCCCCAAAACGTCAGAGCCTCAAATAGCTCACCTGTTTTCCCATATGCTTTGCTGGAGGCAAGTTGAGCCATGCAATGCAAAATAATGAAAAATGCCTCCATTCCATTGGCTTATCTTGATCCCAACCTCTGTGGGAGGCACAATCCCAATAGCCATTAACATATCCCATTTCATGCTTTTGCTGCATTGGCTACCTTGAAAGAACAGAAACCGGACTGGAACCAAAAGCCGATGGGGTTGGCAGAGGATTTCAAAGTTCTGATGGAGCCAAGAATGAGCCAAAAGATTCGTTCTGGAAAAGATTTTATGCACTAAAATCACCAAAAGCTGCAGGGCAGCTGTGCTGAGCAATGTTGCAAGGGAAAGAGAAGACAGAGGGAAATTGAGATTCAGGGACTCTAAGCTGGAGGAGACAAAAGTCTCCCTTTCTCCAGCAATCCTTTTTTTCACAACAGACAATATGGAGCCCAGACATTAAGTAACCTTCAGCACACTGAAATAATGCTCCTTTCCCATAGTAATGTAGGAAGAACCAGCTGCAGCGTCTCAGTCGTTATCCATTCCACCCCACCATTTACAGTTCCAAGCCAAAGATTTAGCAACACACATTCCTCTCTCTCCCTCTCTTTGCCAGGCCTCAATATTGTTTGCAAATATCAGAAAGGGTTACTCCAGATTGATATGAGGATACTTTCACTACAAACTACAATACAAAGTGGAAGCCCAGCCACCATATATGGGAGGAAGGAGCAGTTGGTTTTAATTAGGGACAGCCGTGCCAGTCCGTTGCATCAAAAACTTATAAGCGGCATTTTAAAAGGCTAACAAGTTGTGTCCATTTATTATTTTGTGTACAGATTGGCCTGTTTGTCCTATGAGAAGTCAGAGGGGCATTGCTGGCAAATGACACCATAATTAGTCTTTAATCTGCCACTAGGCTCTTTTGTTAATGTTCATTAGTAACAAATCAATCAAATAATTGATGATGATCCCCTTCCATGCATTTGAAACCCTGCAGGGGGAAAGCTGCTTGGAGGGAATGATTTACAGAGGGGAAGCTGCAGGTGGGAAAAAGGTTAAACACACACACACACACACACAGAGAGAGAGAGAGAGAGAGAGAGAGAGAGAGAGAGAGAGAGCTTTCCGGTCTCACTCCCCCAGCAGCTTTCCTAAAAAGAAAGGGCACTGGAGCTGTTACATATGCCTTTGTTCATAATGTAGAATTAGCCCTTCAAATTCTTGTTGGATGAAGTGATGTGCTGCACTGAACAATCTTGAATATTCATAGATGTTCAGAAAAGTGCTCTGCCAAAATCCACCTTCCCATTTCTCAGATGTTTTCTTCCCCTTCAGAATTCAAAATGTGGCACATATCACCAAATTCTACCAAGCTACACAGGAAGTGGATTGGACTGTGAAAGACCAACCCAAATTGTGCTTGCATTTTGACAAATTTGTAGGGCAGTCCAATATCTCAGAGAGGAGGTCAGGTCTCCTGCTCCTCTGGTGCATTCACTATAGCTGCCCAATTACCCTGCTTTTTAAAGTTTGATAGAAATATCTGTAGGCTATATGTACGTTCTTAAACCGCAAGATTTTTTTTGCCTATTAGTGAATTTCTTTGCTTTTTAATCCGGGAGGTAAGAAATGGGATCCTGTGCAAGTTTGCTGAGAATGGATTGATCGTCTGCATGTTTATTGAGTTCAATGGGATTTACTCCCATGCAATCATACTTAGGATAGGTAAAACTGACCATGGGAAAGGGGAAGAAGAAGGGGGAGGGGAGGGGAGAAGGAAGGAGAAAAGGAGGGGAGACGGGAGCAGAAGGAGGGGGAGGGGGAAGAAGGGGATTGGAAGGGAAGGGGCAAAGGAAGAGGGAGGGAAGGGGCAAAAGGGAGGTGATGGGAGAAAGGAGGAGGGGAGGGCAGGTTTGATCATTTTCATGCTTATTGAGTTCAATGGGATTTACTCCCATGCAATCATGCTTAAGATAGGTAAAACTGACCAGGGGAGTGTTGGTCAGTGAAGCAGGCTGTGAGACTCACAGACAGGGTTTTTAGCAAAGAGAGTGAAACCTGAAGCAGAAGGGTTAAGCTGTGAGAACAGAGCGCCAGGTTTGCCAAGGTCAGTAGCTGGCTGGGAAGCCTGATAAGGTGGGATACTTGGAAAAACTCAGTGTGGGGGAAAGGCTGTCTGTGAAGAGAACTGTGTCTAATGTTTTTGCCTAGTAAAGACTCTTACAAGAAACTTGCCTGGCCTGGCTTATTCCTGTTCTATGCAACTCTTGGATTCCATCCTTGTATGATCTATACACGCACACGCAACAGGGGATATGGGCCCAGCTTATCATACAAGGTAGCGGGTTCGAGAGCGTTGACGTGACGTTGTTGCAGAGAGAAACAAAGTGCAAGAAAGAGGCAAGTAAGAGTGGGCAACATGGCTGTAAACCTATTATCCGGGATGCCGATGGAGAGGCTGAATGCTGTAAACTACTCCAGCTGGAAATGGAGAATGAGAGCAGTTCTGATTAAAGAAGTTTTTTTTTTTACAATAATTTTTATTCAAATTTTCATAAAACATAGAAAACAAAATCATAAAACATTCAAAGACAAAAAACAAAACAAAACAAAAATGATTAAACAAAAAAAAATAAAATGTTGACTTCCCATTTGTCACATATCAAATCAGTTATAGGTCTACAATATATAACAATCCTGTCTCTTAAATCATATTATAAAATCACTTTCCTCCAGTAGTTATCTTAATTAATCATCAAATCTCATAAACATTACTTTATTCTTTCCACAAAAAGTCAAAGAGAGGTTTCAATTCTTTAAGAAATATATCTATCAATTTTTCTCCAAATAAACATGTCAATTAATCCATCTCGTTAATAATTATAATAATCTTATTGTCATAATCATAGTCCAAATAAACATTTCGATTAATCCATCTCATCAGAATCTGTTAGGTCCAATAATTTCAATAGCCATTATTCCATTATCCCTATTAGTTCCATCTTCGATCTTCAATAGTCCTGTTAAGTCCAGTAATTTCAGTGTCCAATCTTCTATTATCAGTATTCCATAATAATCTTGCTGTTGTAGCCATAGTCATATAATAAGAGTCTGATGGGAATTTCCTCTATCCCAAATATTTTCTTGCCATCCATTCTGAATAAGTTGCTGAAACATTGTTGTAAATTCATATCTGTGTTCTTCTTTTTTAGAAAATGCACTGGCTCATCTCTTAAGAGTTTTTCCATTGTCACATGACTGCAGTTAATTCCATAGATTTTCTCTATATCAAGCTCCATCACATCATTCCAGTCCAGAAGATTATCCAAGCCATTGATAACTTTATCTCTAATATCTTCATTAATTTCTTCAGAGATAACGTTAAATTCCAAACAGTAGATTTTATTTCTAAAATCCATAAACTCCAGATCTTTTTCCAATTCCACATTTGTTCCAATCTCCAGGGCTTGTATCTTCCCTTTATTTTTTCTTTTCTCATCTCTGATCTCATTCTCCTCTCTCACAGGGTCCCCTATTTCTTTAAACTCCTGCGTCATTTTGCTCAGTTCAATTTTCAGCTCCTTACTACCCTGTCGCAGGGTTTGTTTCGTTATCTCAATCTCATCCATTATTTTCTGAAACATAATTACTTCCAGATTCTCAGCCACTTTCTTGATTGCCATTTTTAAAACCACGAAAACAAAGCAAAACAAAAATAAAGAAGAACCACTTCTTATTTCAGCAACAATTGGGTTAATATTCCAGGCTTGATGACATCACAGTATAAACAGAGCAACCTGCCTTATCTCTCTATGTTCAAGAATGCAAAATAAATTTAGTTCCCAGCATCAAAACAGTTAGTGGCGTCGTGAAGAAGCAGATTCGTCAAAATAAAATAGACCAAAAAGAGAATAGTCCCAGACAATATAATATTCCTCGGAATAGAAATCAGGAATAGAAATCCCTCTTCTGTTTATTATCTTTAGAATGCACTTCCAGGACAGCTTTTTGCGACAGAAACAGAGATAAGCTGTTAATTTCGTGAATAACAGAGAAGAGCTATATCTCACCCAGAAGTTGTCCAAAGCCGATCAATCTGACAAATCTCCTTTTGCTGCAACAATTTAAACCAAGTAAAAAAAATAATAGAAAGAAGGGTGCTTGCCTGTTAGTCCGTTCTCTCTTTCAAGAAAAGATAAACGTATCGCTTAAGCAGATAGAGCTTGTTAGGAAGTCCGTCCGGCATTGTTGGCTGGACCTTATCTCATAAATTAATGAAATCCAGTCCTCCCAACAAAAACAGGCTTTGAGGTTGATCTCTACGTTTCTCCCTGCCCGGGAGAAATTTCATCAGTCAAAAAAAAAAAATGTTCTGACTGATTTATATCTGAATAAGCTTCTTTTGAGGCGGGAGCCCGTCCCAAAAGCAGGCACAAGCGAAGTCACCCTTCCCGGAAGTCCTGATTAAAGAAGATTTGAATGATGTTGTAGAAAAAACCCCTCCGGCAGCTCCTTCAGCAGCGTGGTTGAAGAAAGACGAGAAAGCGAAGGCTTTTATTACTCTGGGGCTGTCTGATTCACAACTGTTGCTGGTGAGTAATGAGCCGACAGCTAATCAGATGTGGGAGAAGCTAAGAGCCGCTCATGTGCAGCAAACTGCTGGGAGCAGGCTGTGTTTAGCACGGAAACTTTATCAGATGCGTTTTACAGATGAAGTGACTATGACAGAGCATCTGGCTGAATTTCGTAGATTAAATGCTGAGCTGCAAGATAGAGGAGTGCATCATAGTGACATTCAGATGGTCTATATACTGTTATCTTTATTTGATCAAAAATGGGATGTCCTGGTCTCTAGTCTGGAAACTTTACCCGACGGACATCTGAATTTGGACTTTGTAGAACAGAAACTTCAACAAGAATGGAATAGAAGACAAGAGAATAAGAAAACAGAGTTAAAAGAGACTGTGGCTGTACAACAACAACAAAATCAAAGAAGCAGGCAAGAGAATAAAATATGTTACTTTTGTGGGTCCCGTGGACATATACAGAGACATTGTTTAAAGAAGAGAAATAACAGGGACTTTGGAAGTCAGAGAACAAGCGTGAACTTTGTTACTAAGGAGGACAATAAACTCATTAACTCTAAGTGGCTTCTCGACAGTGGAGCGTCTAATTGCCTAATCACAGACTCTGGTTTATTTTACACTTCAAAGCCGGCGCAGGAGAAGATTTATCTGGCTGACGGATCGACTCAGGACGCGATTGCAAAAGGCACGCTCAGGTTGAATAATTTGGGAACTATATTAACAGATGTGTTATTGGTTTCTGGTTTAAAATATAACATTCTATCAGTAAGAAAATTGGCTCAAATAGGTTGTAAAGTTACATTTGAAGGGGATAGATGTTTTGTGAGAAAGGATGGTGAAATATGCATGCAAGGGAAATTACAGAACCAAATGTTTATGGTTGAGTGCAATCTTGATAAACCCACGTGTGCTTGGATAAGAGTTAATAAAGATAAACATGATAATTGTTTACATGAATGGCACAGAAAATTAGCACACGCACATTTCGAAAAGGTACAAAACACCCCAAAGCATAGTCAAGATTTGAAATTAACACATTGTGAGCATGTGGATGAGTGTGAAGTATGCTATAAAACAAAAATGACTGTAACTCCGGTAAATAAGAGCTGTGAAAGCACGACCACTGAACCCTATCAGCTCATACATGTGGATTTGGCTGGACCTTTCCAGTGCTCAAAAGGTGGAGCAAGGTTTTATTTAGTGATTGTGGATGACTTCTCCAGATTTACACATGTGTTCTTATTGAAAAAGAAAAGTGAAGCAGAAGAGAAATTGAAGGCATTTATACAGAGGACAGAGACACAATATGGGGTTGTTATCAAAAATATCAAATCAGATCAAGGTGGGGAATTTACCAGTAATTCATTTAAAACATATTTGGAAAAGAAGGGAATAATACAGAGTCTCACTGCTCCCTTCAGCCCATCCTCCAACGGAACTGCAGAGAGGAGGAACCGGTCATTGCAGGATTCAATGAGAGCCATGCTAGCAGATGCTGATATGAATAACACTTATTGGGGTGAATGTATTCTGTACACTGTTTATATTCAGAACCGTCTCATGCACAGAACAATAGGCATGTCTCCCTATGAGAAACTGACTGGAAGAAAGCCCAGGGTGAAACACATAGAACGTTTTGGGGCAAAATGCTGGGTACATATTGCAAAACAGAAAAGGCATGGTAAATTAGGCTCAAGAGCTCAGGCAGGACGCATTTTGGGATTTCAGAATTCATATTATAGAGTTTGGTTGCCTGAGAAACAACAAGTAGTGTTAAGCAGAAGCATAAAGGTGATAGATAAACCTTGGAGAGACAGTCAAACAGTTATCCTAGATAGTGCAAGCAAGCAGGAAGCAGCAGATGTTCCTTTTGGGCAGCAAATTCCATTAAGAACTGCATTGACTGATCTAATACACGGTGGCAAACGTACTGTAAAAAGGCTGAGAAGTGAAGACATGGCAATGCAAGATACAGAAATGCCAAGTACAAGTGCAGACACAGGTGCAGGTCCAAGTAAAATAGAGAGTGAGGAAGAAATGGAAATAGATAATGTTAGGAGATCAGAAAGAAAAACGAAAGGTCAACCACCTCAGAGATTCACATTTAATGTTACACA
Source organism: Rhineura floridana (assembly GCF_030035675.1). Lineage (NCBI taxonomy): Eukaryota > Metazoa > Chordata > Lepidosauria > Squamata > Rhineuridae > Rhineura > Rhineura floridana. Next base: position 42,910,000 of record NC_084490.1, on the reverse strand, counting down.
ACAGAATAATGAAACAGATAAATATCCAGTAGAATGGGAAAAAGAAGGACCAATAGATAAAGAAACAATGGATCTCATGTGGAAGTTTTGTGTTGAGGAATGAAATATAAATGTATTATCAAATAAAAGTGAACAAAAATGACTCTGTAAAACTTGTGTGAATAAAGAAATAAACAAGAACTGAACTGAAAATGTAAATAGAAACTGTAAGAAAACAAACCATGTACTGATATGTATTGTAATGAAAAGTTAATATTGTAGAAATGTAATAATGAACAATGAAGTTTTGTAATCTGTGAGTCTCAGGTGGGGGCTGTTGGTCAGTGAAGCAGGCTGTGAGACTCACAGACAGGGTTTTTAGCAAAGAGAGTGAAACCTGAAGCAGAAGGGTTAAGCTGTGAGAACAGAGCGCCAGGTTTGCCAAGGTCAGTAGCTGGCTGGGAAGCCTGATAAGGTGGGATGCTTGGAAAAACTCAGTGTGGGGGAAAGGCTGTCTGTGAAGAGAACTGTGTCTAATGTTTTTGCCTAGTAAAGACTCTTACAAGAAACTTGCCTGGCCTGGCTTATTCCTGTTCTATGCAACTCTTGGATTCCATCCTTGTATGATCTATACACGCACACGCAACAGGGAGAGGAGGAGGAGGGGGATGGGGAGGGAGAGGGAGGAGATTGGAAGGAGATGGGGATGGAGGGGCAAAGAAAGGGGGAGGGAAGGGGCAAGAGGGAGGGAGAAGAAGGGAGGGTTTGATCATTTGCATACTTTTGAGTTCAATGGGATTGATTTCTATGCAATCATGCTTAGGATACGTGAAACACCTGGGGGAGGGGCAGAGAGGAGAGGAGGATGGGGAGGGAAGGAGATTGCGTACATGGGCACTGGGCAGAGGGGAAGCCCCTTTCCTTTCCAAAAGGAAAACACTGTGAACAGTATCATTGCTTTTCAGCGTTACCCCTACATTTTTATTCTACAGCAGGCACATGTAGCCACATCCACACCAGACCTTTATTTCCCTCTAGATAGCCATGGCTTCTCCCAAAGAATCCTGGGAAGTGTAGTTAGTGAAGGGTGCTGAGAGTTGCTAGGAGATGCCATGTTCCCCTCACAGAGCTTCAGTCAGAGTGGCTGACAGTTAAGCCACTCTGACCACCGGAGCTCTGTCAGGGAAATAAGAGTCTCCTCTCAGCACCCTTCACAAACTACACTTCCCAAGATTCTTTGGTGAAAGCCATGACTGTCTAAAGTGAAATAAATGTCTGGCGTGGGTGTGACCCCCTGATTAGGCAAGCCCAGCAGCTGTGAGTCTGGCTTTTAGAACACTGACAGCTGGTTCTTACTGAGCATGCCCAACATTATCATTGAGTTCCATGTTGTTATTATGTGCCTTCAAGTCGATTATGACTTATGGCGACCCTATGAATCAGTGACCTCCAAGAGCATCTGTCATGAACCACCCTATTCAGATCTTGTAAGTTCAGGTCTGTGGCTTCCTTTATGGAATCAATCTATCTCTTATTTGGCCTTCCTCTTTTTCTTCTTCCTTCTGTTTTTCCCAGCATTATTGTCTTTTCTAGTGAATCATGTCTTGTATGGGGCAAAGTCAGTAATAGGATTATAGGTAACAGATACTCTGTGAACATGGCTGATTTTTAATTAATTTCAACAGATTATGAGAACTGACAGAAAAAAGTCCAAAAGAGGTTTGGCGTTTTTTCCTCTCCTTTTACACTTTGAACTCTTGATTCTCTCTGACTGTTTTTTGTATTGCCGTGAAAATTTAGAGGGTTGTTAAGCAAGTGTTTCTAAGTTCAGGACTATACATTTTGTAAGGTTTTGTTTTGAAATGAGCTTATGGGAAGCATCAGAATGGCATGGGGGGATATTTTCAATTTAACATTGCAGAATGCGAAAAATCCATGCTCGCTATAGTATACAACCACTCTCGTGGCTGTATAATATGCATCTTCCTTCCAGAACTGCAGGCTTGGGCTTTTTAATTTTTTATCATTTTTAATCAAAGAAACGCTGAACTGGAATAACTGTGTCCTTCCTTCTTCCAGTAAATCTGAAACAATTTGCTGGGAGCGAGGGAAGGTTAGGGAGTATCTGAGTGAGAATTTAAGACACAATTGGGAAGCAGCCAGTTCCAGATTGTGAGTGGCCCTGTTTAGTTTCTGCTGAAAGAAATTAGCAGGCAAGGTGATGAGGTACGCGGACGAATGTAATGTGGGCTAATCCATTATTCAGAAATAAGAAAGAGAACAGCCTTGGGAACGAAGGGAGAAGGATTGGACAAGGCCAGGATGCGTGAGGCTTTTATCCAGCCTGTTTATGCATCTTTCGTAGATGTAATCACCAAGAAGTGGAGTGCAACGTTTAGGCAATGTGGCACCGGTGTGGGAAGGCAGCATGTGAGCTGTCAATCCCGCAGTGGTTCCTAGGTGAAGATGCTAAAAGAAGATAGGGAGGACAGACCACATGGACATAGTAGCCATGGCACATCAGTAGGTATGAATCAGACCCTACAGGGCTCTGGGACAATAGAGGGGCTATCTAGAAGGACTGAGACAGCCAAAAGGAAGCCAGCATTTCCATGATGTCTATGGTTCACACATCCCCTAGTTCCCATGCCCTCCTGTAACTAAGCCTTAGCACTTGCAACTGTGGGGCAAACAACCCATGGCATTACATGTGTCTGCATCGAACATGCAGGGTTTTTTTTAAATGCAAATTTTATCTGCGGGAGGAACTGATAATAAACAAAATCAAAGCAAGCACAGAGAGGGAATTTAACCTGTTCCTCCCCTGATGCCATCCTGAAAAAAGTCCCACTTCTGAAGGTGATGATTTGCTTTAGGGGGAAATCCCCCATTAGTGCCCTGCAGCTGATGTTGTTTGCATTTTTTAAATACTGTGCATTAAATGCAAAGATGCATTTCATGCCATGTCTGTCTTGGCCCTGGGACAAGTCCATGTTCTTTTCCTATTTGCCCCTGGGTCTACTTCCTTCCCTTTCCTCTTTTTCCCGTGTCACACTTTTGATTGTAAGCCCTTCGAGGCAGGGTGCTGCCCACTTTTACTTTGTAAAGGACCATGCACACTGGTGGTGATGTGTGTGTGAATCTGAATGAACACATTTTAATTGCAAACAGTATCTCTTTCTACAGTCTCCCCAGCTCTGTGCATTTGCCCAGGTCCTTTGGAGCCCTTTCTTAGCTCTAAAAACTCACTCCATCCCAACATCCAGAGGGCAACCCCTTTCTTCCTAAAATCTTGGGATCTTTCTGACTTTACCCTCACTTCCACCCCTACTGATGAGTTTTCTGGAAGTGCTTTCCATCAGGCCTACAAAGTTCTTGCTTGGATATAAAATGCATAAGGTGACTCTAAATCAGAAAATTACACACACACAAACCACTCTTTTCCTTCACCAACTGGAACTGGGGCAGGAAATAGTTGTCAAGGAGAGACAAAAGCATTTGTTTTATGGCGGCAGAATGTCCTTCGAAATGAAGAGGAATTATGGAATACACACTTTGGAGGAATAGGCGCCGGATGTCAAGAGCTGGCGGGGCCTTTCTAACAAACAGCCTTTAAAGTAGGTTGTTGGAAAGAGGTGAATGACTTAACTCTTGTCAGAAATCAGCCACTTTGGGGTCAAAGCTGTTCTAGAAATCACACCCGCAGCACATTCCTAAACGTCTTTCTCTATTATCTTCCCTTTTTATTTTCCAAACTGTTTCCTTTAAACAGATATGCGTAAAGCTCCAAAGACGTTGGTATCCAGTATACTCCTCACAAACATCCTTTCCCTTATCATATTTCAAATAATTAAAATGGAGTATTCTGCATTTTATTTTTTTGGCTCTGTCTTTGTTTCTTAAGCAGCACAGTCAGAAACCTGGCTGGCAAGTCTGCAGCCCACCTGGACGTAGGGCCAGTGCTGGGAGCTGGGACGGGCCTGCAACATTCTTTGAGTATAAGTTTAGGGGGTTAGGCCATTATTGCTGCTGAGTAGACATAAACGAGAGTCAGTATCTCGGTAAGCCACTCATGGCTGAGACAAGAAGTCAACTGGACCGTAGGGGTGAAGCGGTTGTCCTAAAGCCCCATCTGCACCATCCATTTAAAGCACAATTATACTGCTTTAAACAGGCACGACTTACCCCCAAAGACTCCTGGGAACTGTAGTTTGTTAAGGGTTAAGGATGCTGAGAGTTATTAGGAGACCCCTATTCCCCTCACAGAGCTACAGTTCTCAGAGTGGTTTAACAAATAATCCCTCATCACAGGGAATCATGGGAATTGTGGTTCTATGAGAGGAATAGGGGTCTCCTAACAACTCTCAGCACCCTTCACAACTACAATTCCCAGGACTCTTTGGGAAAAGCCATGACTGTTTAAAGTGGTATAGCAGTGCTTCAAATTGATGGTGTGGATGTGGCCTAACAGGCAAAAAACTGAAGACAATAATTAACCTGGCCTATGAATGCTTTACACCAGGTGCAGACAACCTGCAGCCCAAGGACCACATTTAGCCCTTGGCCTAATCTGATGGGCGCTATGGGAACCCAGAGGGACAGTAGGATGGCAGGAGGGCGGAATTCAGGGGGCAGCTAAAGCCGATGGGGCCATAGAAAGAGAAAAGAGGGTAAAGCCACTGCAAGTGATCAGTTCAGATGTCCGGAAGGAGCAACCTGTGCTTTCTCCAACTATCCTGCTGAGCAGGGAGAAAGAGAGATTCATTAATTTTAGTTGTTCTACTCTGAGTAGGACAGTTGAATACAACACATAGCTGTGTCTGTACAAACCCAAAAAATCTAAAATCCACGGTCAGGCAATACCTTTATTAGGATCAAAACAAAATGTCATCAAATAGTGACAAAGCTTTCACATTCTCCAAAACACTCAGTCAGGCCCAATGTTCAGCAAAGCGGAGAGGAAGGGTGGAGGAAGAAAAATGCTGGCATTATGTTAAAGCCACAAAGTCTGCTTTTAGTTAAGTTAGGTTGTACTGTGCCCTAAATCCAGTTCGCTTGTTTCCACAGCTGGCTGGCTCACTACCACTATGTGTGACTGTGTGTACCCTTAAAGTGGCTCAGATCGTGCTCAGGTTTAGGGTCACAATCTAAAACAAGCTGATATGTGTGTATTGAAGATCAGTCAGGTGTAGCTTGGATAGAGGAGGGCAAAACAAGAAGGAAGCAGGTAGGAACAGATGAACCTGTCAAATTTGTTTTTTCTCAGTTTCTCATTTTTTCAATCTTACATTCAGTTCTTCCACATTTCAGCAGTAATTTGCATTTTTAATCCTCATGAAATTGCATGTGAATTTCTCCTGAAACACACATTTTTGTATGCAGTTTTGACTTATATACACATTTTAAAAAGCAACAGCCCCTAATATATATTGCATTAGTTTCATTAATGTATGCATTTTATGCACACTTTCCTCTAATATATGCATTTTTGTACACATCATTTATTTGTATGAGTACATCTCAACATTCAGAGAAGTACAAATTTCGGATATTTGTGTTGCAGTTTGTGTATTGGTTTGAGAAGCACAAGCAATGAAAAAAAACTGAATTTCTCCCCCCATCTCCAGTAGCAAGTGAGCTGAAGCCAGGAGAGCCTTTGCTGAGAAGGTATGACGTATCTTGACTATACCTTAAAGCGGAGTGAAAGATCTTTTTCCTATTAAGGCGCACTGAAGTTAAATGTAAATGTAGTACTGCCTTCAAGTCGATTCCAACGTATGGCGACCCTGTGAATACGGTTTTAATGAGGCTGAGAGGCAGTGACTGGCCCAAGGTCACCCAGTGAGCTTCATGGCTGTGTGGGGATTCGAACCCTGGTCTCCCAGGTCGTAGTCCAACACCTTAACCACTACACCGCACTGGCTCTCTACTGAAGTTAATCAGGGTGAAGTCAGTCAGGGTGGTTGCAGCTGATGGTGGGCCGAGCCAGAGTGAAGTGGGCAGAACCTTTGCCCAAAGTGGCTGGACTTTGCAGGCCTGCATATCTCCTTCTTCTTCTATGCCACATGTGCCATCCCTTCTCTACCTCTCTACATCTCATGCATACACACAAAGTGGAAGCAATTTCCAGAGAGCCCACAGCATCCAGAGAGCTGGGTGACCATGAGGGTTGCATCAAATTATGCCAAGGGCCACATCCAACCCTTGGCCTACAGGTTAAACTACTCAGAGCATTGATCCATCTAGTCCACTGCTGTCTACTCTGACCGGCGGGGTCTTTCCCAGCCCTTGCAACTGGAGATGCAGGGGAAGGATTTAACCTCAGACCTTCCATCGTGCAAAGCATGTGCTTTACCACTGAACTATGGCCCATCCAAGACTAGTAAGTGCTTCTTGAGATAGGCATCCATGTAGATCACCCTTCCCCAACCTGGTGCCCTCCAGATGTCTTGGTCTATGACTTCCATCAGCTGGAGCTGAGGCCACTAAGTTGAGGAAGGCTGTTGTAGAAGCCTCTCCATTTTCCCCTCCCTAATAACGTCTCAAATTATTTTGCACAAATAATACTCTAATAGCATACTGGTTTATTTAGTGATAATTCCAGTGTACCCCTCCCTCATCTCTCCACCCTACTCACAGAATGATGAATCCCCTAATGGAGGTTTATTGAGTGGTAAGTGGCGGTAACACAGCTGAAGCTCTGCTCACGGACGGAGTTCGATTCCAACGGAAGGAGGAAGTTGAATCTCCTGTAAAAGGGGTCGAGGTCCACTCAGCCTTCCATCCATCCATGGTTGATAAAATGAGTACCCGGCATATGCTGGGGGGTAAAGAAAGGCCAGGGAAGGAACTGGCAATCCCACCCCATATATACAGTCTGCCTAGTAAACGTCGCAAGACGTCACCCTAAGAGTCAGAAACGACTCGCACTACAAGTGCGGGGACACCTTTACCTTTTACCCTCTCAACATGCCAACCGAGGCTGCTTCCTGATGATTTCTTGCTTTCATTTTCTCGTTGACTTTAATGGTTGTGTTTACTAAATGTATTTTAATGTGCTAACCTTCCACCTCCAGACTAGATGTGTATTGATCTTGGAACCTGGCTGAAAGACTGCTGTTATAACTGCAAGCAGTCTCACTTTTTCACTCTCTGGGCATAGTAATAATAATTTCTAAAAGATCTTTACGTGTTGTTTAACTGAATGCAATAGCCTGGGACTGCAGACTTGCTTTGACTGTGTGGCGCTTAACAGAGGGCATTTTCATTGGAGAAGATCATCTGCCAGGAGAAAAAAGTAGAGCTGGGCTCTTAGAAGGAGCTCTTTCTCAGCTGAGCCTCTCGGCTGTTGCAAAGGTTAACTTGGCTGCTGGCTGCAATGCTTCAGTGAGAGAGGCTTAGAGGAAACACAAGAAGACCTCGTGCAGTGAACTCTATCTTGATTTGGCAGTTCATACCTTGCAAAGGTTGTCTTGTTTGGCGACAGTACTTTTTTTGAGAAAAATGCATATCATAATAACTACAGTGACAGGCACATTCACACCAGCGTGGAGTTGTTGTTATGTGCCTTCAAGTCGATTATGACTTATGGCGACCCTATGAATCAGCGACCTCCAAGAACATCTGTCCTGAACCACCCTGTTCAGATCTTGTAAGTTCAGGTCTGTGGCTTCCTTTATGGAATCAACCCATCTCTTGTTTGGCCTTCCTCTTTTTCTACTCCCTTCTGTTTTTCCCAGCATTATTGTCTTTTCAGATTTGGTTGAAGAACACATGCTGTTTGCTAAGTGAACCTCTATCAAGGAATTCTATCTTAAACAGTCATTTCAGTTCTTGCAAAGCTCATTATAGGTGTTAATTGCATTCTTTAAAGGAAAGTCTAGAAGGAAGAACAGAAGAGGTCATCAATCCTAAAATTAGGATGGAGAGTGCACAGGGATGAAGGGATGAAGGATGGTTGGCTACTGTGGCTTCTGTGAGAACAGGATGTTGAACTAGATGAATCTTGACTTGATCCAGCAGGGCTTTACTTATGTTCTTAAACTGTGGCACTGAACAACAAGGGTAATTACAAAACTCCTTTCTTGCAAAGCTTTTCTTGGTTTCCAAAAGCCCTCTTCGGGAAACACTACATGTTCTAATTATGATGTCCTACCCCTTTAGAAGTAATAATTAAGAAATGGGTCAAGAATTTTAAGAAAAGGCCCTTTTCGGATAATAATTGTGAAAACTGTGGATGTAATTATATTTTCTAATATGATTTTTAATATATTAATTTCCCCAGTTTTTAATATATTTCTTTGTTTCCACTCCCCTATTCCTTAGTAGTAGAATATTTTCATTGCTGGTTTTTACTTGGTTTCCTTACATTCAAAATGTTTACTATAAGTATTTAAATTTAACTTTAAAAAAACAGAATTTTTCCAGAGGGCATTTGGAAGAAAGTTTTGCTATTAGCTACTGTTGCTTAGTGATTTACTGTTTCAATAGACTGCGGGTTTTTTTAGTGGATTCTGTGTGTTCTTGTTTACTTGTTTTATTCTAAACCACCCTGTGGCATATAAATATTTTTTTCTCAAATAAATAAATATAATTACATACATACATACTATGGCCTAGTTCAGAGGTGGTAAACCTGTGCTTGGACCTACCACTTTAGACAGGGTTCACTTGATTGAATGCTCCTCCTTACCAAACCAATCCCTGCACATGGAAAACTAGCATATCAGCCAGACACCTCTTTTTCTAGGTAGAGAAGTGTTTTTTTTAATAGAGGTTCAATCAAGAGGACCCCACCTGCAGTTTGAAATGGTAGAGTCCAAGCACAGGTTTACCACTCCAGTGAGAAGACCTGCTGATAGACCAGCCTGAAAACATTGCTTAACCCACCTTGTTCTGCGATGTTATCTCATTCTTCTAATTTTCTTGTTCTGAAGCTTCAGCACTGACTACTAGGCAACTCTCCTTTTTTAAAAAATGCAGCCAGTGGAGAATACCAAAGTGGAAATGCACAGAAAGGGAAAGTAGTGTGAGAGTGGAAAGGAACATCCATTCCCAGTGATGCTGTTTGTACATATTTTTTTCAATAAAAAGCTTTAAAAGCTTTGAACCAAATTGGTTCTGCTTCTGTATCAAGTTTTCTCCTCTTCCCTTGCCTCAAGTTTGGGGACAGCTGGCTCTCTCAGGGGTTTTCTTAGCCGCCTGCTGCTTTGCATCCTTGCCTCCACCTGTCTGTGTGACATCACAATTAGTTGTGGTAAAGCAGTTTACGACAGTGATTTCATACAGGGGTAAAATTATGGGTCATGTGTTCCAAACATATACACATGCCTTTCTTAGCTGGGACTTAGCCCTTAAATTTGAGAGAGTCTGCTGAAAATATGCTGTTGATACCAAGGCTCCGCAACAAAACTAAGAAAGAGTGCGTCTGAACATGTGCAAAGTGCTTTTTACTCAATCCTAAGTAAACACAACCTGCCTATACATTTGGGATGAATAAGGCAGCATGAGATTCAGTCAGGTTAAAACTCACAATTTCATTAAAAAACAAACAAACAAAGGGTAACGTATCAGGCCTCCTTGAAAGGCACATTTTCTGTCCATGAAGCAGCCTCCATCCAGCCCACAGCCTTTCCTCTTCAACCTTGCCTTTCTCACCCTACCTACTAATAGGAATTATGCTTTTCAAATTATTTTTAAGAAGTTTACACTGGTGCTAATGCACCACCACCTTACAGCTTACACCATCACCTAATTGCTACAATTTTCAAATTGTAGGGAAGGGGAAGGTCAAGTCTGTCTCTTTGTGTACTGCAGCTCCTGGCCGAAGATAGTCTCCCTTCTAAGGGATGGAATGATCTGTCCATTTCGGTTCTCTCCATTCCTCACTTTTTCTAATCTTAAATTCAGTTCTCCACATTTCTGCAGCAGTTTGCGATTAAAAAAAATATGCTCATGAAAATTATCCAGCATTTGAGTGTGAATTTCTCCTAATAAACATATTTTTGTATGGAGCTTTGACTAAGGTACACGTTTTTGCAAGCAATTTCTCATGCATTTTTGCATGTAATTTTCACTCATGTATTCATTTGGATGCACACTTTCCCCTAACACATGCATTTTTGTAAACACAGTTTGGCTGGCGAACTGCACTACAAAATTCTAATAAGTGCGAATTTCTAAAGATGACTGTGTTTCCGTTCTGATATTGTTGTGGAAAGTGCAAATCTGATAGATTCAGCTTGAAATGTGAACTGAATCAGATTTCTCACCCATCCCTACCCATCAGCACAGCAATTAGGCTTGAAAAAAGCCTCCCATTCTATTTATTTATTTAATATTTGATTTATATCCCGCCCTTCCTCCCAGCAGCAGCCCAGGGCGGCAAACAAAAGCACTAAAAACACTTAAAACATCATAAAAACAGACTTTAAAATATATTAAAACAAAACCTCTTTAAAAACATTTTTTTAAAAAAAGCTTTCAAGACATGCAAGAAAAAGGTTAAAAACATTGTTTAAAAAAAGGTTAAAAAACATATTAAAAAGCAATTCCAACACAGCCGCAGACTGGGATAAGGTCTCAACTTAAAAGGCATGTTGAAAGAGGAAGGTCTTCAATAGGTGTCAAAAAGATAAGAGATGGTGCCTGTCTAATATTTAAGGGGATGGAATTCCACAGGGTAGGTGCCGCCACACTAAAGTTCCATTTCCTATGTTGTGAGGAATGGACCTCCTGATAAGATGGTATCTGCAGGAGGCCCTCACCTGCAGAGCACAGTGATTGACTGGGTATATAAGGGATAAGATGGTCTTTCAGGTATCCTGCTCACAAGCTGTATAGGGCTTTGTACACCAAGATTACAACCTTGAACTTGGCCCGGTAGCAAATGGGCAGCCAGTGCAATTCTTTCAGCACCGGGGTGACATGTTAGCGATATCCTGCCCCAGTGAGCAGTCTTGCCGCCGCAGTTTGCACCAGTTGCAGCTTCCGGACCAACCTCAAGGGCAGCCCCACATTAAGTGCATTACAGTAATCCAGCCTAGAGGTTACCAGTGTGTGGACAACAGTGGTCAGACTATCCTGGTCCAGAAACGGCCACAGCTGTCTTATCAGCCGAAGCTGGTAAAAGGCACTCCTAGCCACGGAGGTCACCTGGGCCTCAAGCGAGAAAGATGGATCCAGGAGCACCCCCAGACTCCAGACCTGCTCTTTCAGAGGGAGTACAACCCCATCCAAAGCAGGCAACTGACCAATTATCTTAACTTGGGAACCACCAACCCACAGTGCCTCCATCTTGCTAGGATTCAGACTCAGTTTATTGGCCCTCATCCAGCCCACCACCAAGTCCAGGCAGCGGTCCAGGGCTTGCATGGCCTCTCCTGATTCAGATTTAACAGAGAAATAGAACGGGTATCATCAGAGCCAGTGTGGTGTAGTGGTTAAGGTGTTGGACTTTGACCTGGGAGACCAGGGTTCGAATCCCCACATAGCCATGAAGCTCACTGGGTGACCTTGGGCCAGTCACTGCCTCTCAGCCTCATGAAAACCCTATTCATAGGGTCGCCATAACTAGGAATTGACTTGAAGGCAGTTACATTTATCATCAGCGTACTGCTGACACCTTGCCCCAAATCTGCTCCCACGGGTTTCATAGAGAAGTTAAACAGCATGGGGACGGTACCCTGCGGCACCCCATAGCACAACTGCCAGGGGGCCAAAAAAACATCACTCAATGCTATTATCTGAAAACAACCTTAGAGATAGGATCAGAACCACTCTAAAACAGTGCCTCCAATACCCATCTCACCAAGTCAGCCCACAAGGATACCATGGTTAATGGTATCAAAAGCCACCGAGTGATCAAGTAAGCAGAACAGGGTCGCACTCCCCCTGTCCTTCTCCTGATAAAGGTCTTTCATCAGGGGGCCCAAGGCTGATTCAGTCCCATAACCAGGCCTGAACCCAGACTGGACCGGCTCAAGATAATCTATTTCATCCAAGAGTACTTGCAATTGCTGTGCCACAACCCTCTCAATTACCTTCCCTTGCGACCGGTAGGTAATTGTCGCAGACCAATGGGTCCAGGGTGGGTTTTTCCAGGAGCGGCTGGATCATCGCCTCTTTCAGGGCAGCTGGAACCACTCCCTCCCGCAATGATGCATTGACCACACCCTGGATCCACTTGGTCAAACCCCCTCAGCAAGCTTTAATAAGCCAAGAAGGGCAAGGGTCGAGAGGACATGTTGTTGGCACATCATCGCAAGCACCTTGTCTATGTCATCTGGCCACATCAACTGAAACCATTCCCAAGAAGTTGCAGCAGATGTTGCACTGGACACCTCATTGGGGACTACAGTAGATGTGGATGGGGCATCAAGACTGCTACGGAGGCAAGCAACTTTACCCTCAAAGTAGCTTACAAACAATTCACAGTGGGCCTTCGAAGGGTCTAAAACTCCATTTCCTGGAGATCTCAAAAGACCCCTGACAATACGGAAAAGCTCCACTGGACAGCTACTTGAAGATGTGATGGAGGCAGAGAAGTGGGCCTTCTTCGCTGTCCTTACCACCACACAGTAGGCACGGTTATGATGCTTTACTCATGCTCAATCAGCCTCACAGCATGTATTTCTCCACTTGTGCTCTAGCTGTCATACAGCCTTTTTCATTGCCCTTAGCTCACTGGTGTACCAAGGTGCAAACTTGGCTCCACAATGCAGGAAAGAGCACTCAGGGTCAACCATGTCAACAGCCTGATGCGCCTCGCTGTTTCACAGTGTGACAAGGGCTTCAACAGGGTCACCTGCTGTATCTACTGGGAACTCTCTTAGGGCATTCAGGAATCTGGTGGATTCTATTAGTCTCCAGGGGTGGACCATCTTAATCTGTCCACCACCCCTGCAGGGAAGGATTGGAGGCATAAGTCTAAACTTCACTAGGAAGTGGTCTGACCATGACAATGGGGTGACATCCACCCCCCTATCTCCAGACCACCCCTTCCTCCATCTGGAGCAAAAAGTAAGACAAGGGTTTGCCTATGCGTCAGGCCAGTGACAGCTTGAGACAGCCCCAAGGTCGTCATGGAGGCCATGAAGTCCCGAGCCGGAACACAATTGTAGCCAATTGGAGGCTTCCCTCAACCCCCATTTAACCAATTGGAGGCTACACCTCACCAAGCCTAATTGCCACCCTGAGGGGGACTATTTTCAGTTGAAGGTTGCAACATGCAAGGATAGGATTAACCCCTAGCCCCAGATACTACTGTATATTGGGACAGAGCCCTGTAGTTATTCAGTGCCTGCAGAATTGTTCTCTGCATAAGCTCAGCTATATTCCCTTGTTATTGTGCCCCATGAGTTAGACCTGAGCCCTGTTTGATCCCAGACTAAACCCCGCTTGAGCCTGAGCAGCTCTCAGTTGAGGATGCAGTGTGTGTCTCCTGTCTCCTGCCTGGTCTGTAATAGAGACTTCCCTCCCATCTCTGGGTGGGGCTTCTTCCATAGCTCAGTAGGAACTTAACCCCATCTGCACTGTACATTTAAAGCAGTATCATACCATTGTAAACAGCAATGGCTTTCCCCAAAGAATCCTGGAAACTGTAATTTGCAATGGGTGCTTGTTAAGTGTTCTGAGAGTAGTTAGGAGACACCCTATTCCATTCACAGAGCTACAATCCTCAGAGCGATTTAACAACAGGGGTCTCCTAACAAGTCTCAGGACCCTTAACCAACTACAGTTCCCAAGGTTCTTTGGGGGAATCCATGACTGTGTCAAGTGGTATGAAACTGCTTTAAATGCATAGTGCAGATGGAGCCCTAGTTGGAACCTTACTCTTACCTATGTAGAGCAAGTTGTAGGAGCTGTGATGAGTTGTTGATCTGTTGTTCACAGATAAATACAGCTATTGATGTTTTCCTTACTGCTGCTGCTTCCTGGTATTAGGGCAGTCCTGTTGCAATGTGTCCTCACACAGTGAGTACCCTTCCCAACCCCAACCCCCCAGGATACTACAGAGGAAGTAAGGCCTAAAGATAGCAAGACACTTCACTTCTTTTGTATGCATAACATTCAGCATTATCTCCCCTCCCTCTCCTCCCACCAAATTTTCTCTGGATTCCCATACAGGACTTAGCAGTTGTTCCAATTCTTTCATCCTCCCATCCTCCTTTAATCTGCCATGGGACCAGAGTGGAATTCAAGAGTCAGAGCTCACAAGTTCACTTTAAACAGTATGTATTTTTCATTGGCCACTGCTGACACATTCTGAAGTGGAACTTGCCAAGAAACTTCAGGAGTGAACCTCAGCTCCTTTGCTGTCAATCCAAGAGGGCCTAGTTTCTCAGAAATGCAACAGGTCTGGAGAAAAAGCTCTACATCTGGATGATAGTAGAAGACACCCACAGCAAGCTTGTTGACAATAGTGTGATGACAGTCTTGCAGAGGCGTATTTTTTTAAACTTCTCCAGAACATTTCATGACCACTGATGTCTAGGTTGTTCCATAGTCTCATGTGGACATTAGGATTCTCTCACTCCTATCCTGGAAACAGCTCAAATGTGTGAATACTTCTTAACATATATGTATACTTAGGTAACTTCCTTTCTAGGGCTCATCTTTAGTGCTGCTAAGGCATCACTTGTATTTACACATAACACTGAAAATTATTCAGCAGTGCTCATCCCCATGGCCGAGATACTTTCAAGTAAATATTATATATATAAAAAAACTAGTTACCAAAGCTCCCCTAGAACTTTAATTGGAAGATTACTCCTTACAGCTTCTACCTCTAATTGCTCCCACTTTAGATTAGTCACAGCATTATTGATGTATTGCTCCTTAATTGCCCCTTAACTAGTTAATTCTTGTTCACTGCTGGCAGGAAGTGGTCTTTAATTAATTTAAATAATTCCCATCATTTTTTTTCTTAAAAAAAATCTATATAGTGCTAAAGAAAAAAAATAATGAGAAGAAACCAGCAACTAATCACCTCCCTATCTTGGTGAGAAAAAGAAAAGATAGGAATGTAGTGGGTTGGCAGTGTTGTTGTCTGGATTCTCCATAAAGTGAACGAAAGGTGGCAACTTCAGACTAAACAGCTAGTGAAGAAGCACCTTCAGAAGGAAAAATATCTGCACCAAGTTTAATTAATCTTATGTTTTATTGCAAGTCGTTCTGGATACTGTACAGAGAACTAGTGAGTAAGTTCTACAAGTAAGTCAAACTCTACTCTCAGAGAAGTCTAAATCTCTAGGTTGGATCCAGACCTAGACATACACAGAGAAAACCCATTAACATCAGTGGGATTTAAGTTCATTGTCATGTCTAACAAATGGGACTACTCTAATTGTGACTACATTTGGATCCAAGCCTATGACCTGTATATAAGTTATGCACATTCAAGTAATGGTTTGGATTATCCACTCCAAGATGTATCTCTGGTGCCTTGTTTGCCTATATGAATCTGTTGGCTGCTGGGTTCAGTTCAGTCAAAGGAGAGTTGAATCAATGGAGAAAGTTTTAGGTAAGCCAATTCAGGTTGTGTTGTGAAGAAGATATAACAGGGAAGTAAAGTGGTATGTCATAGTCAAAAGATGCAATTACAGAGCTATACAGCTTGTGCCTGTTCTGAGGTCCAATCCCCACCCCACCCCGTCTCTCTAAGGGCCCAGGGATTGGGGGGCAGTGGTGTTCTTCCTGTGTCATAGACGGTTGTCTTATGGAAGTTCTGAGTGAGTGAGTGAGTGAGAGTGTGTGTGTGTTGAAGGGGAAAGGGGAGAGGGGAGAAGCTGGAGGAGGATTGTTTTGAAAACTTTAATCCTCGCTGAAACAAAAATATAAATAAATTCTAATTTTACATATATGCTCATGGGATCTGAACTGGCGGTGGCTGACCAGGAACAAGACCTTAGGATCATAGCAAATAGCTCAATGAAGATGTTGACCCAGTGTGCATTGCCTCTGAAAAAGGGAAATTTCACGTTAGGGTCATTAGGAAAGGGGCTGAAAATAAAATTTATTTATATATAAATATATATATAGCTTATATCATAATGGCACTATATAATCCTATGGGGAAACTACACATGGAATACGTGGACCTCAAAAAGGATGTTGTAGAGCTGGGATTCAGAAAAGGACAACCATAAATATCAAGGGCTTAGTGTACCTCCTCTGTGAAGTAAGGTTACAACATTTGGGGTTTTTTTAGTTTAGAAAAAAGGAGTGAGATGGAAAATAATAGTGGCGCAACAAATTATACCTAGTGTGGAGAAAGTGAATAGGGAGAAATGTATCTCCATCTCATACTTGAACTTAAGAACATCCCATGAATCTGAATGTTGGAAGATTCAGGACAGGCAAAAGAAAGTACTTCTTCACACGGCCCATAGTTAAACTATGGAATTTGCTCCCACAAGATATAGTGATGGCGGATGACTTTAAGAGAGGATTAGACAAATTCATGGAGGATAAGGCTATGAATGGCTGCTTAGCACGATGGCTATGCTCTACCTCCACTGTCAGAGGCAGTATGTCTCTGAATACCAATTGCCGGGAATCACTAGTGGGGAGAGGGCTATTTCCTGCTTGTGGGCACCCCATAGGCATCTGGTTGGCCACTGGGAGAACATTATGCTAGACTAGATGGACCTTTGGCAGTGCTCTTATGTTCATTCAAGACTATGCAAAACAAAGGGGTACATATTAAAATAAATGGTCTGTTTCTGCTATAGCAAATATTTAGTGAAGTCAGTTCAAATTGACTTGAGGGCAGTACACACACACAGCGCTGCCCCTAGGCACCGGGAAGGGGGGCAGTTTCCCGGGCCCGCGCTTTGGGAGGGCGCGCTTGGCAATAAGAAGCTGGGCTGCAGGGTTTTATTCTTTTAAGGCATGCAGTCTCGCCAGCTGCTTCCCACTCTTGGGGAATCTCCTGCTCTTTGGCTGCATGCCTGAGCGGTTTTTCCCCTCCGCTCATCAGCTGTGAAGCAGGTGTTTGTGAAGCTTTTAGGCGGGAAGTTTGAATTTCCTGCCTGAATGTGGTGTAGGGTTGCCATATTGCCCAGTTAGCCGGGTTTTACCCGGATTCTTTGCATGCCACCCAGCGCCCGTTTAGCCCCTTGGGTAGCCCGGATTCTCACCTTTAATTTAAAAAAAAAATTAAGTTTCTAGGTGGTCTGGTTCTCCAGATATATACATAAAAACGTCAGCCTCCCATTAAATCTTTTTTTTAAAACTACTGTATAGCACTTGTAGCTTTAACCCCGCCCGTTCAGGAGTTCAGCCAATCAGTGAAGTGTTTGTTTGGTGGCAGTGTCTGCAAAACCTCATTGCAAGGCCAGAAAATGGTGGTTTCCCCTCCTGTTTATCTGAAAATCTCATAAATTGGGTAAGTATATACATTTCTGTTTTTTCCCCTCTTGTGTGTAGGAGTCAGATCCTGGGCAGTGTTTTCAAAACCTTCCCAATACTTGCTTTTGTGGGGGTAAAAACATTGCTAATCCCATATGTCCAGAGTAAATCCCATTGAATTCAATAGGACTTACTCTTGAGTAGACATGGTTATGAATGTGCTGAAAATCAATGGGACTTTGGAGTGAATGTAAAAAAGAATTGTGTTTGTGTTCTCTTTCTGTGTCCACCCCCCCCCTCCAGTCCTATTTTAAAGCAAGTAGGCAGGGCTTACTTAGGTATTACAGTTTTTATTCTGTAGGAAACTAATACTGATTTTTTAAAAACTAATACTGATTTTTCTGCAATGACCAACTGGCTTGACAATAAACTATTATATGGGCTGTATGTATTTATACATCTGCAGTGTGTGTGTGTGTAGTCTTCCCAACAACCCTGTGAGGTAGGGTTGGAAACCAAGGCAGCTCACAACAAGAAATAAAGCCATTTAAAATCCAATAACCATAAACACAAGTATAAACAGTTGCAAAACAACGTAAAGTGGCATGATTCAGAATTTTGGGTTGTGTGAATGAAGTTGCTTATCACTTGAGGTTGCAGTTCTGTCCCTGTTTGAGTACGTTCCACTGAATACACTGGGACTTGCTTCTGAATAAATAAACCTAGGATTGCACTATAAATATCTTTACAGTTTGTGTAAATAATAAATATATTTGATAGTCATGCGTATATAAATATTTCTTCATTTATCCTATTTTTGGTTTTTGGTTAGGAATCCTGACTGGTTGTGAGATGCTTAGTTTTCTGCCTTACTCATAGGTATCTTGTTGTGGTTGGTATGGTATTACATTTAGGAAAGTGTTACTGCCTTTTGTGTTGTTTTTTTCCTATTTGCATTTCACTTATCTTTAACCTCACTCTGTTACAGCCATAGAAGCAACACCAAGCGTATGCAAGATAATTAACTCCCATTACTGATAAGAGCAAGAATTTATAATTATTATTTTAATTAAAACAAGAGGCTTATCAATACTTTGAAGAGGACCAGATATTTATTTTCTTTCTGAAGTGGCCAAGTTTGCTGACGACACTAAATTGTTCAGGGTTGTTAAAACAAAAAGGGATTGCGAAGAGCTCCAAAAAGACCTCTTCAAACTGAGTGAATGGGCAGAAAAATGGCAAATGCAATTCAATATAAACAAGTGTAAAATTATGCATATTGGAGCAAAAAATCTTAATTTCACATATACGCTCATGGGGTCTGAACTGGCGGTGACCGACCAGGAGAGAGACCTCGGGATTGTAGTGGACAGCATGATGAAAATGTCGACCCAGTGTGCGGCAGCTGTGAAAAAGACAAATTCCATGCTAGCGATAATTAGGAAAGGTATTGAAAATAAAACAGCCGATATCATAATGCCGTTGTATAAATCTATGGTGCGGCCGCATTTGGAATACTGTGTACAGTTCTGGTCGCCTCATCTCAAAAAGGATATTATAGAGTTGGAAAAGGTTCAGAAGAGGGCAACCAGAATGATCAAGGGGATGGAGCGACTCCCTTACGAGGAAAGGTTGCAGCATTTGGGGCTTTTTAGTTTAGAGAAAAGGGGGGTCAGAGGAGACATGATAGAAGTGTATAAAATTATGCATGGCATTGAGAAAGTGGATAGAGAAAAGTTCTTCTCCCTCTCTCATAATACTAGAACTCGTGGACATTCAAAGAAGCTGAATGTTGGAAGATTCAGGACAGACAAAAGGAAGTACTTCTTTACTCAGCGCATAGTTAAACTATGGAATTTGCTCCCACAAGATGCAGTAATGGCCGCCAGGTTGGATGGCTTTAAAAGAAGATTAGACCAATTCATGGAGGACAGGGCTATCAATGGCTACTAGCCATGATGGCTGTGCTCTGCCACCCTAGTCAGAGGCAGCATGCTTCTGAAAACCAGTTGCCGGAAGCCTCAGGAGGGGAGAGTGTTCTTGCACTTGGGTCCTGCTTGCGGGCTTCCCCCAGGCACCTGGTTGGCCACTGTGAGAACAGGATGCTGGACTAGATGGGCCACTGGCCTGATCCAGCAGGCTCTTCTTATGTTCTTATGTTAACCCAGGACTGGGTCTTTCATGATGCCCGGTGGGGGGGGGAGCAGGAGAGTAGTCGATAAGACAGACATCCTGGCATTGGTAATCTAATTAGCAAGGTATGTGTGGGGTTGTTGCACACTTCCAGGCCGTTTCATTTTGAGTATGGAGGTGGAACCTGTGTAGATGTGATTGATCAAAGGGAGAAGAAATTTTGAGTTAAGCAAAGCTCTGCTTTTATAAAACCTAAGAAACATACAGTTACTTTGAATGTCTGAGTGCCTGCACCAGTGGAATACTGGAGGAACTTGTAAAACTTGCTGCAACAGTATTTAGAACTGAGCATGTGGCGTGAAAGACTCCTTTTCCTAACATTTTGGCTTGTTTTTCTCCACCCACCACATCTCTGAAATATATTGTATATGTAATGGTTAACCGTACTGCTGCCCTGACTTACTTTATGTTTGTTGCTATTTTGTGTTTTTATTATGTTTTTATATTGATTGTGTATTTTTATTGTTTTTATTATATTTGTAAGCTGTCCTGACCTCTGTTTTTAACAGCAGAAGGGCAGGATATAAATCCTCTTAATCAATCAATCAATATTCCATAGTGTTGGAAACTAGAGTATAGGCATTTAAGGCTGAAAATGTTAAGTTTTTTTTAAAAAAGATTTCTCACATCTTTCCCCAGTTTTTGGTGGTAATTCCTAGGCACAAAAACAAAACAGCTGGACAATCCAAATATTAATATGCAAATATTTGCATAATATGCAAATAATATGCATAATATGCAAATTAGCCTGTCCAGATTTGTGGAACTGGAATATAGCAACCCAAATGTGGGGGGCCCCCAACTATGCTTTTGCCCCGGGCCCCGCACAGGCTAAGGGTGGGCCTGCACACACACCACACTTGGATGAGAGGTGGTGGTTTTTAAAAGCAACACATGTATAATATGCAGTAAGACTGTATACATCAAACCAACCCCACCCTTAAAAGCTTAAACCTGCCTGTGCAAATGGATGTTTAATGCTTCTAATATCTCATGCTCGGGTGAGTGTCCAAAGAGGAACCACAGTTGCAGGCAGACAGCAAGAAAATCTCTGTGCAAAACATCTCTGTGTGAAGGGACCAGATGCAATATGAGGGCAGGGCTGCTGCATCTGCATAAGTGCTGAAGAGAGAGAATACTGGCAGGTGCAACTTTATTTATTTATTATTTGCTACATTTATGCTCCATTTTTACTCCAATGAGCTCAAGGCTGCATACGTACATGCTCCTTCCTCTATCCATTTTATCCTCACAACAACCCTGTGAGGAAGGTTAGGTGGAGAGATGGTGAATGGCACAGTGCTGCAGGGGTGGGAAAAGCTGCGCCCATTGAAATTCCCTCTCCAAATAGAGTTCCAGTTGTATCTGAGACACTCTAGTATGACTTGGCAGAAGTGGCAGCTGATGGCTCTGTACCAGTGGGGCAGTGGAATCCACTCCAGGTATTAGTCCGAACAGTCAAAGAGCTGTCCAAGGTGCTGAAGCTGACCTTGGCAGCAGTGGCAGCTGAAGCACCTTGGGCAGCTCTTTCAAAGTTTGGACTAAAACCCAGAGCAGATTCCACTGCCCCACTGACATGGAGCCACCAACTGCCATTGCTTGGCAGGAAGAGGCATAATTAAGAGGCATAAGAGGGTACAAATACAATAAATAAATAAATAAATAAATAATTCTGATTAGAGTAGAGATATCTAAAAAGTTCTATAACTAGCGTGGAGAGAGCTCATAGAGAATAGGGTTTCATCCTTTCTCAGGATACTAGAATTTGGGATTACCAATGGAGGTGGGCCACATTAATTCAGACTTCAAGACAGAAAAGAGAGAGGGGGGAGGGAGAATGATTATAGCATGGGGGACGGGAAGAGGGAGTGTGTGCTCTGACTCTGGGAGAGCCCTGGGCTGCTTGGGATGATGTGGATGGCTGGAATTCTGAACAGGAGCACTTTACCATCCAACATTTTGTTGCAGATATTGCTTGGGTAGTTGATTCTTAGAAGCAAATTCAGCATCAAGCTTGCTCAGACTTAGACCGTAGGATGTGGGGTGACAGCAAGAATGGATAGTGCTCTTGCCCCTAGGGATGGGGGAGAAATTTGATTTAGTGTACATTTAAAAACGAACCTACCTAACCTGCACTTCCCAAAACAATATGTGAACTGAAATACTGCCATCATGCAAAATTTGCACTTCTCCAAATTTTGCAATGCAGTTTTCCAGCCAAGCATTATGTACAAAAATGCATATATACTAGAGTAAAAGTGTCATAAAAATGCATATATTTTTGGCATACAAAGTACATTAGTAACATAAAAATGCATTCTATTAAGGAAAATTGCTTTGCAAAAATGTGTATAATAGGCAAAATTACATACAAATGTGTATATTAGGAGAAATGTGCACTACAATGTTGAACTGAGTTTTCATGAGGGCTTGCTTTTTAAAAAATTCACCAACAGATGTGGAAATGTGGAGAACTGAATTTACGAGTGGAAACATGAGAAACCAAAATGGACAGATGTGCCCATCCCTATTTGCACCCTTTGCCCTGACACAGAGATAGACAGCAAAAACAATGAGAGATCCTGGTGATCCAGCATTTATTTGAACATCTCTTGAACACTGCGTGAGACAGAATGCAATACGGAGATCTAGTTATCTGTGAAAATAGGCACAAGAGCTACTCTTCTGGGGGGAAATTGCACTCCAGAATTTTCATTTGCAACAGCAACCATGAGCTGGCTTTTATGAGCCATTTTCCATCCAGATGAAGCAGCAAAACTTTTATGAGTCTCTGACTCAAAGACAGCAACAGCTCTCGCTAAGAACATCTACCTCTGGGGAGGAGCAGAAACATCTGTTTGTCAATTAGGCAATGCAAAGACACAGGAGAGGGAAGAGTAAAAGTTGGATCTTAAATCAGAAGACTGGATAGTGGCTCCTTCTTCATCTGCCTCCCACTCTTCCTAGTTTTTAGCCTTTGCCAGTGCAGGTGGGGATTTGTACAGCCCTCTGGAGGCAACTAGATTGCCATAGCAATTGGAATTTAGGAAACCTTTGGCTACAGAAAAGTTAGGCGGATGGATGCAAACGTCTGCAGAATTGGCCACCTTCCTTTAAGAAAGGCCATGCATGTTAAATATTCCAGAGTAGATTTGAATCTTTAGCAGCCCCCCCCCCCAAATTTCTTTACAGTGGGGGAAGAGAATCATGGGGGTGAAACCCTTCCTGACAGGGCCGGTGCTGGCATGTTCAGTGCATTACTACATTTGTAATCTTGTTTTTCCTCCAATGAGCCCAAGGAACAATGTACGTGATTCTCCCACCAGATTTATCCTCACAATGACCCTGTGAGGTAGGCTGATTTTTGTTGTTTTTATTTGGTTTTAAATTGTATTGCTTGGGAATCCACTTTGGGATCACTTTGGAGGGAATAAATCTAAGTAAGTAAGTAATGGTTATTATTATTTCTTGGATTTCTTATCCACCCTTCACCATAATGTCCTAGGTCAGACTGCAACAATATAAAAATAAAAGACTAACATCCATTAAAATATCTTATAATCAGAATAATTGATTGTCATCAGAATTGATATGTAACCATCAGTTGCTTCAGATATGTTGCGAAGACTTATGTTTTTACCCAAACTTTCTCTGACCCTTAAGAGAAATGTTTGCAGGGGGGCAAGCATCCCCCTCAAACAGTGAGTTCACCCCCCAACTAGTATTTTTCACTCACCTAGAAATATACTTTGCCCCATCTGTCGCCCCCCCCCCCATTTTTTCTGGTATCATTGCTGCATGTTTGAATCTTCTGAATTTCTGTTTTATTCACATTTATGTTTTTATATTGCTGTTTTACTGGTTTAGGTTGTGTTCTTTTTTAATGAAATATGGTTTTTTAGACCGTATTCCACTGATTTTTTTAAAAAAATTAGTAAGCTGTATATAAATGCTTTTAAATAATGAAAAAAGAAAGAATAGGCTGAGAAAGGTTGACTGGCCCATGACCCAGCACCACCCAAAAAACTTCACGCACACACACACAAATTCTACAGCTGAGTTGCGTGGGGTGTCAACAAGAGGCAGCTTATTTTGCTTGCCCTAACTGTAGCCTTCCGTCCCGCAAGCAGCAGGAGTACCTACGTCCAATCCCACCTTGTCCTTTTCCTGCTTCCTCTTTTATGCAGTCACGTGTTTGGGAAGAAGACGGTGAGACAAACACACACGACCCCTTCATAGTGAATGGAACAAAAATTCGAGACGTGCATTCTACAGGCCGTGGCCAGACTTAGGGGTCTGAATTATGGAGCCTGAGATATCTCTTCAAAAGGCTATTCGCTCTTCCCTCCATTCCCCCCCTTCTCTTTGGTTTGTTTTAATGGGGGAGGGCATTTTCCGGGCATTTAAAATTTGTCTTCCTTGCTTAGGGGTGCCTCTGGCACCCCTCAAGCATTGCGCCCTCCTGCCATGCTTACCTTGCTTATCGTGTTACGCCGGCCCTGCTTCCTGAAGATTTCAGGGGGTAAGTGTTTGAGTGGGGTTGCATGTACACTTATGAGGTTGTCTTCATACACACAGAAACGCACCAATCCCAGAGGTGTTTTAATTTTGTTTTTTCTTCCTTTACTTACCTTTCAAACCATAAAGGTTTTTTGTCCCACTTTTGTTGCGTTGTAATGCTAGATTGCCCCCCTGGACAACAATAATGCATTGTGGACGTATCACAGAACAACTAATAAGATGGAATGCTGTGTGGACAGTCCAGTTTAAATCCACCACTGATGCATTATTATTGCATCAATGACTTCTTTCGGATTATACCCATCAAAACACACACACAAAACCATCCAGCAGTCTAGAGTAGGAAGGTTGGAGAATTCAGGTGAAAACAGAATGGGAGTAAATTGCCAGTGGGACTTTTTTGTCCCATTGCAGTGAATACAATCAATATTCCCTGTTGTTTTCCATCCACAATTGATACATAACAATATGCAATTACCCCTCTTCTCTCCCCCTTTGCATTGTTTCCTTTGCATTGAAATAAATGGTGCGGAATGACTTAATGATAATGTAAGTAATTACATGGTTAAGTATGTATAATTTTGCCATAGCAGACAGTGAGATGAATAACGTCGTTTTTGTCTGAAGCTGAACTGCAGCGCAAAGGAAACAATGCTGCCTGTGATGAATCTGGGGCAGAACAGGAATCAATGCCTCCTTACATCCCTCATCTGGAGGGGCCCTTAATTCAGAGTGTGGATGTCCATTTGGATTCCTTTGAGTGGGATTTCTGGGATCAATCAGATACCCAGCAAGAAACAGGAGAGGGAAACAAGAAAGTGAACTAAACCAGTCCATGAGGTATGGTTCGCATTCAGAAACAGCTTACAATGGTCAAAGAAGGGGGGACCAGAGACAGTTTTGTGAATGGGGGGGGCAGAATGACAGCAACTAGGGAGAAATAGGTGGAAAGCAGTCAAATTTGGCGACAGAGAGGGAGAGAGAAAAGGAACTATGATCCTCAGGGATCAATGAACAAAACTGCAATGCAGGGCATCTGGATTCGTTTTTCTGCTAAGGAGTGCCAGATTGCACACAAGGCAGAAGGGAGAGAAAGTCAGTCATTCAGAAAGGTAACTCTGCTGTCAGGCCTTTTCTTTTCTGTCACTAGCAATAGAGATGGTTTGGGGTGGGGAGGGGGAGGGGGAGGGGGAGGAAGAGACATTAATTTGCCCCTTCAAAGGCTCCTTTGTTCCCAGGGCCACACATCCATTTCCCTAGCCTTCTTTCATCCATCAAATTGCAATGGGAAGAATTTTCCCTCTGTGCCCCCAAGTTTCCACCAATTAGTGGCTCAGATTTCTGTCAATACAATTGGGCTGGGAGGGCATGCTGTTTAGCATCCAATTGGATTCTTTAGCAGCCTCTAGACAAACAATTAGGGCAACTGGTCCAAAACTAGGCTCCCAGACTTAGGGAATTATCCTAGCCGTTTGATAGGGAAGGACCTGATTGTGGGTTGCCAAAAGAAAGATGCCAGAAGTCTAGGCTCATTTCTGCTTGGAAGCCACATCCTCAAACCAGGAATCCATGCCTCTCTTGACAAGACAACACTAAGTCAATATGGTATAGTGGTCAGAGTGTCAGATTAGGATCTGGGAGACCAAGGTTTAAATCCCTGCTCAGCCATGTAGCTCACTGGGTGACCTTGGGCCAGCCACTGTCTCACAGCTTAATTTACTTCACAGGGTTGTTGTAATGATAGAATGGGGAGGAGGAGAACCACGATTACCAACTGGAGCTCCTTGGAGGAAAGGTAGGGTTTAAATGTAATCATTAATAATAACCAGCAATTACCTTTGCTGGAAACAGCAGCTTCTTCAGGGATAAACAGTCGGGGGAAGAGATTTTCAGAAACTACCACAATGGGACCCAGTTTGGGTGATCAGCAATTTCCAGATCAAGGCCCTGGACTGCTTTAAAATAAATGTAAAAAAAAAAAGCAAAAATGCAGAAAACCACACAGGTGCAGAATAAATATTTTAATAATATTAAGCAGAAAATGTCTACGTGAACACAAAATGAGGTATATTAATCTCAGTGTGTTTCAAGTATGACTCTTCTTTAGGGAATCAAAAATCCCAAAACCAGATAAACCTGCCCCACAGTTTATAAAAAGAACAGAATCAAAAGCATATGTAAAATCAACCTCTCTATCTACAGAAAACACAACTCTAAAAATAAAAAAGCTACAAAGTATTTCTTGACATTAAAATAAATGTGGTCTGTTTAATAATACTTTATGAACAGCTTGTAACTTGTAGTTTGGCCCCTCATTTCAGAGCCTGTCCAGAACCTTTTTTTCCCCCCTTTTTAAGTTATGGAAGCAGACGGATGCAAACGAAGTCACAAACCAGGGCTCCTGCGCCTTTAATAGTAGTTAAGCCAGCTGCACCTGCTGAAATTCCCTCTTCTGTCCAACTATTAAAGGTGCAATAGCCCCATCCTTTTTTGTATCTCCCCAATCTAGGAAGTGATATGTTTGTTTTCTCTGAGTATAAACTGCAGTCTGAATCTTACTTTCTACTGGATCAATATTGCATATCCATAAGCCACATGGGTTTTGATATTGAATTCTACATTTTTTTCATAGCACCCTAAACGACATATTTAGTGAAAAGCAGGCAGATTGAATGGCCTGCATTAGTAGAAGGAAGAAAGTCTGCACTAATCGTGGTCTCTGGCAGTCAGAAAAGACAACCACATACACACAGAGCAGTCCTGCCTCTGGATCAGACTAAAGGTCCCTCTAGTCCAACAGG
This sequence comes from Rhineura floridana, assembly GCF_030035675.1. Classification (NCBI taxonomy): domain Eukaryota; kingdom Metazoa; phylum Chordata; class Lepidosauria; order Squamata; family Rhineuridae; genus Rhineura; species Rhineura floridana. The sequence goes on along the minus strand of NC_084490.1, from coordinate 42,883,154 downwards.
CTGTTCCCAGCACTGGCTAGTAGGGTTGCCAGGTTCATGGCCTGAGACTGATCCTGTATCTTTAGGAGAAGAGAACGTCAGCCAAGTGCAGGTGTGCTTGCAACACTGTAATGGGAAAAACCACAAGGTGGAATTCTCCCTTCCCCCTGCACAACTTTTAAAGATACAGAAGACCTCTTGGAGGCCGGCCCTGGCAACCAAGAGGTCTTCTGTATCTTTAAAAGTTGTGCAGAGGGAAGGAAGAATTCCACCTTGTGGTTTTTCCCATTACAGTGTTGCAAGCACACCTGCACTTGGCTGACGTTCTCTTCTAAAGATACAGGATCAGTCTCAGGCCTGAACCTGGCAACCCTACCTGGAGGGCCACATTTGGCCCACCGGCTTAAGATCTCCCATCCCTGCCTTATTCAGAATAGATCGAGAGTGGGGAGGGGAGAAAGAAAATCCTACTTTTTTGCTACTGACCTTTCTGCCTTCCCTTCTCCTAATCACACACAGTTCTTTGTAATAATACTTAACAAAACTCCCACATTTGTATAGGGTTTTCAAGTGTTCCAAGTGCTTCGAAGGCTTACATAGGTCCTTCCTACTACCAGTGTGGGAGGAAAAATTATTCCCCTCCCCCACTTGTTTATCCCAGATGCTGACCCATATTGCACTATGACCAAAGACCAAACTAGATGTGGGTTTAAGATGTAGAGCTGTATATCTACATACATATATCTATATATTCTTTGATTGATTACAAGGGCTGCGAAGCCTGATTCTCATTGTGAAGGCAGCTTGCAGGAAGGGGAGACTTATCTATTCACTGAGATCAGAATGGAGATACTCCCCTTTGGGGAATAGCCAAAGTTCAGCAGTAGAGCATCTGCTTTGCATGCAGAAGGTTCCAGTTTCAGTCCCCAGCAGCCCCAGGAAGGGCTGGGAGTGTCCCATGTGAAACACTGGAGAACCACTACCAGTCAGTGTAGACAGCACTGAGCTAGATGGACCAATGTCTGACTCAGTATAAAGTGGCTTCTTATCTTCCTATGGCTCTGCAAGGCTAGGAGGATCATAGGAAAAACCCCACTGGGGGAGTAAAGAGTTAAGCCTCTCCTTCCCACGCACTGCCTTCACAGGGAGAATCAGGCTGTCCCACCTGATTAAGTTAAAAAAACAAGGTACATAGCTCCCTACTACACATTTAAGCACACATCCAGTTCAGTCCTCAGGTGCAATCCTAGATGGGTAACCCTGAATTTTGCTGCTACCTGCTCAGCCACCTGTCCCTAGTGGTATACAAGTCTACTAGTCTTGTCAATTTCATTTCTACATTGCCTTATCAGTTTGTTCAGAAAACATTATCATGTGCAGGACTATCAGAGCACATAAATGGCCTTTTAAACTAGAGTCTTAAAAGTGCTTGGGGATGGGGGAGATGTGTTGCATCCACACCATACATTTAAAACCCATGGCTTCACCCCAAAGATTCCTGGGAACTGTAGTTTACCCCTCACAGAGCTACAACTCCCAGCACCCTTAATAAGCTACAGTTCGCAGGATTATTTGGGGAAAGTCATGAGCTTGAATGTATGGTGTGGGTGTGACCAGGGATGGCAACGGCAAACAACACACTCACCAACCTTTTTAAAGAAGACATGGGGTGTAGTGGTTGCTTTATAGAATTGTTTTTTTAACTGTCTCTGCTTTTTTTAAAAAAAAATTTTACTGCTGCAATTGGTATATCATTGCTGTTTCCTACTGTTATTTTAGTGTTTTGCAACTGGTGTTTCTAAATTGCTAACTTAAGGTTTGAGTTTGTTGTTAAGAACATAAGAGGCCTTGCTGGATCAGACCAAAGGCCCATCTAGTCCAGCATCCTGTTCTCACAGTGGCCAACCAGATGCCTGTGGGAAGCCCACAAGCAGGACCTGAGCGCAACAACACTCTCCCTGCTTGTGGTTCTCAGCAGCTACTGGTATTCAGAGGCACATTGCCTAACAGTGGAGTTAGAACAGAGCCAACGTGGCTAACAGCCACTGTTAGCTGCCATGAGCTTTTTTGTGCAGAAGGATGAAGTACAAATGTTTTAAAGAACAGACAATGGATTAGTACGTTTCCACGTTGCTGACATAGAAGAAAATAAGGCACCAATTTACCTTTATTACAAATTCCTTTAAGAGAAAGGTGGCTAACCTGTGGCCCTCCAGAGATGCTGTTGGGCGTCCATCAGCCCTAGGCTGCATGGCTGATGATCAAGGATGATGGGAGCTGTGATCCAACAACATCTGGAGGGTGACAAGGTTGAGGAAGGCTGGCCCAGGGTTCCTTGAGATTGTATGTTTGAGAAACACATCATCTGCAATGCTTACTTGGAACAAAGTTCCATGGTGATCAGTGGAACGTACTCTCTGGAAAATGTACATAGGATGGTTGTTTTATCCTATGTATGCTTCTTTGGGCATAAGCCCTACTGAACCCAGTGGACCTACTTCTGAGCAGAGATTATACTGCTAGGTTCTGACTCACTTGCAACCAGCTTAAGCTTGTAGCAAAGGTGGGCCCATCCTATTCATCCCTTTCCAAAACCACCCAGGGTTTTGAAACATTTCTTTTGGTGGAATCTGCAAACACAACTATTAAAACCAGTTATTTATTGTTTAATTGATTTTTGGACAGGCTTCTAAATATTTCTCAGCTTCCTCAGGGAAATTAGCTTTTTGGCACCAATGTTTTATGTTCCCCCATTCTTGAAAGGGGAAATGGGATGGGGATCAGCCTGAATTTGCACATTTATGAAACACTGTGTCCAGCATTTCTCACCAGGAGGAAAGCGGGAAGCATCGATCATGGATGCCAAATTTCTCCTAACTAGAAACACATGGGGCAGAAAGGGAACCTGCCAAGGGATCAACTTAGAGGCCAGAAGTTGGACAATAAAAAACCCCATTACAACCCCAAACTCTTCACCCTGTGGGAGTACTCTGACATTGCAGAGAGTTTGTTAGGCCTGTCCAGGGCAGAGGAGCCGACACAAAACCTAAGCAATTCAGGAGCTCTTGGAAAAACAACAAAGAGATGCAAAAAGACGCTCCAAAAATTGTAGAGAAGAGGAAATTAAAAACCTTAGTAAAACAGAGCTGTAAACCAAGCCAAAGCAACTGCGATCAGGTTGCCAAGATAATTATAGTCACTTTGCAAAAACAGGACAGTTGGGTCCCAAAAAACCTTTGACTTGCTGTCACTGCCCTGCATTAAATGGGGGCCAAAAAAAGAAACAAAAAGAGAGACTGGATATATAGAGCAGAGGTCTTACTAGGAGCTTCACAAGCTACTATAGCCAAATGTATCATCCTCCATTTTCAGAGGTCATGCCTGAAAGAAGTTTGGATTTAAACAGGCTTGAAGTAGTCATGACTCACAACACAGGAGGCTTTTGAAATCCATTTTTAACACTTGAGATCTCCGTTGTTGAGATGTCCAGAGAAAGGGCAGTCTGGATAGGGTGGCCACTTATACATCCCTGGAAAAAAGGAAATGCACCATCACAAAAGACAGTGTATATTTGTGTAATGTTTGCATATTTATATGCATAGATGCAAAATGAGAAATAATTCCCAGAATTTAAACAGAAATACAATCCATTTCACTGTAGCAAGGAAGAGTGCAACTAAGGGACCTGTGTGCCTGCTCAGTCTGCTAACCCTTCACAAGCAACTTCAAGGCCCCCTCTTATGGTTCTGTATCTTTAAACCAGAGTTAGATTGGACCACTCCTCAAACAGAGCAGGGGTGGCTAACATGTGGTCCTCCAGGTGTTGTTATGGTCCGAAGGCACATAAGGCCAGCTCCCTGCTGAAGCTAAGCAGGGTCAGGTCTGGTCAGTGCCTGGATGGGAGACTGCCTGGGAACCATATGTAAGCTGTCTTGGGTTTCAGTCATGAAAAGAAAAGTGGGGTATAAATGTAATAAATAATAAATAAACTCCCATTAGCCCCAGTCAGGGAAGATGGGCATTGTACTCCAGCAACATCTGGAGGACCACAGGTTAGCCACCCTGAATAGTGGATGCCTTCAAATAGGAATCTGTTTTATGATAGCCCTTGAAACAGAGAACTGTAAATTAGGCCACGGGGGGCACCTGAAATTTGGAGTAACAGATGCTGGGAAAGTGGGAATTAACACCAGACCTTCTCTGTGGCATCTGGCTGGTTGCTTTCAGAAGACAAAGTGCTAAGCTGAATGGGCTGCTGGTGGGGCCCAGCCAGGCAGTTCTTAGGTTCTCATATCACTTTTCACATTTTGTCATAGGTCATTCAGGAAAAAAATGAGGGAGGACTAAAAAACACGGTTATGTTACTAATGCCATGTGAGTTGATAGCTAGCAAGATAAGATTGTGCACACACACCCTCTGCAGACTCACCCCGCTTTGTCCATTTGCCCTCTGCCTCTCCGTATCTGCTGAGCCAAAAATTGAGCAAATCAAAACTCCCATGTTTCCTAGAAGCCAGGAGAATCAGCTCCTAGAGTTAGCATTTATTCGCCTAAACCTTCTCCACTAACTGGTTTTGCCACCTGGGAGTGAACGTAGGGCAGGAATGAAGAATCTGTGGTTCTCCAGATATTATTGGACTACAACTCCCATAATCTCTAACCATTAGCCATCCTGGCTAATGCTGATGGGGGTTGGAGACCACAACATCTGGGAGCCACCATGTTGGCTACCCTTGTTTTAGGGAGTCTTGTCACACTGAGGGTGTTGTGAGATTAAACTTCACGCTCATGAGAGTGAAAAATGTTTGTGACTGCGGGAAGGGTTTACAGAGACATCTGTAAATGATGACAATCCTATCTCTTCAGAGACAGATTTTTTCACTGACCTGGGGCAGGAGGTGGTCTTTGATCAACTGTGAGGCCTATGGGTGGGATCAGACTTCACCCTGACGTTTGGTTATTTCCCAGGCAGGAGTCAAAAGTTTCTTTAACAAGAGACCACTGCTGCTTCCTGATGTGACTACTCAATTGTTGGTCTTCCGTTGTAAGCTACAAGCACAACTGCAATTGACTTTCTGCTCAATCAGAGATATTGTCATGCTTTGCCTCTGTGTACATCCTGCTGTGTTCCATCCACACCAGTGGGCGTCTCAAAGCTGCTCGCACTGAAGCAGGGAAGGTCCAATTCACCTGAGCAGCCATTTGAAACTAACAACACATTCGCTATCTTCTGTGGTAAGTGCCATTGTCTATGGTTCCTGGGGATCTTAAAAATCATTATTTAAATAAGCGCTAAAATGTGTTTCTGGCTACACTTAACTGAACATCATACTGCTAATTTTTAAAATTGATGGGGGGGGGGAAAACCCTTTCCAGTCACTGCTATTTTAGCAAGGTGGTTAATAGTGGTGACCAGGAATGTCCCCCACAAAAAACTTTTAAGAAACAAAACCCAGCCTGCATTTGTATTAGAACTATTCTTCACTGTTTCTTTAATATAAAATTGTTTTTTAAAGTTTGTAAAATGTTTATATATGGAATTGTTATAAATTGTTTTATATATGGAACTGTTTTTAATTGTTTTTATACTCTTCTTGTTTTATTGGATTAGATTTAATATTTATACTGCACTTTTCTACTACAATAATACTCAAAGTGGCTTCCAATACAAAACAAAACAAAAATAAAAACAATCTAGAATACTGAATACAACATAAAATATAAAACACTATATAAAATAATAAAATTACATATTGGATACAGTGATATCAAGAATGATCATATTCCAGCTGCAGATAGTTCCTCTTCTGCCCTCAATGAAACATAGGCTCTAGAACTTCTACCCAAACACATCACACATAAGATCTCCCCAAAATGCAGCCTTCCCCTCAGTATCTTCCCAAAGGCAGCCACATAAGGCACTAGCCCTGCATATCCGTGGTCTCCCTTGGGCAGCTCTGGCTGTCAATCTGTGCTCCCCTCCATGTCACACTCCAGCTGATGTTCTTGCCTGGACAAGAAAATGGTGATCTGAGACTCTGTTTCATGTTTCGGGTCTGTGGGACTTTTGCGGCTGGGTTCTTTTGTGTGTCCTTTTCTGGCTTGGGGTCACTAGGGTCGTCATGGCTCAGGACTTGGAGCCTCCCCAGCTGGCTACTCCCAGATGGCCCTGGCTGCTGCCCCCTAGTAAAAAGGCAAGCCTTTTTGTGATAAGGAAAGTCATGGGGAAATGCACCGGAAAGTATGGGGATAACATTTGTTTGATGCAACATTGTATAACATCCCCGCAAAGAAATCAAAAGGAACGTTCAATAAATAGCCCACATCATCTAACCTCCCAGCAAACTTTATGCAAAAAAATCAGGAGAAATGCTCAATAAACAGATTGTCTGGAAACTATCTCAGAAAAGACAGAACTTTGCAGGATGACAATGACTGGATGGTCCCATCATGTGAATGCCCTGTGAAAAGCAAGTGAACAGAGCATGGAAATTCCACACTAAACGCCTAGCATGGAAGCCCCATTGGTGGGATCGTGATTTTAATGCTGAGGCTCTGGGATTTTTGGAAATGATATCTGGAGAATGTGCAGCATCTGGTAAATGTTCTCCACTTAATGTGTACTCTTGCAGAGTGATGAAATCACGGCTTAAATCATCAAGAGAAAATACTGATTTAAATCAGGGATTTAAATCAAGTTTCCCATTTGTACTTCAAACATTTCCTAAACAAAAGTGCGTGCTAATTGGCTAATAAAGCTATTAAACATATTGATTTACAAATAAGAAGAGGCCTTTATATTACCCATGAGAATACACCGATTCCTATGATTTCTTAATAGTTTTACTTTTTTTGCTAATTTAGAGAATAGTATGCAATACATTGCCTACTGTTTATTAGATATATAAATTTGGGCAGCTTTGAATGTGACAGTTTGGCATAGCCAGCCAAATGCACACATTGAACATGAAGCTGCTGAGTCAGAACATTAATCCATCTAGCTTAGGGGTAGGCAACCTGGTTCCCTCTGGATGTTGTTGGATATGAAATCCCATCAGCTCGAGTCAGCATAGCCAATGGTTCAGGGATGGTTCAGGGATGGTGGGAGTTTAGATCTTAGTTTCTGATGAAAGTTCTCCAAGAACTCAACCAGAAGCCTCTTTTCCAGCTGTTAACTAAGAATGAAGCTTGGGTCTTCTGGACACAAAGCATCAGATGCAGGAAGCTACAATATACCAAGTCAAACCAGTGGTCTGTCTGGCTCAGGATTGTCTGAGGTTCCAGACAGGAGTCATTCCCAGACCAAACCGGAGGTGCTGGGATTGAACCTGGATCTTCTGCATGTGAAACACAAGAATGTAGAAAGCTGCCTTATACCAACTTAGACTAGTGGTTCCACACTGGCACTGTCTCTCCAGGGGAAGGGCCACAGCTCAGTGGCAGAACATCTGCTTTGCATGCAGAAGGTCCCAGGTTCAATCCCTGGCATCTCCAGGTAGGCTTGGAATGTTCCCTGTCTGAAATCCTGAAGGGCTGCTGTCAATTAGTGTAGACAATACTGAACTAAATAGACCAATGATCTGACTCAGTGTAAGGCAGCTTCCTGCGTTCCAGGATTTCAGACCAAACCTTTTCCTTGCCTTACTTAGCAATGCTGGGGAATGAACCTGAGATCTTCTGAATGCAAAGCTTGTGTGTTGCCATTGAGCTATCGTCACTTGCCTATGTAATCCACGGGCCTTTCCCATGATGACCCTACACTGCCAGCCCGGTGCTGGGTGGAAAGAAATCAGACTTTGAGGAGTTAGAGTTGTTGTGTCCAAGGCTAGTCTTACTCACAGCAGACCCACTGGCGTTAATAGATATGACTAACTTAGGTTCATTAATTTCAGTGGGTCTACTCTGGGTAGGACGGATGCAACTCTTAGTGATGGGAATGGTGACGCTGTTTTACTCCATCAACTTTGTTGAAGAAGAGAGGAAGGAGGAGATGGAAATAGCTTATACAGTAGACTAGAGATGCTAACCTAGTCACAAAGAACAAGCATGCACAAAAAGTGAGAGGGCAGACAAAGGGGCTCTATAGCCAGGGCTATACAGAAATCAAAATTCTGCACCCAGGCAATCTAAATAATTCAAGGGCCTCACTGAGCCTCACAGTTGCCTGTTGGGAACTGCCTTAGAACATACCCAACATTTTTCAGCAGTGGGTGTGCATCGCAGCAGAAGAGCAGTGGGGTTAGGCAATGTGCTTTGATGATTAACAGCCGACAGCTTATTAGGTTTTACATTTGAAACCTCTCAAGAACAATCAAGTACCAACCAGTCTAAAGGACTGGCATTTCCAGGTTGAAAATGTCACATTCAGTGTGTGAATTAATGCACCATTTCCCACTCTGATCTTACAGGACACCTTTGACCAATTCACAGAGAATTTCTAACATTTGAAAATATTCATTTCAGCTTGAATATTAAATGGATTTCTTTATCTGGGAAGCTCAACAGTAGAGCAAACGGTCATAGAAGCATAGGAAACTGTCATCTACCAAGTTGGACCATTGGTTCATCTAGCTCAGTATTGTCTACACTGACTGGCAGCAGCCCTCAGGACTTCAGAAAAGGTTCTCTCCCAGCCCAGTCTGAAGATGCCAGGAATTGAACCTGGGACCTTCTGCATTCAAAGCAGATGCCCTAGCATCTCCAGTCCCTGGCATCTCCACTGAAAAGGATCAGATTAATAGGAAAGGTGTGCCTGAGACCCTGCAGGGCTGCTGCCAATCAGAACAGACAATACAGGTTAGGTCGCTGTTCTTCCATCTTGGGTCCCCAAGTGTTGTTGGACTACAACTCCCATCATCCTTGGCAACTGGCAAAGCTGGCTGGGGTTGATGGGAGCTGTAGTCCAACAACATCCGGGAACCTAAGGTTGAAGAACAGTGGATTAGATAGCCTGACATGGTAAGAATTTTTCTCTGTTCCAAGGGTATTCTATGCAGCTCATGGCATAGTGCATAAGATTCTTCTTAGGCAACCTCTTATCCAGGCTGCTGCATCATGTGCCTTCAAACCACGTCCCAGAAATAGAAATGATTTACTGGCGAATGGGGAAGAACGGGAATGCAGACCCAACTCAGAAGCAGCAAGTCTGCCCTTGCTACACACAGCATTCCTCCCCACCAACACTGGCGCACATCAGAAGCAGTTGGAGACTGAAGGCCTTCATCCCCCGAAACTACTTCCAAAGCATATAAGAGGCTTGGATGCCATATGGGTTAGAAGAAGCAAATTGCAGCAAAACATGGGAAGTTTGCCTACTTTGCTCTCAAATTTCTCAGCCGATTAAGCCAGGCTCTTTTTATTCTCAGGGCATCCAGCCTCCCAAAACAAACTCTGGGAAGAAAACAAAAGTCAAATCAGCCAAGAGGAAATGGAGGAAAGGAGAAGGTGTGGGGGAGGAAGCTGTGGTGGCCCTTAAAGATGTATGGCTGCTGGACTCAGGCTGTAAGAGGTCTCTTCTTGGAATATAGGGATACTATCCATGGAAGGGGAAATTCCATTACGTATGGCATCTCCCATCACTGTAGAACTGGGGTGGAGAAAGCCATAGTTGGGGATTTCTCCCTCACGGGCATCTCTGCTGGTGCCTTTGCAGTAGCTAGATCTGGCTCCCTTCAGTTTGGCAAACTAGGTCTGAAATGGAGAGACTCCAGATAAGCTGGCCAGAAGATGCTGGAGGTAGGAAGTGGAGTAATCATCCATACAGCTCTTTTCACTATAAGCAACAGGGAAAGTGCAAGGCATTGGAGGAGGGTGAAATGGAAGAAAGAAATAGAACAATTGTCTCCATGCGCAGCCCATCTGCAATTAGTCAGCACAATGCAAAATATACTGCAGATCTCTTTACAATTCTCTCAGGGGAATTCCAAATATCTACTGTTTGCATTAGGGTTGCCAGGTTCAGGGCCTGAGACTGATCCTGTATCTTTAGGAGAAGAGAAAGTCAGCCAAGTGCAGGTGTTCTTGCAACACGGTAATGAGAAAAACCACAAGTGGAATTCTCCCTTCCCCCTGCACAACTTTTAAAGATACAGAAGACCTTTTGGAGGCTGGGCCTGGCAACCAAGAGGTCTTCTGTATCTTTAAAAGTTGTGCAGGGGGAAGGGAGAATGGCACCTTGTGGTTTTTCCCATCACAGTGTTGCAAGCACACCTGCACTTGGCTGACTTTCTCTTCTCCTAAAGATACAGGATCAGTCTCAGGCCCTGAACCTGGCAACCCTAGTTTGCATGCTTTCCCCCACTTGGTAGGAACATCCAAGGTCCACCAAAGCTCATCAAAAGTGTTAAGGCCATTGTTCAGGAGTAGAGGATCTGCTGTGCATGCAAAAGGTCCCAGGTTCATGTTGGAAGTGGGGCAAGAGCAACTCCTGTTTGGGTTCTTTTGTTTGTATTCCAGAAGGAAGATAGAGTTAGGGTCCTCCAGCTGGCTAGGCTTGCCTACCTTTACCTGTGCTGTTCTCTACCTAACTTCCTTCCGTTGTAAACTGATATGCTCAGGGAAGCTGAGCTGCCCCTCCTTCCTTTGTCTTCTTCAACTGTCCGAGGAGAGAGGAGACATCTTTGTCTTTGCTCTCTCTCCTGAGCCATAAGGACAATACCCAAGTCTGGGCATTGTGCCTCCAACTTAGTTAGTTAGAACTAGATATGCTTTTCCTATCTACTATGTATTTCTATAAACAAAGTAGCTTTGCTTATTTTACTAAGTCTTAAGTCTCAGTGATCTAAATGCAGGATAAAAGCCTGCTACTTATGTAAATACACACACTGGCACATGCAGCTCAGACCACTGAGTATCTCTGCATATATATACATATTTTCATAACAGTTCAATTCCCCTCGCATCTCCCAGAAGGGCTGGGAATGTCTCCCTCCTGACTGCGACCCTGGATAGCATCGGCCAGTCAATGTGCTCTGATGATGCCACTGCCACCTATTTATGGCTGGAACAGAGAAAGCAAGGATGGGCGCAGGAGGAAGGGCAAGCAGCACAAGCTCTGTCCTGGCTGTAGTTTGTTTATATCTTACTGGAATGAGAGGATGCAAGATGCAATGAAACAATACATAGCCATAGAGGTTTCTATGTCTGGAGGCTTACTTCAGAGTAGGAAATCTGTTTGATTTGGTTGACATGGTAACAGCATTTGTATGTTAGCAGCCGATGAAGGTGGAAGCTGACATGTTTTGGTACTACAATAAAAACCTCTGTTTTGTTAATCACAGTTACGTGTGTGTGTGTGTTTTAATGAATGGTAGGTTTTACATGGCTTTTTATGGTATAATGCGTTTGTTTTTAAATATTTATTTATTTATTTATTTATTGCATTTGTATACCGCCCCATAGCCGAAGCTCTCTGGGCTTGTTACATCACTTGGAAACCTTTGAGTAGCCAGCAACTAACAAGTCAAATAAATAATACTAATAATTATCTGAGATTTATGATCTTAAGTATTTTTGTTAAAGTACAGATGATTTTTAAAATTTATATCTATACATTCATACAACCTATCTATATAATAAGCAATATTAATTGATACTATAAATATTTATTTACGTAAGAAATTATGCGACAGAAGAAACTATATAACATTAATTATGTAAAATTAATGTATATTTAAGATTTTGTTAATTTATATAGTATTATCATTATTTTCAAAAGTACCGGCTGGGGTAAATGGAGTCACACAGCCCAACTCATCCACCTGCTTCAGTGAGGGAGGGCTTGGACTCTACATCAGGAAACAGGATAGATGAGGAAATCCCGGGAAATGTAGTTTGTTAAGGGTGCTGGGAATTGTAGCACTGTGAGGAATAAACTACAGCTCCCAGGATTCTTTGGGAGGGTGCTTTAAGCTGTGTATGCAGTCCGAGGCTGGAAGGGAGAGGGAGGAGCCAAGGAAGATCACATCAGTTTGGCAACTGTTTTTATGGCTGTAAACACTATTTGCATTGTTTTAAGCACCAGAGGCCAAATTTAAAAAAAGGCTTTTTTAAAGGAAATGGTTGGATAAAGGAAACCAGGGGTATAGTCATCCCAGGTGGTCTTGACCCCTTTCTTTTTTGAGAGCCAGGTCCCAGCAGGGTCTCTATGTCTCCAGGGTCCTACAAGCCAATCAACATGAAAGGGCATGTGTTAGTCCCTGAGAAGAGTCCCAATGAGTGTCAATGGTAAGCAAACCCTTATTAGTTCCTACTTCAAAAAGCCAAAAAGTTGTGGAGAGTGAGAATTGTGTAACTGCAGAAGAATCCTGATGATAGCATCCAATCTACATTATCAAGCAGTTTGGTAGCAGCAAGAGATAAACATGTAGATGCAGAAATGAATGATTCAAGCAATATCTCTTGACAGTGAGAAGGGACAATCAAATGGTGACAGTGAAAGAGAAACAGAAAGCAGTATTCAAACCTGGCCAGATTATTCTAAGAAGGTTGTATAATCTTAGAAGGGGGTATGCCTGTGACTATCATGAAGGGACTCTGAACTTCTGAATTTGCCATTACACTACTGAAGAAAACAAGTCCTTAAAGGAAGAGGGGTCAAGTGGGGAAAGCCATTTCAGGATATGATAGGGCATATTTCAACAATGTTGTGGAAACCCCTTCAATCCACATCAAAGGAGAGACTTGCTGATGAAGGCGGTGCTTCTAAGCGCAGTTTCTAGGTAACAAAAAGGGACTTGCTGAGTAAGATTATCAATCCCAGCTCAGTAATGCTGGTCTGCTTTTGTCTTTGCAGTGGGGATGGAGCACTCCAAGACTGCAATGGACATAAAGCGTTATTTGAGGAGCTGGTGTGGAACTGCAATTGCAATTCCACTTCCAGCTCATCATGCAAGAGCAGTGTTTCAGCAGCTCCAAAGGGCTCTAGTCCTGAAGCACCCTAAAGCAAGAGTTCAAGGAACACATTTCACCCAGGCAAAAACACTCAAGGAGGGTATGTAATATATGGCCTGTGGGAGAGGGGTTGTCCTGGGCAGGGGACCTTGAGAGAGTCCTGAGAGCTAAATACAGAGGTCTGAAGGGCCACATTTGGCCTCCAGGCCTAATGTTCCTCACCCCTGGCTTACACAAATGTGACATTATCTTTCCCACATCATTACCAATTATGAATGATGCACCATCATACCCACACACTGCTTGTGAATTTTTAGAAACTAAAAAATGTGCCGTTTTGAAACCCATGGTGAAAATCAGCGGCGTCACTAGCGGGAGTGCGGGGGGGCGGACCTCCGGCGCGCATCCTCCCAGGGGCATGGACAGGGGTGGCTGGTCGCGTGCACGCTCACCACACACTCCAGGCTGACGGTGGAGGCCCGTCCAGGCTTCACCGTCAGCGAGCGGGCGCCTGCTTTCGGCGCACAGTGGACCGGGTGCCGGAGGGCAGCGGCATCACTAGCGGGAGTGTGGGGGGTGCAGCTCTGGGTGTCACCCCCCTCATGGTGTCACCCGGGTGCGATCCGCACCCCCCGCACCCCGGTAGTGACGCCCCTGGTGAAAATCACTGCAGTTTTGAAAGTTCAGTCTACCATCTTGAGTCAAAATGGCATCCAGTTGTATTCAAGTATAGATGAAAACCTGTGCCTTGATCTCAGGAACCATCATACAAAATTTGGATACGATAGCTTAGGTGGGGTCCAAATGCATCGTGAACAAACAATTTTCCAAAATATATGGTAGATGTTGGTTTTAGGAGTTTCTTCGTGGGTGGGGGAGCTGAGTAAAGTGTATGAACTCAAAATATTGACATTTGACAAGTTGGGACTTAACATCAGAGGGTATAGAGCAGGGGGTGCCAGCCTTTTGAAAACACTGAAGCTGAACATTTATTGAACTTTGAATTGGTGTGTGCATTTTTATTTCCACTCTAGAAGGTAAAGCCCGTGCCTTGATGGCCTTGGGCTGATTCCAGCCTGGCTTCCTTCAAAGGCCAAGTCCCAGGTCTGAAGGATTAACAGGACACAGATCCCCAAAGTCCAGGAGATTTTATGAACAAGGCAGACATGTTCCCTCTCTGACACACATTTTGCGATTCACTCCCCTCCCCTCTCCACCAGCTTGAGGAGAAAACATGCCCAAATAAAGCAATCAGCGGTTGTGGCCTACTCCAGCTTCGACATCACCTGAGGGAAAGCAGACTTTGAGATAGATTATTGTTTCGACTCTGGCTTCTGGAGAGGGATCAGGGCTGCTGGTGTCAGAGTGTTTATTGGGATATAAAAGTCTCCTGAGCAGCTAAAGGAGGAGAAATATGTCCTGGGAATTATCGTTGCACAGAGCATAACAGCCGCTACATTTCCAGGGTTGGAGCGCAGAACGGATGCCTGATTAGGCCCGACCGGGCCAGATGAAGGGCCACTCTGAGGTGAAACAGCCATCCCAGCTGCTTTCCTGAGTGGTGAGAAGTTCAAGGCAGCCTTTGAGAGGTCATTTTCCTTTGGAGGAGAGAGGGTTTTTCAGAAGGTTAGAAATAGTCAGCAAGCCCCCCAGTGATAGAGGCATCCACTGGCTGTGGTGTGGGTGCTCATCCCACTATTATCAGGCCTGGTGCCAACATTTGGCATCCTTGGGCAGATGTTGTGACCCCCATGCCCTGATGGAGCCTACCATTGTGATGATGCCTACCCTGGAGGATGGATACCGCCCACCATTTTAATGTTCTACAATGCCCTCAACATGGCATAGTTCTGGGGCATTGTGGGAAATGTAAATGGTAGATTCAAACCCCACAGCACTAATCTCAGTGTTGCTGTAGCCCGTCACCACTGCCGGAAAGGTCACTGATGCCCACTGCTGTAGGACAAAGTCCACCAGTGGAAGTATTCCCCAGGGCTCTTTCAAGCCCAGAACTGCCCCAGACTATCATCTCAAGCTCAAACGACATATTGCTGAATGAGGGTGGCTGCTTGCATATCATCAAAAAAGAGGACACAGATTTGCAGGAAATTTGTATATGCTAATTCAGGAGTAGGGAACCTTTTTCAGCCTGAGGGCTGCATTCCCTTCTGGATAACCTTCCAAGGGCCACATGCCACGGGCAAATGAGACTACAACCAAAAGTGGGGGGAGCAATGAACGTAAATCTTAACGTTTGTTCAATAGGCTAGTTTCTACACGCACTCCCCCACCACTCTGGATCCTCTGCTCAGATAAGCGAGAGGCATGATCAGAGTTCAAGGACACATTCCAGCCAGGCAAAAACACTGGGGGTGTAAAGCAGGGCCAGTGAGGGGATGTGTCCTGGGGAGAGTTCCAAGGGCCAGAGAGAAAGGCTGGAGGACAGCATTTGGCCCCTAGAGCTGAGATTTCCCACATCCGCACTAATTTATATGTATAAATGCAATTTTAGAAATAATATCTATAACTGGAACAGAAATACAATCCATCTCACTATAGCAGGGAAGACTGGTCAGCTGGCCTGCATGCCTGCCCAGCCTGCTCACAGGTGCTCACTGTTAATAGGGAATTTCAAGGCCCCTGCTGGACTCCCTTCTTTGGGTTCTTTTATCTTTAAACCAGACTTGGACCAGCCAGCCCTTGCAATAGAGGGTGCCTTCATGCAGAGGACTGTCTTCTGATAGCCCTTCAAACAGAGGACTCTCCCCCATAATGCCCAGCCTACAAGTATGGACACAGCTGACCTGTGTCTCTTCCTATGACTCCCCATTAACTTTAGTTAAAGACATCAGCATCACACTCAGTCTGCATCTGTCTGCCCTTGGGATAGACAAATCTGTCAGTTTTGGTTACTCTCTGTTTCCCATTTTTCCAGTCTTAAGTTCTGTTTTCCCCATTTCCACATCAGATTAAAAAAAATTCATAAAAAAATTCATCAGCATTTTATTGTACATTTCTCCTAATATACACATTTTGGAAGCATTTTTTTTACAAAGCAATTTTCCCTAATAGAATCCATTTTACATATTATTTTCATTTTATTTTATATTACATTATACACTCACTTTATGCATTACAGACAGACAGACAGACAGATAGATAGATAGATAGATAGATATGCATTTTGCACACATTACTTGGCAGGAAAACTGCATTGCAAAATTGAGAGAAGCACGGATTTCAAAAGATGGCTGCATTTTGATTCACATACTGTTTCAGGAAGTGTGAATTAGGTAGGGATCGCCTTGAAAAGTTGACTGAACCTAATCCCCCCCCCATCCCTTCTCTGCACCTTTTCCAATACATTGGCTTCCTCTTTGGAGGAGGGGGGCTGGGAGGGGAAAAGGAGGGACAAGGACACCAACAGTGTCCTCCACCAACAGTGGAGGTAGAACTTGGCCACTGTGGCTTGTAGCCATTGCTAGCCTTATCGATATAAGTCCACAATGAGGCCTTTATCTATGCTGATGGGAAAACATTTCTTCTTGGCCTATATACAGTGGACAAAGATTCCAGGTGTGAGCAAAGCCCATCTGCCCTCAAGCAAATTTACAGTGCATCTTATGCAATGTTTACTCTCAAAGAAATGTCACTGAGTTCATTGGGACTTGCCACAGAATAAGTCCCAATGAATACAGCAGGGCTTAGTTCTGAGTAAGTATGCATAGGAATGGGTTGTATTTTGACTGTATCTCTCTAGGACAGGGATCACCCACATGGTGCCCATGGGTGCCAATGTGCCCACCAGTACCTCCTATGGTACCTGAGAAAGGTCTCATCAAATACCCCCTTAAAAATCCACACAGCACGACAGACTGTTTGCTCAGTTCCTGTTTGAACTGTCTCAACCTCCCCTCCATTGAACATACTCCATTAAACATGCTCACATTTCCCTGGATGCCAATACACCCTCCTTCCCTTCCATTTTGAATAAAGGAGAAGAGCTTCTCTCTGTGAGTGCAGTGGTGACTGAGGTAAGTGCCTTTCCCACATTGACAGGGAGCTTGGCTGCACCGTTTTGAGGCTGTCTCTCTTCTGCTCTTTTAAATGTAGTAGCCATTTCATGTTATGCCATAGCACCACAACAGCCATTTTTGTTGTGCCACACACCCACCCACAGCAGCTATTTTGTGCATGATGCCCATGGCACTTTCTCAAATTTCCAAGTGTGCCCACTGGCCCAAAAAGGGTGGAAACCACCTCCTCTTGGACCCTTAATATAACCTTGGATGAATGAGACAGAAGAAAAAGAGAGATCAATCCTTTTGGACCTCCCCCCCCCCAAGCCATCTATCCATCTATCTGTAGACACACATACACACACATACCTGTGACTCCTGAAAGACCTGCTGCCTGCATTGTTGGCTAATCTCTACCTGGCCTGGGAGGGCAGGGCCCAGTCTCTCTCCAGGTGCAAAAGCAACAACTGCTGAAGGGGCCAAAGACCAGCTACCCGTACGGACCTGCTGCTCAGGATGTCTATAGACTATTGGGATTGGATGTTTTTTAAGAGTTGTTTCTGGGGTCAAGATTTAATTTTGGAGATGCATTTTTGCTGTTGTTGGGGCTATGTCTTTGTATTTTTCTTGTTAGACATCGTTGTGAAGTATGTGGAGATTGCTTGATTGTATATTTGTTGAGATGTTTTCATTAGTTTATTGTTTATTACTATTGTTTGACCATTTATATTGTTTTATTTTTGTAACCGCTAAAATTGTGTATTTTGTTGTGAGCCGCCTTGAGCACGGCTGCTATGGACAGGCGACAGACAAATAAATGATGATATAGACAGTTTCAAATCTAATAAATAGAATTATATCTTGTTTTTGTACCTTCACAATTACTGAACCAAGTGTTTCAGGGCAAAAACAGGGACTTGTGATTTGGTTCCTCCCTGAACTCTGTTTTGCTGTTAGGTCAAAGAGATTACCTGAGCCTTAATCCACTTCTGTGCAGGTAGCTTTGAAGAATAACCAGGGGGCAAAAGGTCTTGTGTCAAAACCATGGTTCCAATTTGTGGGTCTCCTTCTAGCATTTGCTCAATTGCTTCTGCCCACCCAACCCGCACTGATCCACTATCACACGCATACACACCTCTCACCTTCACCCCAATCACAGGCTCAGACCAAGGCTTAGTAACCAGACTCTATTGATTACAGCTTATTTGCTGATTTGAAACTTCTGACCTTATGGGTTAGATCATGAACTCTAACCGAGAGAGAGAGAGAGAGAGAGAGAGAGAGAGTCTTTAAGATTAACAGGAAGCCAAAAGAAAGGAGGGAGATGAAAGAAGGGAAGCAAGTGAGCAAATTCTTACAACTAAACATTTCCATAGCAATTTGGAGTGTCCAAAACACTTCAATATCTTTGATAAGTACATGAAGATGCTAAGTGATTTGCTGCCAAAGTTCTTGCTGTGGGCACCACTCACGGCTGATGAGAGATCTGAAGAACCTGCTGCAATTCCCATATCCAGATTATGTCCACTGGACCAGCCTGCCCCTCTGAGAACGAGGGTGAAATCTGATTCAGTTTGCATTTAAAGGCAGACTCACTTGATTCACTTTCTGAAACAATACGCAAACTGAAACGCAGCCTTCTTTTGAAACTTACACTTCTCCAAATTTTGCAGTACAGTTCTCCAGTCAAGTAACGTTTACAAAAATGCATTTACTAAGGTAGTGGGCTTGCAAATGCATATATGACTGAAAATAACATACAAAAGTCCATTATATTAGGGGGAAATGCTAAGCACAATGGCATACAAAAATGTGTATGTTGGGAGGAATCCACATTAAAATGCTGGTGAATCTTCAGGGCTTTTTAAAAACAAAATTTGATGTGGAAGTGTGGAGAACTGAGCTGAAAATTGGAAAAATGAGAGAGAAACCAAAATTGACAAATTCACCCATCCCTAGGAAGGTAAAAAAGGTAAAGGTGTCCCCGCACTTGTAGTGCGAGTTGTTTCCGACTCTTAGGGTGACGTCTTGCGACGTTTACTAGGCAGACCGTATATATGGGGTGGGATTGCTAGTTCCGTCCCCGGCTATTTAACCAGGCATTAAGCCATGGCTTAGTCTTGAATAGGATATGGTTTTCAATGCAAGGGATCCAAACATGATGTATGGAGTGTTTTTGAGCTCAGGCAGGCTGCCTTCCTGTTCTATTGGATAACCACAGCCATCTGGATCTGAGCGGGGAGGAGGGGCATCTACCAAGTCAGAGGCTTCAAGGCAGGCTAAGCCCCAGTATCTTTCAATGCAAACAAAGTAAGCCCCAGAACCTGTGGAGAACCTCTGAGCACAGAAGGCCTGTGAGTAGGGATGGGGAAAAAATTCGATTGGGTCCACATTTAAAGACAGATCTGTCAAATCCACACTTTCCAAAACAATATTTAAGTAGAGGCTTTATCCCAGTCTGCGTCTGTGCTGGAACTGTTCTGTAAGATGTTTTGAAAGTTGTTTTTTAAAGATATTTTGTTTTAATGTATTTTGTTTTTACGATGTTTTAAAGTGCTTTTAGTGTTTTTGTTTGCCACCCTGGGCTCCTTTGAGGAGGAAGAGTGGGTTATATATTTAATAAGTAAGTAAATATGAGAACCGAAACACAGCCATCCTTCAAAATTCACACTTATCTAAATTTTGTGATGCAGTTCTCCAACTAGCCAATGTTTACAAAATTCCACACATTACGGGAAAATGTGCGTTAAAATGAGTATATTCATGAAAATAACATACAAAAATGCATTTTATTAGGAGAAGTTGCTGGCAAAAATATATACATTAGTCATTAGTAAAAATTGTAGACAAAAATGTTTATTAAGGCAAATTTGGGCTAAAATGCAGAAGAAATTTCATGGAGATTTTTTAAAAATCAAGAATTGCTGCTAAAATGTGGAGGACTGACTTTTTAAGATTTGAAAAATGAGAAATCAAGAGAACCAAAATGAACAGATCCTTCCATCCCTCTCTCTGAGCATGTAAAGAGTTGTTTTCCCTTACACCAAGATGAAGCAAAGAAGCTCACAGCCCCTCCACACACACGCACCCCACACTCATTACGGAACATTATTTCAAGATTAAATGGTGCAAGTTCCAGGTGTTATTGAGGCTCAGCAGCACTTCGATTTGCTTGTGTTGTTAAACAAATTAATAATTTGCCATTTCAAGCTTTATAGACCGAATGAGTGAGCAGGAAAGTCTCTGGCTAGAAACTAATTTCAAGCACTTTAAATCCCCTATGCTTGCAAGGAAATATGCAGAGTGGCCAAGTGGGGGAAATTGTGTGCAGGAGAAAGTGGGGGGGGGGTGGGATGAAAAGGGGAAAGGCACGGGGTTAACATCCTTCCTAATCTCCTTATCTAAGAGACCAGCCAAGGAGGTGTGAAAGTTTAGTTTCTGGGGCCCACCTTGTGGTAAAAGGAAAATGAAAACTCATTAGAGTGTTTGTTCAGAAAACAGGCCCCTTGGCCATCCCTGCTTAGTCAGAAAACTGAGACACACAAAGCAGATCCCGGCGGATCTGCAGAACGCCCATGCCGCTTAAATGGAGGCAGATGGACAGCTTCGGGCAAGCCTCGCTGGGAGTAGTACAGCCCTTACAACTGACAGTAGTCAGGACCTTTTGGGAGAGTGAACGGTTGAATTGTACCCAGATCCTGACAGCTCCATGAGGAAGAACAGACCACGGCAGTTTTGTACCTCAAACTGGACCCCCATGCCTAGCAAAGTGGTGCTGGCAGGGTGGGCGGGGGAGAGGAATTGTGCAAAGATGCTTTGACAGCTCTGTGCAGTAATACATGATGGGCCAGGAAGAAGAGATCCAAGTTGTGCAGCTGACAATCCCAGCGCCGCCAAAAGCCATTTAATTCGCAGACTTTCTCACCAGCAGGAGGTTGTACAAAGGTAAAGAAGGTTCTTGCCAAATAAAAATGACAGCTTTCAACATTAAACTAGGGGTGGAGAATCTGTGACTCTCCAGATATTGCTGGACTCAACTCCCACTGTCCCCAACCTTTGGCCATGCTAGCTGGGGCTGATGGGAGTTGCAGTCCAAAAACATCTGGAGGGTCACAGGTTCCCCCATCCCTGCTCTAAACAGCTTCAATCCTATGTTCACCCTTTTTGAGGCCCTGGCAAGCGATGCCTTGCCAAAATTACTAATTGGGCTATAGGTAAGAAGGGCCTGTTCAATGAGGCTTATTCAGTGAAGGCCAAGAGAAGAGAGTAGCTCTTTTTGGAGACACAAAACAACCCATTTGCTTAAGGCCGCACCTCTAGGCCAACTCAAAGGACTTTTTAGTGGCACTTTTAGTAAAAATTGCTTTTGCTCATTCATAGGGTTTGGGGCTTACACGCACACCTGATTTATCCATTATTATAAATGTTGGTATGTTGTTCAATTCATTTTAAGTTAACGGGGCTCATAATTCCAGATCGAAAGGACAAGCACACTATTCGGACTGTTAAATAGAGGAGAGGTTGGGCCGGAGATTTGCTTTCTGCTACAGTGCCTGAAGTGGTGGCTGGTGCCCTTGGGGGCTGGTGGGGCGGAAGGCAGGGAGCCCAACAGAAGGTGGAGCCAGAGCCAATGACAGGCAGAGGCAACTCATTCTAGTTTTGCTCCCATCCTACTCCCTGCTGAGTTCTGCAAGAGCAACACTGAGACAGAGGAGGAGGAAGGCGACAGCCAGGGACACCTGATGGACTGGTCGTAAACAGGAAGGCAGGCAATAGGTGGGGACTGGCTGAGGGCAGACTGAGGTTGGTGAGGCAGTGCCTCATTTGCCCAAATGGACCAGCCTCCATTGGCACGAGATCAAGGAAAGTCAATTTCCCCATAAAACACAGAAGTCACAGAGAATTTCCACTGAAAAAGGAGAAAACATTAGCAGGCAGGTTTTACACAGAAAAAAAATGGAAGGCGGCTGCATGGCACAGCAAGGGATGTTGTGAAATGGGGCTGGTTTCTGCAAGCCTGTTGTGTGAAGCCAAGCTCACCCCAGGGTCTTTCTCTGTACTGGGGCTTAATTTATGTTGGGGCTTCTCAAGGCTGAGACTTGGACTCTGTTTTGAGTGCCAAATCACAGCCTTGAACAATTCAAAATAATAAATGAGAGTGCCCCTCAGCACATAAAGAGTGCTTTCCCCTCATCACTAAATCAATTACAGATAGTGCCCCCACCCTCCAGCTTGAGATAAGGGAAAATGGGCCCCAGATCAATAAATGACAGCTTCCAGGTAGATGTGTGCCTGCCCATGCAATCCTACACACACCTATTTAGAAGTAAGCCCCTTGGAGTTCAGTGAGACTTACTCCCAGATAAGCACAGATAGGATATGTTGGGTAAGGGGAACGTGTGGCCCTCCAGATGTTGCTGAACTTCAACTCCCATCATTCCTGGCCATTGGCCATAGTTGCTGGGGCTGATGGGAGTTGCAGTTCAGCAACATCTGGAGGGCCAAAAGTTCCTCACATGTCGGATAGATAGATAGATAGATAGATAGATAGATAGATAGATAGATAGATAGATAGATAGATAGATAGATAGATAGATAGATAGATAGATAGATAATCTGCGCCAGTCATGAGCCATTACAATTTGTGTACAAAATAGGAACATATATAAAGAGAACCAAGCAGACACAAGTGCCAAACTAAAATTAAAAATTATATAATGTAAAACTCAGAGAGCACCATCATGGCCCTTACTTTTATGGGAGTTGCTAGAAAAGTGTGACAGCGAAGATTGCACATCTGTACTGTATTGCCTTGAAGTTGATTCCGACTTATGGCAATTCTATGAATAGGGTTTTCATGGTAAGCAGTATTCAGAGGAGGTTTACCATTGCCTTCCTCTGAGGCTGAGAGGCAGTGACTGGCCCAAGGTCACCCAGTGAGCTTCATGGTTGTGTTGGGATTTGAACCCTGGTCTCCCAGGACACCTGGAGGGATGCACACATGTAGCATGCATGCGTGCCATCAGCCAAGATGGCAGCAGAGGCTTCAGCCCCTTAGGGAAACCTTGGCAGCCATCTTGGTTAAGGGCAGCACTGTGCACGCAGCTGCACAACACAGCCAAGAAAGGTAGGTTGAGCGAGGGAATGATGGGGGCTCTGAAGCGTTCTCCATGCAATCCGCAGCAGCGATCCTGCCGCAATTCACAGAAGGGGAGCAGAGGGGCCTCTTAGGTGCCCCTGTAGCCCCAGGAGCCCTCAGCCAGGACCCCACCTGGCTGCCCTTTGCAGCCGGCCCTGCCCCTGAGCCTGGGTTTCACCATCCCTTCTCTAGTATGTCAAATGCACCCACAGGTCAGGAAAGAAGGGAGTAAACATTTGTTTGCCACAAACTGAGAAAAAGAAGCAGAGTTCTATGTACACTGTTAGGGTGAATACTCATTTGCAGACATATCCCCCATCTGGATGCTCATCCAAGCTCTGCCATCACCCTGCTTTCCAGATGTTGCTAGAGCACAACTCCAGTCATCCCATCAGCCCTGCTACCTAGTGCTGACGGAGCTGGGGTTCAATGACATCCAGAGGGCACCAGGTTGGCGATGGCTATTGTAGCAAATTGGCAGGATACATCTTTTGATGGGGACATCACCAGCAAGCAGAACGAGCAGGTGGGTCCAAAAGAGAGATGCCCCTGAAGCATAAGCACATCTGACCCCCCAAAACCAGGCGGTGTCCCTCCACTTCCCATATATGGCACCACTGTGGTTCAAAGATCACCAGCAATGGTGGAATCCCCAAACAATTCGTAAACATCATGAATGAGGAGGAGATGGGAAGCAGGGCCCACTCCATCAGCTGGGCTGAGGGACCAGCTCCACTTGGCTCCTTCTCTCTTCCAACTCTTTCTATTCAAGGCAGTCATTACTGGAACTTTGTACCTTTAAGAGCCAGTGCCCAGGGTTTGCTTGCTTCCCTCTCCCCTCCTCATCCTTTTTTCCTTTTGTATCCTTCTTATTTTGCCTTATTTTGTTATTGATCACGTGTAAGCCACTTGGGAGACTTCTCAGGGTGTGGTAAAAATGCTTTAAATGAATAAATACATTCAGATTCTTCAGTTTAATAATTCTGAGACACGTGTCTAAGTTTGGGGGAAAGTCACCCAAGTAATTCTTCTGCCTTCCAAATAGATCTGTGCGGACTTCAAAAGCAGGCATCCTTTGAAACCAATGTTTGCCAGCTTCTTCTCCTTGCATCCCTTCCTCATTTCCCCACTCTCCTTGGTATCCCAGGTGCATACAGCAGCTCTTTGCTGCCCTCTACTGTTGTCCTTATCTTTGTGAAAACCCAAAAAACAGGCCGCATTTTTCATTTGCGACTAGGCACGGGGAAGCGATTCGGTTCAGTTTGCATTTTAATGTGAACACACATAATTTGCATTTCCTGAAACAATATGTGAACTGAAACAGCTATCCTTCAGAATCTGTACCTCTCCAAATTTTGTGATGCAGTTCTCCAACTAAACAAATGTGTATAAAAATGAGTATATTAGGGGAAAATGTGCATAAAATGAATATTTATATATTGCTGAAAATAATCTATAAAAATGCATTATATTGGGGAAATTTGCTTGCACAATGTGTACATTAGGAGAAATATGCAATAAAATTTTGATGAATTTTGGCGAGGACTTTTTTGCAGCAAAAAGGGAAGTATAGCAAAACCCTGGTGGCTCACCTCGCATGCCTTGGTGGTCAGTCCCATTGAGCAAGCCAGCTATATTCTGAAGGATAATGTCCTCTGACATTGACCCGCTCAGGTGCTAAGATTAGCAAGAGAAGTCCTATTGGTGGTGCCACCGCCCTCTGTGGTTCAAGAGGTGGCGACATGTAAGAGGATCTTCTCTGTGGTGGCCCCCAGGTTGTGGAATGGCCTCCCCTCTGAGCTGCATCTTGCGCCATCACTGCATATTTTTTCTTTTTTAAAATCAAAACCATTATTTTAATCATAGGCACATTTATGCAGATTCAATCAATCAATTGATTAAAATTATTTTTTTATTTAAAACCTAAAACAGAAGCAAAAATAAAAAACAAGGATGGATGGTGACATAAAGTAACATGACAAATAGTCCAAAAACAATGCTAGGAGCCTCCGAACCAAGATGGGAGAACTGGAGTGCTTGGTCTTAGAGAAGAGCATTGATATAGTGAGCATAACCGAGACCTGGTGGAATGGAGAAAACCAGTGGGATACAGTTATCCCTGGATATAAACTATATCAGAAGGACAGGGAAGGACGTATTGGTGGCGGAGTCGCTCTATACGTGAAAGAAGGCATTGAATCCAGCAAGCTCGAAACCCCAAAAGAGGCAGACTCCTCCACAGAATCGTTGTGGGTGGTGATACCGTGCCCCAGGAGGGACTTAATACTGGGAACGATCTATCGTTCCCCTGATCAAAATGCTCAGGGAGACCTTGAGATGAGATATGAAATTGAGGAAGCATCCAAACTAGGAAATGTGGTAGTAATGGGTGACTTCAACTACCCGGACATAGACTGGCTGCATATGTGTTCCAGTCATGACAAAGAAGCAAAGTTTCTAGATATTCTAAATGACTATTCCCTAGATCAGTTGGTCATGGAACCGACCAGAGGGACGGCAACCCTGGACTTAATCCTCAGTGGGGACCGGGACCTGGTGCGAGATGTAAGTGTTGTTGAACCGATTGGGAGCAGTGACCACAGTGCTATTAAATTAAACATACATGTAACTGGCCAATTGCCAAGAAAATCCAACACGGTCACATTTGACTTCAAAAGAGGAAACTTCACAAAAATGAGGGGATTGGTAAAAAGAAAGCTGAAAAACAAAGTCCAGAGGGTCACATCACTCGAAAATGCTTGGAAGTTGTTTAAAAACACTATATTAGAAGCTCAACTGGAGTGCATACCGCAGATCAGAAAAGGTACCGCCAGGGCCAAGAAGATGCCAGCATGGTTAACAAGCAAAGTCAAGGAAGCTCTTAGAGGCAAAAAGTCTTCCTTCAGAAAATGGAAGTCTTGTCCGAATGAAGAAAATAAAAAAGAACACAAACTCTGGCAAAAGAAATGCAAGAAGACAATAAGGGATGCTAAAAAACAATTTGAGGAGCACATTGCTAAGAACATAAAAACCAACAACAAAAAATTCTATAAATACATTCAACGCAGAAGACCATCTAGGGAGACAATTGGACCCTTGGATGATAAGGGAGTCAAAGGTGTACTAAAGAACGATCAGGAGATTGCAGAGAAGCTAAATGAATTCTTTGCATCTGTCTTCACAGTGGAAGATATAGGGCAGATCCCTGAACCTGAACTAACATTTGCAGGAAGGGATTCTGAGGAACTAAGACAAATAGTGGTAACGAGAGAGGAAGTTCTAAGCTTAATGGACAATATAAAAACTGACAAATCACCGGGCCCGGATGGCATCCACCCGAGAGTTCTCAAAGAACTCAAAGGTGAAATTGCTGATCTGCTAACTAAAATATGTAACTTGTCCCTCGGGTCCTCCTCCGTGCCTGAGGACTGGAAAGTGGCAAATGTAACGCCAATCTTCAAAAAGGGATCCAGAGGGGATCCTGGAAATTACAGGCCAGTTAGCTTAACTTCTGTCCCTGGAAAACTGGTAGAAAGTATTATTAAAGCTAGATTAACCAAGCACATAGAAGAACAAGCCTTGCTGAAGCAGAGCCAGCATGGCTTCTGCAAGGGAAAGTCCTGTCTCAGTAACCTATTAGAATTCTTTGAGAGTGTCAACAAGCATATAGATAGAGGTGATCCAGTGGACATAGTGTACTTAGACTTTCAAAAAGCGTTTGACAAGGTACCTCACCAAAGGCTTCTGAGGAAGCTTAGCAGTCATGGAATAAGAGGAGAGGTCCTCTTGTGGATAAGGAATTGGTTAAGAAGCAGAAAGCAGAGAGTAGGAATAAAAGGACAGTTCTCCCAATGGAGGGCTGTAGAAAGTGGAGTCCCTCAAGGATCGGTATTGGGACCTGTACTTTTCAACTTGTTCATTAATGACCTAGAATTAGGAGTGAGCAGTGAAGTGGCCAAGTTTGCTGACGACACTAAATTGTTCAGGGTTGTTAAAACAAAAAGGGATTGCGAAGAGCTCCAAAAAGACCTCTCCAAACTGAGTGAATGGGCGGAAAAATGGCAAATGCAATTCAATATAAACAAGTGTAAAATTATGCATATTGGAGCAAAAAATCTTAATTTCACATATACGCTCATGGGGTCTGAACTGGCGGTGACCGACCAGGAGAGAGACCTCGGGGTTGTAGTGGACAGCACGATGAAAACGTCGACCCAGTGTGCGGCAGCTGTGAAAAAGGCAAATTCCATGCTAGCAGTAATTAGGAAAGTTATTGAAAATAAAACAGCCGATATCATAATGCCGTTGTATAAATCTATGGTGCGGCCGCATTTGGAATACTGTGTACAGTTCTGGTCGCCTCATCTCAAAAAGGATATTATAGAGTTGGAAAAGGTTCAGAAGAGGGCAACCAGAATGATCAAGGGGATGGAGCGACTCCCTTACGAGGAAAGGTTGCAGCATTTGGGGCTTTTTAGTTTAGAGAAAAGGCGGGTCAGAGGAGACATGATAGAAGTGTATAAAATTATGCATGGCATTGAGAAAGTGGATAGAGAAAAGTTCTTCTCCCTCTCTCATAATACTAGAACTCGTGGACATTCAAAGAAGCTGAATGTTGGAAGATTCAGGACAGACAAAAGGAAGTACTTCTTTACTCAGCGCATAGTTAAACTATGGAATTTGCTCCCACAAGATGCAGTAATGGCCACCAGCTTGGATGGCTTTAAAAGAAGATTAGACAAATTCATGGAGGACAGGGCTATCAATGGCTACTAGCCATGATGGCTGTGCTCTGCCACCCTAGTCAGAGGCAGCATGCTTCTGAAAACCAGTTGCCGGAAGCCTCAGGAGGGGAGAGTGTTCTTGCACTCGGGTCCTGCTTGTGGGCTTCCCCCAGGCACCTGGTTGGCCACTGTGAGAACAGGATGCTGGACTAGATGGGCCACTGGCCTGATCCAGCAGGCTCTTCTTATGTTCTTATGTTCTTATGTTCTTAACAACTTTAGATTTCTCAAAAGGCTGATCACAGGTGCTGCTGGGTTTGGTGTTCAGAGGTATACAAAATAAAGTCTCACCATACCACATGAAATGTGTCCTGCATGCTTTTTAAGAAGTGGTCAAGTCTAGGGATGGGTGAGAAATGTGATTCAGTTTGCGTTTCATGTTGAATCTATCAAATTCACACTTTCCGAAACAATATCAGAACTGAAACACAGCAATCCTTTGAAATTCTCAATTATCCGAATTTTGCAATGCAGTTCGCCAACCAAAAAATGCATATGTTAAGAGAAAGTGTGCATAAAAATGAATACATGAGTGAAAATAACATACAAAAATGTGTTATATGACAAGAAACTGTTTGGAAATGTGTACATTTGACTAATGTGTACATTAATCAAAACTGCCTACAAAAATGTGTTTATTAGGAGAAATTTGTACTAAAATGCTGGAAAATTCTCATAAGAATTTTTTTAAAAATCTGCAAATTGCTGCAGAAATGTGGAGAACTGAATTTAAGATTGGAAAAATGAGAAACAGAGAACCAAAATGGACAGATCTTTTCATCCCTAGCTGTGACCCATTTCCTTCCTTCTTTCCTTGCATGTATGACTCTTCTGTGTCAATGGTAAGATGGGACTAACAGCTCACTGGTGTATTGTGCAAGTCAAAACAATGAGAAAAAGAGGTGGGAAAGCGTCCTTATGGCGCTGGAATGTATAGGAAACATTGACTCAGGATGAAAGTATACCAAGCCCAACATGTTCTGGTTTACACCTTCTTCAGAGGCAAAAATTACTTATTAGAAGTAATTTATTAGAAAACTACAGTAGGACATTAGGTCAAAAAGTGGACAGAAAGAATTATTTCACTATTGCATGCTGTGGTGGTGTGCAGGGCATTTTTAAAGGAATTGTTACTGGGTGTCCATTTTTCATTCAAACAGTTTGCATGAAGAAGCCTCTCTACCATATACCAGTCCTGACATTTGGGTCAAAACAAAACTGGGAGTGAATACTGCCTTGCAAATGCATTTACTCAAGTTACTAGCCTAGCAAAATTCTTAGTAGCCTGCTCACTCACCAGTAAATGCACGAATTAAAAAGCAAAACCATCATCATTATCATCGTCTCTAAAAGTCTAATTTCAGAATTTAGAAAAACTGATTGAAAACACAACTGTTCTGATATTACAAATATATATTTGGGGATTATTTCTATTTTTGTTTTGCAGTAATTTAAAGAAGGTATTTTTAAAAACTGCATAGCACACAATAAAAACTAAAAACACTGAATCCTCTAATGCCAGAACTTTAAGATCACAGAAGAATTGTTTTAGGATTAGACAGGACTGAAAAGAAAATATTTATTTCATTTTTTATATTTTGTTGCAAAACAGCAATGCTTTACCATCTGCAAAGGAGGTTTTCTCTCCCATCTTCCTCCCTTCCCCCACAACATCTGTTTAGAATCCAATCTGAATGTGTGTTCTTGGTTCATTGATTAAATTTTATGTGTCCATTTGGGTCCACTGGGTGTTCAAAAGCTAGGACAGGGTCTACATCTGGATACACAACTCTTACTTTAAAAATGCCCGGTCCTCTCCAGTCTGCTGCAGTTCTACATACACGGGACTAAGTCCATCCCGCCCCATTTCCGTGTGGATTTTAAAGAGGAAAATCTTTTAAAATCAGCATGGAAATGCCAATGTAAAAGAAAAAGGTGGTCAGAGGGCTTCAGTGTTGCCTCTGTGCTGTTTCCTGGTTTCTTTGTTTTTTAAATCATTTTTAAAAGCTGCAGTCTGCTATTTTTTGTTTGTTCTGATTGTACTGAAAATAGCGATTGGAGCAATGTTTTTTATTATTTTTATTGGTAGCTGCTTTGGTTTCCCCACTCTGATGCTCCTCCAAGTGGAGCAGATTTTTTTTTTAAAAAAAAGTACTATAAAACAATATAGCTTTCAATAAATAAAAAATAAGTAAATAAGAATGAGGAGCTGGTAGTCGCTTCAAGGTCCTTCTAGGGAAGTGCAGCATCAAAACAGTTCTGACTAATCCCCTTCCTGTATCCTACCTGGCCAGGCTCAAGATTCTTGAACTGATATACAAAGACTTAACAACTTGGGCCCAGGGTAACTTAAAGACCACCTGAGCCCTTATATCCCAGCCCGATCACTGAAATGTTTTGGAGAAGTGCTATTAGTTGTCCCCCATGTTACAGAGGCCTGACCAGCTTCAACCAGAAGTTGGGCATTTAGTGTTGGCGGTCCCATGCTGTGGAATACTCTTCCCGCAGAGATGCGGCAGGCATCCGTGCTTTTGACTTTTAGGCATCTCTTGAAGACTTTTATATGTCGACACGCAGGCCTACACAGCTGTTCAAAATGTCTCTTGAGTAGTCATTTTAAGGATTTTCTATTGCATTTAAATGATTTTATGTTGTTCTGCATTGCCCAGGTATTTTACGAGAGGGCAATAAATAAATACTTTTATTAATTAAATCGAGAGCCAGTGTGGCGTAGTGGTTTGAGTGTTGGACTACAGCCTGGGTGACCAGGGTTCGAATCCCCACACAGCCATGAAGCTCACTGGGTGACCTTGGGCCAGTCACTGCCTCTCAGCCTCAGAGGAAGGCAATGGTGAACCCCCTCTGAATACCGCTTACCATGAAAACCCTATTCATAGGGTCACCATAAGTCGGGATCGACTTGAAGGCAGTCCATTTCCAAGTTTCATTAATTAAATAATCTTGAACCTTGCATGCATTTTTTACTTTTCCACCAAGTTTGCCCACTAGAGGGCAGCATAGTCCCAAGAAAAGCAGCAGTGGAGAAAGAAGGGGGGTGACTTGGACTGTTCTACAAGCAAGCATGCCAAGCACAGTCTGTTGTACCTGGGGCACTTCCAAAAGCATCCGTAGCCATTTGCTGCTCTGCCTTCAATCATAATAACCACTTTCCCCATCCTTCCTTTGCTTTTTTGCTTGTTCTTATCTCACAAAGGAGGTTCCTCAAAGAGCTAAGCAGAGAACACAGAACAATTCCTAGCAGAAAGGACCCAAGTGCAGACCCCACACACTGAGAAATGGTACACCAGTGGCTACCAACGTGGTGCCTGTGGGCACAATGGCACCCTTGAGGGCTTCCCTTGACACAAAGCTTCTGAGCTCCCCTCCCTCACTACCTCTTGGTCATCATGAGGCAGAGACTGGGGTTACTTTTTTCACCCTTGAAAAGGATATAGAAGGAAGAAGTTGGAAGGGTGGTGCTCTGTCCCACTCCCCCTTTTGGCTCTATGTGCTTTTCAAGGCTCAGATTCATTCTACTGGATCCAGCGTTTTCCAGATCCCTTCAAAAAGCAAAAGGTGTACGCAAATGCTTTCTCTCTGTCTGCCTCTTGGGGTGGGAGTTAAGCCATGGGAAGAAGGAGAGAAGTGACCAGAAGGGGTGGCATCCACTGCACTCACTCAAAAACTCCTAATGGGCCCATGGTTCTATAAGAGCTGGCACCCCCTGTCCTAGATAGGGTTAGACTAGCAAGGGGTGCACATCACTGCTCGTTTTCAGTCTTCCCCTGACAACCTGATCTTTGGTTATTTACCTCAAATGGTCAGCCACACTCTCAGGCCAAAACGCCCAATAAACCAATAAACTTCAAGTTGTGTGCATGGGTTTTTTTAATTGCACAGTTTTTTGCAAATGTCACAGCATCAGATTGGAAAGGAACCTGCACGGACCTCAAGACAATGTTCTGTATATCTAAAGCTGATGCTAACATAGCAGGCCTTACTTACTATTAGGCAGAGATGGGCTGTGCATACACCATATATTTAAAGCATATTATTTCCTCCAAAGAATCCTGGTTGGTAGTTATTCCCTCACAGAATGACAATACCCAGCACCCTTAACAAACTACAGTTCCCAGAATTCTTTTTTGGGGGGAATAATACACTTTAAATGTATGGAGTGACAGCTGCCCCAGGTGGCAGATGCTGGGGGTCAACAACAGCAACCTCCTGAGTACTCCTCTCAGTTGGAAGACAGAGCTTTGAATGCTACCTGCCCTGTCCTTGAGCCCCTAAACCAGCTTGTTGTCTTCAGGTGCAGTGCAGGATGCTATCCTATCACCACTGTTTTGAATTATGAGTAAAAGTACATTATGGTAGGGGAAGCTGTTGCAAAAACGTCTATACATCAGTCAAAACAGCGGACAAAAATGTGTTTATTAGGAGAATGCTGAAGACGTTTCATGAGGATTTTTTTTAAAAAAAAAATCGCAAATTGCTGTAAAAACATGGAGAAATAAATCTAAGATCGGGAAAAAGAGACACTGAGAGAACAAAAAGTGACAGATATTTCCAACCTCAGCAGCATCCTTGCGTCCATCAGAGCTGGGAGCCTTATCACACACAGAGTCACTTTGTAACATCAGAATACACAGCACAATTCTAACCATGTCTCCTCAGAAGTAAGTCCTGCAGAATCCAGTGGGGCTTACTCCTACACAAGTGTGGTTAGGATTGCAACCTTAGGCTCCTTTGTTCAGAAAATGTGGTAATGTGGAAATAAATTGAGAACAGTCCTTCTGGGCATGTGCAGACTATCTCTGGCATACAGCATCTCTGGCATAAAATCTACATACACACAGCACAGAGGTAAGATTCAGAGACTTCAGTAGTGTTGACTTCATATCGTCTCATTAAGAACTGCCTCAAAATCAAGAACTGTTTCATTTCTCTCATTTTACCAAAAGATTCACTTTGGGAGTAACAAGTTAAAATCCTCTCTCTCATTTTCTGTTTACTATAAGCCAGTCGAACCCGGTCATCACTTACCAGAGCCATCTGCCCTCTGAACGTTCCTCAAAGCCGAAGGGGTTTTTAAAATCTCTCTTAAGGCCGCCCAACAGGTGAAATAGTTTGTGATGAAATATTGCACCAGCCGGTGCCACTTGCTGCCTTTCCAAAGCATATATCTGGGGACCATCTAGGGGAAAGAGCAGCAGGTGTCACAGGCCAGTTAGTTCAGCTAAAAATGGCAGGCAGGTATTATTTGTGTGTTATTTCTGTGACCGTGCCGACGTAAAATTAAACCTTTCAGAAAAATAAATAAACCTTGCCAGATGATATTTGCCAGCACAACGAAGATGCTCTTGTTAAGGCCAGTTCGTGTTCAAAGTGCTGCCTCCTTCTCTGCAGTCTTATTTTTAAACAGACATTATAAATAGACTTACCAGCATTTTATTGGCCGGGCTCTTATACCTTTAACAGACTGCCGATACCCACATCTAGCAGGTTACGCAGGATGAGAAACGTGTGACCCTCCAGATGTTGCCAGACTGCAACTCCTGTAATCTCCGACTATTGGCCATGCTGGCTGGGGCTAGGGATGGAAGAATCTGTCAATTTGTCTCATTTGTTCAGTCTTAAAATTCAGTTCTCCACTGTTCTGCAGCAATCTGTGTCTTTTATTTTAAAAAAAAACCTCGTGAAAATTCTTCAGCGTTTTAGTGAGAATTTCTCCAAACACATTTTTGCATGCAGTTTTGACTAATGCATACATTGTTGCAAGCAATTTGTCCTGTTATAATACATTCTTGTATGCAATTTTCACAAATGTATTCATTTTTATGCATACTTTCCCCTAATATATTCAGTTTTGTAAACATTGGTTGAAAAACTGCATTGCAAAATTTGGGGAAGTGTGGATTTTGAAGGATGGCTGTGTTTCAGTTCTCATGTTGTTTCAGAAAGTGCAAACTTGATAGATTTGGCTTTAAATGTGGACTGAATCAAATTTCTCCCCCATCCCTAATTGAAAGTTGGAGTCCAACAACATCTGAAGGGCCACAGGTTCCCCCTTCCTGCACTAAAGCTTACCTCTAACTTTTTCCTTTGCCAGTACTCAGCCCTGCAATCTGCAATATCAAAGGAGAGGCATGTCTCTGGATATGTGCAGAGTTACCTTTCGGTCATCCCCCCCAAAACAGCGAGCAACCCACCCCATCCACTCTAAGATCTAGGATTTCTAGATAAGATTTTCCAAATCAGACGGTAAAGGTTTTAAATGATAAGGGCTTAAGCAACTGTGCAGTGCAACCTGGCTTTTATTTGCACAACTGATTTGCCTGTCTTAAACTGAAAAGGGTTCCGAGACTTCGTGATGGGGCCGATTAAAAAACTCCGTGAACACATTTATTGAAACGCAAGAGTGATTAATTGGCTTGGATTTGGCGGAGTCCAAACCATTTGGATTTGTATTACTGGTATGTGCTTTTGACTGATTGTCTTTGTAGTACCGCAAAGCCTTTGGCCATATAATAAAACTTGACTAAATTAAACAACAACAACAAAGGTACTATCAAGCTGTGAAGCCATTTGTACTATTCACCAGTCTGTAGAGGTGCTGCACAGTTAAGGCTTCAGGTAGTTCCGCTGGTTTCTCTAGGAATGCTGTCTTTCCCTAACAGAGAGTCTTGTGCATTTTACAGGTGCACTGCAGGCAGAAATTAAACAGGGACATTTCCACCCCCACCTCCATCTCCATGCAGGAAAATGGTTCACCTTTCAAAATTTCATCTTGAATATAGCTGGTAAAGGAGTCTCTGCCAGGAAAATAGGAAGCTGGTTGATACTGCGTCAGACTATTTGTCCATCCAGCATGGTATCATCCATACTAGGAATAGGGAACCAGTGGCCCTCCAGATGTTGCCGACCACAACCCTGACTTATTGGCTATGCTGGCTGGAGCTGATGGGGATTGAAGCCCAACAGCATCTAGAGGTCCACAAGTTCCTTATTCCTGATCTCCAGACTGACTGGCAACAACTGTTCAGGATTTTAGACTGAGGTCATTCTCAGATCAGGCTAGCTGGAGATGCCAGGGACCGGTTCTGGGACCTTCTGCATGCAAAGCTAGGGCCCTTCCCAGCTACAGAACATCTGAACTTGCCTTACACCTAGTCAGATTATTGCTTCATCTAACCCAGCATTGTCTACCTAGTGTGATAGGCAGAAGTCTTTCCCAGCCCTGCTGCCAGAAATCCTTTTCAATGCAGGTGCCTGAGGATTGAACCAGGAACTGCCGTATGCAAGGCACATCTTCTTACCACTGAGCTGAAGCAGCAGACCTTAACTTTTTTTGCATTACGGCAGCCTTCCCCAACCTGGCACCTTCCAGATGTTGTTGGACTACAGCTCCCATCATCCCTGGTCCAACAGCATCTGGAGGTTCCGCCGGTTCTCCAGCCCTGCCTTAGCACCTAGGCAGGGAATGGTGGCGAGTGAAGCTCTCAAGACTTTTTTCAGAGCAGGAAGGATGATGTAATCTCCTGGAACACCAAGGTAATTGATGGGTCTTGCTCTGGCAAGTGAATGCAATTACATCAAAGCTATCATGATTAACTAGCGCTTATGGCAGATTACTATACAGAAAGTCAGAGAAGAAGGGGGACTGGCATCAGGAGTCGATGGATACTTTTTTTCCTTTTCTTTGATGGGGTTCCTGCTTCATGCTAGCTGTTCAAATGGTGACCATCTTTTGCACGATTGTTTACTTTTCTACTTAAAAGCTGGCTGAAAACCTTTTGTTGAAGTTCAATGTGTTTTATAAGTCAAACCTATGCAGTAAGAAGCAAGCACTGCTGTTCAATGGAGTTTATGCCCAGGTAACTAGCCCTACATAAGATTGCAGTCGTGCTGATCTTAATAGATTGGGTGTTATGCTATGGACCACTACTCTTTATGGTTTTAAAAGAGGATTAGACAAATTCATTGAAGATAAGGCTATCAGCAGCTATTAGTCCTGATGGTTCTACTGCTGTTGTCGAAGGCAGTATGCTGGGGAAACCAGTTGCTGGGAATCACAAGTGGGGAGAATGCTATTGCTCTCAGATCCTGCTTGCTGGCCTGCCATAGGCATCTGGTTGGCCACTGTGGACTAGATGGGCCATTGGCCTGATCCAGCAGGCTCTTCTTATGTTTGTACTGGTTTGTGTGTGTATCTGTAGATATAACAATGGATCAACATAGTTGCCTGTATTTTTGGACTTTCCTCTGAGATGTGGCTATACAGACTGTCATGTTGAGCTCCTGAACTTATAAAAAATTACCACTCCAGCCCTGTTTACAGGGCTGGGTGAAGGGTTGTCTTTGTCAAAGCACTGGAGATTGGCAGGTGAAACTCTGGATCTCGTCCAAGTGTCTTATTTTCCCTTCAGACGCACACAAGGCAAGCCTGGGTTCACATCTTCATGTAAATTCTCCCAAAGTCCAGAGGTAACCTTCCCATGGGGTAAGGTGAGGTAGCTACCTTCAGGAGCGCAGATGTGGATACCACCATCAAGTGTGGCAGACAAACAGAACTCCCCCCCCCCCGTTATGGATGCATATCAGTTCATCACTCCCAAAAGGATGCTTAAAGAGGCATGGGAGGGTGGGACACAAAAATGCAATGAAAAATCAATACAGTGAAAAGTCCGTTAAAAACATTAAACAACAAAATAAAACCTTAGAAAAAAGAGCTAAAACAACACCAGACCAATCTATCAGGGGAACAATTAATACTGAAGGTATATTTTATATGGGCAAAACCCATCAGGAAGTTCTCCTGCACAAGTTCCATGGGAAAGGAATGGGACCAGCACAAGAGCACAGTTCATTCCAACGAGGCTTTACAAAGCAGAGCTTCCAGGTGGATTGGGGGCCCCTGTCAAGAAGTGAGAGTCAGAAGGTGGTGTTCAGATTTTCCATCACAGATCCCAAATTGTCTTGGCTCAGCCCGGCATATAAAGTCACTCTGGGATTCAAGACAAGCACAAAGGAAGCAATCCACAATTCCAACTGCATTCCTCCGGTGCCGTTTACATATGCTGCATCATTTAAAAAAGGAAAGACTGGATATGGCAGACCTGAAGCTTGCTTGAGAGTCACACCCGCTGCCCTCGCAGGGGCTCTTACCCCTAATCCCACACCCAAAGCAGCTTTGCACATTTTCCAAAGGTACCCCTGTTCAACCTCTCAATGCCATATATTCCAGGAATCAACCTTGCCCTTGAAAACAGCTTCCAGCATTCCTCCCTTACTCATATGATAAGCCCTGAACCCAAGTTAGGAACTTCTCTTTCCTCTTAGGTCAAACATCACCCTGGAGCAATCCTACCCCTCCACCCCTAAACCCTGCTTTCACATCTGAAAGCAAATTCTGTACAACTGTTGCCTTCATCTAGAAGCCTTGAGGATGTCACACTGCCTCCTCACTCCTAACCTACCTGCAGTCCTTCTTTCCTGGACCTTGGCCTAACCCATGCAAGGGAGGACACAGACCTAAGTCTTCCCTAGAACGCTGCGCCAAGTTTTTGAAAGAGCGGTGCTGAGTTTCTAAGTTTGCAAGGCAGGCAGGCAAAGGGTTAAAGCAGGGCTCGGCTGCTCCAGTGGTGGCACCTGCCAGTGGGAGGGAGCTAGTGGAGAGAGCAGAGCAAGGGACTGGAGTGAGTTTTAACCAGACTCGCCGGCAAAGCAGGGAGCAGCCAGGAGGCAGCCCCATGGAGGGCTCCAGCTGCAGAGGGTGAAAAAGCAGGCTCCTGTCTTTTTCTTTTTATGCCTGTGCCTGGCTGGAAAGAGGCTGCCAGATGGAACCTGGAATGGGGGGATCCTAGGAGGCCAGAGAGGCCAGACTATAAACAGCGGCGGCGGCAGCAACAAGGACACACAACAGATTTCACCAGATATCGATAAGAGGGGAGAAAGAGAAGAGGCTGAAGAAAAATGCAGCTGACACGGTGCTGTTTCATATTTCTCATCCAGGGGAGCATCTATCTGCTGGTGAGTGAGCGACGGACAAGGGAAAGGTGAGGTTAAGGGGGGAGGAAGAGGACAGTGACATGCCCTTGGTGGTGCCGGAAAGCACAGCCCAAGGGTGGCTTGTACAAAGCACTGTCTGGAATTAGTATGTTCCAGCAGTTTTGCGGTCTGCTGCTTCCCTGTAGCACTCCTTAGCATGCCCTGGGATTTGCCTGGGATGAAGAAGCATCCTTGCATCAACTTTGCTAAGCAGGGTCAGAGAACTGAAGACCTGGAAGGAATCGAAAGGTCATCTAGTCCAGCTCCCGGTCCATAAGGCAGGACCATTCATCCATCCATTCACCTACCAATGAAGGGTTACCACTTTGCTTTTTTTAAAAAAAGCTCCTACTCTTGTAGCCAGATAGAAAAAGCTCAGCCTGCCAAATCTATTACTTATTATTTGTTGATATTTGTTAACCATCCCATAAGAGAGTTCTCAGGATGATGTAGATTAAAAGTTCCAAACAAATTATAAAAAATAAGGAAATACACACACACACACATCACAATAAAACTCAAAACATTACAGATTTTTTTTTAAAAAATAAACAACTACATTCAAACACACCTAGTCATTTGCAGAGCTTAAAACTATCTTATAAAGCTATCTGATTACTTTTTATCTCATTCAAGAAACGGATTCTGCTCCTTAATAGCTTGGTGTGAGATTGTCGTTAAATGCAGGGGGTAGGGAGGGAGACAGAGAAAGATGCCAGTTCTGCTGCCCCCAGAACAAACAGCATTATGCAGCTCTGAATGCACCCTTAGGAGAGGAACAAGGTGTCCCAGGTAAAGGAGCTTTCAGAACGTGTGTGTGTGTGTGTGTGTGTGTGTGTTCTCAGTCCCAGGCAATCTGGCCCTGGACTTGGGGTGTGCATGTGTGAATGGCTTGCAATGGCAAGCAGTCAGATCCTAAGTACAAACAAAGCCCATCCTGCAAGTTTCCCTGAAGGAAACTGGAAGGTCACCAAATAAACTGACTCTACTTATGGCACTCCCTTATGCCCAAGCGGGATGAGGAAGGCGGAACTCAGGGGAATGAACATTTCTCCCAAATCCAATGGGACACAAAAGGAGGCCACCGAGAAGAAAATAAATAATAAGAGATGGTTGAGGTCACCCAGTGAGGTTTTGGACTAGGTAGGGATTTGAACACAGGGCTAGAGCCCATGCTAAATCAAATTGACTATGTGTCAGTAGCAAATAATCATTTCCAGCCATCCTCTGTAAGATGGAGAGGTTTCCAATTGCCCCCTTTTAAAACAGCAGCGGAAAACTTACAAAAACTAATCAGCAAAGCAGGCCTTAGGAACAGAACAGGGATTTTAAAACCCTGCTCTAGCCTTAGAAGCACTGTTTCCCTATTAAACAGAGAGGAGGCATTTGTCTCCGTCACACTACCAAATGCACACGGCTGCAAGATTCATTTTTTTAAATCCTCCACCTGAGGATCTGGAGCTGGGAGTTTGAGATGCGCTGCACACACTTTGGTTGACAGGTGGAGCTAAGATAAGGTCACTGCTTTGATTCCAAAGATGACTTAGATCAGTTCCACCACCACCACCCAAAGAAAAATTACTCTGAGATTTTGCAAGTAGTGTTTAAGGATGTGGCGGGGGCAGGTGCTTTGGCCGGGATGGATTGCCATAGCTGGGAAATAATATTTTATTTCCAGCGAAGAGTGGCAAAGCTGCTAATGCTCCCCCTTCTTGTTTAATCTTTGAGCCCATTGTAAAACAGAAGTTATCTCACTGGAATTGTGGGTGGCTACAGGTAGCAAAAACCTTGTCTCCTGGAAAAGCTGCTAGGGTAGGAACTGCAGAACCCCCTTCTCTTTGGGGTGCAGGCATGCACACGGATCGGAACTCCTACTCGCTCTCCCTCAATCTCTTTGTTATCCTCTGCACAGGGGGAAAAAACATTTCAGGTCCACAGGGAAGCCCAGAGTTCTCTTTGGCAGCGGAGTGCCCATAATCCCTGCGGATCGGCACAGATACATCTTCTTCCACATGCTGCGGGCAGGAGGGCTGGCTGAATCGGGTGGCTTTGTCTGATAGGCTGCTGTGGTTGCCTCTTGCTTGGTTTCTTCCCCAGCCAGCCACCACCCTTTTTTCTTCTTTTTCAAATGGTTAACCTATGCAGCCAATGGGGCATTTAAAATCTGCACATGTTTAAATTAATTAACGTACGCATGCACTAAGGAGGAAGATTGTGTGGTCCTCCTCTTTCCTTACTAAAACGGAGGTCGCTTTTGTTTGCAATAATTACAGAAATCAGAGTTGGAAGGCACCAGACAACTACTTAATATGATAAACCAATGGTGGGCAACCTGAGGCCTTCCAGATGTTGTTGGAATCCAAGTCCCATCAGCCCCAGCCAGCATGGTGAATGGTCAGGGATGATGGAAGTTGTAGTCCAACAACATCTAGAGGGTCACAGGTCCTCCATCTCTGTGATAAATATTTAAATCTGCCATGTCTCATGGCAGACCAGTGGTTCGATCCAGCCAAGTGGCATCATCTACTTTGACTAGCTCAGGTGGAGATATGTTCCCCATCCCTGGCCTAGGAATCGAGGCCCTTCAGATATTGTTTTACTACAACTTCAATCATCCCTGACCATTGGCCATGCTGGCTGTGGCTGATGGGACTTGGAGTCCAGAAACATCTAGGAAGGCTACTGGTTTCCCCCATTCCTGCCCTAGACATCTTATCTGACATACAGACCTGCTTTATACTGACTACAAGCATTGGTCCATCTAGATCAGTATAATCTACACCAGGGGTAGGGATCCTGTGGTCCTCCAGAGGTTGCTGAACTACACCTCCCATAATCCCTCACCATTGGTCATGCTGGCTGGGGCTGATGGGAGTTGAAGTCCAACATCTGGAGGCCCAAATGTTCCCCGTCTCTGGTCTACATGGATTTCTAGCTGCTGTCCAGGATGTCAGATGGGGACATTCCCAGCCCTACCTGGAGATACTGAGGGTTGAACTTCGGGTCTTCTGCATGCAAAGCACACACTACCAGTGAGCTAGGGCCCCTTCCCTTATTCAGGAGCACCCATAAAATAAAGCCTCTGTTCCCAGATATAAAGTCCTCTTGCCCCTTCACGGCAAGGCCCTGTGCCTGATCTATCAAACAGGAGCAGTGAATTAGGGCACGGAGAAGGATCTTTACAGGAGGGGAGATGCTTTTCCCTGGCCATTCTTCTACCTCTGCCTGCTTCCACAATTTCGAATCAGAGTTGGAAGGGATCTAACAACAATACTAGATCTACAAAACAGGATCTCTGATCCCTGACCAGCTTCTACTGAAATGTTTTCAGGGAAGGAGAGCCCTCCACCATCCATTCCCCTGTCAAACAACTCTTACTGCTTGGAAGTTTGACATAATGTTAGTTGAAATCTGCTTACCTGAAAGTTGGTTTAATTCCAGAAGGCTTTTAGTTATTTTAATTTAATCCTGTATTTATGATTCCATGGCCTGATGCATCTTTTACAAAACCAAAGGGCTTTTTATCATTCTATAGGTTTTTTTATATTTGTTCAGCAGTCTTTAGGAGGGAATATTTTGTTAAAACAAACTAATGCTCTACATGATTGGCAACTACATTTCTCCATTTTCCAGATGAGGAAACTGAGGATGATGAGAGGACTCCCATCAGCTACAGCAGCGTAGCTAATGGTAAAGGATGATGGGAGATGTAGTCCAGCAACATTTGGAGGACCACAACTTCCTCATCCCTGACCTCAGAGACATGGGCTCAAATCTGACAGATGTCATGGGATGCTCGCAAATTGGGTATAAAGCAAGGA
This sequence comes from Rhineura floridana, assembly GCF_030035675.1. Classification (NCBI taxonomy): domain Eukaryota; kingdom Metazoa; phylum Chordata; class Lepidosauria; order Squamata; family Rhineuridae; genus Rhineura; species Rhineura floridana. Next base: position 42,841,471 of record NC_084490.1, on the reverse strand, counting down.
TGGAGAACATGTAGTCCTCCAGACAGTTTGGACTCCAACCTCCATCAGCCCCACCCTGTATGGCCAATGGTCAGGGATGATGGGAGTTGTAGCCAATAACATGTGGAGGCCACAGGTTCCTTATGCCTGGTACAAAGTAATAGAAAAGGTATGCCTTGTTTGGCTCCAGCATCCAGAAACACAATGCCTCTAACTATATCCATGACAGTACTGCTAGTCCACAACCCCCACCCAAGCCCAGATAAACAGCCAGTCAAAATCCCCCTCCTGATACAATGATGAGTCAGATCCTGTATGTGAGCATCCTGTCTTCTCAGAGGGAATGTTATTTGGGTGCAACTTGGCATTCTATTATCAGCGCCATCAGAACAACTTTATGAGGTAGGTTAGAGGGAAACATAAGAAATGGCCCAATTGAATTGAGTGGGACCTACTGGGAAGTATGCATTGGATTGCAACTTTAATATCACCCGTAGATATTATTTTCCATTGTGGGATAAGTGGGGGACATTAAAAAAACCACCATCTCCCCATTTTTTAAAAATAGGTTTTTTGTTTTTTTTTTAAAAACCATTACATTTTTTAAATAACTGCTTACAAACTTTGTCTCATTTATCTGCACAACCATTCTGAGATGTAGGGCAGTATTATTATACATTTTAAAGATGGAAAACTGAAGCTGAGCAGAGCTTTTTTTAAAAAAAATGTCCTCATTAAATTAATCCTCCAAATATGTTGTTGCAGCAGCAATTAAAGTGCTGGATTAAGAGGTGAGAAACCCACATTCATATCCCTGCTTGGATATGAAACTGTTAAAATACCACTCTTTGCCTGCAATCCTATACACAGTTACCTGAGAACAATTTCTATTCAATTCAATGAGACTCCCTTCCGAATAGACCTGCATAGGCCAGTGCTGTTGAGCTTCTCAAAGAAAAGGCATGATACCAGTAAATAAATGAAAAATGATGCTGAGATAGAGAGAGTGAGTACTACAACATTCCCACAGTTTAGTCATCTTGACAACAATGCCGCAGGCTTATGCACACATTACCTTGCAAAGATCCGGGGCCACCTTCTGGAGGAACATTATGATAAATGTTCTGCTGTTTATTGATAACTGTTCTCTGCGGTTGAAGTTCTGCTGGATCATTTTATGGGTCATTGTAATCGTTTTATTGTAATCTATCCTTTTTGTTCTTATGCGATGCCTTTGGCCCTTAATTCTTGTAAATCGATTAGAAATTCTTTTGTAGTGATAACTACATTAACTAATGCAATAATAATAATAAGTAGTAGTAATAGTAGCAGTAGTAGTAGTACATATCCTGGATGGAGATAACCAGCGTGGTGTAGTGGTTAGAGCCAGAGGCGGCTGATGGCTCCATGTCAGTGGGGTAGTGGAGTCTACCCTGGGTTTTAATCTGAATCTTGGACAGCTCCTTGAATGTTCTAATTAAAACCTGGAGTGGATTCCACTGCCTCACTGTCATGGAGCCACCATCCACCATGGTTAGAGTATTCACATGGAGATCCATGTCCAGATCCCCACTCACAGGATGGCCTTGGCCCAGTCACTGTGTCTCAGCCTAGCCTAGCTCACAGAATTATTGTGAGGGCAGAATGGGGAAGAGGGAAGAACCATGTGCACCAATTTAAACTCCTCAGAGGAAAGGTGAGATATACATGTAGGAAATAATGAATAAGATGGGGAAGCATAGTTCAGTGGCAGGCCTCTGCTTTGTCTGTGGAAGACCTCAGGTTCAATTCTCAGCATCTCCAAAGAACGAAGGAGCAGACTGGGAAATAAACTTCTTCCAGAGTCCCTAGCGAGCTGCTGCTGACACCCGTCAAAACAGATACTGGCTGGCTGGACACTGGTGCAAGGTAGCATCCTAATATAGTGTTAGTATAAGATGCATACTAGTGGGAGATGCCAGATGACAGCTGGGGGAAAGCGTTTTGCATACCTACTTCCTGGTGAAGTTTAGACTTATGGCTCTGATCCTCCCCTGTAGGGGTGGTGGACAGATTAAGATGGTCCACCCCTGGAGACTAACGGAATCCACTGGGTTCCTGAATGCCCTGGGGGAGTTCCCAGTAGATAGAGCAGGTGACCCTGCTGAAGCCCTTCTCACGCTGTGGAACAGCAAGGCACATCGGGCTCTTGACACAGTTGCCCCTGAGTGCCCTCTCCAGCATTGTGGAGCCCGGTTTGCACCCTGGTACACCAGGAAGCTAAGGGCAATGAAACACACTGAATGATGGCTAGAACACAAATAGCGAAAGACATGCTGTGAGGCTGATCAGGCACATATAAACCATCATAACCATGCCTACTGTGTGGTGGTGAGGGCAGCGAAGAAGGCCCACTTCTCTACATCCATCACATCCTGAAGTAGATGTCCAGTTGAGCTTTTCCATATTGTCAGGGGTCTGTTGACATCAACTCCAGGACATGGAGGCCCACTGTGAATTGTTTGCAAAGCACTTTAAAGGTAAAGTTGCTCGCCTCCGTAGCAGTCTTGATGCCCCGTCTACATCTACTGTAGTCCCCAATGAGGTGTCCAGTGCAACGTCTGCTGCAACTTCTTGAGAATGGTTTCAATTGATGCGGCTTGCTGATGTAGACAAGGTGCTTGCAATGGTGCAGCCAGCAACATGTCCTCTCGACCCTTGCCCTTCTTGGCTTATTAAAGCTTGCCGAGGGGGTTTGACCAAGTGGATCCAGGGTGTGGTCAATGCATCATTGCAGGAGGGAGTGGTTCCAGCCATCCTGAAAGAGGCGGTGATCCAACCGCTCCTGAAAAAGCCCACCCTGGACCCATTGGTCTGCGACAATTACTGACTGGTCGCAAATACCCCCTTCTTAGGGAAGGTGATTGAGAGGGTTGTGGTGCAGCAATTGCAAGTACTCTTGGATGAAATAGATTATCTTGACCCATTCCTGTCTGGGTTCAGGCCTGGTTATGGGAGTGAATCGGCCTTGGTCACCCTGATGGATGACCTTTATCAGGAGAAGGACAGGGGGAGTGCGACGCTATTATTCTTACTTCATATCTCAGCGGCTTTTGATACCATTAACCATGGTATCCTTCTGGGCCAACTTGGTGAGATGGGTCTTGGCACTGTTTTAGAGTGGTTCCAATCCTATCTCTAGGGTCGTTTTCAGAGAATAGCACTGATTGTCTTTTGGCCCCCTGGCAATTGTGCTGTGGGATGTTGCAGGGTACCATCTTGTCCCCCATGCTGTTTAGCATCTATATTAAGCCCTTGGGAGTGGTCATCAGGAGATTTGGGGTAAGGTGTCAGCAGTACGCTAACAATACCCAGCTCTATTTCTCTGTAACATCTGAACTGGGAGAGGCCGTGTAAGTCCTGGACTGCTGCCTGGACTCCATGGTGGGCTGGAGAAGGACCAATAAACTGAGTCTGAATTCTAGCAAGACAGAGACCCTGTGGGTTGGTGGTTCCCGAGTTTGGACAATTGGTCAGTTGCCTGCTTTGGATGGGGTTGTACTCCCTCTGAAAGAGCAGGTCCAGAGTCTGGGGGTGCTCCTGGATCCATCTTTGTCACTAGAGGCCAGGTGATCTCAGTGGCCAGGAGTGTCTTTTACCAGCTTCGGCTGATAAGACACCTGTGGCCATTTCTGGACCGGGATAGCCTGACCACTGTTGTCCACACACTGGTAACCTCTAAGCTGGATTACTGTAATGCGCTCTATGTGGAGCTATCCTTGAGATTGGTCCGGAAGCTGCAGCTGGTGCAAAATGCGCCGAGACTGCTCACTGGGGCAGGGTATCGCCAGCATATCACCCTGCTGCTGAAAGAATTGCACTGGCTACCTATTAACTACAGGACTAAGTTCAAGGTTTTAGTTTTGGTGTGCAAAGCCCTGCACAGCTTGGGAGCAGGATACCTGAAAGACCATCCTATCCCTTATATACCCAGTCGATCATTGCGCTCTGCAGGTGAGGGCTTCCTACAGATACCATCTTATCAGGAGGTCCGTTCCGCACAACATAGGAAACAGATCTTTAGTGTAGTGGTACCTATCCTTTGGAATTCCCTCCCCTTAAATTTTAGACAGGCGCCATCTGTTATCTTTTTGGCACCTACTGAAGACCTTCCTCTTTCAACAAGCTTTTTAAGTAGAGACCTTATTCCAGTCTGCATCTGTGTTGGAATTGCTTTTTAAGATGTTTTTAAACCTTTTCTTTTTAAAAAAGATGTTTTTAAAGCTGTTGTAAAGATGTTTTTAAAGATGTTTTGTTTTAATATATTTTAAAGTCTGTTTCTATGATGTTTTAAAGTGTTTTTAGTGCTTTTGTTTGCCGCCCTGGGTTCCTACTGGGAGGAAGGGTGGGATATAAATAAAATAATACATACATATATACCCACCCCTACCATGTGAGCTCTGGAACAAACTCTCTCAAACAAGAAGCAAAAACCTTGGGTCAGCCTTTAAATATTTACTTTTTTTTTTACTCTTACTATTATTTATTTAACTGTACTTGTTATACTTATTGTTTTAAAATAGGCAGGTGTGCAGAGCTAGTCCCACCATGCCGAAAAGTGAAGGAATTTCTACCATCTGGGGCAGGTGGTGGGGGAAGAAAGAGAGAGGGGGGCAGGGGGGGGAGAAAGATGAAAACAGGAATTGATGTCTGAATTGGTGCAGCAAGACTTGGGGGGATGGGAGGATGCTCACTGGGTTCTACTTTGGGCAGCCAAATGTCTTGGGCCAGCACTGCAGATGGGTATGTTACAGTAAATGTCAAATGGGCAGGGTATGTCACCGTTATTTTATCAGCAATTCTAAAAGGACTTTGAAAACCCTCTCGGCAAGTATTGATTCTGCTCTTTCATCCTCTTTTCTGAACTGGTCATCTTTTACTGGTATAGATGGTGATGGTGACAAAATTTGATCATTTGCCCAGGGCACTGGATTGACCTTGAGATTTACCAGTAAATACAAGCATTTTTTGACAGTGCAGTTCCTTATCACACAAAGAACCACACACAAATAAAACATGTGGAGAAGCTGCAGCCACAAATCAGGAAAATTACAAAATGTGTACAACTTGTACCCATGCAGGCTTTGTTCTGACTGTAGGATCAACACGGAGAGGTTAAAAGGCTATAATTTCCCGAGTGGTTTAACAATCAAGCCCTCTTCCTAGGGAACTCTGGGAATTGTAGCTCTGTGAGAGCAATGGGAGTCTCTGCTAACAATTCTCAGCACCCTTAACAAACCATAGTTCCCAGGATTCTTTGGGGGAGGCCATGACTGTTAAATATGACTGGTATGATACTGCTTTACATGTATAGTGAAGACAGGGCCATAGAAACACAGGAAGCTGCATTTGACAAAGTCAGACCATTGATCTGACGAGCATAGCATTGTCACTGCTCCTCAGGGGTTCCTGACAAGAGTGTTTCTCAGCTCTACCTGGAGAGATACCAGGGACTGAACCTGGGACCATTTGCATGGAGACTGGCAGTGACGGTTTTCTTAACTTAAAAGGGGTTGGCGCTCAAGGCAGTCTACCAATCTTGCCCTCTGGTGCAAGAAACGCCCACATACACTGCAGGGTGGGGTTAGGGAAAGGCTGTGCGTGTTCCAAAGCACCATCTGCTTCCCAATGTCCCCAAACAGAGCCCTGGCAACTAAACAAGGATCAGGTCTTATCAAATAAGAATATTTAACATCTGTATAGCACTTTCAGATATTCAAAGTTCTTCACATGGGTTATCTAGCTGTAATATTGACAACATCCCTGGGGATGATGGGAGTTGTAGTTTAAAAAAGTAACTTTTCCAAGCTCTGGATTCACGTGGTGGTGATGAAATGCCTTGTACTACCATTTTACTACAGTAAATTTGTTATTACTAGTTAATATACATTTGCCATTTATGAAGGAGTTGGAGTCGGTACATTTCTACCGACTCCAATTCCACCCAAAATTGCTCCCGACTCCGACTCCACAGCCCTGTCCTGGAGACCATTGGTCCTAATCCTAAGTATGTGCACGTTTTTTGGGGGGTGGGGTTTTCTCGCTACTCAGCATACTGTGAGAATGTTCAACGTCACTCATCTCTTCACATGTTTTGGGGGTAATGCTGAACACATTTTGAGGCTGAATTCTAGCTTCTCTCATTGAAGAGGGCCCACAATCACATGTTTAATGCCCCTAGTTGGGATGTACAAAATGATGAGAAGAGAACTGTCATTGAAATATAGTGGTTCCTTCCAAATAGCCCTAGGAATGCACTCTGTTTCAGAACAGCCATTGGAACATATTAAGCACAGATCAGTTGGATGCTTACCTGGTGGGGGAAGAGACTTGGCAAGTTGCTTCCTTGTTTGGCTATTTGTGGACAGTCCCTACCAGGGCCAGCCCAACCATTAGGCAGAGTGAGACAGCTGCCTCAGGCAGATGGTTTTCGTAATCATCAAAAAGCAGCAAACTGAAAGTTATTTATTATTACAATGTTTTTACTGCTAGGGAGCAGGGAGAGGTGCTTCTGGGATTTTCCATCTCAGGTGCCAAAGTAACTCAGCTGCCCTTGATTGCATATATTCATATAAATATATTCTTGTGTGTGTGTCCACCATCTTGTGTGTGTGTCCATTCTTCTGATTGCAGATTAACTCATGTTAGCATTGCATTTTTTATATTGCTGTAACTCATCCTGGGATCTTATGATAAAGGGCGAGTAAGAAATTCAATAAACTATTATTTTATTCTATTAATAAATAAAATACAAATTGACTTGAGGCCTTTAGCATCTTGGAGACCCCTTGATTTAAGGCCTTTAGCTTCTTGGAGATCCTGGTCCCGGCATCCATTGGGTTGCAGCCAATGAAGTTCTATTCAGAGTAGACCCATTGGGATTAATAGATTTGTGATTCATCTTTATTTATTCCAATGGATTGCATGCAACAGTCTACTCAGAGGTGACCCATGGAAATTAATAGCCATGATGACTAATTTAGGTCCATTGATTTCAATGAATTTACTCTGAGTATGACTAATGTTGGATTCCACCCATTCTGTTAACACAAGCAGTAGTTGATTATACACAGCGCAGGCCCATTATTTCTGTTGCTTTGTAGCTTTCAACCATTCACTCCAGCCGTCAACCAATTAGAGATCTTTCAATCAATTAACTGCCTGGCCTTTTGCTGATTAACTGAATAAACGTTCGCATGCCCGTGGCAAAAAACTCAGTCATATGCCTGTCTAAGGAAACAGGCAGTTTCTCTTAACGGTGACAATTTGATAAACAAAAGCCACAATCCACCGATCTACTGTCAGATGGAATGTTTTCCTTCTTGTTCAGCGTGGAGGGTGGGCTCTGCCCTACCGCAGTGAGTGACACTTCCAAGCTAAAGCAGCTTTCAAAGATAAACTGAAGATGCACATCCATACTGAGGAAGATATAGGCTTTTTTAAAAAAAGGAGAGGGGTTGCTGTTTTTTGTTTAAATAAGCATCTTCAATCTAAGGCTACATCCTCACCATACACTGAAAGCACTATTGTACCATTTTAAAACCATGGCTTACCGTCAAAGGATTCTGGGGAACTGTAGTTTGTTACAGGTGGTTAAAGTTGTTGGTAGACCCGTATTCCCCTCACAGTGCTACAGTTCCCTGACTGATTTGGCAGTCAATCCCTCTTCCCAGGGAACTCTGAGAATTGTAGCTCTGTGAAGGGAATAGGGTTCTCCTAACAACTCTCAGCACCCATTACAAACTATAGTTCCCAGGGTTCTCTGGGGGAAGCCATAGCTGTTTAAAATGGTATGATACTGCTTTAAATGTATGGTGTGGATGTGGCCCAAGTGACCTACTAAGTATCTTGTGAGCAACTGAGCCATCTCCCCAGTGTTTAACTGTTTGAAGGAAGGCCACAATAGTTTCACCCTGAAAGACACAGGATCTGCTAACTGTGGAAGGAACAGTATATTTTTCACGGTACAATAGCCCTGTCCAAGACCTTTCCTGCTGCAGCTGTACCATTCTCAGATGAGGCTGCAGTTCTCCTACTCTCTTAACTAGGGATAAGGGAGAAAACCGAGTCAGTTCATATTTAAAGGCAAACCTACCAAACACTACACAAACCGAAGCACAACCATCCTTCAAAATGCACACTTCTCTGAATTTTGCATTGCAGTTATCTCCAGTTAAGTAATGTGTGCAAAAGCACATATAGGCAAAGTGTGCATAGAAATACATATATTTGTGAGAACGGCATACAAAAATATATAAGGGGAAATTGTTTTGCAAAAAATGTGTGTATTAGACAAAATTGCATACAAAGATACATATATTAGGAAAACTTCCCAGTAAAATGCTGAATTTTCATTCTGACTTTTTAAAAATAAAAACTGATGTGGAAAGTTGGAGAACTGAACTTCAGAGTAGAAAAATGAGAAACTGAAAGATCCATCCCTATTCTTAACTGATACTACACTTTCTCCCTTGTTGCCCGTTTTGCTTGAAACTCACCCTTAACCAGTGTTCGTAACCTGTGGTCCATGGACCCCTAGGAGGGGTCTGTGGATGGGCTTCAGGGGGCCTGTAAACCAAGTGCAAAAAAAATCAATTTCCAATGCAAGTTTAAAAAATGAATTTATTTATTTATTTATTGGGGTGGGGTTCATAGTTTTCATCAGATTCTCTAAGGGGTCTGTGACCCAAAAAATGTTAAGAACCACTGCTTTACGTGGCATCACGTCTCTGACCATGTTCAGAAGTTATAAAGTCAGCCACAGATTATCATGATAGGAATGAGCCTAGCCTCCCTATGGACACACACGCTCCCCTTCCAACACAGCTGCATGAAGGAGTTGGGAAGCTTTTTCTTCCATTTTTGATTAGCCACAGCTTGCCACATCATTCAAACCCAACAAACTCTGTTCAATCTTTAATCTACGCTAACTGCATTTGAAATTCACTACTTCCATCCATCATTTGGCTCAGCTACCTATCCCTCATCCAAAATGAAGACTAGGTAGGTGCAGCTCACTTACTCATACATCTCTCATTTCCTTTGCCTCTCTCTCTCTCTCTCTTGTAAGCTCCTTGTGGCAGAGACCTGTCAAGCACCATACATATTGACTGCAGGTGCCATTTTTTTTAAAAAAATCAAAGTTAGAGCGGATAGCAGGAGTCTTGATGTCTTACACAGATGCAGACCCTTCAATATTTCTGAGCTCAGGAGCTTTAAGGGCCCATTTAAAATTTAAAATTAAACATTTATTTAATATGCATGAATCACTCACAGGTTACAGCTCAAACTTTCAATCTTAGTTACCCAACTTCTCTCTATGTAAAGGCTAGGTTATGCACATGTGCAAGCTGCTGCTCAAGAGTTTTCATATACACATGGAAAGCAACTGCAGCTTGACAAGGCAAATGATCTAGATACCCTATCATCTGTTTGCCAATGCAGTGCCTGTGGGCACCAGCGTGCCCCCAGATGGGTTACCATGTTACCTGATAATCTTATCTGCTCCCCTCCACATCAGATAACAAAAAAAATCCTCCCACCAAATTAAAATGGTCTCCCATGCTGCTCCTTAAGCTGTCTGCAGTTCCTTGCGAACTTCCATTTCCATTCTGATTGGATAGCAGCAGGCCTTTTGATTGGTTGGAAGGCAGGGGAAGAATGGCTGGTTGGGGCTGTCTGTCTGTCTCTCTGTGTGTAGATTGGAGGAGAAAAGGTAGGAAATATGGAGTGAGAAGGGGCAGAAAATGGGCTGGGTGGGGCTGGGTTTGTGTGTGAAAAGACCATATGGGGAGTAAAGAGTGGGGAGGGAAAGGACAAAGCTACAGCTATGGGAGAAGAGCAGAAAAACAGGCTGCATGGGGCTTTGTGGGAGTGAAAAGAGAGCAGATGAGGCCAAGGGAGGAAGGAGGAGAAGGAGGAAGGGAGACATGCATTTACGTTGAATAAATAGTCAGTGCTTTTTTTATATATATATAAAAACTGAGGTGCCAATACTCATATAGTGATAAAAGTGTTGTAGCTGGCTGCCAGCACAAAATGGCTGCCACGTGCAGCAAAAGAGAGAGAGACAGAGAGAGGTGCCGGGACTCTGTACTGGTGAGTATTGTCACAAACAAAAGTCCTGAGTAGAGTGCATACTTAGGAACGAATGGATAGGGTGCATGTATGTGAAAGAAAAAGAGCACAAGTGTTTGAGGGGTAATCCTGAAAGAGAGAGAGAGATCGGGGTGAGTTTATTTACAGTTGATATGGGGAAATTAATTTTTGCCTTCTGAGTATTCTGTGGGATGGAAAACTGTGGGTTCAAATGTATGATTTGTATTCTGGAACTCAGACCACAAGTCTGCCTTGTACATGGGCAAGCTACTTGTCCTTTATGTCTAGCCATTTTGTGGTTGACGTCCACAATAGTATTTCACGTATCCAAAAAGCATACTTGAGTCCAGAAAGGGATTTTTTTTTGCCAGGGGGAGGGGGAGTTTAAAAAACAGAAGAAAAGACAGTGCTTTAGGAGATCATGATCTCATCTTGTTCCATGCAGGTGATCTGTGGCCAAGATGAGGCAACAGAAGAGGAGGAAGAAGAAAGTGGAAAATCACCCAAAGAGCAACCAAGATCCCGGGTACAAAAGAAAAAAGGTCAACTCTCCTTAAAATCCTCCATTGCCCAATCTCACTTCCAGAACACAACTCTCCTGGAGTTGGCCTCCACCAATGCGCAAGAATTTTGGAACGTCTTAGAGAGCTTGTCCAAGCAGGGCCAAGGTGCACAACACCGCAGCAGGAGGGACTCCCTCACCAGCCCTGGTCGGCTTAAGAAAATATTTGGCTGGGGTGATTTCTACTCCAACATTAAGACGGTAAAGCTGAACCTCTTGATCACAGGCAAAGTGGTCGACCACGGGAACGGCACAGTCAACGTCTTCTTCCGGCACAACTCCACTGGGCACGGGAACATCTCTGTCAGCCTGGTGCCCCCTAACAAAGCCGTGGAATTTGACCTCGAGCAGCAAATCTTCATCGAGGCCAAAGAATCCAAGGTCTTCAACTGCAGGGTGGAGTATGAGAAAGTGGACAGAGCAAAGAAGACCACCCTGTGCACATATGACCCTTCCAAAACCTGTTTCCTGAACCACACACAGAGCCAGGTCTCCTGGGTTTGCTCCAAGCCCTTCAAGGTCATCTGTATCTATATCACCTTCTACAGCATAGACTACAGGCTTGTGCAGAAAGTGTGTCCCGACTACAACTACCACAACAACGTTCCGTATTACCCCTCTGGGTGACACCGTACCTCTTTGATCTCAGAAGCATCACATGTCCCAAGTACAACTTTGATTGAGGGTTGGGGCAAGAATGGGAAAAAGAAACGGGGGCTGCAAAGCAGGGAGAAGAATGAGCCATGTCTCTCCAGTGCTAGACATACCAACAAGCACCCGGCTTCTGCTAAAAGACAATAATGTATGAGGAGAGTTTGAGAGTATCCAAGCAAACATACCATTCTGGGAACATGTTTCCCCCTTGTCCCCCCTTTCATGCGTGCAGCTCAGGGGGCCAGTCCCAGACTTTTCAGTGCTCAAGGTGGAAAAGCCAAATGTCATCTTCCCAACCCCGTTCCCTATCGCAGCTGTTTAACAAGGGGAGCAATCCCCTAGCAGGGAAGTCTACTATATAAGCCTCAATGGGGATTGTGCAGGAGGAAACTGGTTCTCCCTCTCAGAGTAAATCATGTGCTTAGCTAACGGGAGGTGGGAGTGCGCCTTGCTCTAGCCAAGGAACCATCCGAGGCCCACCTTAAGCTCCCAGTTGCTCTTTAGAAAGCCACATCTGTACCTGCCCACCCTTGACATCAAATATGTCAGAGGTGCGTGCATGTGGTATTTTGGGGAAACTGGCCTTGTGGGCCAAATTGGGACCCCTGGTGAGCCAAGTCTGGTCCATGAGCTGGAGGTTCCCCATCCCTGAACTAAAGGGTGGGTAATGTCCCCTAGGTCAAGTCAGTTTCCTAGTCAGCTACCCTTAACAGCACCCAAAATGTGTCACTTGTTTCCTCTTCCTGCCTCATCACCTTCTGCCCACTCACCCCGCTTCTTTTAGTCTTTTTAAAAAGGCTGAAAATAGAAAAAGTGGGTTGAGCTATTGAAACATTTTGGGTTCCAAAGGGCTGTTGCTGAGTCATAAATTGTGCACACTCAGCTCCCTGACACAGAGATGGAGAGCCTGGGCCTCTGGCTATAGCAGGTCCTTCTTTCCAAATCAATTGCCCTAAGCACTTTTCCACAAGTAATTTGGTCTGACCCTTTTATAGCCAAGTCCTAGCCACAGCCTAACAGGTAAGCTTTTCCAGAAGAGACATAATTTATCTGTTGCTACACATTATCCATCAAGCAACCAAGGCCTCAGGGCAGGGAGCACTGCAGAAAAATAAATGCAACTCAAATAAAATATCAGTGCTGTCTCTCCATTTAAATAAAACCTTACTCCATTCATTTTACCACACTTTTAAAAAAATTGATTACATTTGCATAAAGCCAAGTGGGACAGAGGCATGTAGAGGTGTGGCAGGAATCTCAGCGCTCCAACTCAGATCTATAACACTACTGGAGGCTGGAAAGCCTGAAGCTGGTTTTGGTGATCAGAACAAAACAAGGTGGAAGCTAGTATCCGGTTCTGCATCCTCATGCTGTGCCAGCAAGTTGGCAGTTCCCACTTCAGAAAAGACATTTGTTTTCCTCCATCCCTCTCTCACATCCTGGAGGGAATGCCTCTTCAAGATTGTGCCAGCATCTGCTATCACTGCTCTGATGTCATAGTAAATACTATCTAAAACGGGTGGAGAGGACACGTGGCTCTCCAGATGTGAAAGGACTACACTACAACTCCCATCAGCCCTAGTCAGTATGACCAGTGGTCAACAGCTGGAAGTCATGGGTTCCCAATTTCTCATCTAAGACACAAGGCACTATATATTAGAAGAGGCATTCCTCCTTCTCAGAGAAGGGATGAGGAAATGCTTCTTCCAAGGTCCCTCCTCCTAATGTGGTGTCTGCTGCCAGGGTTGGCTCCAGAAAGTGGCGAGGTGGGGCATTTGCCAGGGCCCCAAGACAGGCCCCTAATAGTGCTACTGCTTCTAATTTGCACAGAATATTCAAGAACATCAGTTGCAAGAACTTTTATTTTGTACAACCCACCTCTTCCAGGTTAGGAGAGCACACTGAGGGTGCCATTCCCGCCCACCCACTCCATTTCTGGAGCCAGCACTGTCTGCTACCCACATTTTTTAAGTACTTGTATTTTGTTTTTGTTTTTTAAAAAACACCACGCTGATTCTATTCAAAATAATTAATTGACTGGGTGCCACAACTCTATAAAATGCCTAATGAAATATACTATACTATGCTAAAAATGTATTACAATTAGATCAGTTTGATTTAATGCCACCAAACTCACAATCTTCTTTGAGCGCTTCCAGATCACTTGGGCTCAAGCCTTTTGGTGAAGTCTCCAGCAGAAGGAAGTTACGCAACAGTCCTTAACAGTATGCCCCTTTGCATGCTTACACTCGGCTCGTCTAAAGATCACCTAAGAGGAGGGCACTCTCTGTTGCACTTAAAGATTAGGAGAGGACATGAGGGAGCAGGCACTCAAGGATCAAACCAGTTCACAGGCAATGGATGCAATACAGTCCCTGCCCAGATTTGCTTAAATTTAAAAGAAGCCAAAAGGAACATGACAGACACAAAGACCCCTCTCACTATTTCTCATAGCAGCTTTCTCCTTTGAACTGTCCCATGCAGGCCACTGTAGACAACCATCAGTTAGTCAACCAATCATCTATGCATCTTTGATAAAACAGGCCTGCTGTGGGGATGTCAGCCTCAGCCAGCTGTGTATTTGCTAGTAGTAACTAGGGATGAGGGAGAAATTCAATTCAGTTCACATTTAAAGCAGAATTTATTAAATTCACACAAAATTAATGTGAGAACCAAAACAGAGCCATCCTTCAAAGTTCACACTTATCAGAATTTTGCAATGCAGTTCTCCAACTAAGCAATGTTTGCCAAAATGCATATATTGGGAAAATGTGCATAAAAATGCCTATATTGGTTAAAATATCCAAAAATGCATTATATTAGGAGAAACTGCTTGCAAGATCTGCACGTAAGTCAAAACTGCGTCCCAAAAATGTGTTTAGTAGGAGAAATTATAATGCTGGAGAATTTTCACAAGGATTTAAAAAAAAATCGCAAATTGCTGCAGAAATGAGGAGAACCGAATTTAAGATTGGAAAAATGAGAAATGGAAAGAACACAATGGATAGATCCTTCCATCCCCAGTTGCAACCAACATGGAGAAAAGATAAGAGAGGGGAAAGAACTTGTTTCACTAGCTCTGATGACTGTTCCAGGAACCTGCCCTTTTTTGTCAGTCTAGTTGCTGACTACTTATGTGCAACATATACACAATGCATTGCGGGGAGGGAACTGTTTGCGCCTTTGGGCAAGAGAAGACCATACATAGACAGATCAGTGTATACATTACTCTCTTTATATATTTGCATGTGTGTTTGAGCACATGCATGCGCACAAACACCACAGTAATAGAAGCCAATGTTTCTGGATCAACAATGAACCTACATTTCCATTATTTTGCCTCCCCATTTTCATAGAATGTGAAATGTATACAAGTACTGGGAAGATGAAGTTCCAAATGTGAACACTCGCCTTCCCAAAATGGCATTTTGGTTGGGTAAATTCTAATGTAGATTTCTGCTCTGGAGGACACTGAATTCTGGTGGCAAAAATGGGGGGACGACTCAAAATTTGTGTAGCTACCCCCCAAAAAAGAATTCATTTTTTAACACGTTCACATTGGGAAAAAGTTGTAAAATTAGATTGAAGTTTATATAGAGTCAGCAGCACTTAACGCTTTCCCAATATACACTGATGTCTGCAGTGTGTAGCCACTACTGTATCGTGGAATGTGAGCACAGGGGGATCCCTACGGGGCAGTGCATACAGTTAGACATGCATTACCCAGTATGGCAGATCCACACATAGAAGTTGATTCACAGGTGGATTTTGCAGTGGCAGGACTGGAACAATGGACTTTTAAGCCAGAAAAGTAGAGTTTAAATCCCAGCATCTCTCTAAACTCGCTGGGTTGCCACAAGCAATTTACTCTCACCCTGTTTCCCATCTGTGAAATGGAAACATTAAGGACCTACCTCAGAGGATTGTTGTAATGATGGATGAGAGAAGGATCATAAAACATTCGGTGCTATATATATTATATAAATGTTTCATAAGGGTTATTTCTCTCTCTTGTTCCCCAGGTTTCTCTGGTTTTCTCACTGCCCCTCCACCTTTTACTTTCTCCTGGGAATCTCCTGCTCCCTTGTGCCAGATCTCTCTCTCTTCTGCCCCCAGTTTGCACCACACTTCCCTCTTTCTGAATCAAGTATGGCCACGTCTCCTTGTATCATTTATTTATTTTTAATACTGTTCTTGAAATGGAGAATAAAGTTTCCCTCTGCATTAGGGAGGGGCAGAATGACGAGTGGTTTCTGGTTTTGTTGTTAAACTTGAGACGAGACTCTTTCTCTCCAAGCTTGGGGGGGGCGGGAGATGTTGATTGTACAAATGCTGCAGAGAGAATGAACAATACCAGTGGCACTATACATTATTTATTTATTACATTTACATCCCACCCTTCCTCCCAGGGGGAGCCCAGGGCGGCAAATCAATGACAGACATGTCTGTAAATCCACAGTATCGCCTGTGTAGTTTAAGGCTCCCCAGGTGAATGGGTGATGTTCCAAAGAGTTGCTGGGATCATTTACCTAGAGGTTTTTCTCTAGTTCACTTTTAGTTCGGCTCAGGTTTGGCTGAAATAGAGATGGGTGAAAAATTTGATTCCGTTCACATTTAGTGGCGAATTTACCTAATTTGCACTTTCTGAAACAATATGTGAACTGAAATACAAGCATCCTTTGAAATTTGTGCACGTCTGAATTTTGCAATGCAGTTCCCTGGAGAGGTAATGTGTACAAAAACACATATACTAGGGTAAAGTGTGCATAAAAAGCATATATTATGTGTCAGCAGGACACTGATGATACCCAGCTCTATTTCTCTGTAACATCTGAATGGGGAGAGGCTGTGCAAGCCCTGGACCACGGCCTGGACTCGGTGGTGGGCTGGATGAGGGCCAACAAACTGAGTCTGAATCCTAGCAAGACGGAGGTGCTGTGGGTTGGTGGTTCCCAAGGTCAGATAATTGGTCAGTTGCCTACTTTGGATGTGGTCATACTCCCTCTGAAAGAGCAGGTCTGGAGTCTGGGGGTGCGCCTGGATCCATCTTTGTCGCTAGAGGCCCAGGGGACCTCAGTGGCTAGGAGTGCCTTTTACCAGCTTCAGCTGTTAGGACAGCTGTGGCCGTTTCTGGACCAGGATACCCTGGCCACTGTTGTCCACGCGCTGGTAACCTCCAGGTTGGATTACTATAATGCGCTATATGTGGGTCTGCCCTTGAGATTGGTCCGGAAGCTGCAGCTGGTGCAAACTGCAGTGGCGAGACTGCTCACGGGGGCAGGGTATCACCAACATGTCACCCCACTCAGGGCCGGCTCCAGGAATGCCGGGGCCCTTGGGCATCAGCTTGCCCTGGCCCCCGGCGTGTGTGTGTGCATGCGTGCACATATCACGCACACACGCCCCCTACCTTTCTGCTGTCTTTTACCATTGCCCTTAATGAAGATGGCGGCCGCGGTTTCCCTAACGGGATGACGCCTCCGCTGCCATCTTTATTGATGGCTCACATGCATGCTACGTGCGCGCATCTCTGCCATCAACTAAGATGGCGGCAGGAGCTTCAGTACATTAGGGAAACCGTGGCTGCCATCTTCGTTAAGGGCAATGGTAAAAGACAGCAGAAAGGTAGGTGGGGGTAGGTGGGGGGGCATGGGGGCCCCGCGGATCGCAGAAGGGGAGTGGAGGGGCAGCTGAGGGCCCCCCTGTAGCTCCAGGGGCCATCGGGCCAGTGCCCAACCTGGCTGCCCTTTAGAACCAGCCCTGACCCCACTGCTGAAAGAATTGCACTGGCTGCCCATTTGCTACCAGGCCAAGTTCAAGGTTTTAGTTTTGCCCTATGCAGCTTGGGACCAGGATACCTAAAAGACCATCTTATCCCTTATATACCCAGTCGATCACTGCGCTCTGCAGGTGAGAGCCTCCTGCAGATACCATCTTATCTGGAGGGCCAACTACGCCCCTATCTGGACAGTGATGATCTCGCCTCAGTTGTTCATGCTCTGGTAACCTCTAGATTGGACTACTGTAATGCGCTCTACGTAGGGCTGCCCTTGAACACCGTTCGGAAGCTTCAGCTAGTGCAAAACGCGGCAGCCAGGTTGTTGACGGGGACCCGCTGGTCCGCGCATATAACACCTGTCCTGGCCCGTTTGCACTGGCTGCCTATTTGTTTACGAGCCAGATTCAAGGTGCTGGTTTTGACCTATAAAGCCTTACACGGTGTGGGACCGCAATACCTTGTGGAACGCCTCTCCCGCTATGAACCTACCCGTTCACTTCGTTCAGTATCCAAGGCCCTCCTCCGGGTACCAACTCACCAGGATGCCCGGAGGATTGTTATTAGATCTAGGGCCTTTTCTGTGGTGGCCCCCGAACTGTGGAACAGCCTACCTGAGGAGATACGCCAGGCGCCTACGGTACTTTCTTTTAGGCGCCAGGTTAAGACCTGGCTATACTCCCAGGCATTTTAATGTTAAATTTTAATGTCAATATGTTCCATTTAATGTTTTTGTTTAATTTGCTGTTGTTCGTTATTGATTTTATTGTATATTGTATTTTAATCCTGTTTTGTTCACCGCCCAGAGAGCTACTCACTATGGGTGGTTTAAAAATGAAACAAATAAAATAAATAAATAAATAAATAAACATAGGAAACGGACCTTTAGTGTGGTAGGCACCTACCCTGTGGAAGTCCCTCCCCTGAAGTATTAGACAGGTGCCATCTCTGTTATCTTTTTGGTGCCTATTGAAGACCTTCCTCTTTCAACAAGGCTTTTAATTTGAGACCTTATCCCAGTCTGCTTCTGTGTTGGAATTGCTTTTTAATATGCTTTTAACCTTTTTTTAAAACAATACGTTTTTTAACCTTTTTTTAAAAATGTCTTCAAAGCTTTTAAAAAAATGTTTTTAAAGTTGTTTTGTTTTAATGTGTTTAATGTCTGTTTTTATGATGTTTTAAAGTGTTTTTAGTGCTTTTGTTTGCCGCCCTGGGCTGCCGTTGGGAGGAAAGATGGGATATAAGTCAAATAATAAATAAACAAATAAATATTAGTGACAGTAACATACATTACTCTGCAAAAGTATGTATATTAGGCAAAACTGCATGTATAAGGAGAAATTCACAGTAAAGTGCTGATGAATTTTAATGAGGACTTTTTTTAAATGTGAATGTGGAGAACAGAAGACTGGAAAAATGAGAAACTGAGAGAAACCAAAATTGACAGATTCACCCATCCCAAGTGTGAAGCACTCCCAAAGTAGGTGTTTCTTCTGCAGGATTTCCCAAAACTGTGTGGCTCAGACACTAGCTTTGGCAGAGGAAACTGATCAGAGAGCATGCTGACAAAGAGTTCAGTTCCTTTGCCGGTTAAAAGACAAAGAGCCAGATAAGTTTGGTGAGGAGAACAAACTTCTTTCAAGTGTTTCCCTAGCAATGAAAGAAAAGCCATTTACAGCTTACAGAAGGCCCAAACAGCAAGAGTGGAAACGACCAGAGATGAGAAGAAATCCTGGCTCACTGTTCCTCTTTACAATACCTCCCTTTTAAAGAATATTTCTAGCTGGGCTTAGCCACCATGCTGACACAGTATCACTCTTCACCAACTTGGCTTTCCAAGAGCATTAGACAAATTCATGGAGGATAAAGCTATCAATGGCTAGGTAGCCATGATGGCTGTTCTGCTTCCACTGTTGGAAATACCAGTGGAATACCAATTCCTGGGGAGAATGTTGCTCCACTCAGGCCCTGCTTACGGGATTCCCATAGGCATCTGGTTGGTCGTTGTGAGAACAAGATGCTGGACTACACGGGCCTTTGGCATAATCCAGCAGAGCTCTTCTTGTGGGAAGTTAAAAAGCTGGTTAGACCCAGTCAGCTGGTACTGTTCAGATCACTGCCGTTGCCTGCCACCACCAGATATGCCTCCACGGATGGACAAGGGGGTCCATTTGAGTACACTTAGTCCAGGTGTCCCTTAAACCTGGAGCCAGCCCTGCATTTGACAAATGTTAGTTTAGACGCAATAATCCCTGTTGCTGACCAAGGATTTGCATACAGGGAAGACTGTGGGGGGCAGGGGGAATGGAAAAGAGACAACTGGTGGTGGGAGGAAATGAGTTATAAGATCATTGCCGCAATCCAATTCCAGAGAGCAGCAGAAGGCTTCACAGATGCTCTGGCATCCGTAGAGACACACAGTGGCTAGTGCTCAAAAGCCACTGCATGGGAAATATATGCACTTTAGGTTTGACATTGCTGAATGTAGTCTGTTGTATACACATACACACAAAGCAGTCTGTTGTACACACACCACACACAAAGCAGGCTGCTGAGAGCATGGTAAAGCAGACCCTTGTACTGGATCAGGATGCATGAAAAGTGCAGAGAGAGAGAGAGAGAAGCAAAAAAGCCAGAAGAAATTCTTCACTCTTTAAATACAAGAAGCGGGACCATCCCACAATTCTTGATATACAGCAGATTGAACACAAAAAGAAAGCATAAGAACGTAAGAAGAGCCCTGCTGGATCAGGCCAAAGGGGGTCCATCTAGTCCAGCATCCTGTTTTCACTGTGGCTAACCAGATGCCTCTGGAAGCCCACAAGCAGGACCTGAGTGCAAGAGCACTGTCCCCACTTGCGGTTCCCACCAACTGATATTCAGAGGCATACTAACTTTGATGAAGCACTTGACCTATGGAACTCATTGCCAAGGGATGTTGCAGTGTCCATAATGGCTTTGTAGCAGGGCTGTGGAGTCGGTACGCCAAACCTTCAACTCCGACTCCTCTATTTTTCTACTGTCCAACTCCACCCAAGATTGCTTCCAACTCCACAGCCCTGGAAAGCACTGTAAATGTCTTTTTAAATTGGAAGCTCTCGTAGGAGCATTTTTATCGCTGCCTGAATATGCGCTGATCTTGGCATCACAGCATTTGTCTTCATCTGGGTCCTGTGTCATACACTGACACACAAAATGTTTTCCATCTTGAGTTATGGTGAAATGCTCAACTACAGCTGACTTCATGGGAAGCTTCTTTGCCGTTTTGAATTTATATTTTAAAAAATTTGTCAATCAAAAATTATTTTGAAGCCGGAGTCAGAGTTGCTACATTTCTACCGAGTCCGACTCCACCCAAAATTGCTCCCAACTCCGACTCCACGACTCCGACTCTGACTCCACAGCCCTGCTTTGTAGCTACTAACCCACAGAAACAAAAAAGTACAGCATCCACCTTAAAAAAGACTATGTCCAATTCAAGATGCTTCTGGAAGCCAATGAGGGATGGAAATTGCCATTGTATGCAGAACACTGGCTGAGGTTGCGTCCACATCATGCATTTAAAGTTCATCCCCACCTCAAGAATCCTGGGGACTGTAGTTTGTTAAGGGTGCTGGGAATTTTAGCTCTGTGTGGGATAAACTACAGTTCCCAGGTTTCATTGTGGGGAAGGGAAATGTGTTTTAAATGTATGGTGGGTATGTTGAAGTCACAGGTAATTTCTTGGTTTGGCTTTGGACAGGAATTCTTATGGGTAGATACAAAAGTTAGTTCTAATTTTAGTATTTGTATAAATAGAGCCACATTTCTCCCATTATTAAGGAATGCAAGCAGCATGAAAACCACAATAGTTCAGTTTACAGAATCAAATCCCCAAGTTGACATGACTGGACATTTGTGAAGAGGTCCCCAGCCTGGCTTATCGTTAAGAGAGTTCTTGATTTGCACATCTGGGATAAGGGGCCCCTACTCTAGGTGCCTTGCTCAAGGCCCCCTAATTCTAGAGATATGAAATTGCAATTACATCTCAAGGGGCAAGCCACTTGTTCTGCACCTTAATGCTCCCTTGTATTAAATGGGAGCAACAGTCATGCCTGCAGAGTTTTCATGAGGGAGATGAAGCATTCAAGTGATGAAAAAGAACAGGGAAGTTGAATGCAACAGAACACATCACAAAGACTGAGAGGTATATTAGGGTTGGGGGCTGATGGCTCATTAAGATTTTTTTTTTTACCTGCTGCCTGAGAGGGGTGAGGGGAAGAGGCAGAGAATTTGGTTTCCAAAATTGAAAATGTCAGGGCTTGATTTTCTCTCTGCTGCTCTGATCACACCATAAGCAGGGGGTGAATTTACTTCTATCTACAGAATATGATGCTTGCCAGTTTGCTAATAAATAGATTCCCTCGTCTCACTAGGAAAAAAGGAGGAGAGAAAGCTGCTCTAATTTAAATTTAATGAGCCTCAAAAGCTTGAGACTCTAATAACCTTTGCTCCCGCACATCCAGAAAACCAGCCACTTAGAACAAACACCCAAGTCAAATCTACCACGCTTAACTGTTAACAGTGAAAGGGAACTGGCGCAGCTGCCCACGCTGCAACCATCTGCCTGGCTGAACACCACATAAAGGACAAGGAGAAGGGACAGAAAGAACCAAAAGACCAAAGAGAGAGATGTTTTGGTACAACAGATTACTTATTTGTATGCACGCAGAAAAATAAATATAATTACGCTGAATGTAAAATTTGGGTTCATTTCTATTAGATCGGATCTTACCCCTTATATTCACAGCAGGAAGGGTGTGGCCAGGGTGGTGCATTTCAGTATCTGGCTTAGGGTTCAGTTTCTTAACAGTCTGTCCTTTCGTTCAAGAAAGGAAATAAGCTCCTAGACCTCATAGACACTGATAAGAGACTGAAAATATTTAGGCTACACCCAATTAGCTTTCAGAGCCTTCAGGACGTTCTGCAGCAGTTCCAGGGGTTCAGAGTGGACCATCAAGATTTGGCATACTGGGGGGAAAGCTGGGTTGAACAGTGCAGAATTAACATAATGCTTAATTAAGCAAGGCTGTCTGTTGGGCAGGAAAGCAGGATGCTGCCTTATACCAGCCAGGCAATTTGTCTATCTCTAGCCCAATATGACCTACTCTGACTGGTAGCAGATCTCCAGGATCTTCTCCAGGCAGAGATTTCCCATCACCTAGTACTTGATCCTCTTAGCTGGAGATGCTGGGGATCGAACCTGGGACCTTCTGCATGCAAAACATGTGCTGTACTGCTGAGCAGTATGGAATGAAGATTTTTTCACTGATCAATCACCCGCCTGTTAACTGATTCATGTTAATTAAATGTAAAAAAATGTATGTAACCAAAACCTTAGAGTAGGTGCTTTTCTGAGATACTGAAGAAGGAGATAACTTAAAAGTTTAACAAGCAAAAAGGTTCCCACTCGCTGTTCGAGAAGGAAAAGGGCCAAATTTAATTCCCCCTTTCCCTGTTGCAGCACACCAAAAAGAGAAAAGGGGTGTGCAGCATCATAGCCTGCTGCTGGCAGGCAGTCCAAAGTCTTAGACTTTGTACAGTCTTAGTCTTAGTCTTCTTAGCCAGGAGTCAATAACCCGCGAGATCTTAACTCCCTGTCCCCAGTGATGAACACCAGCAAATAAATCAGCTAAAACTTTAGTTGATTAATCTGTTGGCGTTTGGTATATATTGCAGCGGAATGCAGACATAAATAGTCTGGGAAGACTATAGGCTGAAAAAATAGATGTAAGGTTTGTTACTACTGGGAAATAAAGTCATTCTGACTACAGACATACATGTGACCATTGTAAAGCCGTGAGGCTCACACTCGCAGACTATTTCTGCCTAACAGAGAAAGAGAGAGAAGGGAAGAAGTAAAGCCTGAGGGAAAACAAACAAGTTTAAAAAAGGAATCAGTGAGGGAAGAACAGGTTGCCTTTCCATTTATCACCTCCCCCCACTGGTTCAGGTTACTTGTAACAAGTAGCGGTGCTTTACTCTCAACATAATCAGTAATAGCCAATTCAAGCTTGCAAGTTCTAATAACCTCATTCATTCACTGCCACAAACTAGAGTCTATCACAGATTATCGGCTATGAAGATTGAGGCTCCCCCCCCCCCAGCGCCATAATGCCCAACATTTTACAGACAAAAATAGAGGACGCGACATATGAGAAACTGACAGAAGCAAAATGGACCGATTCATCCCTAGTAAGGCCTCGAGGCTTCTGGGTAGTCATGCTTCATGGCCTGGAAACCCTTTCCTCAAACGGATGTTGGCTCGTTGCGAAAAAGTTAAGTTGCTCCACATACAGGATGCTTTAAGGGTGTTATATTTATTTAAAATATTTATATTCTGACCTTTGTTTCTTAAGTCTGCAGCTTCCTCTTCTTCTCCTAAAGAGATGCGACTCCAATCCCCTGAGAGCTTCTCTCGCTGATCTCCACATTTGTAGAGGAAGGCAGTGGTGAAGGAAAACACTGTGCATATGTATGTAACCAGTTAACAAGACGTACATGGGCTCTCCCTCTGCAGAGGTCTGGGAATGCTCCTGCTCTGGATTCCCAGCTTTGAGCAGGGGGTTGGAATGGATGGCTTACATTCATATATTACTAAAAGGAAGCTGCCTTGTACAAGTCAGACCACTCCTCTATCTAGTTTAGTATTGTCTACACTGACTGGCAGCAGCTCTCCATTGTTTCAAGCAGGAGTCTCTCCCAGCCCTACCTGGAGATGCTAGTGGCTGAACTTGGGACCCTTCTGCATGCAAAACAGATGCTCTGCCACTGAACTATGACACTTCTCCATACGCTATATGCTACATTTGATTAACCTGCATCCTGTATACCTCTCACTGGTGTTCATTTTTAATATATTTTTACCCCAAACAATTTTTCAAGGTGGCTTAGAAATAAATTTTAAAAATCAGTTAAAACATTAGCAAAGCAAACATTAAAAAAAAAAGACAAACTTGAACTCTGGAACACCAGCCAAGTGATATTTAAAAGTCAGGATGAATGATAAAATTGGTTTTTATTACCAGCACCTAAAACTAAGTAAAATAGGTGCTAGGCATACGGACCTACAGAGGACATTCCAGAGATGGGATACCACCACTGAGAAAACCAGATTTCTACGAACCACCTGATTAACCTCTACGGGCGGGAACATTTTGTGTTCATGCATGTTCATTTCCAACACAAACACTAAAATTCAGATTTATCTGCAACTCAGAGATATTACTTGCATAGCTTTTAGGCTGATACTTGTGTGAAGGACTGGTGCATGCACCCTCGCAATTTAAAAAAACAATCTCCAAAAGGCAGGTAGCAGAAACTAGAGATTGTCCTTTGCAAATAGGGTGCAGCTGGGCAAACGTTAGGCTTGCAGAATCTAAGAATGTAAGGAAAGGCCTGCTGGATCAAGCCAATGGCCCATCTGACAGTGGCCAACCAGATGCCTACAGGAAGTCCACAAGAAGGACATGAGCACAAGAGGTTTCCAGAAACTGGCATTCAGAAGCATACCTCCTCCAACAATCTGCTTTGTTTTTCACTAGGACCCAAGGTCCACCAACCAGAGCCAGGAACAAAAAGGCAGACATGGAATTGAAAAACAAAGTTCCTCTGAGCATATGATCAATCCCGGAATTTGTTTTAGTACCAGAACTGTTTCACCCCAAGATTTCCTAATCTCAGCAGCCTAATTTAGGAGAATGGGGAAAGGTTTTTTGTTGATGCTATTGTTAAACAACTGGGAGTTGGAAACTCTTGCCAACCTACTGCAATCTGTCTGGAGATCTAACAGTAGATCCTGATCTACCTTCTGTCTACTTAGAATAGGGATGGCTGGAGCATATAGGAACTTCCGCATCTCAGAGCAAGTAACTCTTTGACTGGGACAAGCAAGGAATAATTTCCCATCATGCCTTGCTTATGAGCTATCCAAGGCCATCTGGCTGTCCGCTGTTCTGAGGCAGCACTGGAATATATGGAGTCTGGATCTAATTAAAAAAAAATCTTGGGCGAGCTATTCCCTGAATAAGAAGCTGTTGCCAAAGCGATATGTCACATTGCAGGGAAGAAAAAATATTATCCGCCTCCACATCTGGGACTCTTTCTTGTTGTGCAAAGGCTAAGAAGTGGAAGATGCTAGTAGGTGTGTCTGTGCATGCATGGAAATTGACAAGACCCATATCGCTGACCTTAAGGAGGGTGGAATTGGCTAGCCACCGCCACTCATCTCGTGCCAGTTTGTCCACACCTGTTCCGGCTTGTGCAAATTGACCCTGAAAGGTTACTTTCCCCAGAGTGATGCTAAGAATCCTTGTTTGCCTCCAAAAGAGAGGATTGATTTTATTTGATTTGATTACAGCTAGTGCGGCATGTAACACAGGGAAGAGCCATTCTGAATTATAGTGAGTGTCCAGACCAAGAGATATTGCTACTACCTAAGTCAGTGGTGAGGGACCACTTTTGGCCCGAGGAACGAATTCAAATGTGGCCAATCTTATGAGGGTCACATTCCAATGGCAGGCAGGGCCAAAGGTGAAAGTGGGTGTAGTCAAAGACGTGTGTGCATATAAAGAAATAAATGAAAAATAAAATTCCCTCCAGTGGAATAAAGAGAAAAAATGTCCTCCATGAAACAAAATAAAAGCACTCTACAATCCCCTCTGAATGTGTTTTTCTCTTTTTTGCCTCACCTCCCCCCCCCATTGTGATTAAAAAGCCTCTGTCAGATGATCATGTCCCCACACCCTTAACTAGTAGGTAGGTGTTTTTATGTTCATATGATGTGTGGTGACCAGAAAGATCCATGCTACCTCTCACCTCTCATCATTTGATATTTTGCCCAGGCTCACCAGAGAAACTACCCCTCCCATTACAGGAGAAAACAAAGTTTCCTGACCATCTGTTCCTGTTCAAAGGGGTCAGGAGGGCAGTCACTTTCTCTGTATTCAGATGGTTATGGGGATACATGCATCCTAACAATATTGATAGGACAAGCCCAAGGTATGAGTTGCCAAGCCTGGGTTCTTCCCAACTCTCACTCCCTCGGGGTCAGTAGCTTTAAAATGCAGCAAGCAGGATGAGCGGTGTTGAGCAGGCAAGGAAAGAAGGTTAAGCTCCTCATATTCTATATCAGGCCCAGCCAATTCAACAGGCTTCATACAAACTCCTTCCTCACTGTCCATTTAAAACACCATGATAGTGCTTTAAATAGTCATAGCTTCCCCCAAATAATCCTGGGAACTGTCATTATGGGTGCTGAAAATTCCTCTCACAATGCAGAGTAGTTTAACAATCAGTCCCTCTCCTTATGTAAGACTCTCAGCATCCTTAACAAACCAGTTCCCAGGATTCTTTGGGGGAAGCCATGAATAGTGCAGATGTGGCCACAGCCTTGCCAGTCACAGCAACTGACTTTGCAGACTGGTTTTCTCTCCTGCATCAGAGAGTAGGTGGTATACTCTAGAGATGCCAGTCTCAGGACATGAAGCTACTGGTTCTAGACCCAGAGTTTAACCAGCTCTACAGTAAGGTCGCTTTAGATTCTGGACATAACGGTCTTATTGGGGGTGGATCCTTACATGGAAATATGAATTGCTGCACTTACTTCAGAATGTGGTAATCCAGCCCCGCTGTGTTTGGAGGGGGGGGAAATCCTACTCACTATTCATTTATCTATTTAGAGCAGTCTGCCCCCAGCCAGCTCCCACTTGGTTGTCTACTTACTTGAGGATATCCAGTCCAGAGGGTGACCCTGGATGTTAGCGTCCGTCTCCTAATCTCAGTGTTGCCCTTGTAGAACACAGCAGAGGATGGGTGGAACTAAAATTAGTTGCCTCCACCTCTCATTGGCTCTGGCTCTGCCTGTCACTGGTTCCAGCTCCACCTACTGCTGGCCTCTCTGCCTTCTACCCTACCAGGCCCAAATGGGCACCAACTGCCACTGCTTGGCTGTGGGAGGGATATATCTATTTTTGACACCACCACCTTGACTGCGCCAGAGACCACCTCAGGTGTGAGTGCGGCAAGACCCTCTCCCTGCTTGCTGCCCTCTTTCTGCCTGACCTGAGAGGCTGGGCCCTGACTGACTGAGTGATTGCAGCAGCTGTAAAAACTGCTACTACCTGACGATGCCAAAAGACCATCTTGACTGTGGGGTGTTGTTTAGGGGCTTCTGTTTGGGCCAAAATTTAATTCTGCTGCTCAGTTATTTTTGCTGTTATTGGGATTATGTTTATATTTTTTGGTTGGACTGTATTATGAATTATAATTGTATTGTTTCAATTTATTGTATATTTCTTTGGATGTTTTCTTTAACTTACTGTTCAGCTGTGTGAATTTTGTTTTGTAACAGTGAATTATGTAGCTTTTTTTCATGTTGTGAGCTGCCTTGGGCAGAGACAATTATGGAAAGGCGGCATACAAATAAACCATGATGATGATGGTGATGAAAGAGTGTTTGAGGTACCTAATCTGGAATATGCATTCCTTAACTCAGAATCAATTATCAATCTTACATTTCCCTGCTGTTTTTCTCTCTAGCTGTAGTTCTCTTCCCCACTCAACATGCCCAGAAGTAAACACAATGAAACAGATCAAATAAGCTTCCACTTGAAAAAAGCACAATAATAAAAAGCAACGGTGGCTCCTGAGTGCATGGCTTTTGCCTTTCAGCCATCCTCTCATATTGGAGCTGGAATGAGGGATGTGCATTTGGAGCGGGGGTGGGGAAAGAGAGGGAAGCCCCACTGGACTCCAACGAGCCTGAGTGGGCAAATCTGCAGAAAAATTCAAAATGGGTTATTAAGCCACCAGTAATGTTTTCTGAGCTGCTGCCATATTGCTTGCACTTGAACACACCCACACACCCGCATACACCAGCCCATAGGACTGGAGCACGTGGAGATTGCCTTTCTTCAATCACAGCATGAAACCACCACAGGCTAAGTCCAATGCTCAGCAATGGAATTAAGCGAAGGCAAGAGCACTGTATGTTAAAGACCTCACCAGACTACAGGACAGAAAAAGTCCAAATTGGAGAAGGGACATAGCTCAGTTGTAGAGCATCTGCCTTGCGTACAGAAAATTTCAGGTTCAATCCCCAGCATCTCCAGGTAGGGCTGGGAGAGACTGCATGGAGAGCTGCTGCCAGTCAGTGTGGACAATGCTGAGCTAGATGGACCAATGGTCTGTCTTGGGATAAGACGGCTTCCTATATTCCTAGGAATCGTTAATTATAATCTAACCTCAATGCACCCCATTCTTCCACCTGGAATCATGTCATAACAATAAGAGTTGCACATTCTGAGTTTACAGTCTGGGGAGGAGATTCATGCACTGTTCAGTGCATAAATCTAATCAACTACAAGGCTTCATTTATTCCCAGGCTCAGGTCTAGAATATGTCAAGTGATATGCAAAAATCTCTTTGAACACGTGCAGAGTGCATTTCTGCAGCTCACCCCTGCAGATATATTTATGAGGAGGCAGTGGTGTGGACAGCTTCCTGGTCAAACGTTGTTGCTGTTTTGGCAGTCTTGAGCCCTGGCATCTCACGTCTTAAAGGATCAGGCTCTGGAGTTGCCACAATATTAAAGGAACCCATTATGGTTGCTTCCAGATGACCAGTCTCTTAGCATTTCTTCCTATTTACTTACAGGGGTGTTATATGGTATTGCATGCAGAAATTGTTGTCCCACACTTGCCAATGCATTTTCCTGTCACTTTGTTTATAGCAAAAAGTCCAATTAGGAACACAGGAATATAGGAATCTGCCTTATACCAAGTCAGACCACTGGTACATCTAGCTGAGTATTGTCGACACTGACTGGCAGCAGCTCTACAGGGTTTCAGGTTGCTGTCCCTCCCAGGCTTACCTGGCGATGCCGGGAATTAAATGTGGGACCTTCTGCCTGCAAGGCAAATACCCTACCACTGAGCCTCGACCCCTTCCCCAGTTAGTCCATGGGTCCATCTAGCTCAGCACTGTCTAGGCTAACTGGCAGTGGCTCTCCAGGGTGTCAGAGAGGAGTCCCTCCCAGCCCCACCTGGAGATACCTAGGATTGAACTTGGGACCTTCTGCCTCCAAGGCAGATGCTCTTACCACTGGGCTAGGGCCCTTTCCCCCTGGGGTGGGGGAAATGGGTTTGTTGCACAAGAGCACCAATCAACTCTGTCAGTATATGATGGAATCCCATTGCGGTAAGGGGGTGGTATTAGGGAGACTGCAAAGCAAGCTTAACACAGTAGAAAGGGGGGGGGGAAATCAGCAGTTAAAATGTTTTCAGTCCCCTCGGCTGCACTGTAGACTTGGCACCAAAGTCCTATAAAGTGCTAGGGGCGAGCAGGGAGGCTTTATTCCTGCAGGGGTGCTCTGCTGGTAACAAAGGGTCCCCAAGATGAAGCTGCAAACCTCCTAGGAGGTGGGGCAAGGGCTCATTTCCCCATTTGATAGATTTATCTCAGATTGCCCATCTGCTCTGCTCTCAGCATCTCTCTCTCCAGGGACCGAGGAGGAGGAAAGGAAAGGGGGAGGGGGGAGAGGCATGTACATACAGCCTCTCCTCCCCACCTCCATATGCCTACCCTGCAGCTTGAACAGCACAAAAAAGGAAAAAGCTTTATCTGTTTAACTTGTGCAAACAATTTAGTGAGATCTTATGGAGCGGTGCTTTCACATATTTCTTTATGGTGAATTTTTACATATGTAAAATATCAGCAATTAGGAAACAGTCCCAAGACAATTTTACAAACTTGGCTGTCCCTGATAAACTTTAAACACATATGCGCTTGAATGAAAGGAGGAAGACAACCTTTTCTTGACTTTTTAAAAAAGAAAATTGGTAACCTTTTATTAATTACTCGAAAAGATGCAGGCAGTTGTAAATATCAGTTGTGGAATTTAATATGCAACAACTGTTTTTATGAAGGGCAAATAGTTTATTTTTCTTTCCTTTTTTAAAAGAAGGGCCAAGCTGTGCAACCTGCACTGCATTCTCCAAATCAATGGCAAAATTTCCATTGATAACAATTGCATCCACCATGCAGACAGCCTACCACAAGGCAGGCTGGCAGGAACACATTTTGTCTGTGCTCCAGCATCTGCTCTTGCTTCTTTCTGCCTTCTACCTTTGACCTCAATAGCCCCAAATTATTTGAGATCAACTTGCCCACACAACTCACTGCAGTTTCTTGGAAAATCAGAGAAGTGTGAAGTTGGAGTGGTGGGCTTTGTTGGTCATCTAATCCAAACCATAGGAAGATAGGAAGCTGCCTTATACCGAGTCAGGCCACTGTCCTTCAAGCTTAGTATCATCCATACTGACAGGCAGCATCTCTCCAGGGTTCCAGACGCGAGACATTCCCAGCCCTACCTGGCAAGAACTTCTGCATGCAAGGCCAATCCTCTACTCTTAGCCTTCCCCGAATACAGGAAATGTGATGCAGGAAATCTACAGCTAGAGCATCCCCAACAGAGGGCTGTCCATCACTACTCTCATCCTCAAGTAATTAGTTCCATTATTGAATTGTTCTAAACATTAAGAAGTTTCTCCTAACGTTCAACTGAAATCTACCCTCCTGTGATTTAAACCCTGCAGATTAGTCCTGCTGTCTGGGGCAGCAAAGAACAAGGCTCTGCCCTCTTCTGCATTACAGTCTTTCACATATTTGGAGGATGCTATCATGTCCCCGCTCAGTCTTCTCCAGGCAATTTCTTCAACCTTTTCTCATAGGTCCTATTTATAATAAGGTCCTATCTATCATACTGCTGATCATTTTCATCTCCCTCTTCTGAAACCACTCCAATTTGGCTCTGTTCAGGGGATGGGTGGGAAACCTTTTCCTGCCTACACTCTGTCATGGGCAACCTTCAGGAGTATCACATGCTGGTGGTGACTGAGGCCAGGGGCAAAAATATGGGGTGTGGTCAGTGGCAACAGTGCGTGGAACAACACCCATGACTCACCCCTCTGTTCTGGAGGTTACATTCCAGGCACACAAAAAAGATTGAGAGGATTTTGAACACACACACACACACATCTCCATCCAGGCAAATGAGGTATTAACAGAAGTCAAAGACACATTTCAGCCAGGCCAAAACCTGAGGGCATGGAAGAGGGCTGGGAAGGAGGCTTAGCCCTGGGAGAGTCCCCAAGGCCTATAGAGAGGCTCACAGAGTCACATTCGGCCCCCAGGCCCGAGGTTCCGAATCCCTGGTTTCTACCATTCTTAAATGGTGCAGAGTCTAGAACTGGACATAGCACTCTAGATGAAAGCTGACTGGTACTGAATAATGTGGAACTATTTCTCCCTGTGACTTTACCCTCTAAAGGTGTACATATCACATCAGGGACACGTGAGATGAAAACTTTACTGACAGTGTGTTTCACTGCTATGCAGCTCCCTTCCTCTGGAGACCTAAAAGACAGAGCTCTGACTCTCACTGCAGGTAGCAAATCTGCATCTCTGGGCCCTCCAGACGGGTGTTTTCTTGTGGGTGTATTCTACAACATTCTTGTTCTTGGCACAATAACAGTGCATTAGTCTGCTGTAGTTTGTTCTGCAATGCTTCCTCAATACTATCACATTACTGCACGGGGGGGGGGGGAGAATAGCACAACAAAAGTGGAACAGAAATAAACCAGAACATTTGTGGTATAAAAATTTGTGGAGTTTCAGCAGGAAGTTACAGGATATGCACTAACTGGCAATGAAGCAGTATGCCCACCCCAAAACCTTTGAAGGTGCACACTGTATTGAAAGTGGGATCTTGTCTAACTGCCCCATAGCATCATGAGCACAAAGCATCATGAATGTGCAATAAAAAGGCCGTGTGGAGGAGCCCTCTGTTATACCACTCTAGCCTCATTTGGTTCTCCTCCATACAGAAAAACTCCTTGCTTGGAGAGAAAAGTGGCATCACTGGGATAAGCCTAAGACAGAGCCCATCTCCTCTACACCTTACTTTCTATGTAGAAGTTCTGGTTTTTTGTATGGAGAAGCAATTGGTTATGTGAGCCTCTTCCTACACCCTGAAGCAGCACAGCTCAGACCCAGGTTTTACCACCTCAGTGAGGGCCATGCTAGATGAGATATGGGGAATCCACAAACAGTTTTCCAATCTATTTTTTGGTTGCGCCAAAATGCAGGCATAAAGGGCTGTGAATTTGGAAAGGGTGAGGTGGGAAGAAGAGGATGTTCTTAAACTTTTCACCTTCTGTGTGTGTATATTTCACCCTGATCAACATCACCTTCTCCATATCTGCACGTGTGGAAGGTGAAGAAAAGATATAGAGCATGCTGAAGTGATTTCAGCCACCAGCAGGAGGCACTATTCCTTGAGTATGTGAAACCATAGCACAGGACCTTTGGTCTTCCTGATGTTACTGAACTACAACTCCCTTCAGCTCCTGCAATCAGGGCCAATGGCCAGGGACACTGAGAGTTGTTCAGCAACATCTGCAGAGCTAAAGGTTCCCAACACTTGCCATAGTGTCTCCTGCTGAGGGTTCAAGTCCTACCTTAAGTACGAGTTACCACAGAAAAGCAGGGAATAAACATTGAAACAAAAACGAACATTTGCACAGTATTTTTAATTGTCCACAGCACTAAATAAACTATCTAGCTGTAAACCTTACAACCCCTGGCCTGAGGGGCCAGATGTAGCCATCAACCCTCTGAATCTCCTCCCTCCCATCAGTGATCCAGCAGGGAGCAGCTGAAAGAGGAAAGGGTTTTGATGTTGTGCAGAGTGTACAATTGTAGCTCTACAAGATCTGCTGCAAGAAGACCAAAGCAAAGGCATAAAGGTCATTTTGTGTTCCTTGCAAACAGTCAAAATGTTGTCCATGTATTTTGCAATTGCATACATGCAATTTTTTGGGATGCAATTGCATTTTGAATGTTGAGCATTTGAACAGTTGTAAGGAAGGGCTTGCGGTTCAGTTGTGTTGGCATTGCAGTGTTCTTTTTGCCTCTTGCATAGTCAGAACAGATCAAGGGTGTTGGAGAGCTGCTTTTTAAAAGAACAAAATTTGAAAACAAAGTCTATGCAGCAAATGGAAGACGAAACTTTAATGGAGTTACTAAAAATTAAATATATGCCTCTGTTTCCATGGGAAATAGCTGTATGCATGTTAAAGGTATGAGAATCTGATTCTGCTCACTTTGGGGTTTGGCCCCATTCATTATTTAAATGCAGCCCCAAACAGTTTTCTACCAGTGTAATGTAGCCCTCTGACCCCAAAAGGTTTCCCACCCTTGTAAGGTAACTCAGTATTATTATCCCTCATAATGCATATTATTTTTGTGAGGGACTGAGGTTGAGAGGGTAGCTTGTCTTAGGTTTGCGTTTGAATTTATATCAAGAGAGAAAATTTGAACAGGGAACTTCCTGATGCATAGCTCAGTCTCTTAGCCACTATGCTATACCAGCTGTCTACTTAAAGCAAGTGTGATGAACATTTGGCCCTCCAGATGTTGCTGAACTACAAGTGCGATTGGTGGGGATGTGAAATAGGGCCTTCTTGGTGGCTGCTCCTAGGTTCTGGAACTACCTTCCTAGGGAGGCACGAATGGCCCCCTCCTTGCCATCCTTCCGTCGGCAAGTAAAGACTTTTTTATTCCGACAGGCTTTTGGGATAGGTGTTTAGGATTGGGCTTTACAAGGCTTGTTTTATATTATTATTTGTATTATTTTAAATTGTTTTTAGATTTTTAAGTGCCTTTTATGGTTTTAAGGTTGTGCATAGTTTAATTGTATGTTTTTCTATGTTTCTAACTACATGTAGTTCTATTTGTAAGCCGCCCTGAGTTTCAGTTTGGAAAAAGGGCAGGGTAAAAATAAAGTTTCAATTTCAATTCAATTCAATTCCCAGCAAACATGACAACTGGGCAGTTGGGAGTTGTAGTTCAGCAATATCTGTTGGGCCAAAGGTTTGACACACCTTTGAGTGAAAAAAAGCATTTTATGCAAAGGAACAGCAGCCACTGATGTAAAATTACTGGAGTGGACCATCACCACTATGTTATGCTGCTGCTGAAGTAACTTCACTGGCTGCCAATTAGCTACTAAGCTAAGTTGTACTGGTATACAAAGCCCGGTACAACTTGGGACCAGAATATCTAATTCACCCCTTATACAGTATACCGAACTGATCACTGTGCTCTGCAGGGGAGGGCCATCTCATCAGGAGATCTGTTCCATACAATAT
Organism: Rhineura floridana; assembly: GCF_030035675.1. NCBI lineage: Eukaryota > Metazoa > Chordata > Lepidosauria > Squamata > Rhineuridae > Rhineura > Rhineura floridana. The sequence goes on along the minus strand of NC_084490.1, from coordinate 42,807,114 downwards.
CAGAACCAGGCTTTTAGTGTGGTGGCACCTACTCTTTGAAATTCCCTTCTGGTATCAGATAGGTGCCATCTCTATTGTCTTTTTGTTGCCTGTTGAAAACCTTCCTTTTTCAACAAACTTTTCCAGTGGAGATCCCAGCATGCATCTCTTTTGGACTAGAAGTTGCTTTTACTAATGACATTGTTTTTATATGTGAAATTGTGTCATTTTTATTACTGACATTTTTATTGTGAAATCACTGTGAGAAACTTTATGGCAAGCAATTCATAAATGGAAATAAATAAATGCTCCAACTCTAGTTGTGTTCTCCTAGCTGAATTTTCTAGTCAGTGTCACCCAGATCACATGGCAGAAGTTCTGGATCAAAGCCAGGATGGGATCCCTCTGAAAAATTTTGCACCCCACCTCACAATGGAGGAAACTGCAGGAGGCAAGATGAATGACTCTCCCTGTAGGCCAATGTAAGCTAACATTTATTTTAAGCCCCTTCCTTCCTCCCCCACTTTTTTTTTGTTAAGTCAGTTCAGCAGCTTCAAGGGATCTATTCCTTGGCACGCTGTCATTGGCTGAATGTTCTTTGCTTATTCCTTCTGCAGTCAAGCCTTCTGCTCCCAGCCTCCATTATGGTAAACACGGTATCTTAATTAAAGGACTCGGCTGGCTCGCTCAACTCAGACAGATGGAGTCTTAATTTAATTAGTATATTTTAATTACCTATGATAATAAGACCTCCACCTGTGTCCAGTTTCCCCCCACATTCCTTAAAATCAGCTATCAGCAAGAGTAATAAGCTGCAAAACAGTTGTTAATTTTAAAAGTGTCCTATTGTGGGAAGTATACTTGCAGAACACATTCCTGTTATTAACAACGCACCATCTATAGTCATGGCACATTACATAGTTACCTATGCAAACAGAAGGTTTCTGCTCATCAAGGGCTACTAGCTATGGTGTCTATGTTTTACCTCTAGTGTTGGAGGAATACCCGGTGCTTGGAATCACAAGTAGAAAGAGAGCTGTTCCACTCCTATACTGCTGGCAGGTTTTATACCAGCTTCAGCTAGTAAGCCAGAGGAAGCTGTTTCTGGACAGGGATAGCCTGAGCACTGTTGTCCATGCACTAGTAACCTCCAGGTTGGACTACTACAACATGCTCTATGTGGGACTGTCCTTGAGGTTGCTTGGGAGCTGCAGCTAGTGCAAAATGTGGCAGCTCAACTGCTCCCTGGTGCAGGGTATTGCCACCATGTTACATGAAAGAATTGCACTGGCTGCCAATTAGCTACCAGGGTAAGTTCAAGGTGCTGGTGCTGGTGTATAAAGCCATATACAACTTGGGACCAGGAAAACTAAAAGATCATCTCTCACCACTTATCACTGCACTTCACAGGAGAAGGCCTCCAGCATATACCATCTTATCAGGAAGTCCATTCTGTACAATATAGGAATCAGGTGCTTAGTGTCATGGCATCTTTGGAATTTCTGTAAAATATTAAGGCTGGTGGCATCTCTGACTTTTTGGTGCCTACTGAAGACCTTCCTCTTTCAACAAGCCTTTCAAGTAGAGATCTTTCCCAGTCTGCATCTATATTGGACATGTTTTTTAGATGGCTTAATTGTTTTATTGCTTATGTGTTTGCCACCCTGGGCACCTGTAGGAAGACAGGTGGGACATCATCATCATCATCAATTTAAGATAATGATATAATCTAACTGACCACTGCAAGAACAGAATGCTGGACTCGGTGGGCCTTTGGTCCAATTCAGCGGGGCTCTTACGTTGCTAGACTACAACTCCCATGGGTCCCAACCAGCATGGCCAGTGACAGGCACTGTAGCCCCAAAACATCTGAAGGGCCACAGCCCACCCCTCATCACTGCCTTAGCACTTCCTTACATCATTGATTTCTCCTATTTTGCAGAACTAAAAGGCAGGAGCATAGAGGAAAATCCATATCCTTCACACTAACATCTCTTATAAAATAAATTATTTACAGGACCATGAGCCTGGGGACTCAAAACTCAAAATAAAAAGAAAGGGTGCATAGTATGTACATTACTGAGAGGAAAATAGGGATTCAACTTGAAGCCTAAAAACTCAAAGTAGACATGCACATGTGGGTGTGTGAGGGACAGATCTTTCACATCAGAAGGCAAATTATGACGCAGCATAAATAAAATGAGCAGAAGGACACATTTGACATACTGTATTACATGCTGACCAAAGGGTACCTCCAGGCTGTCACTATTTGGCTGGAAGGATTCGTTCACGTACCAGAAGTTTAGGTTTACACAATTAAACTGCCCTGTCGCCCTAGCACAATAAATCCACTTTAAAAAAAGGCTTTTGGGCCTAGGAAAGTAAAGTGAAAGTGTGAGTAATGGGAAGATGTATAAACAACCCACAAGCAAATCAGGATAAATGCTGATGATCGTGTAAACTCCCTGCAAGTGAATCAGAATGAATGTTCAGTGAAGATGGGACTTAAGTCTAACCTTTGCATAAGCTCTAAGTGAGTAAAATGAATGCTCAATAAACAGGTCAACTGGAGGAGGCCCGAGTGAATTATGAGTAGCCCAGGAGGACAAGGGAAAAGCACCCCTATTCCCACTTCTGCCAGAATTGTAGCTTTTATGCACGTATGCCTAAACCCACATTCGAGAATGCAGAGAGAAGAAAACAGCCTTGGTTGCTTTCTAGTGAGTTCAAGGGTGTAACTAGACCAGCTGTGGGGAATCCTTGGCCCTATATTCCTGAACTATAACTCCCAGCAGCCCCAGCAATCATCGCCAATGGCCAGGTGTGATGGGAGTTGTAGTTCAGCAACAGCTAGGAGGCCAAAGGTTCCCCACACCTGAACTAGACATTACAAGGGAAACACAAAGCTGCCAGTCCTATGTTTCCAGTGACTGTAAATGTTGATGCATGGGACCACTTGCAGAATAGAAGTGGTGAGCAGGAAGGGGTGGTGAAGGATTGTCTCCTGCTACGAAATCTTCCCTGCCCCTCATTCCATCCCCAGCCAGGCTGAACCCGGAAGTAAGCCCTGATGGGGGGAAACTGGGTTGGAGGGATCTGCAGGTAGGATTAATTCAAAAGCTAGCATCCTATCTACTAATAACAAATTCATTCTCCAACTCTGGATTGTTAATTAGCCAAAATGGCATCACCCATGCACAAGAGGAGGGTACCAGCAGCCTTAGGGAAAACCCAAGATTTGCCAAAAAACAAACAAAAAAACTTAAAAACGCAAGGGGAAAACAATGCCAACAACAGCTTGATGAAGACTGCTCAGTTGACATGGAATAGTGGCTGACTGTGGAGGGGGGAAGGGAGACAGAAAACCAGAGAGGTTGATAGAATAGAATGGGATATCTTCTAAGAGGCATGGTTGGCTGGCTGGCATCCTAATCATAAGCACTCCACATGGCACCATTTTGTCACAGACCCCACGGGTTCTGTAACTCAGATTTCTCCTACCATGTGTTAGCTGGAGTTGTTCACTTTTTTGTACATGCAGGCCAGCTAAAGAGGAGGCTTGAAACATCTATGAAGTGCTTTGTTTTCAAAACCAAAGGAACCACAGTCTGCTACCAAGCATATGGATTTAGAGGGCTGTCCTGTAATGGCTAGCTGGGCCTCATAGCAGCTAAAGTCCTCCACCACTGTAAGGCACACAACTGGTAGATTTTAGGTGGAAGCAGATGGCAATAACTGGCAGTTGGAGAGGTTGGTTGGAAAGAAGCATGATTGCCAGACCACGACCCAGCTCAAAGGATGGAAGAAAAGTTGCTCTACTAGATGCCCAGTTCAACTGAAGTGTGGGCTACATGCGCCACAGAAAGATGTGGCAGAATGGAGAAGGGGCATTTTTATGTGGAAGGCCATTATTTTTGAACAGTGACTTATTTTTAAGAAACTCCCTGCAAACAGAAAACCAGTATGTGAGAGGATACGATTCTAGCTTAGCCAATTGCATTCTGTGCTAGTTTTCTGTTTTCAGGGATGTTTGGTAGTGAGATGTGGTGGTTTTTTTTGCATAGGGGAAGAGATTCAGTGGTTATGAGTGTTGGACTAAGACTGGAGAGACCCCCTCATTCAAATCCCCAAGCAGCCATGATCCTCACTGGGTGTCCTCAGCCTAACTTACGTTACAGGGTTGCTGTGAAGATAACATGTGGGCAGGGGAAGAGCCATTACTTGTTTCTTACATTTATATTCCACTTTTCCTCCAAGGAGCTGTATTATGGCTCTCCCCCTCCCCATTTTATCCTCACACCTCTCCTGTGAGGTAGGTTAGGCTGAGACAGTAACTGGGCCCAAGGACACCCAGTGAGTGGAGATTGGAACTCTGGTCTCCCAGTTCCTCGTGCAACACTCTTAATCACTGCACCATACTGGCTCTATATGCTGCCTTGAGATCCTTAAGAGGAAAGGCAGGATATACATGTTAACAATCACCACCAATAAGAACACTCAAAGATGATTATCTTCCCCCCTGTAGTCTGAAGGGGCACAAGTCATTGTCGCACCATGCGTCATGCTGTGGCTTGGAGCACGACTCAGCAAAGTCCTGCTGAGGGCTTTGGCACCATTATTTCCCCTTCTACCAATCAAAGAGCTGGATGGGAGTTCAAGCATCTGCCCTCAGGGACCCATGAGAAAGAGGGCTCTCTTGCTGCAGTGATAATGGGGAAAGAGGTGGTAGAGGAAGGGGGCTGGCTCAGTCCTTTGGTTTGCTTTTGAACTTCCTATAATTAAGCTGCGCTCGTTGTCTCAGTTCTGGAAAAACACAGCTTTTTTTAGCTGTACAAAAACCAGAGCATGACAGGCTACAGCTTATTAAGGATCATTTCAACCTGTGTTTGTGCAAATGTGCACCCCCTCCCTCCCTCCCGCCAAAAGCATCGATAAAAGGAGACACTTGGTGGCAGCTGTGGCGATCTCGTGGGGGATGCAGATATAACTGTCAGCAACAAAGACCACCAAGTTGTTCTCCAGAAGTCACTCGGCAGCCAAGCAGATGGCCAGAGCTTTGTGTCGCCGCCAGGGGACTGCGGCTGTATGAAATATCAAGCTGCATACAAATGAATGGCTGGCATTCCAGAAAATGCAGTACCTTTCACCGCCATTCGGCAAATATAACTTTGGCAACTTGCACTTGGCTACCAGACTCTCAGGGAATGGACCAATTCAAGCTGGCGTTAAGGAGCTCTTCTAGAGAAGCACCAACCCATCTGCCACAGTCACCATCCAACATCCATCACCTCATCCAAACAACATATCCATACCATACATTTAGAGCATATCCAATGGGCATTTAAAGCACATGACTTCCTCCAAACAATAATGAGAACTGCAGTTTGTTAACATTGCTGGGAATTTGTAGCTCTGCGAAGTGGCAACCATAGTTGCGAGAATCTCTGGGGGACATTGTGTGCTATTTTGTAAGGTGAGAGATTGTACATATGCTGCAGGAGGGTGTTTGCAGAGTAAATTGGGCCTGGCGACTTGAATCGTGTGAGCCCAGCCACATCATAATGGGGAAGGCAAAGACTTAAGGTAAACTCCTTAAGTCTTCATTTGTAAAACACTGCTGTTCACACCACAATAATTTAATTTAATTTAGCTTGCATGTCAAATCAGGTCACATCTATACCATACATTCAAAGGCATGGCTTCCCCCAAAGAAATGAGCCCTTTCAGACCAGGTAGCTAGTTAGCATCAAGAACTTGGGTGCTACTGAATGGTATCTTAAGACCAGTTACTGCAAGAATTAGGAACTTGCATTAGATTAGATTGCAGCTAGGCAAACAAAAAAAATAAAAGGGACATTCTGAAATAAACTTATTTTTAGAATACCAATAATAAAATCAAGGATGCTCTATATATTTTTTGTATATAGACAGATGTCTCTCCTTAACATACTGCCTATGCAATATACTATAGTAATTTATCTCATACGTATTATGCTTCATAAGAAGATACAGTGAGGAACTACATCCACCAAGCCTCTTCAAGAGATTGGGGCTGTAAGGCTTCCAGGTACGATCACCCTCCTTTTGAAGGTGGAGGTGCCCTCCTGTCTGTTCCCTTCATTCATCTGTTCCATCATCTACACACATACCACTCTCTACTGTTTCTCCTGCTAGCTCTTCTGTTTGACAAGGCAACGGCATGGCACTGGAGGTACCAGGGGATTGCATAAAGGTAGGCCAAGGGCCCACTGCAGCCTGTGGGCTGCAGGTTGCCCATCTGAGATCTAAAGTGCCTACAGTACATACAAAAAGTAGCGAGCTTTACATTTTAAGAAATTGTAATTGCCTCCCCACTAAAAAGATTATTTCCACTTCCACAAATATTCAGGGTTGAAGATTAGCATTGCACAGGCTGTCCCACACAGTTTTGATGCTTTGATGCCCTATGGGACGGGAGGGATGACCATTTGCATCTTTCTATGACCTTACACAGCTCTATATCAACCCCATATGCTTTAGTGCTGCCCACTTTTTTAGGATCAAAGTTGGTCTCCTCCCTGTCCTTCCCCTTATTTTTCAGTCATGTTTGCTTTTGTAGGGTGTTTATGGAGCAAGATCAAAAATTGCAGTTCCCCACCACCCAATCTCGCCCTTCCACCCCACGAGATGTTCTGTGCTGCTGCCTACTTTAGGCGGGATTAAATGGCTCACAATCAGGAATCTGCCACATAAATTCTAGTTTGAGCACTGTGATACCTGATTTTTTTAGTGAAAACAGGTATCCTATTGCCACTAGCTGAGATGGCTTTAAATGGAGGTTTGATAAATTTGTGCACTATAAGAGGCTTTAGTCATGATGGCTATATAGAGCCTCCATGTTCAGAGGCAGTATACCACTGAGTACCAATTGCAGGGAGGCAACAATGGAGGGCAGGCTCTTGCCTTCATGCCCTGGTTGTAGGCTTCCTAGAGGAATCTGGTTGGCTATTGTAGGAAACAGGATGCAGGATTAAATAGACCTTTAATGTTCTTGTTTTTACTGTTGAAAAACAGGCACAAATGTCAAGTCAGATCCCTTTGTCGAATAATGGGATGGTCCCAATTGGCTATGTAGACCAAACTGCCCTAGAACACCTGCAGACATAGGCAAAGACGGTTTAGGTTTAGCTGATGGAGCTTTGAAAGTTACTTCATACCGAGTCAGACTATTAGGTCCATCTAGCTCAGTATCATCTACACTGACTGGCAGCAGCTCCTTGAAGTTTCAGCCAGGGGTCTTTCCCAGCCCTATCAGAAGACTGAACTTGCAAAGTACATGCTCTACCACCGAGCTATGACTCTTCCCCTTATCCGTCCCTCACATAAGCAGCTTGGAACGTCAATTAGCCAGGACTTCCTTGACAGTTTAGCCCTAAAATCTACTCTGAATACAGAAACATAGAAAGAAATGGTAAAGAGAAGAGTGCCTCCGGGCATGGATAGAGTAGATTTCCCTTGCCAGTGAAAAGCCACACCCATCACCTCTCTCTCTCTCTCTCTCTCTCTCTCTCTCTCTCACACACACACACACACACACACACACACTGTAGCCCTGTAATTAGAAAAAAAGGCTTTGGGGCAGCTTTGAACCCAGCATGTGTCACTGCAGAAATTAAGTATTATCAAACTGCCCTGGTAGAGAAAGGCAGGCAAAAATGTCATCTGCAATAGCTGGGCATCTTCTCTTCTTCCACTGCTACTCTCCATTCATTACACACACACACGACTTCAATATCAGTGTTTTCAAGTTCTCTGCCAAGCTGACATCAGCTCTGCTGCCTTTTTGTAAACACTCAGATTATTCAGAGAATCTGGACTTACCAGAAGCTAAACAAATCAGTTTGCATATAGTTGGCAGCTCAGATAGGAATCAGCAGTTGCCTCATCTGTTGCACCCCTCCCCAAAGGCATTTTAGGGGCTCCTGCCATTTCCAACCCCAGTAAACCTGAGAAATTGAAAAACTCATATGAGGACACCTGTATCTATCTTACACCTGACTTTCACAAGAGTTAAGTATATTCAACTGGTACTTTCTAATGAGCTAGCCATACATACAAGCTAAATCAAAAGGACCAATAAGAGAGTTGCTGCCTGACCCATCCTACAATCAAATTAGTTTTCTGACTAGTGGAACCAGTCTATGGCAATTCTAATAGGTGCAGTCTATGGGGCTCTAGTCAGATCTTGTTAATGGGCCAACCAAACAATCCTTGGGGATTGAGGAGAATTACGACTGAAAATATAAAGCAGGCGTAGGCAAGCTCCTTATAATCTGCTCTGGAAACAAATCTGAAGTAAACGGGTTAATTTCCCAGAAGCTGGCTGGATGTCTGGGAAAATTAATTTAAAGTCTGGATTCCATTCCTGAGCAACACTGGTCAGAAGTCTTATAAACCCGAGTGAAGCAAGGACATTATTAGGCTACACTAGGGGTCAAAGGCCTCTATCCTGTTTCAACCTTGATGCTCTCCACAACTTCCCCATCCCAATTTCACATTTCTTATCAGAGCAACAGAAGTTCCATTTTTAAAATTACATTTATATCCTGCCACTGTCCTAGAGCTCAAGGAAGCAAACAAGGTTCCCTCCCAATTTTATCCTCACAATAAGCTTGAGATGCTAGGGTAAGAGTGGGCCCATTTCTCACATTAACAATGGTTTAGGACAAAGTGGACAACCTGCAGACCAGCACCTCCTGAAGCTGCCTCATTCTTCTAATCAGAGTTCCTTTCTTCCTGTTTTCTCCGTATTTTTCCTGACTTTTAAAAGTCCTCCCTCCTAGTTTCAGAACAATTGGCAGGGACAGTGTTTTCTTTGATAAAAACTCATGGATTTTAAAAAAATATTTTTCCTCTTGGATTATGGCTTTTCCCTAGCTGGCTGAAAATAAATGTAGTGTGTGTATGTTTCCATATGTGGTCTTGGCACACTAAAGTAAGCAACTACTTTAAATTGTATTCCAAAACAGTAACTATATTGGTCTGTTATACTAAAAAAACCCCAACAACCTGTTATTAGAGGGTAACCTCATCAAGCAAAATGGGGGCTTACTTCTAAGTAGACCTGAATATACTTGGGAATTCAAATCTGAAGTAGCTGGGGTGAAAACTTAAGGAAGGTAGTCTTTATTCTGGATTACTGAACCCAGAACCGCTAGCATTCAGCCGCTGACAGATATACCCCCAAAGGAATGCTGTCCTCAAGAGGGGAAAAAAGATAGCCTGATTCTGGTTTAGTGATATACAGATGACTCTTCGCAAGCTCCTCCTCATCTCATGCATCCAGGGTGAGCACCTTTCTGTTGAATTTACAGTAGTTTCGTTTTTAAAGAATCTTGGCTTAGTGTTACCCACACAACAGGGCTTCTGGTTTTAAAACAAACAATGGTTTAGTAATGCATGCTAATTAGGCAGTGACTGGTTTAAGGTCATCCAGCAAGCTTCATGGCTGAATTGGGAATTTGAACCTGGGCTCCCCAGTCCTAGTTGACACTACACCAGACTGGCTCTCCGTTCACAGCACAAAGGCCATAGGTGCGTCTGAAACTTTTTTGGGGTGGGACAGGGGGTGGGGCAGCTGAGCAGCTCTCTCTTCACTGAGAAGGCTGTATTCATGGCATGGAGGCTGGCTGCAATAAGCACTGAGGCCTCCAGGTCCCAATGTGTGCATGAGTCAGCAGCTTGCATCAGGGCTTTTAAGCCTCTGCCCAGCACTACTGAAGGACTAGATTTGGATTCATTCTGGACTGGATGTAGACCCTAGACAGTTTGGAGTCTAGTCCAGAATAATCTGTGCATGCTTGATTTGAAGAGCATATATGCACAGCGGTAGGCTACACCTGCATCTTACATTTTTAAAGCAGCATTATATCACTTTAACAGTCATGGCTTCCCCCAAAAGGATCCTGGGACCTGTAGTTTGTTAAGGTTGCTGCAAGTTGTTAAGAGACCCCTATTCCCCTCACAGAGCTACCATAACAACTCTCAGCACCCTTAACAAATTCCCAGATCTCTGGGAAGAGGGACAGATTGTTAAACCACTCTGAATTGCAGCTCTGTGAGAGGAAAAGGGATCTTCGAATAACTCTCAGCGTCCTTAACATTTCCCCGGATTCTTTGGGGGAAGCCATGACTGTTAAAGTGGCAAGATTCTGCTTTAAATGTAAGGTGCAGATGTGGCCTTATTCTGGAGTTCACGAGAAACTCTAAATTTAAAGAATCCTCTGGATTTTTTAAACTGTTCTTTAAATTTGAAAATGGTTCTTCACCTTTTTTGGTGGGATGTGTGTTAAAGGTTCAATAGCATTAATGAAGTTAAGCTGTTCTGGTGCAGAACTCAGGTCCCATTTGCACTATACATTTCAAGCAGAACCATACCATTTTAAACAGTCATGGCTGGGAACTGTAGTTTGTAAAGGTTGCTGAGTGTTATTAGGAGACCTCTATATCCCTCAGAGCTACAGCTCCCCCAGTGGTTTATCAATCGTTTTCCCAGGGAACTCTGGGAATTATAGCTGTGTGAGGAGAATAGGGGTCCCCTATCAGCATCTTCAACATACTACAGCTCCTCAGATTCCTTGGGAGAAGCTATGATTGCTTGAAGTGGTATAGCAGTGCTTTAAATGTATAGTCCAGATGGGGCCTCACATAGGGGGAAAAGATACAGGCAGCTGAATCTAAGATACATTCAACTTGTGTGTGCTTGTGTGGGTGTAGAAAAAAGAGCCAAAGTAATTAGTTTAGCGTTAGAGTCTTTGTCAAAAAGACTACAAACGCTTCTCTGAAAGAAAAGAGAATCGAAAGGAGACAACAGATTTTCCCGTACGCAGATTCATATAGACATATACAGAGGATTGTCTAAACCACAGAACAAAAGCTTAACAACAAAAAGAGAGAGAGTTTTCAAAAGCACAGCAGCTCCCTCTGCTTGGTTGGTTGTTTTGCTGGTAAATGGACAAGCTGTTGTCTTTCATAAAGGGAGAAAGAACTAAAGGGGGAAGAACGTAAAATAAACTCTCACAATAAACAAGAGAAATACCTCGGGAGAATCCGCCAATAATAATTTAAAGCCCAAGCGAGCTGGGAGTGAAAGATCTCTTTGGCCAATAACGGTTGGTTCGCTGTTAGACTGAGAGTTGGAAACACTCCACAAAGCTTCTGGGGCTTGAAATTTGCTGTCTACATTTATTGTTTGCCTGGAGGAGACAATGGATTCATGGATGAGTTTTTCATTTCACCGGCACAGAGAAAACCAAAGCTCTTCGAGTTAGTAATTCACATGCGCAGGTATGGTTTTTTTTTTTAAATTATGCATGGTGTGGACAAAGCGAATAATCTCTCTTCTTCTTCTTCTTCTTCTTCTCCCATAACCCTACAGCTTGGAATCACCCAAAGACACTGACCAGCAGTGGATCCAGGTCAGGAAAAAGTAAAGTATTTCACACAATTCGTACAGTAGGGCCCTGCTTTACAGCGCTTCGCTTTACAGCGGTCTCAATTAGACACAGTTAGACTAAATCCCCACTCAGACGGCGCTTGTTCCGCTTTTCTGGCGGTTTTCGGGCATTGTGAGCCATTTTATTCAATGGGTTCTGCTTTACAGCAGGGGTTCGGAACGTAACCCACCTTATGAGTGGGGCCCTACTGTAATTAATTTATGAAATTCACTGCCACCAGATGTGGTGATGCCCACTAGCTCAGGCAGCTTTAAAAGGGGATTAGACAAAATCACAGAGGAAAAAAGCTATCAAGAGTCATGATGGCTATATGGAACCTTCTGGTATCAGAGGTTGTACGCCTCTCTGATCCAGTGGGAGAGGCAGTGTGGAACAGTGGTTAAGAGTGGTGGACTAGGACCAGGGAGATCAAGGTTCAAATCCACTCAACCCATGAAACTCTCACTGGGTGGCCTTGGGCTGCTCAACTTCCCTTAGCCTAACCTACCTGAGAAGGTTGTTGTGAAGAGAGAGAGTGTATGAATGTGTGTTGGAGGAAAGACAGAATATAATTGTAGGACAGCCTTTGCCAACCTAATGCCCTTCAGCAGTTTTGGACTACATCTCCCATCAGTGAGTGCTGGCTAGGGCTGATGGGACGTTGTAGTCCAAAACTGCTGGAGAGTACTAGGATGACAGGCTGCAGTAAGAAATAAAACTATTTATCTTCATACCCTGATTGTGGGCTTCCGGGTTGGCCACAGTCAAAAACAGGACGCTGGACTAGATTGACCTTTGGTCTGATCCAGCAAGGTGCATGGTCACATGCGCAAAGTCTACTGGATGAACAGGTCTCTACGTATGGGCGTATTGTTTTAAAATTTATCTGCTGGTGTTTTCTGTGTTGTTTTTACTGTATTTTGTGCCATTGCCACAAGGCATGTGTGGAATGATGATTAATAAATATCTTTTTAAAAAAAAAAACAGGACTCGGGAAAAAGTTGCATTTCCTCATGGGCAACCTCCTGGGGATGTCATGCCAGTGGTGGGTGGGGCCAGAGGCAAAGTGGGGGTACAATATAAGTCTTACTTTTGTACAATTCCAGCTATGCAAAAGTCAGAGGTTTACACACAGACAAACGCATTCACAAGTCTCCAGCCTCCCTTCAGACAAGACAGAGAGTGCTCAAGAGGGAAGCGCTTGACGAATAGGAGGCTGTCCTAAGTCAAGAATGACAGAAGAGTGGGAGGAGACAAAAGGGGCTGACAGTGGACAAGTCTGAGCAGAGTCCAGGCAGTGAAAAATTCCACACATGGTAGATATGGGAGCAATATTTCCAGGAGCAGACAGGAAAAGAACCATTTGAAATCACTAACTCTGGTTATTTCCCATTCAGCTGGAACTAAAGGCCAGGAAAACAGAAGAGAAGGTGGCTGGGGGAAAGAAAACAGAAGGAGAAATGGGTATGGTGAAACTGTAGGAGATTGGAAATAAAGGAATAGAATAATATTATACAAGTACTCATCACCGACCCCTTTAACCAGAGGAAATTCCCTTCTAGGTTGTGACTATACTGGACAATTCCCTTCCCCTCCAATATTCAAGCTTTCTACCACAGCAATAACTACATCACACACTTTTACGAGAACTTCAGCATATCATCTGGAAACCAAATGCTGTTGCACGTGGAGAAAAACGTGCACACATTAAAATTCCCGGCTCAGAGCTGGGCTACAATGCACAGGCCTTGTATATAATTCTTACCCAATGGAAAAGAAAAAGCTGTCAAAGAGTCCTGTGGCACCTTAAAGCCGAACACACACTGCAACACAAGATCTATGGGCCAGCGCTCCTGAGGCAACACTTGTAGCTGACAAAGTGGCTTCTGGCACACATAAAATTATGCCACAATATATTTGTCAGGCTTTAAGGTGCATGCGAGATCAACATTTTTGCTGCAAGTTAGACATGGCTATCCATTTGGAAATGGGTTCACAATTAATAACATTCACGTATATTTATGTAAACAATTGTAGCCTGCTGTTCAGCCAAGGCTCCTATATATTTCACTTTAAATAAAATAAAAATGAAGCTGTTGCAGCCAAACCAAACCAGCCACTAAAACTCAAATTTCTTCCTGAATTGTCAGTGGTCAAGTCTGGTCTTTCTCTCCATATCCACATTTTCTGAAACGGTACATTGTTATCATCCTATCTTGCAAACACAACCGGGGTGAGGAAAAACGCTATTTTGCAACTCCTCCCTATTTTTTAAAGTTAAAAACATGAAGTTTTGATCCACAATGTTGAAATTCTCGTGGGGAGCCTCATTTCCAGGAGAAACATAGGAGACTAAAGTTATACCATCCTCACGAGAGGTCAGTAGGTGGAAAGGTGCCTTGGGGGACACCCTAAAAGAGAGAATGCTGCTTACAGCTATGTTTCAACTGCAGAGACTGCCAGCTCAAATGGCTTAAAAAAAAGTTTATCCAGAATATTATTTAGATAAATACACCCTCCCCTCCCTGGTGGAATTTGGCTCTCCCAACTGTTCATCTGGCTCAGACCTCTCTGCAGTAGCACAGTGCACGTCACAGACAGAAAGCTGCAGGGAGGGATATTAGTGGGAGGTTTATGAACAGTATGCTGCAGCTCTGATCCTACCATCGCCAGATGGCTTCAGCTCTATCACTTACTGTTTATTAAAAAAAAGAGAAGCCCCCCCAACTGATAAATGAAGCATTCGCTTGCAGAGAAGAGACACCAACAAGTGTTTTAGATTAACAAATTCAAAACACAAAAGGGGAACTGCAGTAGCCCTGCTTCAGTTCCAGTGGTGGGCAACTCATTCCATGTAGCAACTTGACAAAGATCCACATCATCCCATGCGCTAAAGAACCACCCAGCCTGTTCAATTGGGCTCCGAGGAGCATGATGTAGTTGGGGACGAGCATGTAAAGATGTGCATCTACTCCTAGACATGGCCCTCTCTTGTTGGACCAGAGCAAATGTTTGCCCTGACTTTCTATAGCCTTATCAACACAATTCAATACAATAGCATAATGCCAACATCACTTGGAAGCTGTCTCCATCCTTATGATCCATGACAATCCCTATAGTTTGTCAAGAAGTGTTTCTAATCTAGGGCTCTCTAAGAATTAAGGGTACCTAGAGAGACGTTTTCAGTGCCTGTTCACCAACCTCAGACCTCCTTTCAAGCAGAGGTCTGAAAAAAACATGATGGGAAGCAGAAGCAAGGCAAGACATTTTGTGGACAGGGATAATGGGCACAGGGTTCCTTCAGTTGCTGATATAGAAAATATTTATGTGTTAGTCACCCTGAGGCTTTGAAAAACTCAGCACACATCTAAAGGGATGTATATTATGTTCTATGAAGATGCAATGACTTGCAATAAGGAATGCTTGGCATCTTTCCTCCCACTGGGGTCTTTAGATGGGGTTGGTGCAAGTCAGTCACTCCAACATCACATTGCATTTTGAAAATGCTTGCAGAGAAGCAGGCAGGAAATGCATGAAAGCACATGCCACTGTATTTTCAAATGAGCTTGACCATGACCATTAGCCACATGAGCTGTCAAGGTCCTGCACACTTTGAACAACTTGTATCTTGTTCTCACAACTGGCCTTTCTGACAAAATGAATAAAATGCATCTTTACTCAGGGTTGAAAGGGTGAGATGATTTGAGCACAAGCGACACACCTCACAAAGATCTTGGGACCCCGTCAGCCATTCATGTGCCCAAAGATAACACCTGACCCTCCAACAACTGCAGCTTTTTAAGTTTGTGGCTTCAGGCATCCAAGAGGAAACACCTTCCATCATAAGCCCAATGACAGCAAAGCATTTAATGAGGTCAGGTTAAACAGTTGGATGTGGTAAACACGTTCAAATCCCCACTCAGCTATGAAGCTGACTGGATGGCCTTGGACAAGTTTCTGTCCTTTCAGCCTCACCAGGTTGTAAACAAAGCCAACACTTACAGAGCATTCTGTACATCAAAAAGCAGCACAGTTATGAATAGCTGATGAACATCACCACAATTATTATACTGGAAATATGAATGGAATTAGTGCCAAAACTAAAAATGCCCAGGTACAAATTTCAGTTGGTTCCACATGTAACAACCTTGAGTGAGCAGCCGCAAATCGTGTGAAAGCTTTGGGGATGCTGAGGAGAAACTTGTTTTACTCTTGATTGTAGGCACTCAGTTAAGCTTGTAGTCTCTTCTGTGATTCATTCATTGCTATAAACCCAGCTGTAGCTCCTGTGTACTTGGGGAGCGGGGGGGGGGGAAGGAACTCCACAAAAGTTCAATGCATGGCACTCTTTCTATGAGTAGAGAAGCACTCATTCTCTAATCCTTGCCTACAATGATGCCTCTTTCCCACAAAAGGAATAAATAAGCTGCTTAAGTATAAGTAAAATTCAAATGGTGCTGCAATGGGCTGGATACATGCAATGCCAGAAACCTGCTTGCTGATCAAGGAGGACTAGTCTGGGAACTGAGGGGGAAGTACCTCCCCCCCTTGGCACCAATCTTCTGTCAACTAGGACGCAGCACTTCCCCAAGTTTAAGACTGCAGCATCCAAGAACTCATTCTCTTCTCATGTAGAAGCTGGATCACTACCTGTGATAAAAGAGGAAGCTGTTGCATGTATGGTGCTCCGCACATGCACTGTGTGCTGGATGTGCGGCTTTAAAATAGTGTCTGCTGTCACATTCCAATTTAATCAGTTGTCAGCTATAAAATTAGCCGCCTCTAGAACCGCAGGGGCGATCCTCAAATTCTATAGGACAGTAGGGGGATACTTAGCCTCTCCAGCTTTGAAAATATTTCAAAGCAAAGTCATCTCACAGATTACTTATGGGGCGGCTATCTGGGGATGGACGGTCCCCTTGTTCCCAACGTTAGAGGCCATTCAAAATAACTTTCTCAGGCGCTTGCTATCTGTACCACCTGGTACCCCGGCTGAGTTTATGAGAGCCGAAACCGGCCTACTCCCAGTTTCAGCAAGGATACATGAAACACTCCTGACATACTGGGCCGCACTACCGAATTCAACATCTAAGGTATTAGCAAAGGCATGTTTTGATGTGGCAATGGTAGAGAAACACTGGCTCACAAAATTCAAATTGGTTCTATCCCACTATCATATTCCAGTTCAATCAGTTCTCTCTCTGCATAAGTTCAACTTTCGGGCCCAGATAGAGAGAAACAGTGTTTGGCGAGATAGACTGGCTATCTTAAATTCCAAGTTCTCAAGATGGTATGGTATAATTAAAACCAACCATCTAAGGGCCAAGTATTTGTCTTATCCTCTACCTATACAGATTAGACATGCTTTTACCACCTTGAGATTTCAATCTATGCCCAGCGCCATCGTAACAGGCAGATACCATCAGATTAAATATGAACAAAGACTATGTTTCTGTCATCTAGGGAAGGTGGAAGATCTAAACCACTACTTATTTGAATGCCCGATCTACACACATCCTAGATCCAAATATCTTGACAGTCTGATAACCTACCCTAGACACGAGGAGGACGATCGTTTAGTTTTTTTCCTATTAGCAGACAATAACTTTCAAATCACCTATTCTGTGGCGCATTTCACCCTCGCTGCTCAAAAGCTGAGGACAAAATTTCTGATTACCACAGGATCACAGAAATAAATGAGGTGTACTTATAAAATTGTTCATACTCTAACTATAATCGCTAATTACAGCCTAATAAAGATAGGTCCATGAGATATTCATAGACCTTATAGATAAAGGTTTTATTGTGGCATCCCGCGTTGTTATAGTTTTAAATGTCAAAGTTTTATTTTAGACTCAGTCAATTTTAATTATTCTCAAATTTTGAAGTTTTTATTGCTGTATTTGTTGTATTTATATTTGTGCTGCGACGGCCTATGGCCTGCAATAAACTACCTACCTACCTACATTCCAATTTATAATTCCCCATTTAAGAACAAAAGAAGAGCCCTACTGGATCGGACCAATGGCTCATCTAGTTCAGCATCCTGTTCCCACAGGGTCCAACCAGATGCCTGTGGGAGACGCACAAGGAGGACATGAGTGCAAGAGCACTCTCCCCTCCTGTGGTTTCCAGCAACTGACTCCAAAAGTGGAGGCAGACCATAGCCATCATGGCTAGTAGCCACTGATAGCCCTGACTTTCATGAATTTCTCTAATCCTCTTTTAAAGTTATCCAAGTTGGTGGCCCTCACTGTCTCCCGTGGAAGCAAATTTCATAGTTTAACTATGCGCTGTGTGATGAAGTACTTTCTTTTGTCTGTCCTGAATCCTCCAGCATTCAGCTTTGTTGTTCATTAATTTTTGCTCTCATTTTCCTGACCTCAGTCCCTGGAAAGGAAGCAGGCTATAAATCTAAATGTAATCAATCCATTTGCTTGGGGGAATTTCCCAAAGCCGCTGAGAACATCCATTCTAGGTCTCTTCTTCCCTCGGAGGAAGGAAAAAGGCCACACAAGTCCCAGAACAGATTACCTTTTCTGCCTGTGTGTCTTCAGTTCCCCTGGGAAGGCAATTGCCAAAACCAGCCTTGCTTTCCAGTCAAGCACCTCCCTGAAGAAAAGGCAGGGCTGGTGATGTCAAGGTCCGTTTAACTTCTTGCAAGTATGTCTGCATCCTCCAACAAGAAGCTGAGGCAAGAGACTCCCTAAGCAGTTATAGCTGCTCCTGCAAACCCAGTGGGGATGAAATCTTTGTCAAGTAACAGCAAACTGTTCGGTAAACAACACAGCTTCTTCCTTGGAATAATTAAGCCAGCTTTCTTGCTCCTACCCAGAGACATAGATGCTACGCGTCTGACACTAGCAAACCTTTCTATTAAAAAATCCAACACTCAACATGCTGTTTAAAACTGTAAATTAGATTTGTGTGTGTCTTGCATTAACACCAGGAATGTATTGGGGGGGGGAGAGCTAGATCGGGTTTAGAAAAAGAAACGAGGCCAAGGTTTTTGGTAGGCTTTAAACCAATGTAAGAAAACAGAAGTGACGTTTCACTTTATTATTGCATTTATATTCCACTTTTCCTCCAAGAAGCTCAAGGTGGCATACATAGTTCCCCCCCCCCTCCATTTTATCCTCACAACCACCCTGTGAGGTAGATTAGGCTGAGAGGCAGTGACTGGCCTAAGCTCACCCAATGAGCTTCATGGCTGAGTGGGGATTTGAACCCTGGACTCTTCAGGTCACAGTCCCAACACTCTAACAACTTCACCACACTTTGCCTCCAGCAGCTCAGAAGGAAGATGTGGGGCAATGGCTATCCCTTGGTTGCTCCAACAACTGGTAAGCAAAGGTCTCAGGCCATGGGGTTTCCATTTTTAGTGATCAACACTTAATACCCATTCAATAGACCTGCCTGCCACACATCAATCTAACCATCTTAAACCTCAAGCAGGGGAACAGGCTACTGGAGCCAGTGTGGTGTAGCGGCTGGAGTGTCAGACTAGGATTGACAAAACCCAGACTGAAATCCCTGCCCAGCCACAAAGCTCACTGAGTGACCTTGGGCCAGTCATTGTCTTAGCCTAACCAACCTCACAGAGTTGCTGTGAGGATAAAATATAGGATGTGTGTGTGCATGTATGCACATGTGTGTGGGGAACCACGAACATCGCGTTGACCTCCTTGGAGGAGTGGTAGAATACAAATGTAGTAATGTCATCCCATTGGCAAATGCAGCCTGCATGAAACAGGTACCTCAGATGCAGACTACCTGTTCAGTCTGTTACATACTGTTATGGCTGCTTCAGGCATTATCATCATTACCATTATTGTTTTGGCCAGAGGAATCTTAAAACCCTCGCCTGAATCAGCATCACATACAACTCTTCTCTCATAGGGCAGCCTGAATACAACATCATGATATTACTAACATTTATACAGAGCTTTTTGACTGTGCAAAGTGTTCCACACACATTATCTCGGAAACCCTTACAACCAACTTTATAGGGTAGATCAGTATTATCCCTGTATAGCAGCTGGCAAGGGAAGGAAGCTGAGACAGAGAACAGAGGCTTGCCCAAGAACCACCCAGCGAGTGGCTACGGTGAGGATTTGCACTGGAGACTTCCTGGAACGCAGCAGCCCACATCTTTGCCTGTTATGCAGTTCCACTCAGTTATGATAACCTTATTCCCAATTTATAGTTGTTTGCATCAGCTGCTGGGTTCCACCCACATTCAATTACCTGACCTTGCTTCTCTTCTTCAGCTTAGCCTCTCCATTCTTCCAATACTGTCCTCCTTGTTATTTCTATTTCTCTTGCTCATTTGCCTCCTTTTCCATTTTGCCTCATTTTTTTCCCTTTGGGATTTTCTCTCTTCTCACATTGTGTCCTGGTGGCATGCCCTCCTTTTGCAAGACCCTTATTGAAACCTAGAGTTTTCCTCCTAGTAGCCATCTGTACATCTGCAAATCAGCAAGACCTGTTATTTACAGTTTATGGCACGTTTAAATTTATTATTTTATTTAACTTACTCCTTTCCCTTCCATTTTCTACTGTGTCTTGTTTTGTTAAGACTATAAGTTGTCACCAAATACGTGCTCTGAATTTGTACCATACCTGGCACAATATTAGGCACTAGGTGAAAATGGCAAGGCTTTAGCCACAAGACAGCAATTCACAATTCACAAATAAAGCAGCCCTGTGGCCTCGCTTCCCCACAGGGAAGGGGAGTAGGAGAATCCTACTTCATAAAGGTGTCTGAAAACAAAAACAGGGGCATACAACAGTTTGCAAGCTTAATGAAGTGTAGTCCTTCTGTTATGCTCTTACAGAGCTGAAGTGTATGTTCCTCGATGTGAGACAGGCATGACCACTGGCAGATCTTATTGGATTTGACAGCAGGCACACCATATAGTCTGAATACCATGGGGAAAAATTCAAAACTAATAAAACGCTTCTGCTCCCTTTCACCTCCCCACAACTGAGAAAGGGGTCAGCTCCATTTACAGGGGAATCCTCTATAGAAAGTGATCTCGGCTACAAGGCTGAGAAAGACCTTGTTCTGACATTCTGGAGAGCTAGTGCCAGCTTGGGGTAGATGCTATTTATTGGTGCAATTTCCTATTAAGGCAGCTTAAAATCAAAACAGTTCTAACCCTAAACAAAATTCTGGTTTATCTGAACTTAAAATGGCTAGACTGAATATCCCCTTTTTCTAGACCCCCTTCCAATTTAGGCAGCTTAAAATTCTCAAGTGATATTTAACTTAGCACCAAGCAACACAAGGAAAATGTATCAACATGCTCAGAACCCCAAGGTTCACAGAAGTACAAAAACCATCTTTAAAATACGAACAGTCCTATGAAGGTCAAACATGCTCAGTAGCCACAGAATGCTGAGTATCAGTGAGAAAATAAAAAGTGAAAACTGAGGACAAGTGGTGGTGGTAAAAGAATGGAGAGGAGTGGAATAGCCTGCAGCATAGTACTTTCTTTAGGGATCCATTCACCAAATGCATTCATCATCCCTTTTCCCAAACCTTAGGATCTTCTACTTATCCAAATGGCAAACCGAGATAACAGGACTGTTATCCACATAATTCATATTGAAATATTCGTCATATTATGTCATTGTTCCTGAGAACGTCTCCTAAAGCTTGGAGCTGAAGTGAAGATTGTCTAGGGCACATGTAGCACCCATTGCTTTCTGTTTTAGGCAAAGTGAACAGCAGGAAAAGTCTGGCGCTCTGTCTCTTGGGCCAATCACTTTATGCAAAAGGGAAGAGGGACAATCCAATTAGACCTTCTTGATAACTCCAGGATGGGGATGTGTGTGGGGGGAGTCAGCTCCTAGAACTAGCTCTTACTAAAATATTAAACCAAAGTATCTCACTGGATATGATTCCTGGATTGCAAAACTACCCCAGCATAAATTGAGCAGACACATAAAACAAAACTGAACTTGAACTGAAAAAGGTATTTCTTGTTTTTAAAAAAGAAAAGAAAACCCATGAAGACAAGACAGAACAACACACAGTACAAAAGAGTAATTATATTTCAAAATAAAAAGAAAAGAAAAACGTTTTACCGGCTATTTTGGAACTTCTTTCCTGTAAAAGGAGACTGGTTTAGAATAGAACAGGACCAGATCTTCTACAAACCAGCAGATTGGGTACAAACACTCAATAAGAATCATTTTAGCAACTCAGGACAAGAAACCTTTGACACAGTGTTCATGACAATAAAATTTCTTTTAAAAAAACATGAAAGGTCAGAGGATGTGAAGGAATCACAGGAGTTAAAACTAAAACAGGGAAAAAGATACCAAAAGAACAAAAATCCCCACAATATCTAAACAGGTAACCATTGTTCTCGGACAGCCAATTCCAAGTCAAGACTATCGCCAACAGTTCCTGAAAGCCGATAATGGCTGTCTCCATCTTTTCCACGTCATCCAGGGATCGTATCCTTACGCAGACCCCTCTTCACTTTTTAAAAGTTGCTGTTTTGTGAGAGGGGCTCACTTATATATATATTTATATATTTGCAATTCATGTACAAGTGCTACCAAGAGAGACCATCACCTCATGGCTGGATGGCGAACACGGGGATTTCACAATGGCTGGAAGCTCTCTCACTCTCTCAAAAGTCTAGATATTAATCCCATTGATGCTCCCATTAGTGGGCTTCATTTCACCAAGGCAGACTCTTCTTTCCGCCCATTCCTCTATATCATTTCCGAAACAAAACAGAGCATCCTCTTTGCTCTGATTATGCCTGATTTCTTGTTCGGTGCTGTCAGGCCAAACATTGTCTCTTTTTTGCCGTAAATTCCACTTAGCACTGTTGGGATCTGTTGTCTCGGGCCGGCACCTGGCCAACCCCTCAAGTTCTTGACTCAGCCAAGTCAAAGGGAAACACACAGACAATGCAGCAACAGGGATATATTAGACTGAACAGTCCCCCTTTACCCAAAAGTCCACCCCTCCCCATTTGCCCCTAAGTTTACTTGTTGCTGATTTTTTTGTTTTTGATTTTTTTAAAAGTCTGCATGTCCCAAAGCAGTCTTTCCCCCCACCCGCCCCCACAACAGAGTAAAAAGCTCCACAGGTTGCATCATCTACCTGGTGGTCAAGGTTGGAAAAGCAACTGCTTCCATTGCTACTTCCATTTTTTCTTTTTTTAAAAAAGCCACAAACGTGCACATGGGGTTGTGCGATGGGGTCCACCTTTAGGATTGCTTCAGCCTCTTGCGTGGGGGTCCCAGAAAAGGGCACTGTGCAGAGGCCAATGAACGATATGCCTCAGCCACCAAATGAGGGTGAGAGACGACCATCGACTTCCAGCCTGACGTCTCCATGACATCAGAAGCATGGCTGTAAACAACCAAGAACCCAAGATTACCAGTTTGGAAAGGTGCACGGAACATGTAACAGTGAAAAGCTGAACACACCGAAAAAGAAGTGCATAAGCTACTGATACTTCCACTTCAGGGTTTCTGTACCTGCTTTTATGTCTTATTTAAAGACCTCACTAACTGGTGTAGATACTCTTCAACAGTACAATACAAACAAGTTGATGCTATCTTGGCCTATGAGAATCACGTTTTCAGGGTTTGTGTGTTCCCACTTGAACCCCAAGTTGGAGATGAATATTTTGCGTGTAACTATTCGAATTCAGATACAGTGGGAGCGTCTGGTCCTTCCCCCTCCGTTTGCCCCCTACTTTAGAACTCAAAGCAGTTCTAAAAGAAACATCCACGTCACCAGAGAGAGAGAGAGGATATTTTGCACTTACTGTCCACTCGTGGTACTGCACTACTACTTGACATGCCTCCCTTCTTTTGCAGGATTTGCATTTGAGGTTTCCTGTTTATTTCCCCAGGATGCTTAAGAGAGACTGAATATGAACGCAGCTAATGCTGTCCTTGACACAGTTAGGCAGAGTGCCCTTTCTAAAAGGTCCTCCCTCCATATTCCTTGCTAAGGAATATACAAAAGCCACTACTTGTCTTTTCAGACCAAGGGCAAACAGAGGAACAGCAGCAGTTTACTCTCCACTGAAGTGGAGTTATAAGTTAATATGGGAAGAAATTACTGATGTTTGAAGAAAAAAAAGAAGGTGGAGGTGCACCAGTGAAACAAATGGGAAGTGGGATTTTTTATTTTTGGGGGGGGGGATGGACCAGCTTTAGGTGGTGATTGGAGCCCTTGAACACAACCTACAGTAAGAGAAGTGCAATGGGGCTTCTTTACTCCCCAGGGTTCTGCGTGCCAGATTTCCCAGACTCAAGGGAAAAACAGGGAAAGCCTACTTACTAGTTGATGAAGTCAACTGCCTGAGTTTTTAGCTGGTCAGCACTGTGTAGATCAGCCAAGATTAGGATCTCCGCTGCATTTTCTACTGACAAGTTGCTGCATAGAGCATCCTCGCACATCACCTTCAAGCGTTCCAAAGCATACTACAAAAATGTACAGAGAGATACTGAAATGAAGTTGCCCAGAAAGAAGAAAACTGAAAAAAGGCTGCATTGTTGAGGTCGGTTCCATATGGGTAGGTTTTATCACCACTATTTTGAAAAGCGCACACAAACATTTTTGTAATTGTGGTGCCCCACTCCCCTCATCCTATGATGTTTCTGTACTGATAAGTCTTCTGCTTGCTGGAACATACATTCCAAGTCTTTCACAACACTTCTGTAACAATAAAATTACACAAAGACAATATATACAAAGCATGTTATATTTTTTCCAGTTGTTCAGTAAGAATGTTCTAAAGCACAAAATGCAAGACCCACTGCATAGAAGCCTAGGGAGGGAGGGGTAGAAAGGTGTATATTCTGGGCACCTGTTAGCGTTCCTCACAAAAGCATAGAATATGCTATCTGACAAACAAACAAGCCTTCTGGCTGTAGACAAAAAACTGGAAACTCCTTTATCATCCATTGGTCGTTTTGCCAAAAACATTCAAAATGAGTGCCAAGCCTAAATAACAGAAGCATAATTATGCAAAATTGTAGTAAGTAGTCCGCATAATTTATTCTGTTTGTATAACTTTGGAGGGTTGGGCACAGGGAACATACAAGCCCAATAAAGCAGTCCATATTGTGCAGCTGGACCAAACGTCAAAGTAGCCTGGTTCTTCAGGTGCAACAGCATCCTCTTCCATCCTTTTTAATAACACTTTTGAAAGACAAAGCCTAACTCTCTAATGGCAGGTCTCCAGGGTTTAGGATATGCACTGTGTTTTGTTTATAGTATAATTACGTATTTTCCCCAAGAGACTGGAGGAAGACAGAACAAGCTGTTCCCAAGCCTCTCGGGCAAGTATTAAGAGGTTTTATGTGCTACCATAAAAGGTTTTGCTTTCTGTTCTCAAAAAGACACCCGGGGATGTTTAGGGGGAAAAAGAGCTATATAAAAAGTCACAACCTGCCCTACTCCACACAATTAAAGCCCCCTCAACTTTACTGACTAATCATTGTGTTGGGCAATTGCTGTTGCTGGGTGCGGTTGAAAATTCTCTTGCCACTAAGCTAGTCCCAGAGGCCAATATGGGCTTTTGCTGTACGAGTGTGCAAGACTCACTTAGCATCAGCTGACTAGTGTGTTGTGATTGGTGGGGAGGGACACACATTCTAACTTGCATGGGGATAACTTTATATCCATTTCCCCCCTCCCAAAGTTCTCTGCTGCAGTACACTCCACCTTAAATTTACTATACTTCTGTTCTTTCCTGAATAAATATGGCCCACCCCACAAGGGCTTTTTCACTGTTTATTCTGCTGACCATTTGGACTACAGCTGGAAAAATAATTCCAGCTCATAGAAGCCCAGCCTCTTCAGCTCTGACCTTGGACCTAACCTGCCACACATGTGGGAAAAAGTGGCACAAAACCTCCCAACCTCATGCAGAAAGGGCTGTTGTGATGTAAGAGCATCATCGCAGCCTCTAGAACTTGCAGGCGTCCCTCTCCTGAGGAAATGAGAGGTTGCCCCAGAGGCCTTTACAATGAGGCAGTGACATCTCATTTCACAGTGAGAGGGACACTTCATTCTTTTTAATTAAGTCAGTGCTGGTCCAGGAGATGGTACTGACGTACTTAAATGGCAACTGTGTGAGAGGGGCACATGCTGCTTTCAACAGTACAGGCACCCCTCTCTCTCTGTAATGGGAGGGGTCTCCCTAAAGGTCTCTGTGTTGTCCTAGGAGCCTTCAGGGCAGATTCTCATCACCTGGTGGGACAGGCAAAAAAGTGGTGTTCATCTCCTTCTGCCCTGTTTCTCCTCTTGTGGGGCAACATCTTGAGGCTGGGCCAAAGTACTAGGAGGAGGGGTGGTGGCAATGACATCACAGATGACCCAGCCCTGAGCATCTTGGCAGGGGTGGGATCTGGCTTTCCTCAAGCGCAAGTAACTGGTCATCCATGCTGTACAAAGGGGGCTGGAGAGGCCAAGAAAACCTCTCAAAGTGTGTCTGAAGACCAAGAGTGAATTCGGTAAGACATCAGTGGTATGTTTATGACAGGAAGTCACCACTACTCCAAGAGATGAAAATTCCTCTTTGGTTTGGGGAAAAAGTACCCTCATTTCTGAATATGAGACAGTACAAAACAAAAGGCGTAGGTATCTAAAATAAATACAGAGATGCTGATGCCACAGTCTCCATGCTGGTTCTCTCCCTTTTTGTAAAAGAGAAAAAAGTCAATGGCTGGCCAGCCAAGCATCCTGTGTACCTTGTCAGCAGCTGCAAGCAGATCATCAGCCATTTTATCGAGGTTAGGTGCCTTCCCCGTGTAAATGAAACACATCATTTCTTTAAAAACTTCAGGTTCCACGTCATTGATTTCAACTCGATTCTGCACCAGAGGAGAGATGAAAATTATTCTTCTGACAACAGACCCTCTCCTTCCCCAAATCTCTCTTTTGGGGCTAAGTGGAACTATGTGAAGAGAGAACATAAATATTTAGGAAAGAACATGCAGGAGAAACAGAAAAATTTCAGTCTCCTCTGCCTCCTCCAACTACAGAAGGCAACTTATTGAGACTTCTTTAAACCTTGCTTTTCCACAGGCAGTGACAAGAAGCCAGCATTTATTGTTACGTAAATATCATCTTTAATAGCAGAACTGTGAAATGCTGGCAAAGTAGGAGTATTAACTCCCTCTATAGTACTTCCTAAATTTATTTTCTGTCCCATCCCAAAGGTTCAGGGGGGTTACCATATGACTGTCTCTCAAATCTTATATTTGCAGCAAGGCTGCAAGGTAGGAATGGTGAAAAAACAGAACAAAAAAAATCAACTAGTAAGCTTCTTAGCCAAACAAGTCTCAGACTTGCATCCTGTGTTCTAGGCTCTGCCTCCTTCAAACATAAAACTGGAAGTCAAATGTCCAGCTACAGTGACATTTTGGTCTCATGCAAAAACTAAAAGGATAACAGTGCTGGCCTATAATCCACATTGGGGCAATATGTTTATTAGACCAACCAAAATATCGCACAATAGCATGCAAGCTTGCAAGTTCTCCAAAACTTGATGAAGGTCCCTGGAGAACTCACACACTATTATGTGATATTTTGGTTGGCATAATAAAGATATTGCCCTAGTATAGATTTTGTTTTCATTGGCAGTGTTTGTTCCCCAGACACTCCTCCGTTCAAGACCTAGCTATCTAAGATGCAGTTCACAAAGTCAGCTCTCTGTTCTTTCTTCCCAGAGCAAGATGCCTTGTCAACCTGGACACATAACAGAAATACATTTTATTTCTGCTTTGAGCCTCTGTGCTGAGCAAGACTTTTGTGAGTGGAGGTCAAAAGTCTGCAATATTTTATAAGCTACAAGCTGGGTCAACCAAGAATCATTTCAGCTGCTTAGTATCTCCCAGTCTATAGCCCAATAAATGGCTCTTCATCATGACCAGAAAGCTGCTCTGTTCACTTACCTTTTTACTCTCTTCCATTTCATGTTCAAACATAGCACTGAATACCGGAGAACGTGCTGTGGCCGAAGGGGAAGGGGGTGGGGAGAAGAAGAAGAAGATTGGGAAGGATGGAAAAGAACACCACAAAATGCTATTAAAAACAACGTGGACAGATAACCTTCCTCTCCAGAGAGGAACTGACACAGACAATCAGTACCTTCAAATAAAGGTACCAATGTAAGGAAATGTCAAAAATAAATAAAATGCTCATGAGATAAATGTTATCAAATGTCTTCCTAAGGGCATATGCACACTACAGAAAGTAAACCAGTTTAAAACTAGCTTTTTCATGCCATCCACTCCCCCCCCCAAAAAAAACAAAGTGTGGGGCTGGCAATTGCAGTTTATCAAGGATGCAGACCATTGAGACATCATCAGCTCCATTCCCTCCCATTACAGCTCTGAGAGTTCCTCTTCAGGAAGACATGGTAGTTAAACCAGCTTGCAGCAGGACATATACAGGCCTGTGGGCACATTGTTTCATAGTACTAAATGATAATGATAACAAACAATCCACTCCCAGGCAAACACATTTCTGCACCAAGAAAAGCTGGATTCTGCAACATGTCTAAATATGCAAGTTGAACTAAAGTTACCACCTTGGATTACTCATTCTGATTTTGTTAGCCAGCCTAAAGGGTAAAACCTATGTGGGGCACTGAAGTCTACTCCCAACCACCAGAAAGCTTACTAAGCAATCTGTCTGGCTTCTGTGATAGCAGCAGGAATTGCCACACTTTGCAGTCGTAAGAATTAGAAACTTGCCTTTAAAAAAAATAAATACTGAAAGCTGAATGGCATCCTGAGGTTCCATAGAACTGCAGCATATACAGCACACAGATATGTCCAAGAAGACCTCTGGCAAAGCAGATTTTACAATTTGCACCTTTCCCCCATATCATTAACTGTTAGCCTTTTTGTCTGATGTTTCTGTATGACAAATTCCCACTGTCCCTCATCTTTCTCCTGGTTCAGCTGTTCTCATCTTTTAAGACTTTTATTTGGAGTCCCTTTCTGGAAAAAAAGGGACCTCCAAAGAACACTCATCAAGGCAGTCGACTTATCACTGATCTGTCCATCTGCCATCCTGCTAAGCCTGATGCCCACGTCAATACCGACCTGCTAATATGGCTTTGTGAGCTTGGAACTCCTGGCCTGCCACACACAGGCAGCAGTCTGTGAAGCGAGAGTTTTCCCAGAGGCCTCCCAACTCATCAGCCAAGCGGCATTCAGGTACCTTCACCATGTTCATGGAGTTCTGGCCGGAGATATTGACAGAGTCCTGTACTACACTCACCTGCAAGGAAGTACAGAGGGTCAACATCTTTACAAAAGAAGTCATAGCAACAGCAAACCTAAAGAAGTACAGAGAAAAAACAAAACAACAGAATCCAACAATCTCATAGAACTTCATATGCTGGGACTTCCGGGAAGGGTGACTTCGCTTGTGCCTGCTTTTGAGACGGGCTCCCACCTCAAAAGAAGCTTATTCAGATATAAATCAGTCAGAACATTTTTTTTTTTGACTGATGAAATTTCTCCCGGGCAGGGAGAAACGTAGAGATCAACCTCAAAAGCCTGTTTTTGTTGGGAGGACTGGATTTCATTAATTTATGAGAAAAGGTCCAGCCAGCAATGCCGGATGGACTTCCGAACAAGCTCTATCTGATTAATGCGATACGTTTATCTTTTCTTCAAAGAGAAAACGGACTAACAGGCAAGCACTCTTCTTTCTATTATTTTTTTTACTTGGTTTAAATTGTTGCAGCAAAAAGAGATTTGTCAAATGAATCAGCTTTAAAGAACTTCTGGGTGAGCTATAACTCTTCTCTGTTATTCACGAAATTAACAGCTTATCTCTGTTTCTATTGCAAAAAGCTGTCCTGGAAGTGCATTCTAAAGATATAAACAGAAGAGGGATTTCTATTCCGAGGAACATTATATTATCTGGGACTATTCTCTTTTTGGTCTATTTTATTTTGACGAATCTGCTTCTTCACGACGCCACTAACTGTTTTGATGCTGGGAACTAAATTTGTTTTGTATTCTTGAACATAGAGAGATAAGGCAGGCTGCTCTGTTTATACTGTGATGTCATCAAGCCTGGAATATTAACCCAATTGTTGCTGAAATAAGAAGTGGTTCTTCTTTATTTTTGTTTTGCTTTCGTGGTTTTAAAAATGGCAATCAAGAAAGTGGCTGAGAATCTGGAAGTAATTATGTTTCAGAAAATAATGGATGAGATTGAGATAACGAAACAAACCCTGCGACAGGGCAGTAAGGAGCTGAAAATTGAACTGAGCAAAATGACGCAGGAGCTTAAAGAAATAGGGGATCCTGTGAGAGAGGAGAATGAGATCAGAGATGAGAAAAGAAAAAATAAAGGGAAGATACAAGCCCTGGAGATTGGAACAAATGTGGAATTGGAAAAAGATCTGGAGTTTATGGATATTAGAAATAAAATCTACTGTTTGGAATTTAACGTTATCTCTGAAGAAATTAATGAAGATATTAGAGATAAAGTTATCAATGGCTTGGATAATCTTCTGGACTGGAATGACGTGATGGAGCTTGATATAGAGAAAATCTATGGAATTAACTGCAGCCATGTGACAATGGAAAAACTCTCAAGAGATGAGCCAGTGCATTTTGTAAAAAAGAAGAACAGAGATATGACTTTACAACAATATTTCAGCAACTTATTCAGAATTGATGGCAAGAAAATATTTGGGATAGAGGAAATTCCCATCAGACTCTTATTATATGACTATGGCTATGACAGCAAGATTATTATGGAATACTGATAATGGAAGATTGGACACTGAAATTACTGGACTTAACAGGACTATTGAAGATGGAAGATGGAATTAATATGGATAATGGAATAATGGCTATTGAAATTATTGGACCTAACAGATTTTGATGAGATGGATTAATCGATATGTTTATTTGGACTATGGTTATGACAATAAGATTATTATTATTATTAACGAGATGGATTAATCGACATGTTTATTTGGAGAAAAATTGATAGATATATTTCTTAAAGAACTGAAACCTCTCTTTGACTTTTTGTGGAAAGAATAAAGTAATGTTTATGAGATTTGATGATTAATTAAGATAACTACTGGAGGAAAGTGATTTTATAATATAATTTAAGAGACAGGATTGTTATATATTGTAGACCTATAACTGATTTGATCTGCGACAAATGGGAAGTCAACATTTTATTTTTTTGTTTAATCATTTTTGTTTTGTTTTGTTTTTTGTCTTTGAATGTTTTATGATTTTGTATGTTTTATGAAAAATTGAATAAAAATTATTGTAAAAAAAAAAAAAGAACTTCATATGCTGGGATGCTTAAGACAGACATAGCAAAGCACAGGAAAGAAAATGTTTTTCCCTCAACATGGCTGCCTATAGACTCCCAGAGACTTTGATGGATTAGAAGTTCATGCAAGGGCCCTCCTTTGGAACAGAAGATAGGACCATCCATTTCTACAGATTGGCCCATGAAATCCAAGCCGCTGAGTGCCGTGAGCACAGAACAGGAATGTCAGAGAAAGCAAATCTATTGAGCCTCCATATAACTCCAGAAGACACTAGCAAAGCTATCAAGCCACAAGCTACAAAAACCTCTCCATAGATGAATACAGAGGACTATTTATTACATGGTAACTTACAACACTGTACAGAAAAAACACCAGGGAGCCCAGTATTCTGTACAGTCTGGGTGAATCCCTTACTCTTCATTTTCTCATCAGGTATGGACATATAGTGAAATTCTCCTCCCCATTCGGCAGGCCATACTGCAGGAAGTTACCAATGTAAGTGGTCATCTCTATTCATCCAGAGTCACTAGCCATATTGTTTCCTGACCACACATCTGTTGGTCAGCTCCTAACCCTGAGCATGACCCAGGCTCCATGTCTTCAAAATAAAAAGTCTCAAGTGAACTACTTAAGAGGTTCACAACTTCCCCAGCTGGAGTTAAAAGCTAGTTCAGAGTGGTACTGTATAAAAACAAACAAAAAAAACCCTGAAAAATGGGGATGGGAAAATTGTGGCCCTCCAGATGTTGTTGGGCTCTGAACTTCTCCAAGTCCCGGCCAGCATGGCCAATAGCCAGGGATAATAGCAGCTGGAGTCCAACAGCATCTCAAGGACCACAGCTTCCCCATCCCAGCATTAGAGGGGTGCCCCTCTAATTTTCAGATTGAAATAGTTTATTTCAATCTGAAATAGTTTATGGCCCAAAACTTCAGTATCAACTGGAGGTTTGTTGGATGACACATCTTTTTTTTAATGCACCCCATTCTGAAATTGCTTTGCAACAAGAGATGGGCAACAAACAGTTCAAATCGGTAAGATTTGCAAGTCAGCTCTGAACCCCCATCTCTGAAAGTCACTGCTTCTGAAGATTTCCCCTGGATTTTATATGTGCATTGCACATATAAATATAAATAAAACCAAAACCCAAAGTTAGCCATTCACAAGTCCCAGTTATTTCAATGGAAGAGTTATGCATGTGCTTAACATCTCTCCCATAAAAATCAATGGGGCTTCAAAATGTGAGACTTTGGCTGGATTATGCCTAATACATCTGCAGTCATAAATGCTATTTTTTAAAAAATAACCCTGCTTTTTATTAAACAAAAGCTGGGCTCCTGAGAATGCTGCTCTGAAAACTGCATGGCAATCACAGAACACGAAGAAGCTGGCACCTTCCTCCTTGACACAGCAACCACTTCATTCTGGAAATAGATACCTCAAGGATCTCAGTGTAACATAGCTGGCAGCTCCACAGGTACGAGCCAGCAAAACAGGGACTATGTAAGCTCATGTGTATGAGTATCTCATAGAATCAGGCCAAACTCGACCACTGGGTCTGCCTATGTTGTTGCAGGTTGAGGAAGGAAAGCCATAGGAGAATTTAAGTGAATTTTTTGGAGACAGGCGACCCCTTTTCCTCAGCAGTATCAAGTTTTAACAGAAAGAAAAACCCTCGCAACAGTCTCCCAGCTCACCAAATGTTATCAAATCCTTAGAGAGCCTCAACACAGAGAGGGCGGGAGGGAGAAAAAACACCCTCAAACACCATTCCTGCTAAATAGAAACACAACTGTAAGCACCTGTGGCCAGGAAAGAAAAAAAAACTTAGCTGAGCATATGGCACACCTACCTAATGGCAGGAAAACATCTTAGCGTCAGCAGAAACTAGAGCAAGTTTTCATTTCTATGTATAACTTCTGGCTTCCCAGATTCATAGGCTTTTCCCTGACAAAGGCCTAATACTTTTCAAGAATGAATCACAGACCTCTGAAGGGATCCACATCTAAAGGTGTGAAGGCCTGGAATTAAACATGGTTTTTCTCCATTCCTCCCCTGCCCTTCCCCCAATTTTTCCAACAGAAAACTGAAAATGTTGGAGAACACTGAAAAAACTCCTATGATGTTATTTCCTCTTTTGGAATGAGTGAAATGCTTCTGAGACAACATCTTGCTCACCCCAAAATGTGTAGTATGAAGATTTTTATGACTGCTGTCTGTGTAGACTATCTACACAGCATTAGAGAAAAATTCCTATGTATACATATGCAACACTCAATTCCAAAAGATGCATTTCTGCACCCAAAGGTGCCGC
This sequence comes from Rhineura floridana, assembly GCF_030035675.1. NCBI lineage: Eukaryota > Metazoa > Chordata > Lepidosauria > Squamata > Rhineuridae > Rhineura > Rhineura floridana. The sequence goes on along the minus strand of NC_084490.1, from coordinate 42,774,033 downwards.
TGTCTTCATAACAGGAACATTCAAGGCCCTTTATTTTCTTGTGAATTGCTGCTTCTCTCTCCTGGGATACTTTGATCTACTGTGGAGATACTAGAAGCAAGTACCCTGGGACCTACTATACAAAACCAAGGCTGCAATCTTGGGACCAAGTCCTACTGAACTCAATCAGGTTTACTTCCAAGTAGACATGTATATGACTGCACTTCTAATAGAAGACACTTCTATTTTTGAGGCTGTAATCCCATGCATGCTTACCAAGGAGTAAGCTCTGTTAAACAGAATGGGTCTTCTGAATAAAGATGTGCAGAATTGTTCTATACATTTCATAAATAGGCATAATAGTACAATTTTATATGGTAAGTTATAAATTATGCATTTTATATTGTTAATGCAGTAAAATGTGTATGTTTGATAAGAAAGTATTGCACATATTTCGACTTTCCCCCAATTTCCCCCTGCCCCCCAATAATAATAATAATAACAATAATAATAATAATAACAACAACAACAACAACAACAACAATAATAATAATATTTAATTTGTTTGTCGCCTATCTGGCAATTAGCCACTCTAGGCGACGTACATTAAAAAAGATAAAATACAATAATATCAGATGCAATCACATTAATAACAATAGATAGAAATACTGGACAGTCATCAATACATATAAAAGCAATTATATTAACATACGATAGATGACAGACTCATGACGATTTACCCATCCCAAGGACCTCAAAGGCTTGTTGGAATAGCCACGTCTTCAGGGCCTTGCGGAATACATCTAGGGAAGGGGCATGTCGAAGATCACATGGGAGGGAGTTGCAGAGAGTGGGGGCCACCACAGAAAAGGCTCTCTCCCTAGTACCCACCAACCTAGCTGTTTTGGTTGGCGGGATTGAGAGAAGGCCTTGTGTGGCTGATCTAGTTGGGCGGCATAATTGGTGGCGGTGGAGGCGCTCTTTCAGGTAAGCTGGGCCGAAACCGTATAGGGTTTTAAAGGTTAAAACCCCTTTTCTTCCCCTATGGCTTCAAAATTTCTGGAACCATACCTTTCTATTCACACACCTGCTTCCTCATCCCCTCTGCCACTGGCCAATCTGTGTCATTCACATGACAGCACGCCACAAGCAACTGCATTGGAAAAAGTGCTTGCAGAGAAATAGCTACAGACAACTCAAGCAAGACCCTCCAGAAGGAGACATACAAAGGCCCCTCCCAAACAAGACACTCAGGATCACCATCCAACTCCAAATACTGTGTTCAGATCAGAAGGAATGACAAAGCAGGTATTGGACATATGATGGGATTTGAGATGGCATATGCCTCTTCATGGCCATTCTAAAGTTTTCTCCCAAATCAAACAAAGACTTTGCAGTGCTTCCCTCCTTACCTCACAGAAGAGAGTGAGCTTGTCATCTGGGAGGAGTCCGTTGGCCTCATCCAGGAGAAAATCTCTTCTAATAAACTTCTTGAACCCCCAGTCTTTGCCTTGCACAAACCGATAGGCTCGCTGACTCTCTGGAAACATATTGAAAAAGGGGGTCTCTTTTTTACAAAAGAAAAGCCAAGAGACACACAACCAGGACTCTTATTTGCTCTCTGTTTGTGTATGGCAAGTAAACACAAGTACCCAGCCACCAACTATGCATACCCATTGCTTTTGTTTCTTCTCCTTTTGCATTCAGGATGGAGAACTTGAATTTGGCTCGGACTTCGCTCTTTGGACAGCTGACCAGTAACAGGTAGAGTGAAAGGTAGTCTTTACTCTCTTCATCCAAGCCCTTTGGATTCACACGCAAACACCTGCAGAAGCAGAAAAATAGTCTTAATCTTCTCTATATAATCTAAGTGGCTGGCAGAAACAAGTTTCCACACACAGATGTTGTATGGGCTGCACAAAAACTTGCTATGCAGGGGACAAGGGAGCCATATCCTGTGATGAGGTACTGCCTGTGGTTGCTCCACTGTGATCCCAAAACAGAAAACAGATTGCTAGGTTTGAGCATTGTTCTCCCCTGCATGGGCTCTGTGTTTCCCATATCCACGGTTTTCCTCTGGAGCGGCAAGGACAGCCACAACTAGAGGCAGAATATTGGGTAGGTTGGAGCTGCACCTGACTGCTCTTCCTTGGGAATTGATTGATTGATTGATTGCACTTGTATAGCGCCCCATAGTCGAAGCTCTCTGGGCAGTTTACAGCAATCAAAAACATTAAAACAAATATACAATTTAAAACATATTTTAAAATTTAAAACAATATAAAAACAATTTAAAACACATGCTAAAATGCCTGGGAGAAGAGGAAAGTCTTGACCTGGCGCCGAAAAGATAACAGTGTTGGCGCCAGGCGCAGCTCGTCACCAACATCATTCCATAATTTTGGGGCCACCACTGAGAAGGCCCTCTCCCTTGTTGCCACCCTCCGAGCTTCCCTTGGAGTAGGCACCCGGAGGAGGGCCTTTGATCTTGAACATAGTGTACGGGTGGGTTCGTATCGGGAGAGGTGTTCCATCAGGTATTGTGATCCCAAGCCATGTAAGGCTTTATAGGTCAAAACCAGCACCTTGAATTGAGCTGGGAAACATACAGGCAGCCAATGCAAGCAGGCCAGAATCGGTTTTATATGTTCAGACTGTCTGGTCCCTGTTACCAATCTGGCCGCTGCATTTTGCACATGCTGCAGTTTCCGAACCGTCTTCAAAGGCAGCCCCACTTAGAGTGCATTGCAGTAATCTAATTTGGAGGTTACCAGAGCGTGGACAACTGAAGCCAGGTTATCCCTGTCCAGATAGGGACGTAGTTGGGCCACCAACCGAAGTTGATAGAAGGCACTCCGTGCCACCAAGGCTACCTGAGCCTCAAGCGACAAAGATGGTTCTAGGAGAACCCCCAAGCTACGAACCTGCTCCCTGAGGGGGAGTGAAACCCCATCCAGAACAGGTTGGACATCCACTATCTGGTCAGAAGAACCACCCACTAGCAGCATCTCAGTCTTGTCTGGATTGAGCCTCAGTTTATTAGCCCTCATCCAGTCCATTGTCGCAGCCAGGCACCGGTTCAGCACATTGACAGCCTCACCTGAAGAAGATGAAAAGGAAAAATAGAGCTGCATGTCATCAGCATACTGATGGCAACGCACTCCAAAGCTCCGGATGACCGCACCCAACGGTTTCATGTAGATGTTGAACAGCATGGGGGACAGAACTGACCCATGCGGAACCCCATACTGGAGCGTCCAGGGTGCCGAGCAATGTTCCCCAAGCACCACCTTCTGGAAGTGACCTGCCAAGTAGGAGTGGAACCACCGCAATGCAGTCCCTCCCACTCCCAACTCAGCTAGTCCCCCCAGAAGGATACCATGGTCAATGGTATCAAAAGCCGCTGAGAGATCAAGGAGAATCAACAGAGTCACACTCTCCCTGTCTCTCTCCCTGCAAAGGTCATCATACAGGGCGACCAAGGCTGTTTCCGTACCAAAACCAGGCCTGAAACCCGACTGAAATGGATCCAGATAATCGGTCTCATCCAAGAGTGTCTGGAGCTGGCCTGCAACCACTCGTTCCAGGACCTTGCCCAGGAATGGAACATTTGCTACCGGCCTATAGTTATTAAGATTTTCTGGGTCCAGGGAGGGTCTCTTCAGGAGTGGTCTCACTACTGCCTCTTTCAGGCAGCCAGGGACCACCCCCTCTCGCAGAGTGACATTAATCACTTCCCTGGCCCAGCCAGCTGTTCCATCTCTGCTAGCTTTTATTAGCCAAGAAGGGCAAGGATCCAGCACAGAAGTGGTTGCACGAACCTGTCCAAGCACCTTGTCAACGTCCTCAAGCTGCACCAACTGAAACTCATCCAAGAAATTGGGACAAGGCTGTCACTAGGTGGGTTGTACTCAAACTTCAGGTCTCTGACTACCATCTTGTAAGGGTCAGGAAAGAATTTTCCCCCAGTTCAAACTGGCCAATGCCCAAGGACTGGCAGTGTATGGCTTTGCTCATTTGTTTGAGCCATCTAGAGCTACTGTTCTTGAGGTGTGTCCATGGCTTAGACCAGCCTTTCCCAACCAGTGCCTCCAGATGTTGTTGGCCCACAACTCCCATCAGCCTCAGCCAGCATTGCCAATGGTCAGGAAGATGGGAGTTGTGGTCCAACAACATCTGGAGGCACACTGGTTGGAAAAGGCTGGCTTAGACAGTACGAGCTGATGGTCCTGCCTTGCTGCAATCCAGTAGGAAAAACAATGTTTTGGTCCCTTGCAGATGATACAATGAAATTTCTTGGCTATGTTTTCAATAAGGATGAAGAAGATTGCATTGGGCATCATAAGCAGAAGCCTGGGATGCTGATACAGAGTATGCTGGTATATCAGATCGCCATTCCACTAAAGGTTAGGGCAGTACATTTCCTAAGTCATTCTGAAGACAACCCTTTGAGTCAAGTTACTATTGTGCCATTTTACAGAAGACAGGATTGACGCTAAGTATTAGCAACCTCTCCAAAGTCTCCCAGTGAATATGCTGCTAAACTGGGATTCTGAACCTAGCTTCAAGCATCACAAACTACCACATAATGTTTCTCTTCTTGATCTCTGCTGTGCATCGTATAATGGTCCTTACCATTTCAATTTATCATTAGCTCCTGATGAAAACGTTGAACTTTTGATGACCTCTCCCATTTCCTCCCGGCAAAAGCTGAAGTTGTTAATGGTCCACATGTAGGAAAATTTCACCACTTTAATCTTAAGGAAAAAAGAATAGCAGATACTCAGTTATAGAGAGCAAAACCCCATCAATGTCACTAATACAAGAAATCTTTCATCCATATTAGGGAATGATGAAGAGCTATGACATCCTGAAAACATCTCCTTCCTCTTTAAGTGAAGTAAGTACACCAAAAGGGTCTCATCTATGCCTGTCAGACCACCACATTTCCATGTTTGTCCAACTCACCCAGAAGCAAGGAGGATCTGACATTCAATTTGTGGTTTCTGAAGCAAAGTCAAAGGAGAGATCCCCATGGCTATTAACTTGGCATGCATGGCCTATACCAACTCATCCCAGCAGAGATCTGAGGAATCTACTATTGTTATGCTTACTGCAAAGTAAGTTTGCTGCCAATATATTTTCTTATTTGATTCTACAAAGATTAGAATTTACTGTGTTTTAAGAAAGCTAGATTCTCAGGATTCTGCAATAGAGGCCTGCTCTCTCAATGAAAGCTCCTACCCTCATGGCTCTGCCACAATCTTTTTCTTGATCTTCAAGACCAACCAAGAGCACCTTTCTTGATTATAGCATCCCCATGACACAGGCATATGAGAGGCAGTTGTGTGGGCTGCTCTACAAACATAAGGCTCTCTTTCCCTGAAGGCTTGTAAAATCAAGTCTTACAAGAGTCCAAATCCAAGCACTCTCTTGAGTGGTGCCAACACTTTGTTTGAGAACGTTTTTTAATGGCTGAGGTTACACAGGTTATGGGAAATGTTAATAAGTTTGAGGATACAGGGCAAAATCCAGCTGTTTTGGTCCCAATGATTTCAAAGGGTGAGTTAATGGATTTAACTTTTTCTCCCCCATTCATATCAAAAGGACTTGAAAGTGCCCAGCTTTAACAGGATAGTGCACGTAGTAGTTTACATCTGAGCACCAATTTTCAATTATTCATTTTACTGACTTGATGCGTTACCCATCCTGAGGATGGCGTGGTTAGAACATAACATATGAATAAATAGAGTAAATTCCAAGAATTGTGAAAGTTTGGATCATACAGATTTCCAGAGACCCTGCAATGCCTCATGGGCTAAGGATCTTGACCACCAGGGTGCCCAAACAGACCTCAGCAAGGTAGCCAGAATATGGCAGGCTGATGTCCATTCCTGGGAAGCTTGGAGCATCACATGAGTCATGGGATTTCCAGCTTTTACACATCAGATTCATCCCTGTTAATGGGCAGGACTTGACCTTCAAGTTTTAGCAATCAAGCTCCATTGTTTAGCAAGCATCACAAGCTGCCCAAAACATTGGCTCAGGACCATGGCAATTCAAATAGGGGACAATGAGTGCTACCAGGTATTACTATTCACTAAGATATTCTCTTCCACTCCATAAGGCAATGTCAGAAGGATTCCAAAATGCAGACTTACTTGAGTATAACACCAGCTCTCTGCAACAGGTCCACTTGACATCTCTGCCGGAGGAGGAGGACTCGGTACCCTTGACATCGCCAGTTTGGCAGTCAGACAGGATTTCACAGGTTAGTTAAAGAAATGTTTGTGTGCAAACTTCACCCTGATTAAAGAGGAAAAGGAAGGGTTTAAACCTCCCAGGAACTATTAGGTTACCTTTGTACAGCAAGATTCCAGTTAGTTCCTTTAGTGTTTCTCTTTTTATTCATTTTATTACTGGAAAGGATTTTGCGATTACTAGATCCCTCAGACTTTATTCAACCCTGTCACTTTACTATATGCCTTCTATGGCTCACTTCTATACCATATTTAATTAGTGAAAAAAAGGAAATGCATTATAATATTTACTATTTACTCAAACACCACCACTGTGGGTCACTATGACTCCCCTTTTACAGATGAGAAACTGAGAGACAGACAATTACAAAGACCACAGAATGGCAGAAATGGTGTTTGAATCAAAGTCAGCATTGTAGCTACTTGAACAAAGGGGCTGATGAATCATGCAACGCAAAAACATTTGTATCTTCAAGACAGTGAACTATGCAAGCAAAAATCATGAACCTAGTGGAAAATATGCATCTAAGACAATACATCTTTGGTCCACAGGAGTTAAAGGAGAGGAGCAAGAAAGATATGAGCCAAGGTACAGGTACAAGGGTCTGTCCTCACTCTATATACACAAGACAGCACAATGGCTTTATTCCACACTCTAGTCCCACTTTTTTAAAATACAGATTGACATTTGGCCATATCATCACAAAAGGAACCTGGGCCAAGCCACCATCACAAAGACTTCCAAAACTCTCAGCAGCAGCCCAGTAAAGTGTCGGCTTGCTTGTATCAAAAATATATGGTTTTAGGCACATGGGATGCAATCCTATTATGGCACCCCAAAATAGTACACCATACCATGTAATTTACCCCAAAATCTGAGTTATAATACAAGGCTTCTTCCCCCCACTCCAACCCCAACTTCCGTCAACTAATGCACATTTTGTAGCACATGTAAATGATATAAACCCTGTTCAGTAGGAACTGATTTTAGTTAGCTCAGGAGCATCACCAGTTGCCAACTCTGTATCAATAACATTCTAATTGAGTAACTTGGAACAGGCCTTTCAGTGGGACTGCCCGTTCTGTGGAACAGCATTCCTGTTGAGACAGGACAGGCACCTACTATCTGCACTTTCTGGAAACAACTCTGCCATGGGTGTCTGCTTTGTATTGTTTTTAAACTTATCTGATGTTGTCTTCTGTTTTCAACTTTTTAAAGCTGTTTTATTAGTACTTCACCTTGAGACGTGTGCAAAGAGATTAATAAATTAACAACAACAACTAAACAGTATTGTTGATGTAAACTGCATATTAAGTTAGAGAGAGAGGAAGATCCCTGCCCCAAGGAGCTTACACTCTGAATTTTACCAGGTGAGACAATTGATTGAGGGGACTGAAGAGAGTGGCAACAAGGGCAAAAGCTGGGACATGTACTAAGCTGAGAGAAAAATTCAATTCAAAATAAAGTAAAATTGGCACACCCTTGCAAATATGAGGGTGGCTGACCACCCTGTCCACGATGGACTTATCCTGTCTCCCCAAGTTCTCCAGATCCCTACATGTGAATCTCTAGCAGTACAGCTCTGTATGGAGAGCAAGCTGCATGTGGTGCAGGAGAAGTTGACTACACAGGTGGTGGCCTAGAGGCAACTGGCATGCAGCTGGGTGGCAAAATGTGTGTTAATTCAAAAGCCCTGAACAAGTTGAGCCCAGAGTACCTTAAAACTGCCCGAATCCTTATGCTCCAGCTCAGTCACCAAGGTATTCTGATAGGGCACTTTTGATGGTCCTGAGATCTGGCCTTTAACATGACAGGCCCTGTCCTGTGGAACTACTTGCCAATAAAGGTTTGGCAGGAACCATCCCTGCTCGCTTTCAGAGGTCTTTTGGAATGAGATTAAGATAGGCTTCTCCAACCTCGGATTCTTTGCCAACCAGCTTTTACTGTGTGTTTGACATATTGTGTTTTTAGGATGTATACTGCCTTGCAATATTTTATACGAAAGTTCAGTTTGAAACTACTTTAAAAAATAAATAAAAATAATGTGGGCCTTATTCACTCGCATGTACTATACTTTAGATTTGCTTCTCAAAGCCTTACTGGCATACATTGGTGGAGTCAGCTTAAATAAAAATAAATAAATAAAGGACTGCAGATCCCTTTCACTCTGCACCATGGCTTGTTAGTTCCCTCCACAGCCAGCATCACATTTTGCCATACTTGCAGAACAAGGCATTGCCTGCCCATCGAAAGACAGCAAACAGGCCGAGTCCTCTGGGAGCAGCACACAGCACTCTCTCCCCATCCCCCGTGACTCCCTAACACACTTGACTGCTAACAGCTGGCAAAATGTGTGCATCCATTAGCCTGGCAACATCTAAAATTAAGGGGGGGGGGACAAAAAAGCAATCCAAACTGCCACTAGGAGCAGAGGTGCGAGAGATAAGCTAAGGAAAAACAGATGTTCTCCTGGAATCGCAGTGGAGGGAAGGGGGAGAAAAGGTGCTGTTTTTGTTCACTTTCCAAAAACAAACCTCTTTCATTTTTTTTTAAACTGACACAAGTTTTAAGCTCTGATACAATTTTCAGATGCTTTCTACCTTCCATGTTTTCCAAGATATAAACACAATCCTTATCTAGTCTAAGTAGAAAAACTGACAGACTTCTTAAATAACAGATGTGCAACCATCAGCTATACACAACATTTGCCTCCCCATATATGGTGCACTCTCAAAAAGTTTGGCAATAGGGTGAATGCTACCGCTACAAAATTTTCAGTCTATGTAAGGAATATTCCTGCTGTGCTAATAGTGCAACCGCATTTTTACACATCACTCTAGTTAGCAGTATCAGGCTTCATGTGTACACCAACTGGACAAACCTTTGTGTCTAGTCACATCACCTTGCAAAGGGTCAAACCTGCACATTCAAATATCTCCGCCAGTTGCTGGGAGCTGCCATCTTTAATCGGAACACTTTGTCCACAGTCATGTAGCACCCAATAGTAATGTGAACAGGCCTCTCTCCACCACTACTGCAGCTCCACTCTTATTCTCTCATGTCAGCCATACTGTCAGGTATGGGGGCAGTGCATAGGCAGCCTGACACAGTGGTCTGAGTGTTGGACAAGGTTTTGCGTGGTCCAAGTTCAAATCCCCTTCTCAGGCATGATTCATGAAGGTCACTGGTTACCCTTGAACCTCCCTCTTCCTCCTCCCACCTACAAGCATTATTGTGAGACTAAAATGGCAGAGGGGGAGAGAAGCACAATGTAAACCACCCTGAGCTTCCTGTGGAAAGGGTGGGAAAGAAACTCAATAATGCTGCAGCTGCGCATACTCTATGCAAAGAAATCAGGCATGTAGAACTAGGAAAGGAAGGATCAATCTACTCCCCCCATCACTTGCATACATGAATACTTATAAACTTATTCTGTCCAATTTTTGAATTAATCTCCATTTTTAAAATTCCACAAAACTTTGTATTTAAACATTTCTAAATATATTTTTTCTCAAAATATGGATTTTAAGCTGATTTGGATAGTTTTTTTAAAGCCAGAAACTGCTTCAGAACACCAAGAGATACAAGTCAAGGAATTTCAGACTGGAATTTGCAAATACCTAATTCCTCAAGCATCCCTACTTGAAACGTAATGGCCTGGCTTGCACATCACATAAGCCAAGCTTGACTTGAGTTCCATGTCAAATTAAACTATGGTTTAAATAAACCTTAGTTAATAAACCAGACCTTAGTGTTAGGTCTGAACCCAGCACAGTGCCTTAACTATGTTTTTTGTGTGTAAAAATAAGCCATGGGTTATACTGGCTCACTGACCTTAACTATGGCCTAGTGGTCTAGGCACCTCCTTCACTATCATATACAGTAGGGCCCCACTCATACGGCAGGTTACGTTCCAGACCTGTCTAAAAGCAAAACCTGCCGAAAAGCAGAACTCCTTCAATAAAATGGCACCCGACACCTGAAAAACGCTGTAAAAGCAGAACAAGCGCCATATGAGTGGGGCCTTACTCTAATTTTAGCCGCCGTATTAGCAGAATGCTGAAAAGCAGGGCCCTACTGTAGGTGTGTTTTGTTTCATCACTCCGCCCAAATAGGCCACCAAGTAACAGAGACATTAGGCAAAAGTGGCTTGAAACAAAGCCGCTCTCAGAGCTCAGCCCTTCTTGCTGACTCTTTTCCTGAAGCTGACGTCGCTGCTAACTCTGCAGTACACCTGTTTGACAGGCACACATGCACTCCTCCCCAACCTGTATTTGATACATCTGCTGCTGCTAAGATTTTTAAAGCTGCATCTGTCTTATGTGATTTTCAACTAAAGTTCTTGCAAAAAGACCTTCTGAGTGTTATATTTCTGCTGTTGGGAAGGGGGGTTCAAACAGGTGGATGTTCACACTGCTGCAGGATTGCGCCATTGAAAAAGACTGGGATTTTACCTGACAGATTTGCACAGCTGGAAAAGGGTTGTATTTTAACACACAGAAATAGGAACACTGAGGGCTGCATTTATTGGTTGCAGAGTAAAAGCATGAAGGGGGTGGAGGGTGGTGAAGTTCTATTTCAAAACAAATGCACTCTCTCCAAGCAGCTAGAGGTTCGCTGCAACTTTATGCTTTGACAGAAAGGCATGGAAGAGTGGGTGTTAAGGGGGGAAGGTTCAAAATGAGGTTCAGGTCTTGACAATCCTTACAAATGACAGCTGAAACTACTTTAGTATTAGTAAAAGCAGTCTTTCAAAACCCTAACAGCAAAGGGGGTAGGGGAGAGGCTCCAACACAGGCGATGCTTACTAAACTCAAAGCATAAATTCACAACAGATTGTCGGTTCGGTGAAGGGGGAAAAAAAGCATGGTTGCAGAGCAGAAGAAAAGGGTTAAAAACTATGAGCTGTAAAAGGGTAGGGGCATTTCTTTCTTGGAGGAATGGAATGGGAGAACAGCTGTTTAATGACAGCTACCAGAGATCACAGAGATTTCTACACCCTCGCTCTCGAAAAGGAAAATGGTGACAATGCAAGGCAATGCCAGCAGTTGAACACTGCAAAGGCTTAAGGGATGTAGGGTAGAGACAGCCAAGAGTGGGCAGCATATGACAAAACAAGCCAAAGTTACTTTGATCACCTGAAAAATGTCCTTTGATTTAAGCGTGGTTTGTACAACAAAGAACTGAAGAAATAAGCCATGGTTTTAAGAATGGTCTAATGTGACATGCACACTGGACTATGGCTTCTGAAAGAGCAAGTGGGCTTGTGCCCACTGCTCAGATTGTACACACTCCTTCTTCCCTGTATCATGCTAGAAGAAAGAGAACCAGACTGCTGGCTTAGCATTATGGGGGAACAGTGCCTCTGGCTTGTTTCTCTCCAAGCAAACCACCTCTGGACTGCTTTTTCACAGTAAGTCACAGTTTGGCTTTCCATGATGTGCAAACCAGGCCACTGTAGCTTCCTAAGAATATCAGCTTACACGGAAGTATCCAGCTCTCAGGAATTGCAGAGGCAAAGCTGAAATTGAAAGCATGCTGACGGTTCAGAATCTAAATGGGACTTTATATGCAACTTTCTGAAGTCAGGAGCTAAGGTGTCTGTGACTAGTACTGGCTTACTGAGAGGGAAGATCAATACCCATCCTCCCCCACATTTCCATACATCTGCCTGTCTGATCAATGGCTACTAGGCTAGCTGTCTCATATGTGCCTAGTGTTATTGTGAGCGCAACTTTACTGCCCTACATGTCTGACTTCATTAGTATGAACTGCTTCGAGAACTATTAAGGGTGAAAAATGGGATATAAATATTGTAACTATCTATAAGGTTTTATTGATGGATGAGACTTACAAAACACAGAAATGAGATAATCTCTTGAGGTTATTAGTTTTTGTTACTATTATGGTATTTATACCCCACCTTTGAAGGGGGCCTTTATAAAGCAACTTACAATATACCTAAGATTACAGGAGCCAATTTTAAAACTTAAAATTCGGTAACAACTAAACAATACACTTAGAGCAACAGTGGTTCAAAATAGGAGCCCAGTTAAACAGAACTACCAATCATAGAAAACCTTCTGAAACTGGAAAGTCTTCAGAGCATACCTAAAAACAGGAAGAGAGACTTAGTGAATCTTCCTATGGAATGACTTCCAAAACTGTGAGGCCACCACTGAAAAGGCCCTGACTCTAGAGCCCGCCAGATGGATCTTAGTTGATGACAGGACCAAGACCAGGCCTCCAATACCAATCTCAAGGTCCAGGTGGGTTCAGGATGGGTAGACACAGTCCTCAAGATGACCTTTTAACCTGATTCCAACCCTTTTAGGGTTTTAGAAGGTCATCATCAGCCCTTTAAACTGAGCCTAGAAACAAATTGGTAACCAATGCGATGGATTTAAATACAACACATATGTATCATCTCACTCCTGTGAACATTATGGCAGCTGCATTCTAAATCAACAGCATTTTCCAAACTGCCTTTAAAGACAGCTCCATACAGCGTGCATGATGGTAATCTAACCTGGATGTAACAAGCATGTGGATAACCAAGGCCACATTTGCTTTCTCCACATAGGGCCTGTGACAACTTCAATCATCCTCCACCTCTGCGAGATAGGACAGGCTGTAAGACACCTTCTGTTACTTACTGTGAGATAGTGTCACCACCATTTACACTTTTAGTCTTTGGCCAGAACACATTCCCAATTCACTTCTGGAGAAGAATACACCTTTTTCCAGGACTTCCTTTAAATTATGCGAAACCAGGCTACAAAGAGCACTAAGAAATTTAGGCAGGGATGAGTGAAGCTAATCCAGACTCAGCAGATCACTCAGGCTCAATTCTAGAGCTCCAACCAAGTACATTTATTTAAGAAGCAAAACAGAGATTCAGAAATGGCAAATTGATTTTTAAAATAAAAACAAAAACAGAATTAGCTAGTTCATTTTTACTTATCAGGAAACTTACAATAGAACAATTCATGTTTCAAAGCAGATTATAAGCATGCTAATGGAGGCCAGGCTAGGGTTTCCTGGCTGCAATTCTGTCTTTGACTCCTTGCCCATCTCAGAAAGAACAGAACTGGGAGATTGAAGGTACATAGAGTGGGACTCCAACAAGAGGAGGGAATTCAAATGCTCCAGTCAGATAGTCTGAAGTGGCCAAGTCCTCTGGCTTATTCTGCACATACTTTAACAATTTACAGAGTCATTTATGTGTGTGTGTGGATACAGAGTACACCTTTGGATGTGAAACAATGCAGTTTCTGGTGTTTATAAAGGTTTGGGGGAATATCTAGGTATGGTTCTTTAGTTCGCTTGGGGGGGGGCTTAAGTCTTTCATCACAGAGCCAAAGCTGGGAAAAGGGGCTTCTGGTCACAGATGCTATCAGGATACCCCAAACTATGCATTCGATTCTTCAAGGGGAGTGCAATCCCATCCAAGACAGGCTGCACTTCTCTAGACTAGCAAGGTATAAAACTATATAGCTGAATATGAAGTGACCCTAAGTCCTAGATCTCAGTTATATAGCATTTTTCTATTTACCAAATGTTTGGCAGCCTTTGTTATGCTCTCATTTACCACTACTCTGTGAAACAGGCCACTGTTATTCCCACTTTACAGATTACAAAGAGAGGCTGATGGGGAATGGGATCCCCTGGCATAACGGCCAGGTCTTCAGATTAGAATCCAACTTCCCTTTGTCCATCATTGGCTCTCAAGTCCTGCATGCCCTATAACCACCTTAAGCTAGCCAACTCTTGTCCTCTTTTCTGAGGAGCTGCTGCTTTACCCCAAATATCATCCTCCACCAAGAACATGAGCCCAAAGAGGAGGCTGGGCTGTCTGGAGTGCCTGGAGAAGAAACCTGATGGGGAAACTCAATGTAAGTTTTCATTATATCATGGGGTCTATACATATGAAAGGGAAAACTATTTGCTTAAAACAATTGGATTTTGTCAATTGCCCACCTACTCTCTCCGAACATACACAGAGAGAGACAAAAGTAACCTGCTTAAAAAGGGGGGGGGATCCCAGCAATGTGCACAGAAAAGTACGAAGTAACCCATAGAAGGTGTTTTAGAAATCCATCACAAAACAGATGCACATGTGGCTTAAAGCAAGCTGATAAGAGTATTATCAACACAGTTCTGAATCACCAAGAGAAAATTAAATAGATTTTTCAAATGGCAACAGAGCTTTCAGAAACACAGCAGATACCGAGATTAGCCTGGCACAGAGAGATTACCCGCCATGCTACTTCACTCTCTGAAAAGAAGATTTCACACACTGCCATGCCAGGGCATCAAATTACTACTTGGAATGAGCCATTAATTTGAATCCTGCTGTGGAGGACTCTCAATAAGCGGAAGCATCCTAGGCTTTTATACTCCCTTTGGACACCACACGGTCCATAGAAACTTACTGAGAAGCTGTGGTGAGAAAAGGGAAATTTGTGCAGGCTCAGACATACCTCCTTCTAAGTGTTGGGGGGGGCAAGAGGAGCAAGAACTCAATTGGGTTTGGAAATGGGCACCAGAATCAAGTCTCAATCAAGCCCCTGAAATTTCTCCAACTAACTCCCAACTAACATACAATAATGGAGATTCGGATTCCACCCCATTCCTTCAGTTCTAACTTCTAACATGGACTCCAACTTCTAACATGTAAAACTGCCAAGGCAAACACTAGGTGGGACAAACCAGGAACTAATGTAGTGCTTTGTGTACATATATTTTAAACACACAAATCCAATCTGAGATGCTTACATTCCTGAGTGAGGTGGATTCTTCCTGGATTTGATTATATTGAGAATCAGTGTGTGAGAGTGGTTGGAGTGCCAGAGTACTAATGGAAGGACCCAAGTCACTCAGGTATAAAGCTCACCTGATATGGCCTTGAACTAGTCTCCCCCCCCCCCTCTACCTCAGAGGATAGGTGAGCTCCTTAGGGTCCTTGATACTCTAGCACCTGCACAAGATAACCACTGCAGGCAAAAGTCCAAGGCCAAGCGTGGCACTGAAACTAGTTCTGGCCCAAATTAAGACCTGCTCCCTGCAGGCTAATACAAAATCTTGTGAAATCTCCAGAATTCCTCCAGAGTATATAGCGAGCTGTGGCATGGTTAGTTCATGGAAAGCGTGGATTATATCAGTGAAAGAACAAAAACACATGTCACTGTGAATTCCACGGCTCTGGTGAAGTGGATGGCAGAGGAGACCCTGGAAGGAATCTAGCCATTCTCATCTGTTCCACTAGCACTTCCAGCAAATTGTGTTTCACACTTTTCTTAGAGATGTAAAACAGTAAACCACAGCAGGGGGTGACAGAAGATCCAAGACAGTTTTATATGAAGTATGTCCCAAATATCCAGCTCATCTGTGAGCACTTACACACACAAATTTTATGCTATTAGTTTACAAGGTAAAACATCAGTAATCCTGTATACATTTTTAGCAAATTTGCAATGTTACTGATGAAAGAATACTGGTATTTTTTTCATTGCCGTCTCCCTGCCACATCAGCTATCGCTGATGAGAGTACTTTACATAACAGCAATTTAAAAAGCCAAACAAAACCACATTTTAAAACAACTTTTTAAATAGGAGAAAATGAGAGGGAAATTATATACTAAAAAGGAATCACCAGTGGATCTTTTAAAAACACAAAAGGAAACACAACACATCTGCAGTTGCTTTTTAACTGTGAACAGAAGACAAGTAAACCACAACTATCTTTGGTGTCTGATGCAAATGTTAAAACCCTCAAGTACTGTTCCCTTTATTTTCCTTAAGGCATATTCCTACCTTTAACAACTGCAGAGAAGAGTCTAGGCAGCATCTCTAAGAGACTCTTAGTTGGGGAGGAACATATGGCTTATACTGTGAGAGACCGGTCAGAGGATCTTTCCTACACAGCTCCTTGCTCTGTCTTGTTGATCCTCACAGCTATCTTAATCCTCACAGCTATTATTCCTCAAGTGTTGGATCCCAACAGCCAACATCCATACCCTTCATTCTTTCCAGTGCTGATTACCAAATCCACACTGAAACCATTGATATCAAAAACATAACATACTATCCATAAACAAACAAATAAAAATATAGCCATGGTATGGAACATACAAAACTTTTAACATTTGGATTTTCTCATGTGTTAAAAGGGAAACACAACCTGTAGCCTGGGAGGGGGAGAGAGATGTGCTGGGAAGTTGGGAGAGGAGTTGTGGTTTTAGGGACTAGCTGCAAGAAGAACAGGTTGTATGAGGGAGACTCCCTATGTCAGAAGCTGGAGAACAATTTTAATTTGAATAGGAGAGGGAGCAGTGGAGGCCAGCACTTTAGGGCTAACAGGGCATTCCACCACCAACCTCAGTCTGCTCTCAGCCAGCCCCATCTGCCTGTCTTCTTACTTAGAACCAGCAGTGCAAGCTTCTTCCACGTTTGTTTCAGTCTTGCCTTTGTAGCACTTAGCAAGGAGGAGGATGGCAACAAAACTAGAATTAACTGGAGCTGCCTGTGATTAGCTCTGGCTCCACTTACTGTTGGTCTTCCTGTCTTTCGCTCTGCCAACCCCAGCCGGCACTAACCACCACTGAGAGGGAGCTATATTGAGAGATTCTTCAGATTTTTGCATATGATCTCAATGTTATAAAAGACTCGTGCGGCTTTTGGAGTTTGCTTTTTAATTGATGCCCATGATAAAAGAACAACAGACAGAAAAATGTCAAGGTGTTAAGTCAGGCTCCCATAAAGATGTACAAGCATTTGCCAGCAGGCCATTGTGCCTCTTCCACAGGCAAAAAGCATAAGACTCCAGTAGCCGAGTAAGCAGGACTGGAAAAAGATTTCCAATCCTTGGCACCAACTAGCATCTAGTGGCTAGGGTTACAGGCACCTGGAAATTTCCCACCCCAACCACACTTTATGTACTACGTGGGTTGACACTTTTGGTGGCCAGGAGAACAGTTCCCTATTTTTATGCCAGCTTAATATACTTTTGTTTCACTTTGCTTCCATTGCAAATTGAGAGCTAGCCTCCTGCTAATATTTCTGACATGGCCCTCAGTGCTGAACACAGACTACAGCTATGACTTATATCCTAACCATTTCACAGAAGCTCTCCAGTGAATTTTTCCCTGATGGTTCATTTCCCTTCTTTAATTACTTGGTCACCCTATTAAAGGCTAAATATGACAATATGGAAAAAAACCCAACAAATATGTTTGATAGCTGGGCTCCTAAGAATGTGACAATCAGGAATTTGAGCTACTGGTTGAACATTAAGCTATCCACATGCTTAACAGAATTTTATTTCAAAAAAGCTATTCCTACGTTATAGTCTAAATTCCCAAAGGCATAGGGACAGAAAAATCCTACATGCTCACTCACCAGAATGCTGAGAAATTTGAAAAAAATTCAAGTGTAAGGTTTGATTCCCCCCCCAACGCTTATACATTTTGGGTTTCTAACCATGGTCCACAAATGAACTTGACAGTAGCAAGCATCTCTTTTAACCTGGAGAGAACATTTGTGGCAAGGGCAAAGTGACAGATGAACAGCAGCTGAGTGGTCTTCAGATGCAATTAGAAAAAGTAAAAATTGTACTTGCTCTAAATGCTTTCAAAACGCAGCACCACTCCAGGAAGCAGCCTCCAAGCCTCCCCTGAGCCAGGGGAGAGGCAGAATTGGTAGTAACCACAACTTTTGGTTTGCTAACCAAGTCAAAGTATGTGGATCCTTCGTTTTATGTCTCATTGCAATTTATAAGCGACTTTGGAGACAAACTGCATATTGAGCAAAAAAGAGAGCATATAATACTTAAGATATGGTATTACCCCACTGACAAGTTCTGAAGGTATTTAACACAGAGGCAGCTAATAGCTAATAATAATGGAGGAGTTCAACTGCTCTCAAATTAGTTGGGTAAATGTAATTTTGGATCATGAAATGAGACAGTAATTTCTAGTTATAACAAACTGTGCCTTGGAACAAAATCAAGAGACCAACAAGAAGAGGTGTTAAGGTAAAAGGAAGCTGAAAGGTATAATTGAGAGGATCGAATCTCTACAGAAAGCTTGGAGGTTATTTACAACTAGCCTAATCAAGGTTTAAATGACACAGAAAAGAAAAGGCACAAGCAAGTCCAAAAGCTATCCCAGCGTAGTTAAATAGGAATGGATATAAAAAGCTTTTAAAAATGGAATTATTGTCCACATGAAGAATTAATAATAAAAAGTACAAATTCTGGCAACTCAGAAGTGAATTCCTAAAGCTATAAAACATTAAAAAAGCAGAAAAAACACTTTTAATTTCTTTAGAAGCAGGAAATCAATCAAAAAGGCAACAGAACTGTTATACGAGAAAAAGTATGAAAAAAAGAGAACTGAAGGAGGAGAAGGAAATATAGGTAAAGTTTCAAGAATTGCATCTAGGCTTATCAATGTAAAATGTGAATGAGTTTTTTGGCCCTGTACTCAGCCCCTTTTCTTCTCTCTTTGGACAAGCAAACCAGGAAGTCTTCCATTATCTATAGTCTCCCATTTCATCCAAACTGGAAAAAGACGGTTAATGGCTTATTTACAGATCAGGATATGAAGGCAACTTCAAAATGTGGCTTCATATCCTGGCCTGTTCAAATTGCCAAGCACTATTTCCCAGTTTAGATGAAATGGGAAATTATAGATATGTCTGTTGCAGCGTCAAACTATTGGTCAGCTGTGAGCAGTTCCTCAAGAGCCTAGTCAGACTCTTCCACCACCCTCAACCACTTTCTACCCAAGATCCTTTAACTGGAGATGCCAGTGACCACATATGGACCTCATATGGGCAGTGTGTATTCAGGAACCATGCTTCTTTCTGCACTGTTTCCATTGTAGGATTTGTTTCAGAACACAGTATCTGAAACCCAGTCTACATATTGAAAGCAATTCAATTCTCCTTGTGCTAGATTTCCTGAGTATATTTTTTGGGGGGGGATGGGAATGGGATGTTTAAACATATGATCCTCCACTTGCATTCTCAAGTGATCTGCCCAGAGGGACTAACCACATTCTGAACGCATAGACTGATGTACTGTCATGTGTTAGCCAGGATGTTTTTCTTTGTATCAACAGGCTTGATGGAAAGGAAAGCTTATATGAGCATATGTGGAATGCCTTTTCCTTGCTACCGAGCAGCTGCAGAAAACATAACAGCCACCTGCTGGATCAGGCCAATGGCCCATCTACTCCAGCATTCTGTTCTCACAGTGGCCAACCCAGCTGCCCATGGGAAACCCACAAGAAGGACCTGAGCATCTGCCACAGACAGATTCTCACATCAAGGTTCTTTTCAGCTGAACTACCAGGCAGTACTGGAGATTCAGCGAGGGATCTTATACCTGTAGAGCTCATGGGCCCCTTGAAGCCATTAGCAAATCTATTCCCCAATAATATAATACTGTTATGCTCAGCCCAGTTCCACCAGCAATGATAAGTTCCAGAGGCAAAAGGATTATCTTAGTTTGATTCCCTTTGAAAGGAGGGTTATTGGAATTTTTTCAGTATTTGAGTTTACTTACAAATATAGAAGTCTAACAGGATTGAGGGAGGGGCAGAATTCTGGATTACCAAATATTTGTTGTTGGGTTGCATCCCACGCTAGTCCTACTCATAATAGACCCACTGAAATTAATGAACCTAAGGTAGACATGTTCATTAACTTCAATGGGTCTACTCTGAGTAGGACTAGCACTGGATACAACTCTATTTTTTGTGTTAATTTTTATACTGCAAACTCAACAAATATATATCTATGTGGTGTACAAACTCAGTTAAAACCAAAACAACAAATAAAAGCAAAGCAGAAATCAAAGAACATGGCTACAACTCTCAGGTGGTGTACGTAAAGAAAGTCAGTGAGAGTAAAGTTCTAGGCAGTCTCTACTCAGAATATTTGGCTTATTTCCCCCCTCCCCAGTACTCATAGGGCGGTTCTTATTCTAGGCTTGTCGTGGCTAGACAGACACCCATAAGCTCAGGTTTCAAGAAGATACCGCTGTTGGGCTAAGATACAATCAGAAGGACAACTGTATCCACTGAGTTCTCTCTCCAGGTTTTTACAGAGAGTACTTTGTTTTAATTGGTGGGGAAACAAATCTGGCAGTTGTACATAAAGTGCAGGTTGCTCTGCTTTAACTTGGAGCCAACTCCCGATTTCTCCAGAGACAACGGCTGTTGCTTTATATCTCGGAGAACAGAATACTGACAGGGTATAGGACAAGGCAGCTTACACAGGGGGGTAGCGAGATAGCTTGGCTTTCTGGTCTTAACTCCTGTGGCTTGGCATGCGAGCACGTACCTTCTTGCCCATCCCCTTGATTTTTTTTTAAACAAACACTTGGTGTCCAAACTGTTTATCAAATGCCTGCCTTAAAACCTTTGTGCATTCCAAGTCCTGTGCAAAATTCTCAGGTTATTCCCAGAGAGCGGATGTCAGCATAGCTGAGACAGGGAAAAAAGTATATAAACCGAAGAATTTTAAGCAGTGGTTGAAGCTTCTTTTGCCAACTTCCAGCAGGGGGGAAAGCCAGCAACAGCGGTGAGCTCTCCCTCTCTCTGAAGTTCTTTATTATTTCAATTTCGATCCTGCCTTTCTGCACATAGCACCCAAGGCATCTAACAGTAATAAAAATATAAAAAAGAATTTTAAAAGTCAATAACAATTTTTCTGGAAAAGTCAATCACCAATAAAAGAAAAAGGGCAGATAAAACCAATTCTTCAAAAGTAGCGCTCTACTTCTGTGCGTCTCAAATGCCATTTTTCTTGAGAGTGTGTGGCTACGCAGCACTTGAATCCCCGAGAGGTTTGTTCACTACACCAGTGGTTCCCAACTTTTATGAGTACGGGACCCCCTTTTTAAACTCAAAACATTTTGTGACCCCCACATGCTAATTGTTGTAATTTTAGTATCTGTTAATTGAAAAAAAATACATAATGAAGTGTTAAGTAATGTCATACCCATACCCAGGGACTCCCAGCCCCACACGCATGCAGGTGCGCACGCATACACACACGCTCACTCATCCACCCACCCACCAGAACAGGTCCCTCCCCAAATGAATCTGCTCAGATAATTACTTCTGAAACCCACATTCTGAAGAAGAGTGAAACCAGGCCACATTCACACCATGCATTTATTCTACTATTATTCCACTTTAAATACTCATGGCTTCCCCCCCAAAAGCCTGGGAAGTATAGTTTATCAAGGGTGCTGAGAGTTGTTAGGAGGCTCCTGTTCTCCTCAGAGAGCTACAATTCCCTGAGTGGTTTAACGTTCCAACCCTTTTCTCCCAGGAAACTCTGGGAATTGTAGATCTGTGAGGGGAACAAGGGCCTTGTAACAACTCTCAGCACCCTCAAGAAACTACACTTCCCAGCATACTTTGGGGGAGGCCATTACTGTTTCAAGTGGAATAATAGTGCAATAAATGTACCGTATGAATGCAGCCCAAGAGTGTCCAGGTGACCAAATGATTAAGTGTTGACAGGCTCTTGAATCCATGGTATAACTGAGTTAATGAGAAGGCTGGTGCTGTTTTGCAGCTGTCTGAAATTGCCACTACACTACTGTGGGGCAGGGAATTTAAGAACAATTGGGTGTCATATATAAAAAATGCTTCGGAAGTATTTTAATTTAATAATTTAACAGGTTTTTTACGTTTAAAAATGTAAGGTTATAATACAAACTAATTAAAAGAGCAAGCAATTTAAAAACAAAATATACAACACCATCCAATGACCTTACACAAAAGAAAGACAGGTTCTCACAGCATGGCGGGCAAGACAGTCACCCCTAGTGGTGGTAGTGCAGCAGCCTTTAGACTAGCCTGCCTGGTAACCAGCTGCAACGCTGCTCGAGGCCCCGCCCCGCGGGAGATCCAGCCCGGTGCCCTTCCCTGCTCTTCCCCCACGCCTTCCACGTGCTAACACGGGCAGGGCAGCTCTCCGCCTGCCCCGCTTCCCAATGCCTAGGGGCGGCTCTGGGTGTCACCCCTCTGATGGTGTCACACCCGGTGCAGTCTGTACCCCCCGCACCCCCCTAGTGACGCCGCTGGTAGGCAGGCAGGCAGGCTCTTTCCCCACACCTCCGTACTTGCGGTGGCGGCAGCAGCGGCACTTCCTCTGCAGTCTGCTCTCTTGCCCGCGGCCCCCGTTTCACTGGTTCGCGGTCCCCAGGTTGGGAATCACTGCACTACACTGTAAAGGCAGAGCAGCAATGAGGTGAAGCAATTCCAGAAGCATTCGTTCACCATACTAACCCTTCTCCTGTAAAGGGAAATAGTTTATGCAAGAGGGAGGATAGACATCAGCACAATCCTAACCATGTCCTAATGAATGCAGTGGGGCTTACTCTCAAGGGGAGTGGAGTTAGGACTGCAGCCTAAGGAGCTTACTTTTGAGTAGACATGTATTGGATTGCAGTCTTAGTCAGCAGATCTGGGCTTGGCTAACTAAAGTGCTTTGTCACTCTTCAACACGGGGTATCAAAATGGATTGCAAGGGGCATAGGGCACAGCAACACAAGCAATGGCATACCCTTCCAAGTCATGATTTCAATTCAGTAACGACTGAACAGGACTGTTTAAAACAGTTTATGTTCTATTACAACTCAGACCTTAAAAGCCCGAATGTTACGAATGAATTTTCCAGTAGCACATTCCAGAGCACTGGGACTACTGCAGAAAAGACTCTGCTTCCAAATGCAGTTGCTCTGAAAGGACAGGATTCTATGCATCATCTTACGGGCTAAACTACTGAAATACTCTGGTGAGAAGCCTATTCTAGCTTTGCTGAAGGTTAGAAACATATCTTGAATTTTAGGAGCTGACAAATGTGAATTGTAAACTTGTAATGTGCCATCATATCTTTTAAAAATGCTTTCCAGAAATCCATTATGTATTAATTGAAGTAACACTTTAATTTCTCTTGAAGTTATTGCCGACCAAGTTCTCTTGAGAGACCCTGAGCTCTAGTCTTTGAAGAGATAAACATTTCTCTCTCTCTCTCCATACTACTCATAATCTTTTCTATAAATGAACATAGGAAGCTGCCTTTAACAGAGCCATACCATTGGTCCATTAGCTCAGTACTGTCTGCACCGACTGGCAGTGGCTCTCTGGGGTTTCAGGCAGAGCACATTGCCAGCCCTACCTGGAGATGAAGAGGACTGAATCCGGGACCTTCTGCATCCAAAACAGATACCGTACAGGAGCTGTGACCCTTCCCAAAACTACCAAGTCTACTTTACAGAGTCTAAACTACAAAATCCAAGATCATTCAGCTCGCTTATAAGAAAGGCTATTGTTTATTATTATTATTGTTATTGGAATGTATTACCTGCCCTTCATCCAAAGGTCCCAGGGCAGGTTACAACAATTAAAAAATATATAATTAAAACAGTTAAAAACAACATCACAGAAAATAGGGTGGGTCCTAAAAATATACATTTCAGGTGTTGAAGGCCAGGGTAAAGAGGTGCATCTTCAGCATTCGCCTAAAGTTGTACAATGAAGTTGCCAGACATACCTTGGTGGGGAGGGAGTTCCACAGCTTAGGGGCTGCCATAGAGAATGCCCTCTCCCAGGCCACCCCCCCCAAGCTTCCAAGCGTGGCGGAACTACCAAAAGGGATCCCCTCTGCTGATCTCAATACCCAAGAGAGTCTGTAGGAAAGGAGGTGCTCTTTCAGATATTTGGGACCTAAGTCATTTAGGGCTTTAAACACTAATGTAAGCAACTTGAACTGGGCCTGGAAATGAACTGGTAACCTATGCAGCTGTTTTAAAACAGGGGTTATGTGAGTTCTAAAGGACACCCTTGCCAAGAATCTACTGTTGCATTTTGGACAAGTTGAGGTTTCCAAGTCATCTTCAAGGGCAGCCCCATGTAGAGCACATTGCAATAATCCAGTCTGGAAGTTACCAGATCATGGAGCACTGTGGCCAAGTCTTCTCTGTCCAAAGGGGTTGAAGCTGATGAACCAGCCAGAGCTGGAAAAAGGCTTGCTTCTTCAATGAAAGAGCAACCCCATCCAGAACAGGCTGACTTCCCACCTCCTGAACATGAGAACTCTGGATACATAAAACCCCTGTCTTTTCAGGATACAGCCTCAATTTATTCACCCGCATCCAGTCCATCATGCCTTCAAGCACAGGTTCAACACCCCCTCTCCTGATTCAGATGGAATAGAGGTAGAGCTGGGTGTCACTCCAAACCTCCTGATGACAGCTCCCAGTGGCTTCATATAGATGTTAAATAGCATGGAGAACAGGATGGAACCCTCGGAATAAATCCCATGGTGCTGAACAGTAGCCTCTCATAACTACATTTTGGAAGCGGCACTAGAGGTATGTGCAGAGCCACTGAAGCAGAGTACCCCCAACCCCCAGCTCCTTAAGATATTCCAGAAGGATTCTGTGGTCAACATTATCAAAAGCCACTGACAGATCAAAGGGAATGAGCAGGGTTGCATTCCCCCCATATCTCTCCCAAAAGACCTCCTCAACCAGGGCTGCCAAGGCAGTTTCAGTGCCATGGCCAGGCCTGAAGCCAGACTGGAACAGATCCAAGCAATCAGTTTCCTCCAAGCGTGCTTGAAGCTGGACCACCACCACCTTCTCAAGCACCTTGCCCCAAAAGGGGGATTTGCTACTGGGTGATAGTTGTTTAACACTTCTGGGTCCAGGGACGTCTTCTTAAGAAGAGAATGTACTACCGCCTCCTTCAAGGCAGATGGTACCTCCCCCTCTTCCAGCAAAGCATTAATCACTCCCTGGACCCACCCAATCAGTCACCTATGGCTAGTCTCAGCAGACAGGATGGACAAGGGTCAAGGGGGCAGGTGGTGGGCCGCACTTCTTCAAGCAGCTTGTCTATCTATATTCAGGTCGCAATAACTGAAACTGATTGAATACAAATGGAACAGACAGTGCTCTGGACGCCTCTGTTGGACTGTCCAAATCTGATCAATCAATTTCATCCGTAAAGTGCCTTGCAAAGTTGTTACAGCAGGCCTCCAAGGATATCAGAGCAGCGCTCTCTTGGCCAGCCCATTCACCACTGGAAAAAGTTCTGCCGGCAGGCTACTTGAAGATGGAATGGTGACACAGAAGTAAGCTTTCTTCGCCACCACCACATGGTAGGTAATGCTGCACTATCATGCCTGTGTTCGGTCAGGTTTTAACCTAGATTTGCACTACCTGCGCTCCAGCCGCCAACCCTCCTGTTTCATTGCACGCAGATCACTGGAATACCAATGTGACCTACATGTTCCACAGTGATGGCGGGGGCACTCAGGGGCAATTGTGTTGATGGTTTTATGCATCTCACTATTCCACAGTGAGGTAAGAGTCTTGACAGGAGCACCAGCCAGAAAATCCCCCAGAGCATTCAGAGGGCAGGCTATCTCAATAGGTTCCCCACTCTTGCAGAGTAGGGTAGCTACATTCAACCCAAACCTTACCAGGGAAGTCCATCCATGACAATGGACTCACAGTGAGTCCCCCAATCAACGGAGTAGTACCAATCTGCTCTGCGGCAAAGACCAGGTTGAAGGTACAGGAAGTCAGATTTCAACTGAACATCAGGGAAAGCATCTATCTGTTAGAGTGGTACAACAATGGAACCAATGACCTAGGGAGATGGTGGCTCTCCAACACTGGAGGCATTCAAGAGGCAGCTAGACAGCCACCTCTTGGGCATGCTTTAATTTGGATTCCTGCATTGAGCAGGGGGTTGGACTCAATGGCCTATAGGCCCCTTCCAACTCTATGATCCTATGGAATGTGTTGGGCCACTGATGTATTAGGACAGCCCCATGGTTCTCATGGAGGCCATGAAGTCTCAAGCTGGCTTATTTGAGGCAGCCTCAGCATGGATATTGAAGTCCCCCAACACCACCATGAAAGGGTTTACTAACACCACATCCAAGATTACCTCCACCAGCTTGGTTAGGGAGGTTGTAGGGCAGCGGGGTGGATGGTACACTAACATCCCTATTGTGTCTCCTCTGGCCCAACACCATAAACAGTCCCTCATAAGAACATAAGAAGAGCCTGCTGGATCAGGCCAGTGGCCCATCTAGTCCAGCATCCTGTTCTCACAGTGGCCAACCACGTGCCTGGGGGAAGCCCGCAAGCAGGACCCGAGTGCAAGAACACTCTCCCCTCCTGAGGCTTCCGGCAACTGGTTTTCAGAAGCATGCTGCCTCTGACTAGGGTGGCAGAGCACAGCCATCATGGCTAGTAGCCATTGATAGCCCTGTCCTCCATGAATTGGTCTAATCTTCTTTTAAAGCCATCCAAGCTGGTGGCCATTACTGCATCTTGTGGGAGCAAATTCCATAGTTTAACTATGCGCTGAGTAAAGAGGTACTTCCTTTTGTCTGTCCTGAATCTTCCAACATTCAGCTTCTTTGAATGTCCACGAGTTCTAGTATTATGAGAGAGGGAGAAGAACTTTTCTCTATCCACTTTCTCAATGCCATGCATAATTTTACACACTTCTATCATGTCTCCTCTGACGCGCCTTTTCTCTAAACTAAAAAGCCCCAAATGCTGCAACCTTTCCTTGTAAGGGAGTCGCTCCATCCCCTTGATCATTCTGGTTGCCCTCTTCTGAACCTTTCCCAACTCTATAATATCCTTTTTGAGATGAGGCGACCAGAACTGTACACAGTATTCCAAATGCGGCCGCACCATAGATTTATACAACGGCATTATGATATCGGCTGTTTTATTTTCAATACCTTTCCTAATTATTGCTAGCATGGAATTTGCCTTTTTCACAGCTGCCGCACACTAGGTCGACATTTTCATCATGCTGTCCACTACAACCCCGAGGTCTCTCTCCTGGTCGGTCACCGCCAGTTCAGACCCCATGAGCGTATATGTGAAATTCAGATTTTTTGCTCCAATATGCATAATTTTACACTTGTTTATATTGAATTGCATTTGCCATTTTTCCGCCCATTCACTCAGTTTGGAGAGGTCTTTTTGGAGCTCTTCACAATCCCTTTTTGTTTTAACAACCCTGAACAATTTAGTGTCGTCAGCATACTTGGCCACTTCACTGCTCACTCCTAATTCTAGGTCATTAATGAACAAGTTGAAAAGTACAGGTCCCAATACCGATCCTTGAGGGACTCCACTTTCTACAGCCCTCCATTGGGAGAACTGTCCGTTTATTCCTACTCTCTGCTTTCTGCTTCTTAACCAATTCCTTATCCACAAGAGGACCTCTCCTCTTATTCCATGACTGCTAAGCTTCCTCAGAAGCCTTTGGTGAGGTACCTTGTCAAACGCTTTTTGAAAGTCTAAGTACACTATGTCCACTGGATCACCTCTATCTATATGCTTGTTGACACTCTCAAAGAATTCTAATAGGTTACTGAGACAGGACCCTCAAACCCAGACACAGTGCAGATTGGTCTCCTGGTGAGGGAGATGGAACTTTTAAGAATGATTGCAACTCCCCCTCCCCGTCCCTCTCACCTGGAATGGTGCTGCACCAAGCACCCAGGCAGGCACAGTTGGGTTAGAACTGGGCCACCAAGCTCAACTGCCCAGGTCTCAGTTATACATGCCAAGTCTGCCTCCTCATCCATAATCAATGGATGATAGATGTTTTGTTTGGGGCAGACCTGGCATTTATCAACACCACCACAAGGCCAGGGGATTGGCTGACCGGCATGTTCAAATTCTGAAACACAGCAAGCAAAGCAGAGGGGACAAGGGCTTTGATGTAACTAGCCCTCCCCCCCATACCTTTGTCCACCACCACATCTCCTCCTACCTACCATCACAGGGATGGCAGACCCACTCCCAATCCTTTCCTGTTCAAGACACATACTTCCCTGACCCACCACTAGTAAACAAAGATATGCAGCAGAGGTTGGTGCTAGGGAACATCAAACTAGGAGACAGTTAAATAAAGACAACTACCGGATGCGACTCACATTCCAGCTCTCACCTGGGATTAAAAAAACACTCCCCTCCGACTCTTGCTATTTTCTGTATCTTTGTTTTTCACAAGTTGTATTTTTTAATTTGAGATGGTACAAGCATTACCGAACTACCCATCATATTATAGGACATTTCACATTTTCTCAGAAGTCTTTGGTGAAGGGACTTGACTTTTCAAAAGTCTAAAAACAACATGCTTGGTCTCCCTCCTATGACCCTGTACATAATTCTAAGTCACTCTCTCTAACAGTAAACTCAGGTGATAGAAATGGAGTAAAAATGGAGACACTGCAAAACAAGAGCGATATCACCATGTTCAGTAAAATCCTGGAGGTTTCAGGAGCACAGAACATATTCTTTAAGAACCCTGAGGCAGCGCATCCCTAACACACAAAGAAAGAGGGAGAAAAGCCAACAGCCCAATGAGGACTGAGCATGCTTTCTAGACATGGAATGTTCAGCGTCAGTTGAAAAATGAGGGAGGTGGGAGAGTGGAATGCCATGCTTGAGCCTCTGACAGCTTATAGCACCCTGGAGGAGGGCACAGCTAGCTGGAAAGAACCCTGAACAAGAGTGCTCCTGCTCAGGATATGCAGCAATATTTTCTTACAGCTCCAACGTGTCACAAACAAAAGCCAGAAAGGGGATGGAATTCGCTCCTGAAAAGGAGTAAAGAGAGCTAGCTCACCCTGTGTTAGCTCCCAACTTCTGCCTCAAACCTAATACTTTGGTTGATACAACATAAATGGTCATTAAGGCCAAGAACTCCCTTGGGGCTGTGCTGAATATTCTTCAGCATCTTGTTTTTCTGTGGCTGCACATCCAAAGGGCCTTTGGGCTTTTGTTTTCTCAAATAAGTCTCCTACATCCATACCACAAGACACACATTTTGAAACTGCAGATCACTTGCAGAGCAAAACACAGCAAAGGGCTCTGTTGCTCACAGAAAATGTCCGAGCCATTCAATGCACCTAAAGAATTCAGATTCACCAATATAATACTATTAATAATGCTCTACACCAATTTGCATGGGTCAAAAGTTGGGCTGACAGGTCTAGTTTTCTGAACTCCACCCCTGCCCTGACCCTTTTTCAAAAATTGGCTACTTTCCCATCCTCCAGTGAAAGGCTAGTTTTACCAATGAATTATATCATTCTCTCTTCAATGTCTCTTTTATAACATAGCGATTTATTTATTTTTATAACAAATAGATTACATCTGCTTGTGTAGCAGAGAACATATGCCAAGATCATAGCTCTAACAAAAAAGACAATACTATTTACATTAACCTTAAAATCATAAGTATTATAGAACATTTTCCTCTACTCCAGTTTCCCAAAGTTATACTGACATCCCTGGAAGAGAATAAGTCTTTTCAGCTGAATCTGGAGAGAAGCAGCAAAGGAAGCCCCTGTGGCTTATTTCTTGC
The DNA here is from genome assembly GCF_030035675.1 of Rhineura floridana. NCBI lineage: Eukaryota > Metazoa > Chordata > Lepidosauria > Squamata > Rhineuridae > Rhineura > Rhineura floridana. Next base: position 42,744,352 of record NC_084490.1, on the reverse strand, counting down.
TTCTCAAGTCTCCTACTAAAGCAGGACAGTCTCTCAATCTTTTCAAGTACCTTTTCCATTATCTACCTATACATATATAGTGCCTTGCAAAAGTAATCAGACACCTGACCAATGCTCTCATATTATTGAATTACAAATGGTACACGCAACTCTAAATCAATTATTGTAAGGTGACATTGGTTTTGTTGGGAAATGTTTGTAAGAAACATAAAAAACTGAAACATGTTGCTTGCATAAGTATTCAACCCTCACATATTAACATTTGGTAGAGCCACCTTTCACTGCAATAACAGCTTCACATTCTTTGGGGTAGGTATGTACCAGCTTTGCACAGTGACAGAGGGATTTTGGCCCATTCTTCTTGGCAGATTTGCTCCAGGTTGTTCAGGTTGGTTGGACGTTGCTTGTGGACTGCAATTTTCAAATGGCGCCATATATTCTCAATGGGATTGAGATCGGGACTTTGACTGGGCCACTGTAGGACATTCACCTTTTTGTTCTTGAGCCACTCCAATGTCGCTTTGGCCTTGTGCTTGGGATCACTGGCCTACTGAAAAGTGAATTTCCTCCCAAGCTTCAGTTTTTTAGTAGAATGAAGCACATTTTCTTGCAGTATTTCCCTGTATTTTGCTCCATCCATTCTTCCTTCAATTTTAACAAGATGTCCAGTCCCTGCTGATGAGAAGCATCCCCACAGCATGATGCTGCCACCACCATACTTCACTGTAGGGATAGTGTGTCTCGAGCAGAGCTTGGAAGTAACTAGTTACAAGTAACGAATTACTTGTAATTTATTACTTTTTTGAGTAACGAGTGGGTAACTTCATTACATTTTGCTGGTAATAGAATGAGTAGCAGCTTCATTACTTTTGAGGAGTAATTGTAATGTTTCCAGCATTACTTTTGCGCATTACTTGGGGGGGAGCAGGGGAAGTCTTCTGCTCCTCTGACTTGTGAATAAAAATCATGTGCTTCAAATTGGGCTTCTGTGCAGTGTTGTTCTTCCTTCATGCGCTGTGGGTGCTTAGGAGGCGACGAGGGAGGAGGTGGAGAGAGAGACGGGGTGGAGAAAACAATTGTTTAAAAATTGACAGGAGTGGAAGGAGAAAAGAGCTGGAGGCAATATATATATATACAAAAAATGTGTGTTGGGGTATCATCATTGCTGGGGGTGGGGTGAGGGGATGTGAGATTCTGTTATGCCATTCTGTTACTCTTATGGGAAAAAAATCTACTACCCTCTGTGTGTGTGCTCTTAGTTTTAATGTTGTTTTAGGCTACTTAGATGTGCAGCAGCCAAGGCCAGCACCTTGTAGGCAATTTTTTTAAAGTAACTAAAATGTAATTGTAGCAATTACTTTTGAGTAAAAGTAATCAGTTACTTTCAGAGCAATTGTAATTGTAACAGTAATTACTACTTTTTGTGGGCCATGTAACTGTAACTGTAATTTATTACTTTTTTAAAGTAATCTTCCAAGCTCTGGTCTCAAGGCATGGGTGATGTTAGGTTTGTGCCACATATAGTGCTTTGAGTTTGGGCCAAAAAGCTCTATCTTGGTCTCATCTGACCACAAAACCTTTTCCCACATCACAGCTGGGGCACTCTCATGCTTTCTGACAAACTCCAGATGTGCTTTCACATAGTACTTTTTGAATAATGGGTTCTTTCATGCCACCCTCCCATACAGTTGAATGGAAGGGGGTAACCCAGAATGACGAAAAAGCGTAAGTAAAAAGTCACAGTTTTATTCCATTTGTGTAAATTAAAATTGTATCAAAAAAGCCTAACGTGTTTCAGCTAATCTTATATAGCCTTCATCAGGGGATGCTTATTTTAAATTCTTCATTCAATTCTTCATTCGGCCTGACGAACGTGCTGCTGATAATCAACAATCTTTTGAATAGAATCTGAATCATCCTTACTTTGAACAAAGAATTTAAAATAAGCATCCCCTGATGAAGGCTATATAAGATTAGCCGAAACGCGTTGGGCTTTTTTTATACAATTTTAATTTACACAAATGGAATAAAACTGTGACTTTTTACTTATGCTTTTTCGTCATTCTGGGTTACCCCCCTTTATTCAACTGTTTCATTGAATGACATCCACTCTCTACCTACTTCTAACCCCATACAGGCCAGTGTTGTGCAAAGCTCTTCATCTGGTTGACTGGTGCACCATCAGTCCGAGCCACTGAACTCTGTAGCTCCTTCAAAGTGACTGTTAGCCTCTCTGTGGCTTCTCTCAGAAATCTCCTTCTTGTTTGAGTACTAAGTTTAGAGGGATGGCTTTTTCTTGGCAGTGCCTGGGTAGTGTGATGCAACTTCCACTTCCTATTATTGATCCAACTGTGCTCACTGGGATATCCAAACACTTGGATATTAGTTTGTACCCTTTTCCTAATCTATGAATTTGTATGACATTATCTCTCACTTCTGTAGAATGCTCTTTAGTCTTCGTCTTCCTTCAGATGCACAGCCTGACCAATGATCCTTCAACAGTGAGGTTTATCTCCTGACAATGTGACAGCAACTTTAATGGTTCACAGGTGGAGGCCAACAGTAAGGTGACTGTGTCCTCAATAGGGCAGTTCCTGTCATCTGTGTAAACTGGGACCTTCCACAGCACAGGAGTTGAGTACTTATGCAAGCAACATGTTTCAGTTTTTTATGTTTCTTACAAACATTTCCCAACATAAAACCAATGTCATCTTACAGTAATTGATTTTGAGTTTCAGTGTTTCAAAATAAAATATCACACAGAACACAATTACAATGTACCATTTGTAATTCAGTAATATGAGAGCACTGGTCAGGGGTCTGATTACTTTTGCAAGGCGTTGTAATAAAAAATGTAAGCATCATGCTATGCAGTTTGCAGCGCCACAGACAGGTGGCACTGCAACCCGTAGTATGAATGCTTCCCCCCCACACACACACCTGCATGCTGCTTACACTGCCCGCATTGGCAAGCAGGCAGTAGCAGCCTTGGTGAGTGAGTGGGCAGTCTGGGTGCTGCAGCAGCCTGGGTGTGTGGGTGCAACAGGTGGGAGGCCGGTGTGTGGGCTAGGCAGTGGCGTTGGCAGCGTGTGTGGGGGGGAGGTCACTGTGTGGCCCAGGTGCACTGTGTAGCAGCAGTGTTTGTCTGGGGTGGCTCAGGGCAGTGGCAGAGAGGAACAGGCAAGGCAAGCAGGTTGGTGAGGGGACTGAGAGTGCCTGAGGGGATGGGGGTTGACAAAGGGAGTGGCGAGCAGAAAAGCAGGTGGCAAACGCCCCCTAGTTATGTAATGAAACAATTAAAAAATATATGTTATTAGTTCTCACATCTCTAGCTATTGCGCCTCAAATTCTTCCTGAAATTACCTTCCCAATTTACACTGGTTTTCCAAAATTAGGATTCTTTGGAGGGTTTCCTTAACTTGGGCAAAGTTTTCCTCTTTTAAAAAGGAGGTCTTCCTGCTTTTATAGTCTCCTTGGCTCTGTTATTTAATCATGCTGGTGTGTTTTTGAGTTTCTTTGTGCCTTTTCTAATTTGAAAAGTCCTCTAGCTTCTTGAAGGGATCAGAATCTCCAAATTACGTTTAAACACTAAAATATTTGGTTTGTGGATTGTGGCCTCCGTTATGCTCTCCTGAGTTAAGTAAACTTTTAAGATATGCAGAATGTATTCAAGGAGCAGTAATGCTTAGAAAAGTGGTTCCAAAGACTAAGAAACTGTCCTGCTTTAAGCAGGAGACACCAGTGCAAATGTGTCCACAATCCACATATTATAAAACCCCGACTCAGTACATCCAGTCGGCATGCAGAAACAAGTTTCCTTCTAAAGCAGATCTACTGTACTAGATATACTGGAGCCCACTGTTATAAGCGTGCACTGGGAGTGGGAGTGTGTGTGGGGTACGGTGGGGAGAACTTCCCCCCCCCCATTCTCAAGGTAGCAGCTTCCGCTGCTGTTCCCTTAGTTTGGGTTAAAATACTGTAGAGATTTCAACATGCAGGAGAGTACAGTGATTTAACAAAACTACAAAATAATATTTTAGGAAACAGATGAGATAGAAATGAATTACTGCTGTCCTCCTCTAAGACAAGATGCCCAGAATTCTAGTCTGTCATACTGACCAGGAAGCCCCACCATGAAGGTCTCAGATGATCCGAGAGGGTGGCTGTGGTTTCTCAATAATGAGGGAAAGCATGTATACTTGCCCTCCTGTACTGTTACTTCACAAATTCCAGGGCTCAGGTTTAGCAATAAAAAGAAATCCTCTGAGTTTTTAAAAAGAAACAGCATACATCTTTTGTTCTGATGAGGACCTATGACAAATAAGAAAACCCAGTCCAGCTTGGTAAGTAGGAAGAGGAGGAGCATGCCCCACCGCACAGGACTTAATGAGCAATAAATTCTGCATTAGATACTCCACCATGTGTAGTGCACCAGATACAAAGGGGAAGATAAACCCCATAAAGCAACCATGTTTCAACCTTCCATGTATGTGGGGCTATCTTAGGTTCTCTCCAGCTGCCGAAAATGATAGCAGAGTTGGGCTTATGATATCAGGCTACACAGAACGATGCCATGGTGTAATGCTAAGTCAAGGCCAGGAATCTACATACCCAAGATATCACCTTTATTCTTACATCCCATTGTAATGTTAAAGTTCAACTGAGAGTACTCTCTCAAGATTCCCACACCCCACATTTAAAAACAGCCAGGGCACAGAGACATGAATTCTCAGTTGGCTTTGCCATTTCCTTCACTATGGAGGCTTGCCAGAGTTCAAGCTAGACTATGTTCGGCTAGAGCAGAAATGTGGAACTTGTGGCCCTCCAGATGTTGCTCAACTGCAACTGCGATCAGCCCCACCCAGCATGGCCTGTGGTCAGGGTGATGGGAGTTGTAGTCCAGCAACATCTGGAGGGCCACAACTTTCCCATCCTTGGACTAGAGTTTTGTTTTCATTTCTGATGTGGTAACGTTATCACAAGAGACCATTTTCACATGCAGAAAATTCCTTCTCAATGTGTGTCCAATGTGAAAAGATTATAGATGCATCATGTTCTGAATAAGCAACCCACATTTTCTTGGTATGATAGATCTAGAAACGCAAGTGTCATAGTTTACCATGCAAGGGATGTAGAAAATAAAATTACCATCTAAACATCAGAACATTATTTTAATTGACTACGTTTCCATTTTAGATCTTGCTTTTTATATAAAGCTTTTGAAATGGAGCAGAAACAAATAAACAAGCTCCAATACCTAGTGCACACGGTTGCCTGGATCCATAGAACATTAGCAGAGAGAAATGGATTTGAGGGCTGCCCACACCAAAGACAGAGAAATCACCCATAACATGAAACCTTTAATAAAAGAGATAGTTGTCAGGGATTTAGGGGGGAAAACACACACAAAAATGAGAAATAGCATATTCTATAGATAATGGAAAGGTGCAAAGACACTAATGTGAAAGAGACAATAGAACCAGTAAGACAAAAGCAAGATATTTGACGTATAATTAGGGGAAGGATACACACAGATGAAATAGGATAAAGAGTTTGATCATCAAGCTGAAAAAGAAGCCAAAGGGAAAAAAAATACTGGTCCATTTGTAAGAAAGCTTACTTAACAGGCTAGAAAGGAAAATGTCTGTTAATGATTTTCCTTGCCAGAGTTATATAATTTGGTATAGAGCTGTTGCTATAAGAGAATGAGAGACAAACACACACACAAAGAGTGGGTGACGATGGAAGGGTATAATGACACCTAGACATCCCTAAAGAAGCAGCAACCATGAAGTTCAGCAGCAATGCTTTCGGCTGCTCTCAATGGCTAAATGGTGCCTGCATAGCCAGTCCTTCTTGGGGCAGCAGCGAACAAAGCCCAAGCAAATTTATTTGCAAAGGGGAAGGAACGAAACTAAACTGACAGATGGAAGACTGGCAACAGAAGTGAGCTTACATTTGGCTCTAAACACAATGTCAACATATTTTCAGACTTCATGGAAAGTACTTCTAGAAGGATAGCCAGGTTGGTTGCCTTTGATGCAACAGACTAAATCTTAAGGCACCTTAAAGATCAGCTTAGTCTTTAAGATGTCCCAAGATTGTGGTGGGGTTGTTTTGTTTAATTCTATGACCTGTTAGCATTGTAGTCATTGAGGTAAGCAGCTGCTCTGAATCAAAGCATCAAGGAGGACTCACAAATCAACGGGACATTTCTCTCTTTAATGCATCAACCATTTCAGAAAAGTTATTCTTTCCATAGCCTCTTATGAGATGCATATCTTTTGGCAAACTGAAATTACATGAAAACCTCCAGGAGGACAACTCCCGTTATCTCAGATGTGCACCACTGAACATTCTGGACTAGACAGGGATCTTTACAGATGCACAGAAAGCCTACTTACAGCACACATCTTGCATATTTCTTATTTGTTATTGCAAAACAAAAATCAGAAGGATTTTTTAAAAGAAAATACTACTATTAGGACAAGCTCCAGTTCAAGAGAAAAGACAGTAAGTATAGAGTACAAGATAAGCAACAAGTGCTCAAGTGTCATAAGCGACACACTTTACTGGCAAGAAAGAGATTGTGGGTTCTCAAATTAAACACAGACCCTCAAAGCTAGATGTTGGCAGGACTCCCTCCAAGGAGCTCAAGGTGATGTACATGTTTCTTTCTCTCAACTTTATCCTCACAACAACCCTGTGAAGTAGGTTACGGTGAGAGAGAGTGGCTGGCCCAAGGTCAGCTGTATCACAGATCATTTAAGTAATCTGTGGCTCTGTAATATGAGTTCCAAAGTTAACAGTTGCCCAGGAAATACTTATTTTGGACAGGGTGCTTGTAATTATTGGTCTTTGCCAGGTTTTCCAGGTATTTACTGCGAAAAAATGGGTGGGGTGATGAAGAAACAATATTATGGTACTAAGAAAAAGTAATCTTCCAGTGATATAGCCAGTTTTCTTTAGAAAAATTAAGAGAACCTCAACTAAATCTTCATGCTGATGGGCTCTTGGGAGCAAACAAATAGCCCTCTCAGTTGCCAACTCCAGGCAAAAGAGCAACATCTGTGATAATGAAACTTTGCATGGTGGTGCATTAAGCTCCCACTCTTGTCTGAAGCTACTTTTGCGCAAATCACTATTTCCCAATACTACTCTGCAAAAGAAAAATGGTGGCAGCTGTGACTTGGAAACATGATCTGAACACAACGTGTAGTTTGTTTCCCCGTTTATTCTTTTTTATTATTAATTAACAAAATATTATAATAGCCACATGCCATTCTAGCTTAAGAAAGCAGATATTCTTTGCAAGCCCTGCAGTTTTGCAGGATTTTGCTAAGCCGTCATTAAACCAGGCTAGAAAAGTGCACAGCCTAATAGGTATTTAATTTATACCCATAGTTGGGGAGTCCAGTGCTCTCTTCTGCAAGACTCCAGTATTCTAGCTGTTTCCCAAAGTGTCTTGAACCAGGACAATCTGCTGCTCTTCTCCTGAACTCAGCACAGCAACTCTCTAATGGCTATTTGGGTTCAGACTTTGACATCAGTCCTTCCCCTTAAGCCATACTCCCATAAACATTTTATTGCGGGACTGACCTGTTTTGCCAAGTTCTGCTAATTCACTTTTTGCAAGCTACAAATGAATAGTGCAAGATTTCTACTTCTTTTCTTCTGAAGCTATGACCTATTAGTACTGGTGCACATTGATTCGGAGTCAGTGTTATGTGGTTATCTATGTCAGACAAGGCAGAGGTGGAAGGGAAAGGTTGCGGATGGAGAACTGTGATAAGGTTAGAGCTCTCAAGAACAAGCTTTGCTAAAGGAATCAATGAAGGGGGAGGAAGAAGATGCAGGTCAGTTCTTCAAGCATAGGGAATAGAATGCCAGAAGGCACAGAGAGGGAGAATGAGGCAGAAGAGAACTAATACTGGAGAAACTACGTAAGTACAACACAAAACTCACAGCATCCCCCTCCCAACTAAATTAAAACAGTTAAAAAAACAGAAGCCAGGCTAAGTTATTTACAGGTCTGGGTGAACAGAAAGATTTTCACTTGGCACTGAAAACACCACAGCACCAGACAAGTAGAATTGGGAAAGTTATTCCATAATCAGGGTGCCACTGCTCAAAAGGCCCTCTCCCTGGTGGCTACCCATTACACTTCACTTGGCAGCAAGATCTTAAAGTACAAGTAGGTACACAGATGTACTGATGCATAGCATGAGGAGTAGGCAAAGTACAGGGAGCTGAAGGGAATAGGATAATATCATAGCAATTGGTGAAAGATAAATTTAGCAGAGGCATTTCAAACTGACTGGAGAAACAGAAAGACAGTGAGAGGGAAGACCAGCAAGGAGGCAATTTTATTTTATGTATTGGTTTTATTTTAAGTGCTGATACCTGTACGAAGTCCTCACAATTGGGCAAGTTAATCTACACTAAATAATGCTTGTTCTGGCTGGCTGAACTAAATGGTCCCTAGGAAGGATCTATATTAATTTTGCCTTCCCAATGCAGAAGTACCTGACGGGAGGGGGAGAAGAGTTACCACAATTAAGGGACAACTAAATAGATTTTTATCAATTTCTATATTGTAGCAGGAGGACGGACGGAACTGGGGAGAGCTGACAAGATGCGAGGAAGTTATTTATAGTGGAGCCATTGTCAAGAACTTGGATGTCTTGGCTCTCCCTAGTTTAGAATGCACGTTTCCAGAAAGTGAAACTTATTTTATATTATGAAAATGGAAATGGACTGCCTTCAAGTCAATCCCGACTTATGGCGACCCTATGAATAGGGTTTTCATCATAAGCGGTATTCAGAGGGGGTATACCATTGCCTTCCTCTGAGGCTAGTCCTCCCCAGCTGGCTAGGGCCTGCTCAGCTTGCCACAGCTGCACAAGCCAGCCCCTCCCTTGTCCGCAACTGCCAGCTGGGGGGCAACTGGGCTCCTTGGGACTATGCAGCTTGCCCATGGCTGCACAGGTGGCAGGGCATGTAACCCCTGAGCCACTCACTGTAGGGGTGATCTTTAGCTGGACCTTTACACCCAGGAGACACGAGCGGTGATTTGAACTCACAGACTCTGAACTCCCAGCCAGGCTCTCCTCCCCACTGTGCTATGAAATGTTGCACCAAAACTCTCCCCAAAGCCTCGTGATGGGCCAGGCTATAAAGCTAGAGGGATAAAAGATTGATTTTATTTATATGCCACTTTTCCAGAGCAGGCTGTGCTCAGAGCAGCTTACAACAAATATTCCAAATATAAAAATACAAAACATTGGCATAGGGAAAGATAAATTTAAAGAAGCCAAAAATCAACAACTAGAATAAATCATATTACAAAATAAACAGTCTAGACTTAAAAACAAAGTGAGAAAGTGAATAGAGCTCCAGGCGCCGGCAGGGGTGGGGGCCTGGCCCAGGGCCCCTCGTTAGGGTGGGGAAGTAGCGCTCCCCTTCTGCAGCAGGGAGGCACAGCCCACCCACTTGCCAGCCTGCCCGTGCTCGCCCTCCCCCCCGCCTACTTGCTCCCCTTCCCCCCTGCCCGCTTGCCCCACTGGCCTTCCCTCCCCACTCGCCTGCCCCCACCCACCCCGCTCAACCTCCTGCCCCTCCGCCCACCTGCCCGCTAGGTAGGTAAGTGGGGCATGCATGCATGCGGGTGCCAGGGCAGCCTGGTGTCCAAGGGTACTGGCATGCCTGGGGCTAGCCCTGGGTGCAGGTCTTATTGCATTCCAAGGAGCTGCAGCAGAGCCTGGCTTAAGTACAGGTCAGAGAGGCTTACAGCTGGCTCCTCCTTCTCTCCTCCAGAGGAGACCAACAGCAGTAAAAAGGGAGGTGCTGGGGAGGGCAAAGATGGCAAGTCTTCCGCAGTTAGCTAGTGCTGGAGTTTCTCTAACTAGTTACAATATTTTAATACTCCCTGGACAACATTCTCCAGGACTAGAAGCATTTGCAATTCTAAATGCAGTACTAGAAATATAGCAATGTAGCAGTAAAATGTAGAAATGCAGTTCTAAATGTACCAACTAGAAATGCAAAAAGCACACACCCTTAGTTTTCTAGCCTTTCTGAAATAAGTACAAGTCATGACAGATATCCTTCCCTTTCAGTTTTTTCATTTTGCTTGTCCGCTTGTTTTAACGGCTCCCTGTCTTCCTCTGTAAAGAGGATCCAGGCCACATATAGAAGAAAACCTTTTTTTGTTCTTTGCCAGTACAGTCACTCATATTGTATTTCTGTGTGGCACAGCATGGCTTGAGGGTCTGAGTTGGCAAGCTGCTTACCCCTCACCCCACCCCTGGCCACAAAAGTATTATTTTTTCCAGGCAATCAGCAAAATCAGTGATGGCTGGTACCCACTGAGACTGGTAGGGTGGAAGACAGAGAACTCCACTACTGTTGGAGCCAGAGCCAATGATAGGTGGAGCAAACTAATTCTAGTTTTGTCCCCATCCTCCTCTCTACCTGTTGTTCTATAACAGCAACACTAAGAGGAGGAAGCTGACAGTTAGTGCCAGGCAGGTAGGAGCTGGCTGAGGGCAGACTGAGGTTGGTAGGGCATTGCCCCATTTGTCCTAATGGACTATCCACTGGGTAAGATTACTACAGCTACCCACAGCAGACCAGTAAAGTTGGGGTGGGATCAATCAGACAATGTGGGTGGAGCTTACTGCAGGGACATTACATCAAGCCTTGGTAACTACCATCACCTTTTCTCTAACCAACAATTCCTGCCCACGCAAGTCTGATTTGTCTCACCCACACTACAACATGCGGTATTTGAGGGGTATATGTGTGCAATCATATTTCGCAGCAGTCAAGGAGAGGGCAGTACTTAAAAGCCATTACTGTGCTTATGCCAGTTGCAGTGGACAGGAGAAAAGGAAATGTGTATGTAAAGGGTTTTTCTTTAATTGTTAGTAAACTTCTAAGAACCTCTGGTGTTGCCTCATTTGCAGGTTGTAACATATCCAACGCTGTACTGCCCAAGCCCATTTATTTAGTCCTTGCTTTCAGAAAAAAATGTTGCTGAACTTCCTGTATCACAGATATCTCAAGACTAATGGCACAAAATGCATAACTTTGGGGGGTGGGGGGTGGAGGCATGTGTTCCACTGTTCCACTGCCCTTACTGCTCTCCTGGTTCCATCAGGCAAATTGTATCACCAAAGCCACGGTTCAAAACATGAAATGCTGCTAGTTTCTTAATTCATTTATACCAGGGGTTGGGAAACGTAATTAGGCCCACCACTTCTCCCCTGTTTGGCCAAGTCACACCCACCTGCCCTACAGTTGATGTCATCTATAATGTCAGGTGCAGGCCAGGTAAAGATGCAGCTGGCCAAAAGTAGAGTTGCAGGCACTGCTGATTGGCAGCACCTTCAAAGCCTTGCACAACACCCTACATGCAGCACATCAAGTTCCAATCATCTGAACATCTGAGCTTGCAAAGTGTGGTGCCTTTGCCCACAGTTTGACTTCGTACTGCACAGGGAAAAATGGGTCACCTGATGTCATTTTCAAAGGCAGCCCCACGTAAAGCGAATTGCAATAATCAAACAATTAATCAATAATCAATAAACAAACCATCGTTCATGGCTTAGCAGTGTGTCTGAACACAGCAATTGTTCTGAAAAAGCCCACCCTGGACCCATTGGTCTGCGACAATTACCAACCAGTTGCAAATACCCCCTTCTTAGGGAAGGTGATTGAGAGGGCTGTGGCGCAGCAATTGAAAGTACTCTTGGATGAAACAGATTATCTTGACCCATCCAGTCTGGGTTCAGGCCTGGTTATGGGACTGAATCGGCATTGTCGCCCTGATGGATGACCTTTATTGGGAGAAGGACAGGGGGAGTGCGACCCTGTTACTCTTACTTGATCTCTCAGCGGCTTTGGACTTGGTGGTGGGCTGGATGAGGGCGAATAAATTGAGTCTGAATCCTAGCAAGACGGAGGCACTGTGGGTTGGTGGTTCCTGAGTTCAGATAATTGGTCAGCTGCCTGCTTTGGATGGGGTCATACTCCCTCTGAAATAGCAGGTCCAGAGTCTGGGGGTGCTCCTGGATCCATCTTTCTTGCTAGAAACCCAGGTGACCTCCGTGGCTAGGAGTGCCTTTTACCAGCTTCAGCTGGTAAGATAGCTGCGGCCGTTTCTGGACCGGGATAGTCTGGCCACTGTTGTCCATGCACTGGTAACCTCCAGGCTGGATAATTGTAATGCGTTCTATGTGGGGCTGCCCTTGAGATTGGTCTGGAAGCTGTAGCTGGTACAAAATACAGCGGTGAGACTACTCACTATGGCAGGGTATCGCCAACATGTCACCCCACTGATGAAAGAATTGCACTGCCTGCTCATTTGCTACCAGGCCAAGTTAGCGGTTTGATGTACAAAGCCCTACACAGCTTGGGATGAGGATACCTGAAAGACTGTCTTATTCCTTATAAAGCCAGTCGATCACTGTGCTCTGCAGGTGAGGGCCTCCTGCAGATACCATCTTATCAGGAGGTCCATTCTGCACAACACAGGAAACGGACCTTTAGTGTGGCAGCACCTACCCTGTGGAACTCCCTACCCTTAAATATCAGACAGCACCATCTCTGTTATCTTTTTGGTGCCTATTGAAGACCTTCCTCTTTCAACAAGACTTTTAAGTTGAGACCTTATCCCAGTCTGCTTCTGTGTTGGAATTGCTTTTCAATATGTTTAATCTTTTTTTAAAAACAATATGTTTTTTAACCTTTTTTTAAGATGTCTTCAAAGCTTTTTAAAAATGTTTTAAAAGTTGTTTTGTTTTAATGTATTTTAAGGTCTGTTTTTATGATGTTTTAAAGTGTTTTTAGTGTTTTTGTTTGCCACCCCGGGCTCCTGCTGGAAGAAAGGGCGGGATACAAATCAAATAAATAAATAAACAGCAATTGTGTGGCCTTGGGCAAGTCGCTTATCTACAAAACGCAAGAAACACCAACCTTGCCTCCCAGGGATCTTAAAGGGCAAAGGCTATAAAGCACTTTGCATATTAGAAGTGTTCTCAGAATGATAAATTATGGGAAGTATTAGCAGCACGGCTCACCATTTATTTCAAAACAGTAAGTCTCACATCAGATTCCCTTGAGTTTCAGCTACAAGCACCACGTTAGTAAAGAAAAGTGATATCTGCAAGACTTAGCGTAAGTACTTGCACTGTAGGTAGTAGTTCATAAAAAAATCTTAGTAGCCTACGGGTCCCTATATACCTAAGTTAGTCAACACATCAGTGGCCAGAAAGAATAAAAAAACTTAACTTTTTTCTAGTTCACAAAAGTTTCCATGCCTGATCACCCAGCTTTAGCCATGGACTGAGCTACTGTGGTGCATTCAAAGATTGCTCCTAAACAAACCACAATTGGGAAGCCAATTCAAAATGGAACATTCAAAAACATTCTGTACTAAGGGGGAAATGATCCTTCAGTCAACTATGGCATGCTGGGGTCTAATGAATCAGTGGAAGGGACAAACTGTATTATTCAGCCCCATAGTGAAGACACCTAAAAGGGTGGTAGTTCTCAAAAACAAATCTTCACAGAGGAGACAAGTTTTTCCTGGACCCTTGTGTCAATTTTTTTTATATTCACTGACCAATTCTCCATTAAGGCAGCCAGGGTGTTCATTGCTCTTAGCAATTGGAAGAGATTACACAGACAGGCAGTTGTCCCACATGATGTACATGTTAAATGGTACAGCACAGCAAATGTTTGAATGCTTCCCCACATAAAATACTCCACAACACATTCAAAACGATTATGTCAGGAAAGAGATTATTCACTAACAGGCAAAAGAGCTTATGGTTTAAGAATGTATCTATAGCCAACCGTACCTATAGCCAACTCCCCTGAGAGTTGCTAGGAGATGCCCTGTTCCACTCACAAAGCTTCAGTCAGGGCGGCTGACTGTTAAACCACTCTGGCCACTGGAGCTCTGCCAGGTGAATAGGAGTCTCCTCTCAGCACCCTTCACAAACTACACTCCCCAGGATTCTTTGGGGGAAGCCATGACTGTCTAAAGTGAAATAAAGGTATGGTGTGGGTGTGGCCCCGATTAGCCAAGCCCAGCAGCTGGGAGTCTGGCTTTTAGAACACTGACAGTTGGTTCTTACTGAGCATGCTCAACATTATCATTCAGTTCAATGCGAAATTTCTTAAATTATTAAAAATCAGCTAGGCATTTTTTTAAACTTTTAAACTGTAGAAGATGAAGGTCAGAGTATGGGGCAAGGTCTGTAATAGGATTACAGGTACTCCATGAACATGGCTGATTTTTAATTCATTTCAACAGTTTATGAGAACTCTGACAGAAAAAAACGTCCAAAGGGGGTCTGGTTTTTTTCTCTCTTTTTACACTTTGAACTCTTGATCTCCTCTGACCGTTTTGTGTATCATCATGAAAATTTAGAGGGTTGTTAAGCAAGTGTTTCTGAGTTCAGGACTATAAGTTTTGTAAGGTTTTGTTTTGAAATGAGCTTATGGGAAGCATCAGAATGGCATGGGGGTATTTTCAATTTAACATTGTGGAATGCAAAAAATCCATGCTGACTATAGTATACAGCCACTTTCGTGGCTGTATAATAAACTAGTCTTCTCCCTGATGTGCTTGTATTGAATGCGAATAGCATATTTTAAATCAGAAAGCATTCAAACTTTTGATTCCACCTGGGATCTCAAATGATACAAACCAGAACAGATTCATAATGTGAAACTTTTATTATAGCTCTTAGCATCAAGTGTTAAAAGGAAAACACTTCAGTGTGTGTGTGTGTTTTGCTTTTTATCAAGTTTCTGTTCCAGCACACTCCAAGCATTGCTCTGCCTCATCCTTTTCTTTCAATATGTCTGGAGGAGGGTCAGAGGTGTCCAGCAAGGCAGATGTCTTGCTTTTGCTCTGATACATACTTTGAGCACTCCTAACAACTGAAAGTCACCTCACCAATCTTTACCCTAGAAGGCCAAAGGGAATTTTATACCCTCAAGGCCAATTGGCTTCGCAGATGAATAGCTTTCTGAACTATGCTTTTGTAGTTTAAGCCCACCCCTTCACAACACAACATTTAGAACATGCCTGACTCATTTAGAACAGGCAACTCACCACTTCAGAGTGGCCATTATTTTGGACCTTTTAAGAAAGTTTTAAGGCTGAATTACTTGTTCACACAATTTTTTTTACTAGCTCTGCTGCCCACACGTCAATGACAATGTGTTGCTGAAAAGAAAACAAGAACCACTTTACAAAAGCTTCCCTACGTGAACACTTAGAAGTAATTCATACTCGTCATGGGTGACCAGTTGAGTGCCTGTTTACAAGACTGCTTTTAACATATCACTCTCACCCTCCCCAGCATGCTATGTAGTGGGTAACTTACCATAAATCTCCTCACAACTTGGTGAGAAGTCCTGATAGGGTGATTTGGGTGACACCAGCTCACCATTATATCCTTGCTTTTGTACCAGTATAAGATCCTAAGTATCTCACAACTCTTACCCACTGCAACATATAGCAGACTGAGCTAAGCTCAATCCAGACAATTATGCCACTCTCTGACCTCTATATGCCAAAATTATATTGTAAAGCATCCCTAGAGGTTTCACACCAACTCCCTATTTGTGGTTCTCTTCCCAAAAGAATGTCAGAGCTTAAGACTCAATATACATAGCAAGTGATGGTTGCTCTTTTGTTTAGCCAAGTGATCATATGGATGAGCAAACAATGCGCTTTAGACAGGGTTTCTTTTTTCAGGGGGGTGGTATGTTACAGTCCAAATTAACCCTTATTTGTTTTAAATGTTGTTACACATCCTGACCTTTTGGAGAGTAAAAGAAAGGTAAAGGTGTCCCCGCACTTATAGTGCGAGTCGTTTCCAACTCTTAGGGTAACGTCTTGCGATGTTTACTAGGCAAACCGTATATATGGGGTGGGATTGCCAGTTCCTTCCCCGGCATTTCGTTACTGCCGCTTACCACTCTGCGCCACAGAGGGAGAGTAGGTGGCTTAAAAATCCCAATTCTCTTCAGTATCAGGTTGCTTTTTAATGCCAGACTCATTTACTTATTTTGGTTCTGCCCCCCTGTAGTTCACTGACTGACTGTTCCGATTAGTTGCACAGGTGCTACTATAGCATAAACACAAGAACAGTTCTTTATATAAAAAGGTATATACACCAGAGAGTTGCGGGGCTGGCCACTTCCGTGTTTGCATGGCTAGACATTACCGTTGTCAGATCCAATAAAGAAGATGGCCCTATGCCTTCAGTAACTGCAGAACAGAAAACAAATTCAGCAGCTGCAGTTTTGCCCATCACTACCATACTGTGACAGATGAAGTTGTGGCTGCTGAAAGTTCTCCCTCAGATGGAACTACAACACAGGACCCATAATGGATAGGTGTCTGCAATCTCAGATCTTTAGGACTAGTAGCAAGGTAAGCTGCAAAACGGCTCTTATGCCTCATTTCCTTTCATAATCAGGCTCATTGCACCCTGTTCATCATTAAAATTATTACTCTTTACTGAATCACTGATTAGGGAGGCAAGGTACACAGAAAGGGCCTGTAGTTTGATTTCCAATCTATCCCAACTCAAAGGATCTAAGTTTTCAAAAGTAAATGCTTACATTCCACAAAAACTGATAGAGGACCAGAGATGGATGAAACTCAAAGGCCATGTCATGTAAAGTTGTCACAAGGCAGAACCACCCACTTACTGGAAACACCATCCCTGATCCTAAAGTCTTTCATCCTTACAAAAACCAGCAAGTTATTACCATTTCACAGATAAGGGAAGCAAAAGTGGAGTTTTTTGCTCATAGGCTACCTGGTCTTTTTCTCTCCCAAGACTTTTATGAGTGATTTCACACCATGTCTTCTAAATCCAAACTGAAAACTCACTGGAGCATACCAGACCTCAGCCAACCTTTAAAGGTTTAGTATCACCTCACTACACAATTTCTTTATTAATAGAATGCAGATCTATTTCTTCTAACCACTATTTTAATCTTGCAAGAGAGAGGGGCATCAGAAGGTAGGGGTTCTTACCTGTTGGCCTCAGTAAGTAACTTCTGCCACTTTGTTGTCTGTCAGAATAAGATGGGGCAAGCCAGTGACCCAGGCAGGTGAAATGAGCAGGGATGATAACAGTAACAAGACCAAAAGATAACTCCCCTCCCTACTCGACCATCATTCCTGGTCCCCTCTTCTTCTTCCCTTGTGAAAGCCAGTAACAGTACTCATAGCTCACTATTTAGCAGCATGTCTCCCTATTGCAATTCTTTCTCCCTTGCGCAGGTGCAACGGATCATTATTCCGCAAGGCCCCTGCAGCAACATTATGCGCAAGCGCATCAGGAAAGGGATTGGGGGGGAAAGGAAGCCAGGAAGCTGCAGGATGTAACTGTTCCTCTTTCACTCCCCTTTGCGCAGGCGCAGAGGATCGACATGCTACAAAACTTTTTGCATCGCATGCGTGCCCTGGACTTCACCTGTACCTCCCTCTCCCGTACAGCGAGTCCGCAAAACGAGCCTGCGCAGTCTCCACAACCGTTTGAATGAAGGCGCATGCGCTACAATTCCTAGAGCTAAAAAAATCCACACCCCCGCGCATGCGCAGCTCCTGTCCGAGGTTTCTTTCCCTCTGCCCCGCCCCTTCTCCCTGCGTCAGGCCTTTTAGCTCATTATTTTGCAACCAGTCGCCGTCTGGCGTTATATACGTCTCCCTTTGTCCCTAACTTATAGAGAGGTATATCCAACACCCGTTCCACCTCACCTGATAGCGATATGCGGTGGCTGCGGCCGTCCCCTTGTAGACTCCTCATAGCGCCCTGACCTGACACATCCGGGACTCTCTAGTGACGTTGCCACGACGCTTCATTCACTGAGCTGGGGGAGGGGAGGAGACATTGCGCATGTGCTGTAAGGGACGTGCCCCGGAAAAAAATGGCGGGAAAAAACCCAAATTCGTCGGGATACTAGTTGGGATGACGGGAGAAGGAAGGGTAAACGGGAGATGCAAGCTACAGCGAGGGGATATGGAGAGGAGACGCTTGCACTTACATAGGTGAAAGTACTGTATGGTCCTTAGATGTATTTACATCCCTGGTTCCGTATTCTGAATCATTCTTACAAGTATATATGTCAAAAGCACAGATCTTTAATGCTTTAAATCTAATCCCTTTCCTTAAAAAATACCGCCATAGTTAGTGTGAGGTATAGAAGGCAAAATGACAATGAGAATGCATAAAACACCATTTTGTTACTATCTAATCTCAAATGTCTTCAAGATTAAGGTGTATTTAAGGCGCCCAGGATGATAAGGCTCCTGTTAGGCTTTTAACGTGCAGAAGAGGAGAGATTATGTACAAGAGGGAGTCTGAGTAAAATGACAGCTACGAGGTTTCTGCAAAATTAAAGGATGAAATCTTGTTGGGGTGGCCTGCCTTATGGAAGACAGTTCTCTTATGTGAAGGGCTGTCCAGTGTAAAGATGAAACACCTAAGAAGGAAGAGCAAACAGGGGCCTTGAAGCTCCCCACTGACAACACCTAGACAGCAGATTGAACAGGCATGCAGGTCACCTGGTCACATTCTTCCGCAAAATGGTGAGATGGATGGTATTTTCTAATTAAATTATTATTATTTCTAAATCTACATCTATGTGACTATTAGCACATAACATTTTATGCAAATATGTGTCTTGTCTTTTTTTGTAATGTAGTTCCTCCTTTCTTTTTTTGGCAATGTACATATAGCCACACGATCTGTTCTGCTTTGGCCACTGGAGTGGGTTTGTAGGGCCTGACTGAACCATGCTCTGCTTATGAGCTCTAAACTAGAGAAACCTTTCCCGCAGCTGTGAAATGAGGAGTACAAATGTGATCCTAGTTGGAATAATTTGTGCTGTGACAATAATGTGAGCACATATGTACAGGAAAAGAAAATGGATGAGGTACATTTTAAAGATTATTTTGTTCCTAATAATTTTGTGATGGCACCCAACCTAAGTGTTGTTGAACCAATTGGGAGCAGTGACCATAGTGCTGTTAAATTAAGCATACATGTAAGTGGCCATTTGCCAAGAAAATCCAACATGGTCACATTTAACTTCAAAAGATGAAACTTCCCCAAAATGAGGAGACTGGTAAAAAGGAAGTTGAAAGGCAAAGTCAAAAGGGTCAAATCACTCCAAAATGTCTGGGAGTTGTTTGTTGTTGTTATATGCCTTCAAGTCAATTATGACTTATGGCGACCCTATGAATCAGTGACCTCCAAGAGCATCTGTCATGAACCACCCTGTTCAGATCTTGTAAGTCTGTGGCTTCCTTTATGGAATCAATCCATCTCTTGTTTGGTCTTCCTCTTTTTCTACTCCCTTCTGTTTTTCACAGCATTATTATCTTTTCTAGTGAATCATGTCTTCTCATTATGTGTCCAAAGTATGATAACCTCAGTTTCATCATTTTAGGTTCTAGTGACCGTTCTGGTTTAATTTCTTCTCACACCCAATTATTTGTCTTTTTCACGGTCCATGGCATTCGCAAAGCTCTCCTCCAACACCACATTTCAAATGAGTTGATTTTTCTCTTATCCACTTTTTTCACTGTCCAACTTTCACATACATACATAGAGATCGGGAATACCATGATCTGAATGATCCTGACTTTAGTGTTCAGTGATACATCTTTGCATTTGAGGACCTTTTCTAGTTTTCTCATAGCTGCCCTCCTCAGTCCTAGCCTTCTTCTGATTTCTTGACTATTGTCTCCATTTTGGTTAATGACTGTGCCGAGGTATTGATAATCCTTGACAGGTTCAATGTCCTCACTGTCAACATTAAAGTTGCATAAATCTTCTGTTGTCATTACTTTAGTCTTCTTGATGTTCAGCTGTAGTCCTGCTTTTGTGCTTTCCTCTTTACCTTTCATCAGCATTCGTTTCAAATCATTACTGGTTTCTGCTAGTAGTATGGTATCATCTGCATATCTTAAATTATTGATATTTCTTGCTCCAATTATCATGCCTCCTTCATCTTGGTCCAGTCCCGCTTTCTGTATGATATTTAAGAAGCCAGTATTAGATTCTTACCACTAGGGCCAAGAGGATGCCAGTATGGTTAACAAGCAGTCAAAGCTACTGTTAACAGCAGAAAAACTTCCTTCAAAAATTAGAAGCCTTGTCCAAATGAGGATAACAAAAATACAAACTTTGGCAAAAGAAATGCAAGCAGACAATAACGGATGCTAAAAAAGCTTTTGAGGAGCACATTGCTAAAAACATAGAGATCAACAATAGAAAATTCTTTCAATACATTAGTAGCAGGAGACTGTCTAGGGAGGTGGCTGGATCTTTGGATGACAAGCAAGTCAAAAGGTGTGCTAAAGGAGGATAGGGAGGTTGCAGTGAAGCTGAACGAATTCTTTGCATCTGTCTGCATAGCAGAAGATATAAGGCAGATCTCTGTGCCCGAATTAACTTTTGCAGTAAGGGAGTCTGAGGTAGATAATGGTGACTAGAGACAAAGTTCTAGGCCTCATAGACATAAAAATAAAAATTAGCAAATTGCTGGGTCTGGATGGAACTCAAATGTGAAATTGCTGGTCTCCTAACAAAAATATGTAGCTCACCCTTAAGATCCACCTCTATACCTGAAGACTGGAATGTGGCCAATGTAATACCAGTTTTTTAAAAGGAATCTGGGGGCTTCCTGAAAATTACAGGCCAGTTAGCCTCTGTTCCAGGAAAACTTGGTGGAAAGCATTATTGAAGATAAAATAACCAAGCGTATAGGAAGAACAAATTTTGCTGAAGCAGAACCAGCATGGCTTCTGCAAGGGTAAGTCCTGTCTCACTAACCTGTTAAGAGTTCTTTGAGAATGTCAAGAAGCATATAGATAAGAGGTGGTCTAATTGACAAAGTCTACTTGGAGTATCAAAAATACCTCTCCAAGACTCCTGAGAAAAACTTAGCCATTATGGAATAAGGGAAGAGGTTCTGTTATAGATCAGGAACTGGTTAGGAACAGGAAGCAGAGTAGGAATAAACAGACAGTTCTCCCAATGGAAGGATGTAGAAAGTGGCAAGACTTTTTAAAGTAATACTTGTGTGTCCAAATGGACACCTAGTGAACACAATTGGACACAAAATTTAAAAATTTCTTAACAAAATCTCTCTCCCTGTACACTGTGATGCCTGGTTCTCTATATCTTTGTTCTTTTTTTCCGTAAGAATTCTGCTACAGCAGGAGGTGGATCATAAGCAGCAGTTTCTATGCCATTCAGTGAAACAGTCTTGCATTCATAGATTCTTCTACCAAGGACATACGGTGGGTGAGTAGACTTTAATTTGATTGTAATGGGCAGGCTAGTAAGAATTTTGGTAGGCTACTAACTTGTGTAAATGCATTTGCAAGGCTGTATTCACTCCCCCCCCCTTTATTTTTTAAGTTTTGAAGCACTTTCGCTGTAGTCCAAATGTCAGGGCTTGTATATGGTAGAGAGAATTCCACATGCAAGCCATGGAAATGAAAAAATGGATACCTGTACCCAGTAACAATTCCTTTAATTAAAAAAAACAAACTAAAATCATAATATCACCAAAAATAGGATCGGTCCTAAAAATATACATCTCAGGTGTCAAAGGCAAGGGTAAAGAGGTGCATCTTCAGCATTTGCCCAAAACTGTGCAGTAAAGTTGCCAGACACACCTCTGTGGGGAGGGAGTTCCACGACTTAGGGACTACCACAGAGAATGCCCTCTCCCGATCCATCCCCCTCCCTGGAAATGCCCTGGAAAGTGGAGTCCCTCATGGAATGATATTTATTGGGACCTGTGCTTTTTAACTTGTTCATAAATGATCAAGAGTTAGAGGTGAGCAGTGAGGTGGCCAAGGTTGCTGTTGTCAGGGTCGTTAACACAAAAAGGGATTGTGAAGAGCTCCAAAAGGACCTATCAAAACTGAGTGAATGGGCAAATCAATATAGACAAACGTGAAGTGATGCATGCTGGGACAAAAATATCTTAATTTCACATATAAGCTCTCATGGAGTCTGGATTGGTGATGACTCACCAGGAACAAGACCTTGGGGTTACCATGGATAGCTTGATGAAGATAAGATAAGATGGTTTTTCAGGTGTCCTGGTCCTAAGATGTATAGGGCTTTATACACCAAAACTAGAACCTTGAACTTGGCCCGGTAGCAAATGGGCAGCCAATGAAATTCTTTCACCAGCGGGGTGACATGTTGGCAATACCCTGCCCCCATGAGCAGTCTCGCCGCTGCTGTATTTTACACCAGCTGCAACCTCTGGACCAACCTCAAGGGCAGCCCCACATAGAGTGCATTACAGTAATCCAGCCTGGAGGTTACTAGTGCGTGGACAACAGTGGTCAGGATATCCCGGTCCAGAAACGGCCACAGCTGTCTTACCAGCCAAAGCTGGTAAAAGGCACTCTTAGCCACGGAAGTCACCTGGGCCTCTAACGACAAAGATGGATCCAGGTGCACCCCCAGACTTCAAACCTGCTCTTTCAGAGGGAATACAACCCTGTCCAAAGCAGACAACTGACCAATTATCCAAACTTGGGAACCACCAACCCACAGTGCCTCTGTCTTGCTAGGATTCAGACTCAGTTTATTGGCCCTTATCCAGCCCACCATGGAGTCCAGGCAGTGGCCAAGGGCTTGCACAGCCTCTCCTGATTCAAATGTTACAGAGAAATAGAGCTGGGTATCGTCAGCATTGTGCTTACACCTCGCCCCAAATCTCCTGATGACCACTCCCAAGGGCTTCATATAGATGTTAAACAGCATGGGGAACAAGGTGGTACCCTGCGGCACCCCACAGCACAACTGCCAGGGGACCTAAAGATAGTCACCCAATGCTATTCTCTGAGAGCGACCTTGGAGATAGGATCGGAACCACTATAAAACAGTGCCTCCAATACCCATCCCACCAAGTCGGCCCACAAGGATACCATGGTCAATGATATCAAAAGCCACTGAGAGATCAAGTAAGAATAACAGGTTCGCACTCCCCCTGTCCTTCTCCCAATAAAAGTCATCCATCAGGGCGACCAAGGCCGATTCAGTCCCATAACCAGGCCTGACTGGGATGGGTCAAGATAATCCGTTTCATCCAAGAATACTTGCAATTGCTGCTCCACAACCCTCTCAATCACCTTCCCTAAAAAGGGGGTATTTGCAACCGGTCGGTAGTTGCCACAAACCAATGGGTCCAGGGTGGGCTTTTCCTGGAGTGGTCAGATCACTGCCTCTTTCAAGACAGCTAGAACCACTCCCTCGTGCAATGATGCATTGATCACACCCTGGATCCACTCGGTCAAACCCCCTCAGCAAGCTTTAATAAGCCAAGAAGGGCAAGGGTCGAGAGGACACATTGCTGGCCACATTATCGCAAGCACCTTGTCTATGTCATCAGGCCGCATCAACTGAAACTGTTCCCAAGAAGTTGCAGCAGACGTTGCACTGGACACCCCATTGGGGACTACAGTAAATGTGGATGGGGCATCAAGACTGCTACAGAGGCGAGCAACTTTATTCTCAAAGTGCCTTGCAAACAATTCACAGTGGGCCCAAGAAGGGTCTAAAACTCCGTTTCCTGGAGTTGATGTCAACAGACCCCTGACAATATGGTAAAGCTCCACTGGATGGCTACTTGAGGATGTGATGGAGGCAGAGAAGTGGGCCTTCTTCGGCGCCCTCACCACTGCACACTAGGCATGGTTATGTTGAGCCCCAGCTATCCCAAGCGCATCGGGGAGAGTGGGCAGAGGAGGACGAGACTTTTGAGAGCCTTGAGAGAGGGGAGTGCTAGCAGCCCTGCAGTTTCTCTGGACAATCCCCTGGGTGACTTAGACCCCGCTCCACCTGAAGGCGCCTTCCCACCTGCAAGCGCTCCGCCAGAGCCATTGGGGAACGATCTCACACGTGTGCCAACTCCACCCCTCCAGGACTCCCCGCCTGAATCTTCAAACGTTTCCCTGCCAACTTGCTCCCCGCCTCCTGAAGTCGAGCCGGCACCTACTGAGCCTCTACTGTCCAGTGAGCACTCAGAGGCTCGCCCCATGCAAGACGACGCGAGAAGTGGGACAGTCAGAAGGTGGAACCACGCAGGAGTCGGAGATTACGGGCAAAGACCTACCCTACTTAAGGTGGCGCCCCTCTGATTGAGGTGCTGAGTCAACTTACTCCACACGCTGCAGAGAATGCTTAGTTAGCATCAGTAGTGAGTCAGCCTAGATAGGTCTATGAAGTGCACTGCTTTTGATGTAACCGTGATTCTAATACAGCAAGAATTATTGCCAGTCTCGCCTCCGTTTCCTGTGTCGGGCTCTGGGAAGGACAGGTTATGATGCTTTACTCGTGCCTGATCAGCCTCACAACACGTCTTTCTCCACTTGCGCTCTAGACGTCGTCCAGCCTGTTTCATTTGCCCTTAGCTCACTGGCGTACCAAGGTGCAAACTGGGCACCACCATGCCAGAGAGGGCACTTGGGGGCAACCGTGTCAAGAGCCCGACTCACCTCACTATTCCAAGGGCTTCAGCAGGGTCACCTGCTCTATCTACTGGGAACTCCCCCAGGGGATTCAGGAATCCTGTGGATTCCATTAAACTCCCAGAGTAGGCCATCTTAATCTGTCCACCACCCCTGCAGGGAAGGATAGGAGCCATAAGTCTAAAATTTCACCAGGAAGTGATCTGACCATGAAATTGGGGTGTCATCCATCCCCCCATCTCCAGACCACCCATTCTTCCATCTGGAGCAAAAACCAAGTCGAGGGTGTGCCCTGCCTTATGTGTTGGGCCAGTGACAACTTGAGACAGCCCCATGGTTGTCATGGAGGCCATGAGTCCCAAGCTGGAACACTAGAGGCAGCCTCAGCATGGACATTGAAATCACCCAGCACTATTATTCTGGGATCCTCGAACACCACAGCCAAGACGGCCTCTGCCAGCTTGGCCAGAGAAGCTGCCGGGCAGCAGGGTGGACAGTACACCAGCAGCAACCCTAGTTTACTCTCTCCTCAGCCCGACACCAGATGCAGGCCCTCACAGCCAGCTCCAAGGCAGAGTGGTTTCCTGGTGACAGAGATGGAAGTTCTGTAGACCACAGCAACTCCTCCCCCCCCCCGTCCCTGTAGCCTGTGCTGGTGTTGCACTGAGTATCCAGGTGGGCAAGGCTGGGTCAGATCAACTCCTCTCGGTTCACCCACCCAGGTCTCGGTAACACACACCAATTTGGCACCTTCATCCACAATCAAATCATGGATGAGAGTGGTCATATTGTGTACTGATCTGGCGTTAAACAACAACACAAATGGGCCAGTGGGCACAGCAGATGAGCAACAAGGAACCCATCCATGAGAGGAGTGGCAGCAAGGAACAAGGCGCAGATAGCCTTGCCCTCGTCTTCTATGGTAATTTACCACATCCCCATGACTATATTTCCCTCTACTCGTGATCACTGAAATTGGGGTGGCATCACCCATGTTCCTCCGTACTAAGACTCCTCCTAAACACCTAATATGGACCCAACATGAGCCCACCAACAAAACCTGTCGGAACCAATTATTCCAGTAGGCCTCTGCAAGAATTGGGAACAGTCATACCCATTCAAACTTTTTCACACAGGTCCCATCTACTCCACCTCCTGTCTCACGTCCAGGGAGGGCCAGCCTTCTGCCAGTTACAGACTCTTATTCTGAAGGCATCTAGATACTTTCTCCTATCATTCAGTTCACTGCACAGGCTCTTACCCTGTGTAGGAACTACACATGCACCACATGCCCTCCCCACCACCAATCTCCTCTAGATTGGTTTAACAGAAAAATAATAAAACAATTTTTAAAAAAAGGTAATACAAGGGGAGTAGCACCCTCGCCCTTGGGACTCCCCAAGGGGCAACCCCCTTTGGTGGCAACCCTGCTGGTGGCAGACCCGACGCCCAAGGGCAGCTGGGCTTTTATGCCTCCTCACACAGCCAGCAACTGATGCAAGAGGCTGCAAGATTAACTGCAGCCTCTCTCTCGAGCCAGGGTCAGGCAGGGGGTCCCAGTCCTTGCAGCACCTACCAAGGACTTCAGCTGTCTGGAGGAACAGCAACCCAAAAGAGCGAGCAGCAAGCATCCAGATGCTCAGATCCTCACTCATTTAGAGATACTCGTTTGGAGATACTCATTTGGAGTTTTTAGTTTTGAGAAAAAGTGAGTAAGAGGACATTAGAATTGTATAAAATTATGGAGGGCATTGAGAATGTCTATAAAAAGAAAATTATCCCTCACTCATGACACTAGAACCCATGGACATCCAATGAAGCTGACTGTTGGAAGATTCAGAACAGACAAGAGAAAGAACTTATGCATGCAGTGCATGGTTAAACTATGGAATTAATTCCCACAGTGGCAGTGATGGCCACCAACTTGGATGGCTTTAAGAGAGGATTAGACAAATCCATGGAGGATAAGGCTATCAATGGCTACTGGCCAGGGTATGTTTAGGTTGGATATGATCCAACTTATATTACGCATGTTTAATTCCCATTTATTTCAGTGGGAAAGATTTAAGCACATGTGAAATACTGTAATTGAAATTGGGAATTTAGAAGTGTTTAATTGTGGCTGTTATGTAGACCTATTTTGGAGTAAACTTCAATGGACTCAGTAAATATAAATAGGATTAGGCTGCATGTTGGCAAATTTAATTTATTAATCTGGTTAATGTCATCAAATAACCTGTTTGCTTTCATCTATAAAGCTTCTGTCTGATATGTCTGTGATTCTATGTCATAACATAACAGAGAAGGAAAGAAATTACGCTTAAGTAGTGGTTTAGGCTGCATTCTTATTACACACATCTGGGATGTCTTCATTGAACCCAGTAGAACTTAGTAGACATGCATATGTACATAGAAAAGGTATGCAGAGTTGCATAACTTTTTATGTTTGTCTGAATTGCACCTTGAGCTAGTTTTACCATCAACACAGTGTCCCTAAATTTCTGTTGATATTATTAGACAGATGAAGATACTGGTCGCTTCCATTTGCTCAGAATGGTCAACGCAGAGGCAGCTAAAAATACATTGTTCTTTAATAAGTCTTCTGTTCTTCCTTCTTCTGTAAAAGAAGGTTGTGTGTGGTATGTGGTTTCTGCTTCTGCCTTCTTCCAATGCCTTTGACGTTCACAACTAAAACCAGCCAAAATGTGTTGACTCTGGTACTGATGTTGCCCCTGTAACGTCAGCTAAGTGAAACTGTGACATCAGAGCAGTTGGGCCAGTGGTAGACAAAGACATTCCAATAATTGGAAAAGGGCAGAAGCCCCCCCCCTTCTAATTTTATTCAAAGCTTAATGGAAAATGAGAGACCAGAATCCCAATCCTCTTTGTGTGTAGAGGAGACAAAATGGTCTGTCATGCCCCACACAAATTGTGCAGAGAAATCTAGGAAGGTGAATGGTATCTTTATGTTCTGCATGCAGTGAAGGAAGCTGTGCTCTCTCTCAATGGGCATGTGGCTGCTGCCAGAACTAAATGTATGGTTGCCACTGGCAACCTGATAAGTGTGTATATGAACTCCTGCTTTTAATTCATAAAGCAGACTGTTTAGAGATAAGCAGAATCCTTTGATGCTAAACTCTGATATCCATGAGCAACCTGTATAAAATGAAACTACAGAAGTATTGTCTACACACCATGGGCCTTTGAATGAATCTTTGAGGGTGTAAATAGATGGAGAAGCCTTTCAAGGCACCAACAGGCATATTTACTGCTTTTAAGGTAGGATATTGCATTTTACTGAGCAAGCTTCTTTACTTAATTCCACCTTACATTTATCATTATAACTGCTTATCTTCCTAAAATAAGAGGTGAATCATTCTTATTGTTCTCATATAACAGATAGTGAAACTGAGGCGGGGGCAGTAGATAAAGCTCCCTTGCCCTGTTGCTGCATTCCTACTGGAAATTTCACCTATCTGTCTCCAGTTGTCATATGTAAGAGAAGATCCATCAGAGTGCTATGTGTGAATGAATAAATGAATGAATAAAATTTATTAGGTCAAAGACCAGCATACAAATACCTATCACCAAAACAGCAAAATATCAATAAAATTTGGACATTGACAGATCTAAACAAACTCTATTTAAAAGCCAGTTCTAAAGCCTATGTGAACTGTTGAGTTATCAGTGCACTTCGGCATATAATGGCTGCAGCACAAAAACTGGCTCCCTTAGCTGAGACTTGAGGAATTCGATCAGACAAGTGGTATTCTACATAAAATGCATCATCCCTGCCAGGGATTTTTTGTAAAATCGGGGTAATTAGAGCGAGTCGAAGGTCATGGTAAAAAACACAATAAAGAAAGACATGGCCCACAGACTGTACTACCCCCACATCACAAGGGTGTACTTGCTAGGCAAACAGAAGTTTTTTGAACCTGTGAAGATTAAAAATCTTTTTAGCGAAATCTTAAGGGTCTTTACCTGTATCATATATAGACATGTAATCAATGGAGACATTTTCAGTAACCCTGATCAAGTGTAATCCATATGCAGAAGCAGATTTCTTCATGCGAACATACTATACAGGATGCTCCATATGCAAATGGAGAAATCACTCTGTGTTAGGACTGGAGAAGTGGAGAGTATATCTAGCAGCTTTGGAATACACATGGAACCCTGTCCATCACCCCATTCACAATAGTTTGTCCAATAGTGCACTAGAGCTTGGAAAAGTTACTTTTTTGAACTACAACTCCCATCAGCCCCAGCCAGCGCCATGCTGGCTAGGGCTGATGGGAGTTGTAGTTCAAAAAAGTAACTTTTCCAAGCTCTGCACTAGACACTGTTTATCCATGAATGCAGCACCCTTTCCTCAAACTGTTCCTTTGAGTCTCCGGAGCAGGAAATGTCCTGCCTGGGCACTTGTCAGTCTTGGCTTCACAATCAGAAGCCATGCAAAAATTAGAAGAGTGCCAGTATCCTGACTTTATCACCTGATTTGGTGAAGAATTAGGTTTGAGCATGGGAGTCCTAGGTTCCAATTTCAGTTGAGCCACTGATTCTCTGTAAGAAACTCTTTCTCAGCCTTGGTACCCTCAGAGGATTGTTTTTCTATATGAATAAGATCAAATAGTCCAGAAAATGCAAGGTATGGAGAAATGTCCACATGCAAGTCCGTTGTACTGGGTTCATATACGCACCTTTTTCTCAGAAGACAACTGGATAGCATGCTACAATGAATTAGTTCACATTAAACTGTATGCCTTATCCCATAGGGATCTTCATATGGGAGCCTGGGCAGACATTTGGGCACTGGGCATTCTGTCTCCTGAGGCCTTGTAAACACAGTTTCTCCCCCCCCCCGTTGTTTTTTTGGGGGGTGCAACAGAGTATGGAAAGCTTTTACTAAATAAGTGATTAAAAACAACTTCACTGATTCATACTATAGAGATCTGGATTCATATCAGAAGTGCTAGAGAAATCAAGATGATTATGTACATGTATACATAATGAATGACTTCTTCAAGTGAATGCATCCTGCATATTATTGAATAGTCACCCCGCAGTGGATATCACAGTTTAGCTGCAAGTCAGCAGAGGTGAAAGTCCAAAAACCAATGAGTGAACAAAAGTAGGCAAAGATGTCATTTGTGAAGACGTTGTCTCTATCTATGACAAGGTGCGTTTTCTGAGGTCAGTATCGATGGACCTCAGAGGCTGAAGGGATAGAAGTTAATCATGACACGTTTTCAAAAAAATGTAACAGGCATTCTGAGTCTTGAGACAGTTGTGGAGTCCAGTCCGACATGGAGGCAACTGTATTTGGAACTTAACCTCACAGCACATCACTGCCATATGAGTTTTGACACTGGTGTCCACGTGGGAGCCACAGGAATCCTTCATTGCACTAGCATGAGATTTACATAATGATAATCTGAACAAAATGAGACAGGCTGGGATTTTTTTCCTCTTTGAGAAGCTTCAGTAGACCTTGTGAACACTGACATGGCTTTGGTTGTGGCATTTCGACAGCCTTTTGTCTCCCCAAGTTTCTAAATCGATGTCCTTGAAGGTAGTTACGTGTGTGGATTTTTAACAGCATCCGCTTTTTTAATATTCACTTTCTCTTCGGTTTTTAATTATTTTGTTCCTCCGATTTTCCCTTTCAATTTACTAAAAACCTAGAAATGTAATTAGAGGGAGGCTGGGCTGCGAAAAGGCTGCCAGCATTTCTACATCATGATTAAATATATCAGCCGTTCCTTTAGTGAGAAAATTAAAAAAAACCAAACCAAACAGGATTCTCATAATTATCTCCCCGTTATCTGGGAAAGAATCGGTAACACGTACAGATAGACTTATTGAAAATGCACCACTAATTAAAAACTCATATAAGCTCCTGACGATCAAGACAGTACAAAAACCAATTATTTAATTATTTCCTCTTATTTGCTAATCTTTGTTTTAGCAAAATAAACAAAAACTATTCCAAACAAAACCCCACCACTGTTCACTGGAGGGACTTAATAGGACTTTTATCTATGCAACAGTCAAACAGACAATGGAAGCTCAATTTGATTCACCTCTCCTTATGCCACTGGGAAATCTTCACAACTGATTTTCTGAAGGTAATCTAAAAACGAATGTTTTTAATGTGTGCTCAAAGGAGGTGCTCAGCTACATTCTGAAGACTTTCATTTTAAAAATGTTTTTTTCCTTCCCCCCCCCTTTTTTTACCAAGTGCCTTATTTCTAAAGAGAGAGGTGTGGTGTAAGCCGCTCTGCATATGCCCAGAGGCTCTCACCTCTCTTTTATTACTTTACATTGCTGCAGAACTGTTCATCTGGTGAATCCCGTCACAGATTAGCTTCTGCCTTTCTCTATTTGCATGTGTACTAGATTATGTCAGAGTCAAACTTGATGTTTCATGGGAGATGCATGTAATTTTGTTTTATTTTAATGGAAAGCAGCTGCAGGAAGTTGCAGTTAGGTGTGGAAAAACAGGAGGAGCTGCTTAATCTCTTTGGCTGTTTTCAAATCAAAATCCCCCAATTGTTTTTCAGTCTACTGTTCCTTCAATTCCAATCCTAGTTTCCTTTGGCTGCTTTTCAATTAAAAAAATTGTAACCTGAGACAGGCTGCAATCCTATACCTATTTGCCTGGGTGTAGGCCCCAATGATTTATTTCTGAGGAGACATTTATAGGTTCGGACTGCGTCATGGACATCCATCATGTAAGGTCCTCTGCAGCCAAACCAGATTTGATGTCAGGAGATGTGTAAATAAATTGCCTACATTTTTGAAAAAAAGTGAAAGCTGCCGTGGGTGATTTTCATCCATTGGAGGAAATGGCAGGTTCGGGGGATGATTTACATTAGGAAAGTGGCATGGGGTGGTTGTTAACTCCTCCAGTGCTATAGCCCTGATCCTTCTGCTTGCACAGCTGTTTTACCTATTGTTATGGTTGGAGAACCTATGGATCATCCCTGACCATTGGGCTGGGGCTGATGGAGTTGGAATCCAATAACATCTGGAGGACCATAGGTTCCCCACTTCTGTTGTAAACAAACTGTGGGAGATCCAGTAACGGATTTCCCTGTACCATGTCTAATTTGGCCCTTGGGTGGTAAATCTATGACTGCAGGTTGGGGGGGATCACATGATGGGCTGTTCCACTCCCCCCCCAAAAAAAAGCTAAACTACAACTCATTCCCTAACATCTATGTATTTGGGGGAGGCATTCCATCATGTAAGCTGCCAATTGTGGTCTGAAGTTGTACAGGCCAGAGGCACAGGTTTACCACAACAGTGAGAATTAGGCCAAGCTTGGATGGGTTCCCCCCTCCCCCTTCCTACACTGATCATTTAATGACAGCTGGCTAGTTGCTTTAAAAAGACTTTGGTCTGATCTGAATGCTAGTATTGTTACGGCTGAGACTGAATATATTTATTGTTGTTGCTGCTGTTATTATTCACTGCATTTTATAAAAGTCTCAAAGCAGCCTACAAAGATCTAAAATACAAAAAAATGCCATAAAATAGTCAGAAAACAATTAAGACAATCTTTTTGTTATGCTGATCCAGGTTTGTGTAATCAGTTTTGATCTGTAAGGCCTGATGAAGTAGGCAAGATCCTTGGAGAACTGTTATCTAATGAATTTCTTCCTCTCTAGCTTTGCTCCTTTTGGCTAGTGAAGGCTAGTCGGTAGAGGTTCAAGTTACTGTTACCATCAACATGTGGGAAACCCTCAAGGAAATTCACATCCCATCTTCCCTATCTTACTTCTCATTACAAGTAACAGAGTAAAAGATAGCAAGAGGGGTGAACCAACAGCAGGTAGGATAAGGCCTCATTTCCTTCATGAGGGATTGGGTGATGTACATTGCCAAAAAAGAGGGCATGCATTACCAAAAAAAAGATAGTACACTTTGCATAAAAATTGTATATGCTATATGTATAGATGCAAAATTAGAAATAGTTTCTATAATTTAAATAGAAATGCAGTGCATCTCACCAGAGTGGGGAAGACTTTGATGCCCCCTGGGCTCCTTTTTGATAGTTATTTATCTTTAAACTGGATTTTGCTGTGTACATTACACACCTACATTTAAAGCGCATCTGCACCACACACACATACCCCCCCGGATCCTGGGAACTGTAGTTTGTTAAGAGTCTTGGGAATTGTAGCTCTGGGGAGGGTAAACTATGGGTCCAGGGTGTTAGGGTGGGATGTGTTTTAAATGTATGGTGGGTGTGCAGCCTGGGCAGCACTTCATATAAAGACCTCCTTCAAATGGATGGCTGTCCTCTGAAAAGTAGACCATGTGACCCCTGTCCCAAGTTGAGCAGTGGGGTTTGGCTTGGGCTGGTGAGAATGGGCATGGCTACTCTCTGTTCTTGCCAGCCCCCTTTTATCCCCTGCTGTAAGTCTGAGAACATACAACAGAGGAAAATGCAGAACTAGAGATGCTTTGCCCAAATCAGAAATGGCTACCTTGAACATACCGGCTGGAGCAGCACTGGTATCCCAAGACTCAACACAGCTTGTTGTTGAGACACACTCAGAGATCCACTTCCCTGCTACCTTAGCTGAATATCTTTCCCAAACATTGTTGTTCCTGTTCTTAAGAAATAGAATAATCCTACAATTAAGAATATACAAAGAACCCTGCTGGATCAAGCCAGTGGCCCATCTAGCCCAGCATCCTGTTCTCCCAGTGGCCCACTAGATGCCTCTGGGAAGCCCTGCAAGCAGGACCAGAGCACAACTGCACTCTCCCCACCTTTAATTCCCAGCAACGGATA
Organism: Rhineura floridana; assembly: GCF_030035675.1. NCBI lineage: Eukaryota > Metazoa > Chordata > Lepidosauria > Squamata > Rhineuridae > Rhineura > Rhineura floridana. The sequence continues at coordinate 42,710,999 of NC_084490.1, read as the reverse complement.
TTCTTTCAGAGGCATCCTACCTTTGACAGTGGAGGTAGAACATAGCCATTGCGGCTAGTAGCCATGGATACTTCCATTTATTTGCAGTTGAACATAGCATATAAACCAGCTAGGGGAGGCGGTGGCCACCATCACACCTAAGGCAAATTGGACCCCAGGAAAATCAAGATTTTCACAGTGGGTCAGCCAAGGCAAGGTTGTTCCAGACAGCTTGCCTTGTCTGAGAAGGCTGGCTGGTAGAATGGCCACTTAATGCATCACCAAAAAAGAGGGGACAAATTTGCAAACACTAATTGATTTAGATGCATATTTATAAGTAAATTATTATATTTTAAATACAAATATGCCTCACCATAGTGGGAAGGAAGATGACCTATGTGCCTGTTCAGTCTGGTATCCAGGTGCAAGCTGTTGATAGGCAAATTCAAGGCTCATGCTCTCCTTTCTGATGGTTCTTTAAACAGGATGCAGACCAGACAGTGGACTGTCCTCTGTAAAGTAGGACATGCAGCCACCCTGTCCACAAGTCCCCATAGGGTGATGGCCTTCCATATGTAGAAATGGGGGAGACTTTTTCTATGGAGACTAGAAGAGCCTTTGGCCAGATCCAGCAGGGCTCTTCTTATGTTGTTCTTATCAGATCTACATTAGGGTTCAGCCCTTTTAAAAATAAAGGGGAGGGGAGGAGGGAATATAGCACATAACCAGAATTTTTCCACTCATTAGAAGAACTTGTAACTACAAGGCAGAGTTCCAATGTGCCTAAAGGAGGCAGTTGTAAGGCCTTTGTTGAAAAAGCCCTCCCTGGACCCCTCTATTATGGATAATTATCGGCCAGTGTCTAATATTCCATTCCTGGGCAAGGTAATAGAGCGTGTGGTGGCCTCCCAACTACAGGGATTCCTGGATGAAACGGATTATCTAGATCCATTTCAGTCTGGTTTCAGACCTGGTTATGGGACGGAGACGGCTTTGGTCGCCTTGGTAGATGACCTACGCAGAGAATTGGACAGGGGGAGTGTGCCCCTGTTGGTTCTGTTGGACCTCTCAGCGGCTTTCGATACCATCGACCATGGTATCCTTCTGGGTCGCCTTACCGGGATGGGACTTGGGGGCACCGTTTTACGATGGCTCCGTTCCTTCCTGGAGGGTCGAACCCAGAAGGTGGTGCTGGGGGATTCCTGTTCCGACTCCTTGGCCGTTGGCCTGTGGGGTCCCTCAGGGTTCAGTTCTGTCCCCCATGCTATTTAATATCTACATGAAACTGCTGGGAGAGGTTGTCTGGAGATTTGGGGTTTGGTGCCACCAGTATGCAGATGACACCCAACTCTACTTCTCCTTTCCACCTAATTCCAAGGAAACTGTCTTGGTTCTAAACCAGTGTCTGACAGCAGTGGTGGACTGGATGAGGGTGAACAAGCTGAAGCTTAATCCAGACAAGACTGAGGTGCTCCTAGTCAGTCGAAAGGTGGATCAGGGAATAGGGGTTCAGCCTGTGCTGGATGGGGTTACACTCCCCCTGAAGACGCAGGTTCGCAGTTTGGGTGTGCTCCTGGACTCAGCCTTAAACCTGGAGGCCCAGGTTTCTGCGGTGGCCAGGAATGCTTTTGCACAGTTAAGATTAGTGCGCCAACTGCGCCCATTCCTGGAGTCGTCTGATCTGGCTATGGTGACGCATGCCTTAGTTACATCCTGCTTAGACTACTGTAACGCGCTCTACGTGGGGCTGCCTTTGAAGACTGTTCGGAAACTTCAGCTGGTGCAACCAGCTGCAGCCAGAATGTTAACTAGGGTTGGTTACAGGGACCATACAACTCCCCTGATGCAACAGCTCCACTGGCTGCCAGTCTGTTTCCGGACACAATTCAAAGTGCTGGTTATGACCTATAAAGCCCTATACGGCTTAGGTCCAGGCTATCTGTCAGACCGTATCTCCCTATATGAACCTGCCCGGGCCCTGAGATCTTCAGGAGAGACCCTTCTCACGATCCCAACACCTTCACAAGTGCGACTGGTGGGGACATGAGATAGGGCCTTTTCGGTGGCTGCCCCTAGGCTCTGGAACTCCCTCCCTAGGGAGGCAAGAATGGCCTCCTCTGTGCAGTCTTTCCACCGACAGCTAAAGACTTTTTTCTTCTGGCAGGCCTTTGGAACTGAAGGTTTTAAGGGTAGTGACTGAAGAGGATGCTGTATGTTATTGTTTTGCCTGTATGCTCCTAAACTGGGTTGCAGTATTTTAAGAGTAATTGGTTTTAACATCTTAATAGTTTAATCCTGTTTTAATGCTGATTTTATATGTTTATATGTTTTATATTTTTATAGGTTCTTAATGATGTGTACTTGTTTTTATCTGGAAGCTGCCTTGAGTTCCAGTTTGGAAAAAGGGCGGGGAATAAATAAAGATAATAATAATAATAACTAAGAAGTTATCCATGAGTTTGGTTATTTCCTCCTCCCTCCCAATCTTTTTTTCATTTTGTGTCATGTCTTATTGGATTGTAAGCCTGATGGCAGGGGCTCTCTTGTTTGTAGTGATCTACAAAATTCTCCAGAAACCTTTAAACAAAGGAAGAGCAAGATAAAAAATTGAAATTATCATTAATTTATAATAATGATATATAATAAAAATAATATATTAATGGGTTACTTCAAGGCCCCCTACTCTCCCTTCTTATGGCTCTTTATAAACTAGACTTGGACTGGATAGCCCTTCAAACAGTCTTCTGTAAAGTAGATCACATGGCTACCCCACTGGCAAGTGGGATAGGTAGAACTGCCACCACTGGTAAGGCGACTCATGATAGAGCTTTCCATCCCTAGTTATGCCCTGGTTGGCCACTGCTGATAGGTTCAGCCTGGATGTCAAATAGAATGAGCAAGGCCCAGACAAGCAATTCTCATGGGGGATCCAGTGTGTTGTGTGTATAGGAAATCCAAGCTCAAATCCCACTTAGATTGTCTGCTATGGGTCTCAGATACTCTTCTGAGCCCACCCAAAGAAGGGCAGGATTGAAATGTAGCAAACTAGTGACTTACAGTATTTTGCTAAGGCATGGGTGTTTCAACCCCCAGGCAGGGTTCAACCGTGCCCCTTTCCTTGGGTCAGTTAAGCACTGACTGAGCCACAAGCATTGATGGAAGGGGTGGTGAGATCACTAAGCAAACATGCCACTGAGCTGCCAGGTTGTGCATTTCCAGCTGTGGAATGTCATCAGGCAACATCATCACTAGCACTACAGATGCTGAGATTAAAAAGTTCAATTTTTTATCACTTGCAAGGAGTGGAACTGGTCTTGCTAAGTCAACCACTGAGCTCTTTGGGTATTTCTATCACCTTTAAATACGACCTGGGGATTTTAATTGCATACTGTCTGTGTGAGGCTCTTATATACACCTGTTTGGTGAAAAAGAAAAAAATCCCAAAAGTCAATTTCTTAGAGAAGAGGAAATTATACTTTAAAATTTGCAATTGTGAGGAACTGATTCCCTCGTGTCTTTGAGTCCGTTCTTTGTTTCTCATTAGAAGCATCTCTGTCCTCTCTTCCTCCCTGGCGAGCCTGTCTCTTATTTTCAGCGGCTGGCTGCCTTGAAGATGCTTTTGATCCTGTATTCATTAAAACTTGATCCTGCTGCTTCCCAACAGCCCTAATGGTGTGTGAAATTATTTTCCCCCTTCTCAAACACACCACTGATTCAGCTGGCATCCAAAGAGCTGGGGAGCACAAGGGGGGGGAATTGTCAAAAGCTTCTCTGAGTTACTCAGATCTGCTCCCCCCCCCCAGAAGAGAAATTAATCTTCAGCTTTATCTTGGCAATCTGCTTTCACAAAAGGAGAAGTGGGAACTGTCTTGAAGCAAGCAAAAAGCTTTTATTGCCGCACTTTCTCCTCATCTGCAGGTAGGTAGAGAGGGATAATTGGCCAAAGGGCCTGACGGAAGAAGAGGGTGATCTATCTAGTCTGACAAGTGGCAAGAAGCAATGACAACACAACAACAACAAATAAAAGAAAAGGCAAAAGTAGGCCTTAATGGAAGGACAGAGGAGGGAGGGAGGAAGGGATGAGCATGGTGTGTGGAGACAGTTGTCGGTTTGCTCATGCCAAAAAAACCAAAATAAGCAGGGTCGTAAGATCAGCGATTTATGAAAAAGCCACACACAGAGAAAATGATCAAGAAGGACCACAGCAGTTGGCAGAGTGGAATTTCACCCACATCACCTGGCGATAACAGCTTGTTTTGTAGCTGTTTCTACATCTTCAGTGGCTAAATGGTGCTCCTCTCCTGCACATGCATACTACCTGCACAAGCATACTGGAATTAGAAACAATGTCCCTACAAAAGAAGTCTTGTGTCAAATAGTAGAGACCGGCTTTTTAATTGCTGCAGGATCTGTCATAGGCAAGAAGAAGAAAACGACAAGCAAAGTGAGACCTAAAAGCAACGGCAATGCAAAGAACAGGTGCATCTTGATAGGCTGGAGTGTATGACATGAATCTATAGCAACAGTAAAAAACAACAACTAAGTGTGATTTACAAGTATACTGTGTTAATTTTTTCCAGTACTTAGTTCCTTTGGGAAGAACCAGGCTGGTGTGGTGGTTAGAACCTGGAGAGTCTCAGATTCAAATCCCTCAGTGAGCCATGCCAACTTGAGCCCCTTGGAGGAAAAGTGGGATAAATGTGTAATAATCAAAATGATGAAACTGAGGTTATCATACTTTGGACACATAATGAGAAGACATGATTCATTAGAAAAGATAATAATGCTAGGAAAAACAGAAGGGAGTAGAAAAAGGAAGGCCAAAAAAGGATGGATTGATTCCATAAAGGAAGCCACAGGCCTGACCTTACAAGATCTGAACAGGGTGGTTCATGACAGATGCTCTTGGAGGTCGCTGATTCATAGGGTCACCATAAGTCGTAGTCGACTTGGAGGCACATAATAACAATAAAATGTTTTGTGAGTTTTTTTAAGACAAGTGTTGGGGCTCAGGCTTGCCTGGAAACTCTTCCCCTTAATATCAGGAACAGAGAACGGGGGCTGTGGAACTACTCAGTAGAGGAGGAAATGCCCTCTATACATGCTTGAAGCACACTCTTATTACTTCCAGAGCAGAACCTTGGCACATTTTCCAGACCAGCTGAGCCCTGGGCCAAACAAAGCCTGAGTGTTTCTCCTGCAACAATCTTTATCTGTACCCATTACTTTTGCTGCCTTTTGCATACTTATGAAAATTTAGCCACAAGTCTATTTCTTCAGGGAAACTTCCTTGCCTCAGTTATTTAACCACACTTGTCATGTTTCTCCAGTCTTATATCTGAGATTCAGTATAGCACCCTTGGCCAACCTGGTGCCCTGCAGATGTTTTGGACTACAATGCCCATTAGCCTCAGCCAGCGCTGTAGTGGCTGGGGATATGGGAGTTGAAGTCCGAAACATCTGCAGGGCACTAGGTTGGCCAAGGCTGCTGCATAGTAATTGTAAATAGTCTCCAAGCTTCCTAAAGGGTCTGGACTTTCTGAACTTTATCTTTCAGCTGCCTTTAAGTTAATCTTATTCTTGTTTAGAAATATTTCTAAATATTTTAAAGAAAAAATCCTCTTTTGAAATTAAATGTTACTTTCCAGACAACTTTCCATCACACATGAATTTTAATAGAATTTTGGTTACACGTTCCAAATGGTATAAGAACAATTCTACCTTCCACCAGATTCTGGTACCGCTTAGGATTAAACTAAGAGTAGCCTTTTCTCTGGTTGGTTCTGTGACTAACAGTGTTATTCTATGCATGGTTATTCAGAAGTAAATACAAGTAATAGGCCTTACTCTCACATAAGTGTGCATAGGATTGCTACCTAAATATTCCAAGGCAGTTATTTATTTATAGTATTTATATTCAGCTTTTCAGTCAGGCTTCACAAAGTGGTTTACAAACATTAGTAAAACAAGAAGCATAAATTTTAAAAAGCAGTGTTACAATACAATGAAAATACAACTCATTGGTGAAGACTGCTGTACAGTTTTGGTGTAGGGGTATGACTGTGTTTCCAAGGCATTGTTTTTCTTTTCTTCAGGCAAAGGTTTGGGATTTCTGCAGAGAAAACAAATATTTTTCTCTTCATATTTCTAAATTATTGCGTGTGTGTATGTATGCACACACACATATATACATATACACAACTTATATGCCAGAATTGAGTGGTTCAGGGGTTACGTGCCCTGCCACCTGTGCAGTCGTAGCTGCACAGTCCCAAGGAGCCCAATTGCCCCCCAGCTAGCAGCTGTGGACAAGGAAGGGGCTGGCTTGTGCAGCTGTGGCAAGCTGAGCAGGCCCTAGCCAGCAGGGGAGGACTAGCCTCAGAGGGAGGCAATGGTAAACCCCCTCTGAATACCGGTTATGATGAAAACCCTATTCATAGGGTCGCCATAAGTCGGGATCGACTTGAAGGCAGTCCATTCCGAATGGCTTCTAAGCAGTTTACAACATAAAATCAGTTATAAAATGTATACATAATTGAAATACTCAATTACAATGCAATCAGAACATTAAGACATCCTTAATTAAAATATACAATAAAATGAACCAATTAAAACATAACAATAAAAACAAACCAGTTAATAAAATCTGAAGTTCAAGAGCTTCAGGACCTTATTGTCCTTATTTTGTATGTTTTTAATTATATGTATGCTTTCATCTGGAAGCCGCCATGAGTTCCAGTTTTGGAAAAAGGGCGGGGTAAAAATAATGATAATAAATAAATAAATAAATTGTTGTACTGTAAGCTCTGTCAGGTGTGTTCTCTCAGACCTTGATTAGTGATTGCAAGCTCCACAGATGTTGGTAATAGGGTTGCCAGGTCAGAAGCATCCCAAAACCTGAGATTTGAGGGGCGGGCCCGAGTGATGTCATGGGGCGGGCCCAAGTGATGTCATGGGGCGGGCCCGAGTGATGTCATTAAGCATTCTACATTAAGCATCAATCACAGTTGCTTGGAGCATACAATTAAAAAAATACATCTGATTGGAAATTAAGATAGAAATCTTAGCTAAAAGATGGAGCCTGGGTAGGGCACATTTAATCTAGCCTACTTGCTTTCAGCAAGAAGAGTTAAGTGCCTTCAGGCCAGGCCAGTCACCAGAAGGTCACTGTAGCGACAAAGGAGCCTAGTGTTGTGGAGATGTTAGATGGGAGCTTTGGGGAGTAAAGATGGATGCTCCTGAAGGCTTTAATTCTAAACACACTTACTAAGGGATTAAGCCCCATAGAACTCAACAGGACTGACTTTTAAGTAGATATAGTTTGGATTGTGCTGTTGGTAAACCTTGACTAGGGTTCTTCTGCAAAGACATCCATATCCAAGCAGGGTTGGCAACCCCCTGCCTGGAATACCCTGCCCTTATCTTTTAACGTGGCTGCTCCAAACTTTTTTACAGATTTGACCCTTTACTTCAGAAAGAGGTCTGAGAAATGAGTAAGAGTAAGCAGTATCTTTTAAAATTGTTTTTTTCAGTTCACTCTTGAATGCCCATCATACCAAGGGCCATCATACCAAGGGCAGATCAACACCATTCATTTAAAGCACATTCAACACCCGTTTGAAGCACATGAATCCCACCACAGAATCATGGGAACTGCAGTTTGTTAAGAGTGGTGAGAACTATAACTGTGAGGGGGAAATGACACTTCCCAGAATTCTTTAGGGGAAGTCATGCGCTTTAAATGCGAGTTGGATGTGCTTTAAGCGTATTGTGTGAATCCACTTAATAAATTTTGCCTGCATGTCAATTGTTTTAATTATTTTTTCAAAATGGAAATGAGCTATAAACTGTAGTGGGTGACCATGGGCTACTCACCATCTCTCAGCCTATTTGCCCCTCAGGATGAAAACAATGGAGAACCATGACTACCCCAAGGCATACTTAAAATGTAAAGGAAGTATTGTACAACCATAGTGTGAAATCGGATACTTATAGGGACACAGTATGTCAAAACTGGGCGGAAGTAATGAGTGGGGTACCACAGGGCTTGGTCCTGGGCCCAGTGCTCTTCAACATTTTTATTAACAACTTGGATGAGGAGGTACAGAGCATGCTTATCAAATGTCAAGATTATACAAAATTGGGGGGCATAGCTAATACTGGAAGACAGAAAGAAAATTCAAAGGGACCTTGATAGGTTGGAGCATTGGGCTGAAAACAACAGAATGAAATTCAACAGGGCTAAATGCAAAGTTCTACACTTAGGAAAAAGAAACCAAATGCACAGTTATAAGATGGGGGATACTTGGCTCAGCAATACGACATGTGAGAAGGATCTTGGAATTGTCGTTGATCACAAGCTGAATATGAGCCAACAGTGTGATGTGGCTGCAAAAAAGGCAAGTGCTATATTAGGCTGCATTAACAGAAGTATAGTTTCCAAATCGCGAGAAGTATTAGTTCCCCTCTATTCAGCACTGGTTAGGCCTCATCTTGAGTGCTGCGTCCAGTTCTGGTCTCTGCACTTCAAGAAGGATGCAGACAAACTGGAACAGGTTCAGAGGAGGGTTTTTTAAATTTTTAACTGTTTATGTACTGTTTTATCTTGTACGTCGCCCAGAGTGGCTGGACAACTAGCCAGATGGGCGACTAACAAATTTAATAATAAATAAATAAAATAAATAACAAGGATGATCAGGGGACTGGAAACAATGCCCTATGAGGAGAGACTGAAAGAACTGGGCATGTTTACCCTGGAGAAGAGAAGACTGAGGGGAGATATGATAGCACTCTTCAAGTACTTAAAAGGTTGCCACACAGAGGAGGGCTGGGATCTCTTCTCGATTGTCCCAGAGTGCAGGACACGGAATAATGGGCTCAAGTTGCAAGAAGCCAGATTTCGACTGGACATCAGGAAAAACTTCCTGTTAGAGCCATACGACAATGGAACCAATTACTAGAGAGGTAGTGGGCTTTCAAACACTGGAGGCATTCAAGAGGCAGCTGGACAGCCATCTGTCAAGAATGCTTTGATTTGGATTCCTGCATTGCGCAGGGGGTTGGACTTGATGGCCTTATAGGCCCCTTCCAACTCTACTATTCTATGATTCTATGAAAATATTTATATAAGCATGACTATCAAATATGTTTATTATTTATACAACCTGTAAAGATATTTATAGTGCAATCCTATGTTTGTTTACTCAGAAGCAAGTCCCAATGTATTCAACGGGGCTTACTCAATCAGGGAAAACTGTACCCTGAAGTTATTTATTTATTTATTGCATTTGTATACCGCCCCATAGCCGAAGCTCTCTGGGCGGTTTACAACAATTAAAAACATTAAAAACAAATATACACATTTAAATTTAAACACACATTTTTAAAAACACATGCTAAAATGCCTGGGAGAAGATGCAATTAAAAGTTTTCTACCAGCAGAAAGTTTCTACCACACAGAAAGTTTAAGGTTTTTTCAATAAAAGTTTGCTGAGTATTCTTAAAGAACTGTCCCCACATTTTAAAGCATCTTGTGTACATTTCAAGCATCTCATGTACATTATCTCCAAAATCCTCACAACAACCATGTACATCTGCTGTTCAGTGACTCCACTTCCAAGACTTGTCATAGCAACATTCAAGGACCAGAGCTCAGCGGCAGAGCACAGGCTTTGCACGTAGAAGGTTCCAGATTCAACCCCTGGACTCTCCAGCTAAAAGGATCAGGCAGCACGTGATGGGAAAATCCTCTCAGAGAGCCACTGAAGAGCCACTGCCAGTCAGAGCAGGCAGCACTGAGCCAGATGGATCAACAGCATGACCTGGTGTAACAGCAGCTTCCTATGTTAATACAGAGCAACCTTCACCGACAAGGTGCCCTCCTCGGAATCAAAGAAGGGAAAATAGTTCCTGTCCATTCAGCATTGAGTCACAAGGAAAAAGTCAGGAGCCATTAAAAAACCCTGCAATTTAGTCAATATATTGTTAGAGATAGGAAACTGCCTTATACCGAGTGAGACCACTAGTCCATCTAGCTCAGCACTACCAACACCGACTGGCAGCAGTTCTCTAAGCGGTCTCTCCCAGCCCTACCTGGAGATGTTGGGGATTGAACCCGGGACCTTCTGTATGCAAAGCAGATGCTCTACCACTGAGCTACGACCCTTCCTCTTGTATATGTTAACATTTAAAATTACAACAAAGTATTGAACACAAAAAAAAAAATACAATATTGACTGAAAGTCAGAAGACAACACGTTAAGTTGCCAAATACACTTTGTTCACATGGTTTTCTTCAGTGGCAAATGCTGATAGGGCAGATTAGCTGCTCCAGAGTGGATACACACTGTATTATAGGTTTGTTTATAATCAGGGATCACGTCCTTATAACTTTTTTTAAAAAGTTGTTATGTGCCTTCATGTCGACTACGACTTATGGCGACCCTATGAATCAGTGACCTCCAAGAGCATCTGTCATGAACCACCCTGTTCAGATCTTGTAAGTCCAGGTCTGTGGCTTCCTTTATGGAATCAATCCATCTCTTGTTTGTGATAAAGAACTTGTTCTTTTAACAAGTCTTTTAAGTTGAGACCTTATCCCAGTCTGTGTTGGAATTGCTTTTTAATATGTTTTTAAACCTTTTCCTTAAAAAAAAAAGTTTTTAAAGCTTTTAAAAATGTTTTTAAAGATGTTTTGTTTTAATATATTTTAAAGTCTGTTTTTATGATTTTTAAAGTGTTTTTAGTGCTTTTGTTTGCCGCCCTGGGCTCCTACTGGGAGGAAGGGCAGGATATAAATCAAATAATAAATAAATAAATAAACTTCATTCACCCAACCCAGAATTTGGAATCATGCCACTTTAAGCTGTTTTCCAACTGTTTACACTTTTTATGGTTACCGGTTTTTAAAATGATTTATTTCTTATTGTGAGCTGCCTTGGTTTCCAATCACCAACCCTACACACACACATATATATGCAGGTGTAAAAATACACCCCATATAATAGTTTATTGTCAAACCAGTTGGTCACTGAGGAACATTTTTTTTAAAAATCACTATTAGTTTTCTACATAATAAAAACGGTGATAAACCCTGCCTAATTTCTTTAAAAATAGGGTTGGAAGGGGAGAGAAAGGTTTACAACACAAACACAAGTCTGCGCTATGTTTACTCAAAAGTCCCATTAATTTACAGCGCAATCTTAACCATGTCTACTCAAAAGTAAGTCCTAATGGAGTTCAATGGGGTTTACTCCAGGTACATGGGATTAGAATTGCTTTACTCCCAGAAAAGCAGATATTGGATTAAATACTTTCATATTTCATAGCCCAGGGTCTGACTCTTGGACAGAAGAGAAAAAAACACGTTAAGCCATATTACTTACACAAACTGCAAAAATCTTAAACCACCATTTTCTGACGTTGAAATTAAGCCTAGGCATGCCTAGATCAACAAGTCACAACCCTGGCTTCATTGGCTACAATCCTGAAAGGGCACGGTTACAGCCAGAGCTTTGAAAAGTTACTTTTTTTAAACTACAACTCCCATCAGCCCCAGCCAGCATGGCCACTGGATTGGGTGATGGGAGTTGTAGCTAGAGCAAGGAATTTTTCTAGAGATCTGTAAAAACAGTCACGCACAGGGGGAGCGGTTGACGTTTTGGTGTATACCTCGGAAACCAGACCACCTAGAAACTTAATTTTTTTTAAAATTGAAGCTGAGAGTCCGGAGATTAAGGGGTGCTAGCCAGAGAGCTGGAGGGCCCCCCAAAAAAACAGACTCCGGCCAAAACCCGGAGACCTGGTAACTCTAGTTGGTAAGGTTTACACGGGTTTATTTAGCAAGGTATTTCCAGCTCCTTGGGGTCCTAAAAAACACAGGTGGGCTGAAGGATGGTCCAAATGAAGAACAGGGAGGAGTCTGGAAGCCAGAATGTACTTTAGAGAGGACTGGGCCCAATGAACTCACCGTGCCTGAACGCATTTGGCATGTATCAACAAGCCTTTTAAGTTGAGATCTATCCCAGGCTGCGTCTGTGTTGGAATTGCTTTTTAATATTTTTTTCAAAACCTTTTTTCCCCCTAAACAATATGTTTTTAAACCCTTTTTATTTAATATGTTTTTAAAGCTTTTTTTTTTTTAATGTTTTTAAAGTTGTTTTGTTTTAATGTATTTTAAGGTCTGTTTTTATGATATTTTAAAGTGTTTTTAGTGCTTTTGTTTGCCGCCCTGGGCTCCTGCTGGGAGGAAGGGCGGGATATAAATCAAATAAATAAATACATAAATAAATAAATAAATGTAGCAAGTGCCTCCTCCTTTCTATAGATTTTTAAACATATATACAAGAATGACTCTTGCCCAGTTGATTTTCATTATCCCATTAGGTTTGAGAAGCTGAAGTCTCTGCACAGGCAAAGTTAAAACACAAGAGCTGGCAAAAGGTATGTAAGCAAGGAATTTTGTGTGACTAAGCCTAAATATGCGTAACTGAAATAATCATATACATTTCCCCTGTTCAGTCTCTGCCTCCATTTCTCTCCTCTTGTGTTTATCTTTAGATCATAAGAGTCTTGGAGAAAGGGCCTTTCCTTCTGCACATAGAGTTCCCAGGTTCGGGACTGAGACTCATCCTGTATCTTTAGGAGAAGAGAAAGTCAGCCAAGTGCAGGTGTTCTTGCAACACTATAATGGGAAAAACCACAAGTGGAATTCTCCCTTCCCCTGCACAACTTTTAAAGATACAGAAGACCTCTTGGAGGCTGGGCCTGGCAACCCAGAGGTGTTCTGTATCTTTAAAAGTTGTGCAGGGAGAGGGAGAATTCCACCTTGTGGTTTTTCCCATTACAGGGTTGCAAGAACACCTGCGCTTGGCTGACTTTCTCTCCTCCTAACCATACAGGATCAGTCTCAGGCCCTGAGCCTGGCAACCCTACATATTATACTGTTAATACACCAGTAATCATCATAATAAGAACAGCTGTATGGAAGCATACATGGATTTCCCCGAGCATACACTTAACAGAGAGCTGTAGCCACACCTTGCTTTTTGATGCATGCATCTATATGTGGAACAGCTAGTGCAATGCTCTCTTATCTAGATGATGTTGGATTCCAGCTCCCATTAGCACTAGCCAGCATGGCCAATGGTCAGGGATGATGGGAGTTGCAGTCCAGCAGTATCTGCAGGGCACCACTTTCGCTATCCCATCTAAACGATCCACATGTTTGCCACATTCACAACCTACATGTTTATGTGCAGGCATTGTAATAATGTGTGCAGCAGGCCCCTACACAGGCATATGCACATTCCTTACTCGTTGCAGCAAAAGATGCTTCCCCCAGTGTCTCATAAGCTTTTCTTGGAAGCTAAGGCTTACTTTTACATGCTAGGAATATGGCTGAGGGGAGCTGTGTGGGGCTCAGCCGTTTCATCATCATCATTATTTTATTTGTATGCCGCCTTTCCACATAAATTGTGCTCAAGGCGGCTTACAACAAGGTGAACAAAAATACATCTCAAAAATATCTTTACATCAGATTCAGTGTGTAACTCAAACCACGCATGCCATCCCCTACCACATCCCTGCTTTTGGCAGCTTTCAGGAAGGGGGCATAGTAGATGCTCGTTCAGTCGCAGGCTAGGCATTAGTGGAAATGATGGCACACCTGTAGCAGTGATCAAGTTGCCAAGTTCTGCATGGATCCACATGGCCAGCAGCATCTTTGCCACATCAGTTTGGTTGTGTGAAAGGCCCTAAATCCCTGACAGAAGCAACACCTTCCTCCCACACAGTCTAGGAAAGTTCATATTTCCCCCCAGGCTTTTAATATTCACATGTGAAGTCATGCTAGGCCCCCTCCGCTTTAGTGTTCTCTCTTTCTCGGTCCAATTTTATTTATAAAAATGCTGAAAATGGAGTTGCATTAGGGACCATCAGAGCCAAGAAGAGATGAAAGGGAGAAGAGATGCGCTGCCAAGTTCTTCCCCCCATCGACCGCTAGGAGATAAAGCTTCACCTTTTGTAGCAGATCTATCAAGCAGCTCTTTCCTGGAGGACCAGTGAAGGCAGAAGCCTCATCATCGGCTGTTTGGTTCAGTATCCGTGTGAATAGCCCACTCATATCTCTGCAACAACCAAGAACTGACAAGGATCCTCTGAGGGTTTCCAGCTAGAAGTCCATTTTTAGAAACAAAAAAACAAACACAGCAGGCATGGGCAGCAGCAACCAGCTTCTGAGCAAAAGCAGCTGCTTACATTTCATAAGACTGAGACTAAACCAGCGGGTGGGTGTATCTACACAAGAGAGTCAGTATTCAGGCTGAGTGACAACTTCACCATTGAGAAGCAGTCTTGGGCCACTAGGGAACCGGCTTTATTGGAGCCTGACATCAAGTAATAACATAAAAAGAGCTGAGCTGGTCAGGCCAAAGGTCCATCTAGTCTAGCATTCTGTTCTCACAGTGGCTAACCAGATGCCCATAGGAAAACCTTTAAGCAGTGGAGGCTGGTCCATTAAGGCAAATAGGGCACTGCCCCACCAACCTCAGTCTGCCCACAGCTAGCCCCCACCTGCCTGCCAGTTTACTTACAATCAGTCCAGGTGGTGGAATTGCTTGTCTTGGTCTTAGTATTGCCCCTTGTAGAACTCGGCAGGGAAGAAGATGGTGACAAAACTAGAATTAGTTGGATTTTGCCTATCAGTGTCTGTGGCTCCACCTACTGTTGGCTTCTGAGCATATAGTGAGTGGTGGCAGTACCTGCAATTGGGACTGCATCTCCAAAGATGGAGAATTACAGTTTTTGTATATTTGTTGCGTTCTTACTTTGCTTCTTTCCTGTGTTAGTTTCTACAGAGAATCTAACCTAGAAAATTATATTACTTATTATTTATCCTAGAAATCTCTGGTAAATTTATTTTTGTTAATTCAAAGCCTTTTTATTGGTCAATATCATATGATGGTGAAGACAGGCTTTTGTGTTTCAAACTGTTGGTTATATTCTATTTTTATTTTGGGTGCATTAATAGTTGAATCTGAAACTGTAGCTTTGGTGTAAAATTAGACTGATTACAAAATGTTGCTACTTAAGCAATGAATCTTGCTCTTGGAAAAACAAACTTGGCCTGCTCAAGATGCATGTGTTGAGCCTGCTATGCTTAAACCATTTCTTTTAAAGAAGGGTGGGCATGGTCAATTAAAAACATAAGCACACCAAGAAATATGCTAGAATATATTTCACCTCCCACTGTTTTATCTTGTGCAAACTGAGACACTCGTTATGTCCACTGGAGACTACTCAGTGCCATTATTCCACAATTATTTCGGGGCTTTTTTTAGTGTGAATTATGCAAAGTGTTGCTGTACTTTACATATTCACAGAAACAGAAGTAAAAGAAAATGAAATAATTTACAATGGGAAACTTAACTAAAATTGCAAAGTAAATCAATCATATTTAAAGTGAGTATCTGAACAATATCAACTGTCATAATGTTGCTTCCTTCCTGCTAAAACAAGACCAGCACAGCATATGTCTTGTTTCTGTTATTTGGGCTGATTGCAGGTGTTGCCACCACTCACTATATGTTCAGAGGCACATACTACCAAATTCTTCCAAGCTACACAGGAAGTGGATTGGACTGTGAAAGAATAACCCAAATTATATTTGCATTTTTACAAATGTGTAGGGCAGTACAATTTCTCAGAGAGAAGGTCAGGTCTCCTGCTCCCCTGGTACATTCACTATAGCTGCCCAATTTCCCTGCTTTTTAGATAGAAATGTCTGTTGTTTATAGGTACATTCGTAAACCACAAGGGATTTTTCCTTTTAGTAAGTATATAGAGAGCTATCATGACTAGTATCCAACAATACTTCCATCCACTATAAATTTGTGTACAGTAGGGCCCCGCTTTACGGCATTCTGCTGTAAGGCGTTCCGCTAATGCGGCGCCTTTCATTTTAAATTTTAAAGGGTTTTTCCCCCCTTTTGCGCCGTTTTGGTGTCATTTTCGTGCGACGCAGCCCATTAAAGTCAATGGGGTTCCGCTTTATGGTGTTTTCTGCTTTACGGCGGGGGTCCAGAACGGAACCCGCCGTATAAGTGGGGCCCTACTGTCCATAAATTTGTAAGTAAACTGGCAGAATCTGTGTTGGAGAGGAAGATTTATAATTTATGTTTATTTTATTTATATTCTGTTTGCTTATATCTTTGTCCATTTTGTTATTTATAATTTGTTTATATTTTATATTTTTGTTTGCTTATGTTTTTATTTTTTGTTCCTTTTTATATCTTGTTTGTTCCTATTTCATATTTTTGTTTATTTGTTTTTGATGGCTATGTAGGGTTAGGCTTAGGGTTTGGGGGCTGGAATGGCTTAGGTGGGTATTTAGGCAGGTAGAGCAGAGTGTGTATGTTTTGAAAGAGTATCTCTCCAGAGACAAGTTTCATCATGTTAAAAATGTGAGTAAGATTTCTTCTTCTGTTTATATCCTGGGGTGAGACCCTAGGCGTAGCCTTGGCCTCCTTAAAGATTTCTAGGCCTGTTGCTCTGCTGATTCCTGCCTCCAACATCCTTCCCCTCATCTTCTCTTAGACCTTGGTTCTTCCAGGACACTCCTAGGGGTCACCTCCCTCTCCATAGAGGGCAGGGTGTTCCTATGAGGATTGTGCTGTGGACACCTTTACATGCTGTAAATGCTTCCGTTTTCTTTTGGGTGGAACCTTGGAATCCCTCCATGTGATGTGTTGTAGCGATGAAAGGGCCTTTACACATACACACATGCACACACAAGCTTACATTTAAGAGATACACCACAAGGCAATGTCCTTGTGGAGAACAGGTTGCTGTCTGTATCTGCATTAAAAAAACACATAAAAAGAGCTCTTTTGTTGGATCAGAGCAAAGGCCCATCTGGTCCAGTGGCCAACCAGATGTCTCCAGGAAGCCCATAAGCAATAGCCCACTCACCCTGCTTGCCCTCTAGCAGGGGGAATTCAGTGGTAGGCTACCTCTTAATCTGGAGGTTCTGTATAGCTATCATTGATAGCCATAGACAGACTTATCCTTGTCTCCATGAATTTGTGTAATCCCCTTTCTAACCCTCCAAGCTAGTATCCTTGTCACATCGTGTGCCTGTGAATTCCATAAATTAATGAAATGTTATGTGAAGAAGCCCTTTCCATGATCTATGCTGAATTTTCCCCATCAATGATGTTGTATGACCCAAAGTTCTAGTATTACAATCAGCATTCCCAGCCTATGGGTCCCCAGATGTTGCTGGACTACAGTTCCCATCATTCCTGATCATTGGACATGGTGACTGGGGCTGATGGGAGTTGTAGTCCAACATCATCTGGGGACTCAAAGGTTGGGAAAACCTGTATTAGATAAAAGAAATTCCCCCTCTATCCACTTTCTCTCCAAGCCCTTGATCATCTTGGCTGCCTCTTTCCTGCTCATCTCCCAGCTGTTATATGATGTCCTACAATTCAATTAACTACAAAGGTAATACATGAAATTTTAGGTCCATATCTGCCATTAAAAAGCTTCAACTATATTAGGCCACCCACATTTCTGTTCAGGCGGTTCTACAATGATTCCACGTCCTTTCCAGACATCCCCCCCTCCCACAACAACATTTCTGGTTACAGTCCTCTGTCTCGCCTTCACTACCCCCTCCCCATCTGTTCTAAGTTCAGGCAATTGTGGGGCTTCATAAGGAGGATGAGTAAAAAAGGGGCCCCCTTGGAGGAAGCCAGGCCAGCTAAGCAGGTGCCCCATTTTGGGAAGGGGGAAGGAGTAGGCTAGGATGGCAGCTCTGGGTATAGGATGGGAGGATAGCTACTGCTCATGTATCCTACGGCAGTAAGTGTATTAAAGAAATAGATTGCTGAATTGGAACAAATGGCCAACCAGATGAATGGGGGGGTGCATGGGAGGAAACCCACAACAGGACTGGAGCACAATAGCTCTCTCCTGCTCATGAGCACCCCCAAATCAGTATTATTTTGATGCTTACTTAGGGTAATCCATAGCCACATGACAATTAGCCATCAGTAGCCTTATGCTCCACAGGTCTGTGGGGTCCGATGAGCATCATATTGATTAAGAAAAGAGAGAAGGCATTTCTGGCCATAGAGCAGGGGTGTAGCAATGGGGGGGAATAAGGGCATTGCCCCCCAAATTATAATTCTGCCTCCCATGAAATTTTCCTTCAGTCCCCAAATTTCTAGCGTTGCAGTAACTTAAAACTTCAGTTGAGTTTTTAGAAATATAGTTTAAGCATCCAAAGAGAGGGACAGGGCAAAGTTACCAAGGGAATGAAAACAAGCAAATATAAGAGTTGAAAGTGCAAATGAAATGAACGCAAGTCTTGATGGATGGGGGAGGGAGTTTGCAATCTAAGGGTTTGCAAATGGAGGAAGGAAAGGTGGGAAGGTCAGTACTGTTATGCACTGCAGAGAATCTCCCCCCTCCCCTGTAGTGCTTAGCCAGCCTTTATAGGTGGTGGGTGTTAGTACATCTGGTAGGCATGCCTAGGCTTTTGGGCCTAGACTGTGCTACAGTCTTGCCTAGTCGGGCAGGACCTGAGAAGAAGCAGAGATGATTGAGCTGGCTCTCCAAGGCCCAAGAAGCCTAATGAGACCTTAGCTCAGGCACTGGGAGCTGGAATAGTGTGTGTATCTGGGGGGCATTTCTTCCCTAGTTTGTTAGAAAAGTTGAAAAATATATCCTTTCAAGCTGGTTCTATTTCAAAATGGTTTTCAAGTGTATAATGTGGCTAGAGCCTTAGCTGCAACAGGTTTAGACCTCCACCCAAATGTGCAAATAATCATTATAAATAATTCACCTTATCTAACTTTTATCATGCGAACTTATGTATTAACAAAATAGGGCATGTGAGATTTGCTGGTAGAGCCATCAGAAGCCATGTTGGCCAGCTGGCCCAGAGCCTTTGTATAGAACAGAGATTGTGTACTTGTACAATTAATTCTAGCACCTGTAGTTTGGAGATACATAAAGTTCCTATGTGACATGATGTCAAGCATTTCCTTATGAAAAGTTTTTTTTATAGGTATTAATTTAATTTTTAAAGTGAAATGTCTCTTAATTGCTTTTCTGGCATGCCAAAGGAGACCAGGGTAGTTAGTTCTGGGAAGCCGCTGCCTCAGAACTGAACTACAGTTCACGAACTTAGTAAAATATTGTACCTGTACAAGGAAGCCTTTGTATGCATGTACCCTTTGTATGTTGCAGGTTCACCTTTGGTGCACATCTACAGCTGTGTGGGAAAACTAATTCTCAATTTTGACACATGTGCTGACACCATATAGGTGTTCAATGCTTCATCAAAGAAAAGCAGACATAGTAATCATGCCTTTTGAAAGTAATATATTTTAAGAGATTTCAAGTGAACAGTTCCTCTGTAAGTTTTCAGAGAAATCATGGTGTATTAGACTTTGTTAACAGTTCAGATCATTATGGTAGGGTGACTTGAACAATATACATTTACTTTCTAGTCACTGTTATTTACACAACTATTTTGCATGTGGAAAATAGTGTATTTTAAATTTATTTGCTTTTTTGTAAACTTCACAAGTCATAATTCCTAATTAAAATGCATAAATTGGGGTTCATTTTTGTCCTTACCTATAAAAGCTTTTTTCTCCAGAAACCTCTTTTATAGTGGCTGATGCCCAAACCCTTTTGCCTCCCAATTTTTGTCTCTGCCCACCCAGTGAAAATAGTCTGCTACACTCCTGCCATGGAGGAGGATGATAGGATAGGGGTGGGGGACTGTTTTTATCCAGAGAGTCTTCCCTTGTGGGCAACTTCCCAGGGGCTGCATGCTGGTGATAGTTGGGACCCGAATGATGGGTGGCCTGGCAAGAGGAGGTGTGGCCTGGAGATAGTCACAAGGGCCAGTGAGGGAGGCCTGGAGGGTTGTGTTTGCTTGAGCTTCCCCATTCCCGTAACAGGACTTAGAAAAGAGTAGACGCAGGAAGATCAAGAAGAAGGAGGTTATAATAGAGAAAATAGCAGGTAGTAAAAACCCTCAGCATAGGAGGTCCCCACACACAAGCCCAAGGCAATGCCCACTCGTGGTGCTTTCTCAGTTCTGTAGTCTCAGACACATTGAAGTCCTTCCCTGAATTCACAGCCTGACTACTGCCAGTTTCAGAAACTTGCCCAAGATGAATTCTTGTTGAAAAGCATTTTGGAGACCTGCATCCACATGTCCCTGAAGGGCAATGAATGTCCCTGGCCTATTCTAAAAAACTTGCTGCCCAGGCGCTCTAGTGAGTGAGATGTTGCATGAGAGATCCAGTGAGGAGGTGGGTGGGAAGCTTGAGCATGGGATTTGAGGCACATTCTGTGGAAGGAAGGCCTGTGGATGTGGCCGCGAGAAGGACCATGCAGGCATTTGGAATGGAACTGCCAATTCTAGCTGAAATCAACCCTTGAGCAGTCCTCCTGATGTCCACAGGGAACTTAACTTTTCTCTTCTGCTCTCTGGTCTCTCTCAGGACATTATGGGAAATTGGGCCAGCTTTGAAGAGCCCAAGAAAATATTTTCAATTATTTATTTATTTGAGACATGTATATACCACTTAATCACATTTTAAAGTACTATACATAAAAACAAGCTGTACAAGAAATGAAACAATACAAATCATCATAAAACCAAACAGTACTGTAAAATGCCTGCTGGAGCAAGGAAGTCTTAATCATGCGCCTGAAGTTCAACAAGAAGGGTGCCTCTCTAATCTCAGTCGGGAAGGAGTGCCACACTATTTGGCCCACTATTCTGAATGCACAGCTTCCAGTCGTTACAAGCTGCACCTCTGAGCCATGGGGGACCACCAACAGAGACTCCCCCATAGATCTCAGTGATCAGGTTGGGATATTAGGGAACAGGCAATGGCACATGAAGCCATCTTCAAACTGAGGTGTACTGTTTTTTCATGGGTTGTGTAGTAGATATTTATTCACAGCAATCGGATTAGCAGGGGGGTCAGTTGTGCCAGGAAAGGGCAGTCACTGCCTGGAAAACAGACTGAGAGGAAATCTGCCAGCGCAGTGAAAATGGAGGGGAAAGGGACAAAAGGTCCTAGCTTGAGCTTGACAGGGTGCCCAAGGAAGACTCCAAGGGGGCAGAATCTCACATTTTATCCTCCATCTCTCCAACTTTTATGAAGCCAAAATTTAAAACAGAGTACAAAATTAGCACCCTACATGTTGCTTCTCAGATGGTACACCAAGAAAAAATTGAGGATGACGAGATAAATGGTTAGCCTTGAGTTTTGACTTGTATGTATATGGTCATTTCCTCAGACACTTCAAGCATTTAATCTACTGCTAAAACTCTGTTCTTATCCCTTCTTGGCACATCTTCTGCACTAAATCCATGGACCCACTTGGATGAAAATGATCCTAAGTTGATGCTTAGGAGCCTTTTCTATGAGGCCCCAACCATCAGGATCTTTTCACTGCTGATGAACATAAGTGCATCAATGCCATAAGGGATTGTTTCATCTAAGGAGAGCCTTGCCAGGGAGAAGCCACTACCTGGCTTACGTTTTGTGAGCAGAATCATCCACCCTGCACCCCTTAGGCCCTTTCACTCTTGGCAGGCAAGCTGAACACACTGAATAGTATCATCCCATACCTCTTCTGACAGACAAGGAAACAGCACTGCAAAGCCACACCCACCTGGCAGAGCAGCCGGAGGGGAGCCTCCTATGCAGACCTTAGATTTAGGGCTGGATCACCTGAGAGGACACAGTCCTTTTAGAACAGTTGAGGACAAGCAATGGGATTTCTCTCTGCTAATGGAACAAACTCCATGGTGGGTGATGGCAGTCTGCCTCTGGCCCAGACTAGGCCCCTGATTCTGAGGTTCTGTTTCCTTACACAGGACCCGAGATGTTACATGGGCAGCAGTAGTGAGGGTGAAAGAAAGCAGGCAGCCAGCAGCATCAGTTTGCTTCAGCAAGGCTCCCTAAGCCGATGATTAGTATCTCCTTTACGTATTTATTTGGAGTCCTTACATCCCACTTTATAGCCCTTGAAGGCTCTCAAAATGGCTTTCAAAAGGTTCTCACAGTAGTCACCACATTCCAAGTCTGGTGTCAGGAAGACAAATA
Organism: Rhineura floridana; assembly: GCF_030035675.1. Lineage (NCBI taxonomy): Eukaryota > Metazoa > Chordata > Lepidosauria > Squamata > Rhineuridae > Rhineura > Rhineura floridana. The sequence continues at coordinate 42,688,872 of NC_084490.1, read as the reverse complement.
ATGTGGTATGTCCCTACAGCGCTAGGTGTTATGCAGGTGGTAGCATTTCCTGCCCTCTTCCTTGGTGTTGCCCTCCGACCTCTGCCTACTAGGCTGCAGGGCCCACCGAGGTCAATTGGGGCTGAGCAGCTGGATTTTGCCAATCCTGTGATGCAGGCAAGTCTTCCCTCTGTGTCCTTACTCTGATTTGGTTCTGCTTCTGTGTTCTCTTGTAGCCATTATTGGGGGGGGGAGTAGCATCAAAAAGGTTTCTGATTCACAGTTTTCTTTCCAGCAAGGTATTGTTCCTGCAGAGTTATCCAAACTGTGCTCAAGAAACAGAGAAGGTAACATCCACACCCTGGAAGCAGAGAATGAGCTGATGGGCCTCGCTTTCCACAATAAAGCCATCATCTGTAGCTGTAAGTGGGGTTTGAGGAGAGCCCACCTCCTAGCTGTATGTGTGTGCCTGAGACACACCTTCTAAGTCACAGGGTTGTGAAATCCCAGCCCTGCCACAGAGCAAACGTGGGTCTTTCTCTGAGAAAGCCCCAACAGCCAAACTTACCAACCACAGCGGGATCCATAACTTAATGCTCAACACCAAAAGTCCTCCTTTATTGATTTCATGTGGACAGAGACATCCCTATTGCCTTGTTAAGAGTCTAGGCCTGGCACTATGCTCAAGTGGCCCTTCGCATAATTCCACTGATAGGGTTCCCCTATCAAAAATCTGGGGCCCCTTCCCTTCAAACTGCTACTCCCCCTCCCGCTTACAAATTGGTGTGTGTTTTGGGTGGGAGAGTGAGTGCTGGCAAGGGGGGGATGCCACCTTCCTTCCCAAAAATGCAGCACCCCACATCACCATCAGGCATTGCATCTTGTGAAATAAAAGATGGTGGCCATCCGGCTCAGCTCCCCACCTCAGGACAGCCCCAAAGTCATATAAGTAGTGGGGGGGGATATAATGAGTGTGAGCAGCTGTGTCCTTGCTGGCCCCAAATGTCAGAGGCCAGCAGGCATCACTGGAGGGGGTCTGATGGTCCACTGATGGTGGTGGTAGGCCCAGCAGGGTCATATTGAACCCGGTCTGGGCCTGGCCAAATCAAATGTTTAACTAATTTTACAAATTTTCACTATGGGACCTTTGGATAAAGGGTGGAGTATAAACGTGGTAAATAAGTCTGGCATAATTTTCTCCTCTGTTCACTTCCATCCAAAGGAAATCCTCATTGAAGACTTAGAAGATGATGATGACAAGATTTGAATACCTCAGGCTGGGTCCAAATATTGCTTGGTAACAATGAAGGAGGGACCATTATTTGTGTTGTTTTCGATAATCTTAATATTATAAACAAAGTTTGTTCTGATTTTGCATTTGTCCTTCCTTATTATCTCCCTTGTCGTGTTAGATGATTATTGTTTGGGCGAGTGTGATCGCTGAATGAGGGGCTGGAAGGAACCTGGAACAACTTTTGTTCCAAGAAAGATGCCATTTGGTGACTGTGTTTGTCCACCAGGGGGTGCTGTACCCTCCAGAATGAATGAGCTGCTCAAATGGTCAGTCTAAACTAGACAGGCCCCAGGATTGCAATCTTTCCTAGTCAACCCCTTTATCATTTTGGTTGCCCTTTTCTGAACCTTTTCCAGCTTTGCAATATGCCTTTTTGAGGTGCAGCAACCAAAACTTTATACTGTATTCCAAGTGTGGTTGCAGCATAGATTTGTAGAGAGATATCATGATTCTGGCAGTTTTATTTTCAACCCCTTTCCTAACTATCCTCAACATGGAACTAACCTCTTTTACAGTTGCATCATAGATAATAGTTGTTAGCTAAAGATTTCCAGAGTTTCTTTATGAAAAAGTAAAACCCATCCTGCAAACTTTAAGCTCCTGTTGTTCAGAGAAAAAAATGGGGTTGGGGGAGAACAAGCCAAAATTTTAAGGGGAGAGTCTTTCAGACCAAATGGTCAATTCCAAACGCTGTAGCAGCAAGTTTCAAAGTTACCCTGATACTCCAGTGTGGAGGCATTCATACATTCACAGAAAACTATCTTTAAGCTTCTTGAGTTATATAAAAGGAGGATTTTGCTTAACTCAAAATCCCTTCTCTTTTTCTTAACCATCCCCTCCTAGTTACACAGGTCAAGTCACTGTTCTATCTCTCCATCCAAAATACAATTGGGACTGGAAGAGTGCAACAACCCTACACATACCCCCTTAACTGGATTACCAGTGCCAGGACGTCTGCATTGTCAGCTACTGTTATTTTTAGAATGACCATTGTAAATTAATGTGATAATCACCGTGACACCTCTGTACTTTTTTTACCTTGTTTTCACAATGCTACCCAGCCAGATACGTATGTACTTGCAAGTCAGAATAATACTTCATACATCTTACGCATGCCATAATAAATTTGCTTGTATTGCTTTTTCAGATGTTTTTAAAGATTTTTTTTAAAAAAATGTTTTATTTTTAAGATGTTTTTAGTGTTTTGTCCCTTGTTTGACACCCTGGGCTCCGGGGAGGAAGGGCAAGATAGAAATTTAATAATAAATAGATAATAACAATATAAGATTCTGTTGTCACAAGGCCTCTCCTGTTCTACCCCAACCCATCACAAAAGCCCTGTCCTGGGCCCAGCAAGAAAATGAACACCTTGTCAAAGCACTGCTAATTTTTTTTGTTTTGGTTATAATAAATTCTAATGATTTAGTGCTGCTATTGTCAACGGGAGACACTTAACCTGTTATAAGCTCATATGAAAATTTCAGATCCGTTAACTGTAAAATAAGCATGAGTCAAAGAGAAAGGAAAAGTCAAAAGGGTAAATAATACTAATAAAATGTTTAGACAGCCAAAGGAAGATATACGTATTATATTGACATTTAGATTTACAAAATAAGCAGCAGGATCCATGGAGCATCCGAACGACAGATTAGAAATCCTAGTAATATTCACAGGGATCATTAAAAGGCTGGAAAGACTGGTTTCCCCACAAAAGGCAGTCCTGCTCCTCCACCTGCACACAGAAACATTCATACAGAGAGATCTCTTCCCCCTTCCTCCCTTTCCTTTGTGTGTGCTCATATAAAGAGCCAAGTTTCTCCTTCCCCCAAACAGAGAAGACAGACCGAGGAGCGGTCTGGGGATATTTTTTCCTCCTCTTCCTTTCCCATGTCCGTATAAAGGTTTTGGGGTAGTTTGCCTCCACTCCTCTCTTCAGAAAAAAAAATCAGTAATAAACCCAGACCAATAAACTTAGATATATGTTAGATGCTTTCAAAGGCTGACCAAAGCATGGGAAAAAAGACCATGCTTCCTGCTGCTTGCAACCCCTTTGTGAAATAAGTGGCAGTTCATATTTTTACCTGTCTCCCTATGTACTCAGGAAGCTAACAATCTCCTGCTATGTTATAACTGAATTAAGTTTAAGGGGAGGACGGCAGGACATCCAGGAAACTTCACTCAAGTTTGCCAGGGACACTTAAAAGTACATAAACTTACTCTGAAAAGAGCAATTTAAAAGTGACTTTCAGAACAGTCAAGTCTGAATTTCAAGAATTAAAATCCAGATTTATTTTGCCAGATTTGTGCACTACTTCATTTCAGTTTTGTTATGCAGGAACTTGGCAGTTTAGCAGACTTTAGTTTGCAGTCAGTGCTATCTCCTAATAGAAAATTCCTAAGCTTAGAGGAACGTTTTTAGATGGTGGGATGGGGGAAAATATACAATGCCAGGAAATTCTGATAAGGAGAACTTTGGGATGCAACAAGTGGTTCTGTGGAGGGGGGGGATCTTTGCCTTTGATTTGCAAGAATTCAGGGTCTGTTTAATTGCAAATATTATAAATTTGACATACAGTTAAATCATCCAATAAGAAAATTATATATGTAGTGAGCCAAGGCTCAGTCTCAGCTGTTATAAATGCAAAGGGTCAGTAACAAGAAAGAGTGAGCTTGTACAAAGTACTCGTTTCTCACCAAGGATATGAACAGTCAGGCTCCACACTGGCATTTCTGACTTTGCTATCAAGACAATTCCAAAACGTTCTCTAATCAGCCAGGACCTGGCTCTCTGTTCTCAGCTGAACCTACTTCACAGGGTTGTTCTCAGACTGGAACATGCCTTCAAAAAGGCTGACCAGGCGATTGCATTTAACAAATCAATGCCAGCCAGGGATTGAAGGCCTAAAGGCTCCCAAACTGAAAGCAAGCCCCTTGCTGAAAGCAATCCCTTGAACTCTTTTAATGAAGCACTGGGCCTATTGGAATTGCTCAGCCGGGAGAGGGCACCAGTTGAAACAGCCTGCGTAAATATTCTTTCTCTGTCCATCCCTGCCTTGTTAAAAGCACACACATAGAGATTGGTTTGTTTGGTTTCATGCATGTTCTAAAAGGCAACCATTTCAAAATTTTGCAGAGTTCAATAGAGGAAGGAGGAATGTGAAGACTCTTCCCTCACTCATCCCCTATTGGTTAAACTAGGAACAGGTTGATGAGATTACAACACTGTCTTCCCAGTGTCTTCACTTTTCAATATTCTTGTTCTTAAACCAACCAACAACAAACACCTTTGGAGAGAGGAGGGGAAAGCGTTCCTGGGGCTGAAACCAGGGACTTCAGAAGAGATTAACATAGATGTCAGCTGAAGACTGGAGCGAAATCAGAAAAGATGGGGAGCAGAGGGGGAAGAATATGTTTGCAACAGCCACTGAGGATGAGAGATCAAGGTCCCATCTGGAAGGGCGAGAGGCCAAAGGCACAGAGCAGATGGAAGCTCATAGCGACAGCTGGTGGAGACACGCTTTCATGTGTAAAATTTGCTCCACAGAGACTTTGGCACTCTGGTTTTGAAGGCATCCTTATGCTAACAGCCCCTCCGTTACAGCACTAAGGAAACAGCCTGGAGGAACTCAGTGAAGCAGGATGCAGGTCTCGGGGCTTCTACCTAATTAAAAGGGGGTTCTTTTAAAAGATTTTAAGTCTTGATTGGCCTGAGTTCAGGCGTGGCTGGGAGGGAAGAGGGCTGGGTGTCTTCAGCTGCGTAGCTCAATGCCATAGAATTCTTTTGCTTCTGTGTCCCCTTCTCAAAGAGGTCAGAAGACCGAACTATAAAGTATATATAACTAGAGTGGAGAGCCATAGCCAGAAGCAGACAAATAGGTTGATCATATATCACATGCCATGATCACTCAGCTGCCTTTGGAGGTTTCACCATCACAGCTCAAGGCAGCGGTTCCCAAACTCCCCACCCCCCACTTGAAAATTGCTGAGGATCTGGACAGGCCGCTTCTGTGATTTTTCTGCCTGTTGCCGGAATTGTAATGCACTGTGCTAAATGCTGTATGTATTTTTCTTGCTTCTTTTATTTCTTACGCATTATATTTTATTGAACTGCAATTTGAATTCCATAGAATTCAAGTTGTCAATTCAATGAAATAAAATACAATATAATGGAAAGAAGCAATATAAATAAAGTTAAAAATCAATATATTTAATGCAATGGATGTGCAATGGATCTTCAGTCGCAAATTCACAGACATGCCACAAAGCACCTGAATGAAGCTTGTGTACCATTGGTGATCCACAGACCACAAGTTGGGAACCCCTGATGTAAGGCAAGAAAGGATTGAGACTTTACTTGGGCAGGCCTGTCACTGTGAAATTACTGCTCCCTCCTGCTTTTAATAATCACCTGAAGACTTGAGAGAGAATGAACACGTTCCAGGAATGATTACACTGTATGCAGAAGTCATAAAACCAAAGTCACCTTCTTTCAAATTTGCCTTTTTTAAAAAGTGGCTTTATTGTATTGTTTTTATGCAAAACAGCTCAAACACTAGATGGGCATTATGCGATGACAGAAACTGCTGCCAGCCCTTGCAGGCTGCAGCTGTTTACAGCCAAGTCTCTGTATGATCTTGTAGCCAGCAAGAGAGATACACATAGAAAAATAAACTGCAGCTTGAAAATGTCCAAGCTGGCCAAAAGAAGTGCTCGTCATCATCAAGGATTGAGATAAAAGGATTTGGGTTTATTTCTACTCACTTCATTATTTGCGTGTCTATGACTCACCTTGGCACAGTCCTCTCGAGTTTCTCCCAGTATTCATGAGGACGGGAAACATGACTGCTTTGTGATTAGGCTGAAAAAAATCACAACTCCATACAATTTCCTCTACCTTTCCAAAAGCAGCTCCTTTTTTGGTGCAATACCAGATTAGTACAAAAGGTGGTAGATAGTGCAGAATTTTGATGGTCTCATCTTTCATGTAGAAAACACATCATATATTTAGCTGAAATAATTATGAATGAAAGTACACAGGCCAAGAGGTACCTTTGGCTCCTACTCCCTATTCTGCTCTGGTGACATTCCAGCCTTTCCCTTTCCTATACCTCTTCTCCTAAACAGAAAGCCCTGGCTTCTAAAAGACAAATATGACCTAGGTCTCAGAGGTGACAGACACTGGGCTTTACCGCTTCTGAGTGTAGCAGAGAGCTCACATCTTCTTGTATGAAGGAACATTCAATCAATTCCCTACGTAGATAAATCTAGATGGGAGTGAGGAAGAGTTCTTGCCTGGCCTTCTCCCAGACTTGCTAGACATTCTATGGGAATTAAAAAAATGTTATTTTTGTATGGAAGAATATCCAAGTTGTATAGACAAGACTCTACCTACAGTCTGAATGAAATGGTACAGCCCAAACGCAGGTTTCCTATGTTAAGCTTATGTAAAGCTTGTGAAAAGGTATGAAATTCAGCATACAAAAAAAAGGGAGGGAGCGAGGAATGTTTTAGTTGCATACATTATTTTGAATACCTAATTAAGACTTTTTGATCAGAGACTGGTAGGGCCCTGTTATTCCCATTTTTACAGATTGGGAGCTGGAGGGGAGGAACTTCCCCAAAGCTACTTTAACGAGCTCATAGCAGAGGCTGGCTGGGAGCCCCAGCACCTGAGATTCAAATCCAGCTCTTAAATCTGTGGATGCAGCCCTATGCATGCTTATCTAGGGAGTGAGCACCAGTAAACACAGTGGGACTGACATCTGAGTAAACATACAGAAGATGACTCGGTCAGTTGGCTTCCTGGAGAATAGAGCTAGTCCATGAAGTAATTTTAACTCTAAGATCCATGAACTGTTACACTAATTTGTGACTATAGTACGCTTCTTGCTAGCAGGTGGGGGGAACCTTTGGCCCTCCAGATGCTGCTGAACCACAACTCCTATGATCCCTGGCCACGCTTCCTGGTGCTGATGGAAATTTATTTATTTATTTGATTTCTATCCCACCCTTCCTCCCAGCAAGGGTTGTAGTTCAGCAGCATCTGGAGAGCAAAAGGTTCTCACGCTTGACCTAGAGGAAGGCTACATCTAAAAGCTGCAAGCCTCTAAAGAGTGAAGAGATACAGGGTGAATAAAAACGTGAGAACATCTCTATCTCTCCTTTTATTTATTATGAAGAGTTCCTCTCATTTTGTCAATTTTTTCTTCTTTTTTTGCCACCCATCAACCCCAGTTTTGATTCCTGGGGCAGTGCATGTGGAAAACGTCACATCCTTGATTTCAATTAAAACAAAACCCTTGATTAAAAAAAAAATATTCCAAGTTTTTTTGGAACGACAAAGCCAAACCAATCCCTCCCCATGCTCCCATAAAACCCCCTTTCCCCAAACACTCATCCTGAGTCCATTTATGATCACAGGTGCTGGGGAGTAAGACAATAAGTTAACAGTTTGTTAAGATTTGAGGTTTTCAAGAGAACCAGCCAAAGTCTTCTTAATGCGAGGTTTTCTTGGATGCTTTCCCAAATCTGGCATCCAGTCCAAGTCCTGCAGAGAAACAAAAGGGAACATTGGCTTTAAGAGGCCATCCCCACAGGAGACTGAGCTTTTTTGTGCGCACGCATGATTTTATTTATAAAAAATGTGAGAGAGAAGCGTTTCTGCCCTCTGGATTCTCTCTTGCCAGCTTTTTCTCCAACAGCCATTCAAGGTGAGGATTGTGCTGGCTTTCAACAGACTCGGTGTGCCTCCAGTGCTTCCCTTTCTCAGGCAGGGAGGCTGCCACAAACAGGACAGCCTCCCTGCCTGAGGAGGAGTAGCTGAAGTGCGGCTCGCGCTGTGTGCAGGCTGCTTGGCTGACCAGCTCCATTATTTTTAGCTCCTTCCTCTTCTCCCCCTCTTGTTTTTCTCTGCACAAGTGCACACACACATATCTTTTTACTTGTTTCATTTTTTGTCCTCCTTTGTGTGTGTGCGTGTGTGTGTGTGTGTGTGTGTATTTGTTAAGCACTTCTGCATATCTCGGGGTTCTCCCAAGCATGCACATTCTTCCCTCTTCTTTGTGGGCGAGGCTGTTTGCAACCCATAATAAGCATGCACTCTCCAACTTTGCTCTCCTGGAATGTCTGTCATTCTCCCCATATATCTGCACCTGTACATATGAATACACACCCAAAAATGTACATGACTAACATAACCAGAAGTGGGTATTTTGCTCTCTCCTCTCTGACCATAGTGGTCTGGAAGTCTGGGGTGATGGATGGGCCCATTTTTATGTATTTGTTCATTCTATTATATCCTCCTTTCCTATACTCATGTATACACTCAAGGTGGCTTGTTAGAACAAACCAAAGCCCAGTAAGGCAGCAATTTTATAATCCCTTGGAGAGTGACTGAGGGGCTGTAGGGTGTTGTGAACCTCACTCTCTGTGGTTGGAGGATGAGGCCCATGGCAAGAGGCCTCTGCAGTACAGCCAGGAAAAGCCCTGTTGCTGACCTGCCCGCAACGTTGCAAACATGACTGGGACCAAAAGAGGGTGCTCCGAGGGGTATCAGCAGAGGCTTTGGATCTAATACTCTCCCTCATCTCTGGCCATGGTTCCCTAGAGCTGGGGTTACTTTCCCTCCCATTGGTAGCAAGTGAGGGGAGAAGAGAAAAACTGGCAAGAAAAGATAGATAGACAGATAGATACAATGCCGTGAAAAAGTATTTGCCCTGTCTGATTTTCTGTATGGCTGCATATTTTTGGCACTGAATGTTATCAGATCTTGAACCAAACCTAATATTAGGGAAAAGGGAACCTGAGTGAACAAATAACACAAAATTTTGATACTTATTTTGTTTATTTATTAAAGAAAGTTACACAACACCCAATGCCCCCATGTGAAAAAGTAAATGTCCCCTTAGACTCAAAACCTGGTTAAGTCACCTTTAGCAGCAATGACTGCAACCAAATGCTTCCTGTAGTTCTTGATCAGTCTCTCACAGCTCCGTGGTAGAATTTCAGCTCACTCTTCCATGCAGAACTGCTTTAACTCAGTGACATTTGTGGGTTGGTTCAAGATCAGATAGCATCCAGTGGCAAAAATATGCAACCATGCAGAAAATCAGACGGGGCAAATACTTTTTCATGGCACTGTAGATGACAGACTGCTCCCTCCAACCTTTTGCCTTGGCTGGCGAGAGTCCAGCAGGGCTTATAAAGTGGTGGTTCCTCTGCCAAGCAGCCAACTCTTCCCACCAACCACTGGTTTTTATAGAGCATTTCCACAGTAATCCCCCCCAATTAGATAGTCCTATCTTTTTAAAAAATGCTTCCTGAAGTAAATAAAACAAAACAATAATTCAAAGCTCACCTAGATGTTCCACTCTCTAGGTGCCACAACCAAAGAGATCATCTTTCCCACCAAGAATCGGCCACAATCCTTTGTTCATTGGAGGCCCTCCTGCAGGTCTCCTCTCCCTCACCTATGGTACCCTGGGGAGGTACTTAGAATAACGCAATTCCCAGAGAAGTTTGCCTGGTGCTATCTTTGATGTCTTTACAGCACCAGGCAAACACTTTTTTCTTTATTTGCCCAGGCCTTACAGCATGTTTTATAATTGGTTTTACTATTTCTTGACAGCTCTGCATAGATTTTATTGATTTGATGGCTGCTGTTCCTGTGTATTTAATGTTTTATATGGAAATGTTTATCGCATTGGTTAGTTTAAACTGGACGCTACCCTGGGAGTCTGTAAACAGATTAAAACAAAAAAAATAAATTCCTTATTTTTTCTCCCGAATGCCTGGGGAAGTGTGAGGGGGCAGTCTTATCCTCCTGCCCACAGAACCTCACGTGGAGGGACTAACCAGACTGCCCGTACAACAGGAAATGCCACATAAACATGAGATTTCCTCCTCTGCTGAACTGCCTTGGGAACTTTGCTAGGAAATTACCAAACCAACAGAAGGGACACCAGACTACCAAAACTTACCAAGGAATACTAGGATGGTGCCCACCCACTGCAAGTTGGTGATTGGATTAGCAAAAAGGATGACTGAAGCCAAGATGGTGAAGAACTTGCGGGTTGTGGTGACGATTGAGCAGGTCAGAGGCCCAAAGTATACCACAGTCATGAAGATGAAACTCTGCAACAAGACGGAGAAAAATGGGCAGTCAGGTTGGAAATACAGAAAGAAAGCCCATGCTGCTACTGACTCCCTGCGAGTGCATCTACCCAGGCCATTTGCTGTGGGACACACTGGCACATGACCAGCTGTCACAGTGGGCCATACGGCCCTTCTCCCTTAGAGTGCCTGGAATAGGCAGCGCAGACAGTTCTGGGGAACAAAGTAACTACTTCTCATTCTCCTGGGCCAGTAAGGGTTGGGCAGAGTTTTCTTTTTCAACGGTGATGATGTCCTGCATTCCCCCTTGTGCGTACAAGGGAATGTAGAGGCACTGCTACTTAAACGTGGAGGGCAAAACAAAGAGGAAAAGCAGTGGCTTGATTCCCACAAACTGCTTGGGCAAAGCAAACTGCAAAGAGCAAAATGTGTGGCTTCTGAACATAGCATGGGTGCAGAAAGACAAAAGGCACTCTTTACAAGTAACAGAGGAAAATGATTTGCACTACAAGGCAAACGGGTTCCGGTGAGGGATACAAAGATGATACAAAGCTCAGCTACAGAGCATGCAAGACTGTAAATGGAAATGGCCCCTCTGAGTATGTGCAAAATGTCTTTTCCTCACCATTAAGTGTCACAGCCAGATTTCATGTGCAGGATTAAGAGGCAGAGCATCGAGAATCTCCAAGTGTGGGACATATAGGGTGGTTTGAGCTCCTGTTAATTTTTCAGAAATGAACCACAGCACATGCATGTTCACACAAGGGAATGAAGTCTTTGGGAATCTGCAGGAGTTAAAGGGCACTTGTAGTGCATGGGACCAATGGAAGAAGACAACACAGCTCTCTTCCCATCCTGACTCACATAATACAGGCAGAGACCTTAGGTATTCCTGCAAGGCTTGTCTTAGAAACAAAGAATCTTGTGGCACCTTAAAGACCAACAAATTTATTATGGCATAAGCTTTCACGGACTAGAGACCACTTCATCAGATGCATGATGCATAATCTTTAGCTGGCAGGTACACATCAGTGCATGGAGAAGTTAGAGTTAAATGGCGATGGAATGTAAGTAGCACAGTCTGTGACCATTCAGTTAGATCAGGGGTGGGGAAACATTTGTGGCCGGAGGACCAAATCTTCATCTCCCCAACCCTTGGCAGGCAAAAGCTGACAGGTGTGTTGACAAGCCACAGTGATAACAGGTGACGCCTCCCTTTGAAGTCCCTATTTTCAGGACCTCCAAGCAACCCTAAAGGCATACTCTGATCCGCCCAGGATCGGAGTGCACCTTCAAATGTTCCCCGCTCACACGGAAAAGACTGGAAGCGTGCCCTGATTGGCCCATCAGCTGAAGGACGCCTTCAAATGCCTGCCCTTGCTAGTGATGTCAGCTGGTAGGCACGGATTGGGGAAAATGGCTTCACGGGCTGATTGGCCCAGAAGCTGAAGGCTCCCCACCCCTATATTAGTTTGAATGTATGCAGTGACCCTTCACCAAAAGCAGTAATATGTGACAACACAATCGTTTTAACACTTGTAGTGAGACAGAAACTATTGTCTCAATTCATGCCCAAATTAATAGAATTAAACTTCTTAAACTTGTTCAGGAGATCTTATCAGGATAACCCAAACTTGGTTCTGGTGGTGGTCAGAGGAACCTTGGGAAGGGGTGGAATGCTTCCTACTCTGGAAATGTTCTCACATATAAGCCATTTGGGGGGTCAGTGTCCTTTAAAAAAAAAAAAAAAAGCAGTCTATATTCTACTTTTCTCCACACTCCTTGAGAACAAAACAAGGGTTAAAAAGCACATTGTGAGCTGGTCAAACTGCAAGCAAGCAAATGAAGAAATACATGGTACCGAACAGGAAATGCTGGTTGCTCACCTGGCCCAGAGCACTTGTTAGGCCAAAGAGAAGGATGTTGTAGATGATACTGGGGTAACGCTCAGTGAAACTCAAGAATTCCCAAAGCTCTCCTGTAAACAAGATACCTGCAAGGCAGTGGGAATGTTTAGAAGAACAGAAGGAACTCTTCTTTGTCTGCTTTGATCAGCCAGTGCCCAAAGTTATCTGGCTCCAAAGCTTGCAAAACTGCTATGCTGGATCAGGCCAACAACCTACTGGGCTCAGCATTCTCACTTGACAGGGGATAGCCAGATGACACTAGCTGACCTCCAAATTTGGGTTTCTCCCAAACCATAAAAATGCTGGCTGGGGAGAAACTGCCTCCTCTTGCTACTTTGTGTATTTTAGCTGTGCATTAGGAGTATGCAGCCAAGGTAACTGCAGTAGTGTTCACTTGCATCTATGAATATTATTTTTCTAAATATGCACCTTCCATCTTTCTTCCATCATGAAACTTGAGGCACTATACAAGAGGTTCCCAGGTAGGCTCCCATCCAGGCACCGACCCAGACCCAGACAGATTGAAAGATAAGCTGCCAAACTTGTCAGAAACTTATAAAAATGCATCAAAATATTTTTATTGCATGCATGCTATCATAAAATATTAAAAATAAATCATATAAAAGCATTCTGATGCACTATTCCATTGGTGGTTTTGGTGAACTTTCACATGGTTATTTTGAATTCGCCCCTCTCCTTTTTCTATTTCAACAACAGCCAAGTGCTTTTAAATATTCCTGGATAGAACATTTATTTAAACTGACAGCTCCCTTCCTCTCAAAGGGTGCTGGGCCAGTAGCAAAAACAGAAAGGGGGATCCCTGTCCCTAAAGAGCTTGTAGGAGGAGACTACATCTACCATAATAGTTACTACTTCCATTTAATAAAGTCTAAGGCCCTACAAATCCTCACTGAAAATTAGAGAAACGCTAAGTGGAAGAATGGGTGCTGGTCTTGCTGCTTTATACTTCTTCATCTGCAAACCCACACAAAAGCCCCACACCACCTTCAATAGGAATGGAGTTCTTTCTCTACCAAGGGAAGCAAAAGCAGCATATAAAGCAGGGCAGGGAACCCCCAGCCTGCCAGGCCTCCCCGTGTGGTCTGTGAAGCCATTTTGGCCAAGCCACACCCATCTACTCTACACCTGAAGTCCTATATGACAGCAAGTGTGGGGCAGGTAAAGATGCAGCTGTACTGAAAAGGGGTTTGCAGACACTGAACAGCTGAAGCCTTTTCACCTAGAATCTCAGAGGAAACCTGCAAGGGGTTGAAAGAGTCCCCATCCCAAGGTAGCGTCACCTTCTTCTACGGACCATTCTCTAGGCCAGTGGTGGGGAACTTGTGGCCTTTCAAATGTTGTTGGACTTGAACTCCCGTCAGCCCCGGTTAGCATGGCCAGTGATGATGGGACTTGTAGTCCAGGAACATCAGGTGGGCCACCTCTGTTCTAGGCCATCAAGAGACGGTACAGCTAGATATGTGTCACTAGGAGGTAGTCTGGTGTCCCATTAAAAATTTAGTCTTTTGAGAGATTAAAGGGTTGGGCTGAACCTCACATTTAGGCTGATCGCACTTCCTCTTGCAGTCTGAAAGAATCTTCCCTACATTCAGACCAGCTAACAAACCCTGTAGGGCTGGGGTTGGCTTTTTTTTTGTATTTTGAGGGTTTTGCCTGTCACTGTGGACCACAGCTTGACTCACCTAGTGCAGGAAGCTTTGCACTCTAATGTGAAGTTTGGAGACAACAGGCTGATCAGCGCACAAGGCTCTTTTGTGGCTTCTATAGAATTCATTTTAACACACTGCCTTGCTTTAAAATACTATACAGGGGAACAATCATTCTCCAAATTACTTTGGCTGCAAGGGACTTCTCCTTTTCATTAATTATCAGCCGTTTTTCCTAAGGCAACCTCAGTGGAGAGGTCTAACAATTGCACACAAAAACAAATACGCAAAGTTTTAACTCTTGAAAACCAAGCAGAACGGGAAAGCCACCCACATTGTTAGAACAAGGGAGACACCAAACGGTGGAAACAGACTGTTACTGCCAAGCTGCAATGGGTAACTCCAGGGAAAAGTGAGATGCACACAAAAACGGCCTTTTGGAGAGGGGAGTCCTACTGGTGACATCAGCACCACTCCATGGCTATCTGAAGAACTGCACAGCAGTCACAACCCAGAACTGAAAGGAGAGATGTGGTTGGCTGCTGCTTGAATTGCAATATTAAGGCAAAGAGTAAAGGTGTGTGCAGGGGTGTGCGTGAGAGAGTGTGTGATAGTGAGAGGAGAGAGAGCGAGAGAGCTCCATTGGGATGTATGTAAGGAATGGTCCTCCATTTGGGGCAGGGGCAGCCATCACCATTCGCAGCTTCAAACTGCCTTGCTGGACAATCTAGCAGCTAACCAAGGAAATGTTCACCCTAATCTGGCAAATATTGTTATTATTATTTATTGAATTTATATCCCCCCCTTCCTCCAGAAGTTGCACAGGACAGCAATTCAGGTGTGGAAACAAAGGTTTCTGCAGGTGAATTTACCGTACTACGAAATCATTTGTGTGAGGAGCAAGGGAAAGAGGCCACATGCATCAATACAGTAGCTAACGCACCGCTCCACACCTTACGCATAAGGATTCCAATGCGCCCAGAGCTCTTGTACTAGACTTAGACTCCTTTCCCCTCCCTTCTTAGGCACAGGCACATGTGCTTAGCCACCTGCTGCTCCCCTGATGTGGTTCAGACCAGGCTGCCCTGGCTTTTCCTCTCCCTGTGCCCCAAGAAGGTACTTACCGGCTCCAAGGATTAAAGTAGACCACAGATTGACATTCAACATCATGTGATTGGAACCAGTCTGGTAATGTGCCCTCATGTGGTCTTGAGACACGCCGGTCAGTCCATCCAATGTTAAGGACAGCAACTGGGGGTGGGGCAAGAGAGAAACCAGACAGACAGACATGGGCATTACTGAAAATAGTACGCAGATTTGAACAAAACCCTGCTGAGCAAGGGGGGATTGATATCACACACATGTTCCATAAGCACAATAGTCGTAGAGGAACGTGCAAAATCTGGTTCTGCAGTAGGGAAATCAGTGGCATGTCCAAAAACCTGTGAATTGCAGCTTTTGTTTTAAGAAGGGGCTGATACCTAGCCGCTATTGTGAGAAAAGTTAACACACGCATGCAGTTACTAATGAAGATTTAAGAATCTCCATCTTGCATGCACAGCTTTCCAGACACTTACTCCTGCCTCTGTTTTTCATACTTGCCTCTGTCTAATCTACATCTTCCTGCCCCTCCAAAAAACTCTGACAAAAAGGAGATTTATGTTACCATTTCCTTATTTCGTTCATGCCTACAGCTACTCTACAAGGTGGTCAGCATTTTCTTCATTTTATAAATGTATAAATTAAGACAGAGGGAGGGAGGGAGAGAAGCCCATCGCTGTGTCAGGATATGAACTTAAATCTCCCAGGTCCGATGTTCACTTTGTAGGAGCCAAACTCAGAAAATGGAACAGATGAAAAAGGGAGGAAGACCTCATCTCTTTTTGCACCTGTTGTTTGTTTGGTGGATTTCTGCCCCATCTTTCAATTTAAAAAAAAAAATCAAGGGGGCAGCTTATTGTCATTAAAGGAAGCAATTAAATGTATGCAAATAACCCTGACCTGCATGATTTAATATAGTTACATAAACAGAGAGCAGAATGTGGCACTAGTCTTGGTTTTTAGCCTCTCCCCACTGCCGCTCCTGCTTTACAACAGGGAAAGTAAACCAATGGAAGAATGGCTAGAGATGTGAAAACCCCGGGGTAGAAATGGGGAAAAATGATTTCCCCCCAAATTTTCCATTTTTTTCCCAGGCCTTCACATCTCTATGAATATCCCATCCAAGACCCCAGCAGCGCAATTCCCCCTGCTGCTTCTGGAGCGCTCAGTGATGATCAGAGGGACCAGAAGGAGCAAGGGGGGGGGGAGAAGGAGAGAGAGCGAGAGAAAGAAAGAGAGAGGGTGGTGCATGTACATAAGTGGGTATGACCCTGTCTACATTGCTGGCCACACCCACTTTGCCATGTCACCCCTGGAGGGGTTGCAATAGATGATGTTGTTCTCTATCCACTTTCTCAATGCCATGCATAATTTTATACACTTCTATCATGTCTCCTCTGACCCGCCTTTTCTCTAAACTAAAAAGCCCCAAATGCTGCAACCTTTCCTCGTAAGGGAGTCGCTCCATCCCCTTGATCATTCTGGTTGCCCTCTTCTGAACCTTTTCCAACTCTAGAATATCCTTTTTGAGATGAGGCGACCAGAACTGTACACAGTATTCCAAATGCGGCCGCACCATAGATTTATACAACGGCACGATGATATCGGCTGTTTTATTTTCAATACCTTTCCTAATTATCGCTAGCATGGAATTTGCCTTTTTCACAGCTGCCGCACATTGGGTCGACATTTTCATCGTGCTGTCCACTACAACACCGAGGTCTCTCTCTTAAGCTCTCCCACATGCTCCATTCTGCCTCGTCACTATGCTGGCGATATTGTGGGGAAAGAGGGACACTATTGTGCATGTGGTGTGGGTCTCAAAAATTGTGCTGGTTTTGGGGACTGGGCTTTCAGCTTAATCTTTGATATTAGGTCGCAGGGTCTACACCCAGATCCTGCTCTAGCATTGCTCTCTCGAAAGTGATGCCAACCCGACAATCCAACATAAGGAACTGGTCTCATTTGCTGGCTGCAGCACAGCTGGAGGTTGCCAGCAATGGAAGGCGTAGGTATGGTTCCTGTTTATGAGCTTTACTGATAATAACAGATCTTTTTACAATCCCCCCCCCTAGATGCATGTTGGGTTATGGTTGGGTTACTTTATGTGAACTGTGGATTTATTAAATGCTATTTCTATTTACTGGATGCTACAGGTTGTGGCTGGTTGTTGCATTTGTACATGTTTATTTGAAAATTCAGTAACATGTTTAATGAAAAAAATGTGCTCGTCCGTAGTGTCCCATCCAGCACTAAGAGGTCAAAGCCCTCAACATGCGGAGACGTGGTATAGTCCTGGATAGCCAGCTGGGACTGAACCACAAGCTTTGGTCCAACAACATCTAAGAGGGCCACAGGTTCCCCACCCCTGTGGCAGAGAAGAGTCCACGTTGCCATCAGCACACCCGAGGTGCTAAGAAATAAACCAGCACCAAGTGAAGCATGGCATACTGCAGCAGCCTTGTGCTGAAGCACTTGCCTGGGAGCCACATGTAACAAGGACCTGCATGTCAAGCAAGAAAGCAAGCAGACTGGTGGCAAAGGGACTGAGCCCTCCATCCCTCCCCCTCGGTGCCCAGCAGAGAAACCATATGGGCTGTCAGTGGAGAAAGCCCCATCACCAGCACCCAGCACAGAAATGCTGCAGGCTGCTGCAGAAGGGATGTTTGCTGCCTCTCTTCTGCCAGCTCCTAGAAGGCTAAAGAAAAAAATGACAGAGCATTCAAACAGCTCAGGTCTTACCAGCAGAAGTTCTCCGTAGCCAAAGGTGTGGTCGTCCCCGAGGTCTCCTCCCTTTTTTGGCTTGTACATGAAAAGGGCCACTCCTGTGACGATCAGTAAGACACACAGGTATTTGGACAATGGGTACTTCTTTCTCAGCATCGTCACCCCCAGGAGCATGACTAGAGAGAGAAAGAGTGAGAGAGAGGAATTGAAAGAAAAATAAAAAGATGACTCCCTGCAGCCCTGCTAGGAAGTATACCCAGCCAAAGGCCTTTGCAGATTGTCAGCAACATCAGCTTCTATACTGCAGCAATATTGTTTCTCCACAGAACAAGATACACAGGCAAGTCCTAAGGAGGGAAGCTGTTCTACTAAGCCCTTATTCCTTAGCAAGTGGCACACCAAACTTCCTGAGCCTCCATCTGCTCCTGTGAGAAGATGGCCATGGTAAAGGCCTTGTCCAAACCCACATCTAGTGCTTGCCGATGCTGCATTTGAAGTCACCCCATGAGACTATAAAATGTGGGAACTCAAGATGAGCTCTCCGATCCTGTTAGCAGAAGTTATTTTAAAAAACTACACAGACCGCCAGGACCTAGTTAGGTGTCCCTCATTGTGTGTACAGCAGCAGAACCTATACAGAAAGTGATGCTATGAGCACCAGACATTGCATACCGATAAAGAGCCAGTATTGGATTACGTGTTGTGCTTATTTTTGTATGGTCTGCATTCTGCTTTTTCTCCAAGCAGCTCAGAGCAGCACACATGGGGCTCCCATGCCACCCTTCTTTACTTTCAGAAACCAAGCTAAATCAAGAGCCTTCAAAATATCCTCTGCTACTTTTCTTGCTCAAGTTGGCTTTTGGTGAGTGGGTTAAGGGTCACTTTAAATTTGATTTATGGTGATTTACTATTAGCATGCCTTTCATTTAACTATATCGTTATGTAAAGTGTTATGACCTACCCAATCCTTGTGATGGGTAGCACAGATATCTCAATGCATACATACCTGCAGTGGAGCATTAGGATGGTTGCTTTTGACATGGAGAAGCCAAGCTTAGGAGTTCCAGTTGGCTTGGATGTTCACTGAGTGGCCTTAGGCAAGCCATTACCTCTCTGCTTAGCCTACTTCACAGGGTTGTTGTGAGGGAGGATAAACATGCCATTCTAGGCTCGTTAAAGAAATGGCAGAGAGCAAAGGCTTCCCTTAGCTATGAAATTATTTGAATGATCACTGCTCCTATTGCTCTAATATAAACAACTTTATAGTGTTTTTAAATAGGATTTTGAATGATTGCTTCTCAGAGATCTTATTTTAAGTAAATAGATTGATAAAATTATTATAATTCTCTTTGATATTTTATTTTTAATAAAGATTTACAAAAGTTTATAACAGATATTTTGTAGGAAAGCAAACAGATTTATAAAATTATTATAATAATTTAATAAAACAGCAGCTCTAATTGACAAAAGGGATAAGAAAAATGTATTACATGTAAAAAACTAAACGCTACACAAAACAAATGCAAGCATAGCAATAAACCCTCAAAACCTTGGTTGTCTTCTTTTAAAACTGACATTTCCAGTCCTCAGCAATTTGAAGACAGGCACACAACCTGATGAACATGAACACAGAAAAAACCCACAAAGCAAGAGTGACTGGGTCCTTCCAATGACCAGAAGTAGGACTTCGGTAAATATATGGCCTCCTCTGGCTCTAATTCCATGTCCCCACAAATTCTACTAGCCATGTGATTTCAACAGCCGTCCCCTTCTTACTTTCCATTTCTTGTCCTCACCCCAACTCTTTCCAAGACTTTTGTGGAAGCCTGACTCCTGGAAGCAAAACCAGCTAAATCAAGCAGCAGCCATGCAGATTTTGTCAACCCGCTCAGCTCATCCAAGCAGTTCCCTGGCACACACACAATTCTGGTTATAGACTGAGGAGCTGCTTACCTGGGATGGGTTTACAGGACTTCCCAAGGACCTACGTGCAGGGAAAAATGAGAGACTGATTTAGACAAGGGGTTCCCAAGTCCACACGCTTCATTTAGGTGGTCTGCAGTCTGTGCGAAGATCAGTGGGTGCAGCACATTAAACATTCATATTGTTTTTTAAATTGTACTTTTATTGCTTCTTTTGTTTCTATATTGTATTTTTTATTGTATTTTATGTTATATTCTATGGACTTTAAGTTGCGATACAATAAAATACAATATAAGAATTAAAAGAAGCAATAAAAATACTATTAAAAAACATACAGCATCTAGCACAGCGCATTACAATTGCTACAACAGGCAGAAAAGTAATGTAAGTGGCCTACAAAGACTTTCAGCAATTTTCAAGAGGTCCGTGGGAGAAAAAATGTCTGGAAGCCCCTGATTTAGACCTAACATTTCATAGCCCCACCTTCAGCAGCATCAGACAGCACCCGAGTCAACTCTGCCACAGTAAAAAGCCAATGTTTGAGGGGAAGAAATTGTTTCTTTCCTCTTTGCAAACTCATCATGTCCTGCATCTGCTTCTAATCTTATTCCTCCCTTTCAGCAATCCCAATGAGGTCATGGACACCACTCTGGAATCACAGCCACTGCCAAAGGCTGGCTGTGTCAAGCAGATAACAAGATCCACTAGCCCAGGAGGAACTGCTGAAACAACTGAGCCATCACTCTCACGTTTGCCGAGTGTGCCCAGAGAGACAACATATCTCTTTCACCCCAGCCCCGTCGTCTGACTGCACATCGCAGGAGGTGCAGGGGAGGAGCAAGTGACAGTCTCATTGGCTCTGGGTTGCAGGGAAGTTTTAAACAACATAAGAAGCTTGTGCTACTTTCAGCTTTATTGGAAGCCCAGCGGATGAAGAATGACCCCCAAATCCTCTGCAAGAAAAAGTGGGCAGGTGTGTGTGTATGGGGAGGGGGAGCCGAGAGAAGAGGGGAAAGTGGATGAATGCTGGAGCCATGTGCTACCTTGGCTGCTTCCTCTTTAATGGAGGACCACTGAGAGGGTCTCACTCAAATCCTGGAACAGGCCTTGTTTGCGAGACTCTGAGCACCAAAAGTTACCGATTAAGACATGCAAGATAGTTTGCCCCATCAAAGATATCCCCATCTTCCAATCTCAGAACCATTTCAGAATCACCCAGGAAGAACAGTACATCTGCCACATTTATGCAGCTGGTAAGGGAACTGGGTATCGATATATCCTCTGGGTTTAAGACACCATCCATGCTACAGTAAAAAGGCTGCCAAGCTCCGCACCAGGAAGGAGGAGACATTGCACTTTTCCAAACCCTCTCCATCTCCCGCTACCACCAGCACCACTCCGACAACCTGGCCTTCTTTACCTGAGTTGGGTAGTTGACAAACTGCAGGGCTGAGTTGCTGGAAACCATGGCACCCAGGTAGGACAGGGAGCAAGCTGCATACAGCCAGTTCTGTGTCCGATCCACCTTGACAGTATCAAAAAACTGGATCACTGATTGGGGAGAAAACGTGTAAGAAACAACTATGTTGGCAACAAAGGAGGAGCAGACTGACCCAACAGCAGAGCTGCACAGAGCTTACTTTCATACAAAAAAGGAAGAAAAGTTGATACGCTCAGGCTTCTTATCTCCAAAGACCATTAGAACATAGAGCAGAGGTGAAGCCACTCTGGTGCAGCTCAACAGAGTTTGAAAGCCCCCCCTTTCAATGTCCCCCCGACGTTTGTTTGAAAAAAACACATTTGTTTTAGGGGAGGGAACCACCCTAAAAGTAAGTCTGTAGCCTTAGGTTGGCAACTATTTTTACAACCAAAATGGAAAAGGACAGCCTGCATGTTGATTCCAACTTATGGCAACCCTATGAATAGGGTTTTCATGGTAAGCAGTATTCAGAGGGCGTTTACCATTGCCTCCCTCTGAGGCTGAGAGGCAGTGACTGGCCCAAGGTCACCCAGTGAGCTTCATGGCTGTGTGGGGATTCGAACCGTGGTCTCCAAGGTCATAGTCCCACACCTTAACCACTATAACCAAACAAGATGTTATACATGTAATTTTCTCTCAATACATTTTTTAATGGAAAGCATCATCAGAAAACTGTAGGTTTGATTGTATGAGCAGCTGGGATGGTGGAGAAAAGAGGGCATTGAACCCTTTCCCCATTAGCTATTTTTCTGATAAAATCACCCTCCCCCAAGCTGTTTTTCTCCCCTTCAGTGAATCTGTGTGCAATACTGGACTTCACCTCTTCCTAACAGGATAGTGGTTAGGGGTTTGTTTTGTGAGTGAATGGGAAGGCAGATGCAGCAGGCTAAGCCCAGTGGTTTGGTGGTCAGACTACTTCACCCTCTCATGTGGCAATGTCAGAGTGGTGGATTAGGACCTGGGAGACCACGGTTCAAAACCTCACTTGGCCATGAAGCTCAATGGGTGACCTTGGGTCAGTCACAGTCTCTCAGCCTAACCTACCTCACAGGGTTGTTTGAAGATAAAATGAAGAGAGGGAGAACCATGCCACCTTGAGCTCCTCGGAGGCAAGGTGGGATATAATGTAATCAATAAATAATAAAAGAAAAATAAGTACTTACACAGTCTTGCGAAAATGGCATTGATCACGCACTGAATAAAGACCAAAGACAGAGCATATCTGAACTTTTCCTGCTTTGCTCCTTCCCCATATTTGCCTCTTGTACTGCAGGAAAACCAAATTGAGAGGGAAGAGTTAACTACAGAGGAAGAGACACCAAGAGACTTAACTTATGCATGTTTTACGGTAGGTTGAACATCAGAACGGCCAAGGTACATTTGCTTTTTTTCTGCGAGCCAAAGGCTATCAAGATCTTTTGCTCCCTGCAGTCATGGGTACTAAAGAGGAACACATTATTCAGAACTGTAGAAGCACAATTGCTCGACAGCATTACACCCCCACCCCCCAAATCACAGGAACACACACATTATAGCTCTTTCCAAATCTGTGTGGATTCCTGAAAGCTGCATGAAAGCAGCTGCTTAGGAAAAAACAAGATGACAGATAAGAAGGGAGAGCAGCAAAATTCTCAAAGTACTCTAGTTATGGAGGAACAGATGAGAAAAGAGAAGAGCAAAACCAAATAACGAGAGGAAAGGAAACATGCTCTGTCAATAGAGTAATCTGCTTTGGTCACGGATTCAGTTCCTGGCATCTCCAGGCAGGGCTGGAAGAGAACCTTGTCTGAAGTCCCGGACAGCCTCTGCCAGTCAGTATGAACAATACTGAGCCAGATGGACTAATGGCTTGACTCAGTATAAGGCAGCTTATGTTCCTCACACAAATTAAACTACAAAAAAAGCCACACAAAACTTCCTCTGAAGACAGCAGTGAGTGCAAGGAATGAAAGAGGCCTATCAAACGTAAATCCACCACCCAGGCGGGAAAAGACCAAAGGAAACTGCTTTAAAGCAAGTTAGACCACTGGTCCATCTAGCTCAGTATTGTCTACACCAACCATGGCTCTCCACGGTTTCAGACAGGGGACATTCCCAGCCCTACCTGGAGATGCTGGGGACTAAAACTGGGACCTTCTGCATGCAAAGGAGATGCTCTGCCACTGAACTACACCATGCCTTAGAATCCACTCATGTGCTTCATTATAAACATGCAACTGTAGCTTGCTTCTGTTACTACAATAAAGCTAAAAAGATGATTTTTTTTGTAACATCTGCAAGCTATACCTCAGAAATGTTTTTGTTCTGTTCACCATCTCTTCCACCCACTATCAAATCTTTCCCTTTTGCAGGAAGTTAACACTGATCTAGAGCGTGCCATCTTTGACTTCGAATGTTCAGTTGTTAAATCCTGTTGCAAAATTGGATTTTCGTTTTTATGGAAGCAGCTGCCTATGAAATCAGTTTGATATTTAAAAATGAAAACTTAAAATATTGCTCTCAACTCACAAGGCCCTCTTGACCACATGCCTCCCACAAATGCCGTCCTGGGCTCCTAGTGGGAGGAAGGGCGGGATATAAATAAAATAATAAATAAATAAAATAAAATGCTTTCCCTAATTTTAATTGACTGCCTTGAACCTGTAAGATATTCTAAAAACAGATCAACATATAACCCCCCCCCCCACACACACACACGTTTGTACAGATATACTGATACAGAAGGGAAAAAATAAGAATTACTAAAAGGGGGCAGGGTGGACATTCCTGTGACCTTAACAGCTGTGTGGCAGGCAAAAAAGTTGACTCAAGTAAGTTACCCTCGCCACACACACTGAAGATGGCGGGGCACACATCCACCTGTGAGATTTCTACCTGTTGCGGAGCTGTTGAAACCGTAGAATCTCTGCAAGGTCGAATGGCAGCAACGTTAAGATGAAAGGGAGGAGAAGAAGAATTCTCCATATTCCATTCAAGACACTGGGATGACATTAGGAAAGTGAAAATATAAAGGGTATATGCACATGTCAGATGATGATATTTCTCAGGGCCCTTATCATTTGGGAAGGGGCAGTCTCCCGGAGGCCGCTGCGAAGTCTCTACCAGACCCCTTAAATCAAAAAACATCTACGCTACGGGCGGACTAGGAAAAAAAGAAGCGTTTTCTCTTCGGACGACTTACATTGTCTCCTGTAGGACGCCGTACCAAAAGTAGCAGACGAAGACACCCAAGCAACAGAGCGGTAGCCGCAGCCGCTCGGGGAAGAGAGCGCCCCCTCCGCCTCCTGCCCCCCCGCTCACCCCCATGCCCGGCCCTGGAACCGTTTCGGTCCCCGGCAGCCTCAGCGGCGATAATTCCACGCAGACATCCCGCAGCGGCGCCGGCGGAAAAGACGGCCTCATAGAAGCGGCTGCGACTGCGGCCCTAAAAGACCTCCGCCGGCTCCAGACTGAGGAAGGTCCTCCATGTCGCCTGACCAGCGGAATGCCATTGAACTGAGGCCGCCCGAGTCGTACCGAGCCACGGGCAAGAAGGGTTTGGGGTGGGTTTGTTTTCTTTCCCTCCTGCGTTGTACCGCCTTTTTCATCTCCATGCTGAGAGCGTGTCTCTTTAGGCACCGAAGTAGCCAGCGCCTCGGTGGGGCCTGAAAGAATTAGGCAACGCGTTTATACGTAAGTAAATGTGGATTGCTGCGATTGTTCGGCTGGCTTAAGAGGCGGGACACACCGCGGGGGCCTTTCTCGTGTCGGACTCCTATTGCTAGTAGGAGAAGAGGGCGGAGATACGTACAGAAAGCAACTGTTGTTAGAGGGGCTGGAAGGTGGCAGAGATGACGGTCACGAAGACAGCAGGCGTCCACACATTATCAGGGAGGAAATTCCTATTGTGTTTATGGACTGTCTCTCTTTCCCATCCCCACCCCAGATATATTCAAGGAGGCGGAAACTAAGTATGCATACATGTCAGGTGTGAAGTATTGGTGTAATTACATACAGAAGACGCACTTCTGACGCACCTCCAGTTCTCTAGAGTACAATCGTGCTCACGTTTAATTCACAGAGGCATATCATTTAGGAGATGCTTTTCTTTCTTGCCCCAGACCTGGGTGGGTAGGCAAGGTGTTAACTTTACACAACCCCCTTACATCTTAACCTGAGGGTAACCCCATGCTCCTTTGGCTGAGCAACAGGCTAAAGATGCGTCTTCCCCAGCGTAGTTCTAGCTTAATGCAGCGTTTCCCAACCTGTGGGTCGTAAAGTCTGTATAGGGGGATCACAGGCTTTATAAGTAAATCCAAAATAATTAATCCTTGTAATCCTGAACTAGGACGATGAATACCTCTTACAGCATTTTGCTTAGTTGGCATATTATAATGCTGTGGTGACATTTGTAACATGAGAAACGTTTGGTTTTTTTTTTCATTTTAGCACCTACGTTCTACTATAGCAGCCTAAAATTCATGTGACAATAAATTGATGGCTCACCATGTCAAGTAAATTGACCTGTGGGTCATCATACCAAAAATATTAGAAAACTGTTCTAATGAATGTGAGATATCTAGAAAATGAAATAGTTTTAGAGAAGTAATGTCTTTTCTGCATCACCATTAATAATCCAGCTTTTAACACCCAAAGCAGCCTATTTTGACCTCCCCCCCCCTTTTGAACCATAAAGATTGTCTTGGATTAACTCAACTTGGTCTTTAAGGTGGTTTCAGTATAACATTAATTACCTGGCCCTTGATTGTCTGTTCTCTGCTTCTCCAAGTTCAACATGTTATGCACTCACAGTATACTTTCACTATTGTTATCAGTCTCTGCTCTCATTGTAATTACCATGGCATCACCAGGGAAGAAAGGTTTTATATCTGCAAGCCTGGATTAACTAAAATCCACAGCCTTCCCAAAACTATTTCTAAACTTCTGCTTCTCCATGTTTAACATGTATTGTTACCAGCCTCTGATCTCATCAAGATGGCCTTGACATCATCAGGGAAGACGGATGATGTACACTCAAACATGTATTAGCTGAAATCCACAGCCTCCTAAAGTATACCATTTCCAGCTTAGCTAAACCTTTCCCTAGAAATTCTAGACTCTAGTAAGTGACTGGATACAAGTAGACACTAACTCAAGAATATGCCATCCATTTGTAGATTCTTACTCTGTTTAGGGAGCTAGCTGCAAGGTATATCTCCAACTAATAGAGTGGTAGCTGGTGGAATACCAGTTGTGTCCAGCACTCAATCCAGTCCCACTGACTTCTCCATCTCTGTTCCCCAGACAAGGTGCAGTATAATTATTTATAAATATAAATGCATATATAAATATAAAAATAGAAATAAATACTTCAGATAGCCCAACATTTTTATTTTATTTTTTTAATTGGTTTAAACACCAAGATCTGCAAAAGCCTCTCAAGACAAGGCAGTGAGCCTCCAAGGCTAACATTCGTTCATTAAGCTTTTGTGATACATACATTAAAATTTACAAAACTTCAAAAGTAGCTGCAAAAATACTGTCTTCAATAGAAAATATAGTTTCTATCGCAGGTTCAAGAAAAACCCTTCCAATGCAATCCAGAGGCTTAGTTAGCAACAAGACAAGAAGTCACTTTCATTTCTAATACAATTTGCAATCAAGGCATCACCAGGTTTAAGGCCTTTCACAGTTGTGCTGTGGTGTGGGGATGCAGGTGGCCTAAGATGTAAGTATAAGTGAACCATGGGGTCTTCGGAGTGCTCTTCTGTGTGTTAAAAAGTGGGGTTAATGCTGAGCTGATTTCCCCAGACTCACTGACCAGAATAGGAGTAGTGTCAGACCTAGTTAGACTGGCCAAATTACTATAAAAAAGGAAGATGGTTGAATTGATATATGCTAAGAGTTGCATTCCACCAGGGAACTTTAGACATTGTTTTGGCTTGAGCTTCAGTCTCTTTTGCCAAAACTCTTGCAAAAAGGTCTCCTGGAAATGATGCGGGGTGGGGTGGGGTGGAGAGAAGCACGCTCCCTTGTTCTTACTCCATAAGAAAAGGGAATCTATTTGAAGACCTCTACCTCAAAAAAGGCACACATTGAGTATCTGCCAATTCAACTTTTACCTGTTGTGGCATGATTAGAAGAAAATGCTTCCTTTAAGCATTTTGCTGACTGTGTTCCAGTAATGCTAGCCCCACAGAGTGCAGGGCAGGATATAAAATAAGCCCTAGATTATAGATTTTGCATTCCCTGGAAACAGATTGCCCAGCTCAGCTCTTGCCCAGCAGTCATCTGCTAGACCAGTGTACACCATCTCCTCTGGATACATGTAAACCCTTTCATCCTCCCTATTCTGTAGAAATCCCAAGACACATCCTTAGGATAATTAAACCATACATGAGCTCTTTCCTCACCCAGCACGTGAACAAGAGGAAAACCTGGTAGGTAATAGTGTGTGTCTTCCATCAGACAGGACTAGGTGTTCTTTGGACATTGCAATAGCAAAAGGATAGTGATGTGAACTCATAGGGAAAGGAAGTGCTTTAAGTACCAAGAGTCAAAGGAAAAACTACTGTGGCTGCAGAGTCCAGTGACAATCTGCATTTCTAAGGCTGTTGCTGGAGCACATGCGTCCTCAAAGTGCTCAGTTCTCTTAGTTCCAAGGCACTCTTCTCCGCAGGCCATGGAGGGACCACAGATCTATTTTGTGTCTGCCCCACTCACTGAGCTTCAGACAACCAGAGAACTGTGGAAGAGGACGGTGTCTTCAGTCTGGTGCCGCTTCCAGGACTCCAAGCTCAGCGGAGGCGATGTAGCATTCTCACCAAAGTCGTCTCCTCTTGAGTCTTTCCGCAAAGTGAGGATTGGGACTGTGGAAGTGGGCTGGCATGAGAACGTGCCTGGTGGCATTGGGCTGGGAGAGGAAGCGAAGTCTCTGAACAGGAAGTCTACATTGGGAATAAAAGGTTTCACCAGGCTGAATTGGCAAAAGGCAGAGCCAGTGGGGTTGAAGTGGACTTTGTTCTTATCAGGACAGGACGGCAGGAAAGTCTGATCAGGGCTTGGTGGCCTAGAATGGAAGAAATCACAAAGAGAAAAGGGTGAGGAATGCAATGATGAATGCCACCAAGTGCCTGAGCGTTTTGACTGGTCACTGTAAGATTCTCTGCAGTTGGCACAGAAAGGAGGAGTATGCGATGAACGACAATCTTCCATGTTTCTTGGCTTCGCAATTTAGGCCAGGGGAGGGGAATCTTTGGCCCTCCAGATGTTGTTAGAGTAACTCCCATCAGCCCCAGCCAACATGGCCAATAGCCAGGAATGGTGGGAGTTGTATCTCAACTCATCTGGAGGGTCCCCATCACTGCTATAGGGCAAAAAGTGATAGTGTGAGAGGTAGCTACAAAGAAAAGGTAGGATGTGGCACAGGGTTTTGTGCAGCAATTAGCAGAGTAGGGACGTTTGCAATGCACTTTTTCAGTGAAATCTTATTCCATCCTCATAAACCCACCCACAAGGAGTATTTGATTAGAGTATTGGTTTGCCTGTTGAGCACTAAGGATGCCTAGAAACATGGCACTGATGTTTAGGGATTGAGAAAAAGTGTCTTCTCCTGTATGTTATCTATTCCAAATCAATGTTGTGTGTGGAGCCAGTATCTATCTGTTGTGGGGACAGCCAGGAAATCAGGTGGGCTGGATGTGTATATTTGAGAGACTGCTCCAGCCTTTCCAACACCAGCCCCACCCCACATTCCACAAGTGGCAAGGTCTATTTTTGCTAAAGATTTGTTACCAGCATAGTTGTCAAGTGCAACCAATTCAAGACAATGAGTTTTCTTTAAAATAAGCCCTCCAAGGAAAAAAAGAGAACAGTTTCTATTCGTAAGGCTCACATTCAAAAAAGCAGATGCAACATTTGCTAAAAGCTTGGAGTGGAGATGCTATTTGCCAAGTGGAATTTCAGCAGCAGTAGGTAGAACATGTTCTCTCCAACTCTGATGCCCCTAAGAGTTTCATTCGTCTTTACTATTGCTCAGTTTTGCAGCTGAATTACATAGCACGGACAGCACTCTTACATATTCAATAAAAATGCAGGGGTTACAGTGTCAGATTAGGAAGACTCAGGTTCTGATTGCCACTCAGGCATGATTTTGTGGGTGACCTTGGGCTGATCAGCCTAGCCTACTTCACAGGGCTGTTGTGAGGATAAAAAAAGGTAGGGAGATTATAAGCCATCCTCGGCACCTTAAGAGGTGGGATAAAGATATCAAATAAATAAGATGTTTCTCTATCAATACTGTATGGAGATTGTGTTAACTAGAAACCAGTCAGGGCAACTCCTTACCTCTTCTACCCAAATCTCTATCCATTTTATACAGTAGTGGGGAACTGGATCTAATCGGCCACTATGACATCAGGAAAATCATTCTTTTACCCATGCAGTTTGAATTCAAGGAAGATTTTTCCTACAGGGCTTGTTATGCACCAGTCAGCCGACTGGCAGTTACAGTAAGCTCCGCTTTGGGCAGGGACTGGATGAAATACCAAGTCCCTAACTGAACTCTGTAGCACAGGCAAATTCCACAGGGTTAGCTGTCAATGCCAATCGGCCAACTGGTGCTGAGAGCAAGCCCCACTAGCCAAGAACAATCAGGAGCACACTTTAAGGCTCACAGTTGTTCCTTTGCAGCCATGTCTTTACCTGTCCCACACATATGATGTCGAGTGTAAGGAGGTGAGTGTGGTTTGGTGAAAACATCCTTGTGAGCCAAATTATTATTATTAGATTAGATTTACTAGTCACTTGATACCCAAAGATCGCCAAGTGACATACAATATTAAGAACAAAAACAGTACACTATAAAAAACACCCCTGCTATACAGCCACAGGAAGCTCTCCCAGCCTACTAACAATAAATATTATCATCTCAGTTTATCAAACACCTGGGGAAAAAAAGGTAAGTCTTTACCTGGCGCCGAAAAGATGCCAATGAAGGCGCTAGGTAGACCTCACTGGGGAGCATATTCCACAGATGGGAAGCCACAACAAAAAAGGCTCTCTTCCTTGTCACCACCCTCTGAGCCTTCCTCAGAGGAGGGACCTGTAAAAGGGCCTCAGAAGAAGATTGAAGGGTCCAGACAGATTCATATCAGGAGAGGTGTTCCAGAAGATATTAGGGTCTTGAGCCATCAGAAGCTTTATAGGTCAAAACCAACACTTGGAATTGGGCTCAGAAGCGAACAGGCAACCAGTGTAACTGGAACAGGATTGGTGTTATATGCTCTGTTTGCCTTGAACCCATCTACAATCGGGCAGCCACATTCTGGACTAACTGAAGTTTCCGAACCATTTTCAAAGGCGGCCTCAAGTAAAGCGCATTGCAATAATCCAACCTTGAGGTTACCAGAGCATAGACTACTGTAGCCAGGTTATCCCTCTCCAAATAGGGTTGTAGTTGGGCCACTAGCCTAAGGCGATGGAAGGCACTCCACATCACTAAGGCCACCTGTGCCTCAAGCGACAGCAGTGGATGCAGCAGAACCCCTAAACTACAGGCTCACTCCTTCAGAGGGAGTGTGACCCCATCTAGAGCAGGCTGCAGAGCACTTAGCTGGTCAGAGGAACCACCCACCAATACCATCTCAGTCTTGTCTGGATCAAGATTCAGTTTAGTGGCCCTCATCCAGTCCATTACTGCAACCAAACACTGATTCAGCACATCCCATTGTTTCATCTGCTGATGAAAAGGAGAAACAGAGCAGCATGTCACCAGCACACTGATGACAACCTGCTCCAGAACTCCGTATGACCCCATTCAGTGGTTTCATGTAGATGTCAAAAAACATGGGGGACAGCACTGACCCCTATGGGACCCCATACTGGAGAGTCCATGGAGCTGAGCAATGCTCCCCAAGAACCACCTTCTGGAGCTGGCCATCCAAGTAAGAACCTAACCACTGCAATGTGGTGCCCCTAACACCCAACTCAGACAGTTGCCCCAGAAGGATACCATGGCCAATGGTCAAAAGCCACTGAAATATCAAGGAGGATCAACAGAGACATACACCCCTTGTCTTTCTCACAACACAGGTCACTGTACAGGGTGACCAAGGCGGTTTCCATACCAAACCAAGACCTGAATCCCAACTGAAACGGATCTAGAAAATCAGTTTCCTGGATCTGGTTGGCAACCACCCTTCTCAGGAACCTTGCCCAGAAATTGCCTCATATGGCCCTCACGCTGGACATTTCCCAGTCATGATTTTATAGGAGGTGAACAGCATTACATAAAGTCAGTTTTAGCATCTAGATTTGCTCTGTCACCTACAGCTTATAAGAGGTAAGTATCCCCCTACTTACGCCACTTCCTCAAAAGCACGGATTTTTTCACAACCTTCCGGTGGTTCTCGCTTGAACACATAGGTGTGATTGGGACGAGGAGACAAGGCAAAGGCAAGAACTGGAGAAGTGTTGCCGTTTTCTGGCAGAAGGGGGAAAAATTGAAAGGCTTAAATTTGACATAGACAAATACAAAACTAACAAGAAACAATGTATCAATTATACCAGACACTAGCAAGATTTAAGATAGATTGAAGAGTAACCAAGAAGTGGTTTTTACACATCTTTGCTGGAAATGTGTTCATCAAGGAATATTGGAATGAAATCCTATTGTCTCTGCAGGTGGTTTCCTTACGTCACCCATGTACACTCCGTGGCTCTCCAGATGCTGCTGAACTACAGCTCCCATCAGTCTCAGCCAACACAGCTCATGGTCAGGGATGATGGGAGCTGTAGTTCAGCAGCATCTGGAGAGCCACGGAGTAACCACCCCTGGTAGCTCAAGTGCAGACATTATCTCTTTAAATTCATCCCAAGCACTGAACATCTCCAGTAGTGCTTCAGGCATCAGAATGGCCCACAAGAAGTAGCCATTCTTACAACTTTGAACAGAATTAGAGAATGAATCAATATCTGGAACAATAATTCACTTACTGTCCCATCTGGGACATGAATTATAAAGCTATTCTTGTAGCCTCTTCTGTACATTCAGTCTTAGTAAAAACCAAGGACTCCCAATATGTAAAGACAGGCCCTATGGAAGCAAACAGCAAGTGCCATCAGTGGTTAGATGGCATCACTTTTACAAACACATGGCAGTGTACTATAAAAGTATACAAATGAGTTGGCAGATATTTATATACTTGTAAGTGAGAATATAAGTATTGTTATAAATAAAAATCACTTGCTGGTTCTTGGTTGTTTGGCTTGCTATCCTCTACACTCTTGGGTTCGGTTGGTTTCTGAAGCCTGGGCCTGATACAGTAACATTGCGTCTGCACTTGCTCTGGTTCTCCAATGTTTCAAGCCTATCCTTTTACCACTCATTCCTGATATTTCTTCAATGTTTAAGGGCATTCCCAGAAATGGTGCCCACAAAAGCCTCAACATTTACAAGTCCTCCCCCATTCTTTTCCCTTCACTGAGCTCCACAGTATAGCACAGAATATGGTGGTTGTTCCCTGCCCTGGCTAGTCCCCAGATCCATATAAAGTGGGAGATCTTCATACAGCAGATGCAACCAGAAGCTGGGATTTTCACATTTCTCTTCCAACAGGCCTAGAAACTTGATTTAACACAGGCTACAATCCAGAGGATTCTTCATTTCAGAAGCATTACAACAGCAAACCTTGATAAGCATGATCAGATCAGGTATAAAGTTCAGGCCAAACTAACTACATTGCAACCTTACGTTGTGACCTTGTTTAGACACAGCACACCCTTTGCTCTCCCTAACCTCCGTGCTCTTCTTTTCTCTTTATGTTGATGGACATTAGGTTAGAGGGGCATGGAAGTGTCAATGAGCCATGGGACGGTCAGGAAAGGCTGGATCTGTTTGTTTTAGGGTTAATTGATTTAAATTAGCAACATAATACAAGTCAGTTAAATAAGGTCCATGCTCCAATGCCTACCCTTCAGGTACCCTCCCACCAATTCCTCAAGGAGAGCTAAGGCAATGCCTGCCAAGCAGAGGCCCTGGACTGTTCCAGACTGTTGCTATTTTTGGGTGGCATTCAATCATATACAGGCAAATTCTGGTTGCACAATTATAGTTGAATGAGAGGTCTTGTGCAACAAACCCACTTCCCCAAAAGATCAGACTTCTGTGATAAGAAAAGCAATAGGAAAATGCAGTGGAAAGTGTGGGGTAACACTTGCTTTGATGCAAACAAATCAAGCTGAAAGCTCACTGAAGAGGTCACCCGGAAGCACCCTATGATGTCCTCCAGCTTCCAGACTGTGTTCTGATGCTTCCAAGGGTCATACATCTAAAGCATATTTAATGCACATTCCTCCCCGCAAAAATATCCTGCGAATTGTAGTTTAAGAGTGCTGAGAGCTGTAGCTCCGGGAGGGATAAATTCACAAGGGAGGGGGAAGAGATGTGCTTTAAGTGTATGATGTGTATACAGCCACAGGCAATTCAGAGCAAATAAGGCCTAAAATACCTCTTTAAAATGCACTGCTTTTCAAGGGCCCCATGCGCCTGGAGCAAGCATCGCTGACCTTCCTGGCTTACCTTTTCCCTTGGCCTCCAGTGCTGGCTTTTCCAACACACCAGGGGGAAGTTCTTCTGCTGCTGCTTGAGCAGGCGTGTGTGGGGATCGTCCAAGTGCAGCTGAAGGGGACGGAGACAGAGAAAGACTGCTGCAGCTGCTACTGCTGTGATCCAGCCGCAACAGCAAGGAGTCCCCAGTGCTTCTCTGGAGAGGAGCTGGGGCTCTGTGGCCATCCGGAACATCGAGAATCTAGAGAGAAAGATACTACTGAGGCACAGGCAGGGCAAGCAGGAATGTTCAGAGCAATGGGGAGATCTGGGTAAGAATGAATATTGATTTATTTCATCTTCACCCCATTCTTCTCCCAGAGCAGCTCAAGCAAGATCAATAATACTAATAATAACAGGGAGGAAGGGCGGGACATTATTATTAAAAAGGCAATTTCTGTCTGCAGAATTACAGTTTAAAAGACATAACACTAAAGGAAAAAAGGGATGAGGATGAAAGAGGAAAAGAAGCATGCTCCAGCACTAATTCTTAAGGAGGTCATTTTCCCCCCTAATTTTCCAGCTGGAGTGGAAGCTGTTCAGGGAAAGGTAGAGTCCAATGGAGCTAGTCTCCAATGCTTCTCCCTCCCACAGCATGATGGAATATGGGCATACTCTGGAAATCATGGTGTGCATGTTGGATAGGGATGGGAACAAGAAAGGCAAACATGCACTTGCCTGTGACAGCTTCCCATCCCATAGATAATACCACCCATTTATTTTAGGCCAGGAGGGGGGGACAGCAGCAACAGCCTTGGGGCTCGGGGAAGGAAGACTTGCAGTGAGACAACACCACCATGGCTTGATCGTTCTGCAACTATGTGCTTTGGCACAGGCATAACATGTGGGGCACTAGCTTAACTTATGAGGAGAAAGCAGGGGAAAGTCAAAACTCCAGATGCGACTCCCCCGCTCAGGCAGCCATAGCCCAACAGCTGCTCTTTGGTACCATAGCTCTGCAGCCGGGAGGAGTCAGGACTAAGCTGTGAGTTGCACCGTAGCTGCTTGCAACCATGCTCCCATGAGTCCTCTTTCTTTTGCAAACTACCTGCTTGAGGGGGGTGCTTTCAAGCCGAGGAAGAGGGAACATTTAACCCTTCTCAGTCAGAGCTCTCTTCCCCGCAGAAACTGCTGCTTTAAGCCTTGCCAGAGTACTGGATCCATGTGTGCCTCAAACACACATCCCAGGCAGAGATGTAAGCAGCAATGCAGTGGTAGGAGTGGTGGGAAGACTGGAGGAGAGGACAACGGGCCAGTAAGATCCAGGTTAAGCACTTCTTTTCTTTCTCTCTTTTCCCACAGGCATTTCATTATAAGCAGGGGTAGTTTGCCCTCCGGAGGAGATCTGGCACCTCTGCTGTGGCTCAGCTACGTAGGGAAGGATGCTGTGCAGCCCCACAGCACAAAAGAAACAAAGTAAACGCATCTGCTTTTTAAAAATGTATCATGAACTGGATGCGATATAGTTCTATATGAAGTTGCCCAGTATTTCACTTTCCTTGTCAAAAGTTTGGAAATGTCAGCATGGAGAATTTCAGAGGACAGTTCGGCATATGAGAGCCCAGGTGGGGGGAGGGGAGGCTGTGCACTGAACGAGCAGTGCAAAGGGGGCATGAATATAGAGGTGGCATCCCAAGTTAAGCAGAGCGTTCTGGATGAGGCTTTCCTATCTAACGTGTCCCAGCAGGCTTTCAACAGCCAGCCAAAACTCACCCTGAGGAGCTCCTCATCTCCTTGCTCCTTGACAAACACCTCTTCCAGTTCCTGATTCAGACCATCGACGTTGTTGTGCAAACAGGGGCTGATCGACACAGCCGTTGAAGCTGGAAAGGATGCAGGTGGGGAAACCTGTAACAACATACAATCACCTGTTAAAAGAAGCCGCTGGCACATTGGTGCAAACAGAAAACATTCTCCCAGATGGTGTTAGGTCGGGGGGGGGGGACGACCCTGTGGCCCTCCAGATGTTGCTGGACTACAACTCCTATAATCCCCGACCATTGTCCATGCTGGCTGGGGCTGATGGGAATTGGAGTCCAACAATGTCTGGAGAGCCAGAAGTCAGGTAGGTGCATGCTTAATGGGCCAGTCCCACCACTCTGACCTGGTATGATGCAGACTCAGACCATCGGTCTACCTAGTTTGGGACCTTCTGGTAACACCTCTTCAAAGCTCTCAGGCACAGGCCTCCCACAATCCTGCTCCCCAATATCCTTCTAACTGGTAGGGCTTGAACCAAGGACCACATCACATGTTTCTCAACACTGAGCTCTGAACCCTTTCCTTTTTCTATGTGTGTCTAAGGGATATAAAGAGGCCTGGAGGTTGAGAAATGAACCTGGAATGCCTAATTCAAGCCGCAGCTCAGCCACAATCTCCAGTGGGAGCTTTGAACAAGTCTCTTGACGTTCTTGTACAAGGTCAGCATGGCCAAGAGGAAGTGTGTCCACCCAGTTCATTGTATGGTCATGGTGTGTGTGGGGTGAAGAGAATGATTTTGCGCTCCCGCCTTTGATCCCAACTGAATACTTTGAACTCTTTCCCAAGAATAACCTCAAACTAGTATCTCGCCAACAGCCCACTGAAGACTGGACCATGTTTCCTCTGGCCGAAGCCAACTTCTGGGCAGGCACAACAACAAAAAGGAAGATGCAATACATACCTTGGCTGGCGAGAGCACACTATGATCCCCTTGAACTGAGGAGCCCCGATCTTTCTCTCTGCTGTTCTTGGCCCCCAGCTTCGTCCGCTGGAGCTGCTGCTTCAGTTTAGCAATCTAAGGAATGAGAAGATGACCTCCATTTAGAAGAGGAAAGTACTTCCCGGCTGGTCAAACAGCTACTCCTCACAATTTCTTCTGCCCACACAAAAGTGCAGGTGGTAATTCTGCAAGGCTACATTCCACTACTGATTTGTTGCCCAATCATCAAATAATTGTGATAGGACTATTTTTTTTCTGCATAGCCAATGTCACAAGTTCACCTGCTGCCTATTCTTTTAAGTAACTGAACGCACACGGAGAGAGACGGTTTTTAAGAGCACAGCCAATGAAGTTGCCAGGGAAGCAGCAGCAGCTCTGCTTAAGCTTCCCGTGGGCGACCCAGCCTTCTCTGGTTCACTTTGGAATACAGTGCTGATTCTTCTGTGCCACTGATTTTTAAATACTCACCTGGCCCTCTGAAAATATTTGGGACCCTGCAAGGCTTAGGGGAATCCACCCCAGCACTGTGGTCCAAACAGGCAGAGTTGTTTTTCCCCCCAAGTTCTTCAGTGATAACCTTACATCCTTTGTTACCTAGTGGAGGGGCACTTAACTGTCTAATCCTGACACACAGCCAAGTCCACAAGCAGAACAGCACTCTCCCTACCGGCAATTTCAAGCAACTGGTAATCAGAGGCACACTGTCACCGGCAGTGGAGGTAGGACACAGCCATAGTGGCTAGCAGGCATTATTTATTTATAAGAAAATATGTACCACCCTCTAGCAAAATATCAGAGCAAGCAACATAGGAACATTTAAAAACAATACAAAAATAATCATTAGAACGACTGGCTAGTCAAAAAACATTTTGGACAGCAGAGTAGGCCTGTTGGCACAAGAAAGTCTGCAAGAGACACCTGAAGATCAAAAGCAGCCTGTAAGCGGCAGATAAGTACAAGAGTTCACTTGCACCTGTTTCTGATACCGTTTTATTGTTTTTATGTTGCATTTTTTATACTGGTTAGCGATCTTGGAATATTAAATGGTCTAGAGATGCTTGAAAATAAGTAACAACAATGTGCTCTCAGGCACAGTATAGCTGGGTCAAGCCAAGGCTCCAGCTGTCAAACCCCAGGTTTTTAATCAATTGCCCCCTGCAAGCTATTTTTTAAAAATAAAAATACATACATACAAAGCTGCCACCTATGTCCTTCCAATGGAGCAAATGAAGAGGCAAAGCCTTAGAATCGGTATTAAAAAAAAAACTTTTTTTTTTTTAAAAACCAAGTTTTGATTCATCCAATGCATTTCACCACATAGCCAAACATCTTGCACTCCAGGAAGAAGCTAGAGAAGGGACTTGAGGGCACGACTTTCCCCAGGTGACATTCTACAAATTTCTGTCCCTCAAAACAGAGACACTGCTAGATTTGTTATGTTTTGCCCCCACAGGTTCCAAGGGAAAAGTCCACTGAGTGCATTATATCTGGGAAACAAATCCCATGTTTGACGCACCAGTTCTGAGGCTTCTCCTAGTCAGCGTGCTGTAGACAATACTGAGCTAGGTGGACCAATGGCCTGACTCAGTGTAAGGCAGCCTCCTGTGGTGGAGCTGCCGCCGCCTCCTCAGCCACTGCATCTTCCTCCTCTTTTCAGTGGAGGACACAAGCAGCATTCAGCCAGCACAGTACCTGGCCTAATATTGTAAACTGACAGAGCCCAAGGGGAAGATTCCTTATTCAGTGAAACAACTGGCCAATCATCTATTAACAGCACTAAAATCTGGGTTTCTGGGATGCACAATACAGGCAACTGCTGCAACATGTGTTTCGGTGGCTTTTGCACACTGTGCGGTGGGAAAAGAGGCTTCATTTGAATTGCCCAGTGGACCTCTTACCTCTCTGCGATGATCCATGCTACTCCACGAGGCTGAGCGCTTATGGGCTGCAGCTTTCCCCACCTCTGTTTCGTGCCAGGACACAGGAGTCTATAATGAGAGAAAAGAATTCAACAGAACTTAGCCAGTTCTGGGGGTTCCCAAATGGTGGTCTGCGAGCTCCGTTTGGGTGGTCCGTGGCATGTCTGGATTTACGGGTGAAGATGGGAGAGAGCATTTAATATTCGTATTGATTTTTCATGGTATTTTTTATTGCTCCTTCTATTTCTTATATTGGATTACAATTTGAATTCTACGGAATTCAAAATGTAATACAATAAACTACAGTATACAGGATGGTATTCAGTCCTAGTCCTACTCAGAGTATATCCACTGAAATTGACATGACTTAGGTTCGTTAATTTGTAGGTAGGACTTAGCTGAATACAACCCATAAGGAATAAAAGCATTAAAAAAACAATTAAAAATCATACCATATAGCACAGCACATTACAACTGCTACAACAGGAAGAAAAATCATTACGTGGTCTGCCAAGCAGTCAGCAATTTTCAAGTGGTCCATGGGCGAAAAAGTTTGAAAAATCACTGGTCTAGGCCATGACAATTTTCTTGTTAAGAGTCATTCTGAAAGCAAGCAATTGAAAGAAGCATCATGCCTAAGGGCTGCTTTGCAGGACTTTTAAAATAAAAATATCACATTTATGTTGGAAAAAGTGTACATGTGCATGCACACTGACATTCTACATAGGAAACTCTAGCTGCTGCTTTCCAATGCATTTGGACTGTACATTTGCTTGGCCGCGCCATCCTGCATAACAATGTCAATATAAAATGCCATGACATTTTCAGGAAAGATTTGGGAACTACTTTGTTGCCTTTGGATTCTCTCTTACAGTGTAAGATACCCAAAATTCACATAGAACCAGTAGCACACAGGTTCCTTCAAAAGAATTATTCCAGAAGTGTTCCCAAGGAGAAAGCCTTAAACCAAAGGAGTGTTCATCCATATTTTAGCCTGTGAAGCTTAAGCAAAGCTCTGGCCTACACTGTTTGGAGGGAAAACAGGGCTCTCAAGAACATAGCTAGCAAATTTATGGGCTTGCATGATTGGTCTTTATTCAAGAATTGTAGCCCACCACACATGGCAATTTAATACTGCGTATATACAAAACAAACTCTAAACAGATTAAAAACAGACCAAGCACTTCAAGCAAAACTATAACAGATTCCATCCACAAGCAACAGTCTCAGTGCAATGTGATACTATCACTCTTAAGACTAAGGATCAACCAGATACGCATCGGATGGCATATAGCAATTCTCATCTGGCCTCCGTGACCTGTCCGAAAATGGCAAACACAACAGTCCTATGAGGCATGGAACAAGAAGAGATACACAAATGCAAAGCATTTTACAAGCTAAACAGGGTTGCACTTGCCTGTTCACTGTGATTCAAGAGGTTTGCCATGCAGACACAGCTGGCCTGTGCATACATGGTACTCAATGTGGGACTGTACAGAGGCAAATAAAGTGGCAATGTTACCTAAGTGAATGCAAGTGCTTCCAGACAAGTAGCTTGCCAGCCCCACCATTCAAGCATTACATCGATTTACAGTAATAGTAGAGGCTCCAATGTCAGTAGGGCAGTGAATCCACCACAGATTCATTTCCCCACTGACATCAGAACCACCAGCCTCCACTAAAGTATAACCAAGAGGACAGCCCCCTGTCCAACAGCCCAGATGGACATTCCACACTTCCATCTTGCTAGCTATGCTTCAAGATCAGCAGCACTTGACCTATACAGTAGGGCCCCACTCACGGCGAGTTATGTTCCAGACCTCCACCTAAAAGTGGAACTCCATCAATAAAATGGTGCCCGATGCCCGAAAAACACTGTAAAAGCGGAACAAGCACTGTATGAGTGGGGCCCTACTGATTGAAAACTGCTATATTAGCGGAACACCGAAAAGCAGGCCGCCAAAAAGGGGGCCCTACTGTACTAGCATAGACAAAGCTATTAAGGACTGAAATTTTCCACACATCTTAATGCTCCACACTGATCACTCATTTTTGGAGATGGCTTTGGGACAGTTTCATTTCTTCCACTGGAGCAGCTGCCTTTCTATTAGCAAGACTGACCTCCCCAGAGAGGCTGTTGTAAAATGGGAAATCTGGCAACTGGTTGTTCTTTTTAATCCAACCCTGTTGAATAACCCTGCAGCAGCAAAAGATGCCTGGACTTGAAAGTTGCATAAACAACTGCAAATATCCCACCATTCCTACCGGTACAAGGCTTGCAAGTGGCAAGAGGCGAGCTGCAGAGGGCAGCTTGAAGCATTCTGCTGAATGCCAAAGACCCATTCCTGCCAGGAAAAAAAAAAGAGTGCCCACAAGTGTTGGGTTAATGCTGGACAAAAAGTTGCTACCCTACTCTAAAGTGAAGCGTTCTGGAAGCAACAGGAAATAGCAACCACACTCTAGTACTACCAGGTATTTTTTAACCTTGAGATAAAAAGGTTTATCTTCCAAGTTGTGAAGTGCTGGTCATGAGAGGAAATTCCACCCGTGCCCCCATGGGAGACTCAAACCAGGCAGCGGTTAGGTCTCAAAACTACTTGCAGGAGAAACCCTGCCCACAATGCAAAGTGCAAACCACTGCATCACACTGTTGCGGGGAGAGCTTCCTGCCCCAGCTACCAGTTGTCAAAAGCGCTGAGCTGCCCTCTGTCTGGAAACCCACATCACCCTGCAGTGAAGAACCCAGTAACTTTTGCAGTTTCATTTCTCTTTGCTTCATAGGGAGAGGCAGTCACGCCACAGACACGTCAGAAAAGGATAGCAAATTGGCTGGTAGACTTTGTGCTCATCCTGTGCGTTTTGGGCAGAAGGAAAGCTGCAGGCTGCCTCCAGTCCCAAAGCATATGCAAGAGCTGGTTTGATGGTGGAGGAGAGAGAGGGAATTTCATGTGCCAGTTGCAACTCTTTGGGCTGCCACATGGAGACCTAACTTTCAGACCCTGCCTCTCAAGGCCAAAGCCTTCCTTCATGCGGTAGGAAGTTTCCAAACACTTTATTCTAATGGTGGTCAAACAGCTTCCCCGGAGCAGGAAAGAAGGGGAGGAAAGCGCTTTGAGAAGCCATCCAAGTTTGAAATCACAAGGTCAGATAATCTGCAGGGAAGGCGTGCCTCCAAATCTCATCCTCAAATAAAAAATCTTTTGCGTTCACACCAGAAAGTGAGCCGCAGTGCCCACAAAATGCAGCAGGTCTGGGAAGCTCTGTTGACATTTACACCAGCTATTGCACAAAAAGGACTTCAGGCACTCGTTCACCCATGATCTGCGCTTGGGCACAGTCTACCCCAATCCGCACACTTCCCCTATGGGAGAGACAGCAATGTGGGCACAACACCACTGTGTCACACAGCACAAAGAACCAGTGATAAAAGGTTAACATGTTGGTCTTGGGCTAGGGAAACTTGAATTCAAGTCCCAAACATGCCCAAAGTCATCTAATAAACAAGGCTCTTAGCCCAGCTTACCAAAAAGTGTTGTTGTGAGGATAAACTGGGATAGCCCCAAGTTCCTTGGCCATTTCAGTAATGAAGCTTATGTGGTTGTCAATGCTGACTGGTCTGCATCTTGGGCAAAGTCAATGAGAAGGCCACTGTGCAAAGGCTACCCAAGACATTCTACCTATCTAGAACTATATAACCCAGATCCGGCACCTTCTCTAGTAAGTATTTCCCTGGCCATCAAGATCAACAGATCCGACTGGGCTGTAGTTTCCACCATCACAGAAGACCAAAGGCCCGGTTCTCACAGAAGTGGCAAAAACACATACAGAC
This sequence comes from Rhineura floridana, assembly GCF_030035675.1. Classification (NCBI taxonomy): domain Eukaryota; kingdom Metazoa; phylum Chordata; class Lepidosauria; order Squamata; family Rhineuridae; genus Rhineura; species Rhineura floridana. Next base: position 42,646,648 of record NC_084490.1, on the reverse strand, counting down.
TACACATCAGGGGGTCACACCTGAGTGCTCCCACATACACTTGCCCCTCCCTCCTCATAGACATCAATGTGGGGGGAGAGAGAAGGGGGTCAAAGTTTTCTGTGTGCAGGGATTATTTTTTAAAATATATTCAATTATGCAAGGCTCCATGTGTGGTTTGGAGTGGTACAATCCGAGAGCAAGTTTACCAGAGCAGTGACAGCCAACCCAAAGTCTGGATGTGAGGAGCAGCACTCTTGGTGATGGCACCCTAGTCCTGGAACTCCATCTCCAGGGAAACCTGCCCAGTGACTACTTTGTCGTTTCAGGCTGCCAATTAACTGGTTTGTTTTTCCAGCCTTTAATGCTCCAAGCCCAGTTATGCTGTATTTTTATAGCTTTGCTGGGCTGCTTTTCTAGCTTTAGCAATGCTGTTACCTTTGTCTAATGGGAGTTTTATAGATCTGTCACATTTCAAGCTGCTTCTATTCCAAGCCCATCTCTTAATGGAAAAGTCACCAAAGAAAGAGCGCAACTAAACGCTGAGCCCCGCAGGGAGCCACGCAAGCCAACATGCCTACTTGGTCACTGTCTTGAGACTGGCTTTGTAACACATCCATCTATGCACTCCAATTAAAAAGGCTAGATTTGCCTCTGCTTGAATGGCTGGGGTCATCCTTTTGTCTCAGAAGGGCCATTTGTTGCTCTACAGAAATATTTATAGGTTGCTAAGGGTTCCTCGATGGCTGGAGGCTTCCCACTCCATCCGGGAGCACACACGCCTCATGCTGAGCAGGCTCTTCCATTGCAAGAGCCCTCGTTTTTAAAGCAGCGCATGGCACACAGCCTGAGAAATGTTATATAAGGGTTTGGCCCAGAGCAGCAAGCAGAGCTGAAAAAGCTCTAAGCACAGAGTCCATTCCAGGAGGAGAGCGCCAAAGGCCAGCTGCCTCTGCATGCAACAAAAGCCAAGGAAAAGTCAAGCGGTGCTCAAACCAGCAGAAGCACAACAGGGAAGGCCTTCCCTAGAAAGCTGGGCAGACAAAGAACAGAGCTTGATACTAGGACAGAACTCGTCTGGCATGGGCATACATCTGAGAGAGAAAGAGATTTAAACTAAAGTTTGCCCAGTTTAACTTTTTTTTTTACACAGCATTTTTACATGATATAAGTTTAAATTAGATTGAAAAATTCATGAGCTTTAATCTTGCACATGTGGCTTTATAGGACTTCATCAAGATTTTTCTGTGTTTGCAATTTGATTTAGCTTCAGTACCAAGAGCCACAGTGAGAGCAGAAGGCTGGGCACGATGGCTAAACAAAACAAAGAGGCGCCCCTGTGGGGTAAGACCAAGGGCTTCACATGTAGACCCAGGTTGCTGGATACATATCCCAAGGACAGCAAATCTACTCTGAAAATCTATTTCTGCTCATGGATTGTTTTCACTAGATTTGGGCATTTGTGTTTGCTGTAAAAAATGCAACTAATATGCAACAAAATGCAGCAGTGAGACTGCTCACTGGGGCAGGGTATCGTCAACATGTCACCTACCTACAGAAAGAATTGCACTGGTTGCCCATTAGGTACCAGACCAAGTTCAAGGTTCTGGTTTTGGTGTACAAAGCCCTATACAGCTTGGGACCAGTATACCTGAAAGATCGTCTTGCCCCTTATATACCCAGCTGATCACTATGATATGCAGGTGAGGGCCTCCTGTGGATACCATCTTAACAGGGGGTCTATTCCTCACAACATAGGAAGTGAACCTTTAGTGTAGTGGCACCTACCCTGTGGAATTCCCTCCCCTTAAATATTAGACAGGCGCCATCTGTTATCTTTTCGGCACCTACTGAAGACCTTCCTCTTTAACAAGCCTTTTAAATAGAGACTTTACCTCAAAGATGTTTTATTTTAATATATTTTAAAGTCTTGTTCAAGATGTTTTAGTGTCTTTGTTTGCCACCATGGGCTCCTACTGGGAGGAAGGGTGGGATGTAAATTGAATGAAAAAATAAAACTACTAACAGTACTTCCATTTCCTACTCCATGTCCCATTTTAAGCTCCTTACTGTTTATCTCTTCTTTAGCAACTGCGGAGATGGTTTATTGATCATTATTGCCCGTTTACAATTTTTCGTGCAAAAAGTCAGTTGCATCTTGGGAGTCGACACAGGCAGAACAGGTATACATTTTCCACTTTATATACTGATGGGACTATGTTTTAGCAATCAGAATATTGAAGATACATTTTATATTTGTCAATTAATTGTTGTCACCTTCCCCATGTGCCTGGGATAGAACAGACTGACTTTACATCTTTTATATATATACCTCCTGCCACTGATCATCAGCCCAAGGAGCTGGGGTGCAATGACTGGGAAGGACACATTAGCCTTTTGCCTAGCCCAACCGACAAAGGGCCTTGTAGCATTGTTTAAAAACTAACAGACATATTACGACAAATACGTTCACAGGCTAGAGCAGGGATGGGCCCTCTGGATGTAGTTGGGTTGCACCTCTCATCATCGTTGACCATGGTCCATGGGGGCCGATGGGAACTGTAGCCCAACCACCTATGTTCCCCACCCCCTGGACTTGAGTCCATCAGGTACGTGATGGATGGCTCCAACAAAGTGGGCTTTAGCCCACAAAGGTTTATGCCATGTCTATTAGCCTTTCAAAGTACCACAAGACTCTGCTGCTTTTGTTACAGCAGGCTAACCTGGCTACTGTCCAGGTGGTCAGAGGATGACTGAGATCAGGCAAGGCCTGAGGCCTCCCTTTAGCAACTGCCAATTTCTCTTTAGCCAGTCTGCCTCTTATCAGGCATTTTTTGCTCCATTTCAAGCTCCTTTCTACAAGCGTAAGGGCTACAAGAAAGATGAAAGGCGAGGTTCTCAGGACACCTTCATCTCCACAGCAGAAACTAAATTCTGTAGTTGCACAACAGACCCTCCAGGCCTTTCTTGTCTATAGCCAAGGACTTTCATTAGAGAATGGAGGAAAATTTATTTCTTACATTTATATCTTACCTTTCCTCCAAGGAGCTCAAGGGGCCATATATGGTTCTCCTCCCTCTCCATTTTATCCTCACAACAACCCTACGAGGCAGGTGAGACTCAGAGACAGCGACTGGCCTGAGGTCACCCAGTGAACTTCATGGCTGAGTGGGGATTCGAACCCTGGTCTCCCAGGTCATAGCCCAGCACCTTAACCATTACACCACCCTGCCTCCCCAAGACTCTGCATCACATGTATTGGGCTAGGCCAGCCTTTCCCAACTAGTGGGCCACCAGGTGTTGGACCACAACTCCCATCAGCCTCAGCCAGCATTGCCAATGGTCAGGAAAGATGGGAATTGTGGTCCAACGACATCTGGAGGCCCACTAGTTGGGAAAGGCTGGGCTAGGCAAAGGGATGGCCTTAGTGGAGACAGAATTGTAAGGGAGCTGACAGCTACTTGGGGGGTTCCACCAAGCCCGAGGACAATGCTGGGATGAGTGGGACTAAGAACTATTTGAACCTTTGGCCTGATCCACCAGGGCTTTTCTTATTTTTTTATGAAGCATTTCAGTTGTGAATGTTCCCATAAACCCAAAACTGTTGATCTTTTTCTGGCCTGTGGGGACACAAGGCCAACTAAGCAAAATCAACGCCAGGCAGCTTTCAGCCTTCCCTCTCCAGCCGCCTTCAGTACCGCATACCATACGATCTGCTCCAATGTCCCATCATCACTCCATGTCCCCCCTTTAAAAAAAAAGAAGGCAGCTCCGGTACCTGGGTAGATTTGTCGCTCATATGTGCTATAGCAGCTCCTTCAGCATCCCGAGGCCACTGACCCAAGAGGTATGATCCAAGGACGGTGTCTAGGGAAGATGTGCGCCTCACCCTGGGCGGCCTGTTCCGGCAGGCCTTCTCAGCAGGGCTGGTGGCAGCAGCAGCACATGGGACGCTAGCTGGATAGGAAGGAAGAGAAACCAATTTAAGAACTTCAGGCCCTTCAGGCACCACTACCAAATCTCTTCCAGCAGTGTCAGCGGCTTGTCTGTTCCCTGTCACAGGTGCCTCAGTGGGGGAGGGGGGCTGCCTTTGATGAACATTTGAAAAGTTCCACTCATTCAAAATGCAGCAGGGCCTCGACTTTTGGATTACAGAGTTCTCTGTGATGATGCGCCCAGTTTCAATGGCTCCCAGTTTCCAAGCACAATTCAAAGTACCAACTTTTACCCTTAAAGCCCACGGTTTGGGGCTGGGTTGTTTTTTTTAGGGCCACCTCATCCCATATACACCTATCCACTTATTTATTTATTAGATTTATACCCCACCCTTCCTCCCAGTAGGAGCCCAGGGCAGCAAACAAAAGCACTAAAAACACTCTAAAACATAAAAACATTCAGATCTTGTAAGCTAAGATCTGTGGCTTCCTTTATGGAATCAATCCATCTCTTGTTTGGTCTTCCTCTTTTTCTACTCCTTTCTGTTTTTCCCAGCATTATTAAAAACATTAAAACAAAACATCTTTAAAAACATTTTTAAAAGGCTTTAAAAACATCTTTAAAAAAAAAAAGCTTTAAAAACATATTAAAAAGCAATTCCAACACAGACGCAGACTGGGATAAGGTCTCTACTTAAAAGGCTTGTTGCTTAGGTCTTTCATTTGATGCCCTCCTCAGTGAACCATCACCATCCAAGATGTGGTGAATGGGTGTATGAGACAAAGCCTTCTCTGTTGTGGCTCCACGGTTTTGAAAGCGTTACCCAGTAAGGCTCATTTGTAGGGTGGTCAATGTGCCCTACTTTTACAAAAGACAATTTACTGATTTGATGGGCTATCTGGTCCAAGTCCAGTTTAGAGATAAAGAACCCTAAGAAGGGAGAACAGGGGCTTTGAAGTTGCCCATCAACAGTTGGCACCTCAAGCCTAGACTGAGTAGGCACAGTGGTCACCTGGTTGATCTTCCCCGCTATAGTGAGATTTTCATAGTGAAATGTATTTTTATTTAGCTTATAGTAATTTTTCTTAAATTTGAAGCTATATATGCATATTAGCATATGCAAACTTTATGTAAATCTGTGTCTTCTTTCTCAACAATGCAATAAATGGGTATCCTACTCATTCAACCCCCTTATTGGCTTGCTTTTAGATGCTTGTCAAAGCTCTACTTTTGCTTTACACCAACTCAAATTTCTTTTTTTTTAATGTTGCAACTTTCTGTTGCTTATTGTACTGTTTTATTGCTTTTGCTGCCTACTTGCTGTAAAAATTTGTTTTACTGTATTTTGTTCTTGCCAGCTTTGGGAGCTCCAGGACACAATGGCTACACACACGTCACTGTAAACTATAGTTAATTGTTTACTGTGAACACACTCCCCTAGTACGAACAGGAGCCACAAACCACAATATCTGGCTTAGCTTTACTTTGGAGCCTTTATTTAGTTCAAACAAATCACAACTAGTAAGCAAAGAACAAACCTTAGCTTCACATTGTAGTTTGGAGCAAAACACCATGATGCCCAGTTCAGATGTAAAGCAAACCCAAAGACTGTGGTCTGTTGCTCCTGCATGTGCTAGGGGAGGAGCGAAGCAGAAGCTGTCTCCGACTTCATGGTATATTTTTGGCTATGGTTTATAGCGACTGGCAAACTGGGCCAAAGTCAGGAAAGGCTCATTTTTGACCACTGGCCCCTGGAAGGGCCAATGTAACAGCTAGGGTTGGGGATCAACTTTCTTGGCACAGGAGCCAGCAGCAAGTTTCCAAATGTTTCTTCAGCCCTGCTAAACCCTCCTCTTGTGAAGGGGGCACCTGTGAATGAAGCTTCATCCTCCCTGCCCCCTTAAGATACACATATGTATCAGGGGGGAAAGGGTTGGTTGCAGCTCCCCTGGGTTTCAAAAGGGAAAAGTGCACAGGCATCTTTTGCAACTGAGGCAAGTGCCTTTTGAACGCTGCACCTGTATCCAAATACAACATTTAGCGTGAGAAGCCACCCCCCCAAGTCCCTGGCTCACTCAGTGGCCTTGGGCAGTTCATGACTTCTCTCAGCTGATCCTTCCTCACAGACTTCAAGATGAAATATGAGAGGAGATGTTGTAATACTCAGCCCTTGGGACAGAAATCTAATTGCATTTTAATATATTCATTTCCCAACTGCCTCTGTGCAGGAATGCATCTCCTCCTCTTATTTTTAGACTGTACGCCAGTAGGCTAGGCCTGATGTAGGCCTCACCCCCACCCCCACCCTGCCGTGTACAAAGCCAGATAACAATTTTCTTAATAAAATGATCATTACGATTTCCTCGATTGTGTTGGGGCAAGTCTACTTCACGCGTGTATTCCTGATGCCAGAGGCTGCAGCCACATTTTGTTAGGAATAGCTGTGTAGTGCAAATATTCCTGTTTCCCAGGATTCAACCCCCACCCCAGCTGCAGCATCAACATTTCTGAAAGCTGATAGGGTGAGTCTTTGTTCAGACACCCAAGTCCTGCTCTTTCTCAAGCCATGCCTTAGTTAGGGGACGAAGAGGACCATACCTCAGTGGTAAAACACATGCTCTGCATGCAAAAAGTCTTCGGTTCAATCCCTGGCATCTCCAGGTAGGAATGGGCAAGTCCCTTCTCTGAAACACTTAAGAGCCACTGCCAGTAAATGCAGATCCAACTAGGTGCAAAGCAACTAGGTAGCTTTAAGCAAGCCACAATGCCTGAGCATCAGTATTATTATTAAAACCTCCAGAGGGATGTTCAAGTCTGCCTCTGCTCTGATTCCAAATGCTTAGGGGAGAAGGAAAACACACTGCATAATGCTCAAAGGGCAAGCAAGGGTCCTGAGCACGAGCAAGTTCAGCCATACATGAAGCTCACTCCTGTCAACACCTCTCAATACCATCTACCTTGCAAAGCCATCCCAAGGACCAAGGAGACAGCTGTAAAGCAAGCAGTGCCCTGAAAAGCATCACACGCAGGTTAAAAGTAGCAACGCTGATAGCCAGGAGACTCAAGATGCAAAGGAAGCTGCCTTATGCAGTCAGACCCATTAAGAACATCAGGCCCAAGGCCCATCTAGTCCAGGACCCTGTTCGCACAATGGCCAACCAGATGCCTCTGGGAAGCCCGCAAGCAGGACCCGAGTGCATCAGAGCTCATCCCACTTGCTATTCCTAGCAACCGCCATTCAGAGACATACTGCCTGGCAGTGGAGGTAGCACAGTGGTTTAATCTAGCCTTGTAGTGGTCAAGCAGGCAGAGGCATCTCTCAGCCCTACTATCTAGACCCTTTAACCTAGGGGCTGACCCTGGGCCCTTCTGCGTGCAAAGCATGTGCAGGAACACTGAGCTATACTTCCCAGCCCATACAATCTATGCCTACTCTATTGCAGCAGAAAAGGGATTAGTGTGTGAAGCAGGATGCTGGGCAAGACAGGCCTGTTCTGATCCGGTAGGACTCTTCTGATGCTCGGCAGAAGACAAGCAGAACCACTGGTTTTATCACCACTTAAGGGTGAGAAACTATAATCTGCCATGAATGTGCAACGGCCAACCCATCTTCCCTCAAGGAGAAGTTACAAGTCATTTTCCAAGCAGGGCAAGGATTAAGATGATGGGGTTTCTCTCTCCCCCCTCAAAAAAACCAGAATCCTCCTACTGCCAGAAGTGCTGATGGGGATGTGACTGCACAAGCCTCTGCTGGGAACGACTTATGACATCACCAGCGATCATACCCCTCCCTACCACCACCACCCAAGATACCCACATGAGTTTATGAAGCACATGGAAATTGAAATGGACTGCTTTCAAGTCGATTCTGACTTATGGTGACCCTATGAGTGGGGTTTTCATGGTAAGCAGTATTCAGAGGGGGTTTACCATTGCCTTCCTTTGAGGCTGAGAGGCAGTGACTGGCCCAAGGTCACCCAATGAGCATCATGGCTGTGTAGGGATTCGAACCCTGGTCTCCCAGGTAGTAGTCCAGCACCTTAACCGCTACACCACACTGGCACTCATGAAGTACATTAAGAACGTTTAAAACGAACTTTAGTGGCAGAGCACCCAGCCCTTACTGCTGAGCCACTCCTGGATGGGCAGTCCTGAAAACAGGGGGTGGGGAGCCTTTTTCACCCAGAGGGCCACATTCCCTCACGGGGAACCTTCCAGGGGCCGCATATGGGGGGTCAGATGCAGAAGTGGGCAGAATAAATGGGTGCGACTCTTGCCTTTGCAGAAAACATTACATTCCAGTTGTGCAAGAGTTGGAGGCTTCTACAAGCAGGCATCTCCCTCTCTGCCCTCCTTCCAGGCAAGCGAGGTTCATGATGACAGATCAAGGACACCGTCCAGCCACACAAAACACATCCAAGGAAAGCGTGGCCTGTGAGACAGGGACGTGTGGCGTGGGGAGTGCCCGAGGGTCAAGCAGAGAGGCCTGGAGGGCCACATTCAGCCACCAGGCCAGAGGTTCCCCACCCTGTCACAAGTTGCCACCACCACAGCCACCAAGGGTATATTTTCCTCCCTGCACCATATAGCTCTGCCATTCCTTGGGTCTTTTGCTTTTTCATACTTTGCTCTTTGAAGGCTATGCACCCTTGTTTGCCAGCACAGAGCACATGTCTCCATCCCCACTTTTTTTAAGTCAGTAAAAAGGGGTGCAGCTACCCCCTTTGCATCAAGGCTTTTAACCTTGATGCCGCAGGGTGCCATCTTGTCCCAATGCTGTTTAATCGATATCAGTCATCAGGAGATACGGACCAAGGTGTCAGCAGTACGCTGATGATACCCCTGCTCTATTTCTCTGTAACATTTGATTTGGGAGAGGCTTTGCAAGCCCAGGACTAATGCCTGGACTCAGTGGTGGGCTGGATGAGGGCCAACAAACTGATTCCGAATCCTGTCAAGAAGGAAGGACTGTGGGTGGGTGGTTCCCGAGTATGGACAATTGGTCAATTGCCTGCTTTGAGTAGGGTTACACTCCCTCTGAAAGAACAGGTTCGTAGTCGGGGAGGGGGGATCTTTGCCACAACAGGCCCAGGTGACCTCAATGGCTACGAGTGTCTTTTACCAGCTTCAGCTGTTAAGACAGCTGCAGCTGTTTCTGGACCGGGAAAGCCTGATCACCATGCACTGGTAACCTCCAGGTTGGATTACTGTAATGTGCTCTATGTGGAGCTGCCCTTGAGGTTGGTCTGGAAGCTGCAGCTGGTACAAAATGCAGCAATGCAACATGGGGCAGGATATCGGCAACCTGTTACCCCATTGCTGAAAGAATTGCACTGGCTGCCATTAACTGCCTGGTCAAGTTCAAAGTGCTGGTTTTGGTTTACAAAGCCCTATACAGCTTGGGACCAGGGTACCCGAAAGATTGTCTTACCCCTTTATATACCCAGTCAATCACTGCGCTTGGCAGGTACCATCTCATCAGGAGGTCTGTTTCATACAAGATAGGAAGCGGAGCTTTAGAGCAGTGGCACCAATACTTTGGAATTCCCTCCCCCTAAATATTAGACGGGTGCCATCTCTGTCATCTTTTCGGCACCTACTGAAGACCTTCCTCTCTCAATAAGCCTTTTAATTGGAGACCTCATCCCAGTCCGAATCTGTTTTGGTATTGCTTTTTAAGATGTTTAAAGTGTTTTTTTTAAAAAGATGTTTTTAAGATGTTTGTTTTTGAGATGTTTGAACATGCTTTTAGTGTTTTGTCCTTTATTTGCTGCCCTGGGCTCCTTCTGGGGGGAAGGGCGGGATAGAAATTTAATAAATAATGATAATAACAATAATAATCTCACCCTTTACATAGGAACAAGGTATTATGCTGTCGGCACTAGTGTGAATAAGGAAAATGCTTTTGTCATCCATTGGGAAGTCCCAATAAGCTAATCATAATTCTTCAGATTTATGAAGTATCTTAGCACTGCACAAACATTCTCACAGGAAACTCTACCATCCCCTCCTGTTACATGGGCTGGTATTGTTGATATACTGGGGGAGGGGGCAGTGAGGCGGGCAAAGTGGCACAAAGCTTAAGGCCATCAGTAAGTTCATGGTTTAAGCCGAAGAGCTCTGAAGTGACTGATTTCCTCGCTCACAGCTCATTCTCAACCATTATGCTCCCGGCTACTGCATTTAAAGGGGGGGGGGAGACAACTGAAGCCCAAGGCTGGGGATTGTTTGCTTTTTTATTTACACATAAATTAATATGTACTCGTAACTAAAGCGGGGACATCCTGGTACACTGCCAAGGAGATCTCTGGCAGCTCCGATTCAGAGCTCCTGACTCATAGCACTTCAACAGCTATTTAAGGCCTCCCTTGACTGGCTGTTGACTGCACATCAAGGTCTATTTGAGGCGCATGCAACTTGCACTTTTATTTCAAAACTGGCTCGGAAGGCTCATTCCCCAGCCTGAAAGCTCTACCCTAACCCTAGAGGTGTGGCCCCTTCGTGGTGTAAAGCAGCCTGCACAAGCTCACAGACTCACCACCATCCCAGGGCCCAGTCATTTGCAGCAGGTTGGCACACCACAGCTGAAGACATCTGTGAAATCAGTGACTGCGTGAAGACAGCAGAGCCAAAAAGACTGCAGTCCTAACAGCTGGACTGAAGCCCTTCTCGGCCCCAGTCAAAGCAACGCAGCCTAAAAATACACCAGAGACAGCAAAACAATGCTTGCTGCAAGACAAAGATGGCTTGTGGGAGACGCAGAGGCAGGGTGGAGTGTCCTGTTTACAGTACAGCTCTATTATCAGCCCAGTCCATTAGGCTGGGACCAACCCTGCCACACCTGGCGGCATATTCTGGGATCGGCCCAACCTCCAAACACTATCTAACCATCTCTAATCTGGGGTGTGGGGGAGGTCGAGACAGAACAGCTCTGAGATAAATAGAACCAGCGCTATCTCAGACCACCAGTCCGACAGCTGCCTCGTGTCTTCTGATCCTCCAGCTGAGACTGCTCCTTTTTCATGCCCTCATCTTGTTTTACATGCTTGAGCTGAGGTGGGGAGAGGGAAAAAAATCAGCATTTGAAGAGCAAGAGAGAAAGAAAAAGGATGTTTTGTTCTTTCCTCACCCCCAAATATTCTGCTGCACCAGCTTTTAGGAACAAGTGCAACAACCCCTTCCTCGCTTATATGACTTCAAGATACAGAGGGCCAAAAAGACATGTCTAGGCTGAATCTATACAGTGCAATGTAAAATTGTTGCATGCAATGTAACTGTACACAATAAATACACAATCAGAGCCACAGAAGCTGACAGGATCCCCACATTCACATGTCTGCTTCACTTCTGCACTATTTCACAGTAGAAGTACAGCCGGTTGTCTGAACTGCTGCTTCTCTCAACTTGTCCCCATGCTGAGAAGGATCCCCCCCGCTTCCTTTGGAAAGGACAGGATAGAGATTTAACAACAAATAAAATATTCTGTTTGAATGAATGCACGCCAAGTTCTTTATTTTGGGTATGGGTGTAAGTGCTCTTCTGCAGACAGTGGTCAGTGCGCTAGACGTATTTTATGCTGTACAAACTGACTCACTTATGAATGGTCAGGTGCCATAATAACCAGGAAGGGGGAGGGGGCTCTAAGTTAACATGTGCTCAGGTGCTCTTGTGTTACACTAAGATGTGTATGATACATTTTACACAACATGAATGCACAGGGCACACAAAAATCAAAGAGATGCAACAACAACCTGAAAACCAATCCTTCTTGCAAGGCCTTCCAGCCTCATCCGCTTAGGATGGTTGAGAAGCTGCTGAACAATTCAGTCTAGGCAGGTTTTATAGCCTTTGGATGATCTGACAAGTGCTTCTACTGTGGTTTTTATTTATTGTTTTAAGCAACTGTGGGTTGTACTTTTTATAGCTTGAATGTTTAACCAAAAGCATGATCCCAAAACAAAGGTGCAACTTGTTACGGCAACCACAAGTCATACCACGGGTCACTAGTACAGCTAGTGATGGGTAAACTATATTAAAGTCAGGAGTTCTAACACAAAGTCAACCACAATTATTAGTAATGATAGCGTAGTTGCCAATATGGTAGAAAAAAGGTCAGATGGCTCTTCTAGAGTAGGTTCATATTGTATGTTTTAACCATAAGCCACCTTGAGGAACCATCTGGGAGGGCTATTAGGATTTTTTTTTAAAAAATCAAAAATTATGTAGTTGATCTTTACAGCACCCAAGAACATTTTTGTTGTTATTCTTTGCACAAGTCTCTGAAGGCTCCAAGGACAGTCACCTTACAGCCCTCCCTTGGGCCTGCACCATGCAAAGACATAGGAAGCAATAATCCCATGCCATAGCGCAAGATCTGACCGCTGTACCTCACGGTTGCACAAGGCAGAACAGCAACCCAGCAACGACCAGAAAAAAGTAAGAGGTATGAACAAGCAAAGGAAACTATTGCCTATGTAGATTGGGGTTTATATCAGAACGACTACAACGACTCCTTGAGGCTCTCCCTTCCGCCCAGGTATGCATCCTATTGCGTCCAGCCGCCAAAACATCCAACTTATAGCACAGAACCTCTTCTTTTCATTCTTCCTAGTGCCTCTTTGCTCCGCAGGAGAAGAGCCAACCATTTGTTCCCAATATAAATGCTCTATTACACCAGCTCCATGCAGCTCTGTCCACCCACACCAATGCAGAGAGGAATTTTGTCTTTCGGCATCCAGACATTTTCATCCAGCCAAGAATACGCCCAGTTTGCTCCATTTGGCCAGCAGCACCCCCTCCCTCAACACACACCACCAACCCAACTAGCCAACCTGCCCAGTGCTTCCAAAACAAAGGTTTCAGAGCGGCTTCCCCTCTCTGCTCTTGGACTGGTCAGCGGCACAGAGGAAACTATTTGGCGGAGAGGCTCCCATGAAAACCCCCAGCTACAGATGGATGAGTCACCTCAGTTTTTAACAGCAAGTTCCTGAAAAGTGAAATATCACCACAACGTGCTGTGAGCCAGGGAGTGGAAGAAATGCTCCCTTTGCCCTGGTTGAGAAGCGGATGGCTGCCAATTACTGCTCTCACGTCCGTTCTCAAGTCTCCACTATTTTAGTTTCCATAACCTACTTTCTATCAGCTAATTAGCAGGCAGGGACCAAGAGAGATTCTGCTGCTCCGTTTTAACTGCCTCGCCAGCTCTGGGCAGAAGCCTGGAGTCTTCTGCCCAAACCACTCCCACAGATTCCATTTTGCTCCCAGGAATCAAGATTTGCAGATTACAGCCCTGGAGGGGAGGGGAAGAGAAGATAGAAAGGAGCGGCCTTCTCGCCGGATGGTGACACGGAGTGGCCCAAACTGTGGCAAGTGAAGCAAGAATGATCACCAGGCACTGAAGAGAGAGCCTACACTGCTACCCTTTCCCCAACAGCAGAAGAAGCAGGGCTCTGCAGGAGCAAAAGGCAGCATATGGCTGCATCGCAGGGGGGGGGGGGAGAAGAGAGTGCCATTGATGGCTTCCTCCACCAGCTTGCCTGGGACGGTGGGACCAACAGCCATTTGGCTTCTCCCCTCTTAGAACTGTCTCCATTCCACCTGGCTAAATCAGCAGAAGGGATGAGACAGCAGGGCCCACACCATCAGCTCAACAGGGACCGGCTGCCATCTGCTCTAGGAGAGAGGAGCCAGTCTCCTGCAGGAAACTTAGGTAACGTTATGGAAGAAGAGGTACCTGAATTTCCTTATGGCCCTTTTGCATCATGTCTCTGAGATCAGCCATTAGTTTAAAGCCTTGAGTACTTTGAGCAGAGAGATGGTATATAAAGAAAGGAAGGAGCAAAATCCCATCAGCCACAGCTTGAATTTAAAAATGGAGGTCAACATGGCTAAGGCCAGCAACATGGGAAGTACACTTTCTGAACATGCACAGAAGCTTTCTTGAGGATCTAACCCCCCCACACACACACACACTATATCCAGGCAGGGGGAAGGCACTACTGGGCAGAGAAGCTTTGAGTTCCAAGAACCTTGCAGGGAGAGTCAACTACACCAACAGCTTCTCTCTTGGATGAGGTTCCTGAGGGGAGACATAAATCTCATCCACTACTGCCTGCAGGGCATATCCTCCTCTGCCAAAGGCCAAGGGGCAGCTCCAGGGAGATCCAGCCTTCTTAGAAGCACAATGCACATTAGGAGCTGTCTGCATGTCAGGTTTCACAGATCTGCTTTCAAGAAGCGGTGACTAAGCCCTCCACTGTTCTGGCACAAATGCCCAATCAGGATCTCAGCTCTGCATTTCAGAACTGTCCGAAAGCCAGATTTAAGCCATCTGTGCAATGATTATGCCAGACAAGACAGCTTGGTTTTCACCCCAGTACATGGGAGAGTACTAAAACCATAGACAAAATTGACTTGGACCTTAAACACAGGAAAGGTTGACAGGAGATTTTTTCCAGTTTACAGAACCAAGAGGAATTAACTAGTGGCTCACACACCCCAGTTTTACTCGATTTAGACCGAAACAAGGTTCACATTTTCCAGCTTGGGAACAGAACAAGATCAGGATTGAAATTACAGCCTTTGTTAGCACCAACCCCGCAATTGTGTGCCAAAGATGAGTAGTACATCAAATAGCGTCTTTAAGCATCGCTGCGAGCCTGACTTTCCTCCTTAAAATCAAAATGCACCAGCAGCAAGCAGCCGTCACCACCACAACCGACCCTTCTAGTTCCCATTTAAGGGTAAAGAAAATGAGATTAACTTCACTCTTCACAAGGAAGACACCAGAAGCAGAACTACATGTTACACCAGGATGTGGGGACCTTTGGCCCGCCAGATGTTGCTGGACTCCAACTCCCATCAACCCCAACCAGCATGGCCAATGGTCAGGGACGATGGAAGTTGTAGTCTAGGAGGGCCACAGATTTCCCACCAAGGTGACACACATGTGCATATGAAAGCCTGACAGCCAGGTTTTCCAGGGTGGGGGGCAGTTGAGGGAGAAAGGAGGGAGGAGAGTGAAAAAGTGCCAGAGGGTGGAACAGCTCAGTCTCTCTCCCACAAAAAAGCCCTGGTTTTCCCTCCATGGGGATCCAAAGAGGGCTCACTTTGGAGTGAAGCGGTGTGTGGAGAGAAGGGTTATGTACATCCGTCCTCCATTACTTCATTCAAAGTTTCTCCCTGCTCCCCAGATGCTTCTCATGGAGGGGTGGGTGAGTGGAGGGAGTACCTCTGTCTGCCTTCGGTCACAAGCTTTTTTGTATGTTCCGTGCAATTAGGCTCCCCAACCTGCACCATATCGGGAGAAGCCTACTTATGGAGACAACAAAACCTCCTCACCTGGAAGCACAGAGACACTGTGCACGCACGGCAGCACTGGCAGCGGAGCTATGTTGCATACATACTAGTTCTCCCAGCCTGCTCACCTACAGCAGTTTGTACTACTGCTGCCTACTTTGCATTCAGCAGACCCCAGGCGGGAGCAGCAGCAGATCCTCCCCACCCACCTCCCACCCCTTGCATTTCATTCGAAGCCACAGCAGGCCACGCATTACCACTGCTCCCATCTTGCAGCTGGGGTCTCTCAGATCCCAGACACATGGTGGCAGCGGCGACAGCGTGTCACTCTCTATCTATACCTCTTCCCCTGAAGAGGCAGTCACAGGAGCGATCAAGCACAGAGATAATGGTCTAAAACTGGTTGCCTGGCCCTCAGCCACTGACTGCGCTGCTGCAATGCTAAGAAATATCCATAAACATCCTAACTGTGGAGATAAAAAGAGAGAGTGTCAGCACTACTGCTGCAAGCAAAATGGAAGATCTATTTGAAGGGGGTTTCCGCACGGCTAGGGTAGGTGGGCATATTAGCAGTTTTATGCTGCAACTAGGCTATAATGGTGCCGAACACCAGAGATGTTTCTCTATAATCTGGCCATAATGTGGCACTCCACTGATTTTATTACTGTTTTGGCAGCTGAAGAGGCACATTTATCATCTGGTGATGGGCAGCTGGTGACTGCATAGCATCCTGCTTTCAAATTTTCTGGAGTTGCCTCCCTCAAGCACAGAGACAAGAGAGCAGCTTGCCATTGAAAGACCACAGAGAGGGCACCAAGGAGGGAATCTTTCACATAGGGATCCAAGACCATTTTTATCCTTGGTATCTGTAAGCAGCCTTTTGAACTATTTATAACAGAAAGTAGGGTGTGCATCTCAAATAAAATGAGGTACCATGGGCTGTTGGTAGAAAGAGCTGGATTTCCTAGATGGTAAAACATACAATCAGTATGAAAACTCTGGCTGAAGGCCTCTAGAAACAAATGAGCATCACAATATTTTTTTAAAAAAATGAAACGTGTCTCTTTGTATGTTTGTTCCAACATAGTCTAGTGTCTTGAGGGGTTGTTAGCAGATGGTAAATACCCTCAAGAAGGTTGAGTTAGCAGGATATTAATGACAATCCTGGAGCAGGAGTGAATAGAGACCATTTTAATAGGAGGAAAGTAACAAAAAGGAAAAGGCAACAGAGGGTTTATTAATTTAGATTACCATTCAAAAGCATGTTCAGTTGTTTGCCCTGAGCCCCTTGGAGAGAATGGGATATAAGTAACTGACAAGTAGGATGCTTACTTAGCATGCACAGATTTGTTTGCCAGGTCCTTCATGTACATTTCTCATTTTCTTACTTTTCTCTTGCCCTCATGATAGACTTTTTACTCTCTGTGAAAACACTTGACATAAAAAACTCAAGTTGGGCAATGCAGTTCTGTGGCAAGAACTCTTTTATCACACCACTGTGGATTCTGTTTTGGGGCCAACTTGCTACATTATGATTTAATTACATGCTGTTTCTTGGCCCAAAGGCTACCAAAGCTGTAAACAGCATATTAATACAGAAAAAAGACACAATAAAAAGTGTAATACATGCAATCAAAATAATACTAAATAGCAAAATCACAAAGCACCCACCAGTCACACTGGATATGTATTTATGAATTTCATTCATGCTCTCACCACAGAACATAGCTACCCAGCATTCCGCCTCTCACTTGGAAGCCAGGTTATCTTACCCCCCCCCTCAGCTGCTCCAATCTCTCAGCAAGACCATCCACCACCAATCACACTCCAAAGGAGCGACCTAAAGGGAGAACTGTCTTTCCCTTTGGGGCTTCTCCATTGGCAGCAATCTGCCGCCAATGGCAGCCTCCAAATAAACAAGACTTCTCCCCTGGAAACTAACTACAGCTGTGATAGTGGGCAAGTTCTTGCTCTTCATGGGCCAAGCTAACAGGCCAAATCTGGCCCCTCCAACTGGTTGCTGTTTTCCAGGCAACAGAAAAGGGCTGGGGAGGCTGTGGCTGTTAGCCAACCCCAGCCAGCAGTAGTCCTGCTACTATTGCCTGGCTCCTCTTGCAGTGACTTTTCTATTCATGTGGTCTAGATAAGACAGCTGAATCACTGGTAAGAATCCTCCCATGATCCCATTGCCAACAGTCTCCAATCCATCTAAAACTGGGACTGCGGCTTCCTTTTCCTCCTTTCCATTCCTTTCTTCCTCAGGACTGCCAACCACTAAGGGAAAAACTACTACCACCACAACACCTGAGAAGCTTTTAACGTCTCTGGGCCAGTCGCCAGAATTGTGCAAGTGCCAGAATCTGAACAGAAGTGAGAAGCAACATTTTCACAGAGCGTACGAGGCTAAACTGCATAAACCACACATATACCAGAGAGGCAGAATGTTGAGCTCCATGCTAGCTCATCATTTCACACTCTGCTGCACGAGAGACCGCAGGACGCATGTCCTTTCTCCGTAGCCGCCCACCACAGGCTCCCTAAAGCTGAGGCAGGCAGGATGGTGGCAGAGCAGCTTGGCAGCAGAAGTCATGGGGATTGCTCACGCCCACTTCCCTCACAGTCCCTGCACAGCTCCTTCACCCAACACGGCAACAAAAGCACAGGCTGAGCAGACACCACAGAGACAGCGTTTGCTATTAACTCTACTTCAGCTAATGTCTGCTAGGCTCCATCTCCCATCTCTGTCCGGCTACCAGGAGTTGGTAGACATTTACATCCTATCCCCTTTGGTAAAAAAAGAATCTTATCTGTACAAATAAGCCAGCCACTTCCACATGTGAGCCTGTCCCTGCTTTGCAATCATTACCCTGCCACCCCGTTTCTTATTCCTTCTTTTCTATCCACTCAGCCTGAAATATAAATAAACTCATATGCCTCTAAGGCACTGCATGTACTTTCCCTGGCACGGCAATAACTACTTTCTGCAAATGGGAGTGATTTGTCAAGGCCCTCTGCTAACTCAGGTGGTATTTAAAAAGCAGAAGGGCACACCTCAGTTCTAACCAGTACAGTGTTAACATAAGTATAAGAGTTGGAATTGGATAATGAAAGAGAAAATGAACACAGACGACCTTGAATCCAAGGGATCTGGTCTCAACTAAAAACAGATGGCACTTACCAGCCTCTTAGTTTCAATAATCAGCCTGGAGGGGATCTAAAATCTTATAATGCTGGTAACCCCTTGTGGGTCCTATAGGGATCTCTGAAGCAATCCTTCATTTTCATCTGCAGAATTAGAAATCAAATGTGATAGCAGATGTGTATTTAAACTTGAATCTACCACAATTGTGCAGACAGCGTGTGTGTGGGAGGGGGGAATTTAAAGAGCAAAGCAGGAATGCAGATGAGCAAACATCTCCACAGCACATCCTTTCTGCTTTTCAAGTAGGAACCCCCCCCCCTTTTACTTCTGCGGATTTCTGTAGCTCTGAGTTCAAGCAAACAAATCTCCTGGCATCGAGTCTCATTTGACTCCCAAGAGTCCTCAGTTCTTTATTCAAATACACTTGTACTTGTCTTCTGTCCACCGAACACAAGGAAAATCAACACTTATATATTCCCTTTTAAGCTGACAAGCACATGCCCTTTTGCTCAATGGAATGAGGACCGTGATGTGTGTCAGCTTCTCAAAGTAAGGCGCTGGTCTTGTCTTGCAGCAGATGGTCTTACTTTTTAAACTGGGATCTAATCCCTTCAGGTCACCCTCTGAGATCTCACCATTAACTCCCTTAGATGATTCACAAGACAAAAAGTATACCCATTTCAAAAAGGGAAATGGAAGAATACAATCTTTTTTTTTACTTAGGCTGAGCTTCAGTATATTCAAAGGGAAACAATGGCAACAATACATTCATAAAATAGATGTAAGGTAGGTATATTAGGAATTTCATGGAGAGCAGCTAGGCCTTAAAGTCAGACATTGGCATAATTTCTTGTCAAGTCTATCCATAACATTGCTCTCTACTGATTTTATTATGGTGTTGTCTTTGGCAACTGAAAACAATGCATTTGTCAACTAATGATGGGGCAGCTGCCGAACTCATGTGCTGTCTGGGGAACTTTAATCAGTTGCCATAAGCTGCATATGGATCAAGAACAGGCAGAGTTCTATAAGCCAGCAATACAGTGTTATAAATTCGTACCAATGTTGTAAAACAAAACCCAGCCAATATAGTCTAAGAGATAAATAAGAGGTTAACTAGGTTTCCAATAAAAATGTGCATCTATCAACCATTACAGAAGGCAACCTGTTTTAAGGCAACTCTCCCTTAATTGTTATCAGATCCACCTTCATGTTAATGTTTTTTAATGTTAGAGATAATTGCAAAGTAAGTTGTTCAAATGCTGGATCAAAGGTTTTGATCAGATAGCTAATAAGGAAGCCTTGCAGAGCCTCATCTACTAAATCAATTCAGAGCTCTTTGCAAGAACCTTACTCCTTTGCCAGCAAGCTAGCAAGAAATTCTAATATTTAAATGCACAGAGGAGAATAGAAGACTTTACTCAATATGTATTATTCAGCCAACTTAAAAAATAAAGCACTATAAAGTCTCTTGGCATACTCTTTGGGATAGGCCTTGATGAACACATACATTCCTGCAGGAACGCCATCTGAGCAAAGAGCTTCTTAAACTTTATTTTCGTTGTTAAGGAGTAGGAACTTCAAAGCCTAAACTCCCTCCTTAGGGAGCTTGCAAAGGTGATAGGTACATGTGAACTGCAACAGGTACATATGATCTGGCACTAGGTACTTGCTCTAAGATTAAACAAGCATGGCTTTCTCTTCTTTAAAACAGACTAAAGCTGCAATTGAATACATGTCAACTCAGAAGTAAGCTCCACTGGGGCCACAGGTAAGTGCATATTGGCCTGCAGCCTTAGTCAAGCAAACCACAACAGCAGCAAAGGAAGATCATCATCAGCCCATCTTAGCTCCCCACAGACTAAGCAGACTAAGTGGTGTCCAGCATCCCCAAGCACAAACACACAGTGCCTATACACCCTGGAGAAGAATTTAGAGAAGGGGAATGACAAGTCTGAGGTTGCCAGAGCCACAGCAAATCCTTCCCTGCTTTCCAACCTCTTCTGATCAATCGTGCAGACAGCTTTAGCTCCCCTTCTGTTATGTATAAAATCACCAGAATAGGCCAACCATTTTGTCTGTAAGGGAACACTGACAATGAAATAGCTAGTGCTAAATCAACATGACCCAGATAAGGCTGCCCCCCTCCGAAGAAAGCCAGAGAAAGGTGGCGATATCATGTCATACAATGAAATCAAGGTGCAGCAGGTGGGTGGAAAAGAGTGCCAGGGTGGGCATCTCTATCCCCACCCCCACTCCTGCCAAAGTTCTGTCCTGGCCCCACCTACATTAAGCTCCCACCATATTCCTTAGCCATGGTATACTGAATTGCTAGCAGAGCATCCTGCTATTGCTTCCCCATCACCTCCATATCCCTCCCCAGATGCTTATTCTTCTTTCCATTTCACAGCACAGGAGCCATCAGCTGCCACTGCTCCCCCCAGAGTAGTCCCTTTCACTAATCTCAGCCTGGCTTCCGCTGTTCCAAGACCATTTGCAGAGGTTTTTTTAGAAATCCCCACCTGTTCAACCAGCCTCCATTTTCACAGCCCAGTAAAGCCAATGAATATTCCCTTCCAGACTTGCACTTACTTGCTTCCACCTGCATCACCTCTATCCGTTACCTGGCTATGAGAGCTTATGCCATAATAAACACTGTTAAATCTTTTAAAAGGTGCCACAAGACTTATTTTTGTTGCAACAGACTAATGCGGCTATATCTCTGGGAACTGTCCTTTTGTTGCATGCTCATATCCAACAATTCCTATACTCACCCCGTTTCCTTTCTTCCCTATACATATATTTTCACACCTTCTCGCACAGCCATCCCAACCTGCACTGTTGACCTTCCCACAATCAAAATTACCCCCAGCCTGCAGTGCAACCAGCTCCAGGGAACACCCCTCAAACACAGCTTTACCCATCCTCTGCCTCCACACCCACTTCACTGTAGCAGTTCCCTTCTGTGCCTTCTGCCAGCTGTATGGTATCCTTTTTCAAAATAAGCCTATGTACTGCTCTGGCTGTATTCCAAAGTATGGCTACATCATATATTTACATGATGGCATGAATAATATTTGCAGCCAACATTGTACTGTTTGTTTTTTTCCTCCAACACGCAAAATTGGTGTTTTCAGGGGGTTTTCTACCATGGCTCCAAGATCACTTTTTGTGTGGACACAGCCAAGTCAAGCACTTTCAGGATATGATGTGGACAGGGTTTTTTAGGGGGGAGGCTGGTCAGGTCACCCCAGTATGCACTACGTTGCAGTTACTGTATGGAAAATCCCATCTGCCATTCCATGGCCTATTCACCTAGATGGTAGAAGTGCTCCCTGCAGCTTGCCTGGAACGCCACCATACTGAAGAGGTTAGTGTCACCTGTAAAGGGGGGGGACACTCGCTCACTGTATACACCCTGATCTTTCTCCCAAAAGGCTTAGCCCCCGCCCTGACCTATCCCCGTCAACCCTTCCCCACGAGCCCATCACCTAACTCCTCTCCTGCAGCAACTACTTCACCGAATTCGTGCTCCACCCGCTCCACTCTGGGCCGTTCCTTTAACTAAAACCGCCACCCAATACTTTCTCAGCCTCAAAACCCACCGCTTGTCCTAAGACCCCTTTTCCAATAGAGCCCTCTCTTATTTCCCCTCGCAACAACTCGCCCCACAACCAGCACACAAAACCCGGAGTTGGATCGTGCCACCCTCCTTCTTTCCCCCTCACCACATGCCTCAACTTATCACGGCTTTTTGTTCCCCGTCCTCGCCACTTGCGTATTTACCCCCCCCCGCGTTGCTTACACACTGTAGCCAGCCAGCTCCCCTTCTACTTCCCCCTCCCATCAGGCTACCTATCCCCCCATACTTAGGCCTATGATTTCCGCACCCCCAGTTTTCAGCTCTTGCTTTTAACTCTTTTATGTACTCCCCCCCCCGGTTACCTGCCCGGCCCCCATCTCCGACTCGACGGTGCTGCAGCTGGAAGGGGACTGTGGCCCTGAGCGGCTGCAGACCGCCTCGGCAACAGGAGGAAGTGCCTGCCGCCATCGGCCTGGTAAGTGAGTGATTGGGTGAGCTAGCAAACCTCCCCCTCCCTTCAGCAAGGTAGCCACCCTCGGCTCCAGAATACGCAGCTGTGGCTGCTCGCTCTCTTCACCACGACTTAGTCGCTCGCAGGACGCCCGTGGCACGGGATGCCTTTTCAACATGCTATAGGCGGGGCTTCAGCTAGCTTAAGTGTCTCATTGGTCAGCAAAGTTGGGCTAGGCGGGACTTGGATAAAGACACGCCCACAGAACTGCCGGCGTGTTCCTCATTTCCCTCCCCCCCCCCCCGGTCGCTCTCTCACTCACTCTACAGATGGAGGGAAGAGCCAATGGCAAAGCTTTAGACTTATTTATGCAGCGCTACTCTACCCTCCTCCACCTCTTACTTTATGGTCTCATAGACTGGTTTTATTAAGACTCACATAGATTAATCAACTTTATCAAAGCTGATGTCAGAGCTTCCCATATAAAATGATTCTACATTTTAACGAAAATTGTGATCAGACAGCAACATGCCATCCTCCCCCAAAACAAAAGGTAGTAGCATGGACAGGAGGTCCTGCTACTTCTAACCAGGGCTGTGGAGTCGGAGTCGTGGAGTGGAAAGCAATTTTGGGTGGAGTCAGAAGAAATGTACCGACTCCGACTTCAAAATAAATTTTGATTGACAAATTTTTTAAAATATAAATTCAAAATGTCAAAGAAGCTTCCCATGAAGTCAGCTGTAGTTGATCATTTCACCATAACTCAAGATGGAAAACATTTTGTGTGTCAGTGTATGACACAGGACCCAGATGAAGAGAAATGCTGTGATGCAAAGATCAGCACATATTCAGGCAGCGATAAAAATGCTCCTATGAGAGCTTCCAATTTAAAAAGACATTTAGTTGAAAGCAATTTTGGGTGGAGTCGGACATTAGAAAAATAGAGGCGTCAGCCCTGCTTCTAACTCAGCTTCAATTTGTGTGGAATTTTTTTTTTAAAAAATGTGCAACGCTTGACAATACTGTGGGTAATGGTGGTGATGGGGAACCATTTTGCATGTCGTAATTGGTACATTAAAAGTGTTTGGTGGTCAAAGTATTCCAAACAAAACCTGCTGCAGGATTTAGGGGGACCTTGGGCAGAAAATAACCCCATTCAACACACATAGTGGCGTGCCGAAGCAAAAGTGGGAATCCAGCTGTGGTTGGGAAAAGTAAAGCGAGTAGCTTGCTATCCCCACTGCCATGACTGGGCTTCCACCCAAAGAAGGCCATGTTTGAGCGTTGATTCATAACACAGAACTAACAGCCCCATAAGAAAAACAGCCTGAACATTCCCTTCCCTGGGCCGAGAAGGCACATGGGTATCACAACACATCACTTACCCACAAGACATCCTTGATATGCCCTGCCCTTGCCAACAGCCTCCAATGCAGAGCCCTGATGCACAGCCCTACCTGTGGCCTGTAACTAATGATCTCTCTCTGGGCCAAGGCATAAGAACCACTGAGCATGAGATAAGATAGCAAATACACCGTACTGGGGAAGTACAGAACACCAACAGATACTAGGCCAGCATTAGTGCCAAAGCTTGCATGCAAAGCAAAGGGCACAATGGTAAATAGGTGGGAGGACAGGATAGTAACAAGCTCGACTGGCACAAGAGATATGTGCAATGGCAGTCAGCTTAGATGAGATGGAGTATAGCATTGGGTTGTTAAGGAGCAGAGGCTCAGCACTTCTAACGTGTAGCAATTAAATGCCAAGTTGGGGACCAGTTTTTTCTTCCTCATTTTGCTTGGAAGTCTGAACTTTCCTTGCATTCTTAAACACAATAAGACACAACCTCTTCTCTTTAATTCTACAATTTTGCTTTAATTCTACAGTTTCTTACTTTAAAAACTGCAGCTAAACAATTAGTTATAGAGAAAAAATAAAAAAAGCCCAGATAAGGCAAGGGTTTCCAATTGCATCCCCAAGAGTTAAAGGGCCAATGATTAAATGATGTTTATATAATTTAATAAATAATGTTGTGCTAAAATCTGGGTTAGCAATCAGCTGCTAAACAGTCCTATACTGTATTTTTGCTTCTGTCACATTTCCACCTTTCACCAGTCTACTCTGGCGTGTCTGCAAAGTAGCTGGTGTAGTGAACATTATATCTTAAAGAAGCTAGAGCAGACTCTCTGAAACCTGAAGCAGATAAGAGGCAGGGAGAAAGGAGCAGGTGCCCCTATTTTGGCTGAACTCCAGCTTATCTGAAAAAGATACAACTTCCTCACACAGAACTCTCCATCCTATCTCATGCCACCAGTCTGTAAAGAGCCAGACTGTATACAAGAAAGTCTTGCAAACGATTCACAGGTCAGTACTGGATTTAAACCATGCATAGCCTATTCCTAAGGGTCAGAAAAGTAAATGCGTATCCCATTTACTTGGACAAAAGTCCATTGAAAGTGTTGGGTTTTATTTCCATGCATATGTGTTGAACACTGAAGCCTTGGGCCTCCTATCTACATGTACTTACATGTGACAAAATTATTTTTAAATTGTTTCAGTGTTTTATTTACATTTCTTATTATTATAGTTCTATTACGTTACTAACCATCCTGGATTGTATTAAAGCCTGCAAATGAACAAAACAGGGGGGCAGCCACAATAAATCTGTTGCTAGACAAACATTAATTTGTGGCACCTAAAATTCCTTATTCTTTAAATAAATAAGAAATAAAAATAAGCAATAATAAAAATAAATAAATAAATTCCTTATTCTTTAAGGTACCCCAAATCTTTTGTTTTTATGAGGAAGTAAGTCCCATTGAACTTAGTGGGATTTACTTCCAAGTAAATGTACAGAGGATTGGTGTGCACAATTTATTACATTACCAGAAATACCTAGACATAAAGTAAGTCAAACAACAGGTTATTTTAAAAAAAAGAGAGCAGAAACATGACATGGAGAAAGGCAGAGTGAGGGTATGCCTACACAAGTTTACACTAGCCCTGTACAATGTGCATTGCAATGACTTTCTCTGCTCCACCCCCAAATCCTGGGAATTGTAGTTTGGTGCAGGTGCAAAAATTCAGTGCTACAGACCTCTTCAACTTCATACAGCTACAGTTCAAGATTCTGGTACTGGAAGGAGGAACCTGTGACCTTCCAGATATTGTTGGACTCCAGCTCCCACAGCCAACATGGCCAATGCCCGGGATGATTGGAGTTGTAATCCAGCAACATATGGAGGGCACCAGGCTCCCAATCGCTGTTCTAGTATGTCTGTAGTGTGTATGTACTTCAGGAGAAAAAACATTAAAATGTGAGTCCCAATTCTGAAAAGCTTGGGTACTACAGCCCTAAACTTTGCATATCCCTGTATCAGAGCTACTCACTTTCTAATGTAAGAAGCATTTATTTTTACATCTTGGTAGTGACCCCAATTGTACTTAAAATAAAAGAAAGGTTGATAACTTCTACCTATCAGGAGCCCTGTGTATTTCACCCAAGGATCAAGACACCGGTGTAACAGCTATTTTTTGTATTTCCAAGGATGGGGAATAGGTTATTGTATGTTTGTTCTTCTCAGGAGGTATTGGCACAACCTAAAACCTGCACAGTATCTATCAGAATGTGTGCTGCCTCCTCCCACATTCCATCTTAAGATTCTTTCCAGTTACAAGCTCATGGCTTTCCCACTAGCTTCTCCCCCCCCCACACACACTTTCTTTACCATCTAGTTTGGAGAACTCAAAAGTTACAACACTATCTTGTGACATTTTGGCTGGGTTAAAGTATTTTGGATTATATCTTATGGGCCAAAGCTGCTACTTGACTTTTTGTGGAACCCCAGAGTACATCACAACAGTGAAGATCCAGTCCTGATCCAGGTTTTATTGCTAGACTGTTGACAAAACCCCTCCTACATCCTTTCTGCACCATATCCAGTCTCCACCCACTTGTATGGTTCAAGTTTATAGTATAGCTGAGCCACTAATTTATCTTGCATCAATGCAGGAGACAGTCCAAGAGCAAGACCACTGAAGACAGCATCCCCTCCAGCTGGGCCATGCTTTTACATGAGGCAGGCTTGGAGGCTTTAGCTCACTTTTGAGGTTAAACCACCAGAGATTTAGCTTTTTAAATTTTTAACTGTTTACCTCTGTATTTCACTCTAACAGGTTTCCAGGCTATGAGAAGAGAGATAACTTTTTAACTGTTTACCTCTGTATTTCACTCTAATAGGTTTCCAGGCTATGAGAAGAGAGATAAATTGAAATTGCTAATGAATTGTATGTCTACTAAAAGACAGAGTGGAGCACACCTATCCTATGAGTAGGATATTCATGAGTAGTCCTAAAACAAGCTTGGCTTCTGATGGGTTAGATTTCAAATTCAAAACTATTCATATTTGAGATTTCAACACTATTACTGAATTTCAACCTTATGGTTTCTTTACCTGCTACAGTAATCTAGCTGTATTCAGAAATCTGTGATATAGAATATACAGACTGAACCCACAAAGCATCACAAAATAGTTGTACTTTGCCACTGTTTTAGGGTTGCCACATATACTTTTTTTGCTTTGAATCTGGCTTTTTGTTTGCTTCGTGCTGTGGCAATTATTTTTAAACTTGTTTATGTCCCCCCCATGGGTGTTTTTACAATTTATGTGTTCATTTTTTAAGAACTCAAATTCAATAAAAACAAGACTTTAAAATCTGGAGGTCATCTCAAGAGCCAGTTTAGGGCTCAAAACATGTGGTAGACATTTTATATAATAGGAATAAGGGTTGTTTTGGAGGCTGTTTCTTATTTCAAATTTTGAGCCAAATGCACCAATGCGATATTACATAGGGTGTCAATGTGGCATGAGTGGTAATAAACGGGATAGCCCAAAGCTTATTTAATACACGGGGGTTCAAATTGAAGTTCTCAAGAAATTGCAAAAGATTCCCGAGGACACTCTGCTTCACCCAAAAGAAAGCTGTGGGATAGAGATGCTATTAGTAAATCTCATAATGGCACCTCTCAGGGAACAGACATATGAATAGAGATAGCTCAAGAGTGTAGATATCTGCATCTCTGAACTGAGTAAGACACTAGGAACTAAAAGTAAAGAACATGGAACAAACTTCAGCTGCAGGGTAGCTATGAGGACAAAGAACTGAAAGATTATAAAGCAGTATAGTTGTAGCCTGATCCTATTCATATTGACTCAGAATTAAGTGCCATCCCATGCATAGTTACCATGGTGTTGGTGGTAGATATTTTTAACGGGGCTACTTCCAGCCAAACATGCATAGAAACAGGCTACAAATCTCAAGTCAGGCTTATGCTCTTAGTTAAAATATTACAGTAAATGATGTATTAAAAGTGCAGTTCTCACCTAATTAAATAAATGTTACACTGCATTTCCATGCACACTTATTAGGAATAAGGCCCACTGAATATAATGGCCCTTCTGAGTAAACACGCATAAAAGTAGGGGCCTGCCAAGCCTGTTCTTTGTAAATCATACATGACACTATATTTAACAACAGAATTGTGCTGTTAGTGGATTAATCTGTATATGAATAAAACAATAATATTCAATGTATATTATGCATGAACAGAAGAGGCTTTCTCCTTTACAGGAAAGAAAAGAACAAGGCTTAAAAAAACTGTGTCCACCAGTTGACATTTTTCACGTATGAACTTTTCTTTTTGAAATGGCTAATTAATTCGGGCATTATTTTTACGGACTGATCGACCTAATTAATCGTAGAGATACAGCCCTACGTGACAGTAATTCAGTCCCTTGCAGTTTCTCCAGCATTCCAAGTGTTACTGAAAGAGATCATTTCCGTTACAAGCAGGAGAAACACCGCCTCCCTCGCCCAAACCAAAGATGGGTCTTCTATTCTGAAGAACGCAAGCTGGGTCCCAAATCAAAGATGGTGGATCTAGCGTTGGGGCAAATGCGAGCCTCATAACTGTTACGGTCATTCTATCTCGTGTAGGAAACCAGCACGGTGCCCACCTCAAAAATGGCCGCCTCTGCCATTGTGAGTTGAGGCACAGCCCACAAGCAAGATGGCTGAGACGTTTCACTGGCGACTGATTCTCGCTGGCGTCAGTCCCAACTCCAAGATGGCGGCGTGCCGTTGGCGTGAAGTAAGGGTTGACTGCGTCACGTGACAGGCAGGACGGGGGTGTGTGTATCCCCGTCGTGTGTCCCGGCGGAAGAGTGAAGGGAGTCGGCTGAAAGGTCGCAGCTGGAAGAAAAGGGAAAACAAAGCGGCGCGGCCTAGCGCTGGAGAACCGGAGACACGCCAGTCACCACGGATACACCTGGAGCCAACGCGGCGGCCGTGGCGCAGCCACCCACGCTGCCTCCGCCGCCGCCTCCACCGAGGATGTCGCGCAGGAAGGTGAGAGAGCGGAGACCGAACCAACCCCTTCCCTTCTCTTCTCCTTTAGCTTCATAGACCGTCAGGCTCGAAAACCAGTTAAAAACGTAGGCCTTCAAGCTCCCGTTTCATCTCGTGGCTTGATTGGCTGCCTCTGCCTCCCGTCACAAATTCAATGGCCATCTTCGCCATCAGTCAAGCGCAGCCCCCTCCCTTAGCGGTTATTTGTTTCCCTCCACCCCTTCGGTGATTGTTGTATCCCACCTCTTGTCGTTTCTAATTGGCTCCACGGCTCAGCTTGTATTGGTTGCCTTCCCTATCACTTCCTACTGGCGCGGTTTTCTTTTCCCCTCCTCCTTCGTCGTTCCTCTTCCCAACGACTTCATACTTGGCTATGTGCCTTGCGAGCGGGTGTTTAGGTAACTGCTGATTGGGTGGGAATCCTTGCCTGAATTGGCGTCCACAAAGTCCCGCCCCTCTCTTCTTTCTCTGTTTTCCATTGGGGAATAGGATGATGTTAAGGACCACCTCCTCGCTGTTATGATTGGAGGCGAAGGAAAATGTTACTGAAGTTCAAAACATAGCAAGCAAGATGGACTCGGTTGTGGGGATTGGTAACAACGATGGCTATAGTTTTATGCCAGTTTGGGTGTAACCTCTAGAGAAGTTAGTTGGATTTGCTTATCAGTAAATCTGTTTAGAATCGGCCTCCATGTTTGTTGCATTCTAGTTATAAACAGAAGGCATTTCTTGCAACTATCTATGCTTAAACTCATTTCAGGAGAGTAGGAATGATACAGATTTTAGAGGAGTTTAGTCTGTTGCAACAGGAAGGAAGTTCAAAGGGACATTGCAATGTGAAATCACTAAATGCAATTCAGCAAGAGGTTCAATAATACTATTTGTAGATTGAACTGGTTTTTTCCACATGAGATGTGTTAATTGGCTCACCAAGGCCAGATTGTCTGTATTTACAAAAACTTGTTTATATATATGGAATGGCTACTGTTAATGTAATTATAATTGTTGGAAGGGTTTTGGTATTTCATTTCTTTCTGATCTCACTGTTTACCATTCTACCATGTATGTATATATGTCCCTGCAACTCAAGGTAACACTTTATGCACCTGATGAAGTGGACTGTAGTCCACAAAAGCTCACATCATAATAAACTGGTTAATCTTTAATGTGCCACAACACTGTTATTTTTGTCACAAGATTAATATGGCTACTCCATCTGGAAAATTGTTACACGTGCATAAATTCCACTGTGGCATATTTCCTAATTACTGTAGCTCAAATTGGGCTTCAGTCTTAGTTTTGAGCCATCAAGTCTTGAAAGATGGTTAATAAACAGACCTAAAAGAGTAAATTTCTACCCCACAACAACATATTAAATATGTAGGCATTGCTTATGTGAAGCCTTGAAGGCTCAACAGTTTCAGTCCTTATATTGCTTGTTTTTTTAAAGTATTTTGTTACATCCTGGATGAGAGAGCCACACCCCTATGGTATCATCTGGGGGACTGGCCAGGTTTCTACCTGCTTAGAATCAACATTTCTGGTACATCAGATGCTCTCAGGCTATTCAGTGTGCCATCCAATCTCTTAGCTTAAAATTTCTTTTTAAAGGTTCAAGCAGCAACAACAGAGAAGGTTCTTAAAGAGTCCATCAGAGTGGTTTTTTTATTTGTGCAGATTTCCTTAAAGCAGTCTGTGGTAGTGGCCTCATTTCATGCAGGTTGCAAGGAGGAATAAATATGGGGGAAAGGAGAATCACAGGCAGAGAAGGAAGAAAGGGATGGCCTCGCCAACTTTAGGCCCTGGCACTGTCCACTTTTGACACCAGCCTCACCCACCATGGCTGTGTGATCCCCAGTATATTATCTCCTCAAGCGAACGTGGCCCTCAACAGAAAAAAGGCTGCCCACCCCCTCTCTTAATCAGAAATGACTTGACATAGCACTTGTAATATTCAAGAATGCAGTTTCATCTCTGTAGCTTTCTTACCCCTTGCAACAGGAATAAATTCTTTTCTCTTTTTCCTTCCCTGGCACTTGGTTACCCCTCTTGTGTCACATGCATCATTACATCATTACAAGTGGGAAATAGAATCTGGGGAGAAATAAGGGAGAAGTGTGAGGAACTGGGATAAAAATTTGAAAGATCAACAGAGGAATTGTCTCTACTGTTTAAACTTAAGGTGCTGGTAAGAACCACACAGCACAGAAAGAGCATCCTGCAGTGGAAGCCAAATTGAGATGTTTGCCTTTCCCTGTGGCGCATTGGCTTGGCTTCCATGGTTGAGTCTTTGTAGAGCCATCTGGTCTGCAGACTCCTTCTCTGGAGCATACCTGCTCTCTGTTACTGCCCTGACTACTGAATATATAACATCAGCTTTATGTGAAGTTCTTTCTGCTTGTGGCCTGGATTGTGTATACGTTTGCTTCCTTTTTTTCCCCTGGCAGGTAGCAATTGAACAGATTTCCCTATCACTGCATTTCTGTCAGGAAGCACTGCATCTGTTGAATTCCTGCCTGCCATACACTAAAGGCACAGGGGCTCTGCCAGAAGCAGGCAGCAACTCTCAGTTGGGTTGATTTTGTGTTGGAAGCGGCTGAAGGATTGATGGTCATTCATCTGCTCCAACATCATGATCCTATAAAAGAGTCATTCTGTCGCAGGTCTAAAATTCAAGCCAATAGTAGCCGATTGTGAATGCAAGAGGCTATCTGTGCTACTGCATCCTATGGAGCAGTGAAGAGACTGCCCTATTTGTAACAGAGGATGCATATTGCTTTTTACAAAGGTAAAAGCCCTTTCTGACTTTAGGCTGGCTACTTAGAAAGCTGCTTCTACAAAGATGGTGGATGTTACAGACTTGAGGCAAGCCAGACTTTACAACAGGTTTGGAGAATGTGTGGCCCTCTAGATGTTGTTGGACAATAACTCCCATAATCCTGATCACTGGCCATGCTTGCTAGGGTTGATGGGAGTCCAGCGACAGCTAAGGACCACAGGTTTCCCATACCTGCTGTATAATTTCCAGTCTTAAGCTATTTGCTGTGTGCCACCAAACAAATTGTTCAGCTACAGCTTTTGTTCCCTGAACGTTGGGATCTCAACCCTATTTGATGGAGATTGCGAACAAGTTGTTGCTTGGAGTGTGTTGATTCCTGTGAAGTGAAGATAGTGGTGTATCTGGCTCTTGACCCAGGCACTTATGATAACTGAGAGGTTCAGGGACAGGACTCTTTGGTAGAGTTGCTACTTTTTTCTGGTCCTGTGTAATAGAAATCAGGGAGGTGAAAAGTTTATCACTATTTTTATGCCAGGAAAAAAAATCAGTGCTCAATTTCAGCATGCTGAGCTGCTTCTTAATAAATTGTATCATAGCCTCCCCTACAGTGTCAAAAAAAGTGAGCATGTGACTCAAGGTAAAGGAGAGGCACATTACGCTTTTCCTCAGGCCCACAGACTGGTTTGACACTGTGCCTGGCATACAACACAGCATGCTTCTGATGGCCTTCCAGACACAGTTCAGAGGAGTTGGATTTGATCTATAAAATCCCCTTGGCCTTAGTCACTATCTTGCATTGCAATCTCTAAAAGCTGAATTAGCAGTATATAAAGTCCAGACAGCAAGAACACAGAGAGAGATGTGTATGGAAATTCATCAAAGCTATTAGCCTGAGCGTTTGCTCCCAAAGCATTATAAAATGTTTCTGTTTCTTTGGGTGTTTATGGTTGGGTGTTTATGCAACACTTTTAGTTTATGTCATCTGTGTTTGTTTAAATATGTTAGTTAATGCTGCACCTCAAGGAGCAGACCCCAAATAAATAATGTGTTCAGCTTAAGTATCTGAGTCTTTGGTCTTTCAGAGAAATGCAGGCAGCAGTTCTGATGGAACCGAAGACTCCGATTTCTCAACAGACCCAGAGCATACAGACAGTTCAGAAAGTGACGGAACACCACGCCAGTCTGCTCGTGTGACCCGCTCTTCCGCCAGGCTCAGCCAGAGCTCCCAAGGTAGAGCTCCAAATACCCAGCTGGCTGCTTATGAAATAATCTCATATTCCTGGTTTGTTTGTTTTGGTATGGGGGGAGGAGAATGCTTTTAACCCTTGAATGTTTTTTCTTAAGCCTTACTGTAAATGACTTGAGCTATATAACAAGCTGGTGTAGCCGCCCCCCATTAAGGTTCAGACAAGATCTTAGCAGCCCCCCCCAATTCAGGTTCAGGAAAGATCTTAATTGGAGATGTGCTGGCTTTACCCCACCCATCTTTGTGGCTAGCTGCACCCTGGAAGCCATGTAAGCTGTTGCACATTTTTCATTAGCCACCTTGAGGACATGTAACAGGTCATTCTATAAGAGAATGTCCTCTTAATAATGGTGTATTTGCACTAAGTTTGAACATCAGCTTAGCATATTGATGGGTCAGAAGCTAGGATTCTCTCTCCCTGGAGGATCACCAGAGTCCTAACTGGGGTGGGTTTGGAACCGATGTAATGTAATGTTTTATTTCTAGGCCGCCTTTCGGCCAAATAGGCCCCCAAGGCGGCTTACACACAAATACAAAATACAAATAAAAACAATACAATTTACCAAAAAAAAAATCAAACTAACAAAGTCGTAACATCTCTAAAAAAACAGGAGCAGCAAACCAAAAGCATTCATCTTCCTGGTAAAGGGCAGTCCCCAGAAAAATGTCACTAAGAGCAGGGGTGGGGGGCAAGGCAGATGGAAAAGCATGCCCCTTGATGGTCTCAGCACAGTCTCATCCCTGCAGCAGCACCTCTCAGTCTGCAGCTCCTCCTGATAAGGCCCAGGCAGAGGGGTGGGGCAAGGCGGGTGGAAATGCTTGCCCCTTGATGGTCCCAGCACAGTCTCATCCTTGCAGCAGCAACCGATGCAAATGACTATCAAGTAAAGAGGCAGCGAGGAGAGGTATTGCAAATGTAAGGCATTTCCAGTACCATTGTCCCTATATTGCAGAGAGAGGCTGAGAGAATGGCTTGCCTAAGATCATCTAGGGAGTTCAGAGCTGTGTTGGGAATTGAACCCAGGAGTTGCTAGCTCATATTTGTAATTTACACTGGCTCTCCTATACTCAGAATCTGAATTTGGGCATGGAGTAGGATCAGAAAGGAGCTAATCTATTACCTAGGAATTATTTGTACTTTAACTCATACACATGAAAGCCCTGGCTACGTTAAAACTCTCAAAACTTCAGAACAGCTATTGATGTTGGGACAGCAGTCTGCATTGTGGCCTTCTGTGCAGGGGTAGATGCTTTTGTAATGTGAGTGTTAAAGGTGGTTTCCTCCAATGAAACATTATGTTCCTCCTCCCTCGTGATACTAGATTCCAGCCCAGTTCACAATCCCCCATCGTTTGGAGCAGAGGAGCCTGTTTATTCTACTCGGAGAGTAACCCGCAGCCAGCAACAGCCCACACCTGTGACTCCCAAAAAATATCCACTTCGACAGACCCGCTCATCTGGATCAGAAACGGAGCAAGTGGTTGACTTTTCAGATAGAGGTTTGTAAATGGCAACGCAGGATGTAGAGGTCCTAAAAATGGCACCTTCTGGGTTCATGCTGAATTTTAGTGTTCTTCATTGGATTTCCTATTCAAAGTTCTTTGGATCTTAGACTGCAATCCAATAGACACTTACCTGGAAGTAAGTCCCATTGAACAAAATGGAACTTACTTCTGAGTGGACATGTATCGGACTGCAGCCTTAGTTACCCGATGACAGCTAGCTTAGGTTGAGGGCAGTAGCTTAGCCAAGGCTATCTTCAAAATGCTAGTTGATCCCAAATAGAATGAGAGAGAGTGTGCGCAAGTGAGATGCTTGATTACAATGCTTCTTCCTATGCCCCTCTGATTTCTTTCTCCATCTCAAGATTGCCCACGCAATTTTGTCAGGAGAGCAATAATATGTTCTTAGTACTATATTGCTATTTTAGGTCTAGTATTTCCACCTACAAGGACTTTTTCTTACCTTTCCCAGTTTATTGGACTCTGCTCACTTCTGTAACATTGTGACTCTACACAGACACTAAAAATGCAGCTGACCATGATGAGTCCCCACCCCGCACACCAACTGGGAATGCTCCGTCTTCCGAGTCCGACATCGATATCTCCAGTCCCAACATGTCTCATGATGAGAGTATCGCCAAGGATATGTCCATGAAGGATTCTGGAAGTGATCTGTCCCATCGTCCCAAACGCCGTCGATTCCATGAAAGCTACAACTTCAACATGAAATGTCCCACCCCAGGCTGCAATTCATTAGGTATGATGGAACCTTCTATGATCTGAGCTATAATTACTGGATTATCTCCAATTGTCCAAATCCCCCATGTGCCCTTGCTTATTACCAACCATAAAGCATGTTCCTTTGTCTCTCCACAGGACACCTGACGGGAAAACATGAGCGACACTTCTCCATATCAGGATGCCCGCTGTATCATAACCTTTCAGCTGATGAATGCAAGGTAATTTCTTCTTTTGGAAAGTGAGCTTAGGGAAATGGAGGGAAAGCAGACGGGAGGCTTGCAGGAGGAAAACAGCAGGAAGATAAAGGCTTCAGCGCACCTTTTCCCACCCCACTGCTTTTTCCATGCAAATCATACCCTGTTCAGTGCTGTTTTGCAGGAGAGAAGTGGTGCCTAGAGTTCGGCCACACAACTTCTCCATGTAATGTGTAGTTCAGCCTTTACCAACCTGGTGCCCTTAAAATTTTTGGATTACAACTCCCATCAGCCTCAGCTAGCATGGCCATGCTAGCTGAAGCTGATGGGAGTTGTAGTCAAAAACACTGGAGGGCAACCAAGTTGGCAAAGGCTGGTGTAGTTCCTCTGGTGTGAGATATGTCATAAGTGGCACTGAAACAAATTTGGTGACAAAATTGTCATGCAAAGCACAATGCCATCTTGAGTTCCTTCAGAAGGAAAGGCAAATAAATCAATTAATAAAATAATATTTTAAATGTACAGAGAAATGTTCACTTGTATTCTCAAACTTGCACAAGCATATGATTTGAGATTTAAAATGTTTATTTGAAACTTGAATTGAATGTTCAGCTTTTAGGCTTTGGATGAGCCTGTATGTTGGTATTCAGAATTCCATCATACAAATTTCCTCTTTATGTCCTTTTTCGTTTTTTAAAAAGTTAACAATTCTTTTAAAAAAAAAACATGGCTCTTTAAATTTGTATGCTGATGAACACCAAATATTTGCAGCAAATGTCTGTGTGAGATATTCAATGCCTCTTTTCCCACATATGGCTGAGAAATTATTTTCAGTTTTTTAGGGATATCAGTATTAACTCCTGCATTGAGTTTGGGACAGTGAGGTGGTGAGGACTTGATCTGATTTTCTGATCTTGAATATGTGTGTGTAGAGGGGAGGAATTGGTTAAAACTTAATT
This sequence comes from Rhineura floridana, assembly GCF_030035675.1. Taxonomy (NCBI): domain Eukaryota; kingdom Metazoa; phylum Chordata; class Lepidosauria; order Squamata; family Rhineuridae; genus Rhineura; species Rhineura floridana. Next base: position 42,610,430 of record NC_084490.1, on the reverse strand, counting down.
ATTTCTTTTGTAAAACTATATTCCGGATCTTCAGCCACGAGACAAGATAAAAAATACAACAATAAGATCTAAAAATCCACCTGTAATAGTGGGCCAGAGATTCCTATTCAAGCAGTATAGCGTGAAGGTGGGCTTGAGCCCTGTCATTTCTCTTTTGAGAGCTCAAGTGCTGCTCAGTCAATTGTAAATTGAGAGCTTATGGCCCCCAGAAGTTTCCTTTCCTGTCTGCAATTTCTAGAGATGCCCATGTTCAGAGCCAACAATGCCTTGGCAGCCTTGTATTCTGCTTTTGATTGGATTGTGCTTACATTATCTGAAAAAGATTTGCATGTGTAGGAAAGGAAGGATTTATATGATCTTTGTCTGGATTTCAAGGTGAGAGCGCAGAGCCGTGATAAACAAGTTGAGGAGAGGATGCTGTCTCACCGACAAGATGATAACAATAGACATGCTACCAGACATCAGGTAGTCCATCTTATATTTTTATTTTTGCACATTTTTCAAGTATGCACTGACTTTGAAACCCCAACAGGACTATCTATTTCTGGTGATTGTTAATTAACACCTCAGTTTCAGAGAACATTGTAGAAAAAGAAAACCAAAAGCAATTTTGTGTGGAAATGATTCTTTCTGAACATGCAGCTCCTTATCCTGCTGACCACATTTCTGAGCAATCTAAAATTCTAGAAAAATGTTCCGTACTTCAGTTTTACCAGGAAAAGAAATGAATAGATGTGTCTGTTTCTAAGACCATCAAATATAACTTGTTCCATGATAACTTGAAAAGGGTTCATGGCTTGTTCACCTGATGTGCTACTTTAGAGTGAGTTGACTCAGTGACTCCAGCAGTGGTGATCTGCATGTGTGAAACCCCACCAAGGATCAAACAAGTTTTTATGTCCCTTCAAAATGCCATACCATTCACTGACAGTAGTTCACATATTTTAGCTGTGTGTCATCAAGTGAGGGACATCCGGCATGCACATATGAAGAACCCCTTACATTCTTCTAGCACAGTCCTGGGTTTATTGGGCTCCTGGTTTGATGCTCTTGTGCTAAACTCGGATAAAACTCACCCAATGAGATGCAACATAGTAAGGGTGAGCCTTGTCCTGTTCTGCTGTCCTGCAATATTACATGATGACCAGGTTCACATCAGTCACACAGCTTGCAAGAGCTGATCTGGACTGCCTGGCATGGATGTGCATTAGATGAACATCTAGCACCCACAAAAGCATACTCTAAATTTACCATGTAAAAAACCCAACAGGGCCATGATACTCTGTGCCTGCATATTTGCTGGCAAGGAGAGTGTTTGGGGGCATGTTCAGAGGACTTCACATCACCACAGCCAGCCCCCCTCCCCCATGGAATTTGGTATCTGGCTTAGTGCTATTTAATACAGGATTTTTTTTCCTGCATGAGTTGATTTTATGTGTGAAAGAAGCAGATATCCCATTGTGTATGAAATGGAGTGCAAGAATCCATTCCATTGCAGATGGTCACTACACACATGAGCTGCCAAGTCCATGTACTGGCAGCAAAGTAAGCTCTTTCGCTGTATTGCATATGGAACATTCCATGTTAGAAAGCTGTAGCCTGTAGCACAGAAATGGGGAATCTGTGTCCCCACCCTCCGATGATGTTGGACTCCAACTCCCATCAGCCCTAGCCAGTGGTCAGGGATGATGGGAGTTGTAGTCCAACAACATCTGGAGGGCCACTTTGCCATCCACACTACAGCATAAGAAGCACCTCTCAGCCAATAGTTGACCTGCTTTGGACTCGGGATTCCATGCAGCTTTGAATTTTTTTTCCCCTACATGTGTGCTCTGTTTTTCATCCCCTGCATAGGCGCCAACTGAAAGACAGTTAAGGTACAAAGAGAAAGTAGCAGAGATGAGAAAGAAGAGGAATGCAGGGCTGACCAAGGAGCAGAAGGAAAAGTACATGGTACAGAACCTGCCGTCTTCTTCTTTTTTCTTTCTTCTCAGAGGTCGGGGGTACAGAATGGGGCATCCCTTAATGTTATGGCTCCACAAAGTATATTACACATGTGTAGAAAGAACATTGTTCATTTTCTAACTACAACTAATCCCAAGGTTTTGAGACAAGTAGCAGTGCTTTGGAATGAAAATAAGAACAGACAACCATGAGCTAAAGACTTACCGAGTTATTTTGAATCAGTATGTGAATCCCTGCCTTGCTAATTCACATTACTTTTCACACAGCACTACAGACCTTTCTGTCCCTTGGCCTGTGTGAGATCACAGAGTCGAGTTGGAGAGGGTCTAGTTGGCCATCTAGTCTAACCCCTGCATAATGCAGGAAATCAAGAACTGGAGCATCCCCAACAAATGGTTATCTAGCCTCTGCTTGAAAGCCTCTAGCAAGGGCCTCTAGGTAATTGGTTCCATTGCTGAAACTGCTCTTACCATTTAAGACATTTCTCCTAACATTCGATCAAAATATATCCTCCTGTAATTTAAACCCATTAGATCTAGTCCTGTGAAATAGGGTACAGAGAACAAGTCTTTGCCCTCTTCTATTTGACAGTTCTTTTAAGCACTTGAAGAGTGCTTTTGTCCCTGCCCCTCTGCAAGTCTTCTTTTCCTCAGACTAAACGTACTCAGTTCCTTCAGCCTCTCCTTGTAAGACCTGTTTTCTGTACTCTAGCTATCTCTGTTGCTTTCCTCTGAACATGGTCCAATTTGTCTAATTGGGTATGGAACCGGCCCTCCAGGTGTTGTGAGACTACACCTCCATCAGCCCCAGCTAGCATGGCCTGTGGTCAGGGATGATGGGAGCTGTAGTCCAACGCTAAAAGAGTAGGGCAGACCTTTTTAAAGTGTGGTAGCCAGAACTGGACACAGTATATGCTTCATCTCTTGATTCCTTGCTCTCTCTCTCTCTCTCTCTCCTCACCCATCCTCAACACCACACAGCTCTTCCTGACCTTAGGCCCTGCATGAGACTTTCCTCCCTCCGTCAGTCAAATCAGCCTTTGACTTCCCTCCGAGAAGGAGCTATCATAATTCCTCTGGCCAGCAAGAAAGGACAGAGTGTGGAGGCTGGGGGGATCTGTTTTTCGAAGACCAAGCAAAATATTTCTAAGAGATTATTTCTGCCGTTTGCTCCAGGAACACAGGCAAACCTATGGTAACACCAGAGAGCCCCTTTTAGAGAATCTGACCAGCGAATATGATCTAGAGTTATTTCGACGGGCGCAAGCCAGAGCCTCTGAGGATTTGGTAAGCAGGACTGGGCTGGGTAAGATACACACACATAGCATTCCACATTCTAGGCTTGGAGTAAAACCATTTGTACTCCTTTTACAAAGTCGAGTATGAGTCATTGTGACTCAGTTTGGACAGAATCAAACTTCTGAGCAAGGGCTGGAGAGAAGTGAGGGGGGAAAAGTGTTGATAATATGTGTTATAGACTGCCGTACCCTAATAGTCTAAAGATGGGTAACAAAGTTCTATATAAATAGATGGATTCTTTCCTCAAAGGGCTCTGCAATCCAAGTTATGCATTGTATGGAGGGGTAAAACAAGGTAATGCTAGGAGGCATTTGGCAATAGGCCTTCATCAATTGGGCAGCTGCAAGGGGAGGACAGTTGGAATGGAGGTGGAAGTAGAATCAGTAGAAAAAAATGAGAGAGCCCAGCAACATGTAGAATGTCCATCAGTAATTGGTAGTCCTGCTGGTAATAATGATGTAATTTCTTTCGGTTTCTGAGCCTGTGGAAAATTGGAGACTTGAGATGCAATTATGATCTTTAACTGGGACTGAGCCAAGTTTGACAGTTTTGTGTGTTTTAGAATCTTTCTCCATAGTCATGAGGACTAAGTACTTGAAGACATGTGGATTTTTGTCTTTAATTGTGTTAAGTCACTTTTACTGCGTGTGTGGTCAGTATACTAAGTTCAGGACAGCCCACTGATCTCTATTCTTTCACAAGTTAAATTCATTTGCTGTTTTCCTAGGGATCAGAGCTTTTGATCTCAGCTTTTTTGGTGAGAGGGGGACTGCAAGCAAGTGCCTCTCCCACTTTTCTCAGACTTTGCACCTAAGGAGTTAGCCTTGAAGAAATTAGGAAAGGATCAGTCTCCCAAGTACAGGGCATGCCTCCCACTTTCCCACCTCTTTTTGGTAGCTGACACTTTTAGATTAACATGAATTGAAAGCTATTGATGACATAACAGCTAAAAGGGATAAAGGAACAATGTGGAACCATTCACATAGCAGAATGAAGGAAGGATGCCAGCTTCTCATTTGCTGGTCATCTGTCTGTCTTAGCATGTTCGTATTGCCCTTCAATAAACATTTCAAGGCAGCTTACAAATAAAACAATAAAAACAGACTAGAGGTGCAGCATGCCAGTACCTTGGAAGCGGGAACAATTCTGTCTGCTTGATCAAAGATCACTTTCTCTTATCCTTAACTTCGTAGTCCCTTCCCCCCAAAATTTCTAGGTAGCTCTTTTGGCTCTTCCTTGGGTGTTTCCACTGCCAACTGTTCATTAGATCGCTTCCCCTTCTGTGGGTGGGGGGAATTCCATGTCTCGGATTAATGGCAGGTATAGGAGACTGTGGTATTCCAGTTCAGGTGAGTTCAGCTGGCTGTGGCTAATAGGGTGGGGTGGGAGTGGGAAAACAGAAGTGTGAGGGAGCCTGATGCACTTTAAGAGCATAGTTTGCATTGGTCACTTTTAGGTTTGCAATGAAATAATCAAAGCAACACATCAACTGGTCTGAATAGAACCAGCACTTGAAAACCATTAAAAAAAAACTTCCTGTAAAAAAAGGGAGGGGGCAAATGGCATATTTTAAAAAATGACAACAAAGAGGCAGGTAAAAAATGGACCCCTCAGTTTTGGGGGGAAGCTTTTGAAAACAAAACAAGATTTTTAACCAACTGGAAGAAGCTGAGCATATGTTCAGTCACTGGGGCTGTGTCAGCTTATTTATTTATTTATTATTTATTTATTGTATTTGTATACCGCCCCATAGCCGAAGCTCTCTGGGCAGTTTACAGTACAGCTTAATGACAGTTTTGCTCTAGAGGGACAGGTCTTGCCAAAGGTCCTCCAGAGAAAAAATGGCTAGAGAGAAAAGAACTGGTTTTTTTTTAAAAAAATCACTGCTGATCTGAAGACGCAGGTTTTAAGTTGCCTGAGGCTTAAACTACACATTAAGCAGAGTTGCATAATTCTTTTTCTTTCTTGAACTCAAATCAGCCTGGGGAAGCTATGTCTGAGAAAAAGGGCAGGTGGAAATATGCATCCTTTCCGTACTGGTCCTTTTGTAGCTCAAAACCTCCTTCCTCAAGCCACTTTTTCACCTGCAGAGGATGGGGAGGAGACATCTTTCTCCATCCCCCATCACAAGTAAAAAAGCAGCTTGGGGAGAGCAATTTTGAGCTGCAATAAGACCAGATGACAAAGGGCTAAACAGCCTTGGCCTGCCCTTTTTCCTCTCAAAGTCGATCAGGCTGCATAAGTTAAAAAAAAATTGCAGAACTATGTGCAGCATAATTTTTTGGAAGCTAAGGTACACAGACAGATCTGCCTAGCTTGACTGTCTGAGCCAACACTTAGCTCTGTTTTTGGGGTGGAGAAGGCTCTGTCGATGTGCCCTGAGGACTTTTTGCTGAAAAGTGTGAGAAGATGAAATGGCTTCTTAGCTGTATAAGAAGGTGTCAGACATCCGAAAACAGTTGCTTGAGATGCAGTCTGGAGCTCTTTGGTTTCTCAGCTCGGAAAGCGCCAGAAGTCCTGGGGCAAGAGAATGGATCTCTTTTTCATGTCTGATCAGAGCTCGCTGGATACTTTCAGCGTGAGGAGCTCTCTCAGGACTGTGCTTCGCAGGAAGATTAGAGAAAGACTTTTCGAGAAATTGATCAAAGAAAACGGAGAGGATAAAATTATCTTCAGAGGGACAAGTGTCCTGTGGTTGGGAATCCAACATGTCTCACCTTTGGGGTTCTCTTGAGAGTGGACCATCACTCCAAATTAATATTTTGGTACTTCTGTTCATCCAGATGGAAGGACTGAGCCCCCTTCTCCACTTGCCAACAGAGGGTTTAGGTTAAGGGTGGGCAGTTTCTTCAGATCTGTGTTGGAGTTTATCTGAAAAATACAAGCTGCGGGGGACCTCCAACCTCTCTGCATTGTTCAGGTTTGGGTAGGGAATGTATTTACTGGGCTGTTGGCCTTCCAGATTTCCAGTCTTCAATAGCTAATTGTGATCAGAGCTACACAGTGAGTCAGGTTAACCACTAAGATGCCAGGGAACCATGATATACCACCAACTTCCTCCTCCGGCCTTGGCCTCAGTGTAAATGCATTGTAATAAGCTGCATGCATGTCATCTCACCCACATCACTGCCACCATCTTGTTCTTCTGGGACAGAGAGAGAGAAAAGGCATGATAGTCTTGAAACTGGAAGTGTTCAGTATCTCCTTTGGATTTTTCTCAGTCCCTCTTGTAACAGTGCTTTCACCTATTCGTGCCCCCCTGCATCCTCAGGGAATTCTACACCTCTCTCATTCATGCCATTAGCGTGAATGCAGGTGTGCACCTTGAAAATATATACAAGGGGCACTGAGCCTGAAAACACGGAGAAGCAAGAAGACAGAGTGAACACTGGAAAGTACTCTTCCGATTCTTTTTTTCACCCTTCAAAGACCCCTAAGACCTCAAAACTCGCTTGGCAATTTAATACAAGTAGCGAGAACATTTGAAAACTTTAACCACTAAACAATAAAAAGTTGTCATTTCTCTCTGTCTCTCTCACACACACAAACACATACAGCTAGCTGTTCTTTAAGAACAGTGTCAAGGCTCCATGTGAGGAAGAGGAGGCAGAGATTGCACCCACTGTCCTCTAGTAAACACCTTCACATAGAATTTACACACATTGGGCTTAATCCAGTCTAAATTGGACTGCAGTCTTATGCGTACTAAGATGGGAGTAAATCTCATTGAAGTCATTGGGACTTAACATCTGAGTAGACATTGATAGGATTGCGCTGGAAGTTGAACTTGAGTCCCATTGAAATCAGTGGGATGTGTCATCACTTAAGGTCCATTGATTTCACATTGCAATTAACTTGGGCTGGATCCAAACCAGAAATGGCTGATTTCGTATTTCACAAGTTGCAGAGTTCAGTTTTCTGACAATTTCAGTTTTCTATTTATTTAAAAAACAAGTCTCTAGACTTGAATGTGGATGGGTGGGGAAACCAGTATTTAGAATGATTGGAGTGGGACTTTGATGCTTTTTATAGCTCTGTGTCACTCTCCCTGATTTATAAAATAAACTGTATAAATAGGCAACATTTTCTTAACTTGCATATTGCTTATACAAAATTTGTTTCTTCCCAGTACTGGATTTTGTTCTGACTCCAAGGAGTTTTTTTGAGTGTTTTCTGCTTGACCGTGGATGTAGGATAGAGTCTACTAATGATCAACTAGGTAAAATGTTTCTCTTTTTTATAAACTCCATTTTCTCTTCTCTGTCAATAGGAGAAGCTGCGACTTCAGGGCCAGATCACAGAAGGCAGCAACATGATCAAGACTATTGCTTTTGGCCGCTATGAACTGGACACCTGGTACCATTCTCCTTACCCAGAAGAGTACGCACGGCTGGGGCGCCTCTACATGTGTGAGTTCTGCCTCAAATACATGAAGAGCCAGACGATACTACGCAGGCACATGGTAAGCTCATGAGACAAATTCACACATTCCATTTCATCACGCTAACCCTGCTTGCAGAACTACAGTTCTCATGATTCACATGATGCCCAGAGATGCATTGCGCAAAGCTCCCTGCAGACTGAAGCCCCTCTTGCATCTTTTCTGCCTTCTGGTGTGTGTGTGTGTGTGTGTGCAAGGCAGGTACATTTATGTTGCCTCCAGAGACGTTAGCCATCCCACTGCTGTTTGTGTTCGTTCACACAAAGTCAGTTGGCGTTATTGGAACAACTTTTTTTTTTTTTAAACTAACATACTCTGTGCTTAAGTCAGGTGGTGGATCTGTTAGCTCTACTCTAGTGTGGGGAGATATCAGGCTTGTGGGGACTACTTTCTTTCCTTAACCAGAGCTTCAGAATGCAACAGCCAGATAGCAGCTCAGCGAGAAAGATAGGGTGGAGCTGCTCCCTGGGGTGGCATGCTCATGCAAGTATGAATCTGCATCTGAGTTATTACAAACAAACAGGGAATCCAACATCCAACTATAAAAATGCACTCTGACTAGGAGAGCTTCACAAAGTCATGGTCACAAGACAATAAATTAATAGTAGCAGACACAAATTCATAGCTGTTCTCAGGTAATATTGAGGCACCAGGATTGCTGTGAATTCTGCCTTCATTTTAAACAGAACCAACTTCTTGCGTATCTTATTTTAAGCTGCAGAGGGGCTGCCTGAAAACACTAACCTTTTCTATAGCTCATTTTTTGTGGCCCTGTTTCCATATGCATTCCTACCATTTGTTGGCATCTCACTAGTATAATATTAAAGCATAATATTTTAGTAGCATTTCCCTTACGTGAAGTGCTGGTTTTGAACACATGTTGTTTTTAAAGGAATCCTTAAAACATCGCTGCAGTGTTGGCCAGGATTGTCGTCCCCATGTAACTTAAGAGTGAGAGCTTTGACTGAGAGATTCTGCCTTACTGAAGGGCCATCCAGTGAGTCCATAGATAGGGGGCTTCCAGCCAAAAGCTGATGCTCTTAAAAACATTCTACAATCCAGATAGAATAAGTAATGGACATGGATTTTCCCTTGCCTTATATATATATATATATATATATATATATACAGACACACTGCTTTGTGGTAGAAACTTGTTGTCTGTATCTACCCTTCACATCTTTTTTTTCAAAATAGGTGATAATTTATTTTAATAGTTGCTCTATAGCAGCTTCCACAACCTTGGGTCATAAGATATTGTTGGACTACAACTCGCATCAACCCCAGCCAGCATGGCCAATGGTCAGGAATGATGAGAGTTATAGTCTAACAACATCTGGAGACCCAAGGTGGGGGACGACTGCTCTTTTGTCGACACAACAATACTGCAGTAATGCAGTATTGTCTTTCTAGTGTGAGAGACCAAGAGGGGAACAGGCCTAAGATGAGGGGACAGTCATGCCAGGATGCTGCTTTGGGACTCTATTTGTAAGACCCTGTGTAGCTACTGGCCAAGGACTTTTGGATTTGCGGGTGCTGCATTCAAACAGCTTGTAGCTGCAGGAGAGAAATCTTGTCATGAGCCTCACATAGGCATTCTCTCGGGCACTGGAAAGCCCCATTTCAGTCCTTCCACCACCTCCCTTGCTCTAGAAACAGTGATTATTTGTGGTTGCTAAACTGGTTCAGGAAGAGAACACTGGCCCTTCATGCATGAATGGTGGCAAGTACCATCTGCCAAGCTGGTGCCATTAATTGTCCCAGCTCACTGGAATGACCACACTGCCACTGGTACCTTGTTGGAGCCCAGTTCCCACACCTGCCTAGCAGCTTCACACTCCACTTCCAGGACAGCTTGCTGCTTTTTTGCAGCCATAGTTGGGGAGAAACCAGTTGTTCTGGAAGAGAAGCACAAGACGGTGAGCCCTGCAACCGTGGAGCAAGGCTGCCTCCCTCTCCACAAGAACCTAGTTGCTGATTGGATTCAGAGGGATACCATCTACCTCAGCTGCCCAACTGAAAAAATATCAGCTCCAGCAAATCCTGACCCAGATACCTAAGTGGTAGTGGTTCACTTTGAATCACTCTGTGGTTGGTCACAGTTGGCTTTCTGCCCCAGCCTCCCATCTCTAGTCAAGGGAGGGGTGCTCTTAAAATCAAAGATTTACCATTTTGTCTGAGGGCCAATAGTAATCCTGTTGTCTCCAATCAACAGGAAGCAATCAAATGGTGTCCGTCCTCATATAATGCAAACAAGATGATATATAATTATGAAGCATTCTGGGAAATTAATAAAACACCCAGAGTAAGTGATGTTAAACCTAAATCTAAAATAAATAAATAGCTGGCATTGAACTTGCTAGCTGCTGTTACTAATAGTGGCATTAAATCTGGACCTGCCTTCGTGGATCAACTACTCTTTAATACTCTGATGCATATTGGTCAGCGGCCCATACTGATTGGGCACACCATCATTTTCTTTACTGAACAGAAAATGTGTAGTTGCTTCTGCTCCTAAATTATTGTGTCTGCATACAAATAACTGTTTAATCCTCTAGTGATTCTCTCTTTCACCTCTTTGTGTTTCCAATGCCATTTGTTACATTTGTTGACCATGTCATGGTAATGCTTGTCCATTACTCTTCATAGGCAAAATGTGTCTGGAAACACCCTCCGGGGGATGAAATTTACCGTAAAGGCTCTATTTCGGTGTTTGAAGTTGATGGAAAAAAGAACAAGGTAAAGTACTTGCCTGAAACTGACTTCTCCGGAGAAGAGTATTTGTACAATGCTTTGCCTTTTGTGGGCCATGTGCAGGCTGCCCAAATGGCTGTTTATTTTATTTATTTATTATTTGATTTATATCCTGCTCTTCCTCCCAGCAGGAGCCCAGGGCGGCAAACAAAAGCGCTAAAAACACATCAAAACATCATAAAAAAGACCTTAAAATACATTAAAACAAAACAACTTTAAAAACATTTTTAAAAAAACTTTAAAAACATCTTTTTAAAAGGATTAAAAACATTGTTTTAAAAAATATATATATATTAAAAGCAATTCCAACACAGATGCAGACTGGGATAGGTCTCAACTTAAAAGCCTTGTTGAAAGAGGAAAGTCTTCAAAAGGCGTCAAAAAGATAGCAGAGATGGCACCTGCCTAATATTTAACGGGAAGGAATTCCACAGGGTAGGTGCCGCCACACTAAAGGTCCGTTTCCTGTGTTGTGCAGAACGGACCTCCTGATAAGATGGTATCTGCAGGAGCCCCTCACATGCAGAGCGCAGTGATCGACTGGGTATATAAGGGATAAGATGGTCTTTCAGGTATCCTGGTCCCAAGCTGTATAGGACTTTATACAGCAAAACTAGAACCTTGAACTTGGCCCGGTAGCAAATGGGCAGCCAGTGCAATTCTTTCAGCAGCGGGGTGACATGTTGGTGATTCCCTGCCCCAGTGAGCAGTCTCGCCACCACATTTTGCACCAGCTGCAGCTTCCGGATCAACCTCAAGGGCAGCCCCACATAGAGCACGTTACAGTAATCCAACCTGGAGGTTACCAGTGCATGGACAACAGCGGTCAGGCTATCCCAATCCAAAAACAGTCACAGCTGTCTTACCAGCCAAAGCTGGTAAAAGGCACTCTTAGCCACGGAGGTCACCTGGGCCTCTAGCGGCAAAGATGGATCCAGGTACACCCCCACACTCCGGACCTGCTCTTTCAGAGGGAGCACGGCCCCATCGAAAGCAGGCAACTGACCAATTATCCGAACTGGGAACCACCAACCCACAGTGCCTCCATCTTGCTAGGATTCAGACTCAGTTTACTGGCCCGAGTCCAGCCCACCACCGAGTCCAGGCAGCCGTCAAGGGCTTGCACGGCCTCTTCCGATTCAGATGTTACAGAGAAATAGAGCTGGGTATCGTCAGCGTACTGCTGACACCTCCCCCCAAAGCTCCTGATGACTGCTCCCAAGGGCTTCATATAGATTTTAAACAGCTTTGGGGGACAAGATGGTACCCTGTGGCACCTCACAGCACAACTGCCAGGGGGCTGAAAGACAGTGAACCAATGCTATTCTCTGAGAGCAACCCTGGAGATAGGATCAGAACCACTGTAAGACAGTGCCTCCAATACCCATCTCACCAAGTCGGCCCAGAAGGATACCATGGTCAATGGTATCAAAAGCCACTGAGAGATCAAGTAAGAATAACAGGTTCGCACTCCCCCTGTCCTTCTCCTGATAAAGATCATCCATCAGGGCGACCAAGACTGATTCAGTCCTATAACTAGGCCTGAACCCAGACTGGGATGGGTCAAGATAATCTGTTTCATCCAAGAGTACTTGCAACTGCTGCGCCACAACCCTCTCAATCACCTTCCCTAAGAAGGGGGTATTTGCAATCAGTCGGTAGTTGTCACAAACCAGTGGGACTAGAAGTGATTGGTAGAAATTTCAGGGAAGCAGATTTTGGCTAAACATTACAAGAAACTTCATAATAGTCAGAGCTGATTAACAGGGTAGTCTGCCTTGGGATTTGGTGAGCTCTCCCTTGACGGGGTTTTTAATAAGAGGCTGGATTGTCATCTGTCAAGGATGCTGTAGTTACATCCTGCACTGCAGATCCCACATTGAGTAGGTGGTTGGAGTAGATCATCACCAATTCTAGGTCCCGTCCAACTCTATCATTCTTTGACTTGCTTCATAGAACTGCCTGAACTCCAGCCTTCCAAATTCCTCTCCCTCCTTCTGTTTATACCATCACCAAACTATTGTCTCCACATCCAGCCATCTACCTCTTCTGCACCCTGCTCTGCCTTAAGATTCTCATAGCAGGTTGGTGGATTGTGTATATAAGCCATGTGTCCTGTTACACAATTATGCCCTCTGATGGGCTACACTACTGTTAAAATTCTCAATTGCTGTCTTATGTATTAAAATTGACACTTTGAAGATATTTTAATGTTCTGTTTAAGTTCTAACATTTCTCCATACTCAGTCACCACTTTTCCATGTGGTCCAAAGTAAAGGGTCTTCTGTGTCATTAAATAATTTGGGTGGAGAGGAGAGTGGCCTTGGCTAACTGGCTTGAACCATGTAGAGCAGGTGTAGGGAACATATGGCCCACCATATGTTGCTGAATTACAACTCCATCATCCTTGGCCATTGGCTGTGCTTCTTAGAGCTGATTATTATTATTATTATTATTATTATTATTATTATTATTATTATTATTAAATTTTATTTATACCCTGCCTTTTGACCAAAGGCCTTCAAGGCAGCTTGCAAAGAAAAATAAACACAGGTATGAAAATACAATAAAAATACAATAAAAGCAATACAATTTACAAAAATCAAATTAAATAACAATAACATTATAATAACAAATAAAATTAAATAACAAATAACATTATCATTATCGGCTGATGTGAGTTGTAATTCGGCAGCATCTGGAGGGCCAAAGGTTCCCCACCCCTGATTTAGTTACCTGCACTGGTGGCACTGCATTCGTTCCTCCTCAGTGATCCACAGCTTTTGTGAGATAATTTGTGATGGTTCTACCTTGTGATAGAGTGTTGTGATTACCATCTCCTACCTCCCAGCCTTGTGATGTGTAGGTGTCTTTAACGTCCCCTCTGATTCTTCCAGATATACTGTCAGAACCTCTGCCTGCTGGCAAAACTCTTCTTGGACCACAAGACTCTATATTATGACGTCGAGCCCTTCCTCTTCTACGTCATGACAGAAGCCGACAACACCGGCTGTCACCTGATAGGCTATTTCTCCAAGGTCAGTAACAGCCACTTGAGGCCTGCTTTACAGGCAGGGCATTTGCTGTGACTTGCACATCAAAACAGAATGGTGGGTAGAGCTAGCTTTGCCCATGAGTGTGTCAAGGTGACTGGGGCAGCTGCTGCAGCAAGATCACACACAGGGCCTGCTCTGGAGGGGTTCAAAGGCAGGGCTCTGAATCAGAGAGTTGATTTATGCATTCCAGTTAATAGGGATAAGCAAACTTGGAGTCCAAAGATTGTGTCATGTGGTAGGAAGCATTGCGTGTGTGCATCTACACACACACACACATGTGTTTCAGGCTGACAGTATAATCATTTCTGATTCTAAAGCTGCTCCCCAAAATAGTAAGGGCCAGCTACCTTCTGAGCCTTCTCGAAAGGTCAGTGGGGTAGGTGGTTGTTCTGTTCATTGATTTGCTGGCCTAGAATTGATTCATTAATAGGACTGTGGATTGACTCCTCAGTTTTCAAATAGCAAAGGTGTCTTCTGGCCTGGTCCACCTGAACTCTCCATGTCAGTCTTTGTAACTGTCTTATTGATTGAGGGATATTGGAAGTCCAAGGGTGATGTGAGGGATATAAATGTTTGGACATAAATGAAGGCCTGATATGGGCTGATATGCAGAACATCACATCATTCATTACTTTACAATTGACCACAATTTCGAGATACGTTTTATTTGATAGTGTGGGAGACCATTTTCCAAAATAATTATTAGGATCATTGGTGGTGTTTAACTTTTGTCCGTGACATGTTGTATCCAAAAACTTTGAAAATTGACTGTTCAAAGTGCAGTGCTTTCAAGTTTTGCTTCATACATTTTTACATAAGTATTCAGAAAAATTTAATTCTTGAATAATTGAGCGAAAACATTAATTGAACAAATTCTGTAAAAGAAACGTTTTGTTTTGCACCTCTCAGTTTGTGTGGGTTTTGAAAACAACACTCTGAGCAGCTACAGTTTAGTGTCAGGGTCACTTGACGGTGCCCTAATAACAGCCAGCTGAAGACCCCCCCATCTTGACCTGGTCAGAAGCAGGATGGGTGCCACTGGATGGCGCAGGAACACTTGAATTGCTCAGACAATGAGGTCAGTGCCAGGGACAAAGCTGGAAAGGGAGGAAAGAGGATTTACTATCAAGCCTGCCAGTGTATATTTTGACGTTGGCTAAACATGGATCAGGGAGGGTCACCCCCAGAGATGTCAGAAGGCCAGGACAAAGCAGGGGGCCCTTGGAGAGCCCAGGGCAAGGGGAAGAGGACACCAGGTACCTTAACTCCCTACCCTCTCAGGTCTGAGCCCTGAGCTAAGACGGGGAACGTAAGGAACAGAACCAGCAATGACATTTCTTTGCCATATAAAAAGAGTCAAAAGTGCATATACTTTGGGGCAGGCCTTGTTCAAGAGGTATTGACAAACAAGGCTTCTTGGCTGAAAGGAAACCATCAGTTTGATCATAACTTTCCCAGTATTTGGAAAACCGGAAAAAAGGGTGTTGGTGCTTCCAGACAGATGGAGAGGAAGGCTACTAGGTAAAGTAACTACCTTTTCCCTCAAGATTGTTCTTCGCTCACCAGATGTGGCCAAGAGATCTCAACTACTTCTTCAGACGCAAAACCCATCCCTGATTGCCCATCTATTTCAGCACTTTGAGAATTCAGGTCTAGTACGAAGTTAATGAAGTGTCACTCCATTTTTGCACAAACGGATAACTCTCATCCTGATGACTAAACAGTACTTGTTGCTGTTTTTGCCTTGGTGAACATGCTTGACACTAGTTCTGCTCAAACACTGTAAGTGTATGCTGAGTTGGTTTTCTTGCCATGCATATGGAATCAGGCTCCAGTTATCAAACCAGATGATGTGGTGTAAGATGTGCATCCTGAAGAGCATGTGTGGAATGAGGTGTGGGATGCAGAGCGACTACCTCGACCCAGCTGCTGACCAACTGGCATGGGTTATTAAGTTGATGAAATGAAGGCTGAACTGTCTGCAGAGAAGGTCTTAGAACACTGCTCTGACCTAATCAGCATAAACACCATTCATGTTAAGTGTTGTTCCATGTAATCACAAAGGAGCAGACTTGAGAATAATGCTCTACCTATGGTCTGCTGCCCTTGCCACTGAGGGTTACTCAAGAATTCTGATGAGGAATATTGATGCTAACATCCACTGAACTGCTGTTGAATAGGCTTTGGTGGTCCTGGGAAGAACTCCAGATACATGGTTGCTGCTTGGCTGCTGCTTATGACACTGTAATGAAACTGGATGAGGAGAAAGACAAAGTATTGCAGCTCTTTCATGCATTCACTGGCTGCGACACTGCATCAACATGTGCCGGAAAATCAGAGCATGTAAGACATGGTTAGCTTTCCCAGGTTTCACTGGCATACTTCTGGCAACAAAACGTAGGGAGCTTGAACAGTGCTCAGGCAACATTGAGCAGCACACTGAACTGATATGCAATGACAACCATGTATGCATGTCCGGAAACTGAGAGAAGTATTGCTTGGACTGGCTGGATGCATATGCACTGGGATTGAAAGAGCTTTCTTTCGCATGCCCAAGACCTAATGGGAGCTGATGTTTCAAAATGCAGGCTTAAATCAAGGGTGGGGAATCTTTTTCAGCCTGAGTGCTGCATTCCGGTGGGGGGGGGGACCTGCCATTAGTGTGCATGACCAGAGGGAAAAAGTGAGTGGAGCAATGGGTGTTACTTTTGTATCGCGTAAGACAGCCACACAAAAGACAGAGGTTTCTACACACTTCTGTCCCTGTCCTCCATCTAGACAAGCAAGAGATATTAGCACAGTTTCAAGGACATGTTCTAGCCAGATGAAAGCACTCAAGGGGGGCACAGAGCAGGGCCGGTGAGGGGTGTGGCCTAGGAAGAGTACTGCAGGCCAGATAGAGAGGCCTGAAGGGCCATATTCAGCCCCTGGGCCTGCAGTTCCACACCTCTGATCTATGTGCCCAGAACTGGTTTTGTGACTTTTTGCATAATAGCCAGATTGTCTGGATCAGCTTGAAAAAGGATGTATTTGAGATTTTGCTATGATGTGATCAATGTTTGTCAAACGTGACCCTTTGCAGCTAAACTGTTTACTTCCAGGAGAAGAACTCGTTCCTCAACTACAACGTCTCTTGCATCCTGACGATGCCTCAGTACATGAGGCAGGGCTATGGCAAAATGCTTATCGACTTCAGTAAGTACAGATGGATATGTGATTTTATCCTTTGTTAGATGCTCAAATAATTTGCTGTAAAAAATAGAACAGTTGTCCTCTCAATTTTGAAATACGCAAAGATTTTTTTAAACAATGCAGCTTACTCCTATGTACAGGCTCTTAGGGCTATCAGGTGTAAATAAACATGGCATCTTCCTTCTAGCTTCTTGGTGATAGCCAGCATTCCTTCTCCTAACAAACGCAGGTGGCTGAGTGCTTACTAGTTTGGAAGTGAAATAGGACCATCCCAAAACAAAGTAAAAGCTTCCACATATTTGGGGGGATGATTGACATATGCAGAAGTACATAGGTTTTGCAAAGTTAAAAGGGAAAAGAAGAAAAAAACCTTGCCTGACAGGAACCTGTGAGCTTTTGACAGCAGTTTGGGGATTGGAGACTAAACAAATCAGGAGAGGAGATGGTAGTCTGAGATAACTTCATTAATATTCCAAAGAGTCTGCTTTGTTCTCTTCAATAGGCTATTTACTCTCCAAAGTGGAAGAAAAGGTTGGCTCCCCAGAAAGGCCCCTCTCAGACTTGGGCCTTATTAGCTACCGTAGTTACTGGAAGGAAGTTCTTCTCCGTTATCTGCATAACTTTCAAGGCAAAGAAATCTCCATTAAAGGTGGGTTATATATCCCCCCCCCAGTGCATCAGTCGCAAATTGCAGCTGTAGTCTTTCTTCTTCAAAATGTGATAGCTACTGTTAAACTTGCTTAGTGAAGCTGCTGCTGCTTCTGTCTTCCCCGTCTCTATTTTACAATCACCAAAACCCGAGGCTGTTCTAAAGATACACCCAAAGACATAGAAATAGGGGGCGGGGTCCCCCAGCAAGCATTGGCTGCTTCAATTTATCACGTATTATTTTATGCTGGATTTCAGAACGTAGTGTAAGAATAAAAATGTCTTCTTTATTTGGTAACTCACGGATTTTTCATAACAGATAACTTAGAAAACAAACAAAATCCAAGAAGCTGGAGTTGAACTAAGGAAGCCTCCCAGTAGTTCAACTGCTGCAGTTCCTTGTCTGTGTTCATGGATGCTTTTCCCTTGCCTCTGCTATCTCATCCCTAATCTCCCTTTCCATGTCCTCCTCCCAGTCCTTGCCAGCAAGTTCAGAATTCTTTAAATAACCTGGAGATGATGTGGAATAAAGAAATAGATGCTGTTCTGAAGCAACCTAAAGCCCCATCACTCCAACCTATTTCTCTCCCCACAGGAAAAGAAAAGGTCCACACAGAATGGAAGCTTATTTCTCCCTTCCCATCCTGTCTTCCCCTAGAGGAGAAGACAGGGTGGGCAGAGGGAAAGCATGATGATGCCAAAAGCTCTGAGAGGACCTTGCTCCGGCTCACCTTTGTTGGCTCCAGGGCTCACAGCTACAAACAGCTGGAAAGTTGTAAGTGGAGGCCCATAACTAAAGCTGACTTGGCACTTCTTGATGAGTCATCTGTCTAAGTTGTTGTACCGCAGAGTGGGGACCTCCAGCTGCGATTGGACTGCAGCTCTCATCAGCCCCAGCCAGCATAGCCAGTGGTCAAGGCTGATGGGAGTTGTATTCCAAAAACATCTGGAGGGTCACAGCTTTCCCATCCATGATCTAATATTGCTTTAACTTATTTAATTTATTTATTAAGTTCATATCCCACTCTTCCTCCCAGTAGGATCAAATTAATAGAGGAAAAACATTGTTTTAAAATAATGCCTGTGATTTAATTGGGCAGCAATTTTTATTTTCTTTATTAGGAGTACAGTAATACCTAAATTTAACAATGTAGATGTGTTCCTGGAAATTATTCTTTAACAAACTTTGGTCAGAGGTAGGAATAACATGGAAAGAATAGGGATAGGTTCCTACACCTGCTCATAGATGGTGGGGGTAGCTTCAACAGGAGCTTTAAAGGGTGTCTACCGGGCACTATCCCTCCCCCTCCTTCTCTCCCTCTCCCCCTCTGAATCGTATTGGATCCTTCCCTCCCCAGCCCTGGGAGAAAGCAAGAGATCTCTTTAATGCAAAGCAAACACACAGTCTTGTTAGTTTCACCCTAGCAAAGCAAGGGCACTGGCTTAGTTTATTGATTGCAAAGTAGAAACAAGCTGGTCAGTTTCACCTTTAAGCAAAGGCACAAGCTTGTCATTTTATCCATAGCAAAGCAAGTTAGTCAGTTTCCCTTTTAAAAAAAAAGTCCTCATTAAAGGGAGCTTAGTGTTCCTGGAGGATTGTTAAGTGAGGTATTACTGTACTTACACAAACCATTGACCATAGTAAGCAGCATCTAGGATGACACCTGCTGCAACATGCATAGATCATTTATGAACAAAGAAAAACTTTTTTTAAAGCTTGTTTGTATATGCAATTTTTGCAGATTTAGTCAGTTAATTGATAAACTAAAACTGGAACAGTGAATCAACTAAAATTTCTTTAATGAGTTGACAGCCTCATTCATTTATATCAGATATCCCAGTGGCAGAATTTGGGTCATAGCTATTTCCCCCCAGTGGCCAACCAGAAGGGACTATATAATCATCATCAATAGTCTTATCCACTATCCATTAATAGTCTTATCCACTGTGAATTTGTCTTGACTCCCTTTTGAAGCTGAATTTGTGGCCATCACCACATCTTGTGGTAGCAGATTCCATAGGTTAACTATGTGCTGTGTGACCAAGTACTTCCTCTGTCCTGAATCCTTCACCATTCAGCTTAATTGGATAACCCTGGGTTCTAGTATTATGAGAGAGGGAGAAAAACTTCTCTTGTGTCTCCCCACCATACATAATGTTCTATACCATTATTGTGTGTTGTGCCAGCTCTCTTAGTTTTGTATGCTCTTTCCTGCACTTTTTCATCTCTACAATAACCTTTTTGAGATGGAGTAACTAGGACTGTATACTGTATACCACGTGTGGTTGCACCATAGATTTGTATAAAGGCAGTACGATATTGGCAGTTTTTTTTATTCTGTTCCCTTTCCAAATGATCCCTAACATGGAATTTGCTGTTCACTGGGTTGACGTTTTCATTGAACTATCCACCACAACTTCAAGATCTTTTTCCTGTCAGTCACTGCTAGCTCAGACCCCATCTTTTTACATGTGAAATTTGGATTTTTTTGTTGCCATGTGCGCTGTGGACTTATCCTACACTGAACAGCATTTGCCTTGTTATTGCCCGTTTACCTAGTTTGGAGAGAACCTTTTGGAGCTCCTCACAATCTCTTTTTGGTCTTACCACGCTGAACAATTTAATATCACCAGTAAACTTGCGCACCTCACTGTTCACCCCTAGCTCCAAGTCATTTATGAACAAGTTTAAAATCACAAGTCCCAGTACTGATCCTTGGGAGACTCCATAGCAATTTGGGGGAAAGTGTCCATTTATTCCTATTCTTTGCTCCTGTTCATTACCCAGTTACTGATCCATTAAGAGGATCTGTCCTTGTAGCCTATGGCTACTAAGTTGATATTTACTTGATTTTTGAATAAATTCAGTTTTGTTTAAACTTGCTTGATTTTGCATAAATGGAATTTCTTCCACTTTTGCTGCTCACTCAGATGGGAAAAGAGCGATGCAGGGCACTGAATCCCTGTACGCTGGAAATCTTATTCACCTCCCCCCTGACTTCAGAGATTTTGCGAGTCTTGTCCATCTGCTTTCACCCTACCTTTTACAGCCATAATTCTCAGGATCCTTGTCTAGAATCATGGAAAATATTCAGTCCTGAAGCTTCTGCATATTTAAAGCTGGAGTTCGCCAGAGTCACAGAGAACTCTCAGGAAGTCCATCCCATATATTTCCCACCCAACCTCAGGCTCTTCTCTCTCTGTTTCAGAAATCAGCCAAGAGACAGCCATCAATCCTGTTGACATTGTTAGCACTCTGCAAGCCCTTCAGATGCTCAAGTACTGGAAGGGCAAACACCTAGTCTTAAAGAGGCAGGTATGTTATGGGACTAATTCCTGCAAGTGAGGGCACCCCCTGCCCCTCTTTATCCTTGCTCGGGTCAGTATTGTGCAGTAACTTAATGCTCAATGTTTCTTTTGGGAGTTTTTCTGCTTTTGATTCCTGAGGAAAGCATCACCGTACTGCCCTAGATTTGCTATGAGTCACAACCAGGGAGTCCACCTGTGTACGTTGCTTTAGTATAGGAATCTGTAGCAGAACTGTTTTGTGCCTGTAACAATTCCATGGAGATAAATTAGTGTCTGTTGCAATGTGTAAGTCCCAGGGATGGCTGCCAGAAAAAGTAAGTGCGTAGCTTCCCTGTTCCTTGGCTAGTGACCCACTGAGTCTCTCTTTCTTTCCTTACCCATGTCTCTGTGCTTGTGGTTGTTGCTATTGTGCCAGTCTTAGCTGCTGTGGTTCTTTACAATGCCAGACGTGGTACACATTTGGTCACAAGAAAACATGATAGCTCAAGCAGAAAAGCCACGATGGCTGAAATGAAGTGTGTGGTGTAGATACACCCAGTGATGTGCAGCAGGAATGGTGCTCCATGGAGGAAACCATCTTGTGACTCCCCTTCCATGTTCCTACATGCTGGGTATCTCACTTAGTGAGCCTCTTTAGCTGTCATTCAGGCTGTCTCATCCAATAGTCTCTCTCTCTGGTGTCATTTGAAGTGAGTTAGTTAATTCAGCCTTGTATTTAAGCACTTGCCTGGTAGCTGTAAGTGATAAGGAATGGCATGCAGATGAGTGAGTAAGCTGTCAAAGGTAGAATGAAGCACTCCATCCCTTCTCTGCACCCAGCATAGAAATGCAGCAGGATGCTGGAGGACAGGTGGACCTATCTCACTCCTCTGCCACACTCCAAGAGGTTTCTCTCTTTGTTTATTTGTATATTTTATTTGCAAACTAAATTTGTAACTTTTGTGGACTTTGGCTGCAATCCCACTTACTTGGGAGTAAACCCCATTTAATTTAGTAGGACTTACTTTTGAATAGACATAGTTACGATTGTGCTGTTTACAAGGCTGAGTTAACAAAAGTAAGGCATAGTGACTTTGTGCTGGAACCATACAAGTTGTACTTCTGTAAGGATTTTCCGTATCCTTGATCAGAGATCCCCAATACCCACCTTAGAGTGTAGCTTGAGTTGAAGCTGTTGAGCTACATCTCATTGTGAAAGATTGCACTGAATGATGTTGTGCTGGGTATCTAGCAAATGACATTCAGTAAATGGTTGCAAACCTTTACAGGGCAAGCAAAACGTATAGATGTGAGAGATAAGTGAAATAACTTCAAATTAACAACACAAACTGAAACATCCTAGGCAGATTAAACAAATACTTTCATGAAGTCTTAAAATGTAATAAACATGAGTCCCAGTCCAGCACTGAGTTGAGCATGTTTGAACCTACTGGAACCTTTGGATTGGGCTGTGAAATGCCAAATTAAAATCTGACACTAACAAATCAAAGTTTTGCTTAATTGAGAGATTGTATAAAACCAGCATGATTGATAAACTTAAGAATCTCAACTCAGGAAGTAGGTGGTCACAATGGAGTAGAAAATGTAGAAGTACCGCTTGTTTGGATTTAGTATTAAAGAACTTGCTCATCTCTTACCAAATCTTAATTCAGTGTTAATTGGCTAGTAAAACATGCAGCGCAATCCTGTTTACTCAGAAGTAAGTTATACTTGTTCAGTGGGGGGCTTGCTCCCTAATAACTGTGTTTAGGGTTGCAGCCTTAAATGTTTTGGCAAACACACTCTATACTTCAACTGCTAAAAGCAAAATTGCCCTCTTGCTACATTTGTGATGAATATTGGGACTCTGTAAGCATCAGATTAAGATAACCAAAATGTGAAATCAACAGATTCATCCTTCTTCCTTTGTTAATCTTACCCACCTACTTGTCCTTGTATCTCTAACATCCAAGATATTACGTCACAGAGTCCCCTCTCAAACATTGAGCCCAAAACCCAGCAGCATCAAAATTCCATCAGTAGCAAAATGTAACACACATATGCAAGATTCTAGTTGATTCTGAAAACCAAGGTCTACGTTTTTATGATGGAAGCTTAAGTTACTAGTCAGGGGTTACACAAAACAAGTGTTCCGTTAGTACGGAAGCCACGGCTGTTAAACTGATTTGTTTTTGTTGCATAAAAAAACTACTGTGTGGGTTTTCTTGAATTTAGGGTGTCTCATTATGAATACAAGATGCACCTGTCCTCTGTTAGCACTTTCCCCAGTCTTTTAACCTGCAACTTCTCCCTCCCCCTTTCAGGATCTTATTGATGAATGGATAGCCAAAGAGGCCAAAAGGTCCAACAGCAATAAAATAATGGATCCCAGCTGTTTGAAATGGACCCCTCCTAAGGGCACTTAATTTGACCAATCTCTCCAAGAAGTGTGGACACCCCCCATCTGCTGCCGCCGCTACCACCACTACCACCATGGCCCTCTTTCCTTTCCCAGTATTAGGAACTGCCTTTGGGATCGTGGATGTTTGCTGTTGGTACCAATCTCCCCTTTTCACATGCTCTCAGGACGTTTCTCTTCTTGTTGGGACCATTTTGACCCAGGTCTTTCATTGCGAGGTTGGGAAGATCAGAGGGTTCTGGACACAATGTTAATGTGGCCCCACAAAGGGGCAGTAATATCTTGTACTGTACCTTTCCACTTGCTGCTTCTTGAACCACAAGGTCCTAGTCCATAAAGTAGTGTTGTACCTGTAATTTCTTAGTTGTATCACCCTGCTGCTTCCATGCAGCCTTGAAAGGCCTGGCCCACACCTTCAGTGAGGTGGTAGTCCTGCATGATAGAGGGGGCTGTACTGTTTAAGACTGCAGGTGCAGGGCACTATTTTTTATATGTTTCCCCATGTAAAAAGTTCCCTGCCAGGAGAAAACTAGCAGTGACAGTGATAAAGATTCTAGCCAGCCCTGTCTCCTTCACTAGTTTTCTATTTGCAGGTTTTTTAATACATAGGAGAGCATTCAAAAGC
This sequence comes from Rhineura floridana, assembly GCF_030035675.1. Classification (NCBI taxonomy): domain Eukaryota; kingdom Metazoa; phylum Chordata; class Lepidosauria; order Squamata; family Rhineuridae; genus Rhineura; species Rhineura floridana. The sequence continues at coordinate 42,586,744 of NC_084490.1, read as the reverse complement.
ATTCTCCTATCAGTTGTATGAAACAGTACAGTCTGTTCTATTCCACATTCCCCTCTCATTCTGCTGCATGTTTAGATCAAGCCCAAAGGTGGGTTCATGAGATCATTTCCCACTCACCAGATGTCAAGATTGCAAGTGGAAATGATCCAGCACCCCTTGGGCTCCTGGGCTGCTTCAGGATCATCTGTTTCTCATGTCTATTTGAGCACTCCCTGGATATTGCCGCAATGTGTATGCAAACATCCTCTACCCAGCATTCTTCTTTCTTTAATGCTCAGCGGGGAAATACAGGCCAGGAAGTATCCAAAGGGCTCTGATTTCAGAATGTGAGGATGATCTTTGGATGCTTCCTTTTCCCTGCACCTTTGTGGGCAGCACCACTGACTCCCTAATGGAAAAGATAGCACTTCACCTAGCCTTGGTTGCATGCTTGCAGTGCCTCAGTGCTACTGCCAGTGTCACTTCATGTTGTGCCCATTACTTCTCCTGTAGCTGCTTCTGAATATTCTCTGACCACAGACACTTCTGACGAGTCATTTAAATTGAACTTTCTTTGTGGGAGGAGATCAGCACCCTTGCCATCTACTTTGCCATCTCTCGCCATTTGGGCTTCTTTCTGCTCCAAAAGAAAACTGCCACTAACGGCCCGAGGAGCATGTGTTTAGTAGCACTGCAGTGGCTATTTCAATCACCGCCAGCTGGAAGATGCTCCTTTGGTCAGCTTATTCATGCGCAGCTTGGGCACTACTTTGATTAGTGGCAGTGAGGCTACCAAACAGAGTAGTGCCAGATCCAAGGGACAGGTAGCTGCAGCTGAATGGTTTGTCACATCCTATAGCCTTCACAAGGTAGTAGTTTGATTTCCCACCATGTTTTTGCTTGTTTTATAGGCCATGTTTCTGCATCTTTGCGGCCCTCTATGCTAATAGTGGGACCATCCTGGACCTGTGACTTTTTCGCTACCATCATTTTGGTCGATGTGAACAGTGGTTGTTTTTAAAGGAGTACAGGGTGAAATTGCTGCAGTGGCATATTTTTCAGAATTTGTGCTATTACATGCATAGATGAAGAGAGCCCCTAAAGCCACTGAGGCCAGATGGCCTATCACAGGCATTTCTGAAATGCCCTTCTCTATAGATTTAGCTTGGCTGTCTTAAAAATGCAGCCACAACATATGGTCTCCCAATGAGGCTAGGTTTCTACCACATTTCAAGATGAGTTACCTGGCTTCATGTGGGTGTTTGTCACAAGATGAATTCACTCTTTGAACATTTATAAAGAAAGTCACTTCAGAAATACACCTGTGCATGGGCCAAGAGCCTCAAAAGTGTGTGAACATGGGCACATAGCATCAGTTTGACAATGATACTGGGTGTGCCCCTTTGCAAGGGAAGCTCATCCATCCCTAAATTGGGGTGAAATCATTGCCCTGCCCTGCATGCCATCTGTTCTAGTGACGGGGAGAGGTGGAAGGGAGAGGAAGAGCTGGAATCTTGTGTGGTAGGTGGAGAGGATTTGTGAGCTGTCTGTCAAGATGAAGAGTTTTTGGTCATTTTAAACGGGTACCACTGATATCTTGATTTAGCCCTCAAAGTCAGGGATGGGGAAGCTGTGGCCCTCCAGAAGCTGTTGGGACTACAACTCCCATCATCTCCAACTAGTGGTCATGCTGGCTAGGGATGATGGGCGGGCCACAGGTTCCCCATCACTGCTCTAGGTATTAAGTTCACAGCTCACCTTAAGTGTTCAAAGACCAAAGGGGAAACTCCATCTATCACACTATCATCAGCCTAGCTCCGCCGTTCATAGAGATGACAAACTATTGAAAGACTGCATCTGGAGACAGTCCTTTTGTTTAATTAATCAGACTTCTGACAGGTTTGCTCTTTAGAGGTCTGTCCGGCACACATGCATGTACATAAACACATACACTCACCATCAGTGTGAAGTCTGCTTTTAAATAGATGAATTTGACCTGCTCTGCTGGCTGGCCTTTTGGCTACCTTTTGAGCATAATAGAATTGCCTTATGATACCCCAGCATTTGGGGGTAAAGATCCCGCTCCCCTGAATTCTGAGGTGCTGTTGCACAAAGCAGCCATGGTCCAGTTGCACACGTCACAAGCCACAGAGCAAGCTGGGGTCGCATGCAGCACAACCAAAGAGACCGCAGAGAGAGATGGAGGGTGGTGGTGCGAATCACATCCCCCCACCCCACCCTTTGCACCATCTCACCCCAGGTTGCATCTTAGTATAGCTTGTCATCCCTAGAAAAGTATTCTCCTTCCTAGAAATTATATTTGCGCAAGTCTTCGGCCCTTGAAAAAGTCTGGCCAGAGTGCAGTGTATTACCTGTTTTTTGGACTGCCTTAATGGATGTGTTGTGCTCTGCACTTTGACATCCATTTCCAACGAGTGCGGGGATGTCATTTTCAGTTGAATTGTAGTGAAATCCTGTTCCACTCTGTTCAAAGTAAAACACCCTGGGGGCATAACAGCCATCCTCACCCCATATCTTTGGCTTCTCTCCTGGCATGGTTACCGGCAGTAGAAGCCTGCGTGGAACACAACATTGTTGTTTTTAGCTGAATGTTCCCCTGCCCCCAAACAACAACAAAAGTCTCCTTGTCTCCCATTTTGGGACAAAATGGATTACAGTTGAAAGCTGATCCCTCTAGCACGGATCTTTCCGCAAGCACTCCTGTGGTTGGCTCTTGTGTTTGGTTTTGTCTTTCATTGCCATCTTCAATCTGCCAAAGTTTATATTTCTGTGCACATTACTGGCAACTATCATCTGACATCCTTGGCTTCTAGATTCTAGCAAATGGGGTGGCGCTTTCTTAGGTAGGAGGGAAGGTTGGCCATTCATGTACAGAAGTGAATCTCTGTTTTCTGGATATGTTAGAATATGCTACCAGTGTATCTACTTCTCAATAAAGCATGTTCTCTGCTCTAGTATTCTAAGCATGGTTATTCCTGGGAAAAGAATGCCTGTGACGTATTGATCTTTGAGCAGGACTTTGGAGACTGTATTTCACCACCACCATCACCCTTTTCTGCAACAGCAATGACAAAAACTGTGATCCTGCAGTCAGACTATGCATGTTGAGCCATCTGCTTGTATCTGCTTCTGTTGCATTTTTCTTCTTTCCTTTGCTCACTCACAGTCTCCCAAGTTCCAAGAATCCAAAAGAGAGAATGAAAAGGAAGGATCATTGCTGAGGGATTTAACACATGTTTTTCATGGAGAGGCTTCAGGGTTCAGCCCCTGGCATCTCCAGTCAAAAGCATCTCAGGAAGTAAGTCTGGAAAAGTCCTCTGCCTCATATCTTAGGGAGCTGAAGCCATTAGGAGAAGACAGTACTGGGCTAAAGGGATCCTAGCAATGATCCGACTGTATATAGAGGGCTGGGGCCAAAGCCAATGTAAATGCTAATCCAAGGATGGGGAGTTTATGGCCTTCTAGATGTACTGCAGCTCCCATTGTCCCTGACCATTGACCATGATGGTTGGGCCTGATGGGAGTTGGAGTGCCAACTAAAAGGGCCATTATCTCTCTTAAGCTCTGGCCTACCACAAAGGAGACCTGGGCAGTGCAGTTTCCTCTGACCTCTTTCTTCTCTGCCATCCTTTATTGTGGAAGTCCTACTCCAGTAATGCCTGAGGGAGAAATGGTACATATTCATTTTCTTTTGTACAATGAGCTCCCACCATCAGTAAAGACATCCATGTGATTCTTTTGTGGTTAATGTTTTTGTCAGTATGCCCACACAGCATTAGGCATGCCAATAAGTGACTCAGTCTTTCATTTGGGGAAAATCCGCATCTTATTAAATGGGAGGCGCAGTTAGAACTTCAGCCATGGAGCGATTTGCAGAGATTTCAAACCTAGCAAGACTACCCAGGGCAATAGGAAGACTCTTAAACCTCCCCTTTGATTCATTTAGTAGACTCCTGTGGTTTTCAAACAGGCATTATTGTAGCAGTTGAGCGTGAGCTGGAAGCCATTTGCCCACTTCCAACCCCCAGGGTTGCTGGTCCATTAGGGTTAGTGGAGCACCTCCCTGCCTTCTTACAGCCAGTCCAAGAGGCGGCACTGTTTGTCAGCTTCCTCCTCCTTAGTCTGTTGCACTTGTAGAACTCAGCAGGGGGAAAAACCAAATGGGGACAAAACTGCCTCTGCCTGCCATTAGCTCTGGCTTCAACACCTGTTGGTGTGCCTGCTGTCCTCCCTACCAGTCCCAAAGACACCAGCCACCACCGCCAACCCCATTCAAAGCCATAAGCTCTTCATGGTGTACCTTTTTACATCTGCTTCCTTTCTGTGTTGGCTGTGTTTCAGAAGAGTGTGGCGCAAAGAAAGGCAGCCCATAGCTTAGCAAATACATTTATGTTACTAGTCTGGTACTTAACAAGGGCAGGAGATCGGTGGGGCTGTAGAACACTCAAAATATTTTTTCATTTTTTACTACTTGATAAACAGGCAACAGAAGATCCACTGGGATTATAGAGCGGAAGAGGGAGTGTTACGGAGGAATAGATCTCTCTTAAGATGCCCACGGCAGAAGTAGCTGCTCACTTGCCCAATCCTTTGTTCACCTTGCAAGAAGAAATCTGAGGTCAAAAAAGAAGAAAAAGCCAGACTGTATTTTTTTTTGTTACCTGGGGCACTGTTGTGCTGCAACAAATACCCCACAAAGGAAAAATGCAGCCCAAACTCAGATGCAATAGTAACAGTCTAATTATATAAAAAAAATCACTAATCGACTGTGACCACTTATAACAACCCATATACAAATAAGTTGTTTCTGTGATCCACACTTTTTGTGATTTGCTGCTTTGCTAAACTGCTTTATTGCATAGCAGAAATCCCTTTGCAAATTGGTTTAACTCTGCCTCAAAAAGGGCCCTGATTAATCTTGTCTATTTTTTTAAAAAAGTAATGAATTTTAGAATTATGTTATATAAAACAGAGCTTTTGTTATTCCAGATAAAACAGATATCACAGAGATGATTATATATTTTTTATCTCAGTTCACCTCCAAGGCCTTCAGAGTAGCTTTCAGTGCCCTTGGCGTCTGAAACGAGGCACAAGTCTACAGAGCAGAGGGGTCTTTTCAGTGTAGCATCTGGCTTGTGGAACTCTTTCCCTAGGGAGACTCACCTGGTGCCTATGCTACAATCTTATTAGATGCCAAGGAAATGTTTGCTTATTTAATTCTGTTTCCTTTCAGGATAAAAGGAAGCAGTTTATGTGCAAAAGATAAAACATACAACATTTCATTCAAATAAAACACACTAACTTCAAACAGCCATGTAAAACAATCCAGCAGGAGCGTTTCCTATAAAATTATTTTAAACAAATGTAAGAGAAAACCATTTAAAAACAGCAGCAATGGAAACTGTTAGAAATTCAGGCCCATTTAAAAGGCAGCACTGATGGAACCAAACGTAAGTCCTTTGAGAGAGATTTCCGGGGGGGGACACCACAAAAAAGCCCCATCTCTAGTACCTGCCAGTTACATTGATCTTGAACATGGGTCCATTAACAGGGTCTCTGAGCTGATCTTAAAATCCCAGTAGGTTCATATGGGTGCTTCAAATATTTTATTTGCCTAGGCTTTTAAATTCTTGTTGTGATTGTTTTCAGTGCTGTTTTGTAGCGTTGCTGTCACTGAATTTTTATTATTTACTGTAAACTCCCCTGGAAATTGTGAGTGGGAAGCGTGATATATTTATTTTTAAAATAAATGCGTTAATTAACGTGAGAAGTGGGGGTAACTCTCAACCCACCTCCAGCAGAGCATTGTCATCCCATCAGTCCTCTAAACATCTCTCCTTGATGCCCTAAGGATGACAAAGAGAAAGGCATAGGTTTGCAAAGAGATTAGGCATTTTCTGAGCTCAGCTCTTGCAACAAAGAACAGACAACTGTGGGAGGAAGAGGGCTCACAACCGTTAAGCAACATATTTGGGAAACCTCTTAGGTGTCCTCCTACTCTGTTCATTCCCTGCGAAACATTAAGCCCCTCCTCAAAATTATACCAGAAAATGGAGGAATACCAGTATTTACATTTCACAAACCTACATACCTATGAGCTATTCTACCTGCAAAGCTGAGTCAAAGAGCACCTATTTTGTATGCAGAATGAGCCGGAGCTCAACAGTGGAGCATTTGCCTTGCATGCAGAAGGTGCTGGGTTCAATTCCCAGTGTCTCCAGTTAGGACCAAGAGAGATCTCTGTCTGAAATTCTGGAGACCTACAGCCAGTCAGAGTAGACTAGGGACAGACAATGTGCTCTCCAGATATTGGACTACAGCTCCCATCAACCCTGACGGTTGGCCATGCCCTCCAGGACTGGGGAGTTGTATTCTAACAACATCTGGAGGGCACAATGTTGGCTACCCAGGTGTAGACAATACTGAACTAGATGGACCAACGGTCCGATCTGCTATAAGGCAGCTTCTTACATTCCTCTGTCCCAGGATCAATCCCTGGCACCTCCAGTCAAAAAGACCAGGTAGGTAGGAAGCAGTAGAGGCTGGCCTATGAGGGAAAATGGGGCAGTGCCCCACCAAACTCAGTCTGCTGTCAGCTGGTCCCACCTCTTTCCTGTGTTACTGACCGACCAGTCAGGGTGGCTCTGCTTGTGATTGGCTTTGCTTCCACCTGCTGTTTGTCTCCTTATCTGCTGTTCTACCAGTCCCAGTGGCCATCAGCCACCACTGGTAGGAAGTCATAAGACCTCTGCCCTGAGAACTGGCGCCAGTCATACTGGGCTCAGTAGGCAAACAATCTGGCCTGGTATGAGGCGCTTCCTATGTTCCTACTCCACCCTCCTTTCCAAAGAGAAAATGGGTTCTGAGTCTTCCAGACTGAGAACTAAGAGACAGCAATGCCACAGAGCCCATCTTAGCTGAAGAATCGCGAGGAGGCAGGTTGCTTTGCCACCTCCCCATCCCTTTGTGTCTGCATGAGAGAAACACAGATTAATATAGTGCAGCTGTTCTCAGCATGGAGATGCAGAGAAAAGCAACACCTTGTTGATTTTTAACCTGGTAAAGGCACAGAACCCTTTTTAAGGTAACACGATGGAGGCTGTGTTTGTTTAAAACGGGTGGGAAACCTTTTCCAGCTCAAGGGCCGCGCTTCCTTCTGGACAACCTTCCGAAGGCTACATGCCAGTGGGAGGCGGAGCCAGAGGCAAAAGTGGGCGGAGCAACAAATGTAAATTTTGTTTACCTTTGTACAGGAGGCAAGTTTCTACAGCACTCACACACCCCTATCCATCCTCCATTCAGGCAAGCAAGAGGCATGATCAGAGTTCATAAACATATTCCAGCCAGGTAAAAACACTCAGAGAGGGTGCAAAGCTGGAGAGGGAGCCTGGACTGGCTTGGGGAGAGTCCTCAGGGCCAGAGAGAGGGTCTTGGAGGGCCACAGTTGGTCCCCAGGCCTGAGGTTTGCCCACCCCTAATCTGAAATGAAAGGGCTGTCATGCTGTCAAACCCTTCCTGTTTTTTTACAATGCCAAAAAGTGGGGGACTTCTGCTACCCCACTGGCCTGACATGACTACTCACTCACCTTTAGCCTGTTTCCCCATCAAGCCATAGAACTGGTGGAGTTTCCCCCTCTTTGCCAAGTCAGCAAAGCCTTGGAAGGCTCTCCTCTGTGCAGCTTCATCCTAGAAAAGCCAAAAGGTTTGAGTGGTGGGTGGCTTGAAAGGCGCTAAAAAGGTAAGCAAGAACCTCTGTAGGGAAATTTTGCCAGGAACGAGGCCCAGATTCCACTCTTGGGCTGTGAACACACTAGCCACCCACAGCAAAGGGTTCCATTGGCCACACCTGGAGGAGGAATGGGTTGATCTGCCAATCAGTGAAATCTTTTTGAAGCTGAATTTTCAAAAAGTACTCAAGCTGATCCCACCAGGTTTTGCAGTGAAACGGTGTGGGGTTTGACTAGCATTGTGTGCCCCCATTTTCAGAAGACGCACTGGAACCGGCAGAAAAGTGAGTGTGTTTCTACTCTCATTGGCTGTGATGGTTTCAGAGAGGGCTCTTGGAATCTGCACAGCATATGCAGGTAGTGGATGTTCGTGTTTGCAAGAAGCAAGTTGCTAGCTTGCTCTCATGGCACAAAAGTGCAATGATGCTGATAGAAGAAAATGCAGTATGTGTGGCAGCTGATCTCTGTAGGTAGAGCTGTTTAGCACAGACATCTAGCAATTTTGGTAATACAGGCAGGATCTCCAGGGTTGTCCCATTCGTGTTACCAAGTGGAAGCCTGCATTTACTTGGTAGTATTTATCCATGGGTGTACTAGTGTGCACACAGCCTTGTACTGATCCTACAGCTGTCTAGACCAGGACAAGTGTGCATCTGAGAGAGGAGAGTACAGAAACAGGTCCCCATAGGATAGGGATAGAGCTCCCATCATTCCTGACTATTGGCAATGCTGGCTGGAGCTGATGGGAGTCAGAGTCCAAGAACATCTGGAGAACACAGGACCGCACATTCCAATTCCCTGACTTAGAAGGATTCACTGTCTTTTGTGCAAAAGAGCCTGCTGCACAGAGGGGGGGAAAAGATTTGTGTTTACCAATGAGGGACTGTATGCAGAACCTCATACCTGTCTTGCAACTTCAGTTTTTGTGCCAGGCACTGTTTAACTACAGGCACAGGAATGCACTGATTTCATGGTTGTCTCTGGATCAAAGGCAAAGTATGTAAGCTTTTGAGCAGCATAACTTACATTTTTTGTTTAATTCTAAAGTGTGCCTTCTTCTGTACCAACAAAAACAGTTTTAAGATGAGCTATCAGTTTACCTTGTTTGTATTTTTCAAGGTTGCGCAGCATAAGATGATTTCCTATATGACTTATACAGGAGTGTCATTTGCACACCACAGCCAATGTGAAAATCCACTATTGATTTCTTTCAAACAGTCATATCCCACTCTTCAATCAGAGGACTTTCACTTCAGCTTACAATTTAAAAACATAGATAAAGCCATCAATTAGTTCAAAACAAATGCACATCTGTCTATTTTGTCATGACTGGCTAGCAGTGGGTTGGGTTCCCACTGTGCATAGCATGTGATTTATAGTATGCATACTTCCCCCCCCCCTCAGGCCACATGGAAGTAATTGTTTAAAAGTTTGGTAAGCCATCTTGCCAACTATTCACCAAAACAGTGGGTCATAAATATCTAAAATAGTTAATGTGATTTTGTATTTCATGTTTATATGTTAACAGATGTAGAACTCCTATTTTGTGGTCTGTTGATTGGCTCAATGATGTATATAAAATGAACTAAATAAATAAAATGCAGAAAACAATCATCCAGTGGGAGGGGGTAGCCCTGATTTTCTGGATCCCACAAAGCGAAAATTGAACCTACCAATACCAAAGTTTATAACAAAAGAGACCAGTGAAACTCACCATCACTTTCATTCCTTCTCTCAGTCTTTGTAACCATTAACCCTCACAGTTAAGGCTGCAATCCTAACCGCACTTTCTTGAGAGTAAGCCCCACTGAATTCAAGAGGACTTACTTCTGAATAGACATGCTTAGGACTGGACTCTTTTTGCATACCTTCTGTCTCAAAGTCAAGGAGTAACCCAAGGTCATGTCTTCCGACGCTGGCACAACTGCTGCTTCTCCGTCAAGATGGAATAACTGCAAAGACAAGAAGTTCAGTGTCAAGAGAAGTTTAAAAATGCCCGTCATTTCTTGGCAAGGTCCTCTTCTTTGAAGCTGTCTTTTGCCAGTAGTTAAAAGAGCAGGAGAGTTTTAAAAAGGTATCGGTGAGAATTGAAGAGGTATTTCTCATCTTACAGTCACAGAGCTCAAATGCTATACGTGCATCAATTTATGTCTTCTCTTTCTTTTGCTCCACCCAGTCTTGTCAGTGTTCCAACTATCACCAAATCTGAGCCATCTCTTCTTTGCATCTTTTATTTACCCTTTCCAGACCATCCAGACCACCATTGCCCCTGTGGACTGAAATCAAGCTCTGATAAGGATTCATCCCACCCCACCCTAACAAGAGCAAGGGAGCTCCTTATTTGAGCCAGGGAAACTATTTAGCTCCAGACCCTCCTTGGAGAACCATTACTGCAGCGCTTACACATTGTCCTCAGACCAAGAAAGAGTTCTGTGTACCACAAAAGTTTGCATCTTGATCCAATGATCCTGAGCACATGAAGGTGCCCTATACTGCACCAGAAGTGGTTCCAGGTGGCAGGATTCAGCCCTGGCATCTACAAAGTCACCATGAAGAATGTTTCCAAAACGATGCAGAGTGTCTTTCCCTCTTGATCAGCCCATCACAATCACCACAAATGCAACTCAGGAACACGCAGGATGACTGTGTACCATTAGACCAGGGTTGGGCAACCTGCAAATCTTAGACTAGTTTCATGCAGCTCTTGGACTACTTTCAAAAGCACTCTGCAAGCTGTCAGTCAGACTTCTGGCAAGAGCATTCTGTCCCTCCCCACAGCCTCTTTGGCAGGAAAGAAAAGGGAAAGAAAGAGAGAGAAGGGGTGGCAGTGTAGGTGAGAGAGAGAGAGAGATAACTGAAAAGGGGGGAAGGGGGGACCTGGCCACTTCTGGTTCTGGCCCTGTGCAACACAAGCATGCAGCCCCCGGCATATTATCCCTAAGAGATTGCAGTCTTTGACAGACCAAAGATTGCCCATCCCTGTATTAAACAGACAGTCTCCATTGACAACTATACTGTGATTGGTTACACAGATCTTAGCTGAAGGAAGATTCTGTGTAACTTAAAAGCCTTCATACCACATTGCAAACCTCTTTTGATTTGTCAATAGCTTAATTTGAAGTGGCCTTATGTTCTCAGATGATTGGTCCATCTAGCTCAGGATTGTATACTCTGACAAGTAGCAGCCCTCAAAGGTCCCCAACAAGCAGAGGTTTCTCTCAGCCTGATCTTCCCAGCTGGAGATGCCAAGGATCGAATCTGGAGCCTTCTGATGCAAAACATGCATCTGCCAATGAGCTATGGCACCTTGACATGCAGTGGTGGCTGGTGCCCACTGGGACTGGTGAGGCAGAAGGCAGAGAGGCCGATGGTAGGTGGTGCCAACTACTTCTAGTTTTGTCCCCATCCTCCTTCCTGCTGAGCTGTACAAGGGCCAAAGTAAGGAGGAGGAATCTGACAGCCAGGGCCATCCCCTGGGCTGTAAGGGAGAAGGCAGGCAAGTGGGAACCGGCTGAAAGCAGACAGGGAGGTTGATAAGGCAATGCCCCATTTGCCCCAATCGGGTGTAGTGGTCCGGGATCTCAGGAGGTTTTAGACCCCTTACTTTAGCAGGGTCTCTATGTCTCCAGCATCCTACAAGCCAATCAGCATGAAAGGGGAGTGTGTTAGCCACTGAAAAGAGTCTTCTAACATGCTTCTGAGAAGACTCTTTGTCAGTAACTAACACTCCTCTCTTTCATGCCGATTGGCTCTTAGGGACTTCTGTTGTTGCGGAGAAGGAATGAACAAGGATCACATTCTCAACCCAGCAGCAAGAAAGGGAGGAGGGAGTGTGGTTGTGACTATCATGAAGGGACCTTGCACTTCTGAACCTGCCATTATATTACAGGCCCCAATGGACCAGCCTCCACTATCAACATGCCTAACAAAGGAATCTTGTTTTATTAATCCTTAGAATTGTATTGCCTTGGACCAACACAGGGATTTCAGAGTTTAATGGGGGGGGGTATTCAGCCACTTTGCATCTCTTTTTAGAAATTAAGTCATGGCTTCTGTGTTGATCAAGCATCACATCTTTGGAATGCACTACAAATGGGGCCATTTTTCAAGTCAAGAGCATTGCTTCCTCCCACCACTTAACTGGTGCGTTTCTACTCCCCCCCCCCTGGTTTTGCTCTGTTTGGGATGCTGCTTTTGAGAGATCCTTGTATGGAGTTTGCAGGGCAGAACATCCTGGTTCCACTTCAGAAAACAGGAGGGAAGCCAGGAAGGCAAATGAGGAAGAAGCTGACCTGGGCAGCTTCAAGTAGCACGAGTGTGAGACCCAATTCTATGCTCTGGGTATTGTCCCCTTCATAGAGATGGGCAAACCCGTCAATGTCTCTCTTTTCTGTTCTTAAGCTCAGTTCACAGTTCTGCATCAGTTTGTGATTTTTTATATGCATTTTTGTACACATTACTTGGCTGGAAAACTGCACTGCAAGATTTGGAGAAGTGTGCATTTCAGAGGATTGCTGTGTTTCCATTTGTGTCTCTTTTCAGGAAGTGCAAAAGGTAGGTTCACCTTTAAATGCAAACTGATGTGATGGGGTGGGCCCAAATGATATCATGGGGAGGGCCCGAGTGATGGCATTAAGCATGATACATTAAGCATCAACCACAGTTGCTTAGAGCATACAAAAGATGGAGGCTGGGTTGTTTCTTGCCCAGTAGTGGTAAAAGAGAATTCACATATTGGGAAGTGTGACTGCAATTGTTGTTCCCAAGCTGCTGTCTGTGAAGGTAGACCAAACCATGTGTGTTTTCTCCCTGTCAATTATTACTCACTAGAATTGTGTTGGCTGTCAAAATTAGTTTATGGCAGCCCACAGAGTAGACAGAAAAGGGTAGAGAATCGTCTTACTCCTACTCATTTCTCAGATCTCTTTATGAAGTGAAGAGTCAAATCTGTAAAGAAGTTTGGAGCAGCCATGTTGAAAGGTAGGGGCAAGGGCATTCCAAGCAGGGGGTTGCCAAACCTGCTTGGATATGGACATATTTGCAGAGGATCCCTACTCAAGCTTTACCAACAGCACAATCCAAATCATATCCACTCAGAAGTAAGCCCTATTGAGTTCTATGGGGCTTGGTAAGTGTGTTTAGAATTGCAGCGTTCACAGGCATCCATCTTTACTCCTGAGTGCTCCTATCTAAATCTCCACAACAGTAGACTCCTTCCTACAGTGGCCTTCTGGTGAATGGGCTGGCCTGAGGGCATTTAAACTCTTCTTGCAAGAAGCAAATAGGCTAGATTAAATGTTCCCTACCCAGGCTCTATTTTAGCTAAGATTTCTATCTTAATTTCCAATCAGAGAAATGTTTTTGTTTGAATTGTATGCTCCAAGCAACTGTGGTTGATGCTTAAGGTATCATGCTTAATGATATCACTAAGGCCTGCCCCTGTGACATCACTTGGGCCCACCCCTATGACATCATTGTGGCCCACCCCATGACATCAGTACGACCTGCCTCCATGACATCACTAGGGCCTGCCCCTGAAATCTCAGGGTTTGGGATACTTCTGACCTGGCAACCCTACATGTCTACTCAAAAGTAAGTCCTATTGAATTCAGTGGGGTTTACTGCAGGCATGCGGGATTAGCACTGCAGCTTTACTCCCAGAAAAGCGAGTATTGCATTAAAGCTTCATATTGGGAAGGTTTTCAAAAAACTGCCTTCTTTAACAGCCCAGGAAAATTTAAATTTGTTTGACTCCTGCACACAAGGGAGAAAAAAACTGAAAGCTATATACTTACTCAATTTATGAGACTTTCAAACAAGTAGGAAAAAACAATCATTTTCTGGCATTGCAATGGGGTCTAGGCATTGCCTGGAGGTCAGCAAATCACAACCCTGACTTCACTTATTGGCTACAAAACTGAAAGGGCGGTGTTAGAGCAGCCTGCTACAAGCTGATTTAACAGAAGTTGCAAGTGGGGACGGCAGCTGACATTTTGGTGTATATCTCATGAACCAGACCACCTAGAAACATTTTTTTAATTAAAGCTGAGAGTCCAGAGATTAAGGTGAATCACCTGGAGAGGACCCCCAAAATCCGGAGTCTCCAGGCAAAAACCAGAGACCTGGCAACCCTACTACCCCTTGAAGAGTGGTTGCAGTTTAGGGTCATTCTCTTTAGTCCTAAGAAAAAGCATAACTCAGAGTTAATGCCCATCCACAAGCAGTGAATGCTGAAGGGAGTGCTTAGGCTCAGAAAACGGCAAAGCAAGTTTTTGGATTTACTTAGGCCTAGAGTTTGTTTACTCTCTGTTTTAGAAACTTTCCGGTGCATTTTTATTTATTTATAATAGTATTTCTCTACCACCCACTCACATAAAATATCAAGGCAATGCACAAGATAAAATAATAATAATCCAAAAATAACCAGAAAAATGAGTAGCTCATCTAAAATAGAAAAATTAATTAAACAATAGGCCTGTTGGCATTTTTAAAAAGACTTAAAGAGACCTCTGAAGGTTGACAGAGAAGACGCCGACCACATTTCTGCTGGAAGAGCATTCCACGTCACAGGACCAGTGACACTAAATGGACAACTTCTAGTTGAGGTTAGTCAGACTTCTGAAAGACACCGTCCTTCTAATACGGGACACAATTTAGAATAACAGGGCCCAGAGATTAACAAACCAGCACCAAGGAAAGAAATCAGAATAACCAGGGATAGGAAAGGCTTGTTTGCACATGGCCTAGGTCAGGGGTGGTGGGAAACCTCCAGGTTGGGGACCTAATGCAGTCCTCTGGCCCTTGGGATTCTTCCCCAAGCCACGCCCCTTCTCTAAACCACGCCCCTCACTGGACCTGCTCTGCATCCTCCTCAGGTGGTGTTTCCTGTTTTGAATGTGTCCTTGAACTATGATAATGCCTCTGGCTTGCCCGGGTGGAGGAATGTGAGATGGGGTGTGTGGAAACCTCTGGTTTTTGTATGGTTGGAACATCACCTACTGTAACCAAGGGAAGTGTTTCATCTGTTGCTCCACCTACTTTGTGCCTCTGGCCTTGCCCACCACTGGTGGCCCCCGGAGGAAAGGCAACCATGTTTATCCTCCGTCAGAGCAGATGCAAAGGAGGCTGAACAGAATGAAAAACAGCTCTTAAGAGGAGAGGTTGAAAGAACTGGATATGTTTTGGTCTGGAGAACAGAAGAGAAGAGAAGGCTGAGGGAAACATGATAACACTCTTCAAATACCCTCAAGGCTGTCACACAGAAGAGGGCAGAAGAACGGCCTTGTTCTCTGCTGCCCCAGAGGGACCTAATGGGCTCAAGGTAAAGGTGGGTAAATCTTGGCTGAACATTAAGAGAAACTCCTTCAGGGAAAGTGCAGTTCAGCAATGGAACCAATTACTTTGAGGGGGGGTTGAGCTCTGCCCTGCTGAAGCTCTTGGGGATGATCTAGCTCTGGATTTGTCCACTGAGCAAGGGGATGGATTACATGGTGTACGCCCCCTCCAAATCTGTGAGCACTTGCAGACAGCCTGTTTACTGAGCAACCATCCTGGCTGGTTTGCAGGTGTTCTGCTCTGTGGTGAGGTTCAGGCTGGACACAAGGAAAGGGGGGGACAAGGTTCAAGCTAGACACAATGCAGGGCTCAGGCTTGATCCAGGGCTGGGAAACACAGAGGTCTGAAGCTGCTCCAGCAAAGAGCAAGCTGAAACTGAGCCCTTTTATAGCAATAGCCCCAGGTGGCACCTCATTGTTAGGACCTTCTGTGCTGCAAGATGCTGTTCTACTGATGGAGCCTGCCATCTCTAGTAACCTTCTATTGTGACGCAGCAGGGATGGCTCAGGGCTTCCAGGGACTTTATGGTAGAGTCCTTGGAATTGTAGGATGGCAGCACCCCATCCTTGGGTGAGGGTGTGTGTGGCCCCACTGGTTCAGTTGGTGGCAGCACTTCTGATCACTGATGAAGAGCAATCCAAGTCCTGGTTCTTGACAGAAGAAAGTTTGGACAATGTCAGCTACAATGTATTTATTGAGCATTCACTCTGAATTGTTTGCAGGGAGGCTAGATGATGTTACATCAAAGCAATGTTATCCCACATTTTCCAGTGCATTTTCCCATCAGTTTCCTAATTGCAAAAAGTCCCATCTTTTGGGAAAGCAGGGTTGTTGTGCAAAACTTCCCAATCAATTGTTTTTGTGCAACATGAATTTGCAGGCATGTGATTGAATCCCATCTGAAATTAGTGATAGTCTGGAAGCTCTCAGGGCGTCTGCTTGGCAGGCATTGCCTTTGTTGCCCTTGAGGAATTGCTGGGAGGGTCATCGAAGGTAGGCATTGGAGCATGGACTTTATTTAATTGACTTGCATTATGCCAGTGTGTAGTTGAGTCCCACCCAAAAATAGTGACCGTCTGGAACTGTCCCTTGCTCTTCTGCTGTAAGCGACATGTGGAATTGCAACCGGCCTTTTGGAGTTCATGTGGTGTCATGCTTTTGTTGTGTGTACATCACAGTGATCACACTGTGTTCAGTTCCATGGTGGGCAGATGACAACATAACTGTGTGGGTTAGGAATGTACAGTTTACTGGAGCCATTTTTTAAAAATGACCTTTTAAAAAACTGCTCATTTTTCAACATTTCAGCTACAGTATTGCATTTTTTAACATATTCTGCTGTTATATCTATGTTTTTAAAAAGCAGAATAAAATGTAAATGTAAAAAGCACAATAAAATAAAATTAGGATACTGCAAATTGCTCCTCTCACTAAACTTCTTTTAGCAAAAAACAGAAAGGCTTGAGGAGACATACTCACACATCTCCAACATCACAAATAGTTTTGCCCTAGGCAGAGCAACTTAGCGCATGGCAACCAGCTACCTTTGGGATTGGTGGTGCCATCAGGGTAGGATTTTAAGGCAGATGTCCAGGTTCCCCCTGAACAGGAGAGCCCCAAAATGCAGACAGGCTGGCTTATTACATTTTGAAATAAGTGGAGCAACACACATTGCCATCTAAAGAGGAGGAACACATCCAGGCTCTAAAATTACTTTACTGCACTGTTTAGGATCACAGGAGTTGAAGCAGCAGCAGCAGGTGGCAGGCAATCACCACCAAATCACATAGTGTAGCCTTCCCCAACTTGGCGCCCTCCAGATGTTTTGGACCACTACACCCATCAGCCCCAGCCTTCAAAATACAAATTTAGACATTACTGTAATTTAAATAGAAATAAATCTCGCTATTGCGGAAGAAGACTGTGCCCAGGTATCATGTGTGCCTGCTCAGTCTGCTGTCCAGGTGCTGCTAACTGGTGATAGGCAACTTCAAGGCCCCTGATGCTCTCCCTTCCTAGGGTGCTTTGTATTTGAACCAGATTTGGCCAGGACAGCCCTTCAAATAGAGGCCTGCCAATGTAAAGTAGATCATATGGCCACTCTATATTCCTCCAGAACAACACACTGCAAATAGCTAAGGAGCTGTTAGAAGCGACTGATCACATAGAAAGCCAATGGGATACTCCCTTTTTTAAAAAATGAGCTTTTTGCCTGTTTGGAATCTCTCATTAGGAACATTAAACCATGCTATGAGCTCAAGTAACGTTATGGTCTCACCTTTGACAATATATGACTACCCCACATGTGCATGTGTAAATTTGAGGGAAGGACCAAAGCAATAGCCACAGAAGCTCTTGGTTTGGTCCTATATTTGGGGAAGGTTATTTTTTGTAAGTCTTTGGAGGAATAGAAACTGTTATCCCGAGGGATCATCATGTGTTTTGTTACTTTTTAAATGTCAGTGCATTTTTAAAAGACATTTCCTGCTTATAACCCAGACCTATGGCTTTGCTCAAAATCAACAGTGCATCGATCTGTTTACACTGTTGCAGCTAAATTAGGCACATTCAAACCAGTTTGTTAGGATGCATCTCTGAAAATGCTATGTCATAATGAGAGATCTGGCTGTTAAATAAAAGCCTTTGGCAATGCCACCATCTAGCGTTGGCTAAGTGCATTGCATCATGACAACTCAAAACTTTAAGCGGATCTTGGGTTGCCTCCAGACTGCAGGAGAGATTCAATTGCATACTGGCAATTTAGGCTTCTGCAATTAAAGTGCCTTAAAGTCTTTTGTTGCTCTGGCACCACCCAGCCATGATGCTCACAGAATGATCTTGGGCCACTCACTGTCTCTCAGCCTAACCTACCTCACAGGGTTGTTGTGAGGATAAAATGGGGAGGAGGAGAGCCACCTTGAGTCCACCTTGAGCTCCTTGAAAGAAAGATGGGATAGAAAAGTAATTTAAAAAATACAATCTGCTTTCCACCTTGAGAAGCTAATCCAATGATCTCTACAAAACTCTTCCTGTATTCCAGTTCAATATTTTATTTTATTTATTTTTATAAACAGCAGGCTCAGGGGGTTCTTACACCATCCATGCCCAACTTTTTCTCCTCCTCCCATCCTGTTTCTATTTTATTTTTTATTATGATTTATTGATGTATATACTGCTTTCATGCCAAAATGGCTTCTAAGCAGTTTACAAGTATAAAATCAATGATAAAATCCATTCACAATTAAAATGCACAATAAAGCAATTCCATCAAAGCACTGGAAACATCCAGAACTTTAAAATGCAATAAAACAAGCCAGTTAAAAACCATAAAAATTAAAACAGTTTAAAAAAACAATTAAAACAATTAGGTCCCAAGTTCAAGTTCAGAGGGATGCTTATGATTAGTTATTTATTAAGTTATATACCACTTACATGTTTCGTTTAGCATCCTGCCTGATGCAGAGTTCTGGAGGACTTGAAACCTTGCCCATTATTTGGTGACACTGTAGAGCTGATTTTAATAAAAGTATTGCTCTACTATGGATTTCTGTCCCCATCCACAATGCACGAAAATGGCTGTCTATGCTTTCTGCATGTAAAGAATCCCCCAGACCTGTGAATTGGCCATTGCTCTGCAGTGGCGTCACTAGGGTTGGTGTCACCCGGTGCGGTAACTCATGGTGTCACCCCCATGGACCTCCTCCCGTACCAGACCATACAGAATCCTTAGTAATGTTTTTTGTACTAACGTTACTCGTAAATCGTAATTCCCGTATATCACTGAATGTAATGGCAATAGTAGTGACATAAACAACTAGCAAAATTAGAATTACACCTTTAAATTACAATATCATACGCACAGCTCAAATTCTTGCTCTTATTACTAATGGGAGTTAATTATCTTGCATATGCCCATAGTAAATTTTCAGATACTTTCAGACCCTCAGCAATTTTCAAGTGGTCTATGTAGAAGAAAGGTTTGGGAACCCCTGGAATAAGACACCTGCTTATGTCCCTATGCTGCTCTCTCCCCTCATTTAGGTGCCTGGGATGCATGCATGTGGACACACCTCCTTACAATTATGGAAAGTGATTCTTAATAATAAGTCTCCAGACACAAAGTTACATAGGTATTTATCAGTTGTTTAGTAGAAAATTCAGAGCTGCAGGGTCCCTTCATGATAGTTACAGCCACGTACACCCTTTTTTGCTCCTGGATTAAGAATGAGATCTTTGTTAATGCATTCTCTCACAACAACAAACATCTCTAGGAGCCAATCAGCATGAAAGTGGAGAGCGTTAGCAACTGAAAAGAGTCTTCTCAGTGGCTGACTCACCTCCTTTCACTCTGCTTGGCTCCAATCTGCAGAAAAGGCAAGGAAGCCTATTAGAAGACTCTTCTCAGTGACTAACACACTCCCTTTTCATGCTGACTGTAGGATGCTTGGAGACATAGGGACCCTGCTCCCAAAAAAGCAGAGGGACTAAGATCCCCTGGGCGACTACCCTCCTGGTGCTTATGGACATGACCGTAATATATTTTGTGACATGCAAGTTCGATATTATTTATTGTGTTTAGGATTACACTGATGGCATTCCCAAATATGTGCTTTCACACAGACTTTGGTTTTCCATAACACAATGTTTGTCCAAGCCTCCACACTTGGGGGGGCACTACTTGCACACCCCTTCCATAAGCACATCAAAGTTGGATACACACCTGAACCAAGACCCAGACAAAAGGGCACTCAAAACAAAAAGGTAATTACAGTGGCTGAGTAGATCTTGTACAGTGGTTATACTGACTGGGCAGCCACTGTCCTTCACATTTTACAAAATACTTTTTCCTATACAAAGATTAAATTTCTGTGTATGAAAAAGTAATATATGAAGTGGTCTCAATAGTGAGAAAAGTAAACAAGTGAATGGTGATCCAAATGTTTTTCATTCTCACATTGTGAAGCTAGCTGCCAGATGATGTATCACCTTCCCTACGCATGTAGCATAGACTGAAAAAACAGCACCCAAGCCACCATTCAATACGTGCACGTGTTCTTTCCAACATGAATCTACAGGTCTCAAAAAGTAATGTGTGACAAAGTCCTCAAACACCTTATAACATGCCTCAAACATGGTCTCTTGTTCTTCCAGCATGCCTTCACACCATCACTTTGCCAAAACATAAGGATAGGTAAATTGCTTTTAGGGAGGTTCACAATTATGATTTCCTATTTATTTAATCTAAAATATTTAAAATACATAAAACAGCCAGGGGAAGATATTGGAGAAATATAAAATAAATACAAATAAAAAAGGGGGGGAGGTGAAGAGACCTTAAATGTGCTACTCACCATCTCTCAGCCTATCCTTCCCTCAGGATGAAAACAACGGAGAACCATGACCACCCCCAGAAAGAAGGGCACACTTAAAATGTAGAGGAAAAAATAATCTACAACCATAGTGTGAAATCAAATACTTATTGGGACACAGTATGAAGAAATATTTATATAAACATGACTCTCAAATATGTTTATGAATTACACAATCTGTAAATATATTTATAGCGCAATCCGATGCTTGTTTACTCAGAAGCAAGTCCCAATGTATTCAATGGGGCTTACTCAAACTGGGAAGTGTGCAGAGAACTACAGCCTCAAGTGATAAGGAACTTGTTCTTTCAACTTGTTCTTTTAAGTTGAGACCTTATCCCAGTCTGAGTCTGTGTTGGAATTGCTTTTTAATATGTTTTTAAGCCTTTTCTTATTTTTTTTAAAAAAATTTAAGCTTTTAAAAAATATTGTCAAAGATGTTTTAATATATTTTAAAGTCTGTTTTTATGATGTTTTAAAGTGCTTTCAATGGCTTTGTTTGCCGCCCTGGGCTCCTACTGGGAGGAAGGGTGGGATATAAATCAAATAATAAATAAATAAACTTCATTCACCCAACCCAAAATTCAGAATCATGCCACTTTAGGCTGTTTTCCAACTGTTTATTCTTGATTTATGGTTATTGGATTTTAAATGGCTTTATTTCTTGTTGTGAGCTGCCTTGGTTTCCAACCCTACCTCACAGGGTTGTTGGAAAGACTACACACACACACACACTGCAGATGTATAAATGCATACAGACCATATAATAGTTTATTGTCAAACCAGTTGGTCATTGCAGAAAAATCAGTATTAGTTTTTAAAAAATCAGTATTAGTTTCCTACAGAATAAAAACTGTAATACCTAAGTAAGCCCTGCCTACTTGCTTTAAAATAGGACTGGAGGAGGGGGGGGCAGAAAGACAACACAAACACAATTCTTTTTTACATTCACTCCAAAGTCCCATTGATTTTCAGCACATTCATAACCATGTCTACTCAAAAGTAAATCCTATTGAATTCAATGGGATTTACTCTGGACATATGGGATTAGCAATGCTTTTACCCCCACAAAAGCAAGTATTGGGAAGGTTTTGAAAACACTGCCCAGGATCTGACTCCTACACACAAGAGGGGAAAAAACTGAAAAGTATATACTTACCCAATTTATGAGATTTTCAGATAAATGGGGGGGGGAAACCACAATTTTCTGGCCTTGCAATGAGGTTTACTAGACACTGCCACAGGTCAAACAAACACTTCACTGATTGGCTGCAATCCTCAATGGGCGGGGTTAAAGCTACGAAGTGCTATACAGTAGTTTTAAAAAAAATTTAATGGGAGCGGCTGACGTTTTTATGTATATCGCGAGAACTGGACCACCTAGAAACTTAATTTTTTTTTTAATTAAAGCTGAGAGTCACCCCCCTCTGATGGTGTCACCTGGTGCGGTCTGCACCCCCCACACCCCCCTAGTGACGCCACTGTTGCTCTGTGTGTGTGCATGCATGCCTGCAACATAACAACAGAGAATCCTTGTTTCCTCTTTCTCCACATGTTAGGTGCTACTTTTGCCTAGGGCCCTGCAAAATCTAGAGAGACTACTGGTTGCCTGCACCAAAAAAATTGATACAATTGATTTCTTTTCTCTTCTTTTTTTTTAAATCAGATCAACGAAAGCTGATCTCTCTTACTCACTCTCTTGCACGTAAAGATTTCTTCTAGACTGCACTTCTGTCCAGGGGACACGTCTTCATACCTCAAGACTGTTGTAAACAGAGATTGCTAATGGATGGAGGAATAAAAAGCTAAACTCTCCCCTCTCCTGAAGAACAGCACTGTATAATTACCTCAATGTTTGTGTCTCGGAGATCCCGTCTCTCCTCATGATTTCCATGGTCAGAGCCTGGCTTATTCATGTTGGGTCTGATCAGTTTACAGGCTTTGTGGCCAAGCAGAAAAACCAGCTTTCAATCCTCTCCGATCACTTGCATCATGCTGGCACTTCTCCATTCGGACTCTACCCTCCCGATTGGAAGTTGCCTTGTCAGAAAAGATGGCACCTTCTCAAGGTTTGGGGTCCTGAGTTGGATGGTTGTGTGTCCTACTTTACAGAAGACAGTCCTCCTATTTGAAGGGTTGTCGGAGGATAGTCCTCTATTTGAAGATGTCCTCTGTTTCGGGGGGAGGGGGCTCAGGGCCTCTAGAAATCTACCTGCCCTTTGGAACTCTCCCCAGGCCACACCCACTCTCCCCAGGCCACACCCACTCTATCGCAAGCCAGACCCCTCACTGGCCCTGGGGACACTCTACTTGAGTGTTTTTGCCTGGCTGGAATGTGCCCTTGAATTCTAAGAATGCCTCTTGCTTATCTGGATGGAGGATAGAGATGGGTATGGGGGTTAGTGTAGAAACGAGCCTATTGAACAAGTGTTAAGATTTGACTCTATTGCTCCGCCCACTTTTGCCTCTGGCTCCCCCCCCACCCGCCACTGACATGCGGCCCTCGAAAGCTTGCCCAGAAGGGAACAAGCGGCTCTCCAACTGGAAAAGTTCCCTCACTTCTGCTCCCTTTGAAGGGCTGTCTGGTTCAAGTCCAGTTTAAAGATAAAGAATTCTAAGAAGCGAGAGCGGCAGCTGCCTTGAAGTTGCCCATTGACAGCGCCTGCACAGTGGACTGAGCAGACAGTGGACTGTATCTCTGTTTCAAGTTGTTCTTTCAAGATGTGCATCTATGCCTCTAAATTAGCACATGCAAAAGTTATGCAAATCTCAAGATTTATTTTGCCCTCCCTTTTGGTGCTGTAGTTCTTCTTGGGGGACAATGTGTAAATGTTCCTCCGTAGTCCTCAAGTTGGCAGTATAATGGGGGTCACCAACACGGTGCCCGTGGGTACCCCTGCATCTTTCCTAGTGTCTGCAGTGACCCCTCCCCCCCTAAAATTAGGCTTGAAAGAAACATTCTGTTGTAGCCAATAGATTAGGTTCTGGCGTGTGCTTGGTCGCAGGGTGTGTGTGGTGTCCATGACAGTTTCTCCAGTTTGCCCCTGTGCCCAACTGGTCCAAGAGGTTGGTGACCCCTGCAATATAACTTCCAGTTACTAGATGCTGGGGACAAACAAAAGGAGATGACACCTGGGTGGTCCCTGTCAGAACAGGATGTTGAACTACATGGGCCTTTGCTCTGATCTAGGAAGGGAATTCTTAATGCAGGCAATGCAAAACTCTTAACACAGGAATTCTTATGGAATATATGAATATGCCTCTTACTGAGTAAGGCCATTGCTCAATCTAGCTCAGTACCGTCTGCTCTGACTAGCAGTGGCTCTCCAGGGTTTGAGACAGGGGACATTCCTAGCCCTACCTGGAAATGCTGGACACTGAGCATGGGGCCTTCTGCATGCAAAGTATGTGCTCT
Source organism: Rhineura floridana (assembly GCF_030035675.1). Classification (NCBI taxonomy): domain Eukaryota; kingdom Metazoa; phylum Chordata; class Lepidosauria; order Squamata; family Rhineuridae; genus Rhineura; species Rhineura floridana. The sequence goes on along the minus strand of NC_084490.1, from coordinate 42,562,898 downwards.
ACTACTGAGCTCCTATTGGCTCAGTCCAAGTGCTGCAAAACTACATGACAGAGGAATGTAAGAAGCTGTTTTATATACAGAGTCAGATCATTGGTCCACCTTGGTCAGCATGGTCTTCACACTGACTGGCAATGACTCTCTAGGGTTTCAAGGAGGGGTCTCTCCCAGCCCTACCTGGTGATGCCAAGGATTGAGCCTGGGACCTTCTGCATGCAAGGCAGATGCTCTTCCACTGAGCTACAGTCCTTCCCTTAATATAAGAGAAGTCTTAATGCAGATAATTCAGAATGTTTAGATGGGAATTCTTTTGAGAAAAGGGAAGGGTGAGATCATCACGCAGGCAGGAAAGGTCCAAGCTGCCATTTCTGCCAAGCAATGGCGGCTGGTGGCTCCATGTCATTGAGGCAGTGGAATCCACGCTGGGTTTATTCCAAGCTTTCAAGGAGCTGCCCAAGGACATTCCTTGAAAGTTCAGCCTAAAACCCGGAGCAGATTCAACCACCCCACTGACATGGAGCCACCAGTCACTGCTGCTGGCAAGAGATCTGTTGTGATCTCTCTTGATCACAGGTGGGGTGGGGTGGACCTCTGTCCGTGGCTTTCTCCTTCTCTAATGTCACTCCAGTAGCACAGACAGAATACCAGGATTTGCCTACCACTTTGTACCTGATGAGGATGAAGCAGCAACAGCAACAACAGCAGCAACAGCTTTGTTTTGGAAAACATCTCCTATATATAATTAAATCCACTTTTAGTCTGCTTCCCTGCTCTCCTATTGATGTGTCACAGGGAGAGGGGAAAACAACAACCCCTTATCAGAGTCAGGGATGACAGCATCCAAGGGAAAGGCAAGAGGTGGGAGTGGAAAAGAAAGACGGCAAAAATAGAAGAAGTCATTACCCACAAATATTTCACAGGAAGAGCAGAAAGCTCCCCCCTTCCTTCCACGTCACTGCAGGGATTTGGAAGGGGAGTGGATTGGAAGCAGGGCCGGCCCTACTATTAGGCAGAATGAGACGGCTGCCTCATACGGAAGATGTTGAGGGGCATGGAGTGGACGGAGCCTGTTTGCCATGCAGTCTGCCCTAAGATAGGTGCTGCCCTCATCATCACCAGTGTTGAAATAAGATTTGACTGCCAGTCCAGTTGGCTTCTGTACATGGAATACAGACTTTCAATGAATAGGTTAATTTCTAAGAGTGCTCTCTCCCATACCAATTTGGACCAATACATCAGATGTACACCTGTCAGGTCCCTCCAGAACCTTGCAGAAGTACATCCTGCTGCTATAAGATGATGAATTCTTTACTGTGTAGCTCAGATTCTTCATCTAAAAATAGATTCAGCTAAATAAATAAATATAAATAAAAATAGATTCAGCAAAGCTAACTGTGAGAATGGTATTAGTTGCTGCTTTACAACAGTTCCTATTTCATTAAATATGTTAGTTTAATTTTTTTTTATCTTGGGGCAGTCCCACCAAAGGTGGAGGTATGTACCAACCTCTTGGCAGCCCCTCCAACATCTTGGTGAGGAACCAGGGCTTATGTAAGATAATTTGTGTAGTATAAGACACCACCTGTGTATAAATTTCAGCAATAGCTTCCTGTTCTGCGCTGAGATGGATCAAAACAGGTTTATTCCACATAGCATTTCATACTGTGTTATCCAGTTCCAGGCCAAGTTCGTGATCTCACATTGGTCTCAAACTGTGTATAGAACATGCGTCAGCCTTCAATTGGATTTAGCATTTCTGTGGAAAATCTGAGAAGTAAAAAAATCCCTGCAGAAACAGTAAATACAGATTAAAAAGAAGAAAGAAATGGGGTGGCATTTTGATAAGGATTATGTCATGTGGATGCTGGGAAAAAAACCTTGGATGCATCAGCAGCACTGAGTCCACAATAAACTGCCGTGTAGAACCATCCTGAATCAAGAGGTCCAAGTCAATAAGTGTAGGCTGCAAGCCCTACAATGAAGAACACCTTGAGTGCAAGACCCTTGAGCCCTACACTCTCAAGCAAGGACTCCTACAAGATTGCAACCCTCAAACTTGATTGCACTGAGGGGCGCCTATTCTCACTCCAAGGGTCTCACACTCCAGAGAGCCCATTTCCCCACCACAAGCCATGCACCCAGCGCAAGTGGTGACAGAGTGCTAGTTTCCAAGCCAGAGGGCTGTCCCTTTAAGGATTTTTATTCCTCAGCAAGGGAGTGGAGCGGATCCTGGGAAAGGACAAAGCCATGCAGTCATATTGGGCTTCATATCTTGTTGGATCAAATAGGTAACCTGGAGCTATCCAAAGTCCTGCTGCTTTGGTCTGACCCAATCTACTCCACAGACTGAGAAGTAACCTACCAATGGTTGGGTCACCCTCCCCAAGTACCTTGTGCCTTATTAACTTTGGGTTGTGGTCAGAACACATTAGTATCCATGTTCTTACACCATTCCTTTTAAACTGCTATAATGTGTTGCACGTGGGGCTGCCCTTGAAGACAAATGGGAAACCTCATTCCGTACAAAATACAGCAGCTCGATTACTAACTGGGACTGTGAATATCTAATGCTGGTCACTTCATTTTGGTACCTGAAGCAGAAAATCCCACAAGCGTCTCCCCTCCTCCCTTCCTTGATAGTACAAATAATAAAACATTAAACGACTAACAATTTGCTGCCCTTTCACGGCATCCAACATCAGCTGTTTGAGCTGGCCACCTCACTCTGCCTAATGGTAGGGCGAGCCTGTATTTTTTTTCCAGCATCAGCAGCTTCACGACAGAATGCTTCCTGCCAGCACTCATGAGCAAATAGTTTGGAGGACAGGCCGTAACTCAGTGGTAGAGCATATAATCTGAAGGCAGAAGTCCCAGGTTCAATCCTTGACATCTCTATGTAGGGCTAGGAAAGACTAAAAATCCTGGAGAGTTCCTTGCCAGTCAGTATAGAGTTAAGATGGCACTCAGCCAGACGGACCAATGGTCTTCCATATAAGGGAGCCTCCTATATTCCTATCTAATGTAGTTTTGCAGCACTAGGACTGAGTCAACAGGGCTAAATTTCCCATTCAGCTGATAGCTCAGGGGGTCGAGCACATACTGTGGATGCAGAAGGTCCCAGGTTCAGTCCCCGTCATCTCCAGGTAGAGCTGGGAGTGACTCCCTGCCTGAAACCCTGGAGAGCCGCTGCCAGTCAGTGTAGACAATATTGAGCTAGATGAACCAATGGTCCAGTCAAGTATAAGGGAGCTTCCTATGTATCCACACTGGTTTCAGGCAGCAGTTTAGTTGCTGCATCATCCTTGCACGGTCTAGGAGCGAGCAAGCCAGCCAAGAAGACAGGCTGCAGCCAGTGTTTTCTTCTTTGCATTGCACCAGTTGTACGTTTTCTGGCCCTGGGTTTTTCAGAGAGTTGCTAACAAATAGCTCTTTGTGAGCCACTGGAGCATCTCAGATTGTTTTGGCTGTTCCCATTGCAAAATCAGCTGCACACACATAGCGGCAGTCCCAGTAAATGGTGCGGAATGCTCAAGCTTCGGGGAGCACAGGACCCCGGGGAAGGGTTCTGTGTGCACCACGGCTGCTAGTTGTGATTTTGTCTGTTTCCCTCCACACCACATGCTTCAGCTGACCCATGTGTAGGAAGGGACCTGCTTGGTGTACAAATTGCATTCTTCATGGGATAAAGGTCTGTTAATCTCCACTGCCCTCTGCTCCAAAGAAAACCGGTCCTGGCTGCAAAGGAAACAGGGATGAGAAATACAGGAACTTCTTGTCCTTTATTATGTTTTAATTTGTAAGGCATTGTGGCCTGAGCTTGCTGGGTGAGTCTGGGCCCTGTGCTGAGTCTGCCCTAGGATTGGAATTGGCCTTTTGCTTCCCTTCTCAGGGGAAGCCTATGGTGCCTTCAAGATGCTTTGGACTACACTGCCCATTAGTTCTAGGCAGTATAGCCAATGGTGAGGGATGATGGGAGCTGTAGTTCACAACATCCAGAGTGCACCATCTTGGCTACCTCTGGACTTAAAGATCTTCTTGGACCCCTTTCAACCCTGTGATTATGAAAGGAGATTGCTGACATGGGTCATACTGGTTGGACAAGTTTAGTTTGGCAGGTCCCTTTTTGGCAGGGGGATTGTCTTACTGCTGGGTCTTAAGCAGCTGAGAAAATGGCCAGATGCTGTTATAGAAAAGGGGATGCCTTTTGTCCCCACTCCTAGCTAGCTAGGTGTTGTAAGCAGGAAATGGACTGGCAGTTTTCAGAGACAGACACAGGAAAGAGGCGGAGTGCTCAGCTCTGAAAAAGCATCTTGGGGTACTACCTGCACCCCTAGAACCTGATGTGGAAGCAGTGAACTTTGGGTGTCTGTTGAAGTAGTTCAATTCTGCACCTTCACCTGTGCTGACTCTGTATATTTGTAAATAAACACAACTATTACAAAATAACAACCTTCCAGTAACCTCATTCCATGAGAAACCGGACATGGGTAGGTGCTGCACCCCTGAAATCTCTCCCTGCTCAGAGAATTGGGGCAAGCTTAGCAAGACATTTTTACAGAAACACTGTCAGACTGCAGTGCCTTCTCCTTTCCACAAAACAGACTCGAGGAGGACTATTCGGTATGTCTTACCAGTCAAGAAAGGGGAGCAGAACCATCAGCTGGCTTGCTTTCTTCTTTTTCTGCGGTCCATGCGTAGTGTTGTTGCTGTCTTCCTTGCTATTTGTTCTTTGATGCAAGAGGTGGAACAAATGAGCCAACCCAGATTTGGATCACTTCATTCTATATTGTCACAATTGCAAATGGTTTGTGTGTCTATCAGTAGCTTGAGCAACTCTTCCCCCCCGCTGCCCCCAATTTCTCTCTCTCTCTCTCGACTTCTATATTCCACCTTTCTTCCAAGCAGCTCAAGATGGAGTACATGGTTCTTCACCCTCTTCAGCTTATCCTCACAACAACCCTGTTAAGAATATTAAGATGAGAAACTGTGAATGGCCCAAGGTCACCCAGCGAGCTTCATGGCCAAGCAGGATCTGAACCCTGGTCTCCCTTCTCCTAGCCTAACACTCCAACCACTACACCACACCGGCTCTCTGCCCTCCTCACTGCTTACATGGGATGGAATGCTATGTTCACCAGAACAGCACCAATGGCTGCATTCAGACTATGCTTCCACTCAGTCCCTTCTACAAATGTTTATTACCCATGCTGACATTCAATCTGAACTTGTCATTGTTGTGATCTCATGGAATCGCATAGCATTGAAAGAGACCAAAAAGCCACTCGAGACCACTCTCCAGCTCCAGAGCAGGATTACCCCATCCACCAGCACCATCAGGCCTGGCACCAGCGGGCAGCCAGGTTGGGCACTGATGAAGGGCCCCTGCGGCTGAGAGGGGGCCCTGCTGCTCAGGCTGGAGCGGTGTAGCTCCCACTCTGTGATCTGCACTAGAGTGGATTGTGGAGTGGGAGCTGCTCTCCCAGGCGATATCCCCCCACCCACCGGAGCATGCTGGCCACGCCACTTCCCGCATCACACTGCCGCCGCTGGGGGCTTAAATAGGCCCAGCAGCGATAGTGAATTAGCACACTGCGTACACATGCTTACCATCGCCAAAGATGGCAGTGGGGGCATCAACACGCCCCTGCTGCCACCTTGCTTGATAGCAGGTGTGAGCAAGCAGTGCACTAATATGTTGACACAGCTAGGCATAAGCCCCCAGCAGTGGTAGTGCCACCACCTGCCACCGCTACAGTCTGATGCTGGCCAGTCTGACGCAGTCTGATGCATGGGATGTAGATCATTCCATGCAATTCTGACCATGGCACCCCACAAGTATAAATGGAACTTAAGGGAAGTGTCCCATACCAAACTGAGGAGGGACTGTAGCTCAGTGGTAGAGCACATGCCTTGCATATGGACAGTCCCAGCCAGGTTCAGTCCCTGGCATCCCCAGCTAAAAGGATCAGGTTGCTGGTGATGGCGAATGAGTGGCAATGCAGATGGTGCTGATGAAAGAGGTTTGGTTTCTGGGACGATGGCCTATGCCTCTTGAATGAAGGACTACGGCAGGAGATGGACTGCGCCTCACAAGAACCAGGGAAAATGTGTTTGGCAGAAGCAGGGTGGACCTGATCAAGAGGACTTTATACTAGAATCTCCTGTGTGGTGGAGATGGAGGATGGCTCCAGACTGTCACTATTTTGCAAGCACATACTAGAAATGTGGGTTTGTGCAATTAAAGTGGATTAAAGTGCCCTGTTTCCCTAGCAGAACAAAACCACTTTAAAAAACAACAGACTTTTTGTAGTTAGAAAAATAACGGCTGTGTACACACGACACACCATACATTTAAAGCACATTTAAACGGCATTTACCCTCCCCGAAAAAAGACTCCTGGGAATGGTAGTTTTTTAAAAGGGTGCTGGGAATTGTAGCTATGTCAGGGGTAAACTAAAGTTCGCAGGGTTTTTGGGGGGGTTGCTTTAAATGTATGGTGTGTGCAACCAGGGACAAGCTCTGAAAAGTGTGGGATGAATGGATGATTAATGGGAAGACCTATAAGCACCCCTAATCAAATCAGAACAAATGATTATTGTCATATAACCTCCCTGCAAGCAAGTCAAAATGAATTCTCAACAAAGATCAGACATAGTCTAATCTCTGCGTAAGCTTTGTGCAAGCAAATCAGGATGAATGCTCAATGTACAGGTTGCCTGCAGCAGACTGGAGACATTGTCCAAAGTTAAGTACAAAGGTAAGCAGAAAATACGGGGATTCTGGTGCTGCTGGTGTGCGCTGTTGCACTCAGGTGGTCTGGCTTTCAGGCTTCCCATAGGCATGTGGTTCATGCTCTGAGAACAGGATGTTGCACTAGATGGGCCATTAGCCTGATCCAGAAGGCTCTTCCTATATTCTTATGTGCAGAGTATGGAAAATAAGATGAGCTTGAACTCCTGACACTGAAAGGTAAATAGACCTGCTGGGATGACAACCCGTGTTTGGAGCATAGAAATGGATGGATATCACGTGTACAAAAAGGATAGATGCAACAGAAAGACGGGGAGCAGTATTATGTGTCACAAATATGTACCCCTGCACAGGGGACTCTGGGAGTTGGAGCTATGTGAGAGAATAGGAGGCTCCTAACACCTCTCAGCACTCTTAACAGACTACAGTTTCCGGGATTCTTTGGGGGAAGCCATGACTATTTAAAATGGTATAATACTGCCTAAAATGTATAGCACAGATGAGGACAGAGGAAAAGGGATACTGCTAAGTCCAGAGTCTACAGATACTAGCACGAACAAACATTCCACCTAACTTGGAAGTCTGCATCGTTGTGACCTTTGATATTGTTAGTTTGAGGCTGTGTCCAGTAGGTGGCAATAGACATCCACCGCTGGATCTCCCTTTGGTTAAACTAGGCCCGACCCCACAGCCTTTAACCATTTAGTGTCAAGCAGCAGCAGCAGCAACAACAGCCCTGACAACTGAATTTCCAGCCATTGGTATAGGTCCGTTCTCCTAGATTGCTTTGATTTCATAAACGGAAAATAAATGCTGGTATCCAAGACCAATAGTTTTATTAAATTTTAAAGAGAGACTGGATTCTTGTATTAACTTTGAAGGCTAAGGCTAGGAAGAAGGAGGAAAAAACAACCTTAGTCAGCCCTGGACACCCTCCTTGCTAATTTTTTTTAAATGTCAGGCCTGGCATTTGAAGCAGCACCCAATGGATGGGTCTAGCTGCCATTTTAATTTCTCACAATGCCACAATGTAGTGTTGCTGTGGTGCATTGTGGGAAATTTAAATGGGGGCAATACCCAGCTGCCTGACATTGCTCAGTGCACTGCCACAGTTGTCCACCAGCACCAGAAGATCCCACTAGGGCACACTGACAAAAGAATGGGCCCACCAGATAATAGGGCCTCCTCAAACGAGCTGGCCCTGACATGTACACACACACTCAGAGATTACTTTTTCTCCAGAGGTTGCCAACATGTGAGCCCAATTATTTGCAAGAAGCACTTTCATCCAGATTTCAGAAGCCAGGATTAACAAGCCATTTTCAATCTTTTTAGCATTTCATTTTTGATTGGATTAGATTACTTCTTTAAAGTGTGATGACTTACACTAAGCCACTTGTATGGGATGGGGAGAAACCAGTAACACAGGGAACAATCTGTATTCTATCCACTGGTCACTATTACAAGAAGAGTGCCTAAATAGACCAAAATAGCCCAAAGAGTGATCCAAGTGCACATAGTTTAGATTTAGTATTTTTACCCTGCTTGTCCATCTGTAGATGAACAAATCGATTAAAGCCATTAAAATATTTAAAGCAATAAAACATTACAGCATAAAGCTAAGCAGATCTTTAAGCTCTTGGGTAGGAAACTTCCCAGAAACTATGTTGCAGACTACCTTGAGACCCTTAAATAAAAAGTGGGTAATAGTGTTATTGAAATCTTATAAATAAATACTAACTAGCTTAGCTAGGCACTCATTGCCACCCTAGGATGAATGCACCCTAGAATAATAGGGTTTTTGTTGTTGTTGTTTTAAACTTAACTGGAATTCAGATGACAGATCCCCCTAGGATAAAACTGATTTATCTGGGGGTAATTGCTGCAAAGTTCAAGACCCTCCGTGGCGCAGAGTGGTAAGCGGCAGTAACGCTCACGGCCGGAGTTCGATTCCAACAGAAGGAGGAAGTCGAATCTCCAGTAAAAGGCATCGAGGTCCACTCAGCCTTCCATCCATCCGTGGTCAGTAAAATGAGTACTGGGGGGTAAAGAAAGGCCGGGGAAGGAACTGGCAATCCCACCCCATATATACAGTCTGCCTAGTAAACATCGCAAGACGTCACCTTAAGAGTCGGAAATGACTCTCACTACAAGTGCGGGGACACCTTTACCTTTTTAATTGCTGCAAAATAAAATAAAATAAGCCATGGGGGCCTATATATAATTTTATGTTTATACCACTTAATTGTCAAAAATATTGCAAATATAGCAGAAAGAAAAAATAAACAAACAATATCAGCTCACATGAACAATAAGAATAATTTATCAATTTTAATATAAACATATATATTAATGTAAGTAATCCATGATGATTGTTAGATATACATTAGAGGGGCCTTTTAAGTTATTCAGTGGGTAAGGGGGACCCAGGGACTGAATTCATCTCCTTCCTCCCCCTCCCAAACAACTGGGGATTGGAAGTTTAGCTTTTAAAGAAGGACTCCATATATGCAGCCCCAGCTGGTGAACCAAAAAGGGACCTGTGACTGTATATAGTGAAGGATAGGATATAAACCCCTCCCCAAATTAGAAATAAAAATACATCTCCATCCAGCTTGGGATGTGTATGTGGAAGCCTGCTTCTACATTCATTGTGACCCCAGCTGGATCATGGCTGGAGACAGGTGCCCCGCACCCCCCACAAGTCCCCACTGATGGGTACCATCTCTAAGCACTATCTGAAGGCAACCCACTAGATGCGAGAGAGGTTTGCATCTCCCTTGGAATAGCTTTAGCTTGCCTCTTGTGTAGCATGGGGACAGATAGCAATAATCTCAGAGGTCACAGAAGCCATCCATTTAATGCTATCCATGCACATGGATCCAGGCCCAGCGCCAGCGGAGAACCAGGTTGGGCACTGGCCAAGGGTCCCTGTGGCTGACAGAGGGCCCTGCTGCTGAGGCTGGGCGAGTGTAGCTCCTGCTCCACAATCCACACTAGCATCAGGTCGAGGAGCATATGCCCCATGACCCCATGCTGGCGTGGATCGCAGAGTGGGAACCACCCTCTTAGACAACAACCCCCCACTGCTGCTGGCATGGTCTAGCTGCATCATTTCCTGTGGTGACACAGCACACTGCGTGCACATGCTTTTCATCGCCCAAGATGTTGGCAGGGGCATAAATACATCTCCACCACCTTTTTGGGTGATGGCAGGCATGCACACACAGCCTGCTAATGTTCTGATGCAGCCAGACCTATTTAAACGCCAGTGGTAGAATCAGTGGTAGTGCCGCTGCCACATTCAAGGGCCTGCTGCAGTCTGGTGCCGGCCCTGCATGGAGCTTTACAGAGTACAGAAGAACAAGTCCCTGCCCTGAGAAGCTTACAGTCCAAAATTTGAAAAGGGAAACAACCGAAGAAGAGCAGGAAAATGGAGGTGTGGTAAACAGGGAATACATATGTAATGGTTTCAGGGCCCCTCCAGACTGCTTTTGGGGGGTGGCAGGGGTATTCTACATTTATTTATTTATTTATGTCCTGCCCTTCCTCCCAAAAGATGACCAGGATGGCAACCAAGTGATAAAAACAATAAAAACATCTTAAAAACAGATGCAGACTGAGATAAAGGTCTCTACCTAAATGGCTTGTTGAAAGAGGAAGGTATTTAGTAGGTGCTGCAAAGGCAATGAAGATGGTCCTTGTCTAATATTTAAGCGCATGTCATTGACACAATCATAGTACGTTAGTGGTGGATTTATACTGGATCATCCGCACATCATTCTGCTTCATTAGTTATTCTGCAATGCTTCCCCAATATTACAATCTGGAAAGGCACGTTTGAGCGAGAGAGCGACAAAAGCAAGACCCCCCCCAAAAAAAAAACCCAGAAAAAGCCCCCAGAACATTTGCAGCATGAAGCTACAGGATTTCAGCAGGAAGCTAATGGGACATGCACTTACTGGAAACAAAGCAGTATGTCTGCCCTGAAATTTTTGCAGGCACAAAAAGTATTGAAAGTAGGATCGCATATAATTGCCCCAATACCATCCATGAACGCAAATAATCATGAATGCACAATAAAAAGGGTGTCTGTAGGGAAGGGATGGGGGAGAAATTTGATTCAGTCGCATTTACAGCTGAATCTATCAAATTCACACTCTCTGTAACAAGAACTCAGCCATCCTTTGAAATTTTCACTTTTTCAATGCAGTTCTCAAATCAAGCAGTGTTTACAAAAATGCATCTATTAGGGGAAAGTGTACATAAAATGAATATATTGGTGAAGATAACATACAAAAATGCATTATATTTGGATAAATAGCTTGCAAAAATGTGTACATTAGTCAAAACTGCATACCAAAATGTATTTATTCAGAGAAATTTGCACAAAAATGCTGAAGAATTTTCATGAGGATTTAAAAAAAATTGCAGATTGCTGCAGAAATGTAGAGAACTGAATTTAAGGCTAGGAAAATGAGGAACTGAGACAACTGAAATTGATAGATAATTCCATTCCTACTGGAGGGGCCCAGGATGCGTTCTTTCTGGGTCTAACAGCAGTTTGGAAGGGGGTGGGGTAGTGGGGATGGGGTAGTGGGGGCAAGAAATGGATTTTTTTTAGTTGGGATCAATGGGGGAAGAAAGGGTTAAACTTCTCCCTGTACAAGGTATACCCAATGAAGACTGGAGCTCCCTGCCCTCTCCTGGGCCTGCTGCTATTATTATTATTAGTAGTAGTAGTAGTAGTAGTATAAAAATGCATAGTAAAATAATGTATAAAACATGCAAAAATATATTATATTAGGTGAAATTATTTCCAAAAATTGTGTATGATTGTGCAAAATTGCATAGGAAATGCTATTAGAACTGCACATGAAAATGTGTGCAAATTATCATATAGACTTTTTTAAAAAAATCACAAATGGATGCAAAAATTGGACAAGCTAAAAGGTTGGAAAAATGAGAAACTGACAGATATCAAAATCAACAGATTCCTCTATTCCTAACTTCCAAGCAGTATCTTGTATAATAAATTAAGATCTGCTGGGGCTCAGGTTGCCTAAAAGTCAACTAGCCTAAAACCTCTGTGTGTGTGTGTGTGTGCAGATTTGTTTTTTCAGTGCCATGGGAGTATTACCACTCTGCATGTGCCCAAAGGCCTGCGTGTTTCTTATTATTTCACCAATCTAAGGAGGGCTAACCATTCAAACCAGATTCTGGAGCCGAGCCTCAGTAAGCCCAGGCTCGATTTAAAACCCTGCTGTTGTTGGAGGGTCTCACCGCAACAGGCGCCCGTCTTGCAAGAACCTTCCTTGGGAGGAAGTGTGGTTTTGCTGTTGCTGTGTGTCCGTGGGAGCTATTTGGAGATGTGGCCCCACCCTCAAAGGCCATGATGGATGACCGGGCTGGAGGATAAAAGGCTTTCCTCTGAAATCAGCTCTGCTAAATATAAACCATTGCTGGCTTTCATGTGTCTCGAGACCTAACTGAAACCAGCTGCCAGGGGCAAGTGCATCCTTTCCTGTTGCCGCCTTGCCAGTGGATCCGGAATGCTGCTGACCTTGCGTATGAGGAAAGAAAAGCCACTGAAACCTGATGGGTGAACACATTCAGAGGAGATGGGCCTAAGGATGAATTGTCATCACACCTGGCAGAAGACCCTCGAGTGGGGCAGCCCCCTCCCTCAGGCCAGAAAGCCATAACCCAGGAGGACTGGGAAAGCTGTGGCCCTCCAGATGTTGTTCAGCTCCCATCACTCCAGATCACTGGCCATGCCTGCTCGAGCTGATGGGAGTTGGAATCCAAGTAGATCTGGAGAGGCAAAGATTCCCTACACCTGCCATACTGTTGATTCCCTCCTTGCCTTGAGAGCAAAGATAATAGCAACATATGGAGTTGTCTTACACTGAGTCAAACTGTTGGTCCATAGAACTCAATCTATACCATGAGTGCCATTAAGGGCTGGTTAAGAAAAGAAAGAAAGGAAGGAAGGAAGGAAGGAAGGAAGAAAGAAAGAAAGAAAGAAAGAAAGAAAGAAAGAAAGAAAGAAAGAAAGAAAGAAAGAAAGAAAGAAAGAAAGAAAGAAAGAAAGAAAGAAAGAAGAAGGAAGGAAGGAAGGAAGGAAGGAAGGAAGGAAGGAAGGGAGGAAGGAAGGGAAGGAAGGAAGGAAGGAAGGAAGGAAGGAAGGAAGGAAGGAAGGAAGATGTGACACCATTCACACAATTTGCAACTATATGATTTATTTTTTTAAGTAACTAGCAGTGTGGGCCCCTGAGCCAGATCACAGCAACCCTGGCTAGGGTGGCTGGGTAGTGGGCCTTGAACTTTTTGTTCTCTACTGTGCTCTTGATCCAGATGGGGAGTGCCTTCCTGCTCTTTCCTTTTATTTTCCTTTTGTTTTATTTATTATTACATTTATATCCCACCTTTCCACCAAGAAGCTTAAGGTGGCGTACCAACATGGTTCTCCACCTCCCCATTTTATCCTCACAACAACCTTTTGAGGTAGGTTAGGCAGAGAGACCGTGACTGGACCGAGGTCACCCAGTGAGCTTCATGACTGAGCAGGGATTTGAACCTTGGTGTCTCAGATCCTAATTCAGCACTTTATCCATTGCTCCACACATGAAGAAAACGAGGTGACAAATGTAATGAAACAACATAGCCGACAAAACAATTTAGAAATAAAAACTTTTTTTTAAAGCAGTCTCAACACTTTAGATGAAACTGATCACAGCAAAAGCAAATGACATGGCAACAGAGCCGACCTCACAGCAAGCGAGCAAGGGTGGGGAACCTTTTTCACAGGAGGGCCGCGTTCCCGCGTGGGCCACCTCCCAAGGGCTGCATGCCGGGGTGGGCGGGGCCGGATGCAAAAATGGGCAGCACAACAGATGCGACACCTTTGTATATTAGACTATGTTCAAGCTGTGTAGAAACCTCTTTCTACACCTACCCACACACCTCTCTATTCTCCTTCCAGATAAGCAAAGGGCATTGTCATAGGTCAAGCAGTCAAAGGGGATGTGTCCTGTGGAGAGTCCTGAGGGCCAAATAGAGACACCTGAAGAGCCACATTTGGCCCCTGAGTGTGGGATTCCCAACACCTGCAATAGAGGTGCTGAGTGTTTCTTAATAGTGGGAGGCAGCTGTCAGAGTAGGAGCACAGAGTTGGAGGGAGCCTTGTAGGTCACTGAATCCTACCCCTGCTCAGTGCAAGGAATCCCGATCCAGAGCATCCCCAAAAAATGGCTGCCAACCTCTCCTTGAAGACCTCCAGAGGCAGCTCGGTTATCTGAAGTATTAAGACAATTCTTAACCATTGCCCCTTGTTGGTTTCTGTTCTGGCCACTGATGTCTCGTCACTGAACATGGAAATCCCATGGCCATCACGGCTAATAGCCATTGGTAGTCTTATCTCCCTGAATTGGTCTAATCCACATCTTAGTTTCTTCCTGCTTATTTAAGATACGCATGGCCCACATTTTCTTATAAAGTTTAAGGCAAGTTACAAAAAGAGTAAAAAGCAATGCAAAATAAACACAACAATTCTTCTTCTTGGCAATCACTCGTGACGAGTAAGATTGCCGATGTACCAGACCATGACTAAGGGCTTCTGGATTTCACAGTCCTGCCCCTGTCGCCATTTGCCAATTGCCAAGGGACTTTTATTATGGAAGACGCCTGTGCGTGAATTTGTTTTATCTGGGGAGATCAGTGCATGACGATCAACACACAATCTTGACAGAAAAAGGCTTTTATCCAATGGCATGGGTACCATGACGATTGGAAGTCCTTTATCTGCTGCAGCCTTCATCCGCCTTCACAGCCGTTGTAACATACACATTGTTATCCTCCGCCTGTTCTGCCGTTGAGGACTTTCTTGAGGACAGCAATATATAAAAGGAACACAGAGCAATTAAAGTCAACAGTAAAACCGTTTAAAAGCAACAGCGCTAAAAAGCAGAATAAAAAGCCAGAGTGAAAACCCAGAAGGATTGTGTAGAATGATGGGTAGGTAAACAGTAAAAAAAATCCAGCCTCTAAAGGGCCAATGTCCTTTCTAAATAGGGAGGTCTTAACACTGTGGTGGAAAGCTTAGCAAGGAAGCAACAAGACCAAAGACAGGTTGCAGCAACAGGGAAGGCTCTCCCCTCTCTGATAGCATTTATTTCTATGAAAATGTATTAACAGCTGGATCATAAACTATCCAATCAAGCAGTAAACAAAAATGTACAGAAATGCAAAACAAGTACATTAAAAACCATGTTAAAACAGTTTTAGGACAACATATAACATATATACAGCAAAAAGAGGGTGGAGCAACTAAAGTAAATTTTACCTTTGTACAGCAGACTAGTTTCTACACACACTCGCATGCCCCATCCAGGTAAGCAGGAGGCTCAAGGATATAGTCTAGCCAGGCAAAAGCACCCGAGGTGCAAAGCAAAGGCCAGTCAGGGTGTGGCCTGCCAAGAGGTGGTTTGGTCTAGGGAGAGTTCCTAGGGCCGGACAGAGAGGTCTGGAGGGCCGCATTCAGACCCTAGGCCTGAGGTTCCTTACCCCTGATTGGGTCAGGCTACACCAATAGCCATTTATTTAGGAAAACCATGGTAAAAAGAAAGGTCTTCATTGAATATGTAAAACACAGAGCTGTCTGATTATCAGTGGAACGTGGTGCCACAAGGCCAGTGCAGCCACACTGAGGGCCCTAAGGTAATTTTTTTGTTTTTGGTAAACTGCTTAGAGGTAGGTTTTTGGGGTTTTTTTACATTCAAGTGGTATATAAATTTTGTTAAATAAACAAATAAGGGCCCTATCACTGGTAGCCAGGTGCCCAAAATGTGGCACCACCAACAAGGCCTCATCTGCTGAATACAGGGGTCAGGCAGGGACATGAGGGCTACGGGGGTCTCAATGA